>NC_133169.1:22922710-24172710 GCF_040802235.1 Manis javanica
AATGGTTGAACTAATTTACATTCCCACCAGCAGTGGAGGAGGGTTCCCCTTTCTCCACAGCCTCTGCAACATTTGTTTGTCTTTTGGATGGCAGCTATCCTTACTGGTGTGAGGTGATACCTCATTGTAGTTTTAATTTGCATTTCTCTGATAATTAGCGATGTGGAGCATCTTTTCATGTGTCTGTTGGCCATCTGTATTTCTTTTTTGGAGAACTGTCTGTTCAGTTCCTCTCCCCATTTTTTAATTGGTTTATTTCTTTTTTGTTTGTTGAGGTGTGTGAGCTCTTTATATATTCTGGAAGTCAAGCTTTTATCGGATCTGTCATTTTCAAATATATTCTCCCATACTGTAGGGTTCCTTTTTGTTCTATTGATGGTGTCCTTTGCTGTACAGAAGCTTTTCAGCTTAATATAGTCCCACTTGCTCATTTTTGCTGTTGTTTTCCTTACCCGGGGGGAGATATGTTCAAGAAGAGATCACTCATGTATATGTCTAAGAGGTTTTTGCCTATGTTTTTTTCCAAGAGTTTAATGGTTTCATGACTTACATTCAGGTCTTTGATCCATTTTGAGTTTACCTTTGAATATGGGGTTAGGAAATGGTCCAGTTTCATTCTCCTACATGTAGCTGTCCAGTTTTGCCAGTACCATCTGTTGAAGAGACTGTCATTTTGCTATTGTATGTCCATGGCTCCTTTATCAAATATTAATTGACCATATATGTTTGGGTTACTTTCTGGAGTCTCTAATCTGTTCCACTGGTCTGTGGCTCTGTTCTTGTGCCAGTACCAAATTGTCTTGATTACTTTGGCTTTGTAGTAGAGCTTGAAGTTGGGGAGTGAGATCCCCCCTACTTTATTCTTCTTTTTCAGGATTGCTTTGGCTATTCGGGGTCTTTGGTGTTTCCATATGAATTTTTGAATTATTTGTTCCAATTCATTGAAGAATGTTGCTGGTAATTTGAGAAGGATTGCATCAAACCTGTATATTGCTTTGGCAGGATGGCCATTTTGATTATATTAATTCTTCCTAGCCATGAGCATGGGATGAGTTTCTATTTATTAGTGTCCCCTTTAATTTCTCTTAAGAGTGACTTGTAGTTTTCAGAGTATAAGTCTTTCATTTCTTTGGTTAGGTTTATTCCTAGGTATTTTATTCTTTTTGATGCAATGGTGAATGGAACTGTTTACCTGATTTCTCTTTCTATTGATTCATTGTTAGTGTATAGGAAAGCTACAGATTTCTGTGTGTTAATTTTGTGTCCTGCAACTTTGCTGTATTCCGATATCAGTTCTAGTAGTTTGGGAGTGGAGTCTTTAGGGTTTTTTATGTACCATATCATATTATCTGCAAATAGTGACAGTTTAACTTTTTCTTTACCAATGTGGATTCCTTGTATTTCTTTGTTTTGTCTGATTGCCGTGGCTAGGACCTCCAGTACTATGTTAAATAACAGTCGGGAGAGTGGGCATCCCTTTCTGGTTCCCGATCTCAGAGGAAATGCTTTCAGCTTCTCGCTGTTCAGTATAATGCTAGCTGTGGGTTTATCATATATGGCCTTTATTATGTTTAGTTACTTGCCCTCTATTCCCATTTTGCTGAGAGTTTTTATCATGAATAGATGCTGAATTTTGTGAAGTGCTTTTTCAGCATCTATGGAGATGATCATGTGGTTTTTGTCTTTCTTTTTGTTGATGTGGTGGATGATGTTGATGGATTTTCGAATGTTGTACCATCCTTGCATTCCTGGGATGAATCCCACTTGGTCATGGTGTATGATCCTTTTGATATACTGTTGAATTCTGTTTGCTAATATTTTGTTGAGTGTTTTTCCATCTACATTCATCAGGGATATTGGTCTGTAATTTTCTTTTTTGGTGGGGTCTTTGCCTGGTTTTGGCATTAGGGTCATGTTGGCTTCATAGAATGAGTTTGGGAGTATTGCCTCCTCTTCTATTTTTTTTGGAACACTTTAAGAAGAACTGGTATTATGTCTTCTCTGTGTGTCTGATAAAATTCCGAGGTAAATTCGTCTAGCCCCGGGGTTTTGTTCTTGGGTAGTTTTTTGATTACCGTTTCAATTTCTTTGCTCATAATTGGTTTGTTTAACTTTTCTGTTTCTTCCTTGGTCAGTCTTGGGAGGTTGTATTTTTCTAGGAAGTTGTCCATTTCTTCTAGGTTTTCCAGCTTGTTGGCATATAGGTTTTCATAGTAGTCTTTAATAATTCTTTGTATTTCTGTGGAGTCTGTCGTGATTTTTCCATTCTCATTTCTGATTCTGTTGATTTGTGTTGATTCTCTTTTTCTCTTAATAAGTTTGGCTAGAGGCTTATCTATTTTGTTTATTTTCTCAATGAACCAGCTCTTGGTTTTGTTGATTTTTGCTATTGTTTATTCTTCTCAATTTTGTTTATTTCTTCTCTGATCTTTATTATGTCCCTCCTTCTGCTGACTTGCGGCCTCATTTATTCTTCTTTTTCCAGTTTTGATAATTGTGATGTTAGACTATTCATTTCGGGTTGTTCTTCCTTCTTCAAGTGTGCCTGGATTGCTTTATACTTTCCTCTTAAGATTGCTTTTGCTGCGTCCCACAGAAGTTGTTGCTTTGTGTTGTTGTCATTTGTTTCTGTATATTCCTTGATCTCTATTTTGATTTGTTCATTGATCCATTGATTATTTAGAAGCATGTTGTTAAGCCTCCATGTGTTTGTGAGCCATTTTGTTTTCTTTGTAGAATTTATTTCTACTTTTATACCTTTGTGTTCTGAAAAATTGGTTGGTACAGTTTCAATATTTTGGAATTTACTGAGGCTCTTTTTGTGAGCTAGTATGTGGTCTATTCTGGAGAATGTTCCATGTGCACTTGAGAAGAATGTATGTCCTGTTGCTTTTGGATGTAGAGTTATATAGATGTCTTTTAGGTCCACCTGTTCTAGTGTGTTGTTCAATGCCTGTGTGTCCTTACTTATTTTCTGCCTGGTGGATCTATCCTTTGGGGTGAGTGGTGTGTTGAAGTCTCCTAAGATGAATGCATTGCAGTCTATTTCCCCCTTTAGTTCTGTTAGTATTTGTTTCACAAATGCTGGTGCTCCTGTGTTGGGTGCATATATATTTAGAATAGTTATATCCTCTTGTTGGACTGAGCCCTTTATCATTATGTAGTGTCCTTCTTTATCTCTTGTTACTTTCTTTGTTTTGAAGTCTATTTTGTCTGATATTAGTACTACAACCCTTGCTTTCTTCTCACTGTTGTTTGCCTGACATATGTTTTTCCATCCCTTGACTTTTAGTCTGTACATGTCTTTGGGTTTGAGGTGAGTTTCTTGTAAGCAGCGTGTATATGGGTCTCGCTTTTTTATCCATTCTATTACTCTGTGTCTTTTGATTGGTGCATTAAGTCCATTTATATTTAGGGTGACTTTTGACAGATATGTACTTATTGCCATTGCAGGCTTTAGATTTGTGGTTACCAAAGGTTCAAGGTTAGCCTCTTTAGTATCTTACTGCCAAACTTACCTCGCTTTTTGAGCTTTTATATATACTGTCTGGAAATTCTTTTCTTCTCTCCCTTCTTATTCCTCCTCCTCCATTCTTCATATGTTGGGTGTTTTGTTCTGTGCTCTTTTTAGGAGTGCTCCCATCTAGAGCAGTCCTTGTAAGATGCCTTGTAGAGGTGGTTTGTGGGAAGCAAATTCCCTCAGCTTTTGCTTGTCTGGGAATTGTTTAATCCCACCAACATATTTAAATGATAGTCGTGCTGTATACCGTATCCTTGGTTCAAGGCCCTTCTGTTTCATTGCATTAAATATGTCATGCCATTCTCTTCTGGCCTTTAGGGTTTCTGTCAAGAAGTCTGATCTTAGCCTAATGGGTTTTCCTTTATAGGTGACCTTTTTCTCTCTAGCTGCCTTTAAAACTCTTTCCTTGTCCTTGATCCTTGCCATTTTAATTATTATGTGTCTTGGTGTTGTCCTCCTTGGATCCTTTCTGTTGGGGGTTCTGTGTATTTCCGTGGTCTGTTCGATTATTTCCTCCCCCAGTTTGGGGAAGTTTTCAGCAATTATTTCTTCAAAGACACTTTCTATCCCTTTTCCTCTCTCTTCTTCTTCTAGTACCCCTATAACACCGATATTGTTCCTTTTGGATTGGTCACATAGTTCTCTTAGTATTGTTTCATTCCTGGAGATCCTTTTATCTTTCTCTATGTCAGCTTCCATACGTTCCTGTTCTCTTGTTTCTATTCCTTCAATGGCCTTTTGCATCTTATCCATTCTGCTTATAAATCCTTCCAGGGTTTTTTTTCACCTCTGTGATCTCCTTCCTGACATCTGTGATCTCCCTCCAGACTTCATCCCATTGTTCTTGCATTTTTCTCTGCATCTCTGTCAGCATGTTCATGATTTTTATTTTGAATTCTTTTTCAGGAAGACCGGTTAGGTCTGTTTCCTTCTCAGGTGTTGTCTCTGTGATCTTTGTCTGCCTGTAGGTTTGCCTTTTTATGGTGATAGAGATAGTTTGCAGAGCTGGTAGTAGTGACAGCTGGAAGAGCTTTCCCTCTTGTTGGTTTGTGGCTTTCCTCTCCTGGGAGAATAGTGACCTCTAGTGGCTTGTGCTGGGCATCTGTGCACAGACAGGGCTTCTGCTTCCTGTCTGGCTGGTATGAAGTTTATCTCCGCTGTTGCTGTGGGCGTGGCCTAGCTTGGGCTGCTGCTCCAAAATGGTGGAGTCCTGTTGGAGGGGGAGCAGCCGCTAGGCTATTTATCTCAGTAAGGGGCCTCTGTGAAAATTAAGATACATAAATTTGAAAAAAATTTTAATTATGTATTTGCAGATAAATAATATAAATCAGTTCCTGTCTGAAAGAATCTCTGAATCAACCTGCATGGGTTTCAAGAGAGCACAAATACAAACATTTACAGTCTGATGTGAGGAAACTATATATTGTATCAAAAAAGCTTATTTTTCTTTGTTTAACATGCATGGGCTCTATGAGATGCATTTATTTTCCAATAATAACAGCACAAGCAAAGCAAAAATCTGTTTTTTTTATTCACAAAGTCTATTAAAAAGTCAGATATTACTTCTCTTATTTACTAATTAGTTGGATTTCCTAATACCTTGTTTTCCCCTAATTCCTTCTCCCCTTATTCTTAATCAAGCACATATAATTAGTACTCATGATACAAGTTAAATATTTTCAGAATATATATATTAAATCCATTCTGCTTAAAAACTGATAGCTCATTCACTTTACTAATTCAGGTATTTCCTTTGAGAAGACAACTCTAACATATTTATCTTCTGTAGCAGAATTTTCTATACTTCTGTAATGTATATTAAATAGCAAAGGGACATTACCATTTTGATACCTGCTCAGTACATGAAAGAAGACATTTCCTAATGTAGGAATTCAGCTGCACAGGAAGAGGATTTCCAGTTTCATAGTCATACACTCTAGTCAATTCAACGCTTCAGGCCTGAGGCACCGTAAAGCTAACTGAAAGACTGAAAAACAAAGGATTAGAAGCCCAACAAAGGTTTTTCATATTTCAATATCAGGACAAGGTAAGAAATATGAGAACTTAATTAAGCTTGATAATGGGGCCAACTATCTTTTGACCAGACTCTAAAATAGTCTGAAAGTGTGGACTGTTCTGAATCTATAGATGTAATTTTTAGAAACTATTTGAAGGGAGAGAGTTATATGATAAGCAAAAGGAAAGGCCAGCATTCTTCTCCCAATGATCTATGGAGCCTGTAATATATATGTCTCCATTTCACCCACTCTCCCAAACCCTGATTATTCATGTTTCAATATCATGCTTATGCTCATCTCTCTGGCTAGGCTATTTTAATACTCCACTTACCATGCTGTTTATTTGGAATAGAGTTCAATTTTCTAACCTTTCAGGAAGCCCTCTCGAATTATTTTAGACTATGCCACATTCTCCTGAGGTATATTTTCTTCTACCTCAAGTGTACTGTTTTAACATTACTTTCTTCATAATGGCTGTGATATAGAGCAGAGAAATGGGATTAGAGTCATGCATCATAAAATCTACTTAGCCTGTAAAAAAGTCACTGTTTATTCTTTCACTTAATCCATATGTTATTTTTCCTCTTCTTCTAGCCCCTTAATCAATCAGGTAACTTTGTAACCAGGACTAGTGATAGCCCTCTGAAGTGTAAATGACCATATGTGGATAAAGAATGCTAAGATCTGGATCAATGTAGTCACCTAAATAACCCTATTCTTAAGACAAAACTTCAAAGGAATTATGAATCACCTGTATACATCATGCCTTATGGTGACCCCTACCCAAAAAAGATCTATAAAACCCCAAACCCTAAACCCCTAAGTGGGCCTCCTCTCTGAGGTCACCCACACTCCCACCTGATTGTGCACTGCTTTATATTGAATAAATGTTCTTGTTGCATAAACCGATTGCACTTGTCTCTGAATTCTTTTCCATGATAAAGACAAGAAATCCTCAAACCTCTGCCTCTGGTGGTAAATGTCTTTGTCACTTTGCTATTTCATTCAGCTTTCTAGTTCTGACACAATGCTTTTCTCTCTCCCTGTCTTATTTCAGACCAGTAGGGAAATGGAAGTTCTGAAAACACACTCTTACTCCATCCCGTGCCTTGTGGCTCCCCTATATCCTGGGGTGCTAGGGGCTTAGTTCCCATGCCATGTGGATGGAAATGGACACTGGACACCAGGGGACTCTGGCTCCAGAAGTTGGAAAGGGACCTGCCTACACCAAGCATAGAGTTCAGGGAGTTTCCCTTCCTCTCTTGGCTCTTCCTTGTTCTCTGGTGCCTGCAAAGTCACTGACATTCACTACTACTCTCACTTTAATGAAATCCTTCCTTAGCTATTCTAAGTCCCGGGAGAGGAAATCCCGGGCCAAAGTACCTCTAAAACCAAAATCAAGGGAGAAATAAAGTTCAAAGCTCATTTATTGCTTACAAACTGCAGCTCTCTCTCTCTCTCTCTCTCTCTCTCTCTCTCTCTCTCTCTGTCTGTCTCTCTCTCTTCTGTCTCTCTCTCTGTCTCTCTCTCTGTCTCTCTCTCTGTCTCTCTCTCTCTCTCTCTCTCTCTCTCTCTCTCTCTCTCTCTCTCCCCTACTCAGGCAGAAGCAAGCAAGGGCCTCTCCCTAAGCCCTCTCACGTTCAGATAAGCCCTTGGTTGCCTAAGTAGTTATCCATTGATATGGAGATGAACTTCTGTCCACCCCTGAGGATATGCAAATGCCCTAAACCAGGCAAGATATTCTGGAAATACTACAATTCTGCCCGCACCTATAACTGTCTGACCAGCTCAAGAATTCCTCCTTGATCAGCATCAAGAACCCTTCCCTGCCCAAACTGAGGTTTCACCTAGAACATAGGGTACAGATGCAGCTGCCCAACAACAGTTAGCTTAAACAAATAAACCCCTAGTCCATGAAGGGAAGGGACCATGCTTATTCATTTTTGCATCAGAAGCAATAAAAATCCTGATTCATAGTAAGGGAGTGTGGGTAAAATTGCAATATTTCCAGATTACACTGCAAGGCCTTATTGCATCTACATATCAATAGGTGTTTCCAAGGGGTGGAGAGAAGTAGTCCATCTCCATATCGATAGGTAATCACAAGGCAAGTGAGGGCTTGTCAGGACTGGAGAGATGGTGTGGGGCTTCTTCTGAGGTATATTTTCTTCTACCTCAAGTGTACTGTTTTAACATTACTTTCTTCATAATGGCTGTGATATAGAGCAGAGAAATGGGATTAGAGTCATGCATCATAAAATCTACTTAGCCTGTAAAAAAGTCACTGTTTATTCTTTCACTTAATCCATATGTTATTTTTCCTCTTCTTCTAGCCCCTTAATCAATCAGGTAACTTTGTACCCAGGACTAGTGATAGCCCTCTGAAGTGTAAATGACCATATGTGGATAAAGAATGCTACAGCCAGGTCATGAGAGACATGGGACAACTGCTTATAATAAATAAATGGATTTCTCCCACTTTATTTCTCCCTTTCACTGATTTTGATTTCAAAGTTACTTTACTCCAGGATTTTCTCCCTGGAGTTATATCTGGAGGTAATCAACAGGACCTCTGAACCCAAAATCTGTCTATGTGGGTGCAATCCTAGGAAGGGTTGCCCCTAGAGATGATGTGGGGTTGCCTGGAAACCCCACTGTGGATAGTGGAGAGGCCACTGTGGCTACAGCAGTAGAGGGTGCAGCTTCACCCAGGAGCCCCTATCTATGTCACTTCCAATTGGGGAGCCCCCAGTGGGAAATTGGTTTGGGTAAAGCATTTCATAGAGAGGTGGGGCCTTCTCCACAATTAGGGAAGAGTGGTGATACCAGAAGCTGTGGAATTAGGCCTCCATGACATAGAAGACTGCTTAGAGGCCCTGAGTGGCCATGTGGCAGCTGAAATTGTGCAATGTCTTTTCTTGAAATAGTGGAAAGAATTATCGAGGAGAGAGAGAGGCTTTGGCAGGAGAGAAACACACTTAAGCATTACTTGGAATTGCTGGATGATGACCTATGGGATTCCCTTAAGAAAGAGAGACAGTTATTGAGAAGATGGGTCAGGCTCCTGGAAGATACGTTAGCAATGAGGAAGGAGACGGCTGGAGAATCACCCAATTCCCTGAAGTGTGAGGGTTGCAGGCGGCCATGAGGGAGTAGGAGGAAAGAATGGTGCCTTCAACCCCGGAGATGGTAGAGGAGATGTTGGGAGAGGATGAGGGGGTGAGGTCGAGCTCTGATCTGTTGCTGAGGCCACTGCTTCAGGCACCAGCCACTCCTGTATGAAAGGCCTACCCTTTCATATTATAATTATAACAATTAAAAAAATTAAAATGCAACAACTGTGGGCTCTTTGGGAAGAGAAGCTGCCCCCTTCTGAGGCTGTGGGGCACTCCACGCACATCCTATACCCAGGATGAGCTGGTGGACATGAATGTCTGTTATTGGCAGAAGCCATCTGATCCTCTACCTACATGGCTTTTACATCTCTGGGATATGGGGGTAGAAAACATTGTTTTGTCAGGTTCTAAATGAGTAGAAAGACATCCCTGACAACTCACCCTTCCCTTTGGGGATGAGTTTTAATGTTCCTGTCACACCTCAGGGAATTGGGTGCTCCTGGATTGGCTGACAACAGCTATCAGGGCAGTTTGACCTACTCAAGGTGACTTATCATATTTACGCATTAGCTAGAAAATGTATGCAGGGGTGCAGCAGGTGTTATGGGAGTTGGGCATCAAAAATATCATCTGTAATGTGGATCTCCCAGGGCCCCAATGAGAAGTTGTTCAACATAGGAATGAGAAATCTGGTGATTCATTCAGCTATCCCATCTTTCTTTGGGTTCCTGGTGACTATTCCTGCCTCCCACATAGGGCAACCCATAAGTGAGGCTACTTGCACTTTAGTGGGTCTGAGAGAGGTAGACACAATAAGAGCACAGAAGGAAGTATGGGCTATGACTGAGAGGAGAGGTGCAAAGGGCCCTGTGAAGGTCCTGAAGACCCAGATTTGGGTTGATTTGATAAAGGCTGGGGTAGTGAAAGAAAAACTTGATAGGCAGCCCAATAGGATTTGTCAGAACTGTGGCACCAATTAAAGCCAGAGCAGAAGTTGCAGCTGCTGAGGTCCAGGAAATGGAAGTCAGAGTCAAAGCCCCATGTCTAGCCTGTGTCTCTGCAAGACTTCCGGGGGATCAGTACTCAGGCTCTGCCTGGGCCCTCACCCCCACAGGATGGTGATGGGGCATCGCAGTTTGACTGAGAGTGAGATTAAGGTCCCCACATTGGGGTTGTGCTGGGGACATGTAGAATTAGCAGTTCATGTTTCCTCATGAATGTACAATATGTCCTGGTGCTGGTGGACACAGGGGCTGAATGTTCTGTGATTTATGGTAACCCTCAGCATTTATAGGACCTCTGCTGTAATAGATGGCATGGAAGTAAGGCAATAAGAGTGAAGAAAGCCCAAATCCCACTGGAGATAGGGTGTTTACTGCCAAAGCAGTATACTGTGTACATTTCTCCCATCCCTGAATATATTTTGGGGGTGGATATCGTGCAGGGCCTGTGGTTACAGACCACCACAGGTGAGTTCAGACTGAGGGTATGTGTGGTAAAGGCAGCTCTGAGGGGACATGCTAAGCACCCACATGTAGCTCTGCATGTACTTCTCAGCAAGTGACAAATACTAAGGAGTATAAGTTTCATGGGTGGGGGCACAAGGATATTGGAGAAATTCTACAAGAGTTGGAGAAGATGGGGGTCATAAAGCCCAATCATAGTCCTTTTAATTCCCCAATGTGGCCAGTGGAAAAACCAGACAGCTCCTGGCATATGAGTGTGGTTTACAGGGAATTGAATAAAGTCACACCCCCTTTGCATGCTGCTGTCCCCCCTATAGCAGCCCTTATGGACACATTCATTCAAGAACTAGGAACATGTCATTATGTTGTGAACCTTGCTAGTGCTTTCTTCTCTATTGACATAACACAGGAAAGTCAGGAACAGTTTGCCTTCACATGGGAAGACTGGCAGTGGACATTCACTGTCTTTCCACAGGGATATTTCCACAAGGATATTACCACCATCCCACCATTTGCCACAGACTTAGAGCCCAGGAATTGGCCACCTGGAAGAAACCACAAATGCTGTGGCTGTACCACTACATTCATGATATCATGCTCACATCTGATTCTCTTGCAGATTTAGAAGGGGCAGTTCCTAGACAGCTGCCGCATCCACAGGAGAAAGGATGGGCTGTGAGTAGCACCAAGTTTCAGGGACCTGGTTTGTCAGTAAAGTTCTTGGGGGTTTGTCTGGTCAGGTAAATTTAAAGTTATCCAAGAAGCAATTATAGACAAGGCCCAGGTTTTCCCTACCCCAACCACTATGGCAGTATTACAAGAGTTTTTGGGTCTTTATACAGGTAAGACTGTGCAGCTGCTCTTACTGCAGCTCAGTGAGCAATCAAGGCTGTATGAGCCTTGAGTATAACGGACTCATCAAGGCCCTGTGAGCTAGATGTTCATGTAATTGAATATGGTTATGGATGGGGCCTGTGGTAGTGGCTTGAATGCATGTGTCAACCTATTGGATTCTGATTACAACTATGGAAAGGAGCAGAGTTCTGATACACCTTGGTAGAAAAGCAACTGGCTGCTGTGTATCATGTCTTGCTGGCTATGGAGCCCATCACTGGAATAGCTCCAAACAAGGTCATTATCACCTATCCTATTGCAGTGGGTGCAAGACTAGCCCCAAAGGCCATGGATTGGCATGGCACAGACACCAACCCTGGCCAATTAGGGCACATACTTAAAGCTGCATAGCACCCTCTCCAACAGCCCTTGAAGTGTAGAACTCCAACACTTTTTGGGGCCACTGACATATACCAGTAGAAAGCAGGAGGAAATTGCCTTTGAGCCATTGATAGCTGAGTGTCGGTATCAGGAGGGGAAAGCCAGTATACCTAAAAATGCTTCATATGCAAATGGCTTCAGTTGTTGGCAGCCCCTAAAGTGGAGGGAGGTGGCTTTGCATCCTAAAACTGAGACAATAGGAATGGAGGATGGAGAGGGGAATGGGAAGAGCAGCCAATGGGCTGAGTTGGGGGTAGTATGGCTCTTGATCACCCAGGAGCCCTCCTCTATAGTTGTCTGAACTGACAGCTGGGCTGCCTTTTGGGGCTTGACCCTGTGGCTATGGACATGGTACCATGCCAACTGGATGGTTGGTCAATGACCCATTTCAGGACAAGAGCTCTGACAAGACCTATGGGCCTTTGGTCAGACTAAGACAATTATCATATATCATGTGACTGGCCACTTGCCTTTGGCATCCCCAAGGAATGATGAAGCAGACACACTGGCTCGGGTGCATTGGCTAGAATGAAAGTCTGCCTCTGATGTAGCCCAGTGGTTACTTCAGCATTTGCTGTGTGTGGGGCAAAAGACAATGTTGGCTGTAGCACATTGGTGGGGCTTGCCATTGACTTTTTAAGAAATCAGAAGAGACCAGGAGTGCCTTGTGTGCTCTAAGAGGGACTTACACTATGTCCTGCAGCAACATGGGACAAGAGTAAATGGGACAATACCCTTTGTCAGGTGGCACATAGACTGTATTGGACTTCTGCCCATATTAGAAGGATATCAATATGCCATGACTTGAGTGGACACAGCTACTGGACTGTTGGTGGCTTTTCTTGCATGTTATGCATATCAGCAAACAGCCAAAATGAATTTAGAGCTTCTCTTTGCAGCCTGTGGTCAGCCACAGGTAATTGAGAGCAATCTAAGCAGCTACTTTACTGGACATGAATAACAAGGATGGGTGCAGCAATTAGGAATCATGTAGAATTTTCATGTACCATATATAACACCAGGGCAGGCATGATAGAGAGGTACAATAGTTTATTGAAATCTGGCCTGAAGTCAGACACCAACAGTCTACAAGGCTGGTCAGTTGTTTATAAACAGTGCTACAGTGTTTGAATGAGAAGCCCTGAAAACCAGCCTTAAGCCCTGTGGATATGCTTACACACATGGCTGCCTCTCCTTTACAACTGTATGTGCAAACCAAAGAGGAGTTATTGAAGCCAGGATATGGCCAGCAGAGCAACATCCTGCTGCCAGTCCCTACTGCATTAAACCCTGGAGACTCTGTTGAGTGGACATGGACCTGGACGTTTTGACACATGGACTAGTGATGGCTAGTCCTTCTGGCACCTTGGGGAAAAGCCTGGAAATTGGCCTTCTGTGTGTTCCTAGAGTAACAGCAGAGCAGCCCTGAAAGATCATGATAGTGTTCCCAAAATGTCCAGTAGGTAAGAGCATCTTATGGGGAACTTTTGTTTTATCTTTGTGGCCAATACATGTACTTCCTATAGTCCTATATATTGACCCATCTGTAACTCCCACAGGGAGGGGGATGAAAGTCTTATATACTAGACCAGGATGAGATCCCATTCCTGCAACTGTTCTATATCACAGGACCACTCTCTTGCATGCGTCCTACCAGATGGACAAGATTTGCCTATGCTGCTATCATTAAAACACATATCTTATCACCATTAAGGTTATTTTCTTCTACAGTCCCTGCACCTGTACCTGCCCCTGGCTGTAGCTGCTGCGTGATGATTGCTGTGAACTCCCGACCATTCAGCTGCTTATTGCCTATGGAATTGGGGAGTGATGGAGTTAACCAGGATAAGTCTTTGAACCTAGCTGATTCCTCTGGCTTGAGTATTATATGATTTTATTGCTGCTCTTGTTGTATGTAATTAGTCTGTTACAGTGCTCCAGTTTTCTCACACAGGAGCCATTGCAGAAGATGAGTAGATTGTGAGGCAAGATTTCTGGAGGGATGAGCCATGGTTAAAATTGCTATTTTCAGAATCTCTCACCTGGCCTTAGTGCATCTCCATATCAATACGTGTTTCTAAGGGGTAGAGAGATGTAGACCATCTCCATATCGATAGGTGATTATGAGGGCTAGCGAAGGCATATCTGGCCTGGAGAGGTTGGGTAGAGTCCCTTTTTGTAGCCAGGTCATGAGAGACATGGGTGAACAGATGTGGACATCTGCTTGCAAGCAGTAAATGAATTTCTCCCACCTTTTTTCTCCCTTTGATTATTGATTTCAAAGGTAATTTGACCCAGGCAGGGGAAAATATTTTCCCCCCACAGTTACAGCTACTCTAATGTCTTAGGATGGGTATGGTCACTTGGAAGACCAACCAGGTGATTTAAACCAGCCCAGGCCCTAGGTACAATAGTGAGGCTGGCAATTGAGCTTAACCAGTCATGACTTATTCAAACATGCTGACATAACAAAAGTGAAAACTCCCAATGAAACTCGGAACATTAAAGCTCACTGAAGCCTCCTGGTTAGTGAACACATTCATGAACCATCAGAATCATGTGCCCTAATCTATAGAAGGAGGTATGGAGGCTCTGCATTTTAAATCCTCTGACACCTCACCTATGTGTCTCTTCATTTGTCTGACCCTGACTTGTATCCTTATAAAAAACTGTAATCATGAATATAGTGGTCTCTTGAGTTTTCTAAGTCTTTCTAGTTAGTATCAAATTGGAGGAAATTATGGGAATGCTAGAATTTATAGCCAGTTGATCAGAAGTGTAATTGGCCTAGGAGCCCCCAAGTACAGCTTTGGCATCTGCAGTGAGATCAATCTTGTTGGGACTGTGGGTTTTCGCTTATGGAGTCTGCACTGATTCCTGGTGGTTAGTGTCAGTATTATACTGCAATACACCAGTTAGTGTCAGAATAATGTGCTTCTGGTTATGCTCCATCTCTTAAAGGAAACACAGCATCATAGCCAGACATGTCATCAGCTCCCAGGTCTGTCTCCTAAGTCTACACAGGCACAGATGCTTGCCAGTGCTCACTTATTGGGAAGAGGCTGCAGTGTGTGATTTAGGTGTGAAAATAATGACCAAGTCAAAAAAACTTGAAGTAAAGAAAAATGATTTGTTCTCATGAAGAGCAAAAAAAGTGCTGTTGCCTTTTATAAATTTAGACAGGAAACAAATACAAAAGAAATGCATGTTAAAATTGCTACCGCTTTTCTTATATCCATGACATAATGTCATGATATCTGAGGATGAAGTGAGAGCAAAAGGCTCTTAAGACATCTGATTTGTATACAAATGAGTGATGTGCATACCCCATAAGTTATTTTGTTGGAGAAAAATTACAAATGGGGGAAAGAAAATCATCAAGTTATTATCAATTAAATTAGTTTGCACAGTTCTAGTGAAAAGAAATAATGAAAATCATATAATCCTGTGAACAATTTGAGTTTATTTAATAATAAAAGGTCTGGCCTAGTCTCTTTACCTTTAAGACTCTCCATTGATACATATTGTCAACTATAGAATTGCCATTCTTGAAAGTATATTTAATGCATTTAGTGCTGGGATGATTTTACTGTGTTGAGATATATTTTACACTGTTATTCTTACTAATATCCATTCTTAGCAATACAGACACAGCCTCTAATAGTGTACTGGTATTTATTTCAAAGCTCAAATTAAAATTGTTAATTTACTGCAAAGAAATATAAACCTGCTTATATATATATATATATATAAGTAGGTATAGGTATAGGTATATATATATATATATATATATATAAAATTTTATTAATTATTTTTTTATGTATATAGAGATCTATGTATTATTCATATATATTAAGTATATTTATTATTTATATATTTAAATTATATTTATTATTAAATATATATAAAATTATATTGATAAATATATGTATAGATTAAAATTATTAATTTACTGTAAAGAAGTCTGAACCTGATTCAATATATGATATATAGTATATATATATATCATATATATGTGATATATATATATACACACACACATGAGTATATAAACATATATACATATTTATATATGTAAAAATTATATATGGTAATATAACGAGTTATAAGAAATACTTGGTCATAGAATTCCCAGGTATTTTTGGTCTTCATCCACAGTTCCTGAAAACACTGCAGTCTTAACAGTGAACAGGGCATTTTGTTATATTAAAGAGAGACTTTGGACCCCCACCAAAGGTTAGGGTCTGGAGGCTGGATCAGCCAGGGGCCAATAATTCAGTCAATCATGACTATGCAATGAAGCCCTCACAAAATCCCCTGAGAAGACCTTGCACTTTCTTTCTCTGCCTACTTGGCTTGTTTGGATCCTGCTTCTGGTAGGAGGCAGCTTCTGTGCTTGGGGAACCAGACCGCCTCCACCTGCCACCGAGCCTGACCCCAAGCTCCACGAGGATAGAAGCTCCTTTATTTGGGACCCTGCCCTGTGTCTCTCTTCATTTGACTGTTAACTTGTATCCTTTATGGCATCCTTTACTAAACTGGTAAATGTGTTTCCCTGAGTTCTGTAAGCTACTCTCACAAATTTATCAAACCTAAGAGGGAGGTCCTGGGAGCCTCCAATCTGTAGCTGGTAGGTCAGAAGCACAGGTAATAGCCTCGGGCTTGTGACCAGCATGTGGAGTCAGGGGTGGAGGGCAATCTTGTAGGACTGAGCCTTTAACCTGGGGAATGTGGTGCTGTCTCCAAGCAGATAGTATCAGAATTGAGTTGAGTTCTCAGACTCTGCTGGTGTTCGAGAACTGGTATTAGTAGGTATAGGAAGACCCCTCCCACATGCTTACGTATATTGGAATAAGGTCTGGGAATCCTAACAGAGTTATGCTACTTTTACTACTGTGTATAATATTGTTATCATTATGTATATATATATATAGGAGGAAAAGACTACAACCTTGCATTTGGTGTCAGAGCAGTGGGAATAGCAGGGACATTCTGAAAATACCTGACCACCACTCTTGAGAATATTCAAGGTCGTGAATAATAAGGGTAGTATCTGAGAAACTGTGACAATAAAGAGGAGTGTAAGGAGACACACAACAACAAGATGTAATGGGATGTCCTGGGAGGAATCCTGGAACAGAAAAGACCTTATGTGAAAACTAAGGAAAATTGAATAGAATATAGTTAATACTATTGTATTAATTCATTAGTTATGAGAAATGTACCATCCTAATGCACAGTGTTAATTGCAGGGGAAAGTGGGTGTGGGGTGTGGGCAAATTCTCTGAATAGTCTCCTCAAGTTTTATGTAAATCTAGTTTGTTTTGATATAAAATGTTAATGTAAAAAGTTTTTAAAAACTGAAGCCATATAAAAGTGGACTGGCATTTGAACAGGTCAGAAGAGTGGAAATCACACACACACACACACATATATATCACACCCTTATATATGGTTTGAACTATCCAGAGTGGAAACATATTTGCTACTTATTGTACTTGTTTGGTTCCAAAGAAGTTTATGCTATCATTTTGTCAACCCACTAGTGTATTTTCTGTTTGGAATACTAGTTCATCTACCATCTCAAGTTCTGAATACCTTATGCCTAAAGTAATAAAAACTGTATGTGTACCGTTGAAGTACCTGAGGCTAGTGAACTGTTCTTCCCTCTTGCTAATGTGAACCTCTATCAAAATCTTGTCATATTGCCAATATTATAAGATGAAACAAAAAATCTTGTAACACTATGAACAGCAATTGTTTCTGAAAAAGAAACCAATTGTACTGAAATTGGTTGTTTTAAAAACATGTCAGCCATCAGAGATGAATCCAATATGAACTCAAGATTAAATGTAAATACATAAATGTAGTATTAAATATGATTGCAAGAAAATAGTGTTTCTCAGCTTGTTTCTCCAAAGTCTTTATTCCTATCTGGTAATTATTACTTACCATTATGTGTATGTGTTTTCTCTCCCTTTTTAGAATGAAGATGTAGGGATCTCCAGAATAGAGATATATTTTATATGATTTTGTAATCACCCTTATAAATAGTACTTTAGCATTCAAACTATTCTAAAATGTCCCATCTATTAATTAAGGAAAATCTCTCTCCCATGAACCCACTTCCTCCTCCACATTTCTCCTTTTTCTGGTTGCTAAATGCTGAGCTTTCTAAGGCATAGTTCAAGGATCTCTGTTATCCTGTATATCATTGTTTCTCAGACTAGCGGCTTTAAATAACATGTTTATTCAAGTGACTTCTATTTCCAACTCTGACCTCTTCAGTCAAATTCAGTCTTATGATGCCAGTTGCTTACTTGATACCTTTTCTGAGATATCCAATAGACATATCCAACTAAAATGTATATTACTTAGTAAAAAGTGAGTGAAAAAATTGAACTCCTTAGACCTATAATATTCATTCAAACATTTTAATAGCCTCACTTTTTTTCCCAATTAAGCTTTCCCATGTAATCGCATATATTCGTTTTGATTAATATTTAATAGAAGTTCAGATACTAAAAGGAATCTCTACTCTACCTCTTAGGTAGAAGAATAGACATGTGCAGAGGAGAAAGGGAAGATAAGATTCAAGGGAAAAACCACCCAAGCTTGCAGGAGGTCCCATGTGAAGACAACAAAGGCTTTGCAGGGAGATAACTTCCTTGTCTACTGGGACCCATCCAGACTGGTTCCAACCATTTCCCAATGTGGATGCATGCAATGGAACAAAACTAAGAACTGCCTAAACCCCATCTCATCATGGGAAAAGACATGCACCCTTTATAGATGGACCTGTCAATCAAATGACCCCACTTTGTCAATCAAAGAGGAGCTTCTTAGCCAAAATGTAATATAAAGGCCTTCTAATGGACAGAGGCCTTTGTCCACCTTGACTTTGGCCTGCTCCTCCCTTTGGAGTGTATTCAACTAAAACTTTCACTATTGTGTCCCTGCCTTTCAATTCTTTATTTCCTTCAGGATAAGAGCCAAGGAGAACAAACCTAACCTGCAGCATACCTAAAGCCAAGTCCATGGTTCATGCAAAATAGATTTGAATTTGTTTTTCTTGGAAAACACATGAAAATATATCAAGGGGAATAACATACTTATTTTGTCATGACATATTCTACACAGACAAGGAATTGAAACAAGATTTTTGGTCAAAATAATTCAAGCATCAGAGTTTGTGGTATGTCACAAATTATTATTCTGTTTTTATTTCAAAACTTCTTTATAAAATTGCAAACAATGTAAAATACAATTTAATTATTTTTAAAACTTCTGAAATAAAACAAATTTATGTAAAATATCAGAGTTTGGAAAATTAATATAAAACTGCACTTACATTATTTCATTTTTTTTCCTTTTACTTCTTAACTAGTTTTTTTTGAGGGGGTGTAGCATTAATATACAATCACATGAGCAACATTGTGGTTACCAGATTCCCCCCATTATCAAGTACCCATCACATACCCCATTGCAGACACTGTCCATCAGTGTATTAAAATGCAAAAGTGTCACTACTTGTCTTCTCTATGCTATACTTCCTTCCCTATTCCAACCCCCCCCATGTTACATGTGCTAATTGTTACATTATTTCATTTTTTTGGAAATCCCTATGTAATAATTATACTCAAACATTATATATGTCCTATCCATTCAACAATGGTTTTTATCACCAAAACTAAACTTTTCTTTAACACTCCCAAGGTCAAATCTCAGCTCTACCACTTACTGACTATGATACTAGACATGTGATTTAGTCTTCCTTAATGTCCTCTGCTTTAAAATGGAGATAATCATGGTATTAACTTCCTAAGGGTGTCATAAGAATGAAAAATGATAAACATGTGAAGTTCTTATATAACACATAGAATGTAAATGTAGAACAAGGAAGACTAAGTTAGGAGAATATTATGATAAATTATGGAAGAAAAATTGGTGGCTTAGGTGAGGGCAGGTGCAGTGATGTTGAGAAATGTGCAAATTTTAGATATATTATGATATATTTGGATGTATTATAATAACATTCAGTCAAATGGATGAGAAGTGTGCAAGATTCAAGAGCCAAAGGTGACATAAAGATTTTTGACAGGACCTGAATATAGAAAACTACATTTGCCATTACATGAGTGGTTTGGAGTTAAATTTGGAACATATTAGTTATATTTGGCACATTTTGATGAAAATGCTAATTAAAACACCTAAGTGGACTACAAGGAGACACTTGAGCTACAGATGAAAATTTGGGGCTATCAATATACTAGATGGCATTTAAAATCATGAACTGGGATAAGATTATAAAGAGAGAATGTCCTAGAGTATAGATTCAAAGACTGAGCTTTACGATTGAAACATTAAAATATTAGTTCACTAAGAGATCCAACATACTGAAAATAAGATGGAACAGCCAGTTCAGTAGAAGGAAATCCATAGTGGGTGTCCTGAAAGCCAGGTGGAGAAAGTGTTTCCAGGAGGAGGGTGTGACAAATAGCCAAGGAGGATGAGGGCGGATCATTGACCATTTGTGATCAGTATTTCCTACTTAATGCATAATAAGGCCTTTATATCCAAATAGTACAATATGAGCAATTTTAGCAATTCATGAGTGTTTTGATTCTTTGCACTTGATGGTTTTTCTCCTTTCCTAGCCCCATAGTCTTTTTGGAGAAAAGAAAAAGTAATAATTATCGTTCTGACTTAGCATCAGTAATTCATCTACAACTGCACTTTGCAATGCAGTGTCTGTGAACAGTACTTTAATTTCATATGCATGTATTATATTTATTTAAATAAATCAATTTTTAGTTATTTTATTAATTACATACTAGTATTCCTTGTTAAAAGAAAAATGTGTTGAAATGGATTAAAGATGGTGGTGTGAGAGCAGGGATATAGGCTTCCTCCTAAAACTGGATACAATTAGAAAATACAATTGGTGCAACTAATCCTGAGAGAGCAACAGGAAAGAGGACTGCACCAAACTGCACACACCTGGAGAAAACAGCAGACCTCACTGAACGGGGTAACGTACCAGAGCTGTGGCTCCATGGGACCCGAGCCCCTCCCCCACCCCAGTTCACTGGCGGGAGGAAGAGAAACTGAGCAGGGAGGGAGTGGAAGGCCTGAGACTGCTGAATACCTAGCTCCAGAGATCTGCTCTGGGAGCACAAACCTACATTTCATGGAGCTTTCATGATACTCGCATGACTACTGGGTTGGAAAGTTAATGAAGACAGAATTCCTGGAGAGGCTGAGATTCTAGCCGATTGTGGAAAACAGGGATCCATATCCACCTGCTCTGGGACAAAAGCTTTTACCTGTGTGCTCGGCCCACTGGTTCAGGCAGTGGGGACAGGCATAGCAGCCGGGAGGCAGGGAACAGCTCTTTCTCCCCCAAGGCACCAATACTGCTCCCCTGTAACCCCCGATATTGCTTCAGGGACTGAGCAGCTCCAGAGTAGAGCTTCTGGACACAAGAGGGTGCCATATAAAAATATGAAACGCCGAAGGAATCTGGTCCAGAGTAAAATTAATACAACTCCAGAGAAAGAAATGTATCTTATGACTCTTCCTGAAAGGGAGTTCAAAATAAAAATCATCAATATTCTAATGGAGGTACAGAATGATATCCAAGAACTCAGGAATGAATTCAGGTCAGAGATCTAATCATTGAAGAGCATGAAGGAGGTTATTAAAAGCAGGTTGGATATGGTGGAGGAGACAATAAATGAAATAGAAACTAGAGAAGAGGAATACAAAGAAGCTGAGGCACAGAGAGAAAAAAGGATCTCTAAGAATGAAAGAATATTGAGAGAACTGTGTGACCAATCCAAACGGAACAATATTCGCATTATAGGGATACCAGAAGAAGGAAAGAAAGATAAAGGGATAGAAACTGTCCTTGAGGAGGTAGTTGCTGAAAACTTCCCCAGTCTGGGGAAGGAGATAGTCTCTCAGGTCATGAAGAACCACAGATCTCCAAACACAAAGGACCCAAGGAAGACAACACCAAGATATATAGTAATAAACTTGGCAAAGATCAAGGATAAGGACAGACTATTAAAAGCAGCCAGAGAAAGAAATAAGATCACATACAAAGGAGAGCCGATCAGGCTATCAGATTTCTCAGCAGAAACTTTACAGGCCAGAGGGAGTGGCATGATGTATTTAGTACAATGAAGCAGAAGGGCCTGGAATCAAGATTACTTTATCCAGAAAGATTATCATTTAAATTTGAAGGAGGGATTAAACAATATCCAGATAAGCAAAAGCTGAGACAATTTACCTCCCACAAACCATCTCTACAGTCTATTTTGGAGGGACTGCTATAAATGCAAGTGTTCCTAAGGTTTAATAGCTGTCACCAGAGGAAATAAAACCACAGTAAAGAAAGTAGAACAGCTAATTACTAAGCAAATGCAAAATTAAATTAACTATCCCCAAAGTCAATCAAGGGATAGACAAAGAATACAGAATATGATACCTAATGTATAAAAATGGAGGAGGAAGAATAAGGAGGATAAAAAGAAAAGAACCTCTAGATTGTGTTTGCAACAGCATATTAAGTGAGTTAAGTTAGACTCTTAAATAGTAAGGAAATTAACCTTGAACCTTTGGTAACAATGAATCTAAAGCCTGCAATGTCAATAAATACATACCTACCGATAATCACCCTAAATATAACTGGACTGAATGCACCAATCAAAAGACATAGAATCACTGAATGGATAAAAAAACAAGACCCAACTATATGCTGCCTACAAGAGACTCACTTTAAACCCAAAGACATACACAGATTAAAAGTGAAAGGATGGAAAAAGATATTTCATGCAACTAACAGAGAGAAAAAAGCAGGAGATGCAATACTTGTATCAGACAAAATAGACTTCAAAACACAGAAAGTAGCAAGAGATAAAGAAGACATTACATAATGATAAGGGGGTCAATCCAACAAGAAGATATAACCATTATAAATATCTATGCTCCCAACACAGGAGCACCTACATATGTGAAACAAATACTAACAGAATTAAAAGGGGAAAAAGAATACAATGGATTCATTCTAGGAGACTTCAACACTCCTCTCACTCTGAAGGACAGATCAACCAGACAGAAGATAAGTAAGGAGACCGAGGCACTGAACAACACAATAGAACAGATGGGCCTAACAGACATCTACAGAACTCTACACCCAAAAGCAACAGAATACACATTCTTCTCAAGTGTACATGGAACATTTTCAAGAATAGATCATATACTAGGCCACAAAAACAGCTTCAGTAAATCCAAAAATATTGAAATGGTACCAACCAGTTTCTCAGATCACAAAGCTATGAAACTAGAAATAAATTACACAAAGAAAATGAAAAATCCCACAAACACATGGAGGCTTCACAACATGCTCGTAAATAACCAATGGATCAATGACCAAATAAAAGAGATCAAGCAATATATGGAGACAAATGACAACAATAATTCAACACAGCAAAATCGGTGGGATGCAGCCAAGGCTGTGCTAAGAGGAAAGTATATTGCAATACAGGCCTCCCTCAAGAAAGAAGAACAATCCCATATAAGCAGTCTAAACTCATAATTAATGAAACTAGAAAAAGAACAACAAATGATGCCCAAAGTCAATAGAAGGAGGGACTTAATAAAGTTTAGAGCAGAAATAAATAAAATTGAGAATAAAACAATAGAAAGAATGAAAGCAAGAGCTGGTTCTTCGAGAAAATAAACAAAATAGATAAGCACCTAGCCAGACTTATCAAGAAAAAAAGAGAGTCTACACAGATAAACAGAATCAGAAATGAGAAAGGAAAAATCACTATGGACACCACAGAAATACAAAGAATTATTAGAGAATACTATGAAAAATTATATGCTAACAAACTGGATAACCTAGAAGAAATGGATAATTTTCTAGAAAAATACAACCTTCCAAGGCCGACCAAGGAAGAAACACAAAATCTTAACAGACCAATTACCAAGAACAAAATTGAACTGGTAATCAAAAACCTACCTAAGAACAAAACTCCTGGACAAGATGGCTTCACCACTGAATTTTATCAAACATTTAGTGAAGACATAATACCCATTCTCCTTAAAGTTTTATGAAAAATAGAAGATGAGGGAATACTGCTAAACACATTCTATGAGGCCAGCATCACTCTAATACCAAAATCATGCAGACACCACAAAAAAAGAAAATTACAGACCAATATCCCTGATGAACATAGATGCAAAAATACTCAACAAAATATTGGCAAACCAAATTCAAAAATACATCAAAAAGATTATCCATCATGATCAAGTTGGATTTATGCCAGAAAATCTATCAACATCATCCACCACATTAACAAAAAGAAGGACAAAAACCACATCATCATCTCCATAGATGCTGAAAAAGCATTCAACAAAATTCAACATCCACTCACGATAAAAACTCCCAACAAAATGGGTATAGAGGGCAAGTACCTCAACATAATAATGGTCATATATGACAAACCCACAGCCAACATTATACTTAACAGCAAGAAGCTGAAAGCTTTTCCTTTAAGATCGGGAACAAGACAAGGATGCCCACTCTCCCACTTCTACTCAACATAGTACTGGAGGTCCTCGCCACAGCAATCAGACAACACAAAGAAATAAAAGGAATCCAGATTGGCAAGGAAGAAGTTAAACTGTCCCTGTTTGCAGATGACATGATATTGTACATAAAAAAACCTGAAGAATCCGTTCCAAAACTACTAGATCTAGTATCTGAATTCAGCAAAGTTGTGGGATACAAAATTAATACACAGAAATCTGTGGCATTACTATATACTGACAATGAACTAGGAGACAGAGAAATCACAAAAACAATTCTATTCACAATTGCATCAAAAAGAATAAAATACCTAGGAATAAACCTAACCAAGGAAGTGAAAGAACTATACTCTGAAAACTACAAGATACGCATGAGAGAAATTAAAGAAGATACCAATAAATGGAAACACATCTCATGCTCATGGATAGGAAGAATTAATATTGTCAAAATGGCCATCCTGCCTAAAGCAATCTATAGATTCAATGCAATTCCTATCAAAATACCAACAGCATTCATCAAAGAACTAGAGAAAATCATCCTAAAATTCATATGGAAACACAGAAGACCTCAAATAGCCAAAGTAATGCTGAGAAGAAAGAATAAAGCAGGGGGAATTACACACCCCAAGTTCAAGCTCTACTAGAAAGCCACAGTATTTAAGACAATTTGGTACTGGCACAAGAACAGAACGATAGACCAATGGAACAGACTAGAGAGCCCTGATATAAACCCAACCATATATGGTTGATTAATATATGATAAAGGAGCCATGGACATACACTGGGGAAATGGCAGCCTCTTCAACAGCTGGTGTTGGCAAAACTGGACAGCTACATGCAAGAGAATGAAACTGGATTATTGTTTAACCCTACACACAAAAGTAAACTCAAAACGGATAAAGAAAAAAAAAAGATGTGTCGTATTGTTCTGTTCCCTTTATGGTAGCCCAATGTTTCTAAGGCTTTATAATTATATTGGGCCTTAAGCCTGAAGTTACTCAGCCCAGTGATACAGTCTGTAGCTTTTATGTGTAAGACAACCTCTTCTGAATCCATCCTCACTTTTGAATCACTCTTAAGACTTACCTGTTTTGCAGTGAGTTTGAATCAGTTTATCCTAGAATTTTTCAAAATAGATTGTCTAATGATTATTGGTAAATTCAACACCTTTCTAAACTTGATGCCCTTCAACTCCTCTTGTCTACATTGCTTTCTGTTCCTTGTGATCAGAGTTTGTTATGTTGTTGGTCATAACAAGAGAGGACATACGGGTGTTAGCATAGTTTACCTTAAACTCAAAAGTGTATAATGCTGAGTTCTAAATAAACACTAGTGACAGTATCCAGGAAGCCTCTCAAATGAGAAGGATGATACAGTATGTATTATAAAGGGCTAAGAGGTAAATGTGGATTTTAATGTGAGAAAATCAAATTCTAAATGATGTTCTACATGCATAATAAATAGAGAGAAACCAAGCAACTAAACTATTATTAGTTATCATGAATAATTCACCAACTGAAGTGTCATCAATACTAGCAAGAACTGAATTTGTGATTTTAATTAATGCTTAACAAACCAGAACTATTGTTCCTTATAGAACATGAAAAATGACAAGGATAAAAAACACAATGTTTTTATCATTTAACACTATCATTAAAATTTCAGATTCTTAAAATGGTTTTTTTGGTGCTTTTTATTCAACTGATTATTTGCAAAATTTATATAAGCAAACTAAGTTCTTATACTTTCTTTAAATTCTACTATAATCCAGTGCTATTTCTGGAACACCATATTTTGTATGGCATCCATCTTTAGTTCAATAAAGTATGATAAATAATTCTAAAATTATTAAATAAATTGCAATGTTAAATAAAAGTTTGTTATATAATTGTTTTAAATGAAAGGGGTGCTAAACTACTTTGTCTTCTCCTCAACATATGATTTTCTAAAGCTGGAATTAGTAGAACTCTTCAGTCAAGTTTGATCTATGAGAACTGAAACCATCTATAACCAGAGCCTTACACTCTAGATTAACACAGCTTTATGAGGCCAGGAAACTGTTGCTTAGGAAGTCAGATTGCAGACACATATTGCTTCAGGGACTTTCTAAACATCTATTTACTCAAAAATAGGCTATTCAGCTTGCTCTCATCAGGGTAATATTTCTTTCTCAGAGCAATAGCTCTCTCAACTAGACTCATCAAACAGTTGTCTGTTTTTCGATCACCAGCTTTACTCACCTGTCTCGCTGTGTCCACTGATCCTAACCAATTTTGCATAAGATGAATGAGCACCTTGCCATTGAAAGAACCACCTTAAACTGGACATCAAAATTATAAATATTCTTTGCTGGCAATGTCTCTCTTAATAGGCACTACTAAGTACAGTGGTCTTCCTTACTGCCATTGGCTATAAACTTGACTTTTCTTACCCCATAGGTCACGCTAGCAGTTCTTGAATGAGTCAACACTTGATATGTGACAAATGATGAAATTCAAAATCTATCTAATGGGAAAGTGTCAAGAAATTATACAATGTAATAGTATACTACATATACATAATATATAATATGTATTATATATGTTAATACACACACATATGCATGTAGTCTTAACATATAGTCATTTTTTAATGTGTATTATAATGCCCCCACCAAAATGTAATATTTTTGAAACAAAATTAGTATGAAATCCAAAAAGATACTTTTTGTAATATGTATATAAAATGGAGTATTAAAATGTATTCATTTTATGTTTCTAATCTTTATCATCCTTAAAAAGTACAATTGGGAATACATAAAATTTGGTTTGGAATGAGATAGTTACTGCTATTAGAATTAAGTTGCACATCCATGACAATTAGAGAGGTTAAAATGCATTTTTTCTTTGAGAAGTATTTTTAACACTGCCAGTTCTGGGAGATGCTAAAACATGTATGTTAATTTTTTTTTCTGTAGTCAAATACAATTAGGAACGTCTATGTACTCTCACCCTTTCTGTAGGTCGCAATGCTCATTAGCATCTTCAAGGTTTAAAAAGTCTCTCAGTTAACTCCCATGATCTTCTATGGTAATTTAACTATATAACCCTTTATTAAAGAACAGCTGTTAGCCTAATTCAAATGGAATCCAAGGTAGTAATCACTAGATACTGCTACTTTAGAAAGTCTGACCCAGCTTTTAAGTGTCTTTTTAAAATATGGGTCATGTAATTTTAGCATTGAAAATTCTGTATAATTCTCTAACCACCTGCTATGTGCTCAAATCTAAACGTGTGATCACAATACATTCTCTGCCTGAAAATTCCGTTGTCTGAAAACTCATCATCCCAATGACATCTTCCTTGTGTTCAGATAATATGATATGCCATAAATATTCTTATTTATAACCAAACTATGCTTCCATCAAACTGTTACTATGGATATTACTTCTTTTATTCCAGAGTCACACAGATCAACTTAAATCTGCATCAAAGTTTATCAATTCTTTGATGATATCAATCATGTCCCATATGCACTTTTTTTCTGAACTAAAACTGATTCACCATAGTTATAGATTTCTTAGATATGGTTCGGAGTTCCATTTCTTCTCTAAAAGAGGTCTAGCTTTTAATTTCTTCTCTTGAATGTGTTGTCAAAAGTAGAGTACAGTTTTCCAGGTATAGCACTATAAATGTAGAGTAGTTTGGGACCATCAATTCCCTTTACTGGATACTGAACTTCTATTAGAATTATGAAAGCAGTTTATCTGATAGCCATTCATACAAAATACACACAGACACAAACTCAAGTCTTGTTTTCATTTACTATTATATAGCAATGATTTTCCCATTCGTTTTATGATTTTTGCCACTGTTTTTGCCTATTGTTTGTGAGAAATTCCTAATTGCTTCTCAACATTGAATCTCCTCATTCACTTGAGTTATTGAACCTAATTTCTCATGAGGCACACTGCCCCAAAGATAGAACTTTATATTTTTCATTCTACCCTGTATCTAGGTGTAACTGTATTAAATAAATTCAAATAAGATATTAAGAGGAGTTCCATGTGGGAGCTTTAATACAACTTCTTGAAAGGCAAGAATACACCTTCTTTCACGGCACCCCATTTCTGTGGCAGGAATTCAGTGTAGCCATTCCTGACCAACAGCCACAGAGGCAGTGACAAGCCACAATGAATAAGCTACAAGAGTGGAAGTTAAGAAAAAGACACATGCCCCTTTGCTTGTTCTTTCTCTCTGCAGTAGTATTATAGAAAATGTTTAAGTTAGTAAAGTGTTGGCAGCCGCGCTCAGAAAATAGCGCCCAATGCAGGGCAGCCGGAAGGCCCCGAACTTCCTAATGACGAATCATCCCACACCACTAAACTACATGCTAATTGCGCCTTGGCATAAGGACCAATGAGACCCACCAAATGGTTATGCTAATAAGGCATATGGAGCCGCACCAACCAGGTCAGAGCATGAGAACTATATAAGCAAGCCTCTCCTTCCCCTCTGGGTCCTGCCCAACTCATTTGTTTCACAAAGAGCTGAAGAATAAAGCTTTCTGCAGAAGAATCCTGCTGTTGTTGCGTGCTGTTCTTGCCGGCGAGGACGGGGCGCGCGACAAGTGGTGCCGAATCCCGGGAACCAGAACATCACCGGCACAGGGAGGACCCTTCAGACATCTGGAGAGGTTTCAGAACTGCAGGTCAGAAGAAAGCCCGGAGGGGTAAGTTCCGAGAGGCCCCTGCTTTTTAGGATGATGGTTGATGGTTCTCTGTAAATAAGGAGGCACCATGGGGAATGCACCGTCATTAGTCACGGCGCTGCAGACAGCTCTCAAAGAGCGAAACTTGAAGGTCTCCAGCAAAGTCCTAGGATCTTTTGTGAAGGAGATAGACCATGTGGCCCCCTGGTTCATTTGTTCAGGGTCTCTCTCAATCCTGAGCTGGGACAAACTGGGGAAAGATCTTGATAGAGAGGAGGAGGAGGGTAGCCTGAGGGGAGGCACCAGGCCCCTCTGGAAACTGATTAGAGCTTGTCTGCAAGATGAGAGATGTGAAAAGGTAATAAAAGAAGGTCAGAGAGCATTGACAGATATCCAAGAGATCATGTCAGAAACGGAACGGGAAACAGAGAGCACGCGCGGCCGAAAAAAGGCCACAAAAACGAAAGTAAAGAAACCCCAGAGTGAGGAAGAAAGCCCGCCTAGGGCAAAAGCGAAAGAGCCCCGAGAAGCGAGTGACGATCGCCTCGGAGAAAATAGTAAATACCCCTGGAAAGAGTTGAGGGACCTCCAACTCTCCAATAGGGAATCTGAGGAGGAATTAACGTCCGCAGAGGAAGGGGAAGAAAATAAAACCGCAGAGTGCAGAAGTAAGGGAACCAGCAAAGTTGAAAAGCGGACCAAGGAAAAAATGAAAGTAGGGTGTCCCCCGACGCCCGTTGCCCTGCCACCTTACGTGAGTGGCGCACTCTCCTTTTGCCACCCAGATACTCTTCAGGCAATTAGACAAATGTTTCCTGTATTTGAGGATAACGGTGTACGCTCTCACCAACCCCTGAGTCATAAACAAGTTAAAGACTTAGCGGAATCTGTTCGAGCGTATGGGGTCAGTGCCAACTATACCATAGCACAAGTTGAGAGATTAACAGAGACAGCCATGACACCCGCAGACTGGCAATATGTAACTAAGGCATGCCTTTCTAGTATGGGGCAATACATAGAATGGAAGGCATTGTGGCATGATATCAGTATGACCCAGGCACGCGCAAACGCGGCCGAAGGACAGCCTGCGTGGTCATATGATATGCTGACGGGCCAAGGACAGTGGGTAGCCAACCAGACCGCCTTCCCCTTACAGGTATATGCACAATAAACACGTGCGCCGCCAAGGCATGGAAAGCCCTCACCAACAAAGGAGAAGTGTCCGGCAATTTGACAAAAATTATTCAAGGGCCGAGCGAGCCATTTTCTGACTTTGTCACTCGTATGATGGAGGCTGCAGGCAGAATATTTGGAGATCAGGAACAAGCGATGCCCCTGGTAGAGCAATTAGTATTTGAACAATGTACCAAGGAATGCAGACAGGCGATAACACCCTGGAAACAGAAAGGGATACACGCTTGGTTTAAAGCCTGTAGAGAAATAGGAGGGCCACTCACCAATGCGGGCCTAGCCGCGGCCATATTACAGAGCCACAAACAAGCCAGGATCACTAACAGAAGTATTAAATGCTTTCACTAATCTGTCACGAGACCTGTCCCAGTATCTTTCAGGAAACTGGTCCCAAGACTTCGATGGGACACTAGAAGAGCTGCGGCGAGAAATTATCCACATCAACTCCACCCGTCTAGATATCTCCGTAGCGGAAGGACTCTCTTCCTGGTTCCTCAGAGCTCTCTCCCACGTCAAGGAGTGGACGGGCATGGCTGGGATGGGCGTGTTCCTGCTTGGAGGTCTCATGCTCTTACTCTGGTTGTTATGCAGACTGCGCAACCAACATAAGCAGGACAAGGTGATCCTTGCTCAAGCCCTAATGGCGATAGACGTTGGCGCCTCTCCCCAAGTGTGGCTCAATATGCTTAAGAAGGAAGCTCAGCTTTAGCTTGAGGTAGCTCTTGCACCCTGAGCCCATGTGGCACTGCACCAGGCCTGAGTACCTCATTGCTTAATCACAGCTTTCTCTAAGAAGCTCATGGTGCAAGAGGGTTGAGAAAAAAGGTCCAAACCCTTTGTACCAAGCGGTCCCAACGCCAGCCAGAGGATGCGAGGCAAAGCACTGCAAGAGGTCTTGGACCCCTCTGAGAGGCATGCCTGACTGCATAGGGGTAGATGCCCAGAACCCCTCTCCAAAAAGGGGGCATCAGGAAGTATGATGGAGGTCAGGCCTCTGTCTCCGCCTCTGCTGGCAAGTTCCGCCTTGAGCTTCTGTTAGACAAAAAAGGGGGAGATGTTGGCAGCCGCGCTCAGAAAATAGCGCCCAATGCAGGGCAGCCGGAAGGCCCCGAACTTCCTAATGACGAATCTTCCCACACCACTAAACTACATGCTAATTGCGCCTTGGCATAAGGACCAATGAGACCCACCAAATGGTTATGCTAATAAGGCATATGGAGCCGCACCAACCAGGTCAGAGCATGAGAACTATATAAGCAAGCCTCTCCTTCCCCTCTGGGTCCTGCCCAACTCATTTGTTTCACAAAGAGCTGAAGAATAAAGCTTTCTGCAGAAGAATCCTGTTGTTGTTGCGTGCTGTTCTTGCCGGCGAGGACGGGGCGCGCGACAGTAAAGGAGAATGGGTTAGTATCACAAAGGAAAACATATACTTCCTCTTCATTCCAGGGTGAAGGAAAGGGAAAGTCTCCTTATGCCACTAGCCTACCGGGAGAAGAGGAAGGAAAAACAGAAAATTTAAGTATTCTACCCTAGGTATTGCTCAGAATCTGCTACTTTTTAGGAAATGGAAGATGTATCATGGCAGATTTGGGGAAATATATTGTAGAGAAATAAGCTGTTTTATATTTATTTCTTATTAAATTGAAACTCTTCAAGAAGCTAGATGCATTTGTGTTACCATAGCTCAGGATTACAGTATTAAGATATATTTGTATGTCAATAAATATCTAAATAAATTACATTGATGAAAATATGTAACAAACTAAAATATCAAATAATACCACAGTTAAAATTTATCATAGGTATTAATCATCCATCTCTAATGTAAGATATTATGTGAGATAGATGAACACCAAGTTGTTCTGTATTTTAATAAATGAATTAAACCTAATATCCTAATTCAGGATGAATCTTGAAAATTTTCATTATCTTCTAGTTGGGATAGATTCACACAGTATAGACATACAGATCTCATATCGTATTCAAAATTTTGAACAATATATTTTTTGAATACATAATTTTTGAAATTAAAAAAAAAGATGCAGATACCAAATACTATGTAACTATCCCAGTGGGGTCTCTGCATCATCTTATAATCAAATATATTACTATTTCTGTAGTGAAGAATCCTTGAAACTTAAAACTAAGTGAAATGAATGAAGACTATAAATAGTCTCGTGTCAGTTTATGTTAGGTTTTCCTGTCAAATAATTTCATTAACAAATATTGGTTTTCAGTGCATTTTGGAACTATTTAGGAATAATAATAACTACCATTTAAGACTAAGTATATTCCACTATTATTTAGGAATAGTAAATGATCAACTATAAACTGGCAGCACAGGCTGGATTTATTTCTTCCCCTTTTTCATCCCAAATTCTATAATCAAGAGGATAGACCCCTTTGTTAAAGGGTTGTATTTAAGACTTATAGCCACATAAATAGAAGAACAGAATTTGGTGAACTCTGGGGAAGCTGAATCCTTTCTTGTCTGAGCAGAAAAGGCATAGCTCTTCTGAATAGACCATCTACAGATTCACAAACAGTAGCTCAGACTGGGAGGTCTTACCAAGGAGTTGGATACTGAGCACATTATCTCTTAATCTCTTTCTTATTAGAGAAAGCCATGGAAGATCTCTGCAGGAAGTCTGGTAATATAGAGAAAAATATCATCTTTAATTGGCTGGTCAAATATCTCAAAGGTGTCAGACATTCAGGGGCTAAGACTCTAGTCAAAATTAATGTCTTAAATATATGAAAGCATAGTTATAAACCAATTTCAGATTTATATTCAAACATAATATTGGTACTTCTAATCAAACTGCTGTATCATCATAAAATGGCCTAACCAAGCTTTGTATTTAAAGCCTAAAGGTTCTCAGGAACTCAGACAGTTTGGTAACCAAAGAAAATTTTGTTACTAAGTCATTTCTGCTTTGAAAAACTAAGGCATTAAGTAGGATACCATCATCAAAAGCTCTTTCCAAGATCTTTCTTCTTTTCCTCCTCATGATAGTAAAAATAATTACAATAACTATGACACTATTATAAGGTAAAATCGAGCCAAAATGACCAGGTGAGGAGGCAACAAAGGAGCCAAAATTTAATAGGACGCAATCCCAGGTGATGTTTGCCGGTCTGGTTAGTTACAGGCCAGAGAAGTCGTGCCCAGCAGGGCAGGCAGTGAGTTTATAAAGAAGTTAGGGGGAGGGAGAGCATAGGGCTACAGCAGCGTGAGGATTGGCTAGCCTAAGGCACGTGTCACTGGCCTTTTACAGTAGACAAAGGACTAGAAAGTTACTACTCCTTTTCCAGGTTGAGAGGGGGCAGCAGCCAGGGATTTTGGCACATCATCAGGCCAGAATCTGTTGTTCTCTTCCTCTCACTAGGCTGGGGTTGGGGGCTTGGCTGCCCTTATGTGGTAAGGGCTGAGCTCATCCAATGTGCTCACCCCTCCCTCTGGTGCCTCCAGCCTTACATTCCAGCCTTTTGGTTATAATGGGGGTCGACTCGATCTAGCTACTTCTGGCTGAGGAGGGGTGGGGCAGGCAGGGTTAAGGCTGGTGAGAGGCCGGAGGAGGCTTGGAGGGAAGGGGGGAGTACTGATGTACCAGCATAGTCTTGTGCACCTCCACTGTCCGACCTCCCTGTCAGTGGCTGGAGGTTCCAGCAGGTATGTTGCCCTTGTCTCTCAGGACAGACACATCCAGCATGATCACCCAGGCTTTGCCCCATCCAGTACTGTTGTCTAGAAGATGAGAGACAGACGGAGGCTCGTTCGTAGCAGGCAGCCATGTATGGTCCCGTCCACCATGGTTGGAGTGACTGAGGTTGGATTTTTTTAGGAAGGACTTTGTCTCCTGGCTGTAGAACCTCAGTGATTCCTGGATCCGAGGGGGAGGTGGGTTGAGGCAGGAACTGGTCTGCTTGTTCCCTGAGGAGATGTCTTAGGAATGAGAAGTAAGGTAGGTAGGAGGCTAGGGGGATGGAGTTGTAGGCAGGCCTGTGTTTAGAAGGAAGTGTCTACCATACATTAACTCAAAGGCACTTAGTCCGGTGGGTCCCCTGGGGGCTGTTTGTAATCGGGTGAGAGCAATTGGGAGTAGGTCTGGCTAGGAGGTCTTTACCTCTAAGGAGAGTTTGGTGAATCGATCCTTGAGAAGGCCATTGGCCCTTTCCACCTTACCCAAGGACTGAGGGTGATAGGGTATGTGTAGTTTCCAGGAGATATTTAAAGAGTCAGCCACCAGTTGTGTGACCTTTGAGATAAAAGCTAGTCCATTGTCTGACTGGAGCGACATCAGGAGGCCAAAATGAGGGGTGATGTGTTCCACCAACGTCTTTGCCCCCAGTCTCCTGGCAGGTAAGAAAGGCCTCAATCCAACCTCAAAATATATCAACCATGACCAGTAAATAACTGATCTTTTTCTGTATAGGCATGTGGGTAAAATCAATCTGCCAATCCTGTCCAGGTAGAGCTCCCCACAGCTGGTGTTTGAGGGTGCCTTGAGAAGAAACATGATGACAGGTGGTACAAGCCATATGTACCTGGCTAATGGTCTTTGGAGCCCAGGTGGGGAGAAGACAGGGGAAAGAAACCTGTATGTACCCTCCAGACCAATATGGAGGAATTGGTGAACTGTAGATATGATTTCCCTGGCCTGGGCCTGGGGAAGGGCTATCCTGTCCTTAAGATGTATGCATCCCTGTTGTTCAGTCATTCCACCCTGTTCTAAAAGTTGTTGTTTTTTCTCTTTAGAAAAATTAAAAGTTATAGAGGGGTAGAGAAACAATACCGGGGAATAACCAGGACCTGAAGTCAGTTGTTGGGCAGTAGCATCAGCTAGAGCATTCCCTTTAGTGACCAGGTTGGTACTTATCTGGTGTCCCTGGCAATGAACAATAGCTACCTCCTTGGGTTCCTGTAAGGCCTGGAGTAGGTGATGAATTGTTTTACCATTTACAATCGGGGTCCTTTAGGTAGTGAGGAATCCCCTTTCCTTCCAGATCGCCATGTGGCTGTGTGCGATTAGGAAAGTATACTTTGAGTTGGTGTAAATGGTTACCCTGAGACCCACCACCAACTGTAAGGCTTGGGTGAGGGCTACTAGTTCTGCCTTTTAGGAGGTGGTCCCATTGGCAGGGTAGCTGCCTCTACTATTTCTGAGGAGGAGGAAACTACCACGTAGGCTGCCCACCTGCACCAATATGAATCCCTGACTGAGCTTCCATCCATGAACAGAGTTAAGTCCGGGTCAGTGAGAGGCATGTCCTAGTGACCCTCACACAGGAGTCAAAGGGTTTCTACCAACTCTGTGCAGGAGTGGCTCGGTGTGGCAGATGAACCAGTGGGAAGAAGGAGGGTGGTTGGGTGTAATGGTGGTGACACCTATAAAGTTAACTGGGGGTGTTCAATAAATAGGAGGTGAAATTCCTGCACTCGTGACAGGCTGAGAGAGGCCAAAGATTTGTGGCCCAGAAGGTCCTCTAAAGGATGAGAAGAGTATATACAGTTATCGCCTGTAGGAGGGTTAGTTTCAGAGCTTTGGCGAGGCACTCTGCTGCTGCCAGGGCTCTAAGGCAGGGTTGCCACCCTTAAGCAGTGGGATCCAGTTATTTTGACAGGAAAGCGACTGGTTGGTGTCTGTGTCCTACTGGCTGGACCAGCACCCCAGTTGCTATTCCCGTCTTTTCTGTAGTACATAAAAGAAAAGTTTAGGAAGCATAAGTGGGGGTGAGGAGAGGAGGGCATTTCACAGTTCTTCAAAAGCATGGGCCACTGCTATAGGAGAGGTGAGTGGCCCAGAGGGCGTTTCTTTTGCAGCAGCATACAGAGGTTTAGTTAATAAGGCAAAGTTAGAGACCCAGTGTCAGATAAAACTCACCAGTCTGAGAAATGACAAGATCTCACCTCCCAAGGTTGGTGGTAGAAGAGCTCTAATGAAGGCTGTTCAGTTCACCATGAGTCCTGGAAGAAGGAGTTAGGGCCACTCCCAAGGTATGTAACTTACGGGGTGGATAACTTGAACTTTTGATGGAGAGACTCTATATCCTTACTGAGCCAGGAAGTTTAGGAGGGAAGCCATATCTTGAACAGAGGCTGCTTTTGTGTGGTTACATAGGAGGAGATCATCGACATACTACAGGAGAGTGCTGACTCCTGTGTCATCATGGGACAGATGTTCCATCAGTGCCTGTCCGAAAAGGTGAGGACTGTCCCAGAAGCCTTGAGGGAGGACTGTCCAAGTCAGTTGTCTAGTTCAGCGGGTGCCTGGATCTTCCCAGGTAAAGGCAAACAGTAACTGGGAATCAGGGTGTAGAGAGATGGTGAAGAATACATCCTTAAGGTCTAAAAGTTTAAAGTGGGAAGTGCCTGGGGGAACCTGAGACGAGAGAGTATAAGGGTTAGGGACGACCGGGTGAAGATGGATTTCAGTCTCATTGATTATCTGCAGGTCTTGAATGAGCCAGTAGGCCCCCCAGTGGCTTCTTGACTGGAAGGATGGGAGTGTTACAGGGAGAATTTGTTGGTACCAGAAGCCTGTGGGAAAGAAGATGGTTAATGATAAATTGGATGCCCTTGAGATGGGCTTGAGAAATAGTAAATTGGGGCCTAGGAGGAAAGGAGAATGGGTCCTCGAGGCAGACGAAGATCGGAGCATGATGGCTCGCCACAACAGGAGTAGAGGTGTCCCAGACCATCAGGTTAACATTGGTCTATGGTACAGGAAGGTCCGCAGAGGTCTCAGAGACACAACTTATACTGACTAGGGTGGTGAGTGAACTCAGTTGGGGATGACTAAGTGGCAGAGAGATTGAGGCACCAAGCTTGGATAGGGATCCCTCCCTAACAAAGGGATGGGACAGGATGGGATTACTAGAAATGAGTGGGTAAGAGGATGGCCCTCAAATGTGCAGGCTACTGGACCTGTTTCCAGAGGCTTAGAGGGGATTCCCATGACACCTAGGACCGAGAACTGGGAAGAATGCAAACAGCCATGAAAGGAAGGTAAAACAGAGTAGGTAGCCCCTGTGTCCACCAAAAAGGAGGCAGACTTACACACTACCCACAGCATGGCCCTGGGCTAGGCAAGGGTGATAGGGGTGTTCGAGTCCAGGCAGCTTCAGTCTTTGAGTAGGCCCAGCAGGTCCAGAGGGGAGTCCCTCAGGGGGGCCTGCCTCCCACGAGATTCTGTTGTGGGAGGACAACCTTCCCAAGCCGGGCACTCTACCTTCCAATGACCTTTCTTACTGCAAACTGGGCAGGGTTTTGTCAGCTTATTGGTCGGGTTGGGGCATCTCTTTGTGCAGTGGCCTTCCTGGCCATACCAGAAGCAAGATCCCGGAGGCTCACAAGCTCCAGACCAGTCTTTGGTGTGATGAGACACCTGTTCTGCCAGTTGTAGGGCCACCGCAAAGGCTTGGGTCAGCATGCTATCCTCCTGTCATGTTCTTCATCATGGGTATTAAAGACTTTAAAGGCCATGGTTACCAGGTTATGGAGTGGCGTCTGGAGCCCCTCGTCTGTCTTTTTTAACTTACTTCTTATGTCTGGGGCTGACTGGGTAATAAAATGAGTAGCCAACACTGTGGACCCCAGTGATGAGTTGGGGTCTAGGCGGGTAGGTATGGAGAGAGCCTTTGTGGGCCGGTTAAGAAAACAGGCTGGGTTCTCATCAGGTCTCTGAGTAATCTCTCTCAGCTTATCACAATGAATGGCCTTTTGATCCATCTTATTCATACCTGCCAGTAAATACTGGAGCATTTGGTCCCATGGAGTTCCCCCATCTTGGGTATCTTAGTCCCATTGGGGATCCATGGGAGGAACCACCTCCATCCCAATTGGCTTGGCCTAATCTGTGTTATGTGCCTCATTTGCACAATGTCGGGTGGTGGAGGTAACATGGTCATATTCCTCAGAGGTAAGAGTGGAGGTTAGGATAACATGTATATCATGCCACGTAAGTTCATAGGCCCAAGTTAGGTAGTCAAACTCTTTGGGATAAACTGTGGGGTTAGAGGAAAAAGAGCCCAGGCATTTCTCAATCTGGAATAAATCCCCTAGCGTAAAAGGGGCATGAACCCGGACAACTCCTTCTGCCCCTGCAACCTCTCAGAGAGGGGCTACTAGTCGGGACTTTGTTTGGGGCAGCCACTGGGCCTTGGAGCTGGTGACCGGAGGGCTAGACCAACTTGGTGCTAAGGACGGTGTGGGCACATAAGATGGAGGTGGGTGGAAACAGGAAGTGAAGGTCAAGATGCCAGTGACACAGGAAGAGGAGGATACAAATGGGAAACAGCAGGTGCGAGGATGGGTGTAGGGTTGGGAGAGAAAGGAGGCGGGTCTGTGCTGGGAGGAGTCTTGTAGTGGTTTCCAGAACCGTAGGGTGGGAGGAGCCTATTCTGGTAGGGATAAAGGGTGGTGAAGGTGGGAGGAGAAGGGAGGGGGTGGCATGGACACCAGAAGAGGAGAGGAGAAGGAAGGTGGTATGGCTGAGAATGAAGGACCTAAAGATGGCAGCAACCCATGTGAGGACAAGGGACCTAAAGATGGTGGTGACGCGTGTGACGACAAAGAACCTAAAGATGGTGGCAGAGAGAGGGGGAGGGGATCTCGGGCTGAGGGAGGCGGGCAACCGAGGTCCTCCAGCGGATCTGAAAAGGAGGAAGGACTGGGCAGAGTAAGAGGCTGACAATCCTTAACTGGAGATCGGGCCAGGAGAACCTGGGTTTTTAAACACTTAAAGTAAAGGTCAGGGCGGGAGTGCAACGTCCAAAAGGCCTGGACATATGGGACTTCAGACCACTTCCAGTTTGGTGACAGAAGTTAGTTAGCTCAGTGAGGAGGCTAAAATCAAAAGTTCCCTCCGGGAGCCAGTGAGATTGATTGTCCAGAGGATACTGGGGCCAAGTCTGAGATCAGAGTTGGACCAGTTTCCATTTATGGATCTCCTCCACTATATCTAGGGTCACCAGATTGGATATGAAACACCACAGGGGGGGTCTGAGCCTTCAATTTGAGGACTGGTTCCCCATGTTTGTTACCCATTTCCCAGAGCCCCTAAACTGGTGAGCCCAGCATCCCAAACTCGCTCAGGTTAGGAGGAGACAGGGAAGTACAATACTCTTCCCCAGAGAGCTGGGAGCCCGGATGGGGACATCTCCTTTATCTCGGGACCAGCACAGGCATAATGCCTGGAGAATCTGGACATAGTTATAATTTTGAAGTTAACTAAACCAGGTGGAGACAGGACTCGGAAAACAGACCAGGGGAAAGGAGGGACTCACTGAATCGCCATCCAAGGTGCTGGGAGTAGGCGGAGGTCCCGGATTGGGGAAGGAGGGGTGGAAGCTACCTGGGGCTGGCCGGAGCCCCGCACACTATCTCATTCCTGGGTTTCTGCACCAGATGTAAGGCAAAATCAAGCCAAAATGACCAGGTGAAGAGGCAACAAAGGAGCCAAAAGTTTAATAGGGTGCAATCCTGGGCGGTGTTCGCCAGTCTGGTTAGTCACAGGCTGGAGAAGTTGCACCCAGCAGGGCAGACAGTGAGTTTATAAAGAAGTTAGGGGGAGGGGAAGCATAGGTCTACAGTGGTAGGAGGATTGGCTAGCCTAAGGCACGTGTCATTGGTCCTTACAGTAGACAAAGGGCTAGACCGTTACTACTCCTTCTCCAGTTTGGGAGTGGGTAGCAGCCAGGGATTTTGGGGATTTTATCAGGCTTAAATCTGTTGTTCTCTTTCTCTTACTAGGCCAGGGATGGGGGCTTTGCTGCCCCTTTTCCTTATTTGGTGAGGACTAATCTTATACAACATGCTCACCCCTCCCTCTGGTGCCTCCAGCCTTATAACTATAAGCAGTAAAGTTTTCACTATATGTTAGCATGTAATTTTAAAATGTGATGTGTGTCCTTTAATGGCAGAAACACAAAGAGTTCAGTATTTGATATCTCATGTTCTTTTGTCTCTAAACATTTGTGATCATGGAATCATAAAATATCTGTATCATGGGTATTGAAGAGCAGAGTAGCATGAGTGAGAAACTTCACTCTTATAAGTCACTGAGATTTTTAACATGTTTCTTACTACAGCATAACCCAGTCTATTCTGACAGACATAGATATGTGATTCAGGAATGCAGTATGTCATAACAGAAATTCTAAGGTATGTGTCATCCCTTCTGGTTTATTCAATGGAGAGCCAGAAAGCTGTTTTGGAGGCTTGAACAATGTCAACACATGTAATACATGGTGAAACATGATAAACTACTATAAGTGATAAACTCGATTGTAGAAAGTTTACCTAATAAGTTTCTCATTTTGGAAAAATGCGGTGGAAAAACTGAAGGTTAGTAGCATGAGTTAATTACTATTGGTAACATTTGAAAAATTACTATAAGAAACTTGTAAACACAGAAAAGTATTAACCAGCTTGCAAGCAAGAATTAAGGAAATAGAAAGATTTAAGGAATTTGAGGGCTTAGAATGAAAGATTTAATCAATTCTCAGTATGAATATGAAAAGGATTAAAGTGAGAACACCTTTAAATGGCAAGGACTAATTAAAACTGAGTTTCTTGTCAAGAATCCTTGTTAAGCCTCTTGTGAAAAACCACCAAATGAATTAAGATGGCACCTAGTAAATCATGTCAGTTGACCAAAATAGCTCAGGAAGAAAGATCAAATATAAGTCTTTACCAAGGATGGTGAATTATATCGAGTACCTAGAGAGGAAATTGTATCTTGAAGCAGGTTAGAATTTTTAATAATAATTTTCAGTTTGTCTATGGCACAAGGATAGGTCTGGAAATAGTTAGAAATAAAACTAATTAAATTTTGAGAGTAGTACTAACAAAGATCCACCAACATAGAAAAAAAAATGAGAGAGAATTTGAATGTTTAGACTGAAAACAACCATTTTGATTCCAACTTCCTAGGAGTAGGAAAGCTCATTCCTTGCTTTTGTATACAAAAGTAGTTGCAGATACTATGAACGAGTCCATTTTCCTACCACCTGAAATTTGGCTGACCATGTTACTTGCTTTTAATAGTAAAAATTTGTTGTAATTGAAGTTTTTTGACTTCCAAATAAGGACAATAGCTTTTGATCTTGCCCCCTTGCAGTCCTGAGATACTGTGTAAAGATTCCCAGGCATCACTTTAAGCCAGGAAGTCTTGGAGTGATTTGTTATATAGAAATAGATGAATAATATAAAAACATTGGCAATGAAATGTTGCCTAAAGTAAATTGGAATTTAGAAAACATATGTTGAAAACCCATTTAGTCAGGAAATTCTCTAAGTAGCATGTTGAAATTGCTAGTTGCATACCTCTAGCTGTGATGGTAAGATTTTGCAAAAAGATAACATAAAGAACAAACTGTTCAGCTGAGTATGATTTCCATTTTGAAGACGAATGAAACTCTATTTAGTGATCAGTAGAGCAGGTTGTGGTAGATGACATGACTACTTACAAATACAGGATAATTAAAAAGCTTGGAGGAATGACATGAGCAAGATGGCCAAATAAAACATCCCTTGCTGATGATAATCCCCCTTCAACAATTTGGCATCTGTCCAAGAACATAAGTGCTTTCATGGGATCTGTGTGATCCAGCACCCCATGCAAGGGACCCAGAAGGAGTCTTGCCCACCGGCGATAGGCAAACAGACCACAGTCCTGGCTGTGGACCATGCAGTCGCCCATGAACTAACTATAGTGCCTCTTGACTGTGGTCTGAGAGCCTCTTCAGAACAGTCTTGACAATCACCGTGAATGAGAGACCCTGTGAGACATTCAGGAGTCCACCGGAGAAGTCCTTGCAGCACACTGGACCAAAAAATATTGCAGCACACTGGACCAAAAAATATGAGTCTGGAGACATTGGAGATGGGGATAGGGACAGCTCGACTTTGTGCATGTCATTCCTCTCCCAAGGTGGCATGGCTCAGTGCTAAGAGAGAACTTCTTGGCCTGTGACTTATCTTGCAGGGGAAAGTGACAGCATGTGGGTGAGCACCTGGCTTACCCAGTTGTACAGGAGACCATCAGAGAGGCTGGTTTCTCTCTCTTGACCTATCCAGAATACTGAGTTGTGAGATACACAACTGGGAGGCATAAAGCAGATGGAAGAGTGGCAGACAGGTTACAGATAGATGTGGATCCTACTAACCATATAGAAAATTCCATCAAAGCCTTATCCTGATATCAAAGTCAGATAAGAACACTACAAGAAAAGAAAATTAGAGCCAATATACCTGGTGATTACTGATGTCAAAAATTCTCAAAAACTTAGTAAACTGGATTCAGTGACACCTTAAGAGGATCATGCATAATGATCTATTGGGATATATCCCTGGGATACAGAGGTGGCTCCATCTATACAAATTGACATGTGATATACCACATTGATAGTATAAGAGATAAAAATCATATAATCACCTCATTAGGTTCAGAAAAAGTATTTGATGAAATTCAACATCCTTTTATGTTAGAAACACTCAACAAATTGGGTTTAGAAGGAATATATCTCAGTACAATAAAGGTATATAGGAGAAACCCACAGCTAACATACTCAGGGGCAAAGTTGAAAGCTTTTCCTGTAAGATCAAGGAATAGTACTGGAAATCTTAGCTAAAGCAATCAGGCAAAAAATAATAATAAAGAAAGGAAGAAAGTAAATGCATCCAACAGGAAAGGAAAAGTAAGATTCTCTCTGTTTACAGATGATATGATCTTATATACAGAAAATTCTAATGTTTCTACCCAAAACTATTAAAACTAATCAATGGATTCAGTAATATGGATTCAGTTGCAGGATACAAGATCAACATACAGAAACCAGTTGTATTTCTATATAACAAAAAAAATCTCTGAAAATGGAATAAAGCAATATTGTCCACAATAAAGTGTTGCAGGAACCATGGGAACTATGAACAAGGAGTTGGGGCACCAAGACATCTGGCAAGAAGCAGTGTTTATTAGTGCCGGCCCTGGCTCAGTGGATTCCTATCCAAAGGCTGAGACCCAAGTGCAGCAGGGCCATGCCTTTTATGCATTTACTACAAGATTAGGGGGAGTCAGCACCCAGGAACCATTGCAGTGGGAGCTATTAGGTCACTATATTAGGTCACTATAGGTATATTCAGGATGCTAGTTATATTTTAATCTATCTCTGTAAAGGTTACCTGGATACTGTATTATAAACTAATGGGCTTCCATGACTATGATCCACAGCTGTTCCACACCACTGAGTCCCTGGGTTGGTTGGGTGGATACGTTGCTACATTGTTTCAATCTTATACACCAAACCAAGCACCTCGTGATTCCTGTACATTCCTGAAGCCTCAATATAACTTTTGTCTCCCTGGCTTGGTTGGCTCCCTACCACATTCCCCACTTTGATGCTCACACCTCTTCGGAGGCTACAGAGTGTTATCTGGGTCTTCACGTTGCTCATCTTGGTCTAGGGGCTGATATTTCCACAATAACAGTACTTGGGGTGCCGTGGTCTTTTCAATAAAAGTGCCAATGAGTGCAGTGATGGATCGCAGCACTAAGGAGGCGAGACAAGGAAGGATCAAGCACATTCCTAAGATTAACAGTATTTTATATATCAGGATTTTGAATCCCCCAGAGGTCGAGAACCAGCCTCCAAATAGTTTACTTGGACTCCAGCCCTTCCAGATTTCAACTGGGACATGAGCTACTTTCCTAATTCTGTCAGTAATTTCTTCTATAATTTTCCCTTCATCATTTATTTGTAAACAGCAGTTGCTAAGATTTAATTTCCCACAGATTCCTCCTTCAGAGGCAAGCAGGTAATCTAAGGCTAAGTGATTTTGATAGATAGCATTGCGCATTTGAGTTTGCTGTTTGGCCAATATAGTGAGAGCTTTTTCAGTCTCATTGGTTATAATTTCAACTGCAGCCTGTAACCTGATGGTATGGTTTAACGTGTAGATGGGGGTGCGGTATCCACAGGATCCATCCTCCGCCTGTGTAGCCAGGCCATAATAGTGAATTATTCATTCAGGAGATTGATCATCCTTTCAGTCACCAATTTGTAGGGCATGCCTCTCTCTCTGACCTCCTCAGTTTTCATATACAGGACTCCAAGCTGTTCTCCCCTGGTTAGTGGGAGAAAGAAGAATGAGGTGTGGATAGTGCCCAGTACACAAGACCCACACCAAAGTTGAGGTAATTTGGTATAGGCGGCCCTTCCACGTATCCAGTATAGCCCTCCTGGGGCCTGCCATTTGATTTCTGCAGCAACATTGTCCCAGGCTTGTCTAAGTGAGTAGAGCTAGACAAGCGGTGGGGGCTTGGTTCGGTGTGATTTGGGGATCCCCACCATTGGGTTTCCTGGGCAGATGCATTATAGAACTTTTGACCCCAGCATGTCGGGCTCCCAACAGAGGCATTAAACCAACCTCCCCACCTGTCAAGACAGTTTTTCTCCACAGTTGAGGTTTTCAGCATCCTAACCCCAGTAGCAGGACTGGGGTACAGTGTCTCATTATATGGCTCCCGGGGATCTAGTTCTCTAGCTTCCAAAGGCCACTGACCACCCCAATACAGATTACCCCACATACATAGCAAGATCAGGCTATAGCCTATGCCAGGGCCAGAAACAGTTTCTCTGTGTATGGAAAGGGGGGGAGGAACTACTACTTATTTCTTCATAAAAGGAATGAAAGACCTCACGAGATGAGGCTCAGAGGGAGACTGTGACCCTCTTGAATAGCAACGGGGTCCTGGGCTCTGTGCCTTGCCCACAGATAAGTGTACCCATCTGGCGTCCTGCCCTCCATTTAGGTTCCTCTGGATCCAGGGTGATGAGGTTAACAGGACTACAGGTTCCTGTTTGACAGTCTGGCATGGCGACACTCATCTGGAAGAGTGCAATTTTACCCTTTTTTTTTCCAGGTGGCCCATAATACACAACTCCAATAGGGACAGCAAAACTCATATTCACAAGCACGTCCAGACCAAACTGAGGACTCATCACACATGCACTTATCATCAAGTCGATCTTCTCATCCCCAGTGTGAGCTCCCACATGGCAGACTAGAGGTTGACCAAGTACTACCTATGGCCAGGCACACATCAAAGAATAAATATACGTGCTGTTTTGGGCTAAGAATTTGGGTTTGGTTAGTCAAGGTCTCACCAGGAAGTCTCCGGACATCTAGCCACTCTTCAGCGGGGAGTACTGGGGCTGGAAACAAGTATACTGGTCACCCTGCTGACACATAAAGTAAGTGGTCTTATTGTGACTGCACCATCCTATGATAGTTTCTGGAGGGCGGGAGAAATAAGTGTGACAAAGCAAGGTTTTTGTAATGCCCGGACCTGGTGTAGTAGCCCGTACACATTTGTCACAAGAGTTTTCTGCCAGGATGCCTCTGGATTTTAGGAGTAGTATACCCACACTTATTAATAACAGTAACAGGTTATGCATCTTCAGGCTGCCAATTCCTCAAGCTTCTGCTGTACGTAGAATGGTCAGCTTCTGGAGTGACCAAAGCAGGGCTGCAGTCCGCTGGCTCATTCAGTTTGCTGGAGGCCTGTCTCCTGATGCTTAGTTTTCAGGGGGGACACTGCATCAGGAACGCACTCCCACTGGCTGGTGGCAGGCTTCAATCGGCTGTGATGTATCCAGGGAGGGGCTTCTGCCCCTTTGACTGCAGTAGGGGTGGACAAAATAACAGTAAAAGGTCCCCTCCAGAGAGGCTCTAAGGGTTGTAAATGCCAGTCTTTAACTCACACTGAATCTCCTGGCTTAAAAGGCTGAACCTCCATAGTGAGGCTAACTGGCAACCTCTCCCTGACCCACTGGTTTAGGGAACATAGGGTGGTGCCTAGCGCCTCCATTTGTTGCCTTAAAGTGAGGTTACCTGACTCCCTGAGGTCTCCTTTAATGCCCTTAATGAGAGGAGGGGGGCAACCATAGAGGATCTCAAGAGGGGATGGCCCTGCCTGCCTACTGGGGCTGGATCTTATTCTTAAAAGAGCTACTGACAGTATTTGGTCCCAATGGAGGTGGGACTCCTGGCACAATTTGCTGAGTTGCTTTTTATGGTCCGGTTCATTCTCTCTACTTTCCCCCAGACTTTGGGATTGATATGCCATGTGCAATTCCCAGGTAATGGTATCTCCCTTGCCACTAGCTGCACTATCTTGGCCACAAAGGCTGGTCCATTGTAGGACCCAATAGTCATTGGAATCCCAAAATGGGGAATAATTTCTCTCAGGAGGATTCAAGTCATTTCCCAGGCTGTTTCAGGGCAGTTGGGAAATGCTTCTACCCACCCGGAGAAGGTGCACACAACCAAGAGGTACTTATACCCATGGACACAAGGCAATTCAGTAAAATATACTATTGTGTTTTCAAAGGGAGCGCCTCCTGTGCTCTGAACCTGTGGGGGCATTTTCGATCTTTGTCTCCGGTTGTTCTGGGTGCAGACTTCACATCTCTCGCACACAGCCCGAGCAATGCTGGCTAATCTTGGAACACAGAAGTACCTGTCTAGGGAGGGCTCTAAGGAGGTCCAACCCAGATGAGTTTCTTGGTGAAACTGTTTTATGGGTGTTGTTGCCAGGGATTCAGGAATAACTATTTTCTCATTGTTTAACGTTCACCACCGTCTGATGAGATATTCTCCAGGCTCAGTCTCAAACCACACCTTTCATGCTGGGAGAAGTATTGGGTCCCAGTTAGCAAGTGGAATCGGAAATAGGGCACTTGCTAAGATTGCCAGTTGCATGTCACTTTCCCAGGCTGCACACTTTGCCTCCCAGGTCAGCGGCTCCCCAGTTCCCTCCAGCGATTAGAGTGTCTCCCTTCTGGTGCCCTTGGCAATGTATGACCACCACCTTTTCAGGAGCCCACACACCATCTAGCAGTTCCAGGATTTCCTTGCCATATTGAATGTCTTTTCCTCCTGAGTTGATTAGCCCTTTCTCTCTGTATAGGGCCCCATGTACATGAACAGTAGTAAAGGCGTTTTTGGAATCAGTGTAGATGTTCACTCGAACTCCTGCTGCCAATTGCAGAGATTGGAGAAAAGCAATTAGTTCCACGTTTTGAACAGAGGTGCCTGCTGGAAAGAGCTCAACCCCTATAGTGAAATTTAAAGTAGCAACTGAGTAACTGGCCAGTCGCCTCCCATGTTGGACATAATTGCTGCCGTCCGTGAAGTAGTCTACCTCCAGGTTGGGGAGAGGCTAATCAGATAAATCTGGCCTACTGGAGAAAACCACATCCATTATTTCACAGCAATCATGATCTGGGGCCCCAGAACCAACTGGCAGTAAGGTGGCTGGATTCAGAGTCTCCCAACCTCAAGGTGGGTGTGGGGGTTTCATACAGCATTCTTGGTATCTGACCATTAGGGCATTTGTGAGCCAGTACTGCTCCTTGCAGTTCATCAGGGTCAGAACTGCATGTGGCACTCTGTTAGGTCCTGCCCCAGAGTCAGCCTGTCAGTTTCTGCCACCAGGAGAACCGTGGCAGCCAGAGTCCAGAGGCATGGTGGCCATCCTCGAGACACAGAGTCTAACTGTTTTGATAGACACTCCACTGGCCGGTGCCAGGACCCCAACATTTGGGTAATACTGATTGCTCATGCACATACAAGAAAAATGGTTTTGAGGGATTCAGGAGTCCCAGAGCCAGGGCATTGGTGAGAGTCTGTTTTATGGTCTGGAAGGCCATCTCCTGCTCCTTTTCCCAAAAGTAGTGGCTCCTGTTCACCCACCTTTGTGGTTTCATATAGGGGTTTTGCCATAACTGAAAAGTTGGGAATCTATATCTGGCAGAATCCTGTGGCACCTAAAACTTCCCAAACCTGACACTGTGTTCAGAAGGTGGGAACTGCACAGTCTGTTTCCCTTTCTAGTCCAAGTTGCTGCTGTCCATGTGAGAGGTGAAAGCCCAGGTACTCAACTTTCTCTAGGCAGATTTGGGCCTTCTTCTTTGATGCCTTACATCCAGCCTCCCACTGTAGGTGGAGGAGCCTCTCTGGCCCCTACGGCGTTCCTCCCCAGTGGGTCCTGCACAGAGAAGGTTGTCCGCATATTGAAGCAGAGCACAGCTGAGCTGGTCAGCAGGGACTGCCTTCCAGTCTGAGGCCAGGGCTGGCCCAAATATGCCAGGAGAATTTTTGAAGCCCTGGGGCAGTCCGGTCCAAGTCAACTGCCCATGTTCTCTGAGCTCAGGATTTTCCCATTGGAAGGAAAATACCGGCTGACTTTGTGGGGCCAGGCAGATACAGAAGAAGGCACCCTTTAGGTCTAGGCAAGTGAAGAAGGTTGCTTCTGGTGGAATTAGGCCCAGTAGTGTGTAGGGGTTAGGGACCACTGGGTGAGGAGTAATAGTAGCTTGATTTACTGCGCACAGGTCCTGGATGGGCCGATAACCGTCCATTCCTGGCTTCTGAACTAGTAGAAGTGGAGTTTTCCAACACACTGGCAGGGTCAGAGGATTCCATACTTTAGGAGTCTGTCCAGGTGGCGTTGAATGCCTGCCCATGCCTTTGGAGGGACATAGTATTGTTTTTGCCATATTGGCTTGGCCCCAGGCTTGAGTTCTATAATCACTGGAGGAACATTTCTGGCCAATCCCAGGGGATCATCTTCTGCCCAGACTCCAGGAACCTGGAAGGGCATTTTGAGGATTTCCGAGGTGGGGTCTGGGTAACTGAAGAGATGCCACTCTTCTCTCTGGGGAACTGTGAGAGTCAAAATCTTTGCTTCAGCACCCCCCAGGGTTAAGGCTGCATGCCCTCTGGAGTCCACAGTTATTAGGCCTGAAGTTTCCCAAGAGATTGTGCCCCATAAGAGCCACAGGGCAGTCTGGTAAGTACAGAAACTCAGAAACAACCTCATGACCTCCCAAAGCACACCACTGGGGTGTCAGGAGGGGCCGGCGTGTCCTGTTTCCAGTGGCACCTACGATGGTCACCTGTCGCTGAGAAAGAGGGGACACCTGCTGAGTAACCACTGAGTGTTCAGCCCCAGTGTCCACCACAAAGTCTGTTATTTGGCCTCCCTTGGGGGCCAAGGAGGATGGAGCCTACTCAGTCCTATTCCTTTTCACAGCCTTCCATTTTGCAGAGGCCGATGAAGTCCTCTTCTGGGCCCTTGAGGGCTGGTATCCAGGGCTGGTACCCTCCCTGCACTACTTACCCTCTTCCTTGAGCTTCAGGATCTGGCCTGGGCTTCCCCCCTTTTTGGGGACATTTGTTTTTCCAATGTCCCTCCTGGAGGCAGTGGACACACTGGTTTCTCCCCAGCTCCTGTTTCTCAGGTCGATCCCGACCCCCTCAGCCCTTGCCTGATGAGCAGACTTCTTAGGCCCTTTCAAACGTTCCTCTGGAGCTGCTGCAAGGAGATCTTTTTCTTCATCTTCCTATCTGCCTCACATTGGGCCTCCTGGTCTCGTTTAACAAAAACTTTTGTTGCCACTTCTATCAACTCACTTGTGTTTTTCCCAGCAAAGCCCTTAAGTTTCTGCAACTTTCACCTAATGTCTCCTTGGGCCTGACTGACAAAGGCAGCATTAACCATCTATCCGCTGGTTTTCTGATGCTTCTGGGTCGAATGGAGTTTATAGCCTGAAGGCCTCACACAACCTCCTGTAGGATAGAGCTGGACTCTCTTCAGGCCCCTGGAGGACCTCAGAGGTTTTGTCCATATTCATGGCCTTTTTCCCTCCTTTCTTCATTCCACTTATAAGAGCCTCTTGATACTATTTTAATTTCTGGTAGTCCCAGTCATCATTTGGGTCCCATTGGGGGTCTTCTTCTAGGAACTGAGTTTGGGCATATGCCCGGGCACTGAGAATTCCATCTGGGGCACGGTCTTCTAGCCACTTTACAGCCACCTGGGTTACTTGGTGCCTTTCCTCTGTATTGAATAATGTTAGGAGGACTTGGTGGACATCAGTCCAGGTGGGCTTGTGAGTCTTGATCATAGATTGTAACAAGTCAATCATGGCCTGACACTTATCAGAATAAGGTAGAGTATGATTCTTCCAATTTAAAAGGTCAATAGAAGTGAATGCTGGTAAACAAAGACTTGTTGACCCCCTTGAACATGCCCATCCTGGTCATAGTATATAGTGTCTCATGAAGGGGCATCTTCAGAGCTCCTGGCTTGCAGTCTCCACAGGAGTCTCTGACTGAGGTAGATCAGCCCCTCCAACAGGGGCAGCACTGGAAGCTCTGGGGCTGGTAGTGGAGAGGATGGTGCACAAACAGCAGCGCCTCCTACAGTCTCATCTAGGTCACCTTCTGCCTGGGACCCCTCGGTGGACTCGATCAATAGCGGGGTGGTTGGCAAAGGTGGGTAAATGGGTGGAGGAGCGTACAATGGAGTTGTCTCCTCTGGCTCACTGGTAAGGATAGGCTTCTTTGGACTGGGAGGGCACTTGTAAGAAGATGCCACTTGGGCTATAATGATTTTACAATTCTCTTATAAGCATGCTTTCAGCCAGTAGAGCTTAGACAAGACTGCATCTTGTCAACAGGCAATATAAGGAAACTAGTATGGGTGTCCAGGGCTCCCTGTGATTACCCAAGAGACCTTGCCGATCAGCTATATAGAGATCCCTCAGACGGCCATCTGACACCCAAGGAGACCCAGTCTATTTCACAATATGCTCAGTTTCTCAGGAGTAAGCTTGATACTGTAATCATCTTTGAAATCCTTCCTGAAGTTCCTAAACATGCACTCTAAGGCGGTATGCTTACTCTGCTGACCACCCACACCTCCTTTGCCTATACACACACACAAAGGATTATTCGGGTTGAGGAACTGAGGTCGAAAGATGTGCTTCATCTGTCTCTCTGGCCCTTTTATTCACAGAGATATTTCAGGCACCTCTTGGCATTGACGGGATTGTATAATTCCCAGTCAGGGTCCCTCTAAGGAGGGCTGCCCTTAACCACATGAGGATTGCCACGGAACCGCGGATCAGGATGCACACTAGCTCCGCAGCCAGACCGTGTCTCACACATTCACCATTCACCAGAGTTTCACCACAATTGCTTCCACCCTCCGCCCTTTCAGCCTGGGTGATGGTTTCACCCCCAGATTGTGTTATTTGGGTGTTCCCTGGGAGGTGATCAGGCTCCCCTTCTGTCTCTTAAGATGGGTCTACCTTGAAGCCGGGTTCTTACCAGTCAGTCAGCAAAGGCTCCCCACTGGTTCTCGCATCTCACTGGGTTCTGCTGTGCATTTGGGTTATATCCCCCATCCGTCGAGAGGGGCGAGTTCCCTATGGACCAATTGTCCACTGGCGCCAGGCAAAATCACCTCTCCGGGCATCCTGGGGGCAAACCCCGGTGCAAAGGAGGTGAACACATTGTCTCCGAATCCTGGATGAGCTCCCAGGTAATGTTGCAGGAACCGTGGGAACTACAAACAAGGATTCAGGACAACAAGACATTTGGCGAGAAGCAGCATTTATTAGCGCCAGCCCTGGCTCAGCAGATTCCTATCCAAAGGCTGAGGTCCGAGTGCAGCAGGGCCATGCCTTTTACACATTCACTACAAGGTTAGCGGGAGTCAGCACCCAGGAACCATTGCAGTGGGAGCTATTAGGTCACGATAGGTGTATTCAGGATGCTAGTTATATTTCAATCTATCTCTATAAAGGTTACCTGGATACATTATAAACTAATGGGCTTCCGTGACTATGATCAAAAACTGTTCCACACCACTGAGTCCCGGTGGGGGGAATACATTATCACATTGTTTCAATCCCAAGCACCCAAACACCTTGTGATTCTTCTACATTCCTTTGTCTCCTTGGCTTCCCTGGCTTCCTACCACAAGAGTAAGAAAAAACACTTATCATAAATTTATTCACAGAGATGAAAGAACTGTACATTGAAAATTATAAGACTTTGATGAGAGAAATTGAGAAAAACAAATAAATGGAAAGATACTCCATATTCATGAATCAAATGAATTAATATTGTAAAAATATTCTTACTACCTTAAACCATCTATAGATTCAATGTAATCCCTATCAAAATTCCAACAGTATTTTCACAGAACCATGAAAAAATTTTGAACACCCAAAGCAATGTTTAGAAAAATAAGCAAACCTGGAGGTGCCCCACTTACAGTTTGCAAACTGTAATACAAAGATAATCAGAACAGTATGCTTGACTTTGTTTCCTTTTCCACCCTTCTCCTTTGGGAGGCTCACTGCAGTGTCATATGAATGAATAAGTGATACTATTTTAAGTCAATCAGAATGTTCTTTTTTCTTTCTAGTGATTGGTTTTTGCATGGGTGTTATATAATTCTTCCAGATAACATGCTAAGTCGGCTGACAGTTTCCTGGAAAAAAGTTCTCTTGTTCTCAGTGGTTTTATCTTTCTCTGTTTTTAATTAATAGTCATGATTTTTGAGCTGTACATGTTTTGTGGCCACTGGTAATATAAGACTGAAGACAACCTAATATCCAAAAGACACAGTGCAAAGATAGGAAAACTTGGTCTTCTCTGCTGCCATGATTCAGTGACTGGATCTTCCCTGGGATCACTCCATGCATGACAGTTTGGGTTGTAAAACTTCCATATTGTTAAAGCTACTTTAACTTGTTTCCTATTTAACTTGATGCCAGAAAATTCCTTACTAATATACTACCTGGTTATTTTCCTTATGAGTTTAAAAAGCAATAGAACTAGACTTTTCTTTTGTCCTCAACTGATTAGCCACAAAGGACCGTGAAGAACTAAATTTCATCAGTAGCAATTCATCAAATAAAAAAATACATAAATTAATAATGTAGTGAATCTTATGATTCAACTGCCTTGGTCATCAAAACTTGCTTAATAGCTTAATACAAAACATATACTTTCTCTGTTTCTGTATGCCCCAATATGAAATATAACAACATGTTGTAGTGTATTCATCAATAACTTAAAATACAAAAGAAAAAAGTCTCCAAAGTACCACAATCCTATTTAAGACACACAGTGTGACATCTCTCTAGATCTCCATGTGATATTAACTTAATCTGTTTACTGTGAATAAGCTGATGTATATTCCATGTAATGTATTATTCACTAAAGCTAAGTTCACTTTCAAATTTTATTTCCAACATTAATGATTAACAATGAATTGTTATTACTTGATACTGCCTTTAAGTTAACTTTGTGGAACTTTCATATCACAAAGTATGTGCCTGAAGTCTAAGAAGATAACAAAAAATTTATCACACTGATTCTTAATGACATACTAATTGAATCAGCTTGTAAGAAGTTTGCTTTCTGAAAAGAACTCTCAATTGTTCTGAGACCAAAACTCAGAACAGGGAACTGATTGGAAAGTTACAAAATATGCACAGTAGAGTTTAGACAATGAATATAAAATAGGAAGCTTCACTTTCATTTCTTCCAGTCAATTTCACTTTTTAGTTCTCATGCAGAAGTATTCAAGGTGGCAACAGAATATTTAAACACTAAAGAGAACCATTTTCCACTTGTTAAGATTCTAATATGATTTACATTCATTTTGTATTTCATGAAATCTGAGGATAAGTATTTAAGAATTACACTTTCTACAATGCTTTTTTAAACTTCCAAAAAGTGCCTGCATGGATCATAAGAAGTGTTATTTGGTAGAAATGAAAGAAAGTAGAGTATTTGAACAGAATGCAGTTTATTTAGGCTTGACGTATATTTTCCAGTAAGTAGAAGACACTGAATCTTAAATCACTAACACATTATTACTAGGATTAAGCAAATTAACTCAATCAGTTGACCCTTTTGAAAATAAATTCCTTATTGAGGTCTATAAATGTTCAGTTAATTTTCCTTTCATTATCTATCCTTTCATTAATTTTTTTTTACTTTTTGTTTTTGCTTTTGTTATCATTAATCTACAATTTCATGAAGAACATTATGTTTACTAGGCTCTCCCCAAACCCAGTCCCCCCCACAAACCCTTCACAGACACTGTCCATCAGCATAGTATGATGTTGTAGAATCACTACTTGTCTTCTCTGTGTTGCATAGCCCTCCCTGTGGCCCCACCCCCTGCATTATACATGCTAATCATAATACCTCCTTTCTTCTTCCCCGCCCTTATCCCTCCCTACCCTCCCATTATCCCCAGTCTCTTTCCCTTTGGTAACTGTTAGTCCATTCTTGGGTTCTGTGATTCTTCTGCTGTTTTGTTCCTTCAGTTTTTCCTTTGTTCTTATACTCCACAGATGAGTGAAATCATTTGGTATTTGTCTTTCTCTGCATGGCTTATTTCACAGAGCATAATACCCTCTAGCTCCATCCATGTTGTTGCAAATGGTAGGATTTGTTTTCTTCTTATGGCTGAATAATATTCCATTGTGTATATGTACCACAACTTCTTTTTCCATTCATCTACTGATGGACACTTAGGTTACTTCCATTTCTTGGCTATTGTAAATAGTGCTGCAATAAACATAGGGGTGCATCTGTGTTTTTCAAACTGGAGTACTGAATTCTTAGGGTAAATTCCTAGAAGTGGAATTCCTGGGTCAAATGGTAAGTCTATTTTGAGTATTTTGAGGAACCTCCATACTGCTTTCCACAATGGTTGAACTAATTTACATTCCCACCAGCAATGGGAACCTCTGCTCTACAACCTCGCCAACATTTATTGTTGTTTGTCTTTTGGATGGTAGCCATCCTTACTGGTGTGAGATGATATCTCATTGTGGTTTTAATTTGCATTTCTCTGATGACAAGTGATGTGGAGCATCTTTTCATGAGTCTGTTGGCCATCTGAATTTCTTCTTTGGAGAACTGCCTCTTCAGCTCCCCTGCCTATTTTTTAATTGGATTATTTGCTTTTTGTTTGTTGAGGTGTGTGAGCTCTTATATATTTTGGATGTCAACCCTTTACCAGATCTGTCATTTATGAATATATTCTCCCATACTGTAGGATACCTTTCTGTTCTATTGATTTTTTCCTTTCTGCACAGAAGCTTTTCAGCTTGATATAGTCCCATTTGTTCATTTTTGCTTTTGTTTCCCTTACCCAGGGAGATATGTTCAAGAAGAGGTCACTCATGTTTATGTCTAACAGGTTTTTACCTATGTTTTTTTCCACGAGTTAAATGGTTTCATGACTTACATTCAGGTCTTTGATCCATTTTGAATTTACTTTTGTATATGGGGTTAGACAATGGTCCAGTTTCATTCTCCTACATGTAGCTGTCCAGTTTTGCCAGCACCATCTGTTGAAGAGACTGTCATTTTGCCATTGTATGTCCATGGCTCCTTTATCAAATATTAATTGACAATATATGTTTGGGTTAATGTCTGGAGTCTCTAGTCTGTTCCACAGGTCTATGGCTCTGTTCTTGTGCCAGTACCAAATTGTCTTGATTACTGTGGCTTTATGTTAGAGCTTGAAGTTGGGGAGTGAGATCCCCCTTACTTTATTCTTCTTTCTCAGGATTGCTTCAGCTATTCGGGGTCTTTGGTGTTTCCATATGAATTTTTGAATTATTTGTTCCAGTTCATTGAAGAATATTGCTGGTAATTTGATAGGGATTGCATCAAATCTGTATATTGCTTTGGGCAGGATGGCCCTTTTGACGATATTGATTCTTCCTAGACATGAGCATGGGATGAGTTTCCATTTCTTAGTGTCCCCTTTAATTTCTCTTAAGAGTGACTTGTAGTTTTCAGAGTATAGTTCATTCACTTCTTTGGTTAGATTTATTCCTAGGTATTTCATTCTTTTTGATGCAATGGTGAATGGAATTGTTTTCCTGATTTCTCATTCTATTGGTTCATTGTTAGTGTATAGGAAAGCTACAGATTTCTGTGTGTTAATTTTGTATCCTGCAACTTTGCTGTATTCTGATATCAGTTCTAGTAGTTTTGGGGTGGAGTCTTTAGGGGTTTTTATGTACAATATCATGTCATCTGCAAATATTAACAGTTTAACTTCTTCTCTACCAATCTGGATTCCTTGTATTTCTTTGTTTTTCTAATTGCCGTGCCTAGGACCTCCAGTGCTATGTTGAATAACAGTGGGGAGAGTGGGCATCCCTGTCTTGTTCTCAAACGTAGAGGAAAAGCTTTCAGTTTCTCACTGTTCAGTATGATATTGGCTGTGGATTTATCATATATGGCCTTTATTATGTTGAGGTACTTGCCCTCTATACCCATTTTGTTGAGACTTTTTATCATGAATGGATGTTGAATTTTGTTGAATGTTTTTTCAGCATCTTTTCAGATGACCATGTGGTTTTGTCATTCTTTTTGTTGATGTGGTGGATGATGTTGATGGATTTTTGAATGTTGTACCATCCTTGCATCCCTGGGATGAATCCCAGTTGGTCATGGTGTACGATCCTCTTGATGTATTTTTGAATTCAGTTTGCTAATATTTTGTTGAGTATTTGTGCATCTACGTTCATCAGGGATATTGGTATGTAGTTTTCTTTTTTGGTTGGGTCTTTGCCTTGTTTGGTATTAGGGTGATTTTGGCTTCATAGAATAAGTTTGGGAGTATTCTATTTCTTTGGAAAACTTTAAGGAGAATGGGTATTGTATCTTCTTGGTATGTCTGATAAAATTTGGAGATAAATCCATCTGGTGCACGGATTTGGTTCTTTGGTAGTTTTTTGATTACTGCTTCTATTTCATTGCTGGTAATTGGTCTGTTTAGATTTTCTGTTTCTTTCTGCATCAGTCTTGGAAGGTTGTATTTTTCTAGGAAGTTGTCCATTTCTGCTAGGTTTCCCAGCTTGTTAGCATATAGGTCTTCATAGTACTCTCTAATAATTCTTTGTATTTCTGTGGGGTCCGTCATGATTTTTCCTTTCTCGTTTCTGATTCTGTTGATGTGTGTTGACTCTCTTTTCCTCTTAATAAGTCTGGCTAGAGGCTTATCTATTTTGTGTATTTTCTCAAAGAACCAGCTCTTGATTTCATTGGTTTTTGCTGTTGTTTTATTTTTCCCAATTTTATTTATTTCTTCTCTGATCTTTATTATGTCCCTCCTTCTGCTGACCTTAGGCCTCATTTGTTCTCCTTTTTCCAATTTCAATAATTGTGACATTAGACCGTTCATTTGGAATTGTTCTTCCTTCTTTAAATATGCCTGGATTGCTATATACTTTCCTCTTAAGACTGCTTTTGCTGTATCCCACAGTAGTTGGGGCTGTATGTTGTTTTGTCATTTATTTCCATATTTTGCTGGATCTCCATTTTAATTTGGTCATTGATCCATTGATTATTTAGGAGCATGTTGTTAAGCCTCCATGTGTTTGTGAGCCTTTTTGCTTTCTTTGTACAATTTATTTCTAGTTTTATGCCTTTGTGGTCTGAAAAGTTGGTTGGTAGAATTTCAATCTTTTTGAATTTACTGAGGCTCTTTTTGTGGCCTAGTACGTGGTCTATTCTGGAGAATGTTCCATGTGCACTTGAGAAGAATATATATCCTGTTGCTTTTGGATGTAGAGTTCTGTAGATGTCTATTAGGTCCTTCTGTTCTAGTGTGTTGTTCAGTGCCTCTGTGTCCTTACTTATTTTCTGTCTGGTGGATCTGTCCTTTGGAGTGAGTGGTGTGTTGAAGTCTCCCAAAATGAATGCATTGCATTCTGTTTCCTCCTTTAATTCTGTTAGTATTTGTTTCACATATTTTGATGCTCCTATATTGGGTGCATATATATTTATAATGGTTATATACTCTTGTTGCACTGAGCCCTTTATCATTTTGTAATGTCCTTCTTATCTTTTATTACCTTCTTTATTTTTAAGTCTATTTTGTCTGATACTAGTATTGCAACACCTGCTTTTTTCTCTGTTGTTTGCATGAAATATCTTTTTCCATCCCTTGACTTTAAGTCTGTGCATGTCTTTGGGTTTGAGGTGAGTCTCTTGTAAGCAGCGTATGGACGGTTCTTGCTTTTTTATCCATTCTGTTACTCTGTGTCTTTTGATTGGTGCATTCAGTCCATTTAAATTTAGGGTGATTATTGAAAAATATGTACTTATTGTCATTGCAGGTTTTAAGTTTGTGGTTACCAAAGGTTCAAGGTTAGCTTCTTTACTATCTTACTGTCTATCTTAACTCACTTATTGATTTATTATAAACACGGTCTGATGATTCTTTATTTCTCTCCCTTCTTATTCCTCTTCCTCCCTTATTCATATGTTGGGTGTTTTGTTCTGTGCTCTTTTTAGGAGTGCTCCCATCTAGAGCAGTCCCTGTAAGATGCCCTGTAAAGGTGGTTTTGGGGATGAAATTCCTTCAACTTTTGCTTGTCTGGGAATTGTTTAATCCCTCCTTCTTATTTAAATTATAATCGTACTGGATACAGTATTCTTGGTTTGACGCCCTTCTGTTTCATTGCATTAAGTATATCATGCCATTCTCTTCTGGCCTGTAGGGTTTCTGTTGAGAAGTCTGTTGATAGCCTGACGGGTTTTCCTTTGTAGGTGACCTTTTTTTCCTCTTTTGCTGCCTTTAGTACTTTGTCGTTGTCTTTGATCTTTGCCATTTTAATTATTATGTGTCTTGGTGTTGCCCTCCTTGGATCCCTTGTCATGGGAGTTCTGTGTACCTCTGTGGTCTGAGAGGCCATTTCCTCCCCTAGTTAGGGGAAGTTTTCAGCAATTATTTCTTCAAAACACTTTCTATCCCTTTTTCTCTCTCTTTTTCTTCTGGTAACCCTATAATGCAGATATTGTTCTATTTAGATTGGTCACACAGTTCTCTTAAAATTCTTTCATTCCTGGAGATCCTTTCTCTCTCTCTGCATCAGCTTCTCTGCATTCCTGTTCTCTGTTTTCTAGTCCATTAATGGTCTCTTGCATCTCGTCCATTCTGCTTTGAAGTCCTTCCAGAGATTATTTTATTTCTGTATTCTCCCTCCTTAGTTCTTGCATATTTCTCTGCAAGTTCATCAGCATGGTTATGAGTTTTGTTTTGAATTCTTTTTCAGGAAGACTGGTTAAATCTCTCTCCCCAGGTTCCTTCTCAGGGGAAGATGTAGAAGATGTTGAAGCTGTCTGGGTTAGTCTTGTCTGGATCAAATTTTTTTGCCTTTTGATGTTGATAAGTGCAGTGGTATGGTATTGACACATCTGTAAGCTGGGAGAGCCTGTATTTTTTCCACTTTCTCCTGGCCTTTCTTTACTGGGACAACTGCGCCCCCTAGTGGCTTGTGTTGGGCAATTGCATAGAGGAAGCTCCCTTGCTGTGGGCTTGACCAGCCTCAGGCAGCTGCTCTGCTATGGTGGGGCCCCGGAGGGGTAATAGACAGGGGGCTGTTTGGCTGTTTACCCTCAGAGCTGTTGCCCCGTGGGTTAGTGCAGACGGAGTTCCCTGGAATTTCCAGCCACTTGACTGTGACCCGGGATGCTTCTGTCCAGTTGTGGGGTCCCTGCCACTTTAAGACTTTCAAAAAGCATTCTCTTTTCTTTATCCCAGAGGCGCCAGCTGTGGGACCCACTCACAGGTCTTACTGTCCTGCTTCTCTAGTTCCCAGTACCCCACACATGCACTGTGTGTGTGTGTGCTCTGGTGCGAATGTCTAGGGCAGGGTGTTTAACAGTTCTGGGCTCCCTCTCCCTCCCAGCTCCGACTCCTCTCCTCCCACTGGGAGCTGGTGTGAGGAGCCTCGGGTCCCGTCAGGCTGTAGCTTGTATCTTACCCCTTTCACCAGGTGCTGGGTGCTCGCAGGTGTGGATGTAGTTTGGCTGTTGTCCTGTGTCTTCTGGTCTCTTTTTTAGGGATAGTTGTATTTTTTGTATTTTCAAAAATATATATGTTTTTGGAAGGAGATTCCCACTGTCCTACTCATGCTGCCATCTTGGCTCCACCCCTAATGGCAGATATTTTTAAAGGAATTCATAATTCAAAGCACATGGACATGGATAATTAAAATATAAAAATGTAAAAGCTTAAAACACACACCTGACATAAATTACAGATATGCTTTCAATTATAGTATGTTCTTTGATATAACAAGTCACTAGAGAATAAATCTGTAAACCTTTGTTCTGGTCCTCCTGAAGGCTCAGCATCTTAGTCCTTGGGCTTTTATTTAGTTTTCCCCTGGTTAGTTGATCAATGCTGTTGTAAGATTTGGACAAATGAATGCTTGTGTTAACAATTTAATAATTTAAAATCTACACATATAGAAAGTATTATTACTACCATCAAGAATGAGTTCTTTACACATTTGAGCATTTTTGTATTTTGTGGCAATTACATTATCCTTGCTGTTCAGTAATATAGAAATGCAAGTTTATTAAAAGTGAATGAAAAATTCTGAGTTTGAATTCAAGGAAAACCTAACTAAACTATCCTTATCTAAAGGGCATGAATTGTGCCATCAATTACAGTTTTGTAAGTTTGCCAAAACTTTTCCAAGATACTGAAGGGTTGTTTTGGTTTCATTTATATAAAAGATTCTCCAAACCATAAGTTATTCTGGCACTTCTGTAAAAACTAAAAAAAAATGTATAATCTATGTGTATTACATTCTTTTTTTTTTTTTTACATTTTTAGCACTTTTGCATTTCAATTACAAAAAAGAAAATTTTTTCATATATATCAAGTCACCAGTAGGTAAAACAAAGTATCCTTGTAATTTTGGCCACAAGAACAAGATCAAAGACTTTGGTTTTATGTTTTCCCATTTTTTTCTTTGTGAATATGTAAACAAACAGTATAATACAGGTAATAGAAACATTTGCTTGTCATAGAATCATTTTCCTGAGTCCAGATTATATTGGTAAATGATGTAATTTTACTAATTTTACTATACACTTGGTAACCTTTCCATGTCTGTATATAAAATGTTATGACACTTTTTAAAAAAAATTACACAATACTCCATTGAATGGATATAAAATTCCCCACAAATGGATCTTTGTGTTATTTCCAATATGAGCCGTTAAATACAATGCTACAGTCTTATTTCATTTCTTGGATTGTTTCCTAGGTTAACTACCAAGGATCATTACTAAACATACATTTTATATTTAGAAAAATAAATATTTGTCATGGCCCTATCACTGCAAAATAATTAGCACATTTTAGAGAGGTCAGGGAACAAAAATTTATATGGTTGAGTTCCCTTTAAAACACTTGTATTGTTGACAGTTTCTGAGGAATCAGGCAAGTAAATCTTTAGATACGACAGTGTAGATTACAGAGCGACTTTTTTTTAATTTGGAGAAAGCAAAATTTTTCTAATTCAACAAGAGTGTAGCTCATAGCCACTGAGAAAGTAATAGTACTTAATCCTGAGACCAGAATTTTTGCAATTTTTTTAAAATTGTAATACCTACATAACTCTTAGCTCAACACATAATATTGTTCAACACAATTTATGGGTTGGTTCTTTAAATATTGGTATAAAAATATGGGTTTTACATTTCACCAATATAATTCATGATAATTCCTCCAGAGAGAAGCAGAGGCATTTTCCACTTAAAAGTGGATCATAATTAGAAGGCCTGAGTTAAGCAACTCTAAACTTGACACCCTTTTTAAATTTCTCTTACGGTTATGCTTTTTCTCCCATAGCTTTATGGAAGTATAATTGACAAATAAAAATTGTGCATATGTATAAGATTTACAGTGTGATGAATATGTGTGTGTGGGTGTGTATAAATGTGTGCATATGTGTATATATTTATATATACACATTCATGTACATGATGTATACATGTAAGTGTGCATTATGAAATGATCATCACAGTTAAGCTAACTGACACACCCATTCTCTCACATAGTTGTAATTTTGGGGAAGGGTGGTGGTGAGAACACTTAAATTCTACTCACTTAGCAAAGACCATACTCTTATGGCATCCATCAAAATTATTTTTCTAAAAATATAAATTAGAAATGTTCCTGAGACCTTGAACATTGTAAATTGATGAAATCAAAAGTCACATTTCTTATACAGCAAGAATCTTAAAACTATTGTTAAGGTTATAATTGCAAACATTTCCAATTTATATTTGGCCTTTCTTATTTGCCTCTTTCTAGGAAAGGATTTTTATTCTGTGGATAGTGTATGTTAAATAACCAGTGACATTCATTAAGACTACCAACCAGTATTTCTGATTCTTCTCCTTTTGAACAGACAGTCAATCATATTCTCTTTCCCCTTGCAGTTAGATGGGGTTATGTGACTTTGATGTTGGGTTTCTTGTTTGCAGAGTTGAAGAATGAACTTAGCAAACACTCAAGGTAGGAGAGCCAGAGAGAGGATTTTATTGAGAGATAAAGTGAGAGGACAGAGCTCTTGGCTCACACCAGGAGGGGACAAGAGAGCCCATAGTGGTGGATTGTCTAGGGGTTTTATAGATAGTTGAGGATTTTGGGGAATGTGATAAAAGGCTTAATGGTGTGGTCTTGTTAAGTGGTCCCTGAATATTTAAAATTAATGTAACACAAGAAACTTACTGCTCTGATTTTTTCCTGAGATACTGGCATCTTGGTCTGGGAGCATACCAAACAAGACCACCTGCCCAGCCCCTGAAGGTGGGCTGAGGTATTGTCTGTTTGCTAAAGAGTAAGTTGAGAATCTTACATCTTAATTTCCTGGGTACTAAAATGCAATTTTATCTTTAAGATGGAATCTTTCCTGCCTTTTATTATGTTGTTTATGGTAGGGCTTGCTTGCCATTTTTAATTGCCCAGGTTGCAAATCACCCCATCAGGTCTGAAGGAGGAAAGACAGCACATAGGCCTGAGCCTTTTAGCATGCTAAAGTGAATCTTACACATGATTACAAATGATTAACATAATAAAAACATGGGCTACTTTCCTTTATCTGGGGAATATTAACTGATCTCACTGAAGAATGACTCTAGATCTTAATGTTTAATAGCTTCAGTAGGGGTTTCCTTGCATGTAGTTACACTGCTTTGACTGTAATTATCCTGCCTTGCTTTTCCCAGAGGCCCTCACCTTCCTCTGACTATACCCATGGTCACTGTCTCAACTTGATATGCCAATAAAATGGGAGTAGGAGAATTCTAGAAGAATGAATTTAAAAGTCAGTTTGTGATTTATTTTCCATCACCCTTTCTACCTCCTGCAACAACAATGGTTTTTTAATCAGTGTTAAGATCTCCATCATTTTAGAATCTGTTTCAAGGACAGCACAGAACACAAAGCCTTCCCTACCAACATTCATGCTACTTGAGCACAGATGTATTAAGAGTAAGATTCTGATGTTGCTTATTACTGTAATATAATCAAGTCTAACCTGATAGATTTATAACCTTTAAGTAAGAATTATTATCCACTTAATATTTGGATAGTTGCTGTTTTAAGTAGTGTTAGAACTTACTCTTTGTCATAAAAAAACACATTTTTTAAACACATCTTTTAATTAACAAATTTTATTAGCTTTATAATAAAGCCCAAGGACAGCTAAAAAATAAGAATTCTTCTGGAGAATAATTCATCTAAAAAGTAACTGGATGTTATCATTTATAAGCACTTGGAAGTTTTATGATTGCAATAAATTATCAATTTGCTTTGTAGCCTAGCCATGCTAACCTACCATATAGGCAAGACAGCCATAAGCAACACCCAGCATAATTACCATCCTCCCACTCTTAGATCAAAAGTCAGAAATTTTATAACCCATGAAGGTAAGTAGCTGGTCTTATTAACACATGTATCTATAGTGCCTGCAACATAGTAAATGCTAGTAAATATCTGCTTAAGATGGTGAAATTTCCTCTAATCTTTACTATGGTCATGAATAAAAGAAAGAAGTAGACTTTTTTTGAAAGACTGATAATCTCAATATTTTCTCACAATTAACTTTACCACGTTTGTTGAGGCCAGGATTCCATTTTCAAGATTTCAATTAAAACACAAGTTGCACTTCCAAAAACTCTGATGTGAATACACAGTGTGACATGTACTTCAACTTTTCTTTCATTATTACCTGATAGCAATATGACTTATTGTTGCAGATGGTCCTACTCTAAGAACATGCCAACCATAGGGAAAGAATGGGGAAGCCTAGGACTGATCACATGCCTACTGATTGTTAGCCCCTTTGTTTGTTAAAAAAAGAAAACCTTTTTTGAAGTCACTAATTTAACAAGTGCATATGCATTGTTTACAATGTATCAGACTTTATGTTGTGCAACTTTCCACGTTCTATTTTATATGAGCCTCAACAATCACTTAGGAAATAAACATTACTAACAGCCTTTTTAATTAAATAAATATTTAGCAAGGATAAATACATTTTCCAAACTACAGAAATATTAGGTAAAGATATGAAAATGTAAATTATACTTAACTTATTAGGAGTTATTATTTCTTTTCAAACCCAACCTTTTCCACTTATTCTGTGGTGTCACTGAATGAATCTATCAACTGATTGCTCAAAGTATTCTCTGTGGTGGTATTCTCAAAGGAGGGTGAATAGTCGTTATTCCATGTGACTTCATTTCATTTAATTTTATTTCAATGGTAATTGATGATAGCAATCAAAAAGGTAAGAAAATATGGATCTTTGCCCTAAGAATCTTGTATTTTAGACATTATATCCATACAATTGAAAATTAGAATTATTTGCTTAAGAAATAAAATGAGACTTTATTTGCCTATTTTTTTAAAAGATGGTAAAAGTGGCAATATCTGTTGTGCTATGCCATATTAGAAACCATATAATAATAAAGCCTATTTTTTTTTGTTATTGAGAATTCACTATTTTCAGGAAATATGTAAAATGACTTCATGTTATTATTCCTAGTCCACAAAATGATGTTCCTGTCATATCTGATAATCTCCAATGTTGTAAAAGAGGGAACTGAACATCAGAGATGTGAACTTGCCCTAAGACATAAAGTCATATGGCTGAGATTACAACTATATGGGTTTAATATGCACACATTTGTTTCCATTATATTGCACATAATAAAGGCACCTACAGAACTGGAGGAACTTGATTTCCTGCCCAAATAATTGAGGTCTTTAGGTTAGTGCAGTCCATAGAGCTATCGGTAGAATTTGGAAAGTGGCATTGCTATTTAAAGATATTATGACCCAAATGACTTGAAAATGATTGGATAACTTTTTAAAGCCCTGCAGCATTGATTGTTGAGCTGTATCTGTAGTGGATGCCACAAGAGAGGAGAGAGTTTCAGTATTCTGGGTTCCTTGTCTACATTATAGTAGACACATTGGGTATTTGTACACATAGTGTTACCATCGGAGCAGTCTCACAAACACAGCTTTTCTGATTTAAAAATATGTTGTCTAAACTATGTACAACACCTTAGGTTAAAATGTTAGAGAGGAGTCGAAATGGTTACCATTAGCCATTTTGCATATTTTAGTTCATTTAAAGTATACATTGCAATGATTTAAGATTTAAGATAGGATTAGATCAGAACAGTGTTAGAAAAAACAAAGCCTGTTTTGGTTTCCTTTGTTTCTTAACTAATGCCCTATATGCTTATACAATAATCTAACTGTAAAACTATTCATTTCATACATATGTAGGAGAACTGTATCGACAGTGTAGAAGTTCATATTTAATAAGAACTAAAAAGTATACAAACATTTTAATTTAAATATAGAATATATATAAATGCACCTTTTATAAAAGGTTCTAAATTGTTTCTGGAATAAATTCTCATCTGTATTGATTAAATTTTTTAATTGAAATATCTCTTTAAAGTTCAAATCATAATTGAAGTTTCTTTCAAGATCCAGGAATAATATTTCCCCTCCTGGACAGAAATCACAAGCCATTTCCTCTGAATAAATTTGTGAGCCTCTTAGAGAAAACACATTGAAAAAAAGCTCAAACTTTTAATCAGGCAGGGTGTCTGTGCATCAGTCCCCTATGTCCTGCTCAGCTTCACCAGTTATACTGCCACACAGCTTACTACTAAGGTGATGTTATGGAAGACTGTCAGATTTCTAATGCATTTAATGTTTTTTTGGATGTGACTGTTAGTCTTCATTTTTGAATCTCTGGAATATAAATTCAAAATGTATTAGTGAATTTTTTTTTTGATGAAGGAATATTTTTTTTATTAAGGTATCATTGATATACAATCTTATGAAGGTTTCACATGAGCAACATTGTGGTTACTACATTCACCCATATTATCAAGTCTCTTCCCATACCCCCTTGCAGTCACTGAGCATCAGCATAGTAAGATGCTACAGAGTCACTACTTGTCTTGATGAAGCAATATTTTATGGTATGATAAAAATATTCTCATTTACTATTTAAAATAACTTCAAATTCCAGAAGACACAAGCTTCAGCAGCATGTCATTGAATTTATATCTGGAAAATGTCCTAACCTCTATAATTGCAGAGTATACAAGGAACTTTTTTAAAAGATAATTTATTCTGGCAAAGTAAAGTTAGTATGGGCCAACACAGCAAAGGGTCAATCCTAGCATTCTATATCTCTTATTACTATTCAGTCAATAGACATCAGATATTTATGATAATTTCAATAGTTGCTTTTTAATTAACACAAGCTTAATTTTATGTTTCAGGTTATTATTAGTTCTTCATTAATGTACCTTAATTGGGAAGCCAATCAGAGCAAAGGCTGACTTCAGGATATTTTAAAGATGCATAAGTTTCACTGCATTTTTGCACATTTCACACAAACTAGGTTAACAAAAATGCCTTGTCAGGCTCCTCAGGAAACTTCTTAATAAATATGTAAAAGCATCAGTCTGTTATTCTTTTACATATATATATATATATTTTATCTTAAATATGCAGAACTTATTATGATTATTACACTTAAATAAAACTACTTTTTTTTTTGAGAGGGCATCTCTCATATTTATTGATCAAATGGTTGTTAACAACAATAAAATTCTGTATGGGGTAGTAAATGCTCAATGCACAATCATTAATCCACCCCAAGCCTAATTCTCGTCAGTCTCCAATCTTCTGAAGCATAATGAACAAGTTCTTACATGGTGAACAAATTCTTACATAGTAAATAAGTTCTTACATGGTGAGCAGTACAAGGGCAGTCATCACAAAAACTTTTGGTTTTGATCAATCATTATGAACTATAAACAATCAGGTCAAATATGAATATTCACTTGATTTTTATACTTGATTTATATGTGGATCCCACATTTCTCCCTTTATTATTATTACTATTATTTTTTTAAATAAAATGCTGAAGTGGTAGGTAGATGCAAGATAAAGGTAGAAAACATAGTGTTGTAAGAGAGCAAATGTAGATGATCAGGTGTGTGCCTGTAGACTATGTGTTAATCCAAGCAAGACAAGGGCAATAAAACATCCACGGATGCAGAAGATTTCTCTCAAAACAGGGGGGGTGAGGTTCTAAACCTCACCTCTGTTGACCTCTAATTTCTCACCTGATAGCCCCCCTGCGAATGTGCCTGTCTTAGGCTGTTCCTCCCTTGAGGAATCTTACCCGTCTCTGGCTAACCAGTCATCTTCTGGGGCCATACAGGGAAATGTAAATTTGGTAAGTGAGAGAGAGGCCATATTGTTTGAAAAGGTTAGCTTTTTACTTCTTTGCAGATTTATGCCCTGTGGCTTCTATGCCCAGCATTTGTCTTGAGGTATCTTTACCACCTGGAGGAATTATAATACTTGGTAAATTCGATATGAGGCACGAATTCTATTTAAGGGTTGTAATTAGGAAGGAAGAAGAAAAGCTATAGAGGTAGCAGACGGAAGAAAACATGGGAGGATTGATTATTTCACTGACATATCTTCTTGTAGAGTAACTTAAGCATGTATAAGTTTTAAACTACTAATTAAATTATGAACACACATTAACATAATAGGAATACAATTACATAACCAAAGCAGATCTATAATTACCAGCCATCTCCAGTGAAGTCTAGGCACCCTAGACATTTGTGAAAATTTGTCTATGATATGATGGATATTGTCCAACTGAACTTGAACACTCTGAGAGAAATCAGACAAATTAAAACAACCCATTCCTGGGAACTGTTCACATCCCATATGTTCTTTTAACTGTAGATAGTCTGTAGTTGTAAGATTTTGGAGCACTACAACTTGCACTTCTCCTAATTCTTGGTTGAGTTCCAACAGTATAGATCCAGTCAAATTTGTTGTTTTACTGTATGCACAGGCCTGCTTAGATATCTCCTTCTTCATTCCAATGGCAAGTCCAGGAACCGGTTGGATGAGTGCAGCTACAACTGCAGCATCGCCTGGAACTTTGTTGAGGTTTTTTGATGATCATCTTCTGGTATGACTCTTCCAGAGAGTGCTGATGTTGGAAGTTCTTCATATCGTATCTTAGTTCATTTTCTGGGTAGCCAGATTAGGCTTTGATCCTCTGTATAAACACAAACAGACCCTTTGCCCACACTTTGATATGCCCTTTTTACCATTGTGTAGAACCCATTGGAGGTCACCACACAGGAACTGCTTTTTTTTTTTTTTAAGAGAAAGGAATATTATAAGAAAAGTGTACATCCATAGCCTATCATCTGACACCCATTAAGTGATCAAAATTAAGGATATTTAAGCATGCATTAATCATTGATTTACAGTTAGTTTTATCCTATCAGGGAGTAATCTTCCTTCTCTTTCTTTCTTTTTTTTTTTTTGTTATCTTTAATCTACACTGACATGAAGAACATTATGTTTCCTAGGCTCTCCCCTATACCAGGTCCCCCCTGTAAACCACTTTACAGTCACTGTCCATCAGCATAGCAAAATATTGTAGAATCACTACTTCTCTTCTCTGGTATAGCCCTCCCCTTTCTCCCACCCCCCTGTGCATGCTACTCTTAATACCCCTCTTCTTCTCCCCCCACTTATCCCTCCCTACCTACCCTTCCTCCCCAGTCCCTTTCCCTTTGGTACCTGTTAGTCCATTCTTGGGTTCTGTGACTCCACTGCTGTTTTGTTCCTTCAGTTTTTGTTTGTTCTTATACTCCACCGATGAGTGAAATCATTTGTTATTTCTCTTTCTCTGCTTGGCTTATTTCACTGAGCATAATATGCTCCAGGTCCATCCGTGTTGCTGCAAATGTTAGAATTTGCCCTCTTCTTATGGCTGAGTAGTATTCCATTGTGTATATGTACCACATCTTCTTTATCCATTCATCTACCGATGGACATTTAGGTTGCTTCCAATTCTTGGCTATTGTAAATAGTGCTGCAATAAACATAAGGGTGCATATGTCATTCTCGAACTTGATTGCTACATTCTTAGGGTAAATTCCTAGGAGTGGAATTCCTGGGTCAAATTGTAAGTCTGTTTTGAGCATTTTGATGAGCCTCCATACTGCGGTCCACAATGGTTGAACTAATTTACATTCCCACCAGCAGTGTAGGAGGGTTCACCTTTCTCCACAGCCTCGCCAACATTTGTTATTGTTTGTCTTTTGGATGGCAGCCATCCTTACTGGTGTGAGGTGATACCGCATTGTAGTTTTAATTTGCATTTCTCTAATAATTAGTGATGTGAAGCATCTTTTCATATGTCTGTTGGCCATCTGTATTTCTTTTTTGGAGAACTGTCTGTTCCATTCCTCTGCCCATTTTTTAATTGGATTATTTGATATTTGTTTGTTGAGGCATGTGAGGTCTTTATATATTTTGGATGTCAAGCCTTTATAAGATCTGTCATTTATAAATATATTCTCCCATACTGTAGAGTTCCTTTTTGCTCTATTGATGGTGTCTTTTGCTGTACAGAAGCTTTTCAGCTTAATATAGTGGTACTTGTTCATTTTTGCTGTTGTTTTCCTTGCCCAGGGAGATATGTTCAAGAAGAGGTCACTCATGTTTATGTCTAAGATGTTTTTGCCTATGTTTTTTTCCATGAGTTTAATGGTTTCATGACTTACATTCAGGTCTTTGATCCATTTTGAATTTACTTTTGTATATGGGGTTAGACAATGGTCCAGCTTCATTCTCCTACATGTAGCTGTCCAGTTTTGCCAGCACAATCTGTTGAAGAGACTGTCATTTCCCCATTGTATGTCCATGGCTCCTTTATCAAATATTAATTGACCATATATGTTTGGGTTAATGTCTGGAGTCTCTAGTCTGTTCTACTGGTCTGTGGCTCTGTTCTTGTGCCAGTATCAAATTGTCTTGACTACTCTAGAGCTTGAAGTTGGGGAGAGTGATACCCCCACTTTATTCTTCTTCCTCAGGATTGCTTTGGCTATTCAGCGTCTTTGGTGTTTCCATATGAATTTTTGAATTATTTGTTCCAGTTCATTGAAGAATGTTGCTGGTAATTTGAGAGGGATTGCATCAAATCTGTATATTGCTTTGGGCAGGATGGATATTTTGATGATATTAATTCTTCCTAGCCATGAGCATGGAATGAGTTTCCATTTGTTAGTGTCCCCTTTAATTTCTCTTAAGAGTGACTTCTGGTTTTCAGTGTATAGGTCATTCACTTCTTTGGTTAGATTTATTCCTAAGTGTTTTATTCTTTTTGATGCAATTGTAAATGGAATTGTTTTCCTGATTTCTCATTCTATTGGTTCATTGTTAGTGTATAGGAAAGCTACAGATTTCTGTGTGTTAATTTTGTATCCTGCAACTTTGCTGTATTCCGATAACAGTTCTAGTAGTTTTGGGGTGGAGTCTTTAGGGCTTTTTATGTACAATATCATGTCATCTGCAAATAGTGACAGTTTAACTTCTTCTTTACCAATCTGGATTCCTTCTATTTCTTTGTTTTGTCTGATTGCCATGGCTAGGACCTCCGGTCCTATGTTAAATAGCAGTGGGGAGAGTGGGCATCCCTGTCTTGTTCTCAATCACAGAGGAAAAGCTTTCAGCTTCTCGCTGTTCAGTATAATGTTGGCTGTGGGTTTATCATCTATGGCCTTTATTATGTTGAGGTACTTGCCCTCTATTGCCATTTTGCTGAGAGTTTTTATAATGAATGGATGGTGAATTTTATGAAATGCTTTTTCAGCATCTATGGAGATGATCATGTGGTTTTTGTCTTTCTTTTTGTTGTGGTGGTGGATGATGTTAATGGATTTTCGAATGTTGTACCATCCTTGCATCCATGGGATGAATACCACTTGGTCATGGTGTATGATCCTTTTGATATACTTCTGAATTCGGTTTGCTCACATTTTATTATATATTTTTGCATCTACTTTCATCAGGGATATTGGTCTGTAATTTTCTTTTTTGGTGGGGTCTTTGCCTGGTTTTGGTATTAGGGTCATGTTGGCTTCATAGAATGAGTTTGGAAGTATTCCCTCCTCTTCCTTTTTTTGGAAAACTTTAAGGAGAATGGGTATTATGTCTTCTCTGTGTGTCTGATAAAATTCCGAGGTATATCTGTCCAGCCCGTGTGCTTTTTTCTTGGGTAGTTTTTTCATTACCATTTCAGTTTCTTTGCTCATAATTGATTTGTTTAACTTTTGTGTTTCTTCTTTGGTCAGCCTTGGAAGGTTGTATTTTTCTAGGAAGTTGTCCATTTCTTCTAGGTTTTCCAGCTTGTTGGCATATAGGTTTTCATAGTAGTCTTTAATAATTCTTTGTATTTTTGTGGAGTCTGTTGTGATTTTTCCGTTCTCATTTCTGATGCTGTTGATTTGTGTTGATTCTCTTTTTCTCTTAATAAGTTTGGCTAGAGGCTTATCTATTTTGTTTATTTGCTCAAAGAACCAGCTCTTGGTTTCATTGATTTTTGCTATTGTTTTATTCTTCGCAATTTTGTTTATTTCTTCTCTGATCTTTATTATGTCCCTCCTTCTGCTGACTTTAGGCCTCTTTTGTTCTTCTTTTTCCATTTTCAATAATTTTGATGTTAGACTATTCATTTGGGATTGTTCTTCCTTCTTCAAGTGTGCCTGGATCACTATATACTTTCCTCTTAGGACTGATATCGCTGTGTCCCACAGAAGTTGGGGCTTTGTGTTGTTGTTGTCATTTGTTTCTATGTATTCCTTGATCTCTATTTTAATATGTTTGTTGATCCACTGATTATTTAGGAGCATGTTGTTAAGCCTCCATGTGTTTGTGAGTATTTTTGTTTTCTTTGTATAATTGATTTCTACTTTTATACCTTTGTGGTCTGAAAAATTGGTTAGTAGAATTTCAATATTTTGGATTTTGCTGAGGCTCTTTTTGTGGGGTAGTATGCGGTCTATTCTGGACAATGTTCCATGTGCACTTGAGAAGAATGTGTATCATGTTGCTTTTGAATGTAGAGTTCTGTAGATGTCTTTTAGGTCCATCTGCTCTACTTTGTTGTTCAGTCCTTACATGTCCTTACTTATTTTCTGCACAGTGGATTTATCCTTTGGGGTGAGTGGTGTGTTGAAGTCTCCTAAAATGAATGCATTGCAGTCTATTTCCCCCTCTATTTCTGTTAGTATTTGTTTCACATATGCTGGTGCTCCTGTGTTGGGTGCATATATATTTAGAATGGTTATATCCTCTTGTTGGAAGGAGCCCTTTATCATTATGTAGTGTCCTTCTTTATCTCTTGTTACTTTCTTTGTTTTTAAGTCTATTTTGTCTGATATTAGTACTGCAACTCCTGCTTTCTTCTCGCTGTTGTTTGCCTGAAATATGTTTTTCCATCCCTTGACTTTTAGTCTGTGCATGTCTTTGGGTTTGAGGTGAGTTTCTTGTAAGCAGCATATAGATGGGTCTTGCTTTTTTATCAATTCTATTACTCTGTGTCTTTTGATTGGTGCATTCAGTCCACTTACATTTAGGGTGACTACTGAAATATATGTACTTATGGCCATTGCAGGCTCTAAATTTGTGGTTACCAAAGGTTCAAGTTTAGCCTCTTTAGTATCTTACCACCTAACTTACCTCATTTATTGAGCTGTTATATACACTGTCCGGAGATTCTTTTCTTCTCTCCCTTCTTATTCCTCCTCTTCCATTCTTCATATGTTGGGTGTTTTGTTCTGTGTTCTTTTTAGGAGTGCTCCCATCTTGAGCAGTCCCTGTAAGATACCCTGTAGAGGTGGTTTGTGGGAAGCAAATTATCTCAGCTTTTGCTTGTCTGGGAATTGTTTAATCCCACCATCATATTTAAATGATAGTTGTGCTGGATACAGTGTCCTTGGTTCAAGGTTCTTCTGTTTCATTGCATTAAATATATCATGCCATTGTCTTCTGGCCTGTAGGGTTTCTGTCGAGAAGTCTGATGATAGCCTGAGGGGTTTTCCTTTATAGGTGCCCTTTTTCTCTCTAGCTGCCTTTAAAACTCTTTCCTTGTCCTTGATCTTTGCCATTTTAATTATTATGTGTCTTGGTGTTGTCCTCCTTGGATCCTTTCTGTTGGGAGTTCTGTGTGTTTCTGTGGTCTGTTCGATTATTTCCTTCCCCAGTTTGGGGAGGTTTTCCACAATTATTTCTTCCAAGATACTTTCCATCCCTTTTCTTCTCTCTTCTTCTTCTGGTTCCCCTGTAATACGGATATTGTTCCTTTTGGATTGGCCACACAGTTCTCTTAATATTGTTTCATTCCTGGAGATCCTTTTATCTCTCTCTCTATGTCAGCTTCTATGCATTCCTGTTCTCTGGTTTCAATTCCATCAATGGGCTCTTGCATCTTATCCATTCTGCTTATAAATCCTTCCAGAGTTTTTTCTCATTTCTGTAATCTCCTTTCTCGCATCTGTGATCTCCTTCCAGACTTTATCCCATTTCTCTTGGGTATTTCTCAGCATCTCTGTCAGCATGTTTATGATTTTTATTTTGAATTCTTTGTCAGGAAGACTGGTTAGGTCTGTCTCCTTCTCTGGTGTTTCTGTAATCTTGGTTTGCCTTTAATTTTGTCTTTTCATGGTGCTAGGAATAGTTTGCAGAGCTGAAACTAGTGACAGCTGGGAGAACTTCCCTTCTTGTTGGTTTGTGGCCTTCCTCTCCTGGGAGAACAGCGACCTCTAGTGGCTTGTGCTGGGTAGCTGTGCGCAGACAGGGCTTCTGCTTCCTGCCCAGCTGCTATGGAATTTATCTCCACTGTTGCAGTAGGCATGGCCTGGCTTGGGCTGCTGCTCCAAAGTGGTGGAGTTGTGTTGTAGGTGGAGTGGCTGGGAGGCTATTTGTCTCCATAAGGGGTCTCCGAGCTCCCTGCAGTGCAGGGTATTAGAGTGCCCAGCAATCCCCAGGTTTCCTTCTTCTGGACTAATTGTCCCGCCCTGCCCCTTTAAGACTTCCAAAAAGCACCCGCCAAAACAAAACAACAACCACACACACACACACAAAAAAAAAATATGGCCATTCGTTTTTCTTTATTCACTGGCACCAGCCTCAAGCACCTGCTCACCAGTCTTGCTGCCCTGTTTCCTTAGTATTGGGGTCCCTATCCCTTTAAGACTTCCAAAAACTGCTCGCCAAAACAAAACAACAACAACAACAACAAAAAAGGGCTGCTAGCTTTTCTTTTGTTCTCTGGCGCCGGCCTCCGATTCCCACTCGCTGGTCTTGCTGCCCTGTTTCTCTAGTATTGGGGTCCCTGTCCCTTTAAGACTTCCTAAAAGCACTCACCACCAGAAAACAACAACAACAACAACAACAAAAAAAAAGATGGCCACTCGCTTTTCTTTTGTCCTCCGGCACCAGCCTCCAGTACCCACTCACCATTCTTGCTGCCCTCTTTCCCTAGTATCCAGGACCCCGTGCTTGCACTGTGTCTGCGCTCTGGTCCGGATGGCCGGGGCTGGGTGTTCAGCAGTCCTGGGCTCCCTCTCCCTCCCTGCTGTCGCCTCTCCTCCCGCCGGGAGCTGCAGGGAGGGGGTGCTTGGGTCCTGCCAGCCCGGGCTTGTATCTTAACAACTTTGCGAGGCGCTGGGTTCTTGCAGGTGTTGATGTGGTCTGGATGTTGTCCTGTGTCCTCTGGTCTTTATTCTAGGAAGAGTTGTCTTTGTTACATTTTCATAGATATATGTGGGTTTGGGAGGAGATTTCCATGCTCTACTATCTTGGCTCCACCCCAAATTAGTGAATTTTAATAAAGTAGTGAGAATAAATTAAACAAGTTGAATTAAATAAGTATAGAAATAAAATTAAAGGATATTTTATGATTAGTTTAAAACTCAATGATCTCTTTGATATTCACAATTATTTCAGAGAGAAAAGTATAAGGCTTTGACATTTGTGCCTTTATTTCTTCTTCTAGCTTAGATTTAGCCTTGGTGAAATGCATTGCTGTTTGAGTGGTTTTATTTCCCCCATGTATTACAAGTTTCTATATACATCTTAGTCTTTTCTTAGGTTCATTTTTAAAAAAACTTCTATTGCAGTGTGTCGATCTATTTTCAGCTGTCTCAAAAACTTACTCTGCTTACCACCACAGCCCCCCCTTTTTTTATGTGGAACAAAAGCTGTGTTCATCTATAATTCAGATGAACAGTCTGAGAAGATGATTTTTACAGGTGATACAAAAGACCCCAACAAATACTTGGGATATGGTCTCTCAGAGACTGTGACTGCACAGCACAGTGGGGCAAATGACTAGTAAAATCTGTACCATCATCTCAAGCATAATGAGACTTGTGCCCATAAACTAGCATGGCTTGGGGAAAACTTGACTTACACTCAGATTTACTTTTAAACAAGATAACAAACTATCAAATTTGGTGTTATGAAGTTTCATCTCCCTCACATGTTCACATCTTGATTACCCCCAAATTGGATTCAGACTATTGATGTTCAAATAAAATCATATTTGACTAATCAATACTTGTGTCATATTTAAAAAGTTGTCTCCTCTGTCAGACTCAGAGAGTACTTATTTCATATGGTTATTAGGTTTAAGTGAGATAGTAGTTATCTACATCTTTATTCATCTATGTCATAAAGAGTGCATTGATTATTTTACTATATGTCTGTTAATATTGTTGCTTGTTTATTTGTTAGTGTAATCTAATTACATAGACTATTAGTTCTAGGGTAATTATAATAATGAATTATTATTTATATTTCATAAGGTTTTAACTTGAAATGAAAGTAACATTTGGTCAAAGATAATGTTTATTTCTTGAGAGTAAGTATCATGCTTTTAATCTTTGACCTATTAATGTAGGTGAACTGTACATTCTGAACTTGGAAACTATTTTCCATTGATGGAATCCGTGTGTGCCATGCCATTCTTTTAAGGGTTTATAGATTAGATTTGGTAATAGAGAGTGGGAGAAGGGAGCAGAGAATGGATGCAGATGAAGTTAGAGAGATGAGCTGAGAGTAGATCAAATACTAACCTGATTTTAGGAATGTAAAATCAATTCAGAAGGACTTTAGCAAGGATTTATATTCTATTTTAAGTGCATATTCCTTTATACCTTCTCTCTTCCCTGATACATTATCCTGTCTTCTCTTTTTCAGCTGATCAACTGGTTCATTTGACTGAGAAATAAGAAGCAATTAGAAGAGAATTTCTTAATGATCCCATTCTAAATCTAAAACCTCTCTACATTTGTACTCTGCCTACTCTCATCTAAAAATTAATGTAAAGTCTCTGCTACTGTCTAAGAAAACTAGGACACTCAAGAGAATCTTTTTTTATACCTGTTTCTTCAAGGAATTGGTATTACAATTAATCTGTTTATCTCTTGCATCCTCAATTTTTTTTCTTTCTGTTTGTTTTACTTTCTAGTTGAAAATTCCCTACAGCCTACTCATGTATTGAAATTTCTATCTGAAATAATAACAGCATCAGCACCAATAAAGCAAAAAAATGTTTCCATTTTCCTCTCCAATTCTACCTCATTTCTCATCTTCCCTTTACAGCAAAACTCCTCTAAAAGTTACTTATATTTACAGTCTACAGTTCCTGATGTCCTGTCTCTCTTAAACCCATCACATTTCAACTTTTCTTACTTTTTTTTACATTACTTAAAATAAACTACTCTTTAAGTCATCACTCTCTTGATATTGCCAGATTCAAAGGTTAATTTTCAATGATCATTTCCTGAAATCTCAGCAGCATTTGAAACAATTGATTTCTTCTTATATCTTGAACAATTTTCTTCACTTGCCATTTAGGAAACCACCTATTTTCTGCCTGTCTCACTGCTTTCTGCTTTTCTACCATTATGTTTTCTCTTTGAGTTCTTTGACCTCTAAACGTTCAGATCTGCCACTGAAATTTCAGATTCATAAGTCCACTGTCACTTTTGCATGTCCACTTGGGTCTTCATATGTATTTTAAACACAGTATCCCCAAAATCCAACTCTTGATTTCCACAGCCATGCCGCAAGCAAACTAACTCCTTACTTAAATATCTTGCCCAAGCAGGCACAGGATTCAAAATTAGATTTTTCTGATTGCAAAATTTTGGCTCTTCCTTTTAACCATTCCAACATAGTTCAAGAATGGCTTGATCCTATCCATCTCAATGAGCAGCAACATTAATTCACTTAATTGCTCAGGTGTAAAACCTAAAGGACATTTTTTTTTCTTTGTCTGATTTTTCACATCCTGTATCTAGTCCATTAGCCAATTCTGTTATCACTTAGACTTAAAATATATCTAAACTAATCCACTTCTTACAAACCCCAATGCTACCATCTTAGTCAAAGCTACTTCATCTGTTTGCTGAACAATGCCGCAACCTCTGAAGTGGATCCCTTGACTATACTTCCTGTATAGTCACTTCATACAGCATAAAAATTAATATTAGGTTATTTTACTTCCTTGTTCTTCCCAATGGCATCTAATCACACTTAGAATAAAATTCAAAGTCTTTATTAAACTTGAACATGAATTACATATTCGTATTCCTGAATACCCTTTAGAAGTTTCGTTCTCTAGCTATCCTCACCCTTAATCAAGCCCCAAAAGCTCTAGTAACCTCCTGGTTAAGCACTGAATACCCACACATTGTCCCACCTCAAGGCCTTTCTACTTACTATTTTTTTCTGCATAAAACACTCCACCCTTAGATTATTACATGTATTCTCTTTCTTCACTTAAATATCTACTAAATATTAGCTATAAAGAGGCCTTCCTTGACACTATATAAAGTAGCTTCTCCCTACTTAAAAAAAAATTTCTCCATCCTCAATTCCTAAACTCTCTGATATTTCAAAAATAAATGGCTTCTAAAGAATTAATAAATATTTGAAACAAGACATTATTTAAATGTCTAGAGGCAGAGTAAATAAAGTCATGATGTTAAAAGAGTGGTTTAGAAATACTCTTCTCTAAGAAACAAGGACTATAAAAATGTATAATGTAATTCTCTTTCATGCCACAGATAACTCCAATCACAGTGTAATATGTATATAATAATATCAGTTTTGTTTAAAAATAGGATAAAGGAAAAACATGTTTACGACACTGGTAAAACTACTTTTCATGTGTGATGCTTTTAATTTTATCATCATTGTTCAGAATAAGTGAGTCACACTTAAAAGTTTTTTTTAATTTGCCAAACTTCATGTCAGAATGCATTTAAATAAACAGCAATATCTATACATTTAAGTCTGATTTCCTTAACCAGTTAATACAAATTTCAGGAATATATAAACATTATATATTTGAAGAATCTCTGTAGAGATGTTGATAGAATTTTCAGCATGATGTGAAAGTATAAATAGCAAATGGTTAAATAGATGAATAATGTGATTTCAACCCCAGAGGTGCGTGCAATCTAATCAATCATTTAATCTCCCTGAATTTCAATTTCCATGTCTATACAAGCAGAAATAGTAATATTTTGACTAGTATTTTTGAGATCAAATAAGTCAAGGTAATATATAATTTATATTATGTACAAATAAAAATACATTTTATGTAAGGCTCTTCATGAAAATGATAGTTTTCATACAAAAATGTGTACACAAATACATAATTAGCAATGGGTAGTTAGGCAAAAATGATCCAATGTACTATGTTATGTTTTCAGAAATTGTGCAAGTTTTATAAGAAAGAATTCTGTATTTTCACTTACCTAAAAAATTGGAAACTTAGAGCATTTAAACCTTTATTTGTTTGCACAATGTTTAGCAAGAAAACATTGGTCATTCCTTTTTAAAGATCTCATTTATTACTTGTCAAATGGGACAGAGTTCAATACACAATTGTTTTCCCAGTAGGTCAGTTTCTTGGCTAAGGTAAGTAAGTATGTCAGGCAGAGTTGGACAGTTAAAGAATTAAAATGTCCTAAATAGCACAGCAGTAAAAATTTGATATGTGGCTCCTAGAGAATTTAAACAGTATAAAAGCCAACAGGTATTTTTATTTCTTTAAATCTTTCCTTGGCTCAGAGTGGGGTGGTAGCAGGGCTATGAAAAGTATTGCTAGACGAAGGAAATGATTTCCAAATTCTTGAAGTTCAAGACAGTTTAAGAAAAAGGGAGCTCAGAAAACTGCACACCTTATATTAGCTGCCTAAGTGGGAGTTGGCTGGAGGAAGGCAAGGGTGTTGACTGTTAGGTAGATGAACAACCATTTTTGCAATAGGCTTTCTTAGAAAAGACCTCAAGAACCGGCTGTGTCAGCCAAAAGCTTTGGCAACCTGAGAGAATTCTAGTTTAATTTTTTTCTTTTTTTTTAAAATTCCAAGCAGTAAAACATTATTAAGAGGCCTAAGAAATGGAGTGACAAACAAGGTCTTCTATCTACAGTGTACAAAATCCTGACTATACAAGAGTTCTTTTTTTTTTTTTTTACTAACTAAGCAGTCAGAGGCAATTCCAGTAGTATGCTGAATTTTAGTCTCAACAGAGCTCGAAAAAGTGTCACATAGAATCTGACAGCTATACCAATTGATAATGAATCCCCTTAACATTTCTACTTTATTCAATAATATTACTTTAAAACTTAGCCTTACTGATTATAGTAAGGTTAATGTAACAGCTTAATCATTCACTCCATGCCTGGGGAGATGGAGAAAGTGAAATAATGAAACAATATAAGTCATTAACTTATTTCTTTCACATGATGATGCACTTTAATTTTTTATGTTTCTTACTATGACATTTTAAAGTAACATTTCATTTATAGGTTATTATTACACTTCTAAAAATGGGAATGACAAAGAATATTCTTGGCTTGGAAAAAATAAATGTGATTACCTCTCCTTGTATATAATCTGGGGTCACCCTTCTTCCTTCATTGACAGTTTTTCATCAATTTAAACAACCAGTTGGAAAATCTTTCAATTCCTGACAGATTAGTTTAATTGCTCTTCACTCTCCACAAATCTCCTGTGTGTAAACTCAGTCATCTTCATCTGTGGTCAGCGCCCTAGATCTTGGTATCACCAATGGCTGCACCCACTCAGCAATCTCTGCTTCAGACATCCCTTTTTCTAATTACCATCTCTAATCATTTACTTTCTTTCTTCAAATTCACTTCCTCATTCACATCACCTGAAACCTTGACTCCAATAATACTTCATGCACCATAGCTTCCTCCTCCTGACTGCACCATTTTTCTCTCCCAGTTGTTCCTCCTCACTTACCATTTTTACCTACCCTAGATAACATGGTTTATATTATTAATGTATTAACTTTATTAATGTAGAAACTAAAGGTCAGGGGGTTAAATATCTTGCCCAAGCAGTCACAGGATTCAAAATTAGATTTTCTGATTGCAAAATTTTGACTCCTTCCTTTTAACCATTCCAAAACAGTTCAAGAATGGTTTCATCAATGGGTTTCAAATCTGCATGCACACTAGAGTTACCTGGGGACCTTTTAAATATATCCTGTTCTAATGTCTTTGTCCCATTCCTTCTCATGCCCACCTCTGTCCTGATAACAACTGTCAGATAATGTTTTCAAAATTCTTAATATTGGTGTTGTTTTCAGACCTCTTAGAAAACCTGAGACAATCTACAAAACTCCTCAACAGACAAATGCTCAGGGACACAAAGGGTTATTTATAACTTTAAAAGATTTTTGAGTCATTTGAAACCTAGAAAATGAATAAAAGTTAAGAACTCACAGATTATTCCCATGGATGAATCCAAGTCTTGAAGGTTCCTGAATATTATGGAATATTAAGAAAAATAGTTCAAAATTACAAACACACAATATTTAGCAAGACTTGGACAAGGCTAGTATGAGAAACCCTTAAGCATAAGCTACACTAGTTTCATGGTTATTCTAGTTCTGACTATACCATGCTGCCTTCCAAGCACCATCTTTCACAAAAACGTTCAGTTATTTGGATAAACTAACTAATGAATCTAGTCAGTTAACCTGGAGGGAACCATGACTCAGAGTTTCCTGCAGGCTAAATTTGGGGAAAATTTCAAAGTCCCTATTCTCATTGTATTTTAGTGACTCATATATCATATTACTTTATGTATTGGTGATCTTTTAATTTTCCTTTTAGGTAATCCCAAAGAAAGGTAAATGTTTAATGGCTAAATCTAAACAGTATTGAAAGGGACATGACTTAACACATCCTTAAATAGAGAAGTTATCCTTTTAGTATTTTTTTTCATGAAAAATTATTCAGAAATCACTAAACATAAAATGTTACCATCCTTTGCCCCCAGTGATCGTGAATCTAATGTCATTTGCTAAATCCTATCCATGAGGTAGCTAATGATGTATTAAATATTTTGCACATGCCCCTTACAATTTATTTCTCACACCACTGTTCTAGCTCTGGTCATTGCCTAGAAACAAGCAATAACCTTACTGCTGAACTCTCTACCTCCAGTTTCTTCTCTCAGCATTCAATTTCTCATTATCTAAATGATTTATTCAAAAATTGGCCTATTCATTCAGAAGCACAGCTTTGATCTCACCATTACTTATTTAACAACTCCTTATTGCATTATTAAAATACTTATCTATATATGTATTAATCATTTACCATATGCTTAGCACATGTCCTGCATATTTTCATTTCCTAATGTCAAAATCATGAAGTAGATACTTTTACTTGTATTTTACAGATGAGGAAACTGAGTCTTAGAAGCAATTTGACTACAAACTTTGTTAACAGCAGTAAATGCAAGAGCCAGAAATTAAACAAGGTCTTTCTCACTTTCAAGACTTATGCTTAATCATTGTGTTATATGTTAAAAACTAGATACTGAATATTTGCCTTCACTTTGCCTTTTCAAACTTATTTCACACAGTACAATGCTGTGGTGCTTCCAAGGATGCCATGTTCACCATCTTTAACCTAGTCTTATTCATCTTTAGGCTTTGTCCATCTTTGTCCTCAAATTCTTATTATTCTTTTTCCTCATATTCAAACCCTACATATTCTTGAGAACCCACCGCAAATTTCATGTGCTCCATAAGTTATTTCTTGTTTCACTTCTGAAAGTAATGCCTCTTTCCGCTGAACTGCCTTAGTCTTTTAATCTATTCTTTGCACATGCACATGATCTATATCAATGTTTTCTCTTATACTTTAATTTTGTCTTTGATTATATATTATACTTCACTTGCCTATATCCAGTGAGCTCCAAGATAACAGAATGTTCATCTGATTTATCTCTATGTGCCTCAAAGAACATAGCACATTCTCCCAGTAGATGTTTAAAAAATATTGTTGAAGAATGGATGCAGAATAGACAGATGTTTCTTTTACTCTGTAAATCTTTCTTATTATATTAACTTCTACTGGCCTAGATCCAAGATGTATTCAATATCTTTCATGGGCTCACATTCAAGTGCTATAATCATTTAACTATAGGGGAGCTCATTCATTATCTGTAGTTTCATAAAACAATAACCATTATGTCCTGTATTTTACAAGTATTTCAGGGTTCAAACTACTGCCTGTTACCATTATCACTCACTACTACCTGAGGCACAATATCAGCAAGCCAGGACCCACTGTACCATAGGTGATACTATTGCAGTTTAGAGATTGCCTGTCAGGTTATAATCCAGCCTTACAGGGAACCTAGGGGAGCTTGAAAATTTCCAGAAGTGAACTTGGTTTCTGTCTGGGTTAAGGAAAGTAATGCAGTACAAAAACAAAATAAAATAATAACATGCAAAGAGTAATGATAGAAGTGACTTCCTGTATTCTTCATTGAAATAGACTAAGTATATTACGGTTCTGGCTTTTCTCTCAACTTCTGGCATTTGAGTCTAATACAAGTTTCACATTTTCAGTGGGAAATGGTAGACGACAATCCTCTTATGATATAGTATCTCTCTGCCTCTGGTGAATTCTGTATCATCTAGATGTTCTGAAAGTTAGCAACTTTTTCTTTTCTTTTTTTTTAGCCCTTGATCTAGAATGTTTTCCAACTTTCCTGTTAGTTATTCTTAACTTCTTCTCTCAGAGTAGATTGTAGTTTGCCAGGCTTAAACCAAAGCTTTAGGTAAGCATTTGAAAAGTTCTTGAAATGTTTTGAGCTTGAAATAATTTTAACCTCTAATTCACTCCCAAAACATAGAACAGATTCATGCCTCTCTTAAACTAAAATTTTAGCCAGGTCTTTGAGTCAGTCCAAACAATGAGCTCCATGTGAGATTCAAAATGTCATTTAAGATCAGTCTGCTTTTAGAGTTCACCTACTGAAATAGAACATTATTTTGTTTATCATTTGTACACCATCATATGAATATTATCACCTACAATGTATTTTTCAAAATTATGGTTAGTCACAAGCAATGTTATATGTCATGTCAGTCTTAAATAGTCTTATAGATATTATAGTAACAAATGGAATAGAAATTGCTTAATATTAATGACATCAATCTTTGATAATAAAAATAGGATCACATTTTGTATAATATCAATTCAAAATGTCATATTGTATCATACAATTAATAACTTTTTCTGGAAACAGTGAATCATGAGCTGAAATTAATATGTTATGGAACTATAGCTAAATCTTTAAACTAAAATGTGTAATGTCTCATTAATACCGTTAAATGTTGTTATTTTTACACTGAGATTTGTTCTAGTGTTTGACCTCTTTCAATTAAAATAAATACTAAGTAAATATTTACAACTTTAAAAAAATCAAGGGTTTATTTTTTCTTATCTCAGATTCTGTGACTAGTAAAAGGTGTTACAATGATCAAATAATAATTTTAATAAAAAATCAGACACAATGCCAACTTAGCATATAACCTCCAGCCACTGACAAGAGAAAGAACCATTCTGTAAGGACACAAGGACCTCATCACTGCCCTGCCGTCATCCAACAAGTCTATCCGCCCTCTTTTCTAGAGTGGCTATGTAGAAAGTGACATGAAAATAACAGCTAGCACTTAAACAATAATTCTCTGTGTTATGCACGGTTTTAGTGTTTCTTCTATTTTAATTCATTTAATTCTCATCACTTGTTTATAGATTTATCCTGTTTCATAGTTGAGGAAATAGAGGTGCAGGTAGATTAAGCAACATGCCCCAAATTACACAGGCTTTTAGTGACAGAGTTGAGATTTAAACCAGGTTATCTATGTCTAGAAGTCATGCCTGATTTCTCTACATCTCAAGGAAAGGGCTGTATCCAAACGCCAGGGCACAGATGGCTTTCTTCACCTAGAAATAGCACCTTCTAAGAGGCCCCTGGTGTCGGCCAAGTCCTACAGATAGTTTCCCCACAATGGCTATAAACTGTGGCTACTTTAGGTCCGACTCATTAATGCCCAAGCAACCTGTACATGACTATTCTCAACCAGCCCCAAATAAAGGGTGGGCATGGGTGTTGGGAGCAGTTGGCATCTGTCCACGGGAACACAGTGCCCCACTCTGCTCTGAAGTACTTGGCAGAACGCCAGGACGTCTGTACCAGCGCTCCCCTGCCCTGCCCTGCCTTTCTTTCTTTACTTTATTGTGGTAAGAATATTTAAGAAGAGATACAGTCTCAGCAAATTTTTAAGTGTATAGTACAGAATTGTCAACCACAGGCTCAGGGTTGCACAGTAGATTCTAGAACTTACTTATATAACTGACATTTTATACTCATTGAACAGTGTTTGTGTCCTTTGTGGCTTCCTTGTTCTATACACGTCTTCACCCAACAGATGACAAATTTCTAAACTCTCATTATATTAAGATCTGAAGGATAGGAGTGTTTAAGTGCTATTAGTTTTCCTTAATTTTTCACACACTCAAAAATATAAAGCTTTTTATGTTTTGGTTTCAGTTTTGTTCTTCCTACAAATTTTGTCTCCAAACTGTAGCTATAAGAGTCCAAATATGTCTTTCCTACTAGGATACCAGTCTTTCTTTTGTATTAAGTGGAATAGTGAATTACTTTTCTTTTTATCACTAATGAATTAACAAAATAGTATGTGTGCCATGTATATACCTGTGTGTGGTGTCTTTAACAAAAATTTTAAATTTCCTTTTATTTCATTGAAAAATTACATACCAGAGGAAATAATCATATGTTAACTTATTTAACCATTACCATTGCTGTGTAAATTTTCATAAATTGTTGATATTTCCAAAGGAGAGATAAAAGGCCCATGTGTTTGTCCTAGCAAACCCACCAATATATAGGAAGGGCCTCTCTTACATGCAAGTTAAAGGCATTCATAGTAGAAGGAAGGAAGAGTGTTCATAATACCTGGTTTCTTTCCTTGCTAAAGCAGAAGTGTGCCCGCTGGTGCAGGTTCCAGTTCTCCTTGTCTCGGGTCTACTTCAACATGACTTAAGCGTAAGGCTGGTGTAACTTCCCGTGAGAGGCAATATCCTGCAGTTTAACAGGTTTTTTATTAAGATGCCTTTCTCTGATGATCAGTCATTGTACACATTCATTACATGATTTCCTTCCATTACATAAGGTCATTACCTAGGAGGAATGTTTATGATAAAAGGTACTAAATTGCTATTATTAGTAATAGTACTAGTATCATTAGGAAATATTCTATGTGAAAGCTTTGGACTTGACTTTATATTAATACTCTGTGCAAATACCATATTTTTCTTCTTAAATATACAGTGATGGGAGAGCATTGAAGATTTTGACTCAAAATTAATAGAATTTTCTTATAGATTAGGGTTAGAGGAATGAAACTGAATACCTCAGAGAAAGAGCAAAATATTAGCAAATACAAATGTGTAAATGACATATGCTAACAAACAACTTAATTAGTGATATAATCTTTCATCATTTCATTTTATTAAAATAATATCCCATTCATTTTTGCTGACAAGTCAGTATTCTTTTGAAATTTATTTGTTAACTGACTCTTGAGTAGAACAGAATTAGAATTATGGATTTATGACACAATGGTGAACCACAATCAAAGGCATTACCACAAAACACAAGTTTTCCATTCATTGCACTGTGTTTAAATATCAATCCAATAGGCAGTTGCCTGAAACACAAACAAGTAGCTCCCTGTTCAGCAGAACATAAAGCTGATTATACAAAATGATTTTTGCCAGTGAAAGAGCGGAGCACTGGATTAAGAATGATGTTTGACAGCAGGAATGCAATTGATTTATGATCAATGTAATGCTTTCAATAATGGAATAGTTCAACTTTACAAGTGTCTAGGTGGCACTGAAATGTGATGAAAGGACTTTAAGGGTGCAAAACCAAGCTGCTATGGAATCTTAGAGAATAGAGAATTTTTTTAAAGCTGCACAAATTCTAAAATAAATCATATTATGGCAAATATCTTGTGACAATGCCTTTTGTAATATCTAGACAGGCAAAATTGTTACATTCCCTTAACATAAAAACCTATTTATTTATCTTATATTTGATACACCATTTATAAAGTATATTAGAGACTTGTATTAAGGCACATAATATCAGTAATCATAATTGCAATAGTTTTGTTCATGGTTGGAAAACAGATTCTGACAATTTCTTAATCAACTTTGTAAACCTCTGCCACATACTTAGTAAGAAATTATCCTTTGAACTGTTTTATCATTGGGCTGTGATCCAAATTATAATTACTTTGATCAAAACCATCCTTTAATTTGCAGCTGAATAGTAATTATCATCAGGAGGTTCTATAGATGATATAATAGAAATTTGAGTCTAAGTTTGCAGAAAATTCTATCAAAAGCAAGTAAAAGGATAAAGTGTCCTTGTTTGAAGTAGGCAGTTGAGGTTAACAATTTTGACCTCTCATCAAGATCTGCTGAACAATTTTGAAGGAGCACAGACAAATTAAAATAGTCAAGATGCCAAAATCTGAGCTAATGCCAGCCTTCAAAACAAACTTTACCAAAGGCCTTGAAAATGAACATTCCATAGTGAATATCGATGTGACAAACTCTTTCAGTTCGGAATGGATTAATTTGGGAAAAATGTGCAGAGAAAAAAATGAGAGCGGCCTTCTCCAAGTATAAGCCTCTCCAACTTCTTTAATTATAGGCTCTTCATGAATAGATTATCAACAAAATGGTACATCTTCTTAGGTATTAAAAATATGGTCTGAAAAGGCATTCACTAATCAAGGAAAAGAATAATTTGTTGAGATTTCGTCTTCACACCATCTACTTATGGGACTGAATGTTACCCTAAACAACTTATTATTTACAAAGTTTTATCCTATATGAGTCACAAAATTAAACCATGTTTTATCAAATGCTTTCAAAAGCATTATATTGAGTCTTACCACACTGTTCTGGAGTAAGCATTTTCTCAATTAATCAGTTTGTCAGACAACACATTTATTAAACACTTATCTTTCACCTGGTAATGTGCTATGTCTGGAATATTCATTGATAAACAAAACAGACTTGTCTCTGACACCAGGAGTTTAATGGTCTAATCAGGTCTAGGTTGAAAGAGTGGCAATAAAGAAATAATTATAAGTAAATAGTTTCAAGTTTGCAAAATGCTACAAAGAACAAAAGGACAACTTATATACTATTGTTATGAGTAAATAATTTCAAGTTTGCAAAATGCTACAAAAAACAGTAAATGAAAATAAAGTTCAACCTTATTACTTTACTTCCCCTGGGAAACATATCCAAGAAAGTATTGATCCAGAGCTCAAACTTAAGGACACAACTTTAGTCTTCTATGTATGACAAAGCTCCTAGAATCCCTGACACTCTCTCCAGTGGTGTGCCCTCTTGCCAATTATGGAATGTCAACGGATCAGGGGATCAAGGGAAAATCACTCAGCCAATTGTATCAGTCGTTCCCTACTGCTATCAAAATTGAAATACCTGTTTTTTAGAAAAACTATATATGGCAAATATGTAATTTGGAAAAGAGTATAAGTGCTTATTTCTGGACATATCTTGATATATTCAGGAACTCATATGAAAGAAAACTTTCCTGGGACACAGACACTTAAGTTTCAACAAAGCAGGTGCATTGCTTGTCCCCTGTAGTTACTTCCAGTTCTTCAAAAAGTGCTTGGTGAATTGTAGGTATTTCAATTCCTACACTTGAGTGAAAGAGTAAATTGGAGTATAAGAAAAGGAAAAACATATGAAGGATTTTATGCTAATTGGAAGGGAAAGTAGAAAAAGATCAGAGCAACATGGTCATACCAAACTCTGGTGGCCCATTAATATAATGCCTGTATACGTTGATGTTGTTAAGGAGATGGTTTTGGTGTTCTCTTCATTCCATGTTAGAATAATCAATAACACATTCAAACAATTACTGGATGTTTAACCTGTGTGCAGAGGGAATCTTACATCAAAACAGCAGTAAGTGTAAATGGTTCTTGAGAGGCAGAATTTTGTGTTAAGTGGGGAGCTTTTTACTCCACTTAAGTCAAAGAGGAAAAGATAAGAAGGTCCAGATGAAGAAATGAAGCATGGAAACTAGTATATTTAAATAATGGAGTCTTTCAAGTTGTGCTTTGCTAAGATTATTTATTATTATTATTATTATTATTATTATTATTATTATTATTATTATTATTATTACCTGTACTGAAAACCCATTAAGTCCCACCATTTATTATAACTATAGTCTGCCACAAAGCATTTTCAAGAGCCCAAAGAGAACTTCATACAAACATATGAGAATTGCATAGTTTTCCTAGAGGAGAATGATAAGACTTGCAGAAATTAAATATTATGGAAATTTCTGGAAATATGGTTCTATCTTGTTTGAAGAAAAGTAAAAAGCCAATTTCAAGTAAAAATTAAGTTGGTGAATTTTAGAATAAATCTTAAGCCTAATAAACTATTCATTTTCCTTCAACACAGGGTTTCATAAAACTTTCATAAAGACTTCTTTTCATGGGAGTATCTGGTAATACAAAAATTATTTCTGTAGCAGACAAAATTGTAAGAATGGCTGCCAATGACCCTTGTCCTCCCTTTTGAGTGTGGGTGGAATCTATAAATGATGAGATATCATTCCCATGGTTATATTATTTTTAGCAAAAGGGAGATAATATGAGTGGGCTCAGTCTCATCACATGAACACAGAAAAAGTAGAAGTTTTCTCTGGCTAGTGGCAGGGGTTAGAGAAAATTGAAACATTGGAAGAATTTGACAGGCCCATGATTTGGAGGGTGCCACATGCAAGGATCAAAGATCAGTCCCCAGGAGCTGATTCCCAGATGAGAAATGCTGGGGCATGCACACACATAAACTTGCACACATGTATATACACACATAAATGTGGAATTTTCCAGCTCCAAATTTGAGTCACAAATAGGAGGCTTTGCCAACCATCTGGGAAATTTGCTGTGTATTAATTAAATAAACATGCTATATTAAAATATCTAGAAAACAATTTTAGACCTAGGCATTAGTTATTAAATTTACTCTTTCCTGTTTTCTTTTAAAGTTATTTTCTTCCAGACTACAATCAATACAAGTAAAACATAAGCCTTTTATCAGTTGTATCCACTTTGTATCATCACAGAATAACTTATTTTATTCCCCCTAATCAGATATTTGACTGACCTCTTACTGTTTTTAATCAAATGGTGAATAGAAAAGTAGCACTCTAAGTAAAATACTTATATTTGCATCCTATTTTACAAGTTCTAAAGAACTTCATCTCAAATCCATTTTGCAATTAGAAGAGATATAATTAAATTAACAAAATACTTTCATATGCATTTCAATTATTATTGAAATAATCTTATTTAATAGGTTGTATACTTTTGCAGAAGAGAACTGAAACTGAAAACTGACTTGATTTGTATGAGTCAAGCACTAGCATATAAGAGAAATGGGATTATAGCATAAAATATAATCCCTGCTCTAACGTATCTCACAATTTCAAAGCTACCAAGTTTCAGGTGATATGATCTAACCATACTTCTCCAATATGAAATATCAAACATCATATTCCTTTATGTATCATTTAAAACAGCTCTATGGTGGTGACTTTAATATTTTTGGCTACTTATCATGAATAATTGACTAAGTCTCATATCATGAGATCAGTTACATTGATAGAGAGAATAATAGATGTGATTACATTAACTGCTATATGCTAACATTTTATATGCATATATATAAACATGTTGTGACATATTATTTTTATATTTTGATATGAATTTGTTGGTATTATGTAATATATACTTAGTATATATGTAACTATGTAATATATACTTAGTTATTATTAACTGAACTATAAAACTAAATCCTAAATTTTACATACTTTTTCAATATTTCAAGGTGAGAAATGGTTAAAATCTTTAAAGCTAAGGTTAGTGTTAGAGTGAGAAGCATTATATTGTAGACAAAAGTTCAGACTCTAAAATTCTAATCTGGACTCAGAAAGTCAATTAATTGCACGATCATACCTCCAGAATGGAAATAATAATAGTAACTACTACAAATCCTAAGTTACAATGGTTCAAAGAGATGATCCCAATAGTGTTTGGCACATTATAAGAATATAATTAGTATTAGTTTTTGTTTTGCATATTATTATTGGTGGTGATGGTTCTTATAAATTCCATGTATGCCAGTCTTGTCAAATATTTTAGTACATGATTTTTTATTCTCTTTTTGAAAACGTATAATATAAATTTATTTTGACATTTTCCTCATTGGAGATATTTTAAAATAGATTAAAATACACCAATAGTTCATGAAAAATAAATACCTAGTAGAATTTAAATAATACCTATAACATATGTGATTTGACCCTGGATATCCATGTTTTCATTTCAAACATCATTTTTTTAAAAGTAACATAAAAAATGACTGCTGCATTCTTTATATATCTTATGATTCATGAATTTTAATTAAACTGCCAGTTACTTTCTCTACTGTACATGTTAATAATATTTACTTCGGTTTTTGAATGGAAAGAGCAACCATTTTCTGTTTTTTAAGAGTGATATTTAGATGTTCTATCTCTGATTCATCAAGAAAATGCTTCATATTGAGTTTGAATAATAATCAAGAGTCTGGTCCAGAAAGCGGTGGGCAGTTACAAATGTCTCTAGTTTTAAGAGCCTGAGGTCTGACTCTATACAAGTGCTCAGCTCAATTTCCACGAGAAGGATGGATGGTTAACCATTCTGGCAACTTTGGATGACCTAGGAGGCTATCTACAAATTTCATATGCTGCCAAAACGCTGAACTGTCTCTGACTTCCATACAAGCCTTTGTCGCAAGCTATAGCCCAATTTCATCAGCTTCAGCCTCCAGTGTTCTACTGTGTGGTCTAGCAAACATACACTCCTGCAATTTAGATCATATCAGCTGGCCCAAAAGTGCCAAGCTATCTCAAGGACAAATGGCCCAAATCATTGTGAGAAAAACCAGACATAGGAAATCCAATTAATGACCCAAGCTAGTCTCTTCTGCAGCATGCCCAAGTACCGCATGCATTACTTCATGGCTCAGAAGGACGGCAAGTTGATGAATATCAGTCACACTATTTAAAAGCTCTGTGAAAATAAACACTTGTGCATTTGGAAGCACAAAAGCATTTTCATCTGGGGAATCAACCACATGAATAAACAAACTGATCTCAGAGATCCCAGGAATATCTTTATTGCCTTCAATTAAATGATAAACCACTTCCTTAAGAATCAGGTATCTTTCTCAGTTAGCATATCATTCTAAAATTCTTTCATCCATGCTTCAAATTTCAGTTTTGATAAAAGTCTGAATGTTCTTTCTCAATAAGAGGAGCTTGCTCCTTCCTTTAATTGGATGCACTTCCTGGTGGGTAAAATTAAACACTGCAAAGAGCAATCCAAACTACTCAAACAAAGGAATACCTTTCATTTATTTTTCCTTACACTTTCTTTAAATAGTTTGTTCTTGTTAGGAGGAAGTGCCTGCCGCCATTTCCTCATGCCCCCGCCTGCAGTGACTGCAGGCAGTTTCTGCACTGGTTTAAGAGGAAGCAACAAAAGAGAAACTGGAACAGTTTGAACCCATGAAGAAGTGTGGAAACTCCTGTGTCTCTTATGGGAAAACAGTGCGGAGGACACACTACTGAAAGAGCAGTAGCTACTGCAACTTCTTTTAGCAGTAGCATCATGAAGGAGTCATTCATTTCATGCAGTAAATTCTTGAGCAATCATCCAAATTTTGTTACTTCTGGTGTTCAAAAGGAATCCATTTTTTTTTTTTGACATTAAAAATCCTACAGCAGTAAAGATTTTCAGGCAGAAAAGTCAACCTATCACACTGATTTACTCCCAGGCTCTGATGTTTATTTACTATGTGGTTAATTCATGCTTGATGACAATCCTGTGAGGTCACAGCTAGTGTGTTACATTTTCTCCAGTTGGTGAGCAAATTAAATTGGAAGAAAACAGTTTCGAGGAGCTGCTTGCGGTCCATAGATGAAGCTCATCTTCCCTTTGCTTGATTTCCCTAGCAGAGATGGAAGTGAAGGAGACTCCTCTGACTTGACCTATGCAGTAGCCAATAATTTTTTATTCTTGAGTGAAATTTGTTGACAACTTTAGAGAAAATATGTAACAAAAAACAAGCTGGTTTTATCTGAGTTAAATTACAGAAACCAAACTGCTAGTGTGGATGTAAGCAGAGGTACACATTTCTTAAAACAGATCTGCCATTATACACCTGTGAGAACTGGAAAACAGTCTAAATAGTGCTGATGTCTTCGAGTCTGATGCTAGAACTTGAAGTCCATTGAACAGGCCATTGGTAAGAGTATATATGTATATTTGGTGTAAAGTAGGGAACCCATAAGTATGAGTTAGAACCTAAAATTAGGAGAGATTGAAACGTGTTAGACTAGTTGTCTCTAACCCTGATATATGTGTATTTGTAAAACAAAACCAAATAAAACAACAAACTGGCACCTTTTATCAGTGGCAAAAGACACATTGGGTACAGGAGTAAGAAACTGAAGGAAATTTGGGAGAATCTGGAGCAGTTGCAGGCATGGCCTCTGACCCACAAGATGACGGAGCAGTAAGTGTTACCTGTCACTTGTTAAGTTGTAAGAGCCGCAGAATGGCTGCTGCTTTGCTTCTTCCTGAGGGAAGCCCACTTGGAAATCTTTGATGTAACTCACGCTATGGAAAAATATACCAGGAAGAGATTTCAGCGAAACATACTTCAACCAAGTCAAGAAGACACATTATAAGCCAACACACTAGCAAAAAATTAAGTTACAACAAACATAAATAAAAAGGTAGTAATAAAATAATGGATATACATCATACATTTGTCCAAACCTACAGAATGTAGAATACCAAGAATGAACCCAAAAGTAAGCTGTGGACCGTGGGTGGTCGTGATGTACCCATGTAGGTCCATCCTTGATAGAAAATGTACCTTTCTAGTGAGTGACGTCAGTAACGGGGGTAGCTATGCATGTCTGGGGCAAGGGGGGGTCTATGGGAAATCTCTCTACCTTCCCCTCTGTGCTGTTGTAAACCTAAAACTGCTCTAAAAAAATTAGTAATAAGAAATACTTAGGATCTTAGAAAGAAAACTAGTTCCCTTCTCCACAAGTTGAAAATGACACTTGAATTATTAAATGTGGTTTGGGCAGTTAAAGATCAATTAATTCCATGTGCCACCAAGAGTGGCTTAGGTTTGTTTCATGGTTTTTTCTTTCAAAAGTGAGATGAAAGGGGGGAAACAAAAGAAAGTCTAATATTTTCAGAGTATGATTTTAATCCTTTACATTTCAGATTTTTTAAGGTTATTATTAAAATGGTTCTATTACCATCAAATTCATGCATAGGCAGCAGTTTGACAAAGTTTTTTAAGAATACTAACTGAACATTTTATTGAGTGTATAAAATTGTAATAATGCGTATATTAAAATTCAATTTAAAACAGATAAATTGAGGCAACAATTATGCTTTATTTTTCAATTCAGATGTGTTTTTTATCCCCAATATTATTCTTTTATTATCATGAAATCTAAAGGATATATCACATATGGAACACTATTAGTGTTTTATATTGGAAATAAACTATTCTTGAGACTAAGCAATTTTTTAAAAAATCTCTCCTCCCTTTCCTTCTTATTTCTAATAGAATCCAATTTAATCTTATTCAACAGATTGGCAGAAAGCATTAAGCAGACACATTCTTAAGAATATTCAGCCCAAATCATGTTTTTTTCCACTGTGATAATTGCAACTGAGTATATCAGTAGAATGGTTAGCTTGAGGCTTGAGCAAATAAACCAGTTCATATGGTGCTCTCCTAGTAATAACATTGTTATTTGATTCCTTTTCTTGCAGTAGCTTCACTAATAACAAACAATATTATTTATCTTTTAATGTCTTTTATCTTCAAGACTAAATTTGCTATAAGAAAACATATCCTAATTTTAAAAATACATATATATATACACACAGACATACATATACATACATATGTGTGTGTATATATACATTATACATATATATATATGTATATATATGTGTGTGTGTATATTATATATGTATATATATGTGTGTGTGTCTATATATATATATATGTGTGTGTGTGTGTGTGACTGCAGGATATACTCAAAGTTAAAAGTAGAAAGGACCAGCAGAGGAACTGAAACCTGTTTCTTTTAATATTAAGCCCATGCTGAAAGTGACCAGTGGTAGAATGAATGGAAGTTTTGGATTCACCAAACTGAAGATTTAGTTAATATAAGTGATGGGCAAGGCAAAATGATGAAGGAAAAGTCTTAGAAATAGAGATTAAATCATTAACGTGCTACTTGAAAACTTGAGGATTAGTTGCCTCGAGTTACCTGTAGGGGCAATGTTTTGACTGTTGCAGAAGAAACACTTAATGTTAAGAAGGAATTATTCCACCTTTTTATAATTTGACAAGATGGTTAAACTTCTTTTCACTTCAACCTCCAGTTCTAGTTAAAGCTAACTAGTACAAAAGGAACAATCGTACAATTCTAAAACATATAGTCCCAGTTATTAGTGGCATTTGATTTTACTTCTGTTACTTGACAAAATTTATTGGTATCATTCTAAAACTAAGAAGTATGAGGATAATGTTTTAAATGTATGATTTAGTCCAGTGCAAAATAAATTTCTACAGTAAAATCTATGTCTTTATTAGCAGAAACCAAATCTCCTGAATTTCATACAAAGACTTACTTTTCTGGTAATAAGGATTTGCATAGAGTTTTCTTTGTGAGGAGTAAGCATGATTGTTATGTTTTTACCATCACGATTTTTTTTTTGCTCCTGATATCCTTAATAGTATCTGAGATTATTTAAATATCAGAACTGTGATTGCAAGAACAAACAGCAGCTTTTGTTGAACTCAGAATGGTCTTTATGTTGTTGAATTCAAAGAATTTGAAACATTTGGTATTTATTTCTTGGTTATGACATGGTTAAGAGCAAGGAAAGAGGAAGATGCCATCTTGATTTTGGGGAAATAAATGAAAGATTACTTACAGTAAATAGATAACTCTCAAAAGTAGTCTTTTCAGGACAAACATCAGATTTCAAAATAACAAACACGGGATAATATCTTTTATGTGAAACTGAAATGCATGCAGAAGACCATGTATTATTTAACTATGCAAGCAATTCTAGTGAAATGGAATTATAAAAAAAATCAGCACAGGAGTGAAATGGGGTTGGAGAAAAGTTCTTGGAGTCTTCAACATTGATGGCATATCAATTTTTATTATATTTTACATAATACCTTTTCAGATTTAGAAATTTTGTAGTAAGTTTTTTGTTGTTTCTTTTTTTTTTAAATAGACATATGCAAGAATCTGCCAATTATGTAGTTGGGAATGTATAATACCACTCTCACTACTGACATTAACTTCAAAGTCAGGGGTTCCCAAAACTACTCTCAGGTTGGGTAATTCACAGCAGGATTCACAGAAACTTACTGAAAGCTGTTCTATCATAAGTGGCCAGGGGAAGAAGCACATAGGACAGATGTAGGAACACTGTTAAACGGAGAGCTTCCACTGTCCTCTCCCATGGAGTCATGGACAGCATTACTTTCAGGGCATCACTGTCTGACAACATGCTGGAGTCCTGCCCACCAGGGAAGCTCACCTGAGCCTTGATAACCAGAGTCCTGATTGAGGCCCTACACGGGTACGTTAGTGACTGTCCAAGTGGTAGATCTCAGTTTCCAGCACCTCACGAGATCTGATACCACTTAACAACATTACACCACCCTGAATCACACGGTTACTAGGCTACTGTTTGGCTGGCCCAGACTAACAAAATACTTTCATCAAGCTTCACATTCCAAGGATGTAAAGATTACCTCTTAAAAGTGTATAATTAATTTTAAAGAGAATTTAAAGTAGAGATGGGTAATTAAGTATGTCAGCACCATTATTTTATAATAACAGTAAACTTATTTCAGATAATACAATTATATATTAGACTACTCTTGGCAGTTCACTCTATCACATTTTAAGGATCTTGGGCCTTTGGCTTAATGCAGTTAATCTTTCATTCACTTAATAGAATAAGAATTAGTCCTATTGACTATAAAGAAAAACAGAGACAATGAGTCCCTGATCATGAAGCTTACATCTGAAAACTACAAACTTTCAGCACAAATGACTCCTTCCAACCCCTCAACCCCAACTCCACCCCTCCCCATACACACACACAGTCCATAAGAATAAACTTTAGCATGTCTTTTTGAGCTCAAGATCATATCCCTTGGACAATCCCAGCATCCTTAACAAGAATGTTCAATGGGACCAAAAGTATTTATTGTTTGTTCCAACCAAAACCTATAGGCCCCCGACCTTCCTTTTCTCAGAGCATTTATTTTAGAAAACCTCCAAATGTAAATCCTTTGTCTACCCATTGAGATGTATATCGTCTATAATCCAGAAATGTCTTTCTCAAGGAACTGGGAACCATCCTTTTGAAATGTGATAATCGAGAATGTGCTTCAATACTTTCTCTTTAGCACATCCTAACAGTTGATAAGCCTCCCACCTATGTTTTAGAAGACTTAAACATCAGTTCATACTGGAGTTTCTCTCATCTACTGCAGTGGTCCAAATAAAATCTGTTCAGCCACCTTTGACCAATGCTCAGCTCTGTTTCTCTTTGACAGTTGCATGGTGCTATGACTCAGATCTGGTGAGGAACCACCATCAGACTCTAAAACCTAACAACTGGACCTCTCAGCACTCTCCAAGACCTTTGTCTGCTTACTTATTTGTGTATCCAGTGGTGAACTGGACTCCCAATTTAGTGTCCCAGACAGACATCTGTTGAAGTAACATAAGGACAAATTTTGATTCTTAAGCTTCTGAGCATCCTCCAAAAGTGGGGTTAGAGGCCCAGGCTTCCCTGTTTGTTAGGAGAAGAGGCTGAGTTAGACCTCCAGGATTCCTGGTTTCCAAACTATCTTTACTTGAGAACATGGAAGTTTCTTAGTCAACTGAAACTCCCATGTCTTAAATTCTTACGTATTTGTTATTCACCACTACAAACCCAATTCGATCCACATTCTTTCTTGGTGGCAAAAACTTGAGTAGAGACCCTTTTGAGCTACAGTTGCCTTCTTGGGATTCTGGGATATCTCCATACTAGTCTACTTAAGAGGAGCCTTGGAGCAACAGGGAACACAGGTCTTGGATGTGCAGCAGTCTGCTTACTTTACCTGGTATGAAGAAGCCAAAAAATGACTAAAATGACTCAAACATCACTCAAACTGTGAAGGCTCCCCATAATCCCCTTCTAGATTTCTCCCACAACCTTCTCCAGTATGTCTTCAACCAGCTGTACCTCCAGCCCCTAAACTCCCTGTAAGCACAAGGCTCAGCAGAGACCCATGTCCTGCAGATAAAAGTCCAGGATACAGCCCATATCTGCTCTCAAGCAAGACCGAAAGCTAGAAAAATCAGAAAGTTTATTTATTCCACAGAAAGCTCCAGAATTGTGGGCTCCCATTGATTTCAACACTTGCTAAAATTGTAAGGCAAAAGGGCACCGAACCCTGGATTGCCTAGCCCTCAAAAGGAGGGAAAACACATGAAGTCTTCACCACCTTACAAGAAAATTATTGATTACTCTTCAAGTATGAAAATGTCTAACATTCTCAACTGTCACTAAACACACAAGGGAAAATGACTCTTGGAGTTGAAGAAAACTTCACCACAGTTCTCGTCAATTCTCATCAATAAAAGTTTTCTACCTTTAACACCTCCATCCCTCTTCCCTTCCTTGGAATCACAACATTTTACCAGTAAGGATTTTGATAATTTTCCTCATGATATGCCTCCTTCTCAGCCCCTTAATACCTGCATGGGATCTGTTAAAGCTTAGTACAACTGATGGTTACAGCACAACAGTAAGTCTGTTAAGAGCTGAGTTCTCATGAATCAGGGTATCTAAATTCACTGTGCTCCTCAAAGGACTGCTTCCACAGGTCCCCACCTCCCCACTTCATGCCTATGCCCCTTAGTGGCTTTTCCCCCCAAGTACCTCCAACCCAATGAACCTGGCACTCACTTAACTGAGGACTTACATCAACTTCTAGACAAAATTATTTCTTTTTTGTAGCCCCAAAATCTCCAGCATGCACATATCTCTAATTTATACCCACTCTAATTTGCATGCTTTCCAAATGGATGAATTTCCTTGCTAAAACACCTCAACAATATCAGCTGCTAAAACATTTCTAGAACAAATTTTCTCCACTTGGGGTATTTCCTCTACCAGGTCTACTGACTGAGGGCCACATTTCATTGACAAAATGACACAGGATATCAAAAAGACAACATGAATTAGTCAAAAGCTCCACGGCCTTTACCATCCTCAGTCATCAGGCACCATAGAAAACAGCCAGTGAGATCCTCAAACCAAACCGGCTTACCTTTTGAAGAACTAAACCTACCGTTCCCGTGAGTGTCACTCAAGGCCCTTATGACTCCGAGATCCTCACTCTGTCACTTTAAAGACTGTCCCCCTTTGAAATCATTGCAGGAAGACACATGGGAATGCTCTACTCATTCTTGCTAATAGAGGATTCTGATCTAATAAACTCTGACAGATGAAATCAGAGATTAATGAAATGCACACAGTCCTATAACCGATAAAAAGTCAAGGCTGCCTTTCCCCTTAAACTCTGATCAGTCCTTACATGATTTATAAATAGGAGATCTGGTATTTTGGAAATGCCACCATTGGGAAACTAACCTTGAACCCAGATCAAAAGGACCTTACATTGTTTTACACATTCTTAAAACTACTATCAAATTATAATGATACCCATCTGTTCATGCCTTAGCTCACTCTACCCCATACTTCCCTACTGGGACCATTATACTCTCATTCTCTTAGCCCACCAAGCAGTCAATGAGACAAACTAGAGCAATTTCTGGGTTTGCTCTCACCTGCCCCTCTCAGACTTAAAACTTGTATCCCTTAATAATTGCCCCACTTACTCTTTTAGATGTGGCCCTTGCAAGAAGCATTATATACACCTAACCAGATAAATCTCTTTGAAATGATACTAAACTATGTCTTAATGATGTTCAGGACTGGGAAGATGATGCAGCCCCTTTAACTCCAAGAATGTGGTGTTTTACTAGAAATCAGTTTAATGAATATAGTCACAACCACTAGAGGTAGTGACGAGCCCTACTATGATTTTAAGGAAAATTATTTTATATACAGTTATAAAGCATACAAAGTGCTTTCAGCCCACCAGACTGGACCCTGTTACATGGCTTACACTGTCCCTCAAATGGCAATCTAGGACAAACTTCCCAAAGGGAAAAGCAGGAACATGAGATTTCTTGGAACCTCTGGCCCTGAAACTCTGGGACAAACCATTGCTGGATTAGAGTAGCTTTAAATTGGTCCTGGAGAAAGCCACTGACCCTGCTGAGCTTACAGGGCACTCCATTTCAGGGTCTTTCCCATCACCATCATTTTAGCCCCCTCCTGCACTGGGAGATATAAGATTACAAATAGTGCTAGGAAAGTTAGCAGTAGAAATGAAAGAGGCTATCTCTACCTTAGAAATATTCTAACCATGAAATATTTCAGTTTCACAAAATGACTATAAAACAAGCTTGCCTAGATTTACTTACTGGCATCTCATGGAGCTGTGTATGAGCTAGTGGGTTCCCAGTGCTGTGCATTTGTAAATAAGTCATAAAGAAATAGTCATAGCACAGGTGCATGCCCAACAAGCAGCCAACATAACTTAAACTCTTCCAGAGAATAACTAGTTTGAATGTCTTAATTGGTTTCTTTGACTTACTGGACAGCTAGGGGACTCCTCAAGGGACTAGGCTTCTAACTGTTATGCTTCTGTCCCTGAAGTGTGTCGTCACCCCCAAGGACAGTTGTGCTGCATGGACACTCCTAAGCCTCCTCAGTTGCCTCATTTGGCACTTTGGTCCCTCCTGAATTGCACAGAGGTCAGAGGCCGTAGCTGGGCCCTTCTCAAGGACCTACATGTGATGATTTGTAGTTGTTCTACCAGCAAGAAATCCATTCTCTCTCAGAAAAAAAAAAAAGCTGAGAACCGCAAACTCTTGGTTCGAATGATTACATCCCCAAATCACCCCTGATCACCCTCCCCCCTACACACACACACACACACACACACCCCACTGAGAAACTTGGCCAAACTTAGCATAACTGCTATCAGCTCAAGACCTCATCCTGAGGGTGACCCCAGTTCCACTAAAACGCCTCCCTGAGAAAGTGCAACACTTCCAAAACAATTTAGTGTTTGCTGCAGCCAAAACCTGACTATAGACTTCTGGCCTTCTGTTTCTTAGAGCATTTACTTCAGAAAACCCCCAACTGTAAATCCGTTTTCTACCCCATTGAGATATAAATCTTCTATGACCCAGAAATGCTTTTCCCGAGGACCTGGGAGCCATGCCTTGAAATGTAATCATCAAAAACAGAGCACCTACGTCACAGTCTCTGCGGCAGAGTAAGAGCATAATTTCAGTGTGTCAGCACATACATATGGCCTAATCACGCTGGCCAACATCCCCCCTCCCACCCACTCCTCCCTGACCCAAAGTTTCAGGATACTTCTCCTTTAGTACACCCCAACATTTGAAAAGCCTCCCATCTTTCGTTTCAGTGGACTGAGCTCAGTCTTGGTTTATACTGGCATCTTCCTCTCACTGCTGTGATCAGAATAAAATCTGTCTTGTCACTTTAGATAAATATCTGGCTGTTTCTCTTTCATACATTTCAGTGGAGTAAACAGGCATAAACCAATAAAGAGGTACATAATACAATGACTATAAGTGGTAAGTAATGTCATGGTAAAATAACAAGGTGCTATGGTGGAGAGTAAAAGTGGTACTTTTCTGTGTTGGGTTGACTTGAACAAGTGATGCATGAGTTGAAACATGAAGAATTAGAGAAATCATATAAAAAAGATGAAGGATATTTTTACAGGCATGGAGACATGAATTGAAAATCACAAGAGGTAACAAAGAGAAGTGGATCTGGTAGGAAAGACAGATGACTCAAGTATAGACACAAAAAGATAGCGTAAAGCTGAACATGTCAAGTGGGAAACAGATCATGCAATACTTTCTTTGTCATTGAGAGAGTTTGTATTTTATTATAAATGCTTTGGAAACCATTAAAAGAAATATGTGAATAGATAATGAATCATTTTATTTTCAAATTTCCATGGTAGGCTTGTGTACAAAAAGATGACATGAGAGAAAACACCTAAGTAAGAACAGCAGTTAGGTTAATGGGGCTGTCCAGTGAGTAGAAATGTGATAGGCAAGAATAAGTAGTTTTGAGATAAGTTTTTTGGCCAAAAACATTGACTGGATATTGGGGATAAAAAACTACAACATTTAAGACATATCTAAAGTTTCTGACTTAAACACTGTGGAGATGCTTATTCCAGTTCTTGAAAGTTAGAGAAAGATTAGACTCAAAGATACAAAAAAACAAAGATTTTGATTTTGGTTGTGTTAAATTTAGAAGTCTGTGAGCTTCTTTTGAAGAAGTGGAAATGTCAAAAGCTCAGTGAAAATATCTTGGCTGTAGCTATACATGTGAAAGTGGATGCATGGTATTTAAGTGAATGAGATCATTTGCAAATGATGATAGAGGGGGGAAAAAATAGAGAAATGAGTACCTATGATCTGAGAATCTGAATCATTTAGAGGAAAGAGAGGCCAGAAAAGCCTAAGAATGGCTGTCAGCAAGGCAAGAGAGATACCTGATGAGGAGAATACTACCAAGCCAGGAGTAGATCTCTGAGTGAGGTCTGGTCACTTCTCTCAAGCCCTACCAACTAATCAAATATAACAAAAATTCTAAAAGCATACATTGGATTTAATTAAATGGGAAATAATCTCTGACCTTAACAAAAACCAGTTTCACTGGAGCCATGGAATCTCCTCAGATTACAATAATTTGGAGGATAATTAGGGAATGGGTTATAGCAATACGTCAGCCGGGACTATTATAACCCGAAAACCCCACATTACAAATATCTAAGAATACTAGGTAATTGTTACCTTTCAAAATAAAAAAAAAACAAAAAGAAAGTGAAGCTGAATACTGGGGAATAGTTCATGAGCTCGTGTAGCGGGACACAAAGTGGAGGAGAGGGGAAAGGTGCCGTTTCAGTAACTAGAACGTTGCCTTTTAACGTCATGTTGAAACAAACCTGCCACTTTTCTGCATCTTATAAAGCACCTCCTTATCTTCCCTAATTCTTTTTTCTTATGTTTCACATTCAGGGAGAGCTTGGGTGAATTCTGAATATTTTCCAGAGCTCTGAGCTGTTACCCTAGTTCACACATTTATTATTATGATGTGTAAAATGATGATCATCTCCTAATTAACCTCTCATATCTTATTCCCACTAGCAAATGCTCATCATTATGCATTTTCTAAAACAAAATCAGTCAAGGTCTCATTTCTGCTTAGAACAATCAATGGGATACTATCAAATTCAGGTAACAGTAATAACTTGCTCATGAGGTGGCTCCTCCCTTATGTTGCCAGATTCTGTTCCCTTAATGTCACCATCAGCACCCTATCCAGTCATAGCAAACTATTTGCAAATTTCAAATGTCACTACTCTGGTTGCTACACATGCTGTAAGGTCTTTGATATTTTTCTTCAACTAGTCCATTTGAAGGGTTAATGAGATTAGTCCAACCAGTTTCAGTTCTTTGTAATTCCTGATTAAACTCAATTATCTCCTTTTAATACATTTTCTGACTCTGTTTCCCCCCTCTTGAAGGTAGAAAGTCCTCTATAATGCCTTGAGCCCCTTTCTTATAGTAACACTTACCACACTTTTCAATGTTAAGTTACCCAGTAGATCACGATTTCCTTTGAGGTGGACCATGTTCTTTTGGGCACAGCTTAGAATAAATGCTAAAACATGTTAAATGAATAACTAATAATCACTTGAAGACTACTTTTTTAAACTTTTTTCTAAAACCTTGATTTTTAAAAATGTTCAGCATTCATTCATTCATTCATTCATTTTATATCAACTTGGTGTTAAAAATCATTGTTTTTTAAATTCTTTTTCTATGTATTATTTATTCTTGAGTCTATATTTGTTTCCATCCTTAAAGATATTACTCAAAATATTTTAATTAACTTCTTGTAAATCATATCATATTGGAAAGCTCTGGTTGAAGTTAGAGGAAATGCACATTAAACAGCTGTAAACAATAAGGACAGTCACTGATAACAAAATTAGAATTCTGACAAGGAACATGCTCTTGTGCTGTTGGATCTAGTTATTCAACATGTGTCCCTCTTTTTGGAGGGTCTTATTGGTATGAATTGCGTCACATGTCATTTCCTGTTGCCAGGGACACACAGTGCAACAACTGGATTAGACATGCTTTCTGACAAAGTGCTCAGGAGGAAGATTGGCTGAGAATCCTGAGGAGCCAACTTTGGACTTCCGTCCTGGTTGTTAGTGTTTCTAAGTCAATGCCCTTCTTCTAAACCAATGAGAGAGGTTAGGGGTGGTTACTGTTATAGATGGTGTTATACAATGTTACTACACATATGACTCTTCACCAATATCTGAGTACTTTAATTTATATTTGTGTGTATGGATTTATGTTTTTATATACATACTTAAAATTCAATAACTAATGTATGCCTGAATTGTTAAAGCAATATTTTTTTTAAACATAACTGGTGCTTGTTATTTCTTTTTGAGGTTATACTCAAATAAAAATGATGTTAATTAAACATAGAAACTGAATTGAACTATAAGTGTTTTTTAACACATAGATTATTTTACTCTAGATTCAGTTTAGCATCATATAAAGTATACTTTTTAAATATAAAACATCTAACTTGAACAAATGTATTATCCAGTTTGGTATGAATGATTAGAACAGAAATAAGCTAACTTTGACAAGAAAGTAGCTACAAAGCAAAGACAGCTCACTTTGGAATGACTGATTTTTGCAAAACTTTGGTAATTTATTTAATATAAAGGAATATAAGAGAAACATTGGTTTCATACTTTTCTTTTGTTTGTGAACATTTTTCTTTCTCATACAGTCATAAGATTCCTTCTCATATTTAGTCTGAAAAATGAAAGATTATTAAAGATTCAAAAGTCAAGCATATTAGATAAGAATTAGATCAATAAAGTACATTAAATTGAAAGTGTTTTTGATAAGAATTAGTTCAATAAAATACATTAACTTGGAAGTCTTTTCATTTGAGATATTTTGGTAATTTGTCTCTGCAAGGTAAGCTTGTTTGTTAGTAGCAACAGTAGGTTATTATAAAATAGTTATTTTTCAGAAATAGACTTCTCTAATAAACTCCAAAGCACCAAAAATAAATCAATCTGTGCTATACAAAATTATATTATCATATTTTATAATGATTTATAATTTACAAAGCACATTCACAAATAGTGTCTCATTTATTTCCTATTTAAAGCTCAGCGAAAGATGCATTATTATTCATATATATGAATAAGAAAACTGAGAATCAGAAATTAAATTATGTGTGTGAGATAACAGTAATAGAAGGAAGAACTGGAACTTGAATTCAGACTGTTAAATCTCCTTCTAGGGCTCCTTCCCCTTCTGTCACACCCCTTTATGCCCACATTCCAGTTTAGAGTTTTGAAGAGGGTTTATTGTTCTGCCACATACAAGATTACTAGACAAATTTTGGGTAACACATACAAATATGATGCTAGCTTCTATAAAGGTAATGCAGGAAAAAGTATACTAGAGAAAAGAGTATATGAAAAATATCAAAGGTATGAAGAAAATGGAATAAAGATTACTATAGATGGATCTAGAGGGTGCAATTAAGGCAGTAACTCCCATCTGCTAAATCATAAATTCTGCCACTAGGGAGCCCATGCTTGTTCATCAGACAACAAAACAGCGATTCCACTTCCATACAGCTTCCCCACAAGATGGCCTTCCACTAGGTGTGAGTTTTGTGAAGGATAGGAATTTTGTGAGACTTTGACCAAGACAATGTGAAACTTGGGATTTCAGACTTGAAGTGATTAAAAGAAACACACCCTAAGCACCTATGACCAGAAGAGTATGTTCATTGTTTCTACCCCATAGGGCATTCTTTGTTATCTGAATCTTCTTACTGAAAAAGTGACCCTCTCTTCCAGGTGAGAGTAAAGGTAAATACGGATGTGACGGTAAGAAAAAATATGGTCCTGGAAGAACATAAACATTTCGGAACAGTGAAGAGAGTTTTGATTATGAAACTACAAATAGACGCTTTTTGAGTAAAAAAAGTAAATAAAAGCAGGCAGATTGCTTCTCCCAACTGTGAGTAATTGACCAAAGGATTCCTAAGGAGAATCAAGAGGCAGCCTAGTGAGCATCCGTAGATTTGCATAAGAAGGGAGCACATCCAGGTATAATGAAGGAGGCATGACAAGTGCAACAGTCATTTCTCATCCAAATCCAATTCCCAGGTCCATTCACATACCTTAAACTTCTTTAATAAGACAGAGGCTAGGTGCTCTTTAAGAAGAAATTTACAGTTATTTTACAAGTAGCCTCAATGAATCTTCCTCCCATTCTTTTTTAAGGAGAGCTCAACTCATTTAAGGTAACAAACTAGCAGAATGAAATAATAAATAATTTGTGAACTATTGAACACTGGTCTAACATTCACCCCTAGATCTCCATAATATCACTGGAGCTTACTGGTCAGAGTCAGGACTTACAGAGATGCCCCGTGATAATAGCATTTTGATGAAAATATACTTCATGTTAAGCTCAGGAGGAATCTGAATTTACCCACTTTTACTCCCCAAGTTCCTGATTATGTGGTACAAACAATTTGTTTGGCTTCTTTTATGAACTTTACAGTGGCTTCCTAACTTGTTATATCAGTATTATAATGAAGGGAGCACCAGTTGGAACACACAACTTTCTCCTGACCGAAGTGACAAATCAGATTAACACTGTATCGTGTTCCTGGAAGACCGCATTGGTTGGTGCTGCTGTCATACATACTGGTGACACAGGAGTGCTCATTTTTACTTTCACTTAACTGTCTGGATTGTATTCATGGAGACAGATTGTTCTTGGGGAAAGGGAAAGGTATTTATTATAAGTTTAATAACTTGGTGTTCTTCTTATGGAGCAATTTAATACATGGATTTTTATCTCCTAGGCAGTATGGTAACCTAGAAAATTGTTTTCCTATCCCTTTAAATAGATATTTGCCTTTACCTGACCAGTAGAGCAGTATACGTTCAGGATCATAACTCTTAAACATCAGTTTTGCAGCACTGCTCATATTAAGACTGAAATGTCTATAGAACATATTTTCTATCTATTACTTTGATGACTTCATGTTGGTATGCACTAAAGGTTAAAGAGTACAGGTATCCTAGATTGCTTGAAAAAATACATATATTTGTAAAATGTAAATTAAATTTTCAGAAAAGGATCACTCAATTTATTGGTTGCAGTGATTGGAAATGTACAAAGATAATTCCTCCAAACAAAACAGCAAGTTATTGTCTCTTACACTCACCCAAAAAATATATGTATATACAATTAAAGGATATCTAGATTTTGGAGAAAATATATGTCATATTTTGGTTCGTGTTTCAACTCACTAACCAGTGAACTCACCAACTGGGGGCTTTGAGTGGACCCAAAACAAGAAGTCTTGCTTGTTAGCTCAGACTGAAGTATTCACAAAACTTCTATGTGACTCCTATGACCCTGCTAATGCTTGACTTAAAGTGTATGTGGTGGTTATAAATTCTATGCAGATTCTATAGATAGCCACTATAATTTGTAGCAAAGCTATGTCCTCTTGAGCAAGTTACTGCTCTTCAGAGAAGAACCCTTGACCTCTATGGAGATACAAGCCTGATCATGAGATATCAGAAAACCAAAAAGCTGAGCTCTCTTTCATGAGCTTAGTATGACCTGACTGATCTAATCAAATTAGCTGAGCATGACTAGCCACTATCCATTATTGGGTTAAATATTGCAATCAGTTTTTGGCTCTAATTCTCTACATGCCCACTCATATTTTACTAACATTCTTCCCCCAGTTGATACCCATGGCCTTAAGATAGGTCTCCTTTGTTGAATTGACTGAAAGGGGGAAAAAATTACCTGGTTTACAAATGATATTTACAAATATGTCAACTAAGGTTGCACCCATGGCACCCCTACAGATTCAGAATGTGCTGCTCTTATTTTAGTCCTAAGAAATGGCATCTCTGTTCAGTAGGCAGAGCACAACTTGCAGTTTACTTTTTTCACAATGGCCAAGACTCATCATGATGTGTTGAACCAGCTAGAAATGGCTTGCTAAACTACTAAAATTAGGAGGTTCTAAAAGACGGTGCAGAAGAGAAATAAGGAAGTCCTGACTTTGGTTAGGAGTTGAGCAATATAAGTTATTATCCACTTTTCAAGAAAATAAAAAGGCAAGAATGACACAGACAAGAATAATCACCAATTAATGTGCACTGAATCATTAGTTCGGCCTGATAGTCAGAGAGTTAGAAGAGATAAATTTGGAAAATCATTGACAAGAAAGTTTGGTAAGATGTAACGTAACTGGATAGACCCAGAAAGATGTGGGAATATTTGAGTAAAACTGAAATCTAAACCTATTTTCACAAAAGCAAAATTAGACAATATTATCTGTTTCCTGGATGCCTTGCAGCCACTTTTCTCTACTAGCCCACTTGCCAAACAGGATCATAAAAAAAAAAAGGAAGAGTAACAGCAACCAGGTAAATCATATTTGGGCTCAAAGAAGGACTTTGCCTCACTCCAGCTACCACTTTGTTTTTCAGCCTTCCAATAGCAATGACCAATTTAGGGCCCCCAGACCCCCATAATATACAATAGCATTCAGCCTCTCAATAGTGAAGACTTTTCTTCATGGATTGAGGAGAAAGTTATTTTTTCTTACTGAAAAAAACATTATTTTTGCCAGTATTTTTATCCCCATTTTTATTGAATGCCTGCTACCATCTGACATCTACTGACAATACTAGCATTGTTTCCGATCAAAAGAGAAGAAAGACAAAAATCTGATGCTCAAAAGATATATTGTTCTAGGCATATTCCTCTTTCTGAAAATGAAGGTGACTTCATAGAATATTAACTGGCTTTTTGATGACTCAATTCTTGTGCTGGCTAAAAGTAATGTCTTATGTGTTTAAGGCACCTTTTTGGAAGACACAGAGTTTGAATGAGTAACCCATGTTGTGCAATTTTTCACATATCTGGAATACATGATGTTGGACGCAGGTGTCAATATCAAATGTACACTGATGATACATCTTACAATTGTACATAATAATGTTCTTGCCTTGGGATCAGGCTTTGGGTACAGAAATTTCATTATCCAAGTGAGATAAGTTTCCATTAGGATATACAACGATTTCATTTAACAGTTGTTTAGACCACCATCTGGTCTTTGCAATTTTTACTTACCACTGGTCAAACAAGGACAAAGGGGACAATTACAGTGATTGAGATAACTTATTTTGACTTCGAAGGAGGATATGCATATTGGTACCAGATAATATCCTATAGTATATCCCTTGGTAAATGTTCTTAGAAGACTTCTCCAGCTCTCCATAATAAGTAGTAATAAGGGTTCATATTACGCAATGATTAAGGATATGTTTACCCACCAGATAAAATATTGCTGGTTGAAGGCAGAGATCCTGGAGTAGATTGCACAGAAGGAAAGTCATATAAGCAACAGCCTTCGAGTTGTACCTTTATTCTATTCCTTATTGTGTTTTTATGTAAGTCTGGGTCCCAGGGATAAAGGGATATGAGTATATTGTATTAGGATATTGTTGATCATATTAGGATAACTCAAGAAGAGTTAAATGAATGGCCATTAACAGTGAAATGGGCAAGGGTAGGAAACACACAAAGGATGGCGAAGTATCTGAATCTAGTGACAGTGGAGCTGTTTTCAACCCCAGGACAGCAGGAGAGAAAGATGGCCAGAATCCAGGAGGAGAGAAGTTTTTAGAAAAGGCCACTTTGAGAGATGCAGAAACTTTCAATTAGAAGATACAGCCAGGATGAAGTACATATACAAAAAAGCAAACTGGGAATAAATACCCAAACCTCATTTTGCTTCCTTCCTCCATTGTATTGCCTGAGCTTCCTAATTGCCAAAATGCAATGGAAATTAGAAAGGAGAAGGGCTGCACTGAGGTGGTCTTTTCAGGTCAGCCTCCTGGGCACAGAAGGCAGTAGAGATGAATGAAGACTAGCCCCAGAGAGGAAAAAAGCAATATTCATAACACAAATATTATTATTGCCTTTCCATTTCCATCATTAGGAAGATTAGGGTATATTTTCAATGGTTAATAATTCAATTTAGTTACAGAATACTGAAATATAATTGTGACAAAACCAGTGAAAAGTTCATCTATAGTTAAAGCTCCTGGACTTGTAGCTGAAGCCAATATATGTCAAGAATTTGGGTTGCATATTGTGTTTGTATGAGATATGTATATAATATATTGGTAGGAATATAAATATATGTAGAGGGAAACAGTGCTGAATTTGGTTATTGGGGAACAAAAAGATAAAATGTGGAGGACATTTATTATCTTTCTTGTTTGTTTTATGGCCAATCTTCTGATCACTGCTATTAAGTTCCACAGTGTATGAGCGTGTTGGAAAGGGGCCCTGTCTCACACCAGAAGTCACAAAAGAACAAGATACTGCCTTTTCCTTCCTTTAGGCTTCGAGAACATGCCTATGGCCTAGGCTCAGCAATTTAGGTGTTCAATCCATGTACCAAAGATACAGGGACTAAGAAGACATTTCTCATGGTGGGGGCGCACAGTCTTACAGTGGCAGTGACTCTGAAAGCTCAATGGGTAAAGCTTTAAGGGTGGCAGGACATGTGGTGCAACGGGTGAATCCTAATCAGCTGTTCTCAGCATGCATCCCTCATTGTGTTTTACCTGAGATCAGTTTCCTTGCTTTCTGAGCTTTTTCCTTGCCTTATTTTGATACCAAGAACTATGCAGTTTCCTTTCTATATACAGTCGGCCCTTGAACAATGCAAGGGCTAGAGGCGATTACCCCGCAGGCAGTTGAAATCCACTTAAAACCTTTGACGTCCCCCAGAATTAACTACTACTAATAGCCTACTGTTGACCAGAAGTCTTACTGATTATATAAAGTCAATTAACACATAGTTTGTGTGTTTATTTATTATATACTGTATTCTTACAGTAAAGCAAGCTAGTGAAAAAGTTTTTTTAAATCACTGCAAATCTCAAAAAAGTTTTCTTGATATTTTTATTGAAAAAACTGCACATAAGAGGACTCACAAAATTCAAGCCTGTGTTGTTCAATGGTCAACTGTATTCATGTTCCGCTTCTTAGCGATGTTGGTCTCTGTTGCTCCAATCCAGAATCCTCACTTTTTAAATGTCATGTTTTCTAACTCAGTCCCACCTGACATATGTCTCACTCCATCTCAGCCTCCATTTCCTTATTTCATATGTTCTTATTTCAGCTTTTGCACATGCTGTTCCTTCTTTTTTCATCATGTTGTTATCTTCTCACTTTGCCCAGTTAATATCAAATAATTTTGCAAAACTTGAGCCGCGTGTCGCTCTTGCTCTGCCTCCCTGACCAAATGTCATCTCCTGATGTGAAGGCCCAGCACTGAACGCCCTCCTTCTCATACTTCTCACTGCTGCGAGTTACAGACTTGATTTTTATTAATGCTATGCGGTCCAGCAGACTCTAAGTTTTACGAGGATGGAAACGGTCTTTTTTTTCACTGCAGTATCCCCAGAACATATCACAGAGTTTTCTACACGGAAAGCATTCTATAATTTGCTGAATAAAATAAATGACTTAATAAATGGAAAAATGAAGAACATACATTTTTTCTCAGTCTGCATTGTAGGTAAGATATATGTAGTTATCATCTCAGAATGTTAGTTCATTTATTCTCAGTAACTATATTTGTGGTGGATATAAAATCCAGAGTTAGAGATCCCCTTTACATTAATTTATGTAGCTAGGACTTACTTCCCTATTAAAGTTGAGTCAATAGCAACTATGGTAGTAAAAAACTATTAAAGTAAAACAATTGCAAAATGCCTAAGCTCCATAGAAAACTCATGTCTGTCCCTTCTTTTTTATCAAAAAGAGGAACATTAACAATCCCATCACAGGAAGCCTTAGACCGCATGTCAGGAGCAAGAACAGCAATGAATGCCTCTTGTACTGGAATTCTCTCAATAGTCTTTGTACGTATTCAGATATAAAAATATCTCTTGGAACCTTTTTTCTATATGGGTCTTTCTTTCTTTCCCTGGAATCTCTCATACAGCACCGAGGACCCCAGTGTCCCCCCTTTCAGGAGAAGGCCTTTCTCCCATTACCTTTGGAATCTTCAAAGATGGGCCCAAAGGATTACAGAGAGGTACCTGGGATAGTTACTCGAGGGCTGCTTCCAGTTTAAGTAAACAGGAATGCTGAAAGCAAAGGGCCCTGGTGAAAATGAAATATGTTCATTTCTTGGCATGGACTTTCCACTTGGAATTTTCAGTGTTTATAGGTGGTCTCTGTGGATTTAGGGATGCTCAGGTCTAACTATCTCAGTCAGACATATTTCAATGACACTTGGTAAAGAAAGTTTAGTGTCACACCTACAACTCAATGTCTAGGCATTTTTTTCATAAAGCATTTAATAACAGTTGTAAATTAACAAAATAACAAACAAGATGGCAGTAAGCCAAATACATAACTAGCCTTGGAAAACAATGAAACATCCAACCAAGGAAAATTTTTTAAATGCAGTATTAGCCCTACTTTTCTATCTGAACCAGATTAGATCCATTTCAACGTATGAGGTCAATACTAGTTGGATTTTTTTGTTTAATTTGGGCGGGGGGTGGTTTGTATCCTAATTACTTAACCATTCCTCTCAGATGTGACTTGGATCGTATATGCTTTTCAATGTCTCCAGGCTAGTTAAACAAGTATGTTAAGGAATAAGAAGGTCAAAGGGAGAGAAGAGGGCACTGATTATGGAACACTGAAAAATAATTTTATAAAAAAGAGAATGCCCTTTATAAAAAGAACTTATGTTTTACTATATTTTGTTGCCTTTAGGTTTTTAACAAGATCATATATAATTTTAATTGATTTAGCACCAGTTGTCTATTAAACCTAATCATAGAAGTGTTATTAATTCATTTAACTCACATATTAAACCATTTTTATCCCAATAATCTGTTTTAAAACCTTTTTTCTTCTTCATTGCTTTTCCTTTTATTCTTCCTTAGAGACCCCCCTCCCATTTCCTTCTGCTCACTTACCTTTACCTGCCCTCCTCCTGCAAGCCGCACCTGCCTCCTGTGTCTCCCCAGAGGCAGCACCTTCTCTCGCACCCTCTCCCTTCCTCTCTCGCTCTCATACCCTTCCTCCTTAACTGTCCCTTTTCTCCTCCCTCAACTACTTTTATAAAGTCACATTTTGCTTTTCTGTTTTTCAGGAGAGGACGAGTATGAGACGCTTGCGGGACCGAGCACCCAGCAGAAAACCTTTAACCTCTCTTCCCCTGAACATAATTGAAAATCTTCAAGAAATGACAGCATTTGAATTGTATTCTATATCGAGGTTTATGTTGAGGTCAGAAATCTAGACTGAATTTTTTCTTGCTTAAAGCAGGAGAATGAAAATGCCAACCTGTCCCATGTCTTTGCTTTGAATGTAATCTTAACTTGCCTGTGTTTGGGCTATTCAAATTATCCAAGTTTCTAATTAAACTGTTCCAAGTGTGATACACCTTTGACTGTATAAAATCATCTCCACTTCCTGGTATTAAATGTTTCAAAATTTCTCTGCCTGTGTCCCCCCTTCCCTTTCTACAATAGACAGGAAATTTGACTACAGTCCAGGGGACACTTTCCCTGATGTGAAATCTAGAAATGAAGGTTGTATCATCACTGCAGTGCTGCCCTTAAATTTGGAAGCCTTTCCAGGCAGCTGTTTAGAGAATACAAATTTGAAAAAGAATCCTAGGTCATCAACTGTATTTCAATGTTATAATTACTACAAGAGATAGAAAAATTTCACACACGTATAATAGCATTAATGATGCCAACATTTGTCATGTAATAAAGGTTTAAATACCATTCAGGCATAGTACGCATATACCTCTGTGTGATATTTATAATCCTGTAGAGAAAATAAAAATGAACACAAATGCTTACTGGGACTCTATCATCAAATCAGGTGGCAAAATCTCCAAATTAGCTCACTGAAACTGACTTGAGCTAACTAGTATTTAAGTAAAACTATATTTGAGCAAAAACAATGATTTCAGCTATTATCTGTGCTATCATTAATGCATACATACCTCCACTTCCATTATCAACTCCACAACAATAAAACTTCATCCTAAAAGGTGGAATGATCAGATATATTCCCAAATATATATAATATGAACATAACAAATACAACATTAATGAGTCATTATCCTATATGGTAAACTAAAGTTATTCTGTTTACTGACCTAGAGATATGGGGCAGAAAACAGTTCTTCAATTATGCAAAAATATTTAATTTTTAGGCTAAAACTCTAAATGGTGTAACAATTATTTGAACATGAAATTGTCTTAGAGTGTCATTTCACAATGGTACCTGGAAGTTGTACAAATAAAACTCTAAAACTTTAGTGTAAATTCATGCTCAAATATATGAGCAAAGAAAGCAAGTGTTTTCTGAAGAAATTGGAGAGAAGATATAATGCAGACTTTGGAGCCTGACATTTGATTTATGAATTATGTAAAGTTATTTGGTTACATCATTTAGCTTCTGTAAGCTTTAGTTTTATCACCTCTAAAATAGAGTTAATAATAATCTAATTGTCAGTTTCTTGTGATAATTAAATGTTAACATTTGTGCAGAACTAGAAGATAATAATGCTCCAAAAAGAACGTTCACATAATGATTATATCATGATGAATACTATTAAATTAATCTGAAGAAAAGTATTTGAAGTTGCTAGTAAACCAGAAGAAGGAGTTAAGTCATTATCCAAATAAATCTCATACATATGAAAAACATGATCAAGTTAAACTTTTCTAATATCTGGGTAACAAAATCGATTTTAAAAATACTTATGAAATCCAAAAATAACCACTGTATTAAGGTGAATATAACAATTTATTTTAGTGTATTTGTGCATTAAAAATAATATGAGAACATAAAAGTATTTGTCTTTGTGTTGTGAAACATTTCTTAGAAATAAATTTTAAAGTGGATTGACGGCAAGTGTACTTAAAAATACTCTCCTGTGACTTAAACTAGAATACTGATAATTAATATGGACAAGGCTAAAAAGTCACCAGGGTCTAACCTTGCCACACTTGGGAGTTCTGAATGAAATCTAGTTTTTCTAGTATAGGGAATTAGAGGTATATTGCACATGCCTTAAGTTTGCTTCTTTATCGTACATTTGTTCTGACTCCATAGTGACATATCCTAGGAAACATATTCCCCTATGAGCATTATCAGCTCTTATATCCATAGATATGTAATATAACTCATTTAAGTCTTCTCTTTTTAACAAAATTAGGCTCCGACAAAAGAAGGGAAGCTGTTTGATGCTTACTAACTTACAGAGAAACCTACAGAACCATGGACATAGACAAATATCAGTGCTTCAGCTCCTGAAATAGTTTCAGGATTTCTGAGGCAAATTGGCTCCCTTATATGAGCAGGTTGGGATCAAAACAGTCTTTAGAACTTCTTCAGAGATCACAGTTCTTAGCGATATAGGACCGGGAAATTTGCTGAACATATCTGTCTGCTCATCAAACAGCTGACTTGAGCTCACCGTGTTCTAGGGATGGGGAATTACAGTGAATAAAGCAGTGAATAAAGCAACATAGTTAACCTTAAACAAAATTAAACTTGAAATTATACAAATGAAAAAGTGAAATACAGCATGACAAGTGATAATGAGTGCTATGGAGGGGGGAAAAAGACAGGCAAGGAGAATAATCAATACTGTAGTGAACAGTTGTAATTCTAAATTGGGTGAATGTGGAAGACTTCGATGTGAAGGGTGACACTTGAGCGAGACGCCCTGGAGCTAAGAAATTGAGCAATGAAGGTACGGGGTTGATGAAGATACGGGGTTGAGGGAGGTTTAAGCCTAGTTAAAGCAAGAGCAAGAGCTCTCACGGGGAGTGAGCTTGGAGAGTTTTAGAAATAAAAAGGTGTCCCGTCATGACTGGAGTGAAATGAATGAAAGTGGCAGGGGAGACAAACGAGGTAATGGGGGCTGAAAACTTTTGAAATATATACAGGTAAAACTGTTAAGCAGATCTGGTGTGCAGTTGCAAACAGGATAGAGAATAATGTGTTTACCTGTTCAGGACCACTTCAGAGTCACTCAACATTAGTCGTGCCTATAAAAGTGTCTTGGTCTCCCTTAGTCATTGTATGTCTTTCTACAAAATAACTAACTTGATATCCACATATGGAGTCCAAATAATATATAGTTCCCATCGCCCTGCTTTGTATCCACATTTACAGTTATACCTTTCAAATTGCTGCATACATGGCCTGACAGCACATGGCCTGATTCAGCACAACCCATATTCAATTCATACTCTTTCTTCCAAAACTGCTCTTTTAGTAAATGAAACGGCCATTGATACAGCAAATCCTGTTTATGTAATCCAACATCCATGGCCCTATCTTTTTTAATACCAGACTCAAATTTTAGCAAGCTTCGTGTTTGTTCTTCACAAAGATCACATTTTCCTACCCTCTTTTTCAGCTACCTTGGCAATGTGACTAAATTTTGATGAATTAGATGTGAGCAGCAGTGTTGTTTGTGTCTGGCTGTTTAAGGTGAACCAACTCAGTTGGCTATTATGTTATCTTCTGCAGTGGGAATATCATGATTGAAGTTCCTGAATAGTAGTCTTAAACTATTTGATGGAAGCTTGAAGATGGGAGCTTAGTACTAGGAAGGTAAAATAAAAAGAACGTCTGGCTCATTGATAATGGTGTAGGACTGTGATACCAGTTGTAGACTAACTGTCTCCTAGTTTATTTTATGTGAGATAAAATATGTATGTGTGAGATTAAAAAAATATACACACATACACACACACATTATTTCTCTTGTCTAACAATTTTCAGTTTGAATTTTTATGTTATAATGAGCTGAACCTAATTAAGACATACAACTGCTCTTTTATTAGTCAACATTGAGAAACATCTTTTACTCTGCTTTAATTCATTGTTTCCAGTTCTTGCAGTTAGCTGTCATACTCTGTTTATTAACCTTTGGGTATTTAAACTGTCCAAACCATCTCTTCATTGAACAACTTGCCTGCTCATTAAGTACAATTTAGAAGACTGAAGGTATTTTCTTATGGGTCTCTATGGTCAGTTGAAGAAATAATTATCTCTGAAGTCAAATCTATGGCTTTCACTTTCATGTTTAAAGTAGGCTGAAATCACTTAATTTTATTAGCATAACTTTAAAAATTATCCTAAGACAATTGTTTTCCTATTGTTTCCATAAGTAACGTATTTGGTAGTACCATGTCTCATTTGTCTCCCATCCCCATTTTTGAATGAATATACAGAGAAACTTCCCATATCTGAAGTCATCCAACACATGTCTGCATCTACTGTATATCTACTCTGAGTTGCCTTTATTTTTCTTATCAAAATATGAATAAGATGAGATAATAGGAAGCCATATGAACATAAAAAAAACACATACACTTTTGGAATCTTGAGCTAAGGACTTCTCAGCACTTTGAATTTAGGAAATTTTCTTAATCTTGCTGAATATCAATTTTCTAATTGGTAAAGTATCAACAAATAATATCTTGTTCATGATATTGGTTGAAAAACCAATTTCAAAATGTTAGCCTGTGGTTGATGTCATGATGGAATAAGAGGGAAAGGATTTATCCTTCTACCTTAAAAATTATAACTATAAAATATCTGAATTATACATATGTATTAATTGTTTTTAACACTGGCCGATAGGCAGGTCTGCGTGATCATGCTTGGGCGGGAATCAATCACTGAAACTTTCTGCTTCCAGGAACATTCTAGACACAGGGACAGGTAAAGAATCCCAAGCAATTCATGCAGCCTTTCTGACTTGAGACACAATCAAACATCACGAAGGCTGAGGTGGCTGGAAATCTATTATATGTTTGTAATCTATATTCTTTGTCATTTTAGGGTATTACTATTCATATTGTTTATTATTACCATTATATAATTCTAGATACTATGCTTCTAAGCAATTTTTAGTTCATTGCATTACAATCAATATTGTTTTAATTTAGTTTTTGAAGTTTAGCATGCCAAATGCATGGTGGCCATCTTTCAAGGTGTAAGTAAGACACATCAATTATAGTAATACAAAACTAGCACTATTTTAGGGCAAAATGTTATGTGGTTTTTCATGTAGATGCTTATATTTCAAAGAATTGGACATTTGCATGGAAATTAGAATAATTTGGTATAACTTCTGGACTATACTAAAGAAAAAAATTGAATCAATTAAAAAGATACATATCCTGTTCATTTATTTCTATTGCACCACTACTATTATATTTTCCTAGAGTTAGCATTCATTAGATTGTATTTATCTATTTTTCCAAAAGAGCCTATACAAGTGAAAAGAAAGTGTCTGAGTACAGTTTATGCCATGCACAAAATATCTGTGCTTATTGCCCCTATGGAGCTGATGGACCATAAAGCATGAAGCCTTTGAAAGGCCAAGTATAAAACAGTTGTTAAAATATATCACATCATTTTATAGATTAGCAAAGTGCTAAAATGATATGATATTTCAAAGATGCCACAAAAATTAAGCAAAATGACCCCACCATGCATTTGTTAGGTTTAAAAATGCAGCCTTCATATTTTAAATAACTTGTTTGACATTTTACACAAAACCCAGGGACAACTTTCATTTTTATGGGAAGAAGCATAAACTGACTTGCATCTCCCTTTCTCGCTTCAAGAAAATCTGGTGAGAGGGGAGAAATACAGTCTTGGAAGTCCAACAAAACTAGCTTTAAATTCCTGAGTGCCCAGCACTGACTAGCTATGAAGCACTGAGGGTCAATAATTTTTTCGCATATGAGCAGGAATTGCTATATCAACCTTAACAGAGTGGATATGAGGATTTAAGTTATGATGTTGGGCACATTATAAATATTTTCTCCAACTTCCCTTGACTGCAGTACAGCAATTGAAATATTCTAGCAGATGAAACTGAGGGTGATAACATGGTATATTACATGTGAAGTGTGTTTTGCTTTGTTTTGTTTTCAGAAACAATTATGCCAATTTTGAAATTCTTTGATGTTTGTTTTTAGACATGTAAAGTAAAACAGAATGCATTTAGGTAGTAGTTCATCAATTAATGAAGTGAAAGAAGGTATTTGAAATAAAGCAATAGCAATTGTTAATATAATCACATTTTCATTACATTAAAGTATGCCCAGTACCATAGTTTACTTGCATAATATTTTATAATTATAAATCCATTGTCTATATTGTGTTATAAATTGCATTTGGTATATTTCATATTATCCCTGATTGCCTTTCCCCATTCTCCAGATCCTGTCTTTCTTCTAGGAGACACCTAACTCCACGTGGCTGATAGATTCAATATTCTCCTGTCTCATGTCTTTGATTTCTCATTTGTAATGATTTTCACATCATTCTTCTAATTCAGTCATACTTTCCATAGTCATTGTATTAATTTTTTAGGGTGGCTGTAACAAATTACCGCAAAGTTGGTGGCTTGAAACAACAGAAATTTTTCTCTTACGGTTCTGGAGACCAAACCTTCAAAACCAAGGTGTTGGCAGGGCTGTACCCGCTCTGCAGTTTCCAGGGGGGATCCTTCATTGTCTCTGACAGCTCCTGGTGACTCCAGGCCTTCCTTGCCTAATGTTGCCTAACTTCAGTCTCCACCTCTGTCTTCACAGGACATCATTTTCTCTCATCTACCTCTTTTAAGAATGTTATCATTGAATTCATAGCCCATATGGATAAATCGTCACCTCATCTTGAAATCCTTAAAATTGCATGTGCAAGGACCCTTTTTCCAAATAAAGTATATTCACAGGTTCCTGGGGTTAGGGTATGATTTATTTTTAAATGGACCACAGTTCTATGTACTATAGTCACCATTTCAATTTTCTCATAGCTATGTCCTTTCTTACTTGCAATTTTTCAGTAGTGTACTCTAGTCCTAACTGAAATAACAGTCGATTTTTTCTCTATATTCCTATAAAACTCTAAGATACTTCATGGATTCATTTTCTTTCCTAGAAAGCTAAAACCTTATCACTCATCACATAAAACTGTTCTCTTATAAATGTCCCTGTCATCATGACATTGCAAATACTTAGTAAAGCCCTGATCTTGAAATAATAAAACCACTATTCCTCTGATCTGTACACAGGATTCTCAGAGTAGTTAAATTAGGCCACATACCCAAGTGTGTGCACACACAGACACCCATTCCTATAAACTCATGCTATCTAATGCAACTGGACACTGAGTAATTAGCAACCCATTTATATTTTTCTAATTAGATTTCTTAATCTATACAGATTATTTTTAACCTTCTTCATTTTTTTCTAATATGTTAATAAAAATTTCTATCAGTCCTTTTCATCAGATGGCCATCCAAAACACTTTCAGTTTTAATAACATGTATTACTAAACATCTGTTATGAAAACTGATAACAAATCCTGACCCAAATTCCGTTCCCCTATTACAGTGGAACAGGCCTGCTTTGTCTGCTCACCCAGCCTGGCTCTCCATCTCCTGGTGTACTGGGGATGTCCAAGAACACTGTGAAGTTACAGTGATGTGCTAGAAAGGCTCACAATTCTCAGCAAATACTTGTACTCATGGTTACGATTATTTTTCTATTTTACAGAGGAAAGGATACAAAGCAAAATTAGCAAAGGAAAAAAGTAAATGGAGCAAAGTCCAGAGTAAACTCACCACAAGCTTTGAGAGTCAACTCTCAGTGAGGTGCACAGGGCACGCTCGATTCCCCTAACAAGGAGCTGTGACGTATGAGGGAAGCTTGTTAGGGTACTAGTGCCAAGGGTTTCACTGGGGCCTACTCACATAGGCAGCACTCTCAGAATTCTAGACTCCCAGAAGGAAAGCAGGTGTTCAGCATAAACCACACTGTTTGCACAAAGAGTCACTCTCGTCAGTTCTGGGAGAAATTTCCTAAAATTCACATTCCCCAAGACCAACCCCAGGCCAATGGTGCAAAAAGACCTTTGTACAGGTTATAAGCACAAGCCTTCTCTTTTCTTCTTATGTGAGTTTCTACCTTCCTTTCCTCAGGATCCTTACACTTTATATATTATTCCCTTTTTTGCCTGCCCAGTCCTGTTTTTATACCCTGTTTCTCAATTTTTGTACATTTTTATTATCACTGAAGCAATCTCAGATCTCTCATATCTTAAAAAAATACAACTAAAATTTCTCCTAACTCATGTTTTCCTCAAGCTGCCACTCTAACATTATCTTCAATCCCACATCTTTCATTTCCTTGCTTAATTTTCATTAATTTAACCACTCTGACTCTATCCTCAAACATCTCACGATAATTGCTTCACAGTGAATCACCCACTGACACCCGGTTGCTAGACCAACCCAATGCTCCTACCTTTTTAATCTGTTAGCAGCAGGCAAACTGCTGACTCTGTGCTCCTTTGGGGATGTTTTGTTTCGTGATCACTAGTCTCTTCCCTGTCTTCTTTCCCTCTGTCCAACCTCCAGATGTTGATTTCGCATAATGCTTTACCTAAGCCCACTTTCTGCCTCATATATAACTCACTGACCATCCTTCCCTGGCCGTGGATAAGATGTTGCCTTCCCATTCCAGTGTGGGTGAACCTAATTTCTGGATAGATAATGTAACTAATCTAATGTACATTTCTCAAGTTACAGAAATATTTGTTAAGTATGTATTGAAAAACATGTGGTAAAGGGTTATGCCTTTACATAAAAAAAAAATTGTCCTAAGACCATGTATTCCTCAGGTAAGTCCACTGAGTAGAAATTGGTCCCTGTCCATTTCTGGGATCTCATCCAGCCATATGATTAATCAATTATAAATCAACCATTTGATTATGCAATTTCTGTGTCACACAATTCCAAGGAGCACGATGTACAAAAAGGTTACCCTGCAACACGACCCTTATTTAAGGCATTGATAAATTTAACTCAAGAGCTAAACAAATGAACCCAGGAATAAGTACCATTAAAGGTCTCCAGATGATTCTAATACCTCCTTCCTAATGTTGAGAAGCACCATCAAAGTTAGGGAGAGCAACGCTGTTCCCCAGTTTCCCAGCCTTTTGCATAGTGAAGTGTGACCAATTTTGGCTAAGTTCAGACATAAGCTGTCTGGATGGTGTCCTAAGAAAACTGTTGTTTTCCTGGAAAAAATCCAAGTGTAAATTGTTGTATTAATCTTCCCTTTCATCCCTCGGACTCATTTGAATGCAGATAGGATGTTTGAAACTGAAGCAGTAATCTTGAAACCATGAGGCAGCAAATACAATGACTAGAGTCAACACACTAAGGATGGCAGAGCAGAAAGATGGGTGAAGTCTTTGTCCATAATTGCATTGTTAAACAACTGAACCATCTATAAACTTGTTATTGTGTAAAAAATAACACCTCCTTTCTTTAAGCCATCTTTAATTATGAATTGCATTATTTATACCCTTGAAGTATCATTATATGGTTCTTATCACATGTTTCTTTGTCAGGTAGGTTGGGGAAAAGTAGAGAAATTCCTAATTGATTGAGACTCATTCTTTAACAATACTGCAGTCAGGAAATTAACAGTCAGTTGTGATCAGGTTACACATGTAGGAACTTGTTGAAAACATGGGTGGCAACTTTGTGTCAACATAGATTCATTTACTATAATAAATGTACCAGTCTGGTGGCAGATGTTAATAATGGGGGAGGCCAGGCATGTGTAGGAGCAGGGAGAAAATGGGAAATCTCTGTATACTCCTCTCAATTTTTCTGTGAACCTAGAACTATTCTAAAAGGCTAAAGTCTTAATTTTAAAATCTATGCTGACCAAAAAAGGAGCACTTACTTAATATAAGTTACTGAGGTAGATATACACACACGTACATAATCTGTGTATATATGTACATATTTGTATGTACATATATAATTCATACATCATATAATCTTAATATTGTATGATACATTACATGCATTGGCCTAGAGACAGTTGACAAGAAGGGTGAAGAAATGATTCATTTAGTTTAATCAATAATTTTGAAGCCTCTGATGAATGACCCACTCTGTACTACATACTCTGAAAGATAAATATAAAGGGCCAGGTGTCCAGATTATCTGCCCTTAGAATCCATTTTAATAAAAAGAAGAGGCTAAACAAAACTTTGTGGGAACATCTAAATCCCTGGCCTTAAGGTACTTCAAGGCAGTCCTCGTAGGAAAAGAGGTGTGACCACTGAGTCAGGAGTGAGCACAGGGGCTGACAGGATGATGAGTCCTGTGCTTGAGTGGGGTCAGCTCTTGCACTTGAAGTAGTCAGTCAGGATTGAGGTGACTACCTACTTCAGCATTTGAAATTTCCTCCTTAGAGGTCCAGCTTCCATTTATACAACTAAACTGAAGGTATTATTAAAGCTCTAATCCACTGTTTCCAGCCTTTTAAAGCCTATTTTCTCCTGACCAATGCAAAACATGCCCTCGTTTAATGTTATTTAATGTTTTAAAATAAACACACATTATGACTAAAAATATTTAAAAAATAAACTAAATAGAATAGAAAATATCAAGATAATGCATAGTAAGATCATCTGAAATCAGTATTTTTTCATATATATATATATGTATGATATGTATGTATGTGTGTTGTGAGAAGTGGCACTAAATGTATTTTCTACTTTGTTTAAAAATATTTTTAAAAACTTTTGTCAGTTATATCTCCTAATCAACTCTCGAAGCCACCCCTTCTTTTTTTTTCATTTAAATTTCTACTCCTATGTTTCAGTATCTCTTGAATTTTTCACAAACCTCCTAATTGTTTTTCTGCCTCAGGTCTTTCTACTGACAATCCATTTTCTGTACTGAAGCCCTGATTAGTTTTCAAGAGCGAAACATCCATTAATGTTGCACTAATGTTTAAGACTTCTCAGGGTTTTTTATTTTTCATTTTTGCACTGCTTTAAGATTAAGTCTAACTACTTGATATGGTATATAACGACTTTTAACTTCTAGAAACTTCTTACTTCTGCAACCTCATCTCTCATCCTCATTCTATATGATCTGGTCACACTGAACTGCTTTCAGTCTATCAAACATGCTCTCCCTACTTCTCTGCTTTTTCAAGTTAACACTGCTAAGTGGTAGGAAACTGACAAGCCTCATTTGCCATGTTATTATTGCATCTGCCTGAAACATTCTTTCTCTTTGTTCCTCTCTTAAATACTCCTCATGTTTCACATTCAGAGAATTTGTGACATCTTCTTGTTTGCCTTCCTGTGTATATTTTTATTTGCATCCCTTTTAGGGTTTGATGGTCTCTAGATCTCCTTACAGTGCATATGATATTTTCAGGAGTTTTACATATAATGTCCCCTATGTATCCACCCTTTTGTGGGCACATAACTTGGTGAATAGACAGCATCCTTAGGCAGTGAGTTCCCTTCACAATCTCTCTCTCTTGCACACACACACTCATAGCACATGGTCCCAGCTGTAGCCCTTACCACCAGGACGTTCAATTGCTTGTTTGTCTGCCTGCCACACTAGATGGTAAGACCCTTGTGGGGAAAAGTTTTACCAGCCTTGTTCATTATATCACCATTAAACACTACAGTTCCTGGAAAAATGTAGATACTTATTCTTTCATTCAACAAATATAAAGTAAGCATCTTCTATAGTTAGCCAGTGTTCTAGGCACTGGAGAAGTAAGAGTGAAGAAAATAATCAATATCCCTACTTTTTGTGAACTTATATTCAGTGAACTTACATTCTTGTGAAGGGTATCAAGAAAAAATATAGTTTATGTTACTCAAACTGAGGTTAAAGGCTTAATTGACCAGATATGCATCAAGAAGCAGCAGAAACCGAGGTAGTTTCCTGAATCAAAGCATGTTTGCAGCTTTAGAGAGCAGGCAGAGAGCATGCTTCCTTGTTGTCCGGATCACGTTGCTCTTTCCCATGTCTGTAAGTGCTGGGAATGTTCAGATTGCTCCAGCTCTGTGCCCTTTGCTTGTTTCTTTGAGAACAATTTTTGTAAGTCTTGCAGTCTGCCTTTTCGTCAAGGTTCAGGGGAGAGACAGGTAAAAAATAAACAAAAGAGGTCTTGGGGTGTAGGAAAGCAGAAGAATGCCTTCCTTGTGTCTCTTTTAATTCTTTTGGAAAAAATTACGATTAATATACTTTTTGAGTGCTTTACAAAATCATATGTTGATGCTAAATGTTTTGTAGAATCTGTCCATTTAATACAGTGACCTTTGAGGAGGGTTACAGATAAGAAAACTGAGTCAGATAGAGGTTAATTAACTTGTCCAGGCTTTCACAGTTAGAAAGTTGCAGAAGCAGGTTTCCAGGGAATCTATGCTACAACCCACTATGATTAACTGCTCCTAAATGAATCATTCTTGAATAAATGAACAATGTGCATTTTTTCCTTGGAAGGTAGAAACAAACTTTCCTAAAATCCCACAATGCTAATCAGGTATTTTACTGCCAATCGAGTTTGAAGAAACTGGTCTGAGCGTTGCTGAACTGAATCTACTTGATATTCATGATTTGAGGACGGATTCCAATCTCCCTAGGATTCTTCTCTAAAAGACTATCTGAGGAATAGTAATATAAATGAGAATTATTTTATATCTTACAGCTTCAAATGGAAAGCATAATACTATATAAATAAAGTATTATAGACAGTACTTTATTAAACATAAAAGCAATTGTTCTTTTTTATTATATCATTAATAGACATTTAAATTCCCTGTTTGAAGAAAAAAATTTTAAATAAAGTAGTGACATTTGAGTTTAATTGTAATGCACAATATGCTTCCACAACAGTAAAATGTAAGTTAATGAGCCGAGTTCTCCTCTCCTATTCTTAGGGGGTCTATCTTGAGATGTTTCTGGCTCCTTAGGCTGTTGAAGAGATTGGGAGGAGATCACATTCTACGTTCAGGGTCTGGTGGCACATTGCATCCCTTGAACTTGTCACACAATATAGTAGAGAAAAAGGAATAATAATCTGCACACCTAAATTCTAGTTTTACTATTGTTTGCTTGATGTCACTTAGTCAAGACACTTGACTTTACTTATCTCTTCTGATAATAAGGAAAATAATAAAATGGGTAAAAATAATCCTTTGCTGTTATCTCAGGATGTTGAAAAGCCTCCTATAAGATGTAAAAGAGTCTTATATAATTTAATAAGCTATATATATATATATATATATATATACATATACACTAAATTATCTACATGCACATAAATTATAAAATTACACCTGTCCTCACTGTTAGGTGCATGACTAGAGGAATGTCTCCTAACCTTTCAGAATCTAGTTTCCTCTTTTATAAAATAAATGTATCATCTAGTTACCACTAATGGTTATTTGAACTCTAACTTTCTAGATGTACAAATAAGAGAATCATATGACATGAGACGCAATATTAGGACAAGAAAGTGACTAGTTCGCTGGGCTTCTCAGAGCTTCCACCACCCGGCCACACTGTTCCCCATCAAGCACCATAGTAATTTATATCTCAATATTTCTCCACTCACTAATTCTTTTCATGAGTATTAGAGTCATTCAATATCAGTTCTTTATAGGTCTTGAACCACTATATTTCTGAAATAGCGAAAAGCTGAAATTGTTTATTAAGACATCAAGAGCCCCTCATATTAATTCCTACATTTCCAGTGACTTCTAATACAAATTTCTAACCTTACTGTTTGTGGTGAAACTGTGTAGGGATTTACAGGCCTTAATGAAAAGATTTGGTCTAGTTATAAGATAAATGGGAAGAAATTGTAGGTTTTTTTTTTAATAGGAGTGAAATCATTCTCAGCTTAATTTAAAAAACCCTGTTAGTTTACTATGTGATAATTAGACTATGAAGAAAATAAGAAAAAATGGTCAAGTGACAGCAATTTAACAAGTTTGGAATTTTTGTGGTTTGTACTAAAATAGCGGTAGAAGAAGTGGAGAATGAACAGATTTGGGATATATTTTGGTAGAATACTTGCTTTTTGATTGAGTATAAGATAATAACTAGATAATTCTCCTGAGTATCTGGAAAGATGATAGTGCCTTTTACACAGAGTAAGAAGATTAAGATACTTCTATACTGACCATGTGGAGTTTGATATGTCTGGCAGACATAAAACAGAACTTTGAAGTAGGCAGTTTGAGTTCAATGTAAAGGTCAACTGAAAGGTTAGGGATGGAGAGTCATCAGCGCATAGAATGTATTTAAAGCCACTGAAATGCTATAAAACCTCAAGAACAAGCTCTGGGGTGCCCCAAAATTTATTTCAAGAGCAAGAGGCAGAACTGGCAAAGAAGGCATGAAAGATTGACTAGTGAGATAAAAAAAAAGACAAATTAGAATCTTAGGTGTCATAGTAACTACATTAGTTTCTTGTTGGTACTGTAACATATTACTATAAATTTAGTTGGATAAGGTCACACAGATTTATTCATTTACCTTTCTGGAAGTCAGAAGTGTAAAATGGGTTGACAGGCCTGCAGTCTAGGGAATAATCTATGTCCTTGTCTTTTTTGACCTTCTAGAAGCTTCCTGCACTCATTGACTCCTGCCCCCGCATCACTGACCTCTGTGTCTGCTGTCACATCCTCTGTGACTCTCCTTATATCTCTCATAAGGATGTTTATGATTACACTGGTCCTACTCAGATAATCCAGGATAATCTGCCCATCTCAAGATCCTTACCATAATCTCATTAGTAAAACATTTTTACCCACCTTAAGATGTCACATATTCACAGATTTTGGGATTGGGGTGAGCATTATCTGGGTGGGGGTCATTTTTCAGCCTATCACAGTAGCAAAGAGATTAAGTGTATTATAAGGGGAGACTGCAGTCATCTGTGTTAAATATTGTAAAGGTGACTGTGAAACGGAGGCAGAGAAGTGGCTCAGCTCTGACAGTTTACAGGTGACTCTGACAACCACCCTTTCAGAACTAAATGGAAATGAGCAATTTAGGAAATGGGAAAGCATAACTGGGAAATGAAAAAACAAAGACAATGAGTACAGAAAATTCTTTTCAGTTACTTTGTTAGAAAAGGGAATAGAGAAATAGTCATTGGAAGAAAAGGTGGAGTTGAAGGACAGCCATTTTAAAGATGAGAGTTACTAGGTGCCCTTTGTAGGCTAATATACATGATCTGTAAGATGAAAAAATTTTGTGTTGTGAAAGAGTAATAAATAAATGCAAAATGACATACATAGGAAAGGAGAAGGAGGGTATAGTTGGATAATTGCGCAGGCTGCTTTTTTTTATAGATCAGAGACAAGTCACTTCTTCCATCTGTAAAAATAGGAGGAAAAGCAGAAAATCTTTATAGCTGCAGAAAACAAAATTTGGTGGTTGAAGATGAGTGCATTTGTTTACAGGCATCCTCTTTTCTCTACCTATTTGAAGAGGAGATCCTCGACTGGGGTTTTCAGGGTGTGTTTAATTCTGGGTAGGAAATGTATAGAATAGAATGGCATTTTCAGATATTGAATGGGAAATTAAATACCATTACTGACCTGTACTGAATGCCTATTTGCATATGTAATCATCAGTTACTACAAAGTCAAAAGAGTCAGCACAGCCCTATGATTTTTCTCTCATCTAATACTCAGTTGCCTTTGTACAGGCACTGTACAGTTCATTTGATCATTGAATTCAGCCACAGCTGGATTTTGAACTGGGGAATAGTATGAAGGAAAAATGGGGAAAATTAGATGATCAATTTTTGCAGATAAATTGCACTCGTACCCATTTGTTGATCAAGCCAAACATCTGATCCACAGTGAGGCCCCATCACTATATCCCAAATAAAATTCAAACCCATCCTCTGCTGTCTGCCTTCTACCACCACACTTTAGTCCAACCGAGCATCCACTCTTTTTTGGATTTTTTTAATAGCAACTTAGTCTGATTTTTCTCTACTCTATTTTTCTATTGCAGACAAAACATAAGTAAATTAATAATTTCATCCAGCCCTCCTCCTATGCCCACCATAAAATGTCTCAAATGATTCTTCATTGTGATTGGGATAAAGACAAAAACATATACATGCACTTTGAATGCTCTACATAGTTTGATCTTTTCTATGAATTGTATATTATCCATCTTTTCCTCTTCCTATCTCAGCACACCACCTACTATGAAATTTCTTTAGTTCCCCAAATATTCCAAGGTCCTCAAGGCCTTACTAATGTCTTATTCATTAGAAATAAAATTCAGTCACATTCAATTCTCAGATCTCAGCTAAACCTTGACTACCTTGCAGAAGCCATCTCTGATCTTGCAAATAAATTCAGACCAGTGATAATTTACTTTATAGCACATATAAAAATTTGAAGATGTATATTTTTTGGAATTATACAATGAATGGCTGTATTACAAATGGGGTAAAAATTACATAAAGAGAGGATCAAATTCTCAATCTCAAATAATGTGTGTATGTGTGTGTGGTACCCACACACACATATGTATGTATATATATATATATATACCCACACACACATATGTATGTATATATAAATTATAACCATTTTTACATATTATATATACTTTAAAGATATATCACATGTAATTTTATATAATTTATATTATGTTTATATAATATATAATTTCTATATCTTATTTACATAGTTTACATAGTTATATAATTACTTTTTTTTTTTCCTATTTACTGATCTGTTAGGAGAACACACCCTGAAAATGAACAGAAAAGGTAGGGAATTATGAGGGTTGGGAAAAAGGCCAAAGATAAATACAAATGTCACTTTGTGTTTTTTGAAGTTAATGGGTAATATTATAATGTTATCATACTTTTCTATATTTATAATACTTCAGAATATGACTACCTTCTCAGCTGATGGTAGAATCTTGCCACTTCTATATGTATAGAAATAGTTTCTGAATCTAAATGCCATGTTAAATAATATATAAAGATGTTTTTGAACTATAGAAGAGCTAAATAATTAAGAACAGATGTTGCTTAAAATTTCCAAGAAAAAATAATTTTGATTGCATACCTAAACTAAGAAGATTCACAAACTTTTTCCCAGTATAAGCAATTTAAAAACATAATTACAACAGAAAAAGAATAAGCCTTAATAAAATGTATTTTATATTGCCAATATCCAATTACTTTTATAAATATAGATATATACATAAAACATATGTACACTTGTACGCATACATATTTTTTATGTGCCTGTGTGTTGTCTGTGTGTGTGTACCTAGCAGGTATTTAAAGTTGTACTTGAGTTATGTTATTTATTTTTAATAACCAATGCTTTATGATTTATTTCAGAAGAAGCCTTTACAATGAAAGGAATTTTGGAATATTTATTCCAATTCCAGTTCTGCCTTCAGAGAACTATCCTTATTAGAAATGATATCAGATTTGTGGCTTATTGAGAAGACAATCTTCCAGCACCTCCACAAGGTACTCCGTTGTCATTGTACCTCACATTCTCAGCCCATTTGCTTTTTGCCTAATGGATTCTAAGCAACTGTGCATAGTCAATTTCAATACCCTCCAGCATTCTGGAGTTATGTTTACATTTATAAACATATCAACAGACTTCATGTCATATCACTAAACATATTTGAAATAACTAAGCCAAAATGTAAGTAAATACAACTAAATGTAATTTAATGCAAATGTAAAAAATACAACAAAATCTAAGTAAATACAACTAAGTAATACAACTAAATGGCTTCTTAGTTAAAGGACATGCATATCTCTTTCAAATATTTGCTTTTATATCACTGCCTCAATTTTAGTGAGTTCATATGAAATCATTTATATTTGTGAAACAAATTATCTAGCACCTTTTTCCTTAAGTTAGTTGTTCCTGATGATGTTTGATATTTGCTTTGGTTTTGTTTTGAACTGATGCCTCACTCTCTGATAGTAAGTCCTGGCTCATAGTCAGGTTTAAACCTCCTCCCAGAATTTAAGAGTATGGATGGTGCTGAGAGATTGCATTTTATTTAATATCTGATCGAGATAATGAAAGGACATGGGGGAAAATGGTGTGGAAGTAAGAAAAGAAGTAGCTATTTCCTTCCCTCTTTTAGAAAGATAGATGATAGTTGAAGGTATGTAGATTGATAGATAATCTCCCATACTAATATTGATATCCATAAATGAAAGAGAAAATGTAGACATGCACCTAAATAATTCTGTATTTATAATGCAACTATATAAAATTATAATGAACTATAATGGAAAGGATTAATGAGAAAATTTGTGAAGTGGTTATTACACAAGGAGCATAACAGAATAAAGATGGTTGATCGGTCTCTAAGCTCATTAACTTTTTTCATGTTTCATCTCAGGAAAGCAATAGAATACTCTTTCTGTTCTAACATCAATCATTGTTTAAAAGGGTGTTCAATATATCATTTAAAATAATGGACATAACCACCAGAAAAGTTAAAAACAAACTATATGCTTTCAATGCAACAGAGGAAGAAGATAAGGAAATAGCATGCTAATTAGAGGAAAAAATAAAATAAGATGGCAAAATCAAGTCAAAGACACATTTGAAAACCTCACTTGAAAACAAACAAAACAGCAACAATAATCTGGCTTCAAGTTACATAATAGGAACATGTAAATCACAGTCACCTAGGAACCTAGGAAGTAAAAACATGGGCATTGAACACATTAAATAAAAATATTCAAAATAAAAATAAAATTAGGATAGTAATATTTGGCAAAATGAAATCAAAGCTAATAGCATTAAAATAAATAAAGTTAAAAAATGATAAAATGGGAAATTCTCAGTAAATAAGATGCCTTCAAGTTAAGATACACAAAAATTTATTTCACATCAATATTTGTTAGCTGAAGATAAAGTTATGATTTATTTTCTAAAAAGAGCAGAAAAAGGTGTACACAATATTTTGTTGCTTAGAATGTAAAGTACATTTTAAGCATGACTCCAAGACCAGACCAAAGATATAGTTAATCATGAAAAAATATTGTACGTTTGCAACTTTTTCAAGGACAATTTGCCAATATTTGATTTTAGCAATTACACTTATTGGAATTCAACCTACAGCTATTCTCACCTATGGTGATCTAAGTAACAATTCCAAAAATAGCAAATTCTTAATCTCTGTAAACTGTCATATTACATTCTATATAAGAAGGAACTTTGCAGATGTGATTAAATTAAAGCATATTGAGATGGGAAAGTATCCTGGATTATCTGGATGAGTCACAACTTTTATCACAAGAATCCTTGTGAGGCTCAGGGATACTTGGCTAATGAAGAGAAGGCAACGTGACTATGGGGATAGAGAGTGGAATGATGTGGCCACAAATCAAAGGCCAGTGACCACCAAAAGATGGAAAAGGCAAAAAATAAATTCTTCCGCAGAGCCTTTGGAAGGAGCAAGGCCCAACTGACACCTCAATTTTAGTCCCTCAAGACTCACTTCAAACTTCATGCCTCCAGAATTATGACAATAAGTTCGTGTTGGTTTAAGCTCCTAAAATTATGGTAATTTGGGGGCGGAGCAAAGATGGCGGTGTGAGTAGGACAGTGGGAATATCCTCCCAAGAACATACATATTTTTGAAAATACAACAAATACAACTATCCCTAAAAGAGAGACCAGAGGACATGGGACAACATCCAGACCACATCCACACCTGCGAGAACCCAGCGCCTCGGGAAGGGGGTAAGATACCAGCCCAAGCCCTGCGAATCCCAAGTGCCCCTCCCCCCAGCTCCCAGCAGGAAGAGAGAGATCTGAGCAGGAGGGAGAAGGAGCCCAGGACTGCTGAACACCCAGCCCCAGCCATCTGGACCAGAGCCCAAACACAGTGCATGTGTGGGGTCCTGGATACTAGGGAAACAGGGCAGCAGGACCGGTGAGCGGGTGCCTGAGGCCGATGTCAGAGAACAAAGAAATGGGAGCGGCCTTTTTTTTTTTTGGCAAGTGCATTTTGGAAGTCTTAAAGGGACAGGGACCCTAATACTAGGGAAACGGGGAAGCAAGACAGGTGAACGGGTGCCTGAGACTGGCGCCTGAGGACAAAGAAAATCGTGCATTTTCCTTTTTTCTTTTTTTTTTTAAATTTTTTATTTACTTTTTTCTTTTTTTTATCTTTTGTTGTTGCTGTTGTTGTTTTGGTTTGGAGAGTGCTTATTGGAAGTCTTAAAGGGGCAGGGCAGGACACTTAGTCCAGAGGCAGGGAATGTGGGGATCTCTGGGCACTCTAACACTCTGGGTAGCAGGGAGCACAGAGGAACCTCACAGAGATAAATAGCATCCCAGCCGCTCACCCTCCACTGGGGCTCCAACATTTTGGAGCAGCAGCCCAAGCCAGGCCATGCCCGCAGCACAGCAGAGGTAAACTCCATATCAGCTGGGCAGGAAGCAGAAGCGCTGTCTGTGCACAGCTGTCCAGCACAAGCCACTAGAGGTCGCTATTCTCCCAGGAGAGGAAGGCCACAAATTAACAAGAAGGAAAGCTCTTTCAACTGTCACTCCTACCAGCTCTGCAAACTATCTCTATCACCATGAAAATGCAAAACTACAGGCAGAGAAAGATCAGAGAGACAACACCTGAGAAGGAGACAGACCTAACCAGTCTTCAAGAAAAAGAATTCAAAATAAAAATCATGAACATGCTGAAGGAGATGCAGAGAAAAATGCAACAGCAATGGGATGAGATGCAGAGAAAAATACAAGAGCAATCGGATGAAGTCCGGAGGGAGATTACAGATGTCAGGAAGGAGATCACAGAAGTGAAACAAACCCTGGAAGGATTTATAAGCAGAATGGATAAGATGCAAGACACCATTGAAGGAATAGAAACCAGAGAACAGGAAGGTATAGAAGCTGACATAGAGAGAGATAAAAGGATCTCCAGGAACAAAACAATACTAAGAGAACTATGTGACCAATCCAAAAGGAACAATATCCGTATTATAGGGGTACCAGAAGAAGAAGAGAGAGGAAAAGGGATAGAAATTCTCTTTGAAGAAATAATTGCTGAAAACTTCTTCAAACTGGGGAGGAAATAATCGAACAGACCACGGAAATACACAGAACCCCCAACAGAAAGAATCCAAGGAGGACAACACCAAGACACATAATAATTAAAATGGCAAGGGTCAAGGACAAGGAAAGAGTTTTAAAGGCAGCTACAGAGAAAAAGGACACCTATAAAGGAAAACCCATCAGGCTAACATCAGACTTCTCGACAGAAACCCTACAGGGCAGAAGAGAATGGCATGATATATTTAATGCAATGAAATAGAAAGGCCTTGAACCAAGGATACTGTATCCAGCACGACTATCATTTAAATATGATGGCAGGATTAAACAATTCCCAGACAAGCAAAAGCTGAGGGAATTTACTTCCCACAAACCACCTCTACAGGGCGTCTTACAGGGACTGCTCTAGATGGGAGCACTCCTAAAAAGAGCACAGAACAAAACACACAACATATAAAGAATGGAGGAGGAGGAATAAGAAGGGAGAGAAGAAAAGAATCTCCAGACAGTGTATATAACAGCTCAATAAGAGAGCTAAGTTAGGCAGTAAGATACTAGAGAGGCTAACCTTGAACCTTTGGTAACTAAGAATCTAAAGCCTGCAATGGCAATAAGTACATATCTCTCAATAGTCACCCTAAATGTAAATGGACTTAATGCACCAATCAAAAGACACAGAGTAATAGAATGGATAAAAAAGCAAGACCTATCTATATGCAGCTTACAAGAAACTCACCTCAAACCCAAAGACATGCACAGGCTTAAAGTCAAGGGATGGAAAAACATATTTCAGGCAAACAACAGTGAGAAGAAAGCAGGGGTTGCAGTACTAATATCAGACAAGATAGACTTCAAAACAAAGAAAGTAACAAGAGATAAAGAAGGACACTACATAATGATAAAGGGCTCCATTCAACAAGAGGACATAACCATTCTAAATATATATGCACACAACACAGGAGCACCAGCATATGTGAAAAAAATACTAACAGAACTAAAGGGGAAAATAGACTGCAATGCATTCATTTTAGGAGACTTCAACACAACACTCACTCCAAAGGATAGATCCACTGGGCCAAAAATAAGTAAGGACACAGAGGCGCTGAACAACACACTAGAACAGATGGACCTAAGAGACATCTACAGAACTCTACATCCAAAAGCAACAGGATACACATTCTTATCAAGTGCACATGGAACATTCTCCAGAATAGACCACATACCAGGCCACAAAAAGAGCCTCAGTAAATACCAAAAGATTGAAATCCTACCAACCAACTTTTCAGACCACAAAGGCATAAACTAGAAATAAACTATACAAAGAAAGCAAAAAGGCTCACAAACACATGGAGGCTTAACTACACACTCCTAAATTATCAATGGATCAATGACCAAATCAAAATGGAGATCCAGCTATATATGGAAACAAACGACAGCAACAACACTAAGCTCCAACTACCGTGGGACACAGCGAAAGGAGGCTTAAGAGGAAAGTATATAGCAATCCAGGCATATTTAAAAAAGGAAGAACAATCCCAAATGAATGGTCTAACGTAACAATTGTTGAAATTGGAAAAAGAAGAACAAATGAGGCCTAAGGTCAGCAGAAGGAGGGACATAATAAAGATCAGAGAAGAAATAAATAAAATTAGAAGAATAAAACAATAGCAAAAATCAATGAAACCAAGAGCTGGTTCTTTGAAAAAATAAACAAAATAGATAAGCCTGTAGCCAGACTTATGAAGAGGAAAAGAGAGTCAACACAAATCAACAGTATCAGAAACGAGAAAGGAAAAATCACGACGGACCCCACAGAAATACAAAGAATTATTAGTGAGTACTATGAAAACCTATATGCTAATAAGCATGGAAACCTAGGAGAAATGGACAACTTCCTAGAAAAATACAACCTTCCAAGACAGACCCAGAAAGAAACAGAAAATCTAAACAGACCAATGACCAGCAACGAAATTGAAGCGATAATCAAAAAACTACCAAAGAACAAAGCCCCAGGGCCAGATGGATTCACCCCAGAATTTTATCAGACATACAGGGACGACATAATACCCATTCTACTAAAAAATTTCCAAAAAATAGAAGAGGAGGGGGTACTCCCAAACTCATTCTATGAAGCTAACATCACCCTAATATCAAAACCAGACAAACACCCCACCAAAAAAGAAAACTACAGACCAATATCCCTGATGAACGTAGATGCAAAAATACTCAACAAAAAATATTAGCAAACCGAATTCAAAAATACATCAAAAGGATCATACACCATGACCAAGTGGGATTCATCCCAGGGATGCAAGGATGGTACAACATTCGAAAGTCCATCAACATCATCCACCACATCAACAAAAAGAAAGACAAAATTCACATGATCATCTCCATAGATGCTGAAAAAGCATTAGATAAAATTCAACATCCATTCATGATAAAAACTCTCAGCAAAATGGGAGAAGAGGGCAAGTACCTCAACATAATAAAGGCCATCTAAGATAAACCCACAGCCAGCATTATATTGAACAGCGAGAAGCTGAAAGCTTTTCCTCTGAGATCGGGAACTAGACAGGGATGCCCACTTTCCCCACTGTTATTTAACATAGTACTGGAGGTCCTAGCCATGGCAATTAGACAAAACAAAGAAATACAAGGATTCCAGATTGGTAAAGAAGAAGTTAAACGGTCACTATTTGCAGATGACATGATACTAAAGACTCCACCCCAAAACTACTAGAACTGATATCGGAATACAGCAAAGTTGCAGGATACAAAATCAACACACAGAAATCAGAAATCTGTGGCTTTCCTATACACTAACAATGAACCAACAGAAAGAGAAATCAAGAAAACAACTCCATTCACAATTGCATCAAAAAAATAAAATACCTAGGAATAAACCTAACCAAAGAAGTGAAAGACTTATACTCTGAAAACTACAAGTCACTCTTAAGAAAAATTAAAGGGGATACTAATAGATGGAAACTCATCCCATGCTCGTGGCTAGAAAGAATTAATATCATCAAAATGGCTATCCTACCCAAAGCAATATACAGATTTGATGAAATCCCTATGAAACTACCAGCAACATTCTTCAATGAACTGGAACAAATAATTCAAAAATTCATATGGAAACACCAAAGACCCCGAAAAGCCAAAGCAATCCTGAGAAAGAAGAATAAAGTAGGGGGATCGCACTCCCCAACTTCAATCTCTACTATAAAGCCATAGTAATGAAGACAATTTTGTACTGGCACAAGAACAGAGTCACAGACTAGTGGAACAGACTAGAGAATCCAGACATTAACCCAGACATATACGGTCAATTAATATTTGATAAAAGAGCCATGGACATACAATTGTGAAATGACAGTCTCTTCAACAGATGGTGCTGGCAAAACTGGACAGCTGCATGTAGGAGAATGAAACTGGACCACTGCCTAACCCCATATACAAAAGTAAACTCAAAATGGATCAAAGACCTGAATGTAAGTCATGAAACCATAAAAATCTTGGAAAAAAACATAGGCAAAAACCTCTTAGACATAAACATGAGTGACCTCTTCTTGAACATATCTCCTCGGGCAAGGAAAACAACAGCAAAAATGAACAAGTGGGACTATATTAAGCTGGAAAGCTTCTGTACAGCAAAAGACACCATCAATAGAATAAAAAGGAACCCTACAGTATCAGAGAATATATTTGAAAATGACAGATCCAAAAAAGGCTTGACGTCCAAAATATATAAAGAGCTCACATGCCTCAACAAACAAAAAACAAGTAACCCAATTAAAAAATGGGCAGAGGAACTGAACAGACAGTTCTCTAAAAAAGAAATATAGATGGCCAACAGACACATGAAAACATGCTCCACATCACTAATTATCAGAGAAATGGAAATTAAAACTACAATGAGATATCACCTCACACCAGTAACGATGGCTGCCATCCAAAAGACAAACAACAACAAATGTTGGCGAGGCTGTGGAGAAAGGCGAACCCTCCTAAACTGCTGGTGGAAATGTAAATTAGTCCAACCATTGTGGAAAGCAGTATGGAGGTTCATCAAAATGCTAAAAACAGACTTACCATTTGACCCAGAAATTCCACTACTAGGAATTTACCCTAAGAATGCAGCAATCAAGTATGATAAAGACAGATGCACCCCTATGTTTATCGCAGCACTATTTATAATAGCCAGGAATTGGAAGCAACCTAAATGTTTATCGATAGATGAATGGATAAAGAAGATGTGGTACATATACACAATGGAATACTACTCAGCCATAAGAAAAGGGCAAATCCTACCATTTGCAGCAACATGGATGGAGCTGGAGGGTATTATGCTCAGCAAAATAAGCCAAGCAAAGAAAGAGAAATACCAAATGATTTCACTCATCTGTGGAGTATAAGAACAAAGGAAAAACTGAAGGAATAAAACAGCAGCAGAATCACAGAACTCAAGAATGCACTAACAGGTACCAAAGGGAAAGGGACTGGGGAGGATGGGTGGGTAGGGAGGGATAAGGGGAAGGGGAGAAAAAGGTGGATATTAAGATTAGCATGCATGGGGGGTGGGAGAAAGGGGAGGGCTGTACAACACAGAGAAGACAAGTAGTGATTCTACAACACTTTGCTATGCTGATGGACAGTGACTCTAAAGGGGTTTATAGGGGGGACCTGGTATAGGGGAGAGCCTAGTAAACATAATATTCATCATGTAAGTGTAGATTAATGATAACAACAGCAACAACAAAAAACAGCAGTTCGTGTGTGGTGACCTCCAATGAGATCTACACAATGGTATAAAGGGCATATAAAAGTATAGGCAAAGGGTTTGTTTGTGCTTATACAGAGGATGAAAGCCTAATTTGGCTATGCCGAAAATGAACTAAGATACGATATGAAAAAGAACTTCCAACATCAGCACTCTCTGGAAGACTCATGCCAGAAGATGATTATCAAAAAACCCCAAGAAAGATCCACACACTGCTGCAGGTGTAGATGCACTCATCCCACCGGTTCTCGGACTTGCCATGGGAATGAAAAAGGAGATATCTAAGCTGGCCCATGCATACAGTAAAACAAGAAATTTGACTGGATCTACACTGGTGGATCTCAACCAAGAATTATGAGAAGTGCAAATTGTAGCGCTCCAAAATCTTACAACTACAGACTATTTGCTGTTAAAAGAACATATGGGATGTGAACAGTCCCCAGGAATGGGTTGTTTTAATTTGTCTGATTTCTCTCAGACTGTTCAAGTTCAGTTGGACAATATCCACCATATCATAGATAAGTTTTCACAAATGCCTAAGGTGCCTAACTGGTTTTCTTGGTTTCACTGGAGATGTCTGGTAATTATAGGTATGCTTTGGTTATGTAACTGTATTCCTATTATGTTAATGTGTGTGTGCAATTTAATTAGCAGTTTAAAACCTATACATGCTGAAGTTACTATACAAGAAGATATGTCAAAGAAATAATCAATCTTCCCATGTTTTCTTCCGCCTGCTACTTCTATAGCTTTTCTTTTTCCTTCCTAATTACAACCCATAAATAGAATTCGTGCCTCATATCAAATTTACCGTGTATCACAATTCTTCCAAGTGGTAAAGATACCTCAAGACAAATGCTGGGCATAGAAGCCACAGGGCATAAATATGCAAAGTAAAAAACTAACCTTTTCAAACAATATGGCTTCTCTCTCACTTACCAACTTTACATTTCCCTGTATGGCCCCAGAAGATGACTGGTTAGCAGAGACGGGTAAGATTCCTCAAGAGAGGAACAACCTAAGACAGGCACAGTTGCAGGGGGGCCATCAGGTGAGGAATTGGGGATCAACAGAGGTGAGGCTTAGAACCTCCCCACCCCTGTTCTGAGAGAAATCTTCTGCATACGTGGATGTTTTATTGCCGTTGTCTAGCTTGGATTAACACATAGTCTACAGGCACACACCTGATCATCTACATTTGCTCTCTTACAACACTAAACTATGTTTTCTACCTTTATCTTGCATCTACCTACCACTTCAGCATTTTATTAAAAATAATAATAATAAAGAGAGAAATGTGGTATCCACATATAAATCAAGTATAAAAATCAAATGAATATTCATATTTGAACTGACTGTTTATAGTTCATAATGCATGATCAAAACCAAAATTTTCTGTGATGACTGCCCTTGTACTATTCACCGTGTAACTTATTCACTATGTAAGAATTTGTTCAGCATGTAAGAACTTGTTCATTATGCTCCAGAAGATTGGAGACTGACGAAAATTGTGCTTGGTGTGGATTAACGATTATACATTGAGCATCGAGTCCCCTGTACAGAATTTTATTGTTGTTAACAACCATTTGATCAAAAAAAATAGGAGAGATGCCCTCACAAAAAAAAATAATAAATAAATAAATAAATAAAGTACACACTTCAACTGTAAAAAAAAATTAGAGAAGAAATAAATAAAATTGAGAAGAATAAAACAATAGCAAAAATCAATGAAACCAAGAGCTGGTTCTTCGAGAAAATAAACAAAATAGATAAGCCTCTAGCCAGACTTATGAAGAGGAAAAGAGAGTCAACACACATCAACAGAATCAGAAACAAGAATGGAAAAATCACGACGGACCCTACAGAAATACAAAGAATCATTAGAGAGTACTATGAAAAAAATATACGCTAACAAGCTGAGTAAACTAGGAGAAATGGACAACTTCCTAGAAAAATGCAACCTTCCAAGACTGACCCAGAAAGAAACAGAAAATCTAAACAGGCCAATTACCAGCAACAAAATTGAAGCAGTAATCAAAAAAACTACCAAAGAACAAAACCCCCAGGCCAGATGGATTAACCTCGGAATTTTATCAGACATACTCATTCTCTTCAAAGGTTTCCTAAAATAGAAGAGGAGGGAATACTCCCAAACACATTCTATGAAGCCAACATCACCCTAATTCCAAAACCAGGCAAAGACCCCACCAAAAAAGAAAACTACAGACCAATATCCCTGATGAACGTAGATGCAAAAACACTCAACAAAATATTAGCAAACCGAATTCAAAAATACATCAAAAGGATCATACACCATGACCAAGTGGGATTCATCCCAGGGATGCAAGGATGGTACAACATTCGAAAATCCATCAACATCATCGACAACATCAACAAAAAGAGAGACAAAAATCACATGATCATCTCCATAGATGCTGAAAAAGCAATCAATAAAATTCAACATCCATTCATGATAAAAACTCTCAACAAAATGGGTATAGAGGGCAAGTACCTCAACATAATAAAGGCCATATATGATAAACCCAGAGCCAACATGATACTGAACAGTGAGAAGCTGAAAGCTTTTCCTCTGAGATGGGGAACAAGACAGGGATGCCCACTCTCCCCACTGTTATTCCACATAGTACTGGAGGCCCTAGCTGAGGCATTTAGACAAAACAAAGAAATAGAAGGAATCCAGATTGGTAAAGAAGAAGTTAAACTGTCATTATTTGCAGATGACATGATAGTGTACATAAAAAATCCTAAAGAGTCCACTCCGAAACTACTAGAGCTAATATCAGAATACAGCAAAGTTGCAGGATACAAAATTAACACACAGAAATCTGTGGCTTTCCTATACACTAACAATGAACCAATAGAAAGAGAAATCAGGATGACAATTCCATTCACAATAGCATCAAAAAGAATAAAATACCTAGGAATACCTAACCAAGGAAGTGAAAGACCTATACTCTGAAAACTACAAGACCCTCTTAAGAGAAATTAAAGAGGTCACTAACAAATGGAAACTCATCCCATGCTCCTAGCTAGGAAGAATTAATATCGTCAAAATGCCATCCTGCCCAAAGCAATATACAGATTGGATGCAATCCCTATCAAACTATCAACAGCATTCTTCAATGAACTGGAACAAATAATTCAAAAATTCATGTGGAAACACCAAAGACCCCGAATAGCTAAAGCAATCCTGAGAAGCAAGAATAAAGTGGGGGGGATCTCACTACCCAACTTCAAGCTCTACTACAAAGCCACAGTAATCAAGACAATTTGGTACTGGCACAAGAACAGAGCCACAGACCAATGGAACAGAATAGAGACTCCAAACATTAACCCAAACATATATGGTCAACTAATATTCGATAAAGTGGCAATGGACATACAATGGGGAAATGACAGTCTCTTCAACAGATGGTGCTGGCAAAACTGGACAGCTATATGTAAGAGAAGGAAACTGGATCACTGTCTAACCCCATACACAATAGTAAATTCAAAATGGATCAAAGACTTGAATGTAAGTCATGAAACCATAAAGCTCTTAGAAAGAAACCTAGGCAAAAATCTCCTAGACATAAACATGAGTGACCTCTTCTTGAACATATCTCCCCAGGCAAGGGAAACAAATGCAAAAATGAACAAATGGGACTATATCAAGCTGAAAAGCTTCTGTACAGAAAAGGACACCATCAATAGAACAAAAAAGTATCCTACAGTATGGAGAATATATTCATAAATGACAGATCCAACAAAGGGTTGACATCCAAAATATATAAAGAGCTCACACACCTCAACAAACAAAAAGCAAATAATCCAATTAAGAATGGGCAGAGGAGCTAAATAGACAGTTCTCTAAAGAAGAAATTCAGATGGCCAACAGACACATGAAAAGATGCTCCACATCGCTTGTCATCAGAGAAATGCAAATTAAAACCATAATGAGATATCATCTCACACCAGTAAGGATGGCTACCATCCAAAAGACAAACAACAAAAAATGTTGGCAAGGTTGTGGAGAAAGGGGAACCCTCCTACACTGCTGGTGGGAATGTAAATTAGTTCAACCATTGTGGAAAGCAGTATGGAGGTTCCTCAAAATGCTCAAAATAGAAATACTGACAGATGCACCCCTATGTTTATCACAGCACTATTTACAATAGCCAAGAAATAGAAGCAACCTAAGTGTCCATCAGTAGATGAATGGATAAAGAAGATGTGGCACATAAACACAATGGAATATGACTAAGCTATAAGAAAAAACAGATCTTACCATTTGCAACAACATGGATGGAGCTAGAGGGTATTATGCTCAGTGAAATAAGCCAGGCAGAGAAAGACAAGTACCAAATGATTTCCCTCATATGTGGAGTATAAGAACAAAAGAAAACTGAAGGAACAAAACAGCAGCAGAATCACAGAACCCAAGAATGGACTAATAGTTACCAAAGGGAAAGGGACTGGGGGGGATGGGTGGGAAGGGAGGGATAAGGGCGGGAAAAAAGAAAGGGGGCATTACTATTAACATGTATAGTGTGGGGGATCACAGGGAGGGCCGTGCAACACAGAGAAGACAAGTAGTGATTTTACATAATCTTACTTTGTTGATGCACAGTGACTGTGAACGGGTAGGTGGGGGGTACTTGGTGAGGGGGGGAGGCTAGTGAACATAATGTCCTTCATGTAATTGTAGATTAATGATACCAAAATAAAATTTTAAAAAAATTATGGTAATTTGTAATGGCAGCAATAGGAACTAAGACATCCCAAACCTTAAAGATATGCAAAGCAACAATCCTTTTCTTACTGAAGCCTTTTTTCTAAATTCAAAAAAAAATTCCAAAATGATGTCAATTAAGAGGAGATCCATGTGAAAATCAATGAAATGGAAAAAAGAAAGATTATACAGAAAATCAATGAAATAAAAAGCTGACTTCTCTAAAAGATCAATGAAATTCTTAAAATTCTTGCCAGACTGATGAGGAAAAAATGTTACAAGACACAAATTGCCAATATAAGGAATGAGAGAGATAATCTTACTACAAAATATACTGATATTAAGTGAGTAAGAGAATATTATGATCCAATTTGTCACAGTAAATTCAGCAATTTAGATGAAATGGGCCAATTCCTTGGAAAATTAATATCATCAAAGCTTGCTCAAAAACTAGATTCCCGTACTAAGGTCCCTTAAATTCTAATAAATAACACCAAAAACCTTTCCTAAAAGAAAACCCCAGACACTGATCACAGACGGTAGCATTGGTGAATTTTCTTGTGCAATTAAGGAAAGTAGAATACCAGTTGTACACATTTTTTGAAAATAATAATAAAGTAAAAATAACTTTTTGAGTATTGCAACTGATGCCCCAGGTATTAGAACACCTCTTCCCTCTAGATGATGAAAATGTAACCTCTTCCAAACCATATGTGACCTTTGGGAATTTTCCCTGCTGGTTTCTGATGATTCTTTCCCTCGCCTGTGGAGCTTCCCACCACAGATGTGCTGAAGACTATTCAGGCAGACATTTGAAAGATCCTTCTGCCCATCTCCAAATATGGCTCTCTCTGCAGTAAACTTCCCCCAAAACCAGATATATGGCCTCTGTAAACTTTGATCTGTCTCCATAATTCATCAGGACTTTTGAACTTCTGCTTGGATTCTTCCTCCCTGAACTGAGTCCTGAAAACTGCCTCCAGCCAGTATGTTAGGAAAATCATGGAGGGAAACTAGCTCATTTCCCTTTCCTCATAGATCACAGCAATACTGAGCCCATTGCCCAATGTTTGAAAAAGTGTTGTTTAATTTATTTTCTCTTCTTTTTCCAGTTCTTTATAGCAGGCAGGAATTCAATTCTCATTAAAGTTAATCTTTCCTGGGTCAAAGCAGAAACCTCATTAAGTTTTAAGAAATTAAGAAACTATAATAAAAAATACATGGCCTTTTCATTTAGGGTGTGTGGACTTAAAAGCATAATTTTGAAACAGGATTTAGTTTCAACACTAACTCGACAATAAGTAACATTGGTATTATTAATACGCTGGGGAGTCCATGGTAAAGCTGAACTTAATGTGCAAGGGTTGGTGGACAATTATCCAAGTGCCTTTTCTAGACAATAATTACCTCATTTTATTATTAAAATGCACAGTCTGGAATTTCTTATGAAGCAAGATGATTGAAATGTGTACCAATAGTACTACATTAATGTTTTTTATTCAAAGTACTTTTAATTTAAAAATTTTACATAAAACAAAAATTTGACTAAAAGAAACAAACATAAGCATTTTCAGGTATGACCCTGAGTCGGAGGCTGGAGGTGCAGTGCAGTTGGTCATAACCTGAATTATGATGACTCTAAAATGTAAAGGAGAAAGAAAACTTTTAAAGAATAGTATTCTCACAGTGTCAGTGTTTTAAACATTTTCTATCATATCAACCATGTAAGTTTCATTATTTCAGTATTCAAAGCTGCAAGTTATATTCTACTTATCTTCCTAAGAAAATTCTCTATGCTAAACATCTTTTATAGGTGGCCCTAAATCTGAAATAGTGGCTATGAATACCAAGAGTTTGAAGGAGCATGGTGAGCCTTTGTTTCTATAAGACTGTCATCTGGGATCACCTGCTACTAGAAAACACATTTTTTAAATATGACATTTGGATATACCTAGCAATATGATCTTAATTTAACTCATTATCTTCTATCTATGTATCCTTTTATGCATCTGTGTGTCTATATATATATGTACATGTAATTAATCATTTTACCTATATACATCATTTTCCGGCAGTATTTAAAAGCATATCCTGTATATCATCTCATTTCACCTATAAGCACTTCAGTGTGCCCTTTTAACAGATAGTTTTTAAAAATAAAAATTATAGTACCATTTTTATACCTAACAAAAATTAACTGTAATTCCTTAATACATCTAATAATATATTTTTTCTAATTTTTAATTGTCTTTTACATTTCTTCCCCAAAAATAAGGTCCACTTATGGCATTTGTTGATATGTCTTCAAAATTTTTAATCTCTAATAGCTTCCTCTTTTAAAGATGTTTACTTTTTGTAGAAACTGCTCTGTAGAATTTCCAACATTCTGCATTTGACCAACTGCATCTTCATAGTTCTCACTGAGTGGATTCTCCTATCTGCAGCATGTCTGGCAAACTGCGCTGACTCATGTATCTGAAGCTTCATTAGATTCAGATCAATAGTATTTATAACTGTATAATAATCTTTTAAAAATCACTTTCAAGTCATGACCCTAAAAGACACAGTATTTGCCATATAATGAATTTCTGAGCATTGAGAAAATAAAACAATGCTTACTTAATTGGCTCACTGGGTAATCAGTATTATAGATGCTGATAACACCACAGCAAAAAGCAAACTTCATTTATCACAAGTCTCTCAACTTATAATTTAGCATTGACTATTTGAGAGTATTTAAGTGAAAAAATTAAATAAAATGTGTCCTTCAGCTAGCACTCTACAGTAAATAAAATACCATCTCATTAACATCTGTAAAGCCATACAGTGATTATTTCATTCTTTTGTCTATTAGCATGATACATTGACCATAACAACTAATATACTAAGTAAAGATATAATTATATAATGCATCTTATAAAAAGAATTCTCAAGTGTTAGTTAGACAACCAGGCTAGAGTGAGGGGGAAATTGGGGAGAAGTAGAAGAATATTACTAGTACATTACACAGGTAATAAAGTAGGGGGCTGAGGAAAGAGGGAGGAATAAACAGCCTACAGAAATTAACCTTAATGCTCTAATGATCGTAGCTCTGACACTTTGGGTACCATTTGCCAACTTTCCCTCCACACATGTATATATTGGAAAGTTGTCACTCTTATTCATTTTGAAAACATCTTGAAATATTAATCTTTGTTTCTTCAATACTTATTATGAAGAGAGCTAGCCTCGCTCGAGTAGGAGTTTAATGAGAAAAAAAGGTAAGTATTTTAGTTTGGATTTCCAAAATAGGCTCTTGAATCTTACATCAGAATTAGAAGTTGTGAAAGTCAGTTTTGTTTTGTTTTGCAAAAGCAAGATATGGTTGAGAGAATAACTTTTTTCACAGAAGGATAGTGTGTAAATGTTTAACAAAACACTGCAAAGAGAGTGACGGAAAATCCAAGCTGACCCATCCTTTCTGGACACCAAACAAATTTCATGGGAGCAGGAGGAAAAGAGGACAACTGAGTAAGAGGTGAATATGCAAAATTCAGAAGGATCCTAAGACCAGGAAGCTGGAACTGGGAGATCCCAGTAGACAAGACTGGAGAAAGCTAATGAGGAAATTATGGACAGCTATAAGCAATGCCTGTGTATCAAAGTCAGCATCGAGGCATGATCTGGTTCCATCTGGTACCAGGGCCAGGCACCTAAATGGGTGACAAGCCATGGTTGAATCACTATCACCTTCCAGTGACCACCACACATCACCTGTGTCGACATCAACCATTCGCATTACTAATTGATGAGACTTTTTTATGCTGATTGCTAAATATCACCAGTGGATTGTCCTGCAAAAGTGAAATTTGCTCAAGGACAGAAATTTAGCAGGGATGAAGTGAGCTGCTCCAAGTAGAAATTGCCTTCTCAATGGTCTCACAGTCTCAAAAAGTGTATAGGTCCCATGATTCTTGAAGAGGTTTTGGTAGTTTGGATAGGAAAGTTCCATAGGAGTCCCTGCACTTGGGTGGTATCAGACAACGGTGAAACCCACTCCAGGTACAAATGCAGATAAATTACAAACCAGACCAGCTGGCTACTCCCCATTGGCCTCTAGGATCCCTTTCACCTCCTCTGTTTCACACCAATTTATGCCTCTCATTGGCTACAAATCAATCCATTGATTCTCTTCAGTTTTAGATACAAAAAGTTACTGCTTCTGATAAAAATCACAGTCTGAGTTACACTGATATCAGCTCTGATGCTGAGAATCCCACTCATCTGCACTTGACTCTCCCATGCCTTGACAACTTGGCAGTCACAGGGATGGTAACAATGAATGAAATCTATGATGTCATCCAGGTCTGAAAATGTTAACTGGGGGTTGATAGAAACAGATAATGACATACAATCACAGGTCCAAAATCAAATAGAAGTTAGGGATAAAATTCTGTCACCGTCAGGATATTTTTCTTATTGGTATTGCCTATGAGTATACTTGATAGATAATATCGTTTCAGACTATAAATTACAGTGCATGCTTTTTACATAATTCAATCTCCCACTCTGTGTGGGGACACACCTGGTGAACTAGAACAATAAAGCATCACCATTGAGATGATTTTCATCCCAGGAGATTGTGGTGCAGAACAGAACATTAATTATAGCTACTAAGGAGGGAAAGACAAGTGTCCGTCAAACTCTCAGACTGGGAATAATTACCAGGATTGGCAGCTGAGGTCTCATGGGGAAAGGTGCCTGTAATCTATCATCTTCTCCCTCTGAACGCGGAGGAGCCAGAGGAAACCTAATGGTTTCATGCTTTTATTCCTGGAATTTCTGTAACAGAAAGTTTAATGATTACCTGTTGATACAGTTTAGCTAAGTGTTAAGGAATAATGAATTTGGAGTTCGATAAATCAAAGTTTGAAGCGTTCTGCCACTCGCCAACTTCAAGCAGTTGAGGGGGCCTTTTTTCTGCCTGCTGGACCAGACACCCCCTCTTCTTCCTTGGTAATGGAACTGGAACTCCATTGACATAATTTGGGATTGTATTAGTCCCTGTTCTCTAAAGGCAGAGCGTGAGACACAGATTAAAATGTTATTGTTGGAGAGGTGCTAACTGGGGAAGGTAAGTATGAGAACAAAAGAGGAAGTGAGTCACGTGAACGATCAAAAGATCAAAAGCTCTTCAATCTTGTGCCCGTGGTGATGGCTGCTTCCCAGGAAGCTATGAGGGCACCTCGGACGGTTCTTGCAGAAAGTGCACCGCTTCCCTTTGAGGACTTGGCCAGGGGGATTCGCCTCAAAGCAGTTCAGAGAAGGGAGAAGAGGCAGGGTTTGTCGGCCGCAGTCTCCTCTAGCTTCCTGCCCTCGTTTCTATGATCACAGTTTACCTCGTGGAGAGTTAACGCCTCCATGTGTCTGTATTTTGTCGTAAGGCTTCTGAGCAGCTGCTCTGGAAGTCACACCCTGTATTTCATGATAATCTGAAAATGGAGGAATGACAGGAAGGGGACAAAGCATTGACCACGAGAAAGCAAGGAGTTGGAAGGTGAGGGAATCTGAGAAGGTGCGCAAGGGTGCTGACTAGGACCGTGACACTGCGCCAAGCCCCAGTGCATCACTCATGGATGAACCAGGGTGTGGGAAAGTCCTGTGGAGCATTTTGCTTTACATTTGAGAGTGATTGGCTTAAAACTGTGCGAGTCTTTTATGCTGTATTGTATTAAGACTGTCCTGGAAAATTTTTTCCTTTACAGTTCAAGAAGTGGTATGAACAAGGAAAATCCACACTTTTCTGCCCTTGTCTTGAATGCTTGTATTTGACCAAATCTAAAATACATGAAGAGGCTGAGTGGCAGCATGTTTAAGGACATGCGATCTGGAGATTTAGTTCAGATCTTGGCTTTCTCATGTACGATGAACAGGGAAAGTTATTTAGCCTATCTGTGCTCATGTTCCTCAACTGTAAAATAACAGTGACACTAGTAGCTACCTGATGATATATCGTGAGGACTCAATGAGTTAAGGTGTGTAAATATCTTAGAAATGGTAAGTGGGCAACAAAAATTATCTGTTTTATTATAGATATGCTCTCAGTAATGCTGATGTTTATAGACGCGACTTAATCTTTGTCCTTGAATATTGTGTAAATTCCTCACTTTGGATAATCTCAGGGTTGTTCAGGGTGTGAGTCCCTAATGACTGACACTGTCTCAAATGCTTGGAGGGTACTAATTTACCTGTAAAACTAAGTACTTTATCATCTATTTGAAAACAGAGAGGCAGCAACACATAAAGCTTTTTAAATCCCTCAGAAGAAAAAAACCCTTATAAATACACGTTTTTATTTTTTTTCCCCCTACTTCTTAGATCTAAGTCATTGGTTGGAGTTTTTTGAAAAGTAATCTGCTCCTCTCTGACCTTATATTTCCTCAGTAAAATTCATATCCTAATGAAAATTACTGCCAAATATTACCTCTCTGAATCATCCCATCATCCCTAATGTTAGTGTCCTATTTATCTACATTAGACATAAGAATTTCAGTTGACTTATGTCTTGAGTAAAGTTCTTAGGAAATAAATTCCTTTATTCATCTATTCTCCCTCTAGCTTTCTGTTTTTTGTTCTCTGTTGCCTCAATGTTACCAAGAATATAGTTTATTAATATTTCAGCATTTTCACTTAAACTCTTATATTCAACTTCATTTCATATTATAAAACTGGAATTTAATAGTTTCCTACTGCATACTTCATTCTTTAATAAAAAAAAATTTCACACATCCTCTTTCGAGGGCATGGATGAATACCAGTCTACCACCACTGTCTCCTTTCATTACGTTTTAATCCTGTGTGAAATGTACTCTGATAGCAACAATCATTGTCACCATTTTTTAAAAAATGATTCTCTATTCATTCTGAGAGAATTCTTTCTTTAAAAATGCCTTGAACATGGCTTATCACTAAGACAGTTTTCCAAGCCACATACTTCTTAATGGATTTTCTATTCTGATAAAATCCTTAAAAAGGCCACTTCAGTTTTTTAGTAAAGGAAAAACTTCATCTATAGAGTCAAGATGTTTGAGCTAGTGATAGCACTATAGTAAAATCTTTTGGGATGATCAAGGTGATTAATTATATGATTGCATCTTTTAAAGAAGAGAACTGGGTCTTGAAAGTACTTTTGACAGTTTGTTTCATCACATAAAGAAAGCATGATTGTTTAGATTTCAAGAGGAGATGTACAAGATTTACTTGATTATCTTTTTTATAAAATGACCAGGCATTTACTTCTGTTTTATTATGGTTCAGTGTTTTTGTATCTAATCATGAAACATGAACAGCCAGTGAGAATACCAAGTGGACTTTAGGGATATGTGAGTAGGCATCATAAAGGGCATCGTTACATTAAAGTAATAACAACAGGGAGTGAGGGGGGCTTCTTAGGAAGATGTGGGTTCCATTATTGAAACTTTATTTTTTTGTCACAAAATTTCTACAAATTTTGTAGTCTTTGTTGAGGCTTTCCAGAAAAAATCTTTCTGTTCTTGTCATCTTGGTTATTCTATTAATTTTTGACAATTCATTCCAGAGCAATTTATCCTCTTTGATAACTAATCTTTCTGGTTGTGGTCGGTTTCCCGCAGAAGCTGTGTTTTCCCTTATACACTTTTGCAAACACACTTATTCTAGCAGGCACTGTATTGCTCTTTCCCTAAAATTCTGCCTTTCCCACTGCTCAAAGCGAGAACTCTATATCCATCTTTACAGCACTGCTTCTTCTGCATAATATGTAGAAATGTTTTTGAAAATGGCAGAAGACGAGTGTAAAACCATCTAAACAGAAAAAGAAACATATTGACTTTCATAAGTGAACATTTTAGGTGTACATCTGATTTAAGATAAAATTGCATCAAGGGGTCAAATTATCTTAGAAAGCTACTATTTTATTTGATTCACCATCACCACCACCCCCGCTTGTGTTTTTCTCAAACAAACATGATCCTCAAGCTGACAATAACCCAGGTCTAATTTTGCTTTGTAAAGGCAAACACAGAAGCAATCAAATCTAATTTTAGTTGTTCAAACAAAATTCTGAGAATAGAAATTCATTGTCTCTAATGAGGTTAAATGCTTATAATGAACACTTGATGTGGCCTGTGGCCAAGGGCATGGAATACATTGATTAGTTTTGGCACAAGTCCAATGCCCCTCTTAGAACATCTAGTTGAGTCACTTTAAATCTGTTAGGATTCTTACTTGTTCATAAAAGAATGTGCTTTTGTGGGAATAACCAGTACTATTTTGTTTGTTTTTGTATGAGTAAGAAGCTTAACAATTTTAAATCACTTTCAGAACTACAATTCAAAATTAGCCTAACAGGAGTACTAAAACTATTGGAAATACTGAAACTAAGCTGTCTCTGACCCAATTAAGAGCTGCTATCTCTACCCCCACCCCAGATCTGCAGCCACCCTGCCGCCAGCACCAGGATGATGGGTCTCACACTCACTGACATCTCCTCGCTTAGCCCATTTGTGAATATTAATCTCAAGCAGGTATATGTGACTGACAGCAACAAAGTGCATGTCTGCTCATCAGCATACAGGAAGAATGATGAAAAGCTGTTTGGTTCTAAATTAGGATTACAACAGCAGAATGAACACTGTGAAGAAATATGAAGATGTTCAGAAGATGTTAAGAGATGTAAGACAATTGCCAGCTGCACACGTATATCTCCACTCAAATATATGGATTGATATTGAGGAATGCTTATGCCCTGTGGAAAATCTGGAAAACCTTTTCTTTCTTTTTGTAACTACTGAATAAATGGTAAGAAAAATTGTAGGCAAAAAAGTAATTAATTAATTAATTGTAATAATAATAAAAGTATACTTTATTATCTTAAAACTCAGCAAAAAGTAAACATTCAATTCAGTGTCTGTTAGTTGAATGAATTAATAATACTCAAAATCAAATTGCATTTAGTATACATACAAAACAATAGCAGATGTTGCTACATCTGGTTTTAGAGAACAAAATAAAAAAAAAGCAATGACATTACCAACATAAATTGACTATCTATAAAGCACAGAAATAGAATATTTAAAAGCTATTATCAGCATATTTAAACATGAAGGATATTATATAGCATATTAAAGTCAATAGAAATTTATCACAGTGATTCCACAATGACAAATTTTAATATGTAATTCTTCCCAGCATCATTTAATAGAGACAATAAAATATTTTATGGATTTAGGGAGATAAGTAAATTTACCTAATATAGTCAATTAAAATTATAGACAGGATCCCTAATGCTGTAAAATCATCTATTAATAATTTTCCCCAAAGTAGGGTGCTGACATTTTGGCCACATTATGACTCCTTATACATACTGTAAAATACAATCTTGGCCTTTCAATTTGCCCCCAGAAAACAGAAGAACTAATAAGGCTAGGGACAGAATGTTACTTTCACAGACAAAAATGGGTTGGCAAACTGGCAAAGTTCTTATGAAATGAGATTTTTTTTTTTTGCATTACCTCTGAGTAGTGACATCAATGAGCTTCTGGGAAAGGGGACATTGATGAGGGAAGCTAAAGAAGACACAGATAAATGGGAATACATTCCATCTTCATGAGCTGGAATTAATTGTTAAAATATCTGTATTGCCCAAGTGATCTATAGAGACAATGTGAACCCAATCGAATCCTAATGGCATTCTTTACAGAAATAGAAACAAAAAAAGTTAAAATTTGTATGGAATTACAGAAGACTCCAAATAGTCAAAGCAGTCTTGAGAGTAAGAACAAAGGTGAGACATCAGTCTCCCTAATAACAAAACTTACTACAAAGCTACAGTAATCAAAACACTATAATACTGACATAAAGATAGATGTATGGACCAATGGAACAGCATAAAGAGACTGAAATAAATCCACACATCTATAATTAATTGACCTTCAGCAAGGATGATAAGTAACAAATTGGGGAAAGATAGTCTCTACAATAATTGATGCTCTGAAAACTGGATAAATCACATACAGAAAAATAAAATTGGACACATCTCACACCATATGCAAAAGTAAATGCAAAATAGTTGCAGAGTTAAACATAAGACTTTAAGCCAAAAAACTCCTAGAAAAAACATAGGGTGAAAGCTTCCTAATATTGATCTGGACAATGATTTCTTAGATATAATACCAGAAGCACAGGCAAAAAAAGTAAAAACAGATAAATCCAGTTGCATCAAACTGAAAACCTTCTGCACAGCAAAGGAAACAATCAACAGGGTGAAAAGGTAACTCATGGAAAGGGAGAAAATACTTGCACACTACATACATGATAAGGGCTTAGTATCCAAACTATACAAGGGACCACCAACTCAATAGAAAACAACTTGATTTTAAAATGGGCAAAGTGCCTGAATGGACGTTACTTAAAATAATGCATACAAATGTCCAACAGGTATATGAAAATGTGCTCAATTTCTCTAATCAGCACAGAAATGCAGGTTAAAACCACAGTAAGATATCTCCTCATACCTGTTAGAATGACTATCATCAAAAAGACAAGAGAAAACAACTATTGGTGAGGGTATGGAGAAAAGGCAACACTGTAAACTATTGGTGGGACTGTAAATTGGTGGTAGTTGTAGAATAAAGTATAAGTGTTCTTCAACAGATTAAAAGTAGAACTACCACATGGTCTAGCAATCCTATTTCTGGGTATATGTCAAAAGGAAATAAAATCAGTATCTCAAATAGTTTATGTTCATGACATTTCTCAAAGCACCCCAATGTTCATTTCAACACTATTCACAACACTCAAGTTAAGGAAATAACCGAACTGTCCATTAATGGATGAGTGGATAAAGAATTGTGGCATATCCACTGAGTATACAATGGATAGACTCAACCATAAAAAAGAAGGAAATCCTACCATTTTCCACATGGATGAACCTGGAGGCTATTATACTAAGTGAAATAAGCCAGTGACAGAAAAACAAATTCTGTATGATCTTATGTACCCGTGGAATCTAAAATAGTTAAACTCATTAAAAAATGAGAGTAGAAAAAAAAAAAATACCAAATCTTAGACAAACTAGAGAAAAAAGAGAAGTGAATAAGAATTCAATCTCCAGAGGAGTAAGAACTTTCCAAGCTCAGAGCAACCGAATAAAACACAACAAAGATCAACAGATTCAACTACTTACAATTTAATTCTTAAAATCCTGACACACAGACATACAAAAGCTAAAATCAGACTTGAAAGAATAGTTGCAGCAAATATTAACAGTGTTCATTTTTTCTATAAATGGCTCACATCAATCAATATAAAAGAACACTAAGACCTAGATCAAGAAATGATCAAAGACATGTAAAATTCACATATGAGGGAAATATATCTGATAAACAAACATGGGCAAAGATTAAAGCATGATAGTAATTGAGACAATGATAACATTTAAAAAAAACAAAGTATGAATTCTAAAATCGTAGGACTGGCAAAATTATTTTCAAATAAGCATATGCAATATTGGCAAAGGTATAGAGAAATTATCACACTTATCTACTGAATGGAGTAGTATGAATTTTTGAAATACTTCTACCAAACATTTTCATAATTGATGCTATGACACTTGGAAAGATCTCAGATAATTTTAAGCTGCATTTCCAATTTTCAGAATCTAAGCTAAAAAATACTTTTAAATGCTAGAGTGAGAAGAGAAACAAGGGGAGAGGGCTATTAGCAACAGGCTTTGTGCAACATAATTTAAAATAATAAATAATTGTAAGTAATATTAAAAAAAAAAAATGAGAGTAGAAAGGTAATTGATTATCAAGGATCCGAGGGGAAGGTGGGAATGGGGAGAGTTTGCTAAAGGGTACACAGTTTCAGTTATGCAAAGTAAATAAATTCTTGGAAAACTGGTATACAGCCAGGTGACTACAGTTGACAATGTAATATTGTACACTTGAAATTTGCTAAGAGGGTAGATCCTGAGTGTTCCACCACAAAAAAGAAGGAGAGAGAGAGAGAGGAAGAGGTGGAGGAGGAGTCGGGGAGGGCAAGGGGAGGAAGAGACGGAAAAGGAAAATGGTGAAGGTGTGAAGCTGTGGACAGGCTGATTGGCTAGGTTCTGATAACTATCTCACAATGTTTGTGCATATTGGGTCATTAGGTTGTAAACCTTCAATATATACAAAGTTTATTGTCGGTTATACCACAGTAAAGCTGGGGGGAAAAGAAAGAGGCCTGATGGAGGATTTTGCTTAAGCAGGGATCTGGGGGCAACAGAGCAAATACTTTTCTCATGCAATCATATAATAGAACTGTTTGAAGGAACATCCTTCCTGGAAGATGTTCCTAACTTTAAAAGGCCAAGAAACACCAGGTGGAGGCCAAACAGAGTCAGTACTCTGTGGTGAATGGGGGTTAAATTAGTTCATTTATGACATTTTTGCTTGCAGTGATACAAGAAAAAGTTAACAGGGACTTTTCTTCTTTCTACTTTTTCTAAAAGCTTTATTCTCCATGTAACAAACAAGACACTTGTTTTGAAATGCCCATGAACCAAACTGAGCTAAGCATATATCTTTTGAGAAGAAAAGAATGGTTGCAGGAGTTGTTGGGTCAGGTGGCTGGGTATGGAAGATTTGCATGGCAGTCATCCAAAATATACCTTAAACAAATTTACCCTTTTAACAATTCTTCTGTTTTTCTCTAAGCAAGAAGCAGTAGGTGAAGATCTTGAATCAGAAAGAAAATTGACAATTATTCACTACATAACTACTGTAAGAATCACTTTTATTCACTTTTACTTAATAAGTAGTCAATATTTCTCAAAGGGAGGTCCACATTAACAACATAAAACGATCTGCAAATAGGACTGGGGAAGATTCACGTAACATAATCCTCCTGCATGGAAACAGCATCATCCCCACATTAATTCTATGTGAATCCCATCAATGAAAATATTGTATTTAGACAATTATGCTATTTTATTTGCTTCCCATTAAAGCCTGGGTAAATCTTCTTGTTTATCTAGTTTTACAAAATCCATTCATTCAACATAATTGATTATGAGACTACACTGAGAAAGCTCAGTGACAATAGCCAACAAAAAAAAAAAACTTAATGATTCTGTATATCTAGTACACACATTTAGAATAAAAGCCACCTATAGCTAAATTACATTAAAATCCTACTACCTCCCTGTGTATGATCAGTACTTTTATACCTTGCTATATACATGTACTTGGTTAGAGGAAATACTTAGTAAGTTACATGTTTTTCAGTGTAAGCTATTAGTAGTGGGAAATCATTAGGATTCCACAGTACAAACTCTTGGATTCTCATAATTATTTGTTTACTTTTCAGGATAGTAGGCTTTGATGCAATCACACGAAGTTATAGAGTCACGTTTTTCTAAAAATAATATTTTAAAGTATTTCTACTTGACAGAATAAATTTCACTAGAAAAAAACCAATTAGCCAAAATACTATTTTTTTACTCTTTAAAAGCCATTAGTGATTTTTCCCTAACAAGAACATCTCTCTTGAAATTAATTTTTGATTAAGTGATTCAAATCAAAATATTAAACACTCGGGTGGATGTAGAAGCAGTGATACTTTATAGTAGCACTTTTTGAATTTAAATAAAGAATAATAATAAGATTTAAATTAAAGTTGCCAATGATGCATTTAATTTTGTTTTAATAAGATTTTGGTAATGTTAAGTAAATGCCAATGAATTTCCAAAATTGTAATTGAATATGCAGTGATAGCTATATTTAAGTATTAGTTAAATGTATCTGAAGATCTTAATGACTGTTACAAAAATTTGAATCTTACGAATGCTGTAGTCAATATGAACAAGTGGAAAGTACACAGGAATAAGACTGAAGGTGACTAACTGATTTGACTAGATCAGATGCCATCTTATTTTGGAGAAAGAATAACAGATGAATCAAATAAATCCCAAATTTATGAATTAAAAAAATAACAGCCGCAACTTCACAGACAAATATTGAAAATAGCTACTGATTTTTGCTGACCATGGAAATTTTGAAATCCATCCCCAACTCTTTCAAGGTGTTCTCAAACTCCATTCCGTAGTAAAACAGAAGCACTGAAAATAGCACTTTTCTCATTTCTTACCTTGGCTGGGCTGGTTATCTTTTGTAGCAGCTTCTATTTTTAAAGTATGCTCTGACCATGCACATTGCAAAGTAAACTAGCTTAGAGAGGCTCCATGGCTTAATAGTCAATATCACAAATAATTCAGTAATTTGATTCCATGTGAAAATAGACTAAATGGCACAATTTTCACATTTCTGTTGAAATGTAAATGTAAGGTTTAATTTTCAGGAAGCTTCATATGACCAAATTAATTCCTTTGTTAAGTGTTAAGTTACATTCAAATAGAATTAATAATGAAACAGAAAGTATGATTCTCATCCCTGAATAACTCACACCTGTATAAAATTCAAGGAAGCTGCACATCGCACACACACACACACACACACACACACACACACACACACACAATTTACCAAGACAGTAAGGATGAAATGAAGGCATTTAGGGGGGGCTTCAGGCTTACTAACCTTCTTTCAGTTCTTACAAGAAGAAATGCTTCCCTACCTCATGTTCTTTAGACATGCTATTTCCTCTGCTGAGCACATTTTCCTTTTCTCCTATCATTCTAAAACTCCCAAAATATGCCAGTTTTTACTTAGAAAGCTCCATTTGCAGGTGGGTCATCAGTGCTTCCAGAGAACTTTTCACCCCCCAGTCCCCACTCCACTTCTCTGTGCTCTGAGCACTGTGCTCCCCGCTAGAGCAGTCAGCACTCAACATTTCAACACCCTGCTTTCTGCTGTGTGTCCTGCTACTATGTTGTGGAAACTAGTCTGAAGACCTAGAAAGACTGGAGTCTTGAGACTTGTGTTTATTGTGTATCTATACTAATTTCATGCCACGTGATTGAACATATGAATGATCAAAGTGAACAGAGTAGAAATGACAGAAATACAATGGTGAGATGAAGGCCCATCTAATGCTATTAGCTAATTTAAGGGCTAAGATGTCTTATGAGGCTTATAAAAGTACACTTTTAAAAACATGAACATAATCTGGATACTTTTAAAAGGTTCATTAACTCTTGCACACAAAGAGGCTTTGGATTACTCACATTTTATAAGGTAAGAAAAATTCACCTATTAAAGAATAATAAGTACCATTATACTCACTTATGATGATAAGAATTTGTGAGCACCACTCCCTCAGTGGGCCACCAAAAGGTCAAATGTTTTACAAAAAGTGACACCATTTTTTAAAATCATAGGCTAGAAGGACTGAAAATCTACTTAAATGAAATACAAAGATGTGTGCATATATATAAGTATATGCACATTTAGAATAAAAGCCACCTATAGCTAAAAATATTTTATTGTACATTACATATATATATGTACATTATATATAGAAAGATATTCTATAGAAAAATTATTTCAAATTATACTGAAGTACAGCTGATGTTGAAAAACTAACCCTGAGTGTCTGAAAAATTGATATAGAAAATTTTAGTTATTTTTCAAGTATATGACCATTGCTCTAATATAATTTCACGGCAATATTTTCTCTGTTCAATGAATTTTCAAATTGTGGAAATCTACTGATTCTTGCTGCTCGCCAACCCTCTCCATTTTGCTAATTGGTTTCATTTTAATTTAAATAGTTTAATTTACTAATTCTTATTTGCCTTTTTTCTCTCTTAGTCTTCCCTTTTCAGTTTGCACATTTTTTTTCAGTCATTTTATAGGATAATTTTTACAAAGAGTAACTAAAAGGTCATATGAATTATTTCTACAGCACTTATTGAAACTTAGACAAACTGAGATGCAGTACATAATTTACATATACTGACATTGATAATGTAGATTTTAGAAATTACCTTTTGTATTATTTTAGACCTTTTGAGACTTCTTTTTGACATTTTAAGTGATGGCAGATAGCTAGTTATGGAAATTAGTCATTTTTTAAAAAAATCATATAAAGGTGACAATGAATAAATAACATGGTAATTTAAAATCCCCTCCTTATTTGTGTCTCAAGCACATGCATGCACACCCAAAAACACAGACACACACTTACACACCCCCAGCAACAATAAATGATGTGATGATTATAAAGAATTAAGTATGATTTTGAGCAGATATCAAACTAATATGTATATATACATATAAATATGATTCTTAATCTACAAAATAAAAAAAAGTTTATTTTAACATTCTTAATATGTTTCTGCATCCCTAATATTGACCTGATTCCCCTGGACATTGATAAAGACAAGAGTTCACTTTGGTTGAACTCATTTTTATTTTTTTGAGAAACACAAAACGAAGTATACTGTCCCATGTATAATGGTTGATACATGGGAAAATGGATTACTTTATTTTATTTATTTTTTTTTTGAGAGGGCATCTCTCATATTTATTGATCAAATGGTTATTAACAACAATAAAATTCTGTATGTCAATGCTCAATGCACAATCATTAATCCACCCCCAGCCTAATTCTTGCCAGTCTCCAATCTTCTGAAGCATAACGAACAAGCTCTTACATGGTGAACAAATTCTTACATAGTGAATAAGTTCTTACATGGTGAACAGTACTAGGGCAGTCATCACAGAAACTTTCGGTTTTGATCACTCATTATGAACTATAAACAATCAAGTCAAATGTGAATATTCGTTTGATTTTTATACTTGATTTATATGTGAATCCCACATTTCTCCCTTTATTATTATTATTATTATTATTATTATTATTATTATTATTATTAATTATTATTATTATTATTATTTTAATGAAATGCTGAAGTGGTAGGTAGATGCAAGATAAAGATAGAAAACATAGTTTAGTGTTGTAAAAGAGCAAATGTAGACGATCAGGTGTGTGCCTATAGGCTAAGTATTAATCCGAGCTAGACAAGGGCAACAAAACATCCACGGATGCAGAAGATTTCTCTCAAAACAGGGGGTGGGGGTGAGGTTCTAAGCCTCACCTCTGTTGATACCCAATTTCTCACCTGATGGCCCCCCTGCGACTGTGCCTGTCTTAGGTTTTTCCTCCCTTGAGGAATCTTACCCATCTCTGGCTAGCCAGTCATCTTCTGGGGCCATACAGGGAAATGTAAAGTTGGTAAGTGAGAGAGAAGCCATATTGTTTGAAAAGGTTAGCTTTTTACTTCTTTGCAGATTTATGCCCTGTGGCTTCTATGCCCAGCATTTGTCTTGAGGTATCTTTACCACTTGGAGAAGTTATGATACTCGGTGAATTCGATATGAGGCATGAATTCTATTTAAGGGTTGTAATTAGGAAGGAAGAAGAAAAGCTATAGAGGTAGCAGATGGAAGAAAACATGGGAAGCTTGATTATTTCTTTGACATATCTTCTTATAGAGTAACTTCAGCATGTATAGTTTTTAAACTACTAATTAAATTGTACACACACATTAACATAATAGGAATACAGTTACATGACCAAATCAGATCTATAATTACCAGCCATCTCCAGTGAAGCCAAGAAAACCAGTTAGGCACCCTAGGCATTTGTGAAAATTTGTCTATGATATGATGGATATTGTCCAACTGTACTTGAACAGTCTGAGAGAAATCAGACAAATTAAAACAACCCATTCCTGGGAACTGTTCACATCCCATATGTTCTTTTAACTGTAGATAGTCTGTAGTTGTAAGATTTTGGAGCACTACAACTTGTACCTCTCCTAATTCTTGGTTGAGTTCCAACAGTATAGATACAGTCAAATTTGTTGTTTTACTGTATGCACAGGCCAGCTTAGATATCTCCTTCTTCATTCCAATGGCAAGTCCAGGAACCGGTGGGATGGATGCAGCTACAGCTGCAGCATTGCCTGGATCTTTGTTGAGGTTTTTTGATGATCATCTTCTGGTATGTCTCTTCTAGAGAGTGCTGATGTTGGAAGTTCTTCTTCATATCGTATCTTAGTTCATTTCTGGGTAGCCAAATTAGGCTTTGATCCTCTGTATAAACACAAACAGACCCTTTGCCCACACTTTGATATGCCCTTTATACAATTGTGTAGAACGCATTGGAGGTCACCACACAGGAACTGCTTTTTTATTTTAAGAGAAAGGAATATTATCAGAAAAGTGTACATCCATAGCCTATCATCTGACACCCTTTAAGTGATCAAAATTAAGGATAATTAAAGCATGCATTAATCAACGATTTACAGTTAGTTTTATCCTATTACGGAGTAATCCCCCTTCTCTTTCTTTTTTTTTGTTATATTTAATCTATACTTACATTAAGAACATTATGTTTACTAGGCTCTCCCCTATACCAGGTCCCCCCTATAAACCCCTTTACAGTCACTGTCCATCAGCATAGCAAAGTGTTGTAGAGTCACTACTTGTCTTCTCTGTGTTGTACAGCCCTCCCCTTTCTCCCACCACCCCATGCATGCTAATCTTAATACCCCTCTTCTTCTCCCACCCCTTATCCCTCCCTACCCACCCATCCTCCCCAGTCCCTTTCCCTTTGGTACCTGTTAGTCCATTCTTGGGTTCTGTGATTCCACTGCTGTTTTGTTCCTTCAGTTTTTCCTTTGTTCTTATACTCCACATATGGGTGAATTAATTTGGTATTTCTCTTTCTCTGCTTGGCTTATTTCACTGAGCATAACACTGTCCAGGTCTATCCATGCTGCTGCAAATGGTATGATTTGCCCTCTTTTATGGCTGAGTAGTATTCCATTGTGTATATGTACCACATCTTGTTTATCCATTCATCTACCAATAGACATTTAGGTTGCTTCCAATTCTTGGCTATTGTAAATAGTGCTGTGATAAACATAGGGGTGCCTATGTCTTTCTCAAACTTGATTGTGGTGTTCATAGGGTAAATTCCTAGGAGTGGAATTCCTAGGTCAAATGGTAAGTCTGTTTTGAGCATTTTGATGAACCTCCATACTGCTTTCCACAATGGTTGAACTAATTTACATTTCCACCAGCAATGTAGGAGGGTTCCCCTTTCTCCACAGCCTCACCAACATTTGTTGTTGTTTGTCTTTTGGATGGCAGCCATCATTACTGGTGTGAGGTGATACCTCACTGTAGTTTTAATTTCAGTTTCTCTGATAATTAGTGATGTGGAGCATCTTTTCATGTGTCTGTTGGCCATCTGTATTTCTTTTTTGGAGAACTGTCTGTTCAGTTCCTCTGCCCATTTTTTAATTGGATTATTTGATTTTTTGTTTGTTGAGGCATGTAAGCTCTTTATATATTTTGGACATCAAGCCTTTATCGGGTCTGTCATTTACAAATATATTCTCCCATACTGTAGGATTCCTTTTTGTTCTATTGATGGTGTCTTTTGCTGTACAGAAGCTTTTCAGCTTAATATAGTCCCACTTATTCATTTTTGTTGTTGTTTTCCTTGCCTGAGGAGATATGTTCAAGAAGAGGTCACTCATGTTTATGGCTAAGGTTTTTGCCTTTGTTTTTTTCCATGAGTTTAATGGTATGATGACTTACATTCAGGTGTTTGATCCTTTTTGAATTTACTTTTGTATATGGGGTAAGACAATGGTCCAGTTTCATTCTCTTACATGTAGCTGTCCAGTTTTGCCAGCACCATCTGTTGAAGAGACTGTCATTTTGCCATTGTATGTCCATGGCTCTTTTATCAAATCTTAATTGACCATATATGTCTGGGGTAATGTCTGGAGTCTCTGATCTGTTCCAGTGGTCTGTGGCTCTGTTCTTGTGCCAGTACCAAATTGTCTTGATTACTGTGGCTTTGTAGTAGAGCTTGAAGTTGTGGAGTGAGATCCCCCCCACTTTATTCTTCCTTCTTAGGACTGCTTTAGCTATTCGGTGTCTTTGGTGTTTCCACATGAATTTTTGAACTATTTGTTCCAGTTCATTGAAGAATGCTGTTGGTGGTTTGATAGGGATTGCATCGAATCTGTGTATTGCTTTGGGCAGGCTGGCCATTTTGACGATACTGATTCTTCCTAGCCATGAGCATGGGATGAGTTTCCATTTGTTAGTGTCCCCTTTAATTTCTCTTAAGAGTGACTTGTAGTCTTCAGGGTATAGGTCTTTCACTTCTTTGGTTAGGTTTATTCCTAGGTATTTTATTCTTTTTGATGCAATTGTCAATGGAATTGTTTTCCTGATTTCTCTTTCTATTGGTTAATTGTTAGTGTAAAGGAAAGTTACAGATTTCTGTGTGTTAATTTTGGATCCTGCAACTTTGCTGTATTCCAATATCAGTTCTAGTAGTTTTGGGGTGGAGTCTTCAGGGTTTTTATGTATAATATCATGTCATCTGCAAATAGTGACAGTTTAACTTCTTCTTTACAATTTTGATTCCTTGTATTTCTTTGTTTTCTCTGATTGCCATGGCTAGGACCTCCAGTACTATGTTAAGTAGCAGTGAGGAGAGTGGGCATCCCTGTCTTGTTCTCAATCTCAGAGGAAATATTTTCAGCTTCTTGCTGTTCCGTATAATGTTGGCTGTGGGTTTATCATAAACGGCCTTTATTATGTTGAGGTACTTGCCCTCTATTCCCATTTTGCTGAGAGTTTTTATCATGAATGGATGTTGAGTTTTGTCAAATGCTTTTCTGGCATCTATGGAGATAATCATGTGGTTTTTGTCTTTCTTTTTGTTGATGTTGTGGATGATGTTGATGGATTTTCGAATGTTGTACCATCCTTGCATCCCTGGGATGAATCCCACTTGGTCATGGTGTATGATCCTTTTGATATACTTTTGAATTCGGTTTGCTAATATTTTATTAAGTATTTTTGCATCTACATTCATCAGGGATATTGGTCTGTAATTTTCTTTTTTGGTGGGGTTTTTGCCTGGTTTTGGAATTAGGGTGATGTTGGCTTCATAGAATGAGTTTGGGAGTATTCCCTCCTCTTCTATTTTTTGGAAAACTTTAAGGAGAATGGGTATTATGTCTTCTCTGTGTGTCTGATAAAATTCTGAGGTAAATCCATCCAGCCCGGGTGCTTTGTTCTTCGGTAGTTTTTTGATTACCGTTTCAATTTCTTTTCTGGTAATTGATTTGTTTAACTTTTGTGTTTCTTCCTTGGTCAGTCTTGGAAGGTTGTATTTTTCTAGGAAGTTGTCCATTTCTTCTAGGTTTTCCAGCTTGTTGGCATATAGGTTTTCATAGTAGTCTTTAATAATTCTTTGTATTTCTGTGGAGTCTGTCATGATTTTTCTATTGTCATTTCAGATTCTGTTGATTTGTGTTAATCCTCTTTTTCTCTTAATAAGTTTGGCTAGAGGCTTATCTATTTTGTTTATTTTCTCAAAGAACCAGCTCTTGGTTTCATTGATTTTTGCTATTGTTTTATTCTTCTCAATTTTGTTTATTTCTTGTCTGATCTTTATTATGTCCCTCCTTCTGTTGACTTTAGGCCTCATTTGTTCTTCTTTTTCCAATTTCGATTTTTGTGATGTTAGACTATACATTTGAGATTGTTCTTCCTTCTTCAAGTGTGCCTGGATCGCTATATACTTTCCTCTTTGGACTGGTTTCGCTGGGTCCCACAGAAGTTGGGGCTTTGTATTGTGGTTGTCATTTGTTTCTATATATTCCTTGATCTCAATTTTAATTTGTTCGTTGATCTATTGATTATATAGGAGCATGTTGTTAAGCCTCCATGTGTTTGTGAGCCTTTTTGTTTTCTTTGTAGAATTTATTTCTACTTTTATACCTTTGTGGTCTGAAAAGATGTTTGGTAAAATTTCAATATTTTGGATTTTGCTGAGGCTCTTTTTGTTGGCTATTATGTGGTCTATTCTGGATAATGTTCCATGTGCACTTGAGAAGAATGTATATCCTGTTGCTTTTGGATGTAGAGTTCTATAGATGTCTGTTAGGACCATCTGCTCTACTGTGTTGTTCAGTGCTTCCATGTCCTTACTTATTTTCTGCCCAGTGGATCAATCTTTTGGGGTGAGTGGTGTGTTGAAGTCTCCTAAAATGAATGCATTGCAGTCTATTTCCCCCTTTAGTTCTGTTAGTATTTGTTTCACATATGCTGGTGCTCCTGTGTTGCGGGCATACATATTTAGAATGGTTATATCCTCTTGTTGGGCTGAGCCCTTTATCATTATGTAGTGTCCTTCTTTATCTCTTGTTACTTTCTTTGTTTTGAAGTCTATTTTGTTTAATATTAGTACTGCAACCATTGCTTTCTTCTCACTGTTGTTTGCCTGAAATATGTTTTTTCATCCCTTGACTTTTAGTCTGTACACGTCTTTGGGTTTGAGGTGAGTTTCTTGTAAGTAGCATATAGATGGGTCTTGCTTTTTTATACATTCTATTACTCTGTGTCTTTTGACTGGTGCATTCAGTCCATTTACATTTAGGGTGACTATTGAAAGATATGTACTTATTGCCATTGCAGGCTTTAAATTTGTGGTTACCAAAGGTTCAAGGTTAGCCTCTTTAGTATCTTACCACCTAACTTAGCTCACTTATTGAGCTGTTATATACACTGTATGGAGATTCTTTTCTTCTCTCCCTTCTTATTCCTCCTCCCCCATTCTTCATATTTTGTGTGTTTTGTTCTGTGCTCTTTCTTGGAGTGTTCCCATCTAGAGCAGTCCCTGTAATATGCCCTGTAGAGGTGGTTTGTGGGAAGCAAATTCCCTCAGCTTTTGCTTGTCTGGGAATTGTTTAATCCCGCCATCATATTTAAATGTTAGTCGTGCTGGATACAGTATCCTTGGTTCAAGGCCCTTCTGTTTCATTGCATTAAATATGTCATGCCATTGTCTTCTGGCCTGTAGGGTTTCTGTCTAGATGTCTAATGTTAGCCTGATGGGTTTTCCTTTATAGGTGATCTTTTTCTCTCTAGCTGCCTTTAAAACTCTTTCCTTGTCCTTGATCTTTGCCATTTTAATTATTATGTGTCATGGTGTTGTCTTCCTTGGATCCTTTCTGTTGGGGGTTCTGTGTACTTCTGTGGTCTGTTCAATTATTTCCTCCCCTAGTTTGGGGAAGTTTTCAACAATTATTTCTTCAAAGACACTCTCTATCACTTTTCTTCTCTCTTCTTGTTCTGGTACCCCTATAATATGGATATTGTTCCTTTTGGATTGGTCACACAGTTCTCTTAATATTGTTTCATTCCTGGAGATCCTTTTATCTCTCTCTATGTCAGCTTCTATGCATTCCTGTTCTCTTGTTTCAGTTCCATCAATGGCCTCTTGCATCTTATCCATTCTGCTTATAAATCCTTCCAGAATTTGTTTCATTTCTGTCATCTCCTTTCTGGCATCTGTGATCTCCTTCCATACTTCATACCATTTCTCTTGCATATTTCTCTGCATCTCTGTCAGCATGTTTATGATTTTTATTTTGAATTCTTTGTCAGGAAGACTGGTTACGTCTATCTCCTTCTCTGGTGTCTCTGTGATCTTGGTTTGCCTGTAATTTTGTTTTTTCATGGTGATAGGAATAGTTTGCGGAGCTGGGACTAGTGATGGCTGGAAGAACTTCCCTTCTTGTTTGTTTGTGGCCTTCCTCTCCTGGGTGAATAGCGACCTCTAGTGGCTTGTGCAGGGTAGCTGTGTGCAGACAGGGCTTCTGCTTCTTGCCCGGCTGCTATGGAGTTTATCTCTGCTGTAGCTGTGGGCGTGGCCCTGTTCAGGCTTCTGCTCCAAAGTGGTGGAGTTGCATTGGAGGGGGAGTGGCCGGGACGCTATTTATCTCCATAAGGGGCCTCCGTGCTCCCTGCAGCCCAGGGGATTAGAGTGCCCAGAGATCCCGGGATTCCCTACCTCTGGACTAAGTTTCCTGCCCTGCCCCTTTAAATTTCCAAAAAGCACCCGCCAAAACAAAAGAACGACCACAAAAAAAAAATGGCTGCTCGCTTTTCTTTATTCTCTGGTGCCAGCCTCAGGCTTCCGCACACCAGACTTGCTGCCCTGTTTCCCTAGTATTGGGGTCCCTATCCCTTTAAGACTTCCAAAAAGCGCTCGCCAAAACAAAACAACAACAACAAAAAAAATGAAAAAAGAAAAAAACGTGGCTGCTCGCATTTCTTTTGTTCTCTGCCGCCGGTCTCCAATACCCGCTCACCGGTCTTGCTGCCCTGTTTCCCTAGTATTGGGGTCCCTGTCCCTTTAGGACTTCCAAAAAGCACTCACCACAACAAAAAAAGAAAAAAGCAAAGAAAAAAAGATGGCCACTCGCTTTTCTTTTGTCCTCCAGTACCCGCTCACCGTTCTTGCTGCCCTGTTTCCCTAGTATCCAGAGCCCCGTGCATGCACTGTGCCTGCACTCTGGTCCAGATGGCTGGGGCTGGATGTTCAGCAGTCCTGGGCTCCTTCTTCCTCCTGCTCAGACCTCTCTCCACCCGCCAGGAGCTGGGAGGAGGGGCGCTCGGGACCCGCCAGACTGGGGCTTGTATCTTACCCCCTTTGCATGGCGCTGGGTTCTCGCAGATGTGGATGTGGTCTGGATGTTGTCCTGTGTCCTCTGGTCTCTATTTTAGGAAGAGTTGTCTTTGTTATATTTTCATAGATATATGTGGTTTTGGGAGGAGATTTCTGCTGCTCTACTCACGCCGCCATCCTGGCTCTGCCAAAGTCATTTTAATTATTACCTTAGGTAAACTGAACTTCTTTCACCTTTGTTCCCCAAACTCAATCGCGGCTGGCTGAGCTCCGTCAGTTGTGGAAGATTCAGGCTAACATCAAGAAAGAAGTCTGATATTTTTAAGATACTGATGTGACACAGATGACTTCATCACTTTGTATTGACATTATGATTTCAAGTTTCTTATTTGAATGTACGTACTGTAAACAAGAGATAATTTCAGGTCACGCAGTGGTGCCTTAAAGAGGGTCACTGTCTTTATTATTAAAAATGAAAGAGAGAAAGGAAGAGAAGAACTGAAGAAAGCCTGAAATATCAATAACTCCTCCAGATTATACATGTCCTTGAAGTTATACAGAATCCCAATTAAGACACTTGCTGAAGAGCAGCTGAAAATAACCAGCTTTCTAAATTTTCTGAAAGGATATGAAATTTGAATTTAGATCTCTCATTCCTCACTTTTTCTAGAGTAATATCACAAGCAACAGGTAGAATATTTTCTGACCACTCAAAAGGGATTTCTATTGTATAACATCAACTTGGAATTTTATGGAAGGTTAAATTAAATTAAATTAAATTTTACAGCATTAAGATCACTCTAAAACTGTAAGGGAACATAATATGTTATGCCCCAGAGGCCTTCTGAAATAAAAGTGGATGTAAAGATGACATTAAAAAGATGAATCCTTTGAACATCATACCAGAAAGTAGGATATTCTATTTCTCTATGTCCTCAAGGCTAAAATTTAAATATGATTGTGCCTGCTGGAAGGGTCTAGTAATTATGTCCAAGAACTACAGAGAAAATAGACATTGACTAAAAAAAATTGCTTTCCCTCCAAGGGCAACTAGTAAATTATATGTAAAATTATTTTTGAGAGATCATTGCCTAATACTTCTATTCAACAGCAATCAAGTTAATTTGGTATATAATACATGCTAAAGATTGTGCCCAACACTGGGGAGACAGAGATAACAAGACACTCAAAGAATTTAAAGAGAATCAGAAAAAGACAATTATAGGAAACATTTGGGGAAAAATATGTGTGTGTGTGTGTGTGTGTGTGTGTGTATATTTGATATGTTTTATATATATAATATTATATATACACATATACACATATGTATATAACATATATATATATAAAATAATAGACATATATATATAAAATAGAGGGTCTTAAACTGGTTTGCAAGTAAGGTGTGAAGGAACAGTAAATGAATGCAATGATCTTTTTGAGAAAAATGTGGTTCTTCTCATAAAGGAAATATGGTGAATATGATTGAAGTGCATAAAAAATGAAAAGTACCAAAAGAAGTTTCAGAATTATATAGTGGTCAGATCACAAAGCACTTGCAAAAATTTAGGAGGCTTTTCTTTATTAATATTCTAATAGTAGTGACAAGTCACTGAAGAGTATTTAACAGAGCATGATGACAGGATTTATCTTTAATCTTTGACTCACTGTGGTTTAGGATTGGAATAAAAGTGGATGATCAAAGACCAGCTAGAATTAACTTATTTTATAGTAATACAGGGAGTTGATAATGATATCTTGGAAGAATGTGGTAGCAGTGGGGTGTCAAAAGTATAGGAGGTAGATTGGTCAGATTAATAATTTGGATTGACTGGATGTAAGGGTTGTGATACAGGAGGTTTTAAGGATGACTCACAGGTTTCTGAGAAGAGTGAATGGGAGGTAATTTTAAGGTGGGGCAAGATGATGTAATGTTAAAATCTCATTTTTCTGCTTACTTTTATTTACAACAAAGCTATTAACGAGGCTTCTCAACCAATAAGCATGAAAGATTAGCCCAACCATAAACATTAGTCAAGATTTGATAAAACAATCTTTGCTTGTTTCCTGTAGTTACAATTGCAAAGTATTCTCACAAATTTAAAATAGAAATTCTTAAATTGGATATGAAGAATGAGAAAGGGAAAATAAAGTAAAATCTCAACATTTCTATTTTAGAAGACTTGGTTAATCATTAACATACAATGAGAATATATTAATGCTATCAAAGAACAGTTAAAGTTTATAAATTTCAGTTTTTATATATGCCAGTAATAGCCAAGTAAAAATGTTAAGTATGCTGTGTGACATATGTTCCTGAGCCTTCAGGATAGTTTTACTTACATCTGCTTAAAAGTGGATTTCAAAAGCATGGATGTGTATGAGAAAACCTGTAAGGAGAAAGTAGTCTGAGAACATGAGGAAAAAATGGAATGGCCCAGAAAGCACCACAACTGAAAAGATGGGCAAATGGAGAGGAGCCTCATAAATGAGAAAAGCCCTATAATTTAAAAGAGGAAGGGAGTTAATTATGCCCTTAAATCCAAGGAAGGAGCATATAAACTGTCATTATGGTAGACTGATTGCAAAAGGGTCTGCAATTATTTCCCTTCCTATATTCCCAAAACCGTTTTCAATATAATTTTTGCAGCTCTTCAAATGTAGGATAGATTCTTTCCTCCCCTCCTTGAATCTGGGATAGGTCTGTGACTTGATTTGACTAATAGAATGCAAGGAACACAACAACATGCAATTCTATGTCCAGACCTCAAAGGTCCTGTTCCTTCATTCCTCCTCTTCTGTTTTCAAAATGTGAACAAATCAAGCCAATAAAACTGTTCAAATTTGAGAGAGCCTGGAGCCTAGACGGCAAATGCATGTAAATTTGTTTTAGTTGACCGTAGACAAGAACCATCCTGTTGACATGGAAACCTGTGACAAATAATAAATAGTTGTAAAACAGTCTCATAAATGATGCAATCATGTATTTCATCAGGATTAAAAAAGAAAGAAAATTGACCATTATCATGGGCGAGAGGTTAGGGTGCATAGTTGAAATAGGTGAAGGGGATAAAGAGGCACAAAATAAGAATCATAATGTAAATTATTCACCAGAATGAAAGTGCAGCCTAGAGAATATGCTCAATGGTTCTGTGACGTCTTTCTATGTTGACAACAACTACACTAGTTGGAGTGAATATTTAATAATGTATATAACTGTTGAAGCACTATGTTGTATACTTAAAACCAATATAATATTGTATGTTAAATACACTTCAATAAAAAGTCAATTTTTATCATTTTTGTGTTATTTATAATTTTTTATAGTGATACAAACAACATCATATTGTAATAGTTTGGAAAGAAAATGGCAGTTGGGGAAATGGATATAGGACAGAGGCAGGGACCCTGAACCATTCTTCAGAGAACAAAGTTCAATAAGTAGAGATCTGGGGAGGATTTCCCAGCAATACTGAGTGCTCTCCAAGCTATTTGCAGTGACTCTAGAATTGCCCCATTGATGAGCAGCAGATGCTGGGACGGAAGTAACAAACATGGTTTTACTTGGCTGGACAATGAAAATGTAACCTGGATATGTGAGTGAAATGAGGTTATCCATGAAGAATACATTCAAAAGGGAGAACTTAGCTTAAAGGAAGAAAGGAAAGTTGATGACCCAAAATAGTCATAGAGTTAACACTAAGTGATAAAATAATGGTCCAAAATGGAATAAATGAGTTTCAGCATTAATCAGTTAACAAATACTTGTGAAAATATTTTGAATTAGGTACCCATGTAATTCTCCTATCTAGACGAGGAAACAAAGGATCAATTATGCCATTTGTCTTTCCAAACGTTACACAGCTAAACAATTTGGATTATATCCTGTATAGTTGGTTGTTTTACTCAAAAGTCATTGGCAGAGGGGAGAAGCCAAGATGGCAGTGTGAGTAGGGCAGCAGAAATCTCCTACAAAAACCATATATATTTTGAAAATACAACAAATACAACTATTCCTAAAAGAGAGACCAGAAGATACAGTACAACAGCCAGGCTACATCTACATCTGTGAGAACTCAGCACCTCACAATGGGGGTAAGATACAAGAAGATGCCCAGCCAGACCCGAGTGCTCACCCCACCCCAGGTCCCCAGCGTGAGGAGAGGAGTTGGAGCGGGGAAGGAGTGGGAACCCAGGACTGCTAAATATCCAGCCCGAGTCATCTGCACTAGGAGAGCAGACACACATTGCATGGTGCGCTGGATATTAGGGAAACAGAACAGTAAAATCTGCAAGCAGGTCCCCGCAGCTGGTGCCCCTGGGAAAAAAGAAAAGCAAGTGCTTTTTGAAAGTCTTAAAGGGACAGGGGCCTCACAGCTGGACGGAAGCGTCCTGGCACACACAGACCAGCAGCAGGGAATTCCGGGAAACTCCGGGTGCCCTAAGCCTCTGGGAGGCAGTGCAGCTCTGAACTCCCTCATGGCAATAAACAGCCTCCCAGTCCATTCACACTCCAGCGTGGCCCATCCATAGTAGGGGAGCAGCCTGTGAGTGGCCATGCCCACAGCAGCCACCCAGAGCCTCCTCCGCAGCCACAGAGGCCAGACTGAGAGGCCCAGTTGGCACAGAGCTGCCTGAGAAAAGGCACTAGGGGTCACCATTCTCACAGGAGAGCACACCCAGCACACCTGCCAGTCCCCACAGGGACCTGGGCTGCTCCAACGGCTGCCCCGGGCATGAAATAAAACTGGAAGCTGCTCCCCATGTGCGGGTAACCTGAAGAGGCAGTGAGGAGGACAAGGTGACTAGCAGGGAGGATGGGACTTTGTTCTGCCAACTAACACATGCACCAACTGCCCATGACTACCTCTATCACCATAAAAAGGCAGAAAAATTTGATTCAGTCAAGAATAACACAGACAACCCCTGAGAGGGATCCTGGGGAAATAGATTTAATCAATCTTCCTGAAAAAGAATTAAAAATAAATGCCATAACCATGCTAATGGAACTGCAGAGAAATATGCAAGAGCTAAAGGATAAAGTTGGGAGGAAGAATACAGGTAAAAAACAATCTCTTGAGGGACTTAAAAGGAGACTGCATGAGGTGCAAGAGGTTCTTAATGGAATAGAAATCAGAGAACAAGAATACAGAGAAGCTGAGGCAGAGAGAGATAAAAGGATCTCCGGGAATGAAAGAATATTAAGAGAACTCTGTGACCAATCCAAACAGAACAATATCCACATTATAGGGGTACCAAAAGAAGAAGAAGAAGAGAGGGAAAAAGGGATAGAAAGTGTACTTGAAGAAATAATTGCTGAAAACTTCCCCAAGTTCAGGGAGGAAAGAGTCTCTCAGACCATGGAAGCCCACACACCTCCCAACACAAGGGACCCAAGGAGGATAACAGCAAGACATATAATAATTAAAATGGCAAAAATGAAGGACAAGGATAGAGTATTAAAGGCAGCAAGAGAGAGAAAAAAGGTCACCTATGAAGGAAAACCCATTAGGCTATCATCACACTTCTCAACAGAAACCTTACAGGCCAGAAGAGAATGAGATGATATATTTAATGCAATGAAACAGAAGGGCCAACCAAGGATAATGTATCCAGCATGATTATCATTCAAATATGAAGGAGGGATTAAACAATTCCCAGACAAGCAAAGTTGAGGGAATTTGCCCCCCACAAAACACCTCTACAGGATATTTTAAAGGGAATGCTCTAGATGGAAGCACTACTAAGGCTAAATAGATGTTACCAGAGAAAATAAAATCACAGCAAAGAAAGCAGACCAAACAAATACTAACTAAAGGCAAAAAATAAAATCAACTACTCACAAAAGCACTCAAAGGAAACACAAAAGAGTACAGAATAAAACACCTAACATATAAAGAATGGAGGAGGAGGAAGAAGAAGGGAGAGAAATAAAGAATCATCAGACTGTGTTATAATAGCTTAATAAGCTAGTTAAGTTAGACAGTTCGATAGTAAAGAAGCTAACCTTGAACCTTAGGTAACCACGAATTTAAAGCCTGCAATGGCAATAAGTACATATCTTTCAATAATCACCCTAAATGTCAATGGACTAAATGCACCAATCAAAAGACACAGAGTAAGAGAATGGATAAAAAAGCAAGACCCATCTAAATGCTGCTTACAAGAGATTCACCTCAAACTAAAAGACATACACAGGCTAAAAATCAAGGGATGGAAACAGATATTTCATGCAAACAATAGGGAGAAAAAAGCAGGTGTAGCAGTACTAGTATCAGACAAAATAGACTTCAAAACAAAGAAAGTAACAAGAGATAAAGAAGGACATTACATAATAATAAGGGAGTGACTCCAATAAGAGGATACAACCATTATAAATATATATGCCCCCAGTAGAGGAGCACCAACATATGTGAAACAAATACTAACGGAACTAAACGAGGAAATAGACTGCAATGCATTCATTTTAGGAGACTTCAACACCCCCTTCACTCCAAAGGACAGATCCACCAGACAGAAAATAAGTAAGGACACAGAAGCACTGAACCACACCCTAGAACAGATGGACCTAACAGACATCTACAGAACTCTACACCCAAAAGCAGCAAGATACACATTCTTCTCAAGTGCACATGGAACATTTTCCAGAATAGTCCACATACTAGGCCACAAAAAGAGCCACAGTAAATTAAAAAACATTGACATTCTGCCAACCAACTTCTCAGACAACAAAGGTATAAAACTAGAAATAAATTGTACAAAGAAACCAAAAAGACTCCCAAACACATGGAGGCTTAACAACATGCTGCCAAATAATCAATTCATCAATGACCAAATTAAAATAGAGATCAAGAACATACAGAGACAAGTGACAACAACAGCACAAGGCCCCAACTTCTGTGTGATGCAGCGAAAGCAGTTCTAAGAGGAAAGTATATAACAACCCAGGCATATTTAAAGAAGGAAAAACAATCCCAAATGAATAATTTAAAGTCACAATTATTGAAATTAGAAAAAGAAGAACAAATGAGACCCAAAGTCAGCAGAAGGAGGGACATAATAAAGATCAGAAAAGAAATAAATAAAATTGAGAACAATAAAACAATAGAAAAAAATCAATAAAACCAAGAGCTGGTTCTTTGAGAAAATAAACAAAATAGATAAGCCCCTAGCCAGACTTATTAAGAGAAAAAGAGAATCTACACACATCAACAGAATCAGAAACAAGAAAGGAAAAATCAGGATGGACCCCACAGAAGTAAAAAGAATTATTAGAGAATACTATCAAAATCTATATGCTAACAACTGGAAAGCCTCGAAGAAATGGACAACTTCCTAGAAAAATACAACCTTCCAAGACTGACCAAGGAAGAAACAGAAGATGTAAACAGACCAATTACCAGCAATGAAATTGAATCAGTAATCAAAAAACTACCCAAGAGCAAAACCCCCAGGACAAATGGACTTACCGCAGAGATTTACCAGACATACAGAGATGATATAATACCCATTCTCCTTAACGACTTCCAAAAAATAGAAGAGGAGGAAATACTCTCAAACTCATTCTATGAAGCAAGCAGCACCTAATGCCAAAACCAGGCAAAGACCCCACCAAAAAAGAAAATTGCAGACCAATATCCCTGATGAACATAGATGCAAAAATACTCAAGAAAATATTACCAAACTGAACTCAAAATACATCAAGAGGATTCACCAAGTGGGATTCATCTCAGGGATGTAAGGATGGTGCAACATTGGAAAATCCACAAACATCACCCACCACATAAATAAGAAGGACAAAAATCACGTGATCATCTCCATAGATGCTGAAAAAGCATTCTACAAAAATCAACCACCATTCATGATAAAAACTCTCAACAAAATGGGAATAGAGGGCAAGTACTGCAACATAATAAAGGTTATATATGACAAACCCACAGCCAACATCATACTTAACAGCAAGAAGCTGAAAGCTTTTCCTCTAAAATCAGGAACAAGACAGGGATGCCCACTCTCCCCACTGTTATTCAACATAGTACTGGAGGTCTTAGCCACGGCAATAAGACAAAACAAAGAAATGCAAGGAATCTAGATTGGTAAAGAAGAAGTCAAATTGTCTATTTGCAGATGACATGATATTGTACATAAAAACCCTAAAGACTCCACTCCAAAACTACTAGAACTGATATCGGAATACAGCAAAGTTGCAGGATACAAAATTAACACACAGAAATCTGTTGCATTCCTATACACTAACAATGAAATAGCAGAAAGAAATCAGGGAAACAATTCCATTTACAATTGCATCAAAAAGAATAAAATACCTAGGAATAAACCTAACCAAGGACGTGAAAGACCTATACCCTGAAAACTACAAAACACTCTTAAGAGACATTAAAGAGGACACTAACAAATGGAAACTCATCCCATGCTCTTGGCTTGGAAGAATTAATATCGTCAAAATGGCCATCCTGCCTAAAGTAATCTACAGATGCAATGCAATGCCTATCAAAATACCAACAGCAATATGGAACCACCACGGACCCCAAATAGCCAAAGCAATCCTGAGAAGGAAGAATAAAGTGGGGGGAATCTCACTCCCCAATATCAAGCTCTACTACAAAGCCACAGTAATCAAGACAATTTGGTACTGGCACAAGAACAGACCCACAGACCAGTGGAACAGAATAGAGACTCCAGACATTAACCCAAACATATATGGTCAATTACTATATGATAAAGGAGCCATGGACATACAATGGGGAAATGACAGCCTCTTCAACAGCTGGTGTTGGTAAAACTGAACAGCTACATGTAATAGAATGAAACTGGATCATTGTCTAATGCCATACACAAAAGTAAATTTGAAGTGGATCAAAGATCTGAATGTAAGTCATGAAAACATGAAACTCTTAGGAAAAAAAATAGGCAAAAATCTCTTGGACATAAACATGAGTGACTTCTTCGTGAACATATCTCCCCAGGTGAGGAAAACAAAAGCAAAAATGAACAAGTGGGACTATATCAAACTGAAGAGCTTCTGTACAGCAAAGGACACCACCAATAGAACAAAAAGGCATCCTACAGCATGGGGGAATATATCATAACTGATGGATCCAATAAAGGGTTGACATCCAAAATACATAAAGAGCTCATGCACCTCAACAAACAAAAAGCAAATAATTCAATTAAAAAATGGGCAGAGTAGCTGAACAGACAGTTCTCCAAAGAAGAAATTCAGGTGGCCAACAGACACACGCAAAGATGCTTCACATCGCCTTTCATCAGAGAAATGCAAATTAAAACCACAATGAGATATCACCTCACACCAGTAAGGATCACCACCATCCAAAAGACAAACAACAACAAATGTTGGCAAGGTTGTGGAAAAAGGGGAACTCTCCTACATTGCTGGTGGGAATGTAAATTAGTTCAACCGTTGTGGAAAGCAGTATGAAGGTTCCTCAAAAAACTCAGAATAGGAATACCATTTGACCCAGGAATTCCACTTCTAGGAATTTACCCTGAGAATACAGCAGCCCAATTTGAAAAAGACAGATGCACTCATATGTTTATCGCAGCACTATTTACAGTAGCCAAGAAATGAAAGCAACCTAAGTGTCCATCAGTAGATGAATGGATAAAGAGGAGATGGTACATATACACAATGGAGTATTATTCAGCCAAAAGAAGAAAACATATCCTACCATTTACAACAACATGGATGGAGCTAGAGGGTATTATGCTCAAGGAAATAAGCCAGGCAGAGAAAGACAAGTACTAAATGATTTCACTCATCTGTGGATTATAAGAACAAATAAAAAACTGAAGGAACAATACAGTAGCAGAATCACAGAACCCAAGAATGGACTAATAATTACCAAAGGGAAAGGGACTGGGAAGGATGGGTGGGAAGGGTGGGAGCAGGTGGGGGAGAAAGGGAGCCTTACAATTAGCATGTATAATGTGGGGGGGGGGCACATGGAGGGCTGTGCAACACAGAAGACAAGTAGTGAGTCTACAGCATCTTACTACGCTGATGGACAGTGACTCTAATGGAGTTTGTGGGGGGGACTTGGTGAAGGGGGGAGTCTAGTAAACATAATGTTCCTCATGTAATTGCAGATTAATGATACAAAAAAAAAAGTCATTGGCAAGTTTTTAGAACTGTATTTCCATTTCCATCCAAGAGCCATACTACTGTTGGGGCCGCAGGCATCCTGCCCTGAGATGGGCCACAGTGGCTTATTACTTTGAATTAAGTAATTCTAGAGAATAACTAGAGAAACAGCAGGAGCAAGAGGGATACGCTGGCCCTCCTGTGTTCTCCCATGAAACTAGGACCCTAACCCCCTTGTAAAAGGTACCCTTCTTGCATCTGGAGACTAAAAGGATGCATCTGCATCCTTATTACCTGAGATAAGGAATTTAGAGCTGATGGAGACTGCATAAACTAACCTTGTCACTTTTTCACTAATTTACCAACCCAGCCCAGATGCTGTTTAGAATTCCTTATTAATTGAAGATCCCAAACAAAAGTTTTCTCTGTCCTGTCAATTCCTGTCAGAGTTGTTTCTTTTTCTGAAATGTATAAAAACTGCCTCCTTGGTCTTTTCTCTGCATATCAATTCCGTTATTAGGCCTGCATATTTACATAATAAAACTGTTCTTTTTTCTCCTATTAATCTATCTCTTGTCAATTTGATTCTTAACCTGCCAGAAGAACTTTGAAGGGTAGAGGAAAAAACTTTCTTCCTCCTCAACATCACTTATTCTTATAAATTGTGCATTAAAACTAAGGAGTTACAAATTGAGTTCACTAATCAATGTTCCTTCTCAGAACATTTTTTGTAATATATGGAAACACTGTAAAAGCATATTCCCATATTTTTAACAAGGCGTAAGATTGAATGAAGTTAGTCAAAAGTATATTGAAGTTTATGGGTGTTTTTAATAGTAATGATATTCATGTGCAATGGCAAAATGGTTAACATTAAATTCCATCTCATTTTGAAACTGCATTTCTTCGACTAATATTTCAATGCACCAAAACCTTAGTCTGTTAACTAATATTAATTTTCAAAACTGTACATATTAGAAATACTTTCATTTTCCCTTTCTGCATTAGAAATTTCAGTCCTCATTGTCTGAATCTGAGTGAACTACAACACTGCGTGAGACTATCACCCTGATGAGATGTGAGGTGACACTTCTGATTAGGGAAGAGATGATAGTGTTGTTCTTCTATTTGCATTTGACTTAGAAAACCTCAGGAGAGAGAAACTGCAACTCTGATTCCAGAAAGGGTTCAGATTGATTGAATTGTTAGAATTAGTTTATTCAACACATCCTCCAGAGACATAAGTTATGTCATGAACCTGATTCACAGAGTAACAAAGAGTACCCATTGTGTGCCTCTGAAGTGCAAGTCCAATGGTAGTTTATCTTATTAATGAGTCTCTGGTTTGCAAAGTGGTCCAAAAGAGGCTGCATGTTAGTCAACATGATATATCATCCACTCCTCCAATGCAGCTGTGCAGGGGAAAATGGGTGTGGAATTTGCAAATCTTGTACTAATTGGAAATGAAATTGGTTTCAGTGGAAATATTTGAGGCACATGTAAAGCATAAAATATTGCAAAATATTTCTTGTTAAGTGGTTAAACAAGAAAAAAATAGCAAAGAGAAATTAAAGTGTGTCTATTACAAAGTCTTTTCCAATTCTAAACATTAGATTCCTTTGCATACAAATTTTAAGTGGTTATTATACAATGGACAGTTTTTTTTATTTCTTAAAGAAACTGAGGTATTAGAAATTTCAGGAAGATCTCTTCTATATATATGTTCCCATAGGGGAAGCTGCTTCTAAAAATCATGAGTGTTTTCTAATTGTTCTACTATATGTTTAAAGCCAGGTATTTTCCTATAATTCTCTTGCTGCCATTTAGAAAAATTTTGTCTTAGAGATTTCATTCCTTCAATTTAACTGATGTACATAAACTGATAATAACACAAGCAGTTTTTTAAATTTTAGGTATTTTTAGAAGTATCAGTGGATATTCTATGACAACTAAATGTGTGTGTGTACACCTCCACCTATGAGATATATAATGCTATATATCTAGATAGATCTGAGAATTATTTTATTAAATAAATCCTTAATTTGTATAAAGATTTTTCCTCAAATTATTTAATCATGAAATATTATATTCCATTCATCCCTCTTCCCCACCACATTACCAATTACCATCTTGCTTAAGAGTATTTGTCAGAATATTTTTATGAGAAAAACTAGTTCAAGGTATTATTACTCTCATAATTAATAGCTTTAAATGGCCAGAATACTTCCAAATTAAGTAAATGGAAAAGGACTGTATAATTACTGAGCCCTGCTATGTTCCAGATTATATGATAAGCACATTTTATGCTATCATAGTTAAGAGTAATGTTTTAAAAGAATTAATTCTGGCTCGGAGGTGTCGCAAGCAGGAAAGGGTTCTGTCCCCACATTTATAACAATGAAAACCTGGAAAAACTGAAAACAACTTCTCTTAAACTCATCAGAGAATTGAAGTTGCAGGGCAAATAACTAACCTCAAATAAATAGTGATGCATTCACCTGCAGGTAGAAACAAGACAGTGCCTGTGCTTACCCGGGAGAGATATCATGGAATGACATACAAGTCAGTAAAAGTTTGGTACAGTAAGACAGTGAAGCATCAAAGGCTATAGATGGGGGATGGAAGGTTCATATTCCTTGGCAGGATTTTCTTACAGGAAATCTTTAAATTAATTCCTCTAAAGAACAAAAACCTTAGTCTAAAGGGGGAAGGACAAGAGAAACTATACCTTGAGAGTTCTTGAAACTCAGTGTATTTGGTAGAGAAAATAACTTTAAAACAGTAATAGATAATATAGATAGATGATAGAGATAGATGATAGATAGATAGATAGATAGATAGATAGATAGATAGATAGATAGATAGATAGATAGACAGATAGATAGATAGACAGACAGATAGATAGGCAGGCCAGCTGTTCTCCAGGAAAGGAGCAGAATCTCTAATTCTTAGGACAAAATAAGAGTCAGCATTATAGCTACAGGAAAGGCAAACTGTGCAGGACATGCTTCGGAGATCCAGGTTCATAACACCTATAAAGATTAAGGTTTCATCAGACTATCAGAGAAGCCCCCACCTCACCAGTCCACCACCCCATAATTATCTTCAAGGAAGATAACAGTAGAATACCACTGGGGAAGCTGAAAAAGGCATTGTTGAGTAAATGGTAGAGTTTCCAGAATCTGCCATCTAGCCTTAGTCCATTTACATATCAATGGCTGTTTATCACTGTAGGGCCTCTGGTCAATCCAGGGCAAGGGCTGGAGAGAAAATGGTCATTCTCTCTTCCCCTCTGTTCCTGGTACATAATTGGTCTGGCATTTTCCAGTAACCAAGGACCACCCCTGAAGTCCCTCCCAGAAGTGGAGGGCAGGGAAAGGAACTGTGTGCTTCAGCTGGAGGGGATGGACAGACGGAAGACTGGCTAGTGACTGTAACAAATAAAAGTTTTTCTCCCAACCTACCCCACAGAATTGGGGAAGGATGGGGGCACCAGAGTCAGTAGATTTGGCACTCCCCAAAATAAGGCACTCCTTAGGGGAACTGAGAGACCTTGAGGCAGAAAAGTGGGTGGTTGTTTTCGCAGCATTAGAAAAGGTTACTAAGGAGTGATATGAACTTCAGTAGCAAGTATCAGAATAGGGAGATGAGATGTGAGGTAACAAAAGCTCTAAAAACTGAGGTCACACTGCTGAGGGACAAGCTAGTGGCCTGGGAGGGGAAAGCAGAAATATGCAAGCTGCAAGAGGCCACTGGGGGGTGAAAAAGGGGTGGTGCCTTCAGTCTCAGAGATAGTAGAGGAGACGTCACAGGAAGAGGAGCTGGGGGTGGATGAGGAGGTGGGCCTGAGGGCAGAACTGCTCCTGAGGCCACTGCCTGAGGCACCAGCCCTTCCAGTACTGAAAGCCCACCAGGTTGTAGTTAAGAACATAAACACACAGCAACCACAGCTTCTTCAGGGAAAGAAGCACCCCCATGACCGAGGCTGTGGAGCCCTCCAGGCTCTGCCCCTTTACCCAAGCCAAGCTAGTGGGCTTGAGCACCCAGTGTGAGCAGAAGCCCTCAGAGCCTCTGCCCATGTGGTTTTTGGGTCTTTGGGACTTAGGAGTAGAAAGCATTGTTCTTTCTGGGTTACAAATGGTTAAATTGGCTTCCCTGATGACTCACCCCTCTCTCCAGCAGAGGTTGCAAAGTGCCCTCAGACCCCAGGGGATCATATGATTCTGTACTGGCTGACAGCAGCCCTTAGGGCAGATTGGCCTAATCAGCGTGATTTACCATACTTACCCACTAGCTGGAAAACATATGCAGAGCTCCAGCAGGTGTTACGGGAGTTGGGCATGAAAAATATTGTCTATGTTATGGACACTCAGTGCCTCATTAAGGAGTTGTTCACTATGGGGATGAGAAATCTGGGCTCCCTTTCCTCTTTTGTTCCCTAGAGACTATTCTTGCCCCTCACATAGGGCAACCCATTAAGTGAGGTTACTCATACTATATCAGATCTGGGAGAGTTGAAACAGTAAGAGCATGGAAGGAAGTATGGGTTACGACTGAAAAAAGAGGTGCAAAGGGCCCTGTGAAGGTATTGAGGACCCAGATGTGGGTTAATTTGATAAAGGTGGGGGAAGTGAAAAAAACTTGATAGGAAGCACAATAGAATCTTGCTGGAGCTGTGGCACCCATTAAAGCCAGAGCAGCAGTTCCAGCCACTGAGGTCCAAGGTGTGGAAGCTGGAGGCAAAGCCCCATGTCTGTCCTGTTTGCCTGCAGGACTTCCTGGGGGAAAGTACCCAGACCCCGCCTCCACTACTGCTCCCACAGGAAGGTGATCTGGTGTTGTGTTTGACTGAGAGGGGGATCAAGGCCCCACTTTGGGAGACGTGGTGGGGACCAGAGACTACATGTAGAATTATCAGTTGGTCCCCAGTGAATGTAAAATGTGTCCTGGCATTGGTGGACACAGGAGCTGAATGTTCTCTGATGTATGGCAACCCTGAGTGGTTTCCTGGGCCTCCCACTCTGATAGATGGCTATAGAGAAAAGAGTGAAGAAAGCCCATGTCTCATTGGGAATAGGGCATCTTTCCCTAAAGTAGTACACTGTGTATACATTTCTCCCATCCCTGAATACATTTTGGGGGTTGAAATCCTGCAGGGGGTGTGGTTACAGACCACTGCAGGTGAGTTCAGACTGAGGGTACATGTGGTAAAGTCAGTTCTGAGGGACATGTTAAGCACCTGCCTATAATTCTGCCTGTACCTTGGTGGGTGAAAAATACTAAGCAATATAAATTGCCTGGGTGACACAAGGAAATTGGAGAAACTCCACAGGAGCTGAAGAAGATGGGCATCATAAAGATCAGTCATAGTCCTTTTAATTATCTGGTGTGGCCAATGAAAAAGCCAGACAGCTCCTGGTATATAACCATGGATTACAGGAAATTGAATAAAGGTACAACCCTTCTGCATGCTGCTGTCCTCTCTATAGTAGCCTTTATGGACACCCTCAGTCATGAACTAGGTACATATTATGTTGTGGACCTTGCTAATTCATTCTTCTCTATGACATAACACAGGAAAGTCAGGAACAGTTTGCCTTCATGTGAGAAGGCCGGCAGTGGACATTCATATCCTTCCACAGGGACACCACCACAGTCCCACCATTTGTCACAGATCTGTAGCCCAGGATTGGGCAGCATGAGAGAAACTGCAAATGTCATTATATTGATAACATTATGCTCATATCTGATTCTCTTGAAGATTTATAAGGTACAACACCTAGACTACAGCAAAATCTACAGGAGAAAGGACAGGCTGTGAACAGCACCAAGGTTCAGGGACCTGGCATTTCAGTAAAGGTCTTGGGGGTTGTCTGATTAAGACTAAAGTTATCCCTGAAGCAGTCATAGATAAAGTCCAGGCTTTCCCTATCCCTACAACTGTGCAATATTACAAGAGCTTTTAGGACTTTTTGACTACTGGAGAGTGTTTATCCGGCACTTGGCACAAATGATGAGGCCCTTATACCAAATGGTACAAAAGGGCATCAGATGGGACTGATATGAAACATGTGCATCGCCTAAACAAGCAGTCAAGGCTGTGCAGGTCTTGGGTGTAATAGACCCATTAAGACGCTGTGAGCTAGATGTTCATGTAACCAAAGATGGTTATGGATGGGCCTCTGGCAGCAGCTTGAACAGACCCACAAAATTATTCGATGCTAGTTGCAACTCTGGAAAGGAGCAGAGATCTGGTACACCTTGATAGAGAAGCCACTGAACTGCTGTGCACCACACCTTACTGGCTCTGGAGCCCATCGCCTGAACAGCTCCAACCAAAATATTAACCATCTTTCCCATCGCAGAAGGGTGTGAGACTAGACCCAAAGGCCATGGAGTGGCAATGCACAAACACCTACACTGGCCAAATGTGGTGCATATTTACAACAGCATAGTGCTCTCTCCATAGCCCTGTAAGTGGAGAACATAAACGCTTACTGGGGCCAGTGACATATGCCAGTGGAAAGCAGGAAGAACTTGCTTTGGAGCCATTAATAACAGAGGGCCCTTATCAGGAAGGAAGAGCCCCTATACCTGAAGACAGTTGGTATACAGATGGCTCCAGTTGTGGGCAGCCTCCAAAGTGGAGGGCTGTGGCTTTCCATCCTAAGACTGAGACAATATGGATGGAGGATGGAGAGGGGAAGAGCAACCAATGGGCTGCATTGTGGGCAGTATGGCTTGTGATCCCCCAAGAGCCCTCCCCAATAGTTGTCTGCACTGACAGCTGGGTTGTCTATCAGGGCTTGACCCTGTGGCTACCGACATGGTACCAGGCCAACTAGATGACTGGTTACTGGCCCCTTCTAAGGCAAAAGCTGTGGCAAGACCTATGGGTCTCTGGTCAGACTAAAATACTTACCATATATCAGGTGGCTGGCCATTTGCCTTTGGCACCCCCAGGGAGTGATGAAGCAGACACTTTGGCCCACTTGCACTGGCTAGAAGGAAAGCCTGCCTCTGATGTGTCCCAATGGTTACATCAGTGTTTGTTTCAAGTGGAGCAAAAGACAATAAGGGCCAAAGCCCATTGGTGGGGCTTGCCTTTGACCTTTGAGGAAGTCTGCAGAGCCTGGAAGGAGTGCCTTGTGCGGTCAAAGAGGTACTTATACTGAGTCCTACAGCAACATGGGACAGTAGTAAATGAGCCAATAGCCCTTGTTAGGTGGCAGGTAGACTATATTGGGCTTCTGCCCATATTAGAAGGATATCTGTAAGCCATGATTTGTGTGAACACAACTACTGGATTGTTGCTTGCTTTTCCTGCATGTTGTGCAGACGAGCAAATGACCAAAATGGGCCTAGAGCTTCTCTTGCAGCCAATGGCTGACCACAAGTGATTGAGAGCCATCAAGGTACGCACTCTATGGGACATACATTACAAGAATGGTGCAACAATTAGGGATAAGGTAGAAGTTTCATGTACCACATAAACCTGGAGCAGGTATGATAGAGAGGTACAATGGCTTATTAAAACCTGGCTTGAAATCAGACACCAACAGTCTATGGGGCTGGTTAATCCACCTGTGGACAGTGTTATAACATTTGAATGAGAAGCCCCAGAAAGGGGCACTGAATCCCTGTGGACATGCTAACACACATTGCTGCCTCTCCTATACAACTGCACATGCAAACCAAAGAGGAATTATTGAAGCCAGGATATGGCCAGCAGAACAACTTCTTGCTACCAGCCCCTACTGCCCTAAACCCTGGAGACTCTGTTGAGTATACATGGCCCTGGACATTTTGACACATAGACCAGCAGTGGCTGGCTTTTCTGGTGTCTGGGGGATAAGGCCTGGAAGCTGGCCTCCAGTGTGTTCCTGGAGTAACAGCCTCCAATGATCGTGGTAGTATACCCAAAACTGCTGGAACATAAGAGCATCTTATGAGGGAGTTTTGTTTTGTCATTATGGCCAGTGCATGTGCCTCACATAGACCTACATTTTGACCCATCCATAACTCCCACAGGGAAAGGGGTGAAGGTCTGGTATGCTAGACTAGGACAGGGCCCCATTCCTGCCACTGTCCTGTCACAGGACCACTCTCTTGCCTTCATCCTACCTGATGGACAGGGTTTGCCTATGCTGGTGTCATTAAAACATGTATCTTATCACCCTGAAGGTTATTTTCTTCTGCATTCTTTGCAGATTGGTCCTGCCTCCTAGCCACAGCTGTTGCTTGCTGAGTGTACATGAGCTCCCTACTGGTTCAACTGCTGGCTTCCTGTGGAATGGGAAAGCTATGTGTGAGGGCCGGGCCCCTGGCCAGGGCTCGGTCCCGGGGCTGATCCACCGCAGCTCCCTTGCCCAGTGGTAGTTCTAAGACCTGGTATTTTAACCTCGTCACCAGCTGGAGAAGATGGCGCCCATTTACTGCTCACCACCCTTTCCCCTCTTCCCTGTTGGGGATTGGCCCAGCAGACTTCCGTACCCGTGCACAGCTCATGCTGCCTGCTTAGAGTGGCGCGTGGCACCTATCCGCTTAAAGGTCACGCATGATACTGTCCCGGATTGGTTGGGTGACTGAATATAAGGGAGCCCGCCGGGAGGGAGAGGAGCTTCCTGACAACTGCTGTAACCACCCTGAGAGATTAGACAATAAAGCCTAGAGAAGAATCAAGACCTTGGGAGTGTTGCTTCGGTCCCTGAAGGGTCGTGACAAGTGGTGCCAAAACCCGGGACCCTGGCGCCTGCCGATGAAGTAGAGCTTGTAACTCTTCAGGAACGTCGCTGGACGCCGTTCAGTCGGCTGGCCAGACCGGGAGAGGGAACCGAGGAGGGTGAGTGGATCGGCGAGCAAACTGAAAGTATATGTGGCAGGGCAGACAGCAGGCAGTTGTGGTGGGTGTTTATGTGTAGTGTGTGTGTCCTGTTAGTGTTTGTGACATTGTTTATTATAATATATGGAATGAGGAGGCGCCAGTGAAGGTTCGCAGAGCGGTGACGAAATCAAAAGGTTCGCAGAGTGGCGATGAAATCAAAAGGTTCGCGGAATTAGTGACGTAGTCCATCTAAATCATAACTAGGATACTTGCCCCTTTAGAGAGAGGATGAGGACGGAGGCCTCTAGGGTTAAGGCCGAGGAACCTCTGAAAGTGCTCCTTAGAGTTAATGGAACCCCTTTGAAAACGAAGACTGCCAGGGCATTCCTGAACACTATAGAGAATCATGCCCCATGGTTCTTAGATGAAGGAAAAATCACCAGCCCTTTATGGGACAGGCTGGGGGATGACCTACGCCAGGCAGACAAGAGGGAGCCCCTTCCGCCAGGGACAATCCTTATTTGGGGTCGAGTAAAAAATTGCCTGAAGGGACAGAAGCCAACTTGCCGAGAGGCCATCCAAGAGGGGGAGGAAATATTAGAGGAAGTACGAGAAGAGCGTGCCTCCGCAAAGGCATCGGAAGGCGGATCTGAACAGGGACTGCCATCTGATGAGGATGAAGACGGGGAACTTTCGGGGGATGAGCTAGAGAACAGGTTTAATAGCAGAGCATCACGCCTGTCATTATATCCCTCCCTTGAACCGTTGAGACTCCAGCCAAGGGAGGAGGGGGAGGCTCACCACACACCCCTAAAGGCAGATAATGCCAAAGCAGGGCTAGTAACTCCCTCAGCCCCCATCGAACCCTCATGATTAAAACCAGGACCATTCACTTCATGGCCCGAGCCGCCACCTTATCAGCACTGTCACTGTACCGGCTGGCTCCCTGAGAAAGCGAGAAAAGATGGCTGGGCGAGGTGGGTATGCAGAGAAGGGCAGGCAGCATTCCCTGTAATAGAAGACCCGAACACTCAGCAAAGATATCATCAACCTGTAGACTTCAAAATAATCAAAAGCCTGAAGGAGGCCGCCACCACCTATGGGCCTCAGGCCACCTTTACAGTGTCTCTGGTAGAATCAGTGGCCTCCTTGAACCTAACCCCAGATGACTGGGCCAATGTCCCCAGGGCGTCTCTCTCCGGAGGCCAGTATCTGACTTTTAAAACTGCGTGGCAGGAGTTTTCCCAGGATACTGCACGGCGTAATATTGCAGCAGGGAACCATCAATGGAACCTAGACATGTTAATGGGCTCTGGACCCTACTTAGGGCAGCACAATCAGGTCAACTACCCTCCCGTGGTTTACTTACAGATTTCCACAGCCATGGTCAGAGCTTGGAAGACCTTACAAGGCACAAGGGATCTACAGGGTCAGCTTTCTAAGGTGTTGCAGGGGCCTAATAAGCCCTATGCAGATTTTCTCGCGAGGTTGATGCAAACTGCCGGTAGGATCTTTGGAGATGCAGAAACAGCCATGCCCTTAGTCAAACAGTTAGCGTATGAGCAAGCAAACAAATGGTGTAAGGAAGCCATTCGGCCATGGAAAAATAAAGACTTAAACACCTATATTAAGGTATGTAGAGACATAAATGATAGTGTAGTTCAAGGGCAAGTGATGGCCGCTGCAATAACTCAAGGACTGCGCAATGCGTGCGGCGGAGCCACCCCTCCAGGGGCATGCTTCTATTGTAAGCAGCCAGGTCACTTGAAGAGGGACTGCCCCAAGCTAGGGGGACCAGGAGGTAATGCCGCACCCATCAGGCAACCTCGACTGTGCCCTAGGTGCAGAAAAGGGAGCCATTGGGCAAATAAGTGTAGATCAGTGGCCAATGTAGAAGGACGCCCACTGCCTCCACAGCAGCCAAAAAACGGGAGGCGGGGCCCCACACCTCAGGGCCCGCAAATGTATGGGGTGATTCAGCAAATCCCCCGAACACATTATCACCTGACTGATCAGAGCACTCACAAGGAGGCGGAGAACCAAGGAGACCCACAACAGGGAGTGCCGGACTGGACATCTGTGCCACCACCCGTCTCGTACTGACCCCAGAAATGGGAGTTCAAGTAGTGGAGTCCAATTACAAGGGGCCCTTAAAGAGGGGGGTGGTGGGACTCCTTTTAGGCCACAGTTCCACCACTAGAGCAGACTTGATAGTCCATCCTGGAGTGATAGATCCAGATTTTGAGGGAATAGTAAAGGTGATGGTCTCCTCCCCGCGAGGCATTACCGCCATAAATCCAGGAGACCGCATTGCTCAAATTCTCATGCTTCCCAGTAACCATGACAATTTTGACAGTAAGAAGGTCATAAGGGGGACCTCCGGCTTTGGGTCATCCGGGGCTCCACTAGCTTGTGTCATGCTAGAATTAGGGGACCGGCCTATGTATGTAATCCAAATTAGAGGCAGGGAGTTTGTGGGGCTGTTAGATACCGGGGCAGATCGCAGCATCACCAGGGAAGAAGAGTGGCCTAAAGACTGGCCTCTAAATCAAGCTGCACAAACACTGAGAGGTCTGGGGATAGCCCAGGCACCAATGTACAGTGCAGCCACGCTGCCAAGGAAGGACTTAGAGGGGCATCACGGTGTTATTCAACCATACATCCTAAAAATGCCTATGTCCCTATGGGGACGAGATGTGTTAACACAAATGAATTTTAAACTAACCACAGAGACTTTTTACAGTGAGCAGTCTAATGCCATAATGAAAAAACAGGGGTACGTGGGCACTAGAGGACTAGGGAAGGATCTCCAAGGGAAAGAACAACCAATCCTTTTAGCAGGGAGACCGCCCAAAGGGCCCAGAGGACCAGGATTGGGTTTTTCTTCGGGGCCACTAAGGGAAAACAGCCTATAAAAATAACATGGCAGTCAAAAAGGCCCGTGTGGGTACCTCAGTGGCCCCTCACCAAAGAAAAGAAGGAAGCAGCCCACACTTTAGTACAAGAACAGATAGCAGCTGGTCACCTCCAGCCCTCTACCTCACCATGGAACACACCTATTTTTGTAATTAGAAAAAAGTCTGGCAAGTGGAGATTACTCCATGATCTCAGGGCAGTGAACAGACAGATGGAGCTTATGGGACCTGTACAATTAGGCCTTCCTCTCCCTGTGGCCCTGCCCAGAGGATGGAATTCAACAGTGATAGATATCAAAGACTGTTTCTTCTCCATCCCGCTTCACCCCAGAGACTGTCAAAGGTTTGCCTTTACCGTGCCAGCAGTGAATCATAGTTGTCCCGATGAGCGATATGAGTGGATAGTATTGCCACAGGGCATGGCTAATAGCCCCACCATGTGTCAGATGTATGTAAAGAAGGCCTTACAAACTGTCAGGAAACAGTTTCCCCTGATAATCATCTATCACTATATGGATGACATTTTGCTGTGCAGTGAAGAGGAGAGACAACTGGAGTTGGCTAGCTTTAGCCAACCCGGTAGAACAGGCCACTAATTACCACAAGCTCTTTCATGTTAATTCCACCACCCTACGCATGAAATATCCTATTACAAGGGAGCAAGCGAGAGCCATAGTCCTAGGCTGTAAATGGTGCGTTGCTCTCCTACCCCTACCATCTCAAGGCATAAACCCAAAAGGACTACTACCAAACCACCTGTGGCAAATGGACGTCACACACATCCCCGAATTTCGGAACATGAAGTATGTTCATGTGTCCATTGACACATGCTCAGGAGTAATCTTCGCCTCCTGCCACACAGGCGAAAAAGTCCGAGATGTTATTTCCCACTGCCTACAGGTATTCTCTGCCTGGGGCATGCCTAAACACCTGAAGACTGACAATGGACCAGCATATACATCCCGACCGTTTCTGACATTTACTCAGACTCTAAACATTGCTCATACAACGGGTATTCCATACAACCCTCAAAGACAGGATGTAGTAGAGCGCACACACAGAACACTCAAGGTCACTCTAATAAAATAAAAAGGGGGAATAGGGACAGACTACAAATCCCCTAAAGATAAACTTACATTGGACATAAACGGCCAGAGTGCGGCTGAAAGACACAGTCAGTCTGCCAACCCTGACAGGAAACCCAAAGTACTGTGGAAAGACATGCTGGAAGGTAACTGGAAAGGCCTGGACCCAGTACTTACCTGGACCCGAGGCTCTGTTTGTGTTTTCCCACAGGGCCAACACCAACCTATCTGGGTACCGGAGCGATACGTGAGGCGAGTGGAAAACTTGAGGCTGGAAGAACAGAATGCTGATGCTGATAGCGCTCACGATCCTAGGGTGGACCCTGCCACCAGCGAGACCCAAGCAGAGACAGCTATTGGGAGTAGTAAAGGCATGGCCACTGCCACTGCCCCTGAGTAACCTATCAGCAGAGACTTTGAACAGCCTGTCGCAAGATACCGCTTCTGCGCTGACGCAGCAAAACCTTATTAATACACACTTGAAGAATGGTATAGTCTTGGTGAACCAGCGTGTGGACCTTCTCCAGGAACAACTGGATTTGCTTGGTCAGACATGGCATTTGGGCTGTGTCAGTTCCTACACTGGACTGTGTGTTTCCAGCATTCCATTTGACAACTTCTCTCAGGCTGCAAACCTATCCCGACAGCTGGGACACTTGCTGAACACAAACTGGTCTAGCGAACTCGAGGAGCTTACCGTGCAGCTAAGATTAGAATCTCCATGTCTCAATCAGCTATGACAGTGTTTGATGCTGTAAAGGCTTGGTCCGGGGTGGGAGTTATGGGTGTGATTGTGATCGCTGGACTGCTGCTCCGTGGCAGGGCAATTTGCTCTGTGCAGCGGCAGCAATTACAGGATAGACGAGTGCTGTTGCAAGCGATGGCTGCCCTGGAAGAAGGTGTCTCCCCAAATATATGGCTTCAGATGTTGGATCAGTAGCCAGAGACGGGTAAGATCTGGAGCTGCGCATATCAACCTAAGACAGGGCACAGACCAGAGCTGTCTGCCGCCTGAGGACGGGTAAGAATGCTGCAGACTCTGGGCAACCTAAGACAGGCATGATCCAAAGGCCACGCGTTATATTAAACAAAGAAGGGGGAGATGTGAGGGCCAGGCCCCTGGCCAGGGCTCGGTCCCGGGGCTGATCCACCACAGCTCTCTTGCCCAGTGGTAGTTCTAAGACCTGGTATTTTAGCCTCGTCACCAGCTGGAGAAGATGGCGCCCATTTCCTGCTCACCACCCTTTCCCCTCTTCCCTGTTGGGGATTGGCCCAGCAGACTTCCATACCCGTGCACAGCTCGTGCTGCCTGCTTAGAGGGGCACGTGGCACCTATCCACTTAAAGGTCATGCATGATACTGTCCCGGATTGGTTGGGTGACTGAATATAAGGGAGCCCGCTGGGAGGGAGAGGAGCTTCCCGACAACAGCTGTAACCGCCGCGAGAGATTAGACAATAAAGCCTAGAGAAGAATCAAGACCTTGGGCGTGTTGCTTCGGTCCCTGAAGGGTCGCGACACTATGGACTTCATTTGAGTAGGACTTTGAACCCAGCTGGATCCTATCTTATTAGCCTGGTTGCGATACTCTAGCTTTCTCACACAGGGTCCACTGTGGAAGATTGGGGGCATGTATATTGTAAGGTGACAATTCTGAAGGGTGAGTTGTGGGTAAATGGCAGAATTTCCAGAATCTACCACCTAGTCTCAGTCCACTCACACATCAGTGAGTGTTTACCACTGCAGAGCCTCTGGTCAATTTGGGGCAGGGTTTGAAGAGAAAATGGCCATTCTTTCCTCTCCTCTGTCCTGGTATGTATTTGGTCTGGCATCTGCCAGTCACCAAGGACCCACCTTTGAAGTTCTTCCCAGAAGTGGCAGGCAGGGGAGGAGAACATACACTGAGGCCAGAGGGGACATTCAGACAGGAGCCTGGCTAGTGACTATAAGAAAGAAAAGACTTTCTCTCAACCTGCCCTTTGTCTTGACTTACTTTGGGTTCGCAGATTCGTAAGGAGCTTGCCCCGGGCCAGGAACACCCGCCCCCTGGAGCTACAGACGTTCTTCTAGGAAGCAGGGCAAACGCAAAACCAAAAGCCAAGTGAGGAACTCAAAGCCAACAGAGGTTAGACTTGAATACAAATCCCTGAAAAAAACTAGCCCAACTGTAAACCCAGGGTATAACTAGGGAAATTTGAAGCCTCTTAGGCATGGACAACAGCCAGAGCTATAAACACTCCCAACCCAGAAAATCTGATTTAATTAATACAAATCCCACAAAAAAAGTCTTTGCAGAAGAAATACAAGCTTTGAATTTGCATATACCTCCATAGAAATGTGACAAAAATGAAATGCAAATAGGAAAAGAAGTAACACTCGCACACACACACAGAAGCACCATGATTCCTGGAGCACCCTTACCAGCCTGACGTTAATACTGAGAAACTAACAGACACCTGAATTATCGTACGAGAAAACTGGTTTGGACTCTTGCAAAATGTCAAAGTCATGAAAAAGAAACAAAGAAAAAATGGTTGGGGAACCCCACTAGATGAACAGATCAAATTACCTAACTCAATAAATGAACCTTGATGATTAGATCCTGCAGGAGATGAGAGAAGAGAGAAAACAAAAAGAAAAAGAAAAAGAAAAAGCAGCACTGCCATCACCTAATGTAATTAACCAAATGCCTTATGAATGTTGATTATATTATTCTTTCAACTTTTCTGTAGGATTAAAAAAATGTAAAGATGGGGATAAAAGAAAAAAAACATGATATTTTTTCTTTTGTCTGTCCTTCTCTGTAACTGAGTGAATTAGTGAATGTGTAAATGAGTAATAGGAAATACAGTTTTTTTTCAGGCTCCCAGGCTAAAGAAGAAAAACATTATGTTAAATAGATCTTTCTGTTATTAAGGAATAACAGTATAAATTTTGAGAGCCCTTTTAAATTCATGCCCAGATACCTCAAAATTTTTAAAATCCAGACTCATCTCAAATGACACAACCATCTCAAATTCAACTTCATGAATTTTAAGTCCAGTCACCATTATTAATTTGCTTTGCTGTTCCAGGTTCAGAAGAGTAGGTAGTTATTAACTATTCAGGATATTTTTATGCATGCAAAATATATGGAATGTGAATCAGTTGGAATTGAATAGCTGAACAATGGTTCAACAAATCCATATTAGAAATAAGAAAAATGCCATTTCTAGTAGAATTTATAGACCTAAAAAAGAACTTTAAAAATTATGTAAATTCATACTGTAGAAATGTAAACTAGTATTTTGGAAGGACCTGGATAGCTTTTGGTATTGGCTGGAAGCAAGCACAAACCAGAAGTCAAGAGGCCGGGAGGACAAATTTGACAATGTTGAGTAGGAAGTGAAGGAGACGGGGGGGGGGGGGGGGGGGGGGACGTGAAAGTGAGAAGAAGAAAAAAAGGAAAAAAAAACAGATTTGTATCTGTGGAACAGCTTATTCAAAGGAAAGCTCTAGCAACATAATTATATTACTAGGATGGCTTCTACTTTGTAGAAGGTCACAAGAATTTTCAAAACGGTTATGTAATTTCACTGTAACAGATGCAACACTTTCAAGAAACTTAGATTGTACTCATTATACAGAAATTGCTCAGTTTTGCTTTTCACATATGGTGTTGTACGTAATAGAACTGCTTCAATATTTGTTACTCATTTTTAAATGTGACCTTTTATTCCTTTATATTTTTTAGAACCTTTTCCAAATGGCATATTTTTGGGGGCAGTTGTTTTATTATGGTTTGTTCTCATTTGTCTGTTGGTTGTTTTATCTGATGCTGAATTTTTATACAATTAATTATCTCTGATATCAATTAATGATTTATGTAATAATGTGTCATTCCATACTGTGTGTATAATTGACTGAAGTGTTGGGATGTTGGGGCCATTAAACTTTTGTAATGCACCAAAACAAAATGGCCTAGGAAATAATTTCTGTATATACATATTCATTCTGAACAATTATTATAACTATCATTCATTTACCAGTACAACACAGTAAACATGCTTATTTTAGTTTCCCTTTTTTTTTAACCATTTGGAAGCAATTGATTTTATTTGAGTTATCATTTGCCAACATCCTCATAACACTTTATAAATACATGTGCTCTACCTGCAGCTTTTAATGAGGAATGATCCTGTTCACAGCAGTGACCTCAGAACATTCATACAAGGGATTGCATTTGGCACACCAAGCCGTTAAATTTTCTTATCATTTATGTGTGTTTTTTAAACACTGCCTGTGGCTTTACTTTTCATTATTAAAAGCAAAGCACTCTCAGAATTTCAATTGGTTTCTTCTGCCTGAATACCAATTAAAATGTGTTTAACACCACGGTGGAAGCGCACTTCAATGCATCATTTTGTTTGTAATAGAATGTCTTGGTTCTAATAAGCCCCTGTTTTTATAGTAGCTATTCATAAAGAAGTTGTGGTGTGTGTATCTGTGTATATATGTATATGTATGTCTATACACATACACATATATTCACAAATACAATGGGTAATATTAGTGAAAGACAAATACTATGTGGTCTCACTTATATGTGGAATCTTTAAAAAAAGAAAAGAAACAACCTCCTAGAGAAAGAAATCAGGCTTATGTTTACTAGAGGCAGGAGTAAAGGAGGGGTAAAGAGAGAGGGGAAAAGGAGGAAGTGGTGAAAAGACACAAACTTTTATAAAAACTACCAGGTAGGGGTACAATGTGCAATATGATGACTGCAGGTAACACTGCTGTAGGATACATATGAAAACAGTTAAGAGAGTAATTTCTAAGTGTTCTCATCACAAGAATTTTTCTCCTTTTTACTTCTTTTCTTTTATTGTATCTATATGAGAAGATGGATGTCAGTGGAATCTACTGTAAATCATTTCACAATATACGTAAATTAAACCATCATTCTGTACACCTTGAACTTATAGAGTGCTGTATGACAATTATTTATCAATAAAACTGGAAAAAACAGCAATAAAAAGCCAAAATAATAAAATAGCAATTAAACAATTTCAGAAGTATTGCTATTAAATTTGTCTTTGTAAAATAGATTAAGATACTTTTAGGACAACTAAAAACAAAATTAATGCTAGCTTGTAATATATAACTCAAAATATTACTGAAAACCTTATACAATAGTTACTGCAATAAGAAAAATGAAAAATGTATCAATGTATAATTTATGAACAAGGCTATTATGGCTGATATGCATGGATGAAATAAAAAACAAGTTTTAAATGCATGAAGGGAAAAAATATCCTAAAAGCATCAAGAAACAGTCATGCAAAGCACTTCTACTTTAGTTTCTCTTTACTTAAAAAATGAATTCCTAATATCAGTCCATATGGAGTTAAATTAGCTAAAAATAGTTAAAATAAATTTAAATTTATATGTTAAGTGAGCATAATTTGCTTAATAAAAAACTTCATCCATGTACTAAGCAACAAATATATTTAGTCTGGGACTATGACTATTGGACTTTTACAGAAGAACAGATGTTGCAGGTATATATATATATACATACATACACAAACAAAATAAATTTATAACATACATACAGCATCATAGGATGTACATACATAAATATAATTCTGGATTAAATGGGAAAAATACTTTAAGCACTGCTATATCTGGACTTGGACTCAAACAAATAAACCATACTTCTTGCTGTGATCAGAAATAGTGGGATAAAAAGATGTTTAGGAATGGGGGAATGGCTATTTCATCATTTGTTAGAAGCAGAGGAAGAACCAGAAAAGGAAACAGAACTAGGAAAGAGTAGAGTCACAAACAAAACAAAGCTTTTAAGAAAGAAGAAAGGGTGAAATCTGTCAAATCTGTGAAGACTTTATGGTAAGAACAAAATCACAGAGCACTGGATTCAGCAACCTGAAGGACAGTGAGGTGACAGGAAGAGACTGCAGAGTTCTGGGCACTGAAGCCCAGCTGGAATGACATGAGGAAAGAATGGTGAGCAAGAAAGTGCAGATGGTGGCCATACAGAACTCATTTGAATAACTTGTTTTGAAGCACAGTAGGAAAAAAAGGGATGATAACTAGATGGTAATCTAAGATAAAGTGAGGATTATTTAATAGAGGAGATGCTAGAGTAGGATTCTGTGCTAAACAGAGTATTCCAAGTCCACAGGAGACAAATTATGACATAAAAGAAAATGAGAGAATTAATAAACACAGAAGTAAAATTTGTTCATTAGGAAATATTCAGAGCCATGTAAAGAGAGGTGATATTTTATAAAGATAACTCTAATAGAAGATCCATTAATATAACCCTTGTAACAAGCTTTGATACAAAAAATAACCAGTTTTGATTGGGATAGCATGGACTTTGATTGGGATAGCATAAGGCTCAGAAGCATATTCCGACAATTCAAAAGCAGCACAATGTTGAGTATGTGGAAAGGAAATGATTACCTAAAATGGTCAAAATAGACAGCACTCTACCTACTCCTGGCTAACAGTGTCATCAAAACCTTAGGTTGAACTTGTAATAAACTATACCCTTTGCACTATGGTTTGCATTATTTATATGTTAGCAAGTAGAGTATATCTAATTAATCCTAAATTTCTTTTCAGGGAGGATATCACTATTATTTCATAGTAAAGGAAAGAAAAATGAACCAGTAGTCACAATCTTTTTTTGTTGTTCATTTTTTGATCATTCATCTGTTATTACTATTTTTCCTGGTTTCTAAAGTCCAAAGCACATTTGCTACCTCATTAAAAATTTATATGAGTGTGTAGATTTTCTCAGTTAAAATAGGACCACAAAACCTGCTACATAATCCAATATTTTCTTTTAAAAAATATTTGGGTAATCTTGATGAAGGAATTGTCTCAGAGAATTGTCCCATATTATGCTCACCAATCACTTTTCTCTTTTGCAGTGTTTTTCTTTCACAACTAAACTTCATTCTGCCTCATTCTACTCCACACAGCAAAGTGAATCTACACATTCTTATGATGACTAACAGGTGATTCCTTAGGCTACTCAAAGGAGCTATTCATAATGTGGACAAGCAGGGAGCAAAGAAATGAAGCACAATAAACAAACAGATTTTATTTTTCTTTTCAGTGGATCTTTCTTTTCTGATCCCCCCACCACTTTTTCTTTTTTGACGCTTTTGGAAGATACCATAACTTTTCACCTTTAAATATTAATGAGCATTCTTATTTTCAAGTGTTAAACATTTAAGTCCAGTTTAATAAAAATTCAAACCTTACTGAGAATGCAAAATGCTGGTAAGGATGTGGAGCAACAGGAACTCTTAATTGCTGGTGGGAATGCAAAATGATACAGCCACTCTGGAGGTCACTTCAACAATTTCTTGTAAAATTAAACATGATTTATCATATGATCCAGCAATTATGCTTCTTGGCATTTCTGCAAATGGAATTAAATATTTTTTCCATACAAAAACCCGTACCTGAATGTTTATAGCAGCTTTATTTATATTTGCCAAGGGTTGAAGGCAGCCAGGATAATAAATGTGAATGAAGGATAAACTGTTGTGTATCAGACATTGAAATATTATTCAGCACAAAAAGGAAATGAGCAATCAAGTCATGGAAAAACATGGAGGGACATTAAATGCATATTACTAATTTAAAGAAACCAGTCTAAAAGAACTATATGATGTATGATTCCAACTATATGATATTCTGAAAAATGCATAAATATGGAGACAGTAAAGGATCAGTGGTCACCAGGGTTTAGAGGGGGAGGGTGGGATTAACTGAAAGAGCACAGATTATCAGGGCAGTGAAATGTTCTGCAGGATATGACCATATGTCATTCTACATTTGTCAAAGCCAATAGAATGTACAACACCAAGAGTGAACTCTAATGTAAACTGTGGACTGCGAGTGACTATGGTATGTAAGTGTAGGTTTATTAGTTATAACAAATGTACCACTCTGGTAGGAGATGTTGATTGTGGAGGAAATTTCTCATGTGTGGGGAGAGGGGTGTTCACTTTCCATTTAATTTTGCTATAAACCTAAAACTGTTCTGAAAAAAAATAGTCCAATGAATATGTACATGTATAAACTAGAAAAACTCTTAATTTAAATGTATTGTATCCTCATAGCACAAAAACATTCTCCATTAAGCTTTTAAGATAATTGTAAATTCACATGCAGGCATAAGAAATAATACAGGAAGATCCCATGTATCTTCTACATAGTTTCTTCCAAGGGTAATATCTTGAAAAATTATAACTCAGTATCACAATGAAAATACTGATATTGCTACAATAAATACATAGAGCACTGCCATCATCAGAAGGATCCCTCATAGATTGTTAAATGTTAAGAATTTTTTCAGGTTAGGTGGAGGTTCTTCCCACAGGTACTCTTTAAGAATGTCCCTGCTTTTTTAGAGTTACTTCCACTCCCATCCCCACTTTAGCCACTGGCTGCTACTAATCTGTTTATTTCTACAATGTTTTCAATTCAGGAATGTAATATAGATGACATTATATAGTATGTAGCCTTTTACGATTATTTTCTCCACTCAGCCCTTGGGAGCTGTCCAAGTTTTATAGGTATCAGTCATCCTCTCTCTTTCTTCCTACTGAGGAGTATTTCATGGTGTGGTTGTTCTGCTGTTTGTTTAGTTATTCAACTGTTGAAGGATAACTGAGTTGTTCCCAGGTTGGGGCAATTATGAATAAAGCAGTTATAAACATTTAAAAAAATCAATCTTTTATCCAATTTAAAGACTTTCATCTTGCATCCTACAGTATGACAGAATATATTCATAAACTACATATCCAATAAAGGGTTAACATCCAAAATATAGAAAGAACTCATGCACCTCAACAAACAAAATGCAAATAATCCAATTAAAAAATGGGCAGAGGATATGAACAAACACTTCTGCAAAGAAGAAATTCAGATGGCCAATAGGAACATGAAAAGATGCCCCCCATCGCTAATCATCAGAGAAAGGCAAATTAAAACCACAATGAGATATCACCTCACAGCAGTTGGGATGGCCAACATCCAAAAAACAAACAACAACAAATGTTGGTGAGGATGTGGAGAAAGAGAAACATTCCCTACACTGCTGGGGGGAATGTAAATTAGTTCAACCATTGTGGAAAGCAGTATGGACGTTCCTCAAAAAGCTCAAAACAGAAATACCATTTGACCCAGAATTCCACTTCTAGGAATTTACCCTAAGAACACAGTATCCCAGGTTGAAAAAAACATATGCACCCCTATGTTTATCGCAGCATTATTTACAATAGCCAAGAAATGGAAGCAACCTAAGTGTGCATCAGTAGATGAATGGATAAAGAAGAGGTGGTACATATACACAATGGAATATTATTCATCCCTAAGAAGAAAACAAATCCTACCCTTTGCAACAACATAGATGGAGCTAGAGGGTATTATGCTCAGTGAAATAAGCCAGATGGAGAAAGGCAAGTACCAAATGATTTCACTCATCTGTGGAGCATAAGAATAAAGCAAAAACTAAAGGAACAAAACGGCAGCAGAATCACAGAAGCCAAGAATGGACTAACAGTTACCAAGGGGAAAGGGACTGGGGAAAATGGGTGGGAAGAGAAGGATAAGGGGGAAAAGGGGGCATTATGATTAGCACACATAATGTAGGTCGGGGGACACAGGAAAGGCAGTATACACAGAGAAGACAAGTAGTGATTCTATAGCATCTTACTATGTTGATGGACAGTGACTGTAATGGGATATGTGGTGGGGACTTGATGATAGGGGGAGTCTGGTAACCATAATGTTGCTCATGTAATTGTAGATTAATGATATCAATAAAGTAAAAATTAAAAAAAATTAAAAGGTTGCATCGTGAAGCTCAGGCCTGACTCAGAGGAAAAAACTGCAGTGCTCAGGGAGCCATGGGCAACTCCCACTCACCTTTGAGTTTTACTTTTCCTTCCATTTAGTAGCTATGGCTTCTGGGTGGGAGCAGTTGGAGAGGGTAATAGAGATTTTAAGATACATTCTTACATGTCAAATATTTTTTTAATCTGGTTATTTATATATTCTGTGCTGCATTTCCTTAATGAGGGGGAGAACTATTGAAGTTTTTTCAGAAAATTTTCTAACAGGGAGCCCAGACTTGAATTTCCTTTATTCCAGATACTCACTCCACTGGTGCTTATCTTCAGATAGATGCACACAGATCATCTTCGTGAGGGCCACACTCTCGGGCATGTTGCCTCATAGTGTCCTTTCAAGTTGATTCAAGACCAACTAAATTATGTAATACTTGTTGTGGACATTGGAAAAATAAGTTTTACTTTTAGGAAATTGGAAATAAAGTTGCAACATGTATAAATGTCTCTCTTACCTATGTTAGAAGCAGTAGCCAGTCTGTAACCAGTCTGATTTTTCTTTTCTTTCCCTTTTTTTGGAGGAGCAGTGCCACAAACAATGTACATCCCCAGCTCCAGGGACACATGTTAAGTTCTTTAAGTGATCATTTGGAAGTCCACTGATGACCACTACACCCAGTTGTGCATAATAATTCCAACCCTGGAAGACACAGAGAATTCTAACTAATTCAAAGCAATTATTCAAAAATGTGTTTTTTTTAGGCTCTCCTGCTTCAAAGAGGATGGTTTGAGTGATATTCTGCTGTTAGAAATAGATTTGGGAAACCTAATTTACAAATGCTAAATAGATCACCTAGAATCTCAGTCTTGTAGGATGCATTGGTTGCACTATTATTCTCAGCTTTGGGGCCTCAACTAAAGATTTAGAGAAGAAAAGTTTCATTTAAAAGTCTATTCTGTTAACATGCTTAATTTTGCTTTCTTTTTTTAATCATAATAGCTAAAAGTTTTAGACAAATGCCATGATTTGACACCTTGTTTAGGAGACAGAAATCTGACATTTGTCATTTTATACCCTGGATTATACACAGCTTGTTCAGTATTTTAAATATGTTGCTCCCTCACAGATTTCCCACTTAGATAATTGATTAGTAAAATATCATTTTGTTCATTTCCCCTTAGTGAAGTTACAATCTCAAAAAAGTAATTATATGTATTTTTTCATGCCAAAGATGCTAGTAAAAAAGCCCTAAACTTATTAATGGATTTATTAAGAAAATGACTCAATTTCCACATATAGAAAACTAAAATGGACATAACTGTTATTTATAAATATATTTACATATTTTGATTTATTTAGATGGCCAAAGAATATATGTGTGCATATGCAAAGAATTTCTGTATTCAATTTCATTTCATTTTTGAACACTTACTTTATGATGACTGAGAGCTTATTTAAAACTATGAAAAATTAATTTAGTTATTGACTGTAATCCCTGCTTTTGAGCTATTCTGGTCAAAGTAGGATTCATAATAATCTAAAATATTGTTACATTGGATATAAAATTTTTGAAAAAGGTACTTAAATCTCAATAGATGAGACACCAAATTTTTCCTAATGACAAAGATACTCTGAGTGTAATGGAACACCAAATATAGTGCAATCCTGTCTTTTTTGAGTTATGGCCATACTACAAATATTCTTGTGTGTGTGAGAACTTAAATATAATTTTGTTAGGTAGAAAGATAAACATGAGCAGCCAGGAAAGGGGAAATTAAGGTTCAAGGAAAAATTGCCCAAACTCTGCCCAAGGAGGGGGTCCCATGTGAAGACACTAAAGGCTTTGCAGGCAGATAATTTTTTTCCCTATGAGGCCCAGGCCAAACTAGTCCAACCAGGTCCCAATGCAGGCATCATAATCACATTAAAATAAAATTGTGGTTTTGCTCCCTCATCCCCCTAGGCTTTTCTGTGTGCATTCTGGGAAAAGACATGCACACCAAGAAGAATGGGTGTAGAACTAGGGCTGTCAATCAAATGGCCTCACCCTGTCATTCCAAGAGGCGCCTCCTCGCTAGGTCATAATAAATAGACCCTCTCCTGAAAGCCTTTTGTCTACCTTGACTGTCCCACTCCTCCCTTAGAGTGTTTTCAAGTAAAATTTTCACTCTGCCTCACTACTGTGTCTCTGCCTTTCAGTTCTGCATGTGGCGGGGACAAAGACCAAGGAGAACAAACTCAACCTGTAATAATTTGACCATTGCCTCTAAACATATACACTAATATTGAGCTGGTTAAACATAAAGAGTAATTTTAGCTTACTAAAAATTACTTCAGGAAAAATGTATTTTTAAAATATAAACATATTTGTTCAGATCATGAATGACCTCAAATTTCAGACAGTGATAGTTTCCTCCAGTGTTATACTATAATGCAATGCTTTTGTCAAACCACCTATGTGGATAGTGATATGGAAAAAAATGAGGTTATGGGGATATAATTTTATTGTTATGTTCACTAGAATTGTTCATCTCTTCAAAAATCAACAACTATTCCTCTGTACTGTGTTTATTCTACTCTTGTAAAATTCTTGTCTTATATTGACAGACTTGTTCCTTACATTTTTCAGTGATTTGAAAACCTCTTCATCCAGTCTCTCTTATTTAATGGCTCAGTGCTTGAAAACAGCCTAAGACTGAAAATCTTGAACCACGTGTGGATGTTGAACAAACACTGCACAAAAATGTTTCACTCTAAGAGGCAAAAATGCTGATTGAACATATAACTGGAAACTAATCTTTAGGGAATATGATTTTCTATTTAGCAATTAAATAAATCTATTTACCATTTCAATCATGAAGCAAATTTGTATCTCCAGAAAAATCTCAGGAAAATATAATACAGTCTCTTTCTCTTCATAACTACATTTTACAAATTTTTTAAAACAGCAATATTAATAAATATAAGGCTTTAAAAACTCTAAGGAGGAATACACACACACACATATTCATACACAAAATTTGTGACATTTTTAACGACACATAAATTTCTGCACTAGTTTAAATAATTAAACCAACAATGGATGAGTTCTTGTGGGTAAAATTGCAATATTTCCAGAATCTCTCACTTGGCCTTAGTCCCTCATCTCCATATCAATAGGTGTTTGCAAGGGGTGTAGAGAAGTAGTTCATCTCCATATACATAGGTTTTCATAAGGGGCAGGTGGAGAGGCGAGCATGTGCCAGGACAGGAGAGGTTTCTGGCCTCTGCAGCTAACAGGAGAGAAATAGGCAAGCAAGACCAGTGGCCAAAGAAAGAAAAAAGTCATTTGGTAAACTGAAGGCTGCTCTATGCTGACAGTGTCAAGAAATAGCTATTGATCTGCTCAGCAACCGTAATGTTAAACAGGTTCCAAAATTTTAGGCCTTTTGAGTTCTGAAAGCACTATACTTCTCATTTACACTGTTACTTATAAATTGGTCCACCTTGAATGGGCCCTCCAACAAGAGGCTCGGAAATTTATCTAAACAGTAATATCCCACAAGAGCCCTTTCAGAGAACACTAAACTTGAGAAGTGTTGGCAGCCGCGCCCAGAAAATGGCGCCCAATGCAGGGCAGCCAGAAAGCCCCGAACTTCCCAGTGACAAAACATCCCACGTCACAAAAGCACATGTTAATTGCGCCTTGGCATAAGGACCAATGAGACCCACCAAAGTGTTATGCTAATGAAGCGTATGGAGCCGCACCAACCAGGTCAGAGCATGAGAACTATATAAGCAAGCCTCTCCTTCCCCTCTGGGTCCTGCCCAACGCATTTGTTTCACAAAGAGCTGAAGAATAAAGCTTTCTGCAGAAGAATCCTGCTGTTGTTGCGTGCTGTTCTTGCCGACGGGGCGCGCGACAAGTGGTGCCGAAACCCGGGAACCAGAACATCACCGGCACAGGGAGGACCCTTCAGACGCCTGGAGAGAATTCAGAACTGCAGGCCAGAAGAAAACCCGGAGGGGGTAAGTTCCGAGAGACGCGCTCTTTAGGGTGGTGGCTGATGGTTCTCTGTAGATAAAGAGGCACCATGGGGAATGCACCGTCATTAGTCACGGCGCTGCAGACAGCTCTCAAAGAGCGAAACTTGAAGGTCTCCAGCAAAGTCTTAGGATCTTTTGTAAAGGAGATAGACCGTGTAGCCCCCTGGTTTATTTGTTCAGGGTCCCTCTCAATCCCAAGTTGGGACAAGCTGGGGAAAGATCTTGATAGAGAGGAGGAAGAGGGCAGCCTGAGGGGAGGCACCAGACCCCTCTGGAAACTGATTAGAGCTTGCCTGCAAGATGAGAGGTGTGAAAAGGTAATAAAAGAAGGTCAGAGAGCCTTGACAGATATCCAAGAGAGCATGTCAGAAACGGAACGGGAGACAGAGAGCGCGCGCGGCCGAAAAAAGGCCACAAAAATGAAAGTAAAGAAACCCCAAAGTGAGGGAGGAAGCCCACCTAGGGCAAAAGCGAAAGAGCCCGAGAAGCGAGTGATGATCGCCTCAGAGAAAATAGTAAATACCCCTGGAAAGAGTTGAGGGACCTCCAACTCTCCAACAGGGAATCTGAGGAGGAATTAGCGTCCGCAGAGGAAGGGGAAGAAAATAGAACCGCAGAGTGCAGAAGTAAGGGAACCAGCAAAGTCGAAAAGCAGACCAAGGAAAAAATGAAAGCAGGGTGTCCCCCGATGCCCTTTGCCCCGCCACCTTACGTGAGCAGCGCACTCTCTTTTTGCCACCCAGATACTCTTCAGGCAATTAGACAAATGTTTCCTGTATTTGAGGATAATGGCGTATGCTCTCACCAGCCCCTGAGCCATAAACAAGTTAAGGAGTTAGTAGAGTCCATTCGGGCTTATGGAGTCAGTGCTAACTATACCATAGCACAGATTGAAAGACTGACAGAGACAGCAATGACACCCGCAGACTGGCAGTATGTAACTAAGGCATGCCTTTCTAGTATGGGGCAGTACATAGAATGGAAGGCACTGTGGCATGATATCAGTATGGCCCAGGCACGCGCAAACGCAGCCGAGGGACAGCCTGCGTGGTCATATGATATGCTGACAGGCCAAGGACAGTGGGTAGCCAACCAGACCGCCTTCCCCTTACAGATGTATGCACAAATAAACACGTGCGCCACCAAGGCATGGAAAGCCCTCACCAACAAAGGAGAAGTGTCAGGCAATTTAACAAAAATTATTCAAGGGCCGAGTGAGCCATTTTCTGACTTTGTCGCCCGTATGATGGAGGCCGCAGGCAGAATATTTGGAGATCAGGAACAAGCAATGCCCCTAGTGGAGCAATTAGTATTTGAACAATGTACCAAGGAATGCAGACAGGTGATAACACCCTGGAAACAGAAAGGGATACACGCCTGGTTGAAAGCCTGTAGAGAAATAGGAGGACCACTCACTAACGCGGGCCTAGCCGCAGCCATATTACAGAGCCATAAACAAGCCAGGATCACTAACAGAAGTATTAAATGTTTTCAATGTGGGAAACTAGGACATATAAAGAGAGAGTGCAGGAGCCCAGCTTCAGAACAAACAACCCAAAAGACCCCTGGGTTATGCCCTAAGTGTAAGAAAGGCAGGCATTGGGCCAATGAGTGCCGATCTATTAAGGACATAGAAGGGAAACCCTTAGAGCTGCCAAAAAACGCCCAGAGGGGCCCTCGCCGCCAGGGCCTGCAAATATATGGGGCAGCCAGTACACAAGTTTCATTCGGGAGCAACCAGGCCCCCCAAGGAGAGCCACTTCAGGTTCCGCGGGATTGGACATCCGTGCCACCACCAGAATAGTGTTAACCCCACAGATGGGAGTTCAACCTATCCCTTCAGATTTTACAGGCCCCCTACCACCAAATACCGTTGGGTTACTCTTGGGACGCTCTTCTGCTGCCCTAAAATGCTTAGTGGTTCATCCCGGAGTTATAGATCAAGATTATGAGGGACAGGTAAAAATCATGTGTTCGGCCCCCAGAGGAATCTACCCTATATCCCCGGGAGACCGCATAGCCCAGCTTTTAGTATTGCCCAGTCTCCACGCCAATTATCCTGCTACCAACACGGAGAGGGGAGAAAAAGGCTTCGGCTCCTCTGATAGGAATTCAGCCTTCATAGTGTTAGACTTGGCAGACCGACCAAAATTAACTCTTCAAATAGAGGGAAAGAGCTTTGAGGGAATCCTAGATACTGGAGCAGATAAAAGTATTATCTCAGCAACCTGGTGGCCCTCCAAGTGGCCTGTGACCCAATCTTCACATTCATTGCAAGGTTTAGGATATGAATCAAGCCCTTCAATCAGTGCCAAACCACTGAAATGGCGAGCCCCTGAGGGACAAGAGGGTACGGTTACCCCTTATGTACTCCCTCTACCGGTCAATTTATGGGGGAGGGATGTCATGAGAGACTTAGGCCTCAAACTCATTAATGAATACTCCACCCCCCCCAAGGCATGATGATGGATATGGGATACATCCCTGGTAAAGGGCTGGGGAGACACCAACAGGGACGCACAGAGCCCATCCTACCCAAAGTAAAGAATGACCGTCACGGCCTGGGTTTTTCATAGGGGCCATTGAAGACGCCATGTCCATACCTTGGCTCACAGAGGAGGCCATATGGATTCCTCAGTGGCCCCTATCCTCTGAAAAATTAGAAGCAGCTCACTGTTTAGTACAAGAGCAACTCCAAATGGGACATTTAGAACCCTCTGTGTCCCCATGGAACACACCCATATTTGTGATCAGGAAAAAGTCAGGATCATGGAGATTGCTTCATGATCTGAGAGCAGTAAATGCTCAAATGAGAATGCTTGGACCCGTACAATGGGGACTGCCACTCCTCTCTGCCTTACCCAAAGAATGGAAAGTGCTCATAATAGATATTAAAGATTGCTTCTTTTCCATACATCTGAGCCCCAAGGACAGGGAAAGATTTGCTTTTACTTTGCCAGCTATTAACCATGAACAACCCGACGCCAGATTTCAGTGGAAGGTCCTCCCTCAAGGAATGGCAAATAGCCCCACCATATGTCAACTGTATGTTCAGCGAGCGCTAGACCCGATTCGTAAGACCTACCCCACACTAAAAATCATCCACTACATGGATGATATCCTTCTCTGCTCCCCACAACCAGCAGAAGTAGAGGAGGCATACATAGATCTCACTAAATCTCTAGAAACTTGGGGACTGAATATAGCAAGTGAAAAGGTCCAAAATTCTAGTGTTAGCAAATTCCTAGGAGCCACCATTTACACAGATGTAATTTGCCCCCAAAAGCTTGAAATAAGACATAATCAGTTGTGAAATTTGAATGACTTCCAAAAACTCCTAGGGGATATTAATTGGTTGCGGCCATACTTAAAGATACCCACAACTGAATTGACACCACTGTTTAAAATCCTAGAAGGAGACTCACAACTAACATCACCGCGCTCCCTTACACCTGAGGCATTACAAGCGATTCGCAAAGTAGAACAGGCTTTAATGACAGCACAATTAAATAGGGTGCAATTGAGTGAACCCTTTGAGTTGTGTGTCCTTCCCACCCCAGAACTGCCAACAGCAGTCTTGTGGCAGCACGGCCCACTGATCTGGATTCATCCCCAAGCCTCTCAGGCTAGGACAATAGAGTACTATCCGGCAGCCGTGGCCAAACTTGCTTTGAGAGGAGTAAAAACCTCCATGACACATTTCGGAGAGGCTCCAGCAAAAATTATAACCCCTTACAACGTAGAACAGATACAGGTATTGTGTGCTATGAACGATGATTGGGCCATACTTGCTTATAGTTTCTCAGGAACCTTTGATAATCATTTCCCAAAACATCCCCTCATCAACTTTGCCAAAAATCATCTCCTAGTGTTCCCTCAGGTCACTAGCCTAACCCCGCTGCCTCATGGAAAAACAGTTTATACAGACGGGTTTAAGACAGGCACAGGTGCCTATGTCTATGATGGCAAAGTTGTGACAAAAAACTACACACCTAACACTCCACAAATAGTGGAATGCCACATAGTTTTAGAAGTATTGCAAACCTTTCCAGAACCTTTAAATATTGTGTCTGATTCTTGTTATGTAGTTAATGCAGTCAAATCTCTAGAAGTGGCCGGGCTGATCAAAGCATCCAGCCCAGTAGCCACTTTGTTCAAACAGATACAATCAGCATTACTTCACAGACAATCTCCTTTGTATGTAACTCATATCAGAGCACATTCAGGCCTTCCCGGGCCTATGACCCAAGGCAACCACTTGGCAGACCTCGCAACCAGAAATATAGCCTTTCCCCTGCTAGACCCTGTCACCACAGCTTCAAAATTCCATTCGCAATTTCATGTCACGGCCGAAACACTGCGCAAGCGGTTTAGCATTACAAGGGCCGAAGATAGGAAGATTGTCCTTAGCTGCCAACACTGCTGCAGCTTCCTTCCCACACCTCATGTTGGGATCAACCCCAGAGGTATTAGGCCTTTACAAGTTTGGCAAATGGATGTGACGCATATTTCATCTTTTGGGAAACTGAAATATGTACATGTATCTGTAGATACTTGTTCAGGAGTCATCTTTGCCTCCCCATTGTCCGGAGAGAAAGCTTCCCATGTCATCCAGCACTGCCTTGAGGCTTGGAGCACATGGGGGTTACCACAGATTCTGAAAACAGACAATGGCCCAGCCTATACCTCTACAAAATTTGCTCAATTTTGTCATCACATGGGGATAAAACATATCACTGGCCTTCCCTACAACCCACAGGGTCAAGGGATTGTGGAGCGTGCGAACCGCACGCTCAAATCCTATTTACTTAAACAAAAAGGGGGAATTGAGGATATACCCCCCACACCAAAAATTGCTATAGCCCTAGCACTTTTCACTATAAATTTTTTGAATCTGGATGCTCGAGGCCATACAGCGGCGGACCGCCATAATCAGTGGCCAAAAGACCCACAAGAACTAGTAAAATGGAAGGACGTGTTAACTAACCAGTGGAAAGGCCCGGATCCAATTATAGTTAGATCCAGGGGAGCTGTGTGTGTTTTCCCCCAGGGTGAAGAAAACCCCTTCTGGGTCCTGGAGCGCCTGACGAGGAAAGTCCTAACCAAAGGAGATGACTTCTCTGTACCTCCTGACCCTGCTCCTGACATTGGAAACCCCGACTCAGGGAGTATTGAGATGAGGAATACTGTCTGCCTTTCCTAAGCCTATGCCTGTCCGCTTCAATGCAGCCGTTTTTCCGCGCTTTTTCACTACCAACTCTAGCATGAACTTGCCCTACTTAGTAAAAGACACCCTAGCAGCCCCTTTGGGAGAAAACCAATCCTTCGTAACTAATGGATCATTATGCTTCACCACTCGGAATCTAACCGGCTGTATCTCCCTAGAACAGAGGAAATATGGATGGTTCAGTGACATAATTCTAGAGGCCAGTGGCCTCCCCGTTATGTCAGCTAAGTTTGAAGGGCCTACTGTCGGGCATGGGGGGTCGTCCTATAAGAACATGACCATCCACCAGATGGTTCTCTGGCTCAATGGCACATTTGTACACCCTCCCAAGAAATCTCCCATCACCAGCCCTCGTCAACCCAAATATGCCTCCCATTGCGTGGGCGACTATGAGGGAGAACTGTGGCCCTGGACTGACTGTCAGTCAACTGTAGTGACGTGGGCAAATGAAAGGCAAGAGTTTACCATCTCCCCAGACATGGAGGGACGGCCAGCCAATGAGGCTTGGTGGCCAATAAAGGTGCTCAAAGGCGAGTTCCGTCAGCAGCTAAGCATGAACCCCTTCCATAAATGGATGCTGTGTGGAGTTAATGGCTCGTGTACCGACCTTTCCCCCTTTTCCGCCCTCCGGGGTGGGGGAATCGGTCTAAAAAATATCACCTTTTCGTGCGCAAACAACCACACGCACGCGCCCAACTGGAACATGACCATGACCCACAACAACGAGAACTACACGTGTTCAGCAGCATCAGACCCGGATCCCCCTAATTCCTTTTTCCCACCTTCTCCAGTATGCGTTTACCCCCCATTTCTGTTTATCCTATCCAATGATAGTTTTGACTCCTGCTCCAATGACACCTGCTTTCTGTCTCAGTGCTGGGATGCGCTTAACTATGCTAATGCTTTAGTAGTCCGTATTCCTCGTTGGGTCCCTGTCCCCGTAGACGCACCTAACACCATGACCCTGTTTCGAGAGAAGTGCGACTTCGGCGTTACAGCCGCCATAGTGCTTCTGATCTCCACGACCGCGGTCGCAGCCACCGCCGCGGGTATAGCTTTAGACACCTCCATCAAATCAGCTACAGAACTCAATAACCTTGCAGCGTCAGTAGCTTCTGCCCTTGACCAACAGTCCACACTTGATGGCAAACTGAAAGGAGGAATAATGATCCTCAACCAACGTATAGATCTCGTAGAGGAACAAATGGAGGTGCTTTGGCAAATGGCCCAATTGGGATGTGAGTGGAAATATCGTGCTCTCTGCATTACTAGCATTCAATATGAAAATTTTACACGGGCAGCTAATCTGTCACGAGACCTGTCCCAGTATCTTTCAGGAAACTGGTCCCAAGACTTCGATGGGGCACTAGAAGAACTGCGGCGAGAAATAATCCACGTCAACTCCACCCGCCTGGATGTCTCCGTAGCAGAAGGACTCTCTTCCTGGTTCCTCAGAGCTCTCTCCCACGTCAAGGAGTGGGCGGGCATGGCTGGGATGGGCGTGTTCACGCTTGGAGGTCTCATGCTCCTACTCTGGTTGTTATGCAGGCTCCACAACCAACACAGGCAGGACAAAGTGATCCTTGCTCAAGCCCTAATGGCGATAGACGTTGGCGCCTCTCCCCAAATCTGGCTCAACATGCTTGAGAAGGAAGCCCGGCTTTAGTCTGAGGTAGCTCCTGCACCCTGAGCCCATGTGGCACTGCACCAGGCCCGAGTACCTCATTGCTTAATCACAGCTTTCTCTAAGAAGCTCATGGTGCAAGAGGGTTGAGAAAAAAGGTCCAAACCCTTTGTACCAAGCGGTCCCAACGCCGGCCAGAGGATGCAAGGCAAAGCACTGCAAGAGGTCTTGGACCCCTCTGAGAGGCATGCCTGACTGCATAGGGGTAGATGCCCAGAAACCCCTCTCCAAAAAAGGGGCATCAGAAAGTGTGATGGAGGTCAGGCCTCTGTCTCCGCCTCTGCTGGCAAGTTCCGCTTTGAGCTTCTATTAGACAAAAAAGGGGGAGATGTTGGCAGCCGTGCCCAGAAAATGGCGCCCAATGCAGGGCAGCCAGAAAGCCCCGAACTTCCCAGTGACAAAACATCCCACATCACAAAAGCACATGTTAATTGCGCCTTGGCATAAGGACCAATGAGACCCACCAAAGTGTTATGCTAATGAAGCGTATGGAGCCGCACCAACCAGGTCAGAGCATGAGAACTATATAAGCAAGCCTCTCCTTCCCCTCTGGGTCCTGCCCAACGCATTTGTTTCACAAAGAGCTGAAGAATAAAGCTTTCTGCAGAAGAATCCTGCCGTTGTTGCGTGCTGTTCTTGCCGGCGAGGATGGGGCGCGCGACAGAGAAGCATGGCAACCTGTTCTCATGTCTCTTGGAGACGCTACACATCCACATCATGGCCATAAGTTACCCATGAATTTCTTATGCAAGAAACTGCCCTCCTTGGCCCTGCATTGAACACCATTACAATGGCAGTTGCTGGTGGGACCCTGAGCTCTCTGGCCTTACAGGATCTCATAGGCTCTGAGACCACAGCCCTCCAGACTCAGGCGCCCATCATGCTTTGGGTCATGGAAGCAATACAAGCTCAGCATGGCCACTGAGGCCTCTTTGCCACAGGATGCAGCCAATCCTGGCCCCTCTGGCATATTCCACATGCAGGAGAAAGTGGCCTCCCCTATCCTCGGTCCCTTGTCAGGTGCCATGGTTCTGGTGTAGGTTACCTCTCTCCCAGACCGTTTAACTACCTGGTAGCCACTCAGGATCAATTGTGTAAACAGCAATGGGAGTTTGTGCACTTTATGGATGGAATCACCAACATACATATGATGAAGTCTGCTGATTTTCATCCCTTAAAACAAGGATTTCCCTGATAAAGGACAGCATTCAAAACTAAGCACAACTGGCCAAACTTAAGACAGAAATCTTAGTACTGGATGCCCCAGACAACAATCTGTGACAGCTGTACTTTTTTTTATGGACTGTTGGGTCATTTCTCCCTGTGAGGTAGAGAATCCAGGAATCTCTTGCCTCACAGGTATCCAAAAGATAAATCAATGTAAGATGTCTGCATACATGAAGAACTAACACAAGGCCTCAATAGCATACTCCCCATGTACTTCATTCTCCCCAATATTATTGGTAGTGATGGAGTCACTCATTTCACATCTCAGAATATGCAATGCTGGGTTCTTGAACAATGAATTCTACATAATATTCATCTTCCTTATTGGCCTCAGTCTGCAGGCCTCATAGAACTACATATTGGCTTCTTTAAATACATTCATATTCAATTAAATTAAACATAGCAGCCATCAGTCAAATGGCAGGAGGGAGTTATAGTAAGGCACCTGGCTCAGTTCCGTACTATTTGATTGCTGACATCTTTTGAACTTCACTCTCTCCTTCTTTCCCTTTGCTTTGCAGATTTCCTTGAAAGAGTGAATGTGCGGCTGAGTTGTAGCCAATGAAACTGCAGCAAGCTCACAGGCACCGTTTTCATTGCTGCCCTTACAAGCATGCCACATTTGATCGTCTTTGATCTTTCCCTTTCCTTGCCTTCATACAAGTGAACAGGTTGACATTGAAAATCAATTTTTTAAGACATCAGAGTCTAAAACGGAAAGAACCTGGGGTCCACGTATAATTGCTTGGAGGAGAGTTATCATCAACCAGAAACACTTGGAATTCATGAGTGAGAAACTAGTATCCACAGTTTTGATCCATTAGAACTTTTAAAGTTTCCTTGCTAAACAACTAGCATCATTTTTAAAATGTACCACAAAATTTCACTCATAGAAAATTCAAAAAATATATAAGGAATACACTATTATAAGTCTGTTTAAGGCATGATTAACACAAATGTCAGGATTGTTGTTACACACGTCTGAGAGGAAGAAAGAGGGATGTGATAAGTTGTCATACCATGGCTACTCATTTCATTTATATTTAAACTTCATATACTTTACATTTATACTTTTTTACAGGTATACTGTAGTTTATAGTACACAATTTTAATGAATCAATATTAGCTGAAATATATAATATACAAGCAAAGTATAAAATAAAATATTTGGAAAGTTCAAGCATACAGTATTAATAATTTGACATTGAGGAAATGCTGTAAGTATAGAGGCACTGTTGCCTAATGTAAAGGATGTCCATGTACTTGTGGATGCAGGAGACCTTGAAAGCATGTAGGTTAGATGAAGGCTTGGAGAGGGTGTCAGGTGCTGGTCTGGGCAGGAAGTCTTCAGAGTATGTGGATTTCGAGGGGACTTCGTTCTGTGTCAAGAAGGCTTCAGAAAGTTTATTACCAGGCCAAGGCTACATGGTTGCAAAGGAACAATATTCAGAGCTCGTGGTTGCAGTGGGCAATGGCTGTTTATTTTTATACCAATACCGCCCACCCACAGAGAGCACCAGGCACAGGAGACCCTTTTCCTCCTTAGATTCCTTCCAATGCATTCTCCTAAGAAGGTTTGTCATCTTGCTTCCTTTACAGCAGAGATACTTAAAAGAATTCCTTTGTGTATCACTGAGCATATATTCGAAAGAGTATACATGGGCTGAGAGACAATAAATTGATAACAGGCACATGGAGTTTTGGACTGACTCCTTAGGTATAAATGTCTGAATCATCCCACCAGGTATGCCACCAGATTAAGCAGATATAGCATCTAAAACTAGAATGGAGAATATATTGTGTATAATTACAACTGTGAGTATCAGCTGGGTCATCAGACTAGCTACAGTGTTGGGAACTGACTGTATTTTGACCCATCATTATATTCTTGTAAAATTGTGTACTATGAACTATAGCATGCCTGTAAAAAAGTATAAATGTAAAGTATATGAAGTTTAAATATAAATGAAAATGAAGGTAAGACCCTTCAGCAAATGAGGACTCCCCAGAATTCTGAAGAAACTCGTCACAGAAATTATAAATCAAGTGCAACCAAACATCCAGGGTTTGGTTTATAGCAGATGCTGTGGGATTTAATGAAACCCGTCCCCTCACCACCTTCAGGACTAACGCACTCATTATCACAGGTGCTGAGAATATTAATGATTGACATCTCATAGCTGAGTGCCTCTCTAGAGGTTGCCCACCATGGAAGAAACCCGCCTCACACCATGTCTTGTACCATGCTCAGGAGCAGCTCGGATCTGGTGACTGCTGATGAGGAGTATCAAGGTCCAGCCTGCTTTGTCAACTGTGGAACAGCTCCCAGTTTTCCCGCTGGATTGGCTGAGGCCTCTGAGGTGACTACTTGGAACTTAACATCTCCTTCAGCCTACTATTGATTCTTTCAATCTACGGGAGTATGTATCCTGAAAGCACTCCACAATACAATTCTGTGTGTGGGACAGAGGGAAAGGGGTGGTATACTGGGGTTTCAAAGTTATCCGCAAACATCAAATTTTCCATTTCTCACACACTTTAATATTTCCCTCCACCAGACAAAACCTTTATCAATCTTACTATACTAACACTAGTTTTTTGGGCAATCCCCACTCTACCACATTTATAAGTATAAAGTACTTTTTTTGTTTGTTTTTACTGTTTTCAAATTAAAACCAAGAATTCCAACAATGTCAAACTTCCCTTACCATGGCTTTTCTTAATATGAATTTAATTCTTTCTTAATGGAAAAACATCTTGTGCTATGCTTTTCTTAGTAGCTGCTTTATTAGTTCAAAAATATGCACTTAACATTCAACGTCAGAGAAAAATTCCATAGGGCAATGCATGCATATGTTTTCTAGGAAAATAACATTCTGATGAAAAATAAATTAAAGTTAAAAAAAAATGAAATCTAAAGCAGTACCTAGAATCCAATAGTTCAAAATAAACAACTTAAAGATTTATGTGACTTCAGCACATTCATGCAAGAGAATGTCAGGGAACATCAGATTTAAAGAAGGTATATTTCTGGTTATCTATAGAGGAGGATGAGTTTACCTTCAAGATGTTAATTTTTCTGTGAATCTATACAGATATGCCTAACCCAATTTAGAGTTCTACACACATGCAATTACCTTCCGAGCATCAAATTCCAAATAACTTTTGAATCTCATATCTGTCAGCACCCTTACTTGGTACTTGGTAAGATATATAAAGATTTTACATCTGAAAAGTGATTTTATTCACATAAGTGATTTTGAAGATGCTTTGATTTTTTTAGAAAAACTTATTTAGGTATTTTTTAAAAGTAATTATTGGTGAGGATAGATGCTAATTCATGTTTATTTGCTGATTTGAAATTTTTTCTCCAATTAAATTAACCCTACATGACTAAAAATAGTGTCAGCAATAAAACTTAAGTTGGTACCATGTATTTATATGTATTAGTTAAGGACAATATATCTTTTATAAATGACCCAAAGTATGTATTTCTTAATGATGTGAAATGATCCATTTCAAAGCTAAGTGACTGATCCTGGTAAGGTTTATTTAAAAGAAACCAAGGAAAGGAAATGTTAAACTCTCCATAAGCTTGTAAACTCCATGATCAAATTTCTCTTTTTTCTTCTTTTCCTTCTCTTCATCAAAACCTACAGCATCGCCTTAAACATAATCCATGTATTTACCGAATGATTAATGAAGATGGTATGTTTCAAATATGAAATAATAATCTGCATTACTGGAAACTGCAGACAAATCAAGTAGCAGTCACATGAAATAAGAGATGATGATATTTGATATTGTTTCATACTCCAAAACTAGTCTTTGGTTTGATTTTATTTGGCTGATATGTTTCAGTAGATACTCCTGGGAAGAGGCTTGAACACAAATAAGGATTAAAATTATCACATTGAATATTTAAGGGTTATTTGCAGTTGATCATCTATGATGTATAAAACTCATATGGTGAAGCTGATATGAACACACAGAGACCTAACTGGATAGTTCGGTCCCTTACATATTCCTACATGATCTTATTGTCTAGCCTGTGATTACTGAGCATCCCAAGCGTCTCCAAAGGCTGTCACCTTGTACTAGAAGCCTCAGTAAAGAAAGACAGGGAAGGAAACTATGTAGTTTCACAGTTGCTGGCTTAAAACCCCAGTGTAAGACATGAAATATGCACACAATTATAATACAAGGCAGAAGAAAAATTCCACCTGCAGAGAGAAATCAGTATTCAAAAGAAATAAAGATCTATAGTGAAATATTATTTATCTCAACAATATTTCAAATCAAACAAAGCTCCTGTTTTAAGCTTTAACATGGTGTTTTCCCAAAATACCTTTGGAATTCACATTCTACAAAAAGAAATGATTTCTGATAAAAGAATCCTGTTAACAATATTTAATTTCTTGATTTAACTTATAAATGAACTAATTTAAGAAGTTTTTTCCATTAATAATGGAAAAAGATAGAACAGAAGCCTGTTTTAAAACTACTGAAGCAAAACAAATAGATGCATTTCTCATCATTGACTATAAACACTAAATTTTAAAAATCTGAGTTTAAACATGAATATTAGATATTTAGTCACCTAAACTTAATCAAATAAATATCAATGTGTCATCAAAATTTCTATTCTTGATGTTGTCAACAAGAAAATAAATTAATTCTTTTACAGAAATGTTCAAGGCTCTGCCATCATCCCATCCCCAATGTTACACATTTAGCTTTATTTTCCACATCCTTCACCTGTGCAATAAAAGTGTCACCATTGAGACTATTGTTAATCTCCAACAGGCTATCTTTATCCACTTCTATGCCCTTTTTTGTACTTGCACTTTTATGATGAAAACATCTTGCCTATCTTCTACACAATCTGTAAAATCTTAGTTATCCCTTACAAAGCCCAGTTCAGATGCCCTGTATTCAAAACACCAAGTTCTAAACCTTTATTATCAACTTCTTGACTACAGCAGTCCCCACCATCTGCATGGACACTTCCCACGGCCCCCAGTGGATGCCTGAAAATGCAGATTGCACCAAACCCTATGCATACTATGTTTTCCTATACCTACATACCTATAATAAAGTTTAATTTATGAATCAGGCACAGTAAGAGAATAATAACAATAAAAAACAATTGTTACAGTATGCTGTAATAAAAGTCATATGAATGTGCTTCCTTCTCTCTCTCTCAAAATGCCTTAGTGTGTTGTACTCACCCTTCTTCTTGTGATGATGTGAGATGTCTGTGGTGAGATGAAGTGAGGCAGATGACTTGGCCTTGTGATGCAGTGTCAGGCTACTGCTGACCTTCGGGTGAGAGGTCAGGTAGAGGATCATCTGCCCCCACACAGCAACTGGCCCGCAGGTTAGCTGAGGCACTGGGGGCCAAGCTGTGGATGAGGTGCTGCAGTCCTCCCTCCCGTGTGTGTTCTGTTCTTCCTGGTAGCCAAGGCCTAAGTTCCCTGAGTGATGGTTGGGTTATTGTCTTTCTCAAATGCTATTCTTAGACCTGTTCATTGAGCTCAATACACACTTGGTTTATTTGATTAATTTCAGTCATATGAAACTTTTAAAATGTAGATGTCCCTTTATCTTTATGGTAAATGTCAGGAGCTGAGCTGAGCCGGGAGAGAGAGGTGAGCTGTCAGGTGTCAGAGTAGCTGATCAAGGCAACAAGGTAAAAATGAAAGACTTAGACCTTCAGTCACTTACTCAGAGGCTATAAGCAAGAGTTTAATGGAGAAAGCACCAATTCCCTGTTTCACTTTCCCCCATGGGAAAGTTGGTCAAAAGCAGATGGATCAGAGAAGATAACTGTTTTCATCTCACCCCTGAGGAACCCCCAAACAAGTCTCTGGCTGTTTTATGGACTAGAAGTTTAGAGGGAGTGTTTTGGGAAGTGGATAGGTGTTGAAAAGTTCTGGGTACTGAGTCATGAGTAGGAAAAAGTGTTTTTGGATTTTCCCTTCTTTCTCATCCCTCCTGATAAGGAGGCCTCTGAAGACAACCTCTGCCCAAGGCCCCCAGGAAAAACAAAACAAAAGACACCTGGGTTAAGAATACAAGTGTGTGAATGCATGACTGGCCAGTAGGAGCTGAGATCTTGGATGGCACCTCCCTTCAGAGGCTGTGATGCTCTGTCTGTGTGCCTGGCATTGTGCCTGGCCTGGTGAGGGGGACTCTCCCCTGAGACCTGCAGGTAAAGCCTTTGCAGCAGCTTCTTAATATTACCCAGGCTGACACTAGAAATGTTCACAGTTTTCCCAGTGTGTGATCTATTTAAATAAAAACTTAAAAGAAAAGAAAAGAAGAGTGATAACACTAAGTGTTAGAAAGAATATACAGCAGCAGAAACTCTCATACACAGCTGGCGAGAATATGAATGTTCACTGCCATTTGGAAAATTGTTTGACACTATTACTGAAGTTGAACAAATGTATACTCTGTAACAAAGCACCTTTGCTCCTGGCTGGATGTGTCACAGAACTGCATGCATTTGTGCATCCAATGTAGGCACTCACGGTTTATTGGCAGCATTATTCAAAAGAGCTCAAAACTGGATACAACCCAGATGTTAATAGTAGAATACTTATGACATATTGATGCAATGGAATATTTTATAGTGATAAAATGAATCAGCTACTCTGACACACAAGGTTGTTTTTATAGATTAATCTCAAACAAAATATCAAGTCAAAGAAGATGTAAAATAACACATATAATTCTGTTCATAAAAATGTTTTAAGGTAAAACATGGTGATAATGAGAAGTTCAGCCTTGGGAAAAGGGAGGAGAATAATTGACAGAGGACATAAAAATTTTCTGGTGCATTTACCTGAGTGGTAGTTACAGACATGTGTTCACTCTTTGATTATCCATTAAGCTGCAAATTTATGTTTTGTGCACTTTTTCTGCATATGTTAGGTACTTGAGTGAAAAAAAACTGTCAAAAATGTCAAAAAGATGATCATCTGTACTATTACCAAAATCAGAATAAGCTATCAAGGTAAGAAACAGACAATATAAAAATAATGAAATAGTAAGAGTACTCTAGCAAAAATGAAATTCTGTGGGAAGACACTTAATAAGTTATATACAATGAATTTAAAAGAGCATCCGTAGCTATAGAAGAAGAAAATTGGAGTGAGATCCGTAGTGGCAATCACAGATAATTGTCTTTGTTGGGAATGGGGACGTACTGAGTTAGAGTGGAAAGAAGAGAAGTAATATCAAAATTGACATTTATATTATACAATAATTACATGTGGAGATTGTATGATTATAGAAATATATTATTTTTAAAAACATTATTCTGTAATTTAAGTAGCAAAAAATCATCCAATGTAAATATTATTTTAAATTATAATTATACCTGTGAAAGGAAAACACATTATATAAAACACTACACTTATAGAAGAAAAAAGAATGGGTGTAATTTAGACATATATTTTTTTGTGTAAGAAACATAACAAGTTTTAAGTATTCTAAATGACGTTTTGTTAAACAATATTAAAAAATTAAAACATGTTTAATGTTGGGATACATGGATTTTAACACTTGTCAATGTTGATGAAATAGTGCATTTTTCTTACCCTACTTACTATTGGTCAAGTTGATATAGTTATAAGGGGATGGAAAAGAGGAGACTAGAAACTGAAATTCATATACTCTTTGCCATGATTTCTATAGATACTTCTCACAAATCCGAACTGTTGGAAGAAAATTGTTATTGAGAAAACTAAAAGCATAGTCTATCTTTCACTATTGGAACTGTGTACTTCACTACAACATGGAGTGATCATCACATTAAGAAAGTAAGCATCAGAAAACTGCTCAATGAAAGAATAACTAATGGCAGATTCACGGCAGGCAAAAGGTTTTGGAGATAAAGATGCTTTCACTACAGAGGCCTTGTCCTGGTCCCTTGCTTGACTCATGTAGTCATCAAAAGTATGTAAACTGTAATCTCTCAGACAGCTACTACATATTTCAGCAGAGGGAATAAACTCATGAACCATTCGAGTAAGAGGTCATAAAATAGCAATGAAAGGATCAAAAGCTGTCAGTTGTTTCTGAAATGTCTCGTCCCACATCCCTTCATTAGCAGTAAGGCCACTAAGAAAGGCTATTAAATGGTACTATGTGGCTCTTTGTTCTCCCGTGGATGCACAAGAAGAGAAATCAAGCTGAAGTTTGGAGGTTCATAATATGCTGGAGGAGAGGTGTGGGAATAGTTATTTGTCACACATTTGTCATGGAAGAGTTATTCCTTTAAGAACCATTTAGTTTATAATTGCAACCACATTCAGCTAAATTCCTTCAGAGCAATATGATCAGTGGAAGTAAGTCAGCACTTCTGCAAAGGCATTAACTCTTTGGCCATCACGGCCATTTAATGCACATTAGGAGTTCACTAAATAGGACCCTGTGTTCCAAAGAACCAAAGTGGAATGTACTGGAAGGAAATAACTTGTTGGAAATAACTTCCTTTGTTTAAAAAAAAAAAAAAATATATATATATATATATATATATATATACACACATATATATATATGTGTGTGACCATATATATATGCATATATATGTCAATTTTTGAAATAAAAATGTTTCTTTGAAGATAAGGAATTTAATTAAAAGTAGTATATCAATTTTCATCATTTATGAGCATAATTTGTTGGCTCTCAAAAATCATCTTAAGCACATTTTTATAATTTTTTCTTTGCTTTCTATTTGCTTTATTAAAATAAAAATTGCATTGTTTGAATACAAAATAAAATCTAAAACCAGTAAATATATGGACTCTGCATTGATTAATGAACAAATTGTCTAGAATATGTAATAATCATACTCCATATACTTACACAACCCCACACTTTCATTGGATGGATGGCTTAACATATGAGAGTAGTTTGGTTAAGCATAGTTATATCATTCATATGGTCTTTTCAATAAAATTCACTTTTTTCATCTTTTCTTTGAGCGCATTTAACATTCTTTCCCCTTTCTGAGGCTGTAGTTTATATTTTTTAACTCTATTTTATTTCACTTGAATAATTTTCCTTTTTAAACGATTTTATTTATCTTTTAGTTTTAACTATGCATCTATTCACTACTAGAGATGCTTTTTTTAGATTTTATTTTACATTTGGCCTATTGCAAAATGAATAGAACAAAGTATAAGCATTTTGGAATAGCTATAGTAATGGGTCGATCCTTAAGCTAGGAAAGAAGACTTTCATTTTTTCCTTTTATATGACTCTGTACAGGACTTTTAGTATTCCCATGGCAATACAATCTTTGAGATAATGTATAAATTAATGGACAATGACTCTCTACAGGTATTCTCCAGGGGTTTTCAGCTTGAAATTCTGAGAATTTCTTTCCTATAATATTTTTTTGGTAACCCCAAACCCTTCATTGCAACTGTATGCAATTATACAATAAATTAAATCATGCAAATGATATTCTACGAAAAAAGAGTAGGAATTTTGGAGGAGGATATCTATCAGCAGGAAACCCTCATTTTAATTCCTTATCTTTAATGTTAATGAAAAAGACATTGAGAGAATACATAGCAGACCTGTCCTGTGAGAAATACTTTTTAAAAGTTCTTCAGAAATTTTATTAATCAAAAAGGTAATTGTTTGTGGTTGCAATGTATTGAGTGATCATCCAACATGGATAAGTAAGTGAATGACCACAATATCAACAGGGGTGGAAAGGAGGTACTGGGATAACAATGATAAGATACTGTAACTACATTTGAAGAAAAATTGGTTATTTGAAGGTAAAATATTATTCATTAAAGTATATATATTTAAAACTCTAAGGCAACCTCTAACAAATTTTCAAAGAGGAGTCTAAATGATAAGCTAAGGGAGGAGATAAAATCATTGTTTAATGAAATACTCAATTAAACCAGAGAAGACAGAAAAAGAGAGGAGGAAGTAACAAAATAACAAATGAAATGAAAACAGTTAAAAACATGGTAGAAACGCATCAACAAGTGATGTTGAGAAAACTAGATATTCACATGCAGAAGAATAAAGTTGAATCCTTACTGTATGCAAAAATTAACTTGAAAAAAATCAACAACCTAAATGTAAGACCCAAAACTATAAAACTTTTAAGAAAAAAATTAGGGGAAAAGCTTCAAGACCTTAGATTTTGCTTTGATACCTTACATATGACACTAGAGACATAGCAACAAATGAAAAAACAGATAAATTGGATTTCAACAGAGTGAAAAACATTTGTACCTTAAAAGGCAATATAAGCAAAGTCAAAGGGGAACCCACAGACTAGGAGAAAATATTTTCAAATTACATACCTCCTAAAGAATTAATATCCAGAATATAAGAGAATTCCTAAACCTCAACAATAAGACACAAATGACCCAGTTAAAACATGGGCAAAGGACTTGATAAGACATTCTCCAGAAAGGATATACAGGTGGCCAACCAACACATAAACATATTCAACATCACTAATCATTAGGGAAATACAAATCAATACTAAAATCAAAACTGTGAGATACTGCCTCATAATCACTAAGATGGCTACCTTAAAAAACAGAAAATAAAAGTATTGGTGAATCTGTATAAAAACAGAACCCTTTTTGCACTGTCAGTGGGATTGTAAAATGGTAAAGCCACTGTGGAAAATGGTATGGCAGTTCCTCAAAAACTTAAAAATAAAATTGTCACATGATCCAGAGAAATTCCACTTCTGGGTATATATCCCAAAGCGTCAAAAGCAGGGTCTCAGGGACATTTGCACACCCATCCTCACAGACTCATTATTCACAACAGCCAAGAAGTGGAGGGAGACATCCTTCCATGGATGAATTGATACACAGAAAATGGGTGTATGCACACAATGGAATATTAATTAGACCCCAAAAGGAACGAAATTCGGGCACATGCTGCAAAATGGACGAAGCTGGAGGACATTACACACGAAGTGAGGTAAGTCAGCCAAAGGAAGACAAATACTGTATGATTCCACGTATTTGCAATACCTAGAGCAGTCAGATTCAGAGAAACAGAAAGTAGAGGGGTGGGCCTGGAGGAGAGGGGGAAAAGAATAGTTACTTTTAATGAGCATAGAGCTTCAGTGTTGCAAGATAAGTATGTGATAAATGGAAGGTTTCACCCAGAATTTCCAGAATCTCCCGCCTGACCTTAATCTATTTGCATACCAATGAATATTCACCACAGCAGAGTCTCTGGTCTATCTGGGGAAAGGGGTGGAGAGAAAATGGCCATTCTATCCTCCCCTCATTCCTGGTACCTAACTGGTGCAGAGCTCAGCCGTCACCTAGGACCTGTGATGGGAGATCCTGCCGGAAGGGAAGGAAGTGCCATTGCCAGAGGGGACAGATGGTGCAGGGCCTGGCTAGCAAACCCAAGCAAGCTGTGAGAAAGAAACCCCTTTAACCCAACCTGTCTTCCCTTGTCTTCCTCTGGTTTCACTGGATTCACAGGGACTTTGTCTCAGGTGAGGAACCCCCTTTCCTTCCAGAGCTATAATAATAAAGTTCTGGAGATGGCACAGCAATGTGAATATATGTAACACTACTGAATTGTACACTTAAGATGGTTAAGAAGTTAAATTTTATGTAACATGTATTTTACCACAACTAAAACAATTTTAAAACATGTCAGATATTAATCCAACTATATCAATAATCACTATAAATTAGAATGGTCTAAATAAAACCAGTTAAAAGACATATTGTAAGAGTGGATTAAAAACCAAACAAGACAAAGCTATATGCTGCAACAAGAAATCTACTTTAAATATGAAGTCCAAGAGATTAAAAGTAAAGAAATGGACAGATGTACTATGCTGACACTAATTTTTTAAAAAAACGGAATAGCTATATTAATTTCAAACAAAACATATTTTAAGGAAATACATGAGGCAAAAACTGATAGAACTGCATGGAGAAATAGATAAATATTCTTTTATAGTTGGAAATTTTGATGCTTTTCATCAAAATTTCATCAAATTGAGACATCATTCAGATAATCAAAAAGGATACGGTTGACCAGAACAGCACTATTAAACAACCAACTAATTGACATGTATAAAATACTTCATCTAACAACAGCTCATCCCAACACATTCTTCTCAAGGTCAGATGGAACATTTTAGCAACATAGATCACACTGGGCTATTAAACATACAGTAACAAAATTAAAATATGAAATTATATAAAGTATGTACTCAATCCACAATAGTATTAAACTAGGAATGTATAACAGAAAGACTGCTGGAAAATTCCCAAATATTTGGAGATTAAATAACATACTCCTAAATAACTCATGGGTTAAAAATAATTATCAAGATATATTGAAAATGTATTGAATTAATGAAGATGACAATTTAACCTGTGAAAATTTGTAGGATGCAATAAAAGCAGAGCTTAAAGGCAATTTAATTTGGAATGTGTATAACAGAAAAGAACTATCTAAAATTACTAATCTAAACTAACACTTCAGAAAACTAGAAATATAAAAGCAATTTAAGCCCAAAGCAAATGAAGAATAATAAAAATTAAAGTAGAAAACAATGGATTGAAAACACTAAAACAATAGAAAAAAAATCAAGAACACCAAGAGCTAGTTCTTTAAAAAGATTAATAAAAATGATAGAACTCTAGCCAGACAAACCAAGAAAAAAAAAAGAAGACTCAAATTACTGATGTCATAAACAAAAAGGAATCATCACATCTGGTCCCACACATATTAAAAGGATAACAAAACAATACTATGGTAATTCTATGACTACAAATTACAGATGAAATCATATAACAGATGAACTTGTCCCATTCCATGAAAGACACAAACTACAAATACATAAGGACAAATAGGTAATCCGGTAGGCTATTTTTCTATTAAAGATATTGAATCAGTAAGTAATAACCTTCCAAAAAATGAAGTACTAGGGCCATATGGTTACATTGGTGAATTCTGAATTTAAAGAATAGATGATACCTATCATAACAATATCTTTCAGAAAATAGAAACAGAAATGAATATTTTCTCACTCATTCTATGAGGCCAGTATTATCTTCATATCAAAGTTAGATAAAGATTATAAGAAAGGAAACTAAAGATCAATATCTTCATGCACATAGATATAAAAATCTTCAAAAATATATTTTCAAATCAACTCCAACAACAATGTATAAAAAAGAATTATATACCACAACCAAATGGAACTTATTCTATGTAAAGCTGGTTCAATTACCTTGTAAAGAATATTTTAAAAATCCAAATGTATTTTACACATATTTTCCCTCTCCTATGTTCTACATTCCTTTTTATATTCCTAAATTTCCAGCTGGTTATAATTTTATGTTCACCCAAAGAACTTCCCTTAACAATTTCTGCACTAGCATAAATATCTGAGATTTGTGGTCATGATCAAGGGGAATCTTAAAGGCTAAAATGCTATTGTGTTTCTTGCACATCTTCTGAAGAATGATCAGGATGCCATTTTAGACCAATTTGCAGTTTTACAAAATACTGATTAATCTATACACTGCTGTCACTTATATTTGGAGTTCTTCCATTTATCAACAAAGCTCACATAAATCTTCTCTTGAAAAATAATTGTCCATAATGTATATAGAAAATTGTAAATTGTATATAATTCTCTTGAGTTATAAAGCTCTATTCCTTGGCCTGCTGTGAGATTCTTTTTCAAATATTCTTTCTTTGGCAGTCATTTATCCAAATATCTCTCATTAGAACCAATTTCACCTTCTCACTCAGAGGACTGAGCTGTTCTCCACATTTGGCCTGGAAATGAAGAATTAATAAGCTTGGTTATATTCCATCTCAAACACTTGAACATAACAGAAGCTATAGAGGTGACAGCAGTGAGCAAAGTGGGTGGGACTATTCAGTCCCCTGTAATCTATTGTGATATGTCAAGAACTGTCCCTCTTTTTCACTGGCCACCCCATGGAGTTAAAAAAAACTATGAGTGGGCTTTATAATGCTCACCTTCTCCAACTCCTGTAGAGTTTCTCCAATTTCCTTGCGCATCCCAGGCGATGTATACTGCTTAGTATTTGTCACCCACCGAGGTACAGGCAGAGCTACAGGTGGGTGCTTAGCATGTCCCCTCAGAACTGCCTTTACCACATGTACCCTCAGTCTGAACTCAGATGCAGTGGTCTGTAACCACAGGCCCTACAGGATATCGACCCCCAAAATATATTCAGGAATGGGAGAAATGTATGCTGTATACTCCTTTGGGAATAAACACCCTATCCCCAGGGGGATTTGGGCTTTCTTCACTCTAATTGCCTTACCCCCTTAGCCATCTATCACAACAGGAGTCCCGGGAAAATGCTCAGAGTTGCCATCAATCAGAGAACATTCAGCTCCTGTGTCCATCAATGCCAGGACACATTGTACATTCACAGGGGACCAATGAATTGCTAATTCTACATGTGGACTCTGGTCCTCACCATGTCCCCCAAGGTGGGGGCCTTGACCCCTGTCTCAGTCAAACTGTGATGCCCAATCATCCTCCTGTGGAGGTGAGGGCAAAGGCAGAGCCTGAGTATGTCCCCCAGGAAGGTTTGTAGGGACACAGGCTGGACATTGGGCTTTGCCTCTGGCTTTCATTCCTGGATCCCAGTGGCTGGAACTGCTGTTCTGGCTTTAACTAGTCCCACAGTTCTAACAAGATCCTATTGGGCTGCCCATCAAGTTTTTCTTTCATCACCCTCACCTAAATCAACCCACATCTGGGTCCTCAAGACCTTCACGGGCCCTTTGCACCTCTCCTTCCAATCGTATCTCATATGTCCATGAGTGCTCTTATTGTTTCAACCTCCTTCAGATCTGCTAAAGTATGATTAGCCTCACTTATGTGTTGCCCTCTGTAGCAGGGCAAAAATAGTCCCTAGGGACCCAAAGAGAGATGGTGGAGCTGTATGGAGCCCCATATTTCTAATTCATACACTGAATAACTCCCGAATGGGGCCCTGGGTGTCCATATTATAGATGATATTATTCATGTCCAGCTCCCATAACACCTGCTGGAGATCTGCACACATTTTCTAGCTAGTGGGTAAGTATGGTAAATCACCCTGATTAGGCCAAATTGCCCTGATGGCTGCTGTCAGCCAATACAGAAGCACCTGATTCCCTGAAGTATGATGGGCACTTTGCAACCACTGCCAAAGGGAAGGGTGAGTTGTCATAGAAGCCAGTCTACCCATTTCAGAACCCGACATAGCGGTGTTTTCCACACCCATATCCCAAATATGCAAAGCCACATAGGTGGAGGTGCCAATGACTTCTGCCAAAACTGGATGCTCATGTCCACTAGCTCAACCTGGGTATAGGGGCAGAGCATGGAGTGCTCCAAAACCTGGGGAGGGGATAGCTCCTCCCTCTGAAGAGCCCATGGTTGTTTTGTTTTCACTTTCTCAACTACAACCATGTATGTCTTTAATATGGGAGAGGCTGGTGCCTCAGTCTTTGGCCTCGACGACAATTAGGCTCTGGGCCACCCCCCCTCATCTTACTCTGACATCTACTCTACCATCTCTGAGGCTGAAGGCGGCACTCCTTCCTTCCCCTCCATCACGGCCTCCTGCAAGGCAATTTCTCTTGCTGCCTCCTCCCTTTCTGTTAACGTAGCATGACCTGTCTTCTCAAAAACTGTCTCTTTTTCTTAAGAGTATCCCATAGGTCATCACCCAGCTCCTCCAAGCCATGTTGAAGCATGTCTCTCTTCTGCAGAAGTCTTTCTCCTTTATAATACTTTCCACTATCTCGAGAAACAAAAATGCCACAATCTCAGCTGCTATATAGCCACTCAGAGCCTCTAAACAGTCTTCTATCTCACAGAGGGCTAATTCCACAGCTTCTGGTGTCTCCACCCTTTCCCAATGCTGGAGAAGTCCCTACCTGTCTAGGAGGTGCTTTACCCTAGACGGATTCCCCATTAAGGACTCCTTAATTGGAAACCCCATGAATAGGTAGCTTCCATTTAAAGCTGCACACTCCACCACTGCAGTTACTGGGACCTCCCCATCTTCCACATGGGGGTTTCTGGGTATCTCCCCAGCATCTCTAGGGGCTGCCTGAACAAGGGCTGCACCCATTAAGACAGACATAGGGTTCAGAGATCCTGCTGACTATGCTAGATGTACCTCTGGAGGGAAAGTATTTTCCCAGGCTGGGGCAAATTACCTTTGAAACCAATATCAGTCAAAGGGAGAAATTAAGTGGGAGAAATCCATTTACTGTTTACAACCAGAGATCCACTTGTGCTCACCCATGTCTCTCCTGACCCAGCTGCACAAAGGGGCCCCACCCAACCTCTCTAGTCCAGATATGCCCTCGTTCCCCTTGTAATCAGCTATTGATATGGAGATGGACTACTTCTTCCACCCCTTGGAAACACCTATTGATATGGACACTAAAGCCAGGCAAGACATTCTGGAAATATTGCAATTTTACCCACAATTTATCTTCAATATTCAGATAAAGATTATTTTTTTATTTACACACACACCTCAGAGATATTGCAGGTTTAGTTTCAGACTACTGCAATAAAGTGAATATAACAATAAACCAAATCACATGAATTTTTTAGTTTTCTAGTGCATATCAAAGTTATGCTTACATTATATTGTAGTCTATTAAATATGCAATAACATTATATTTAATAAAACAGCATACATTCTTTAATTTAAAAATATGCAGTGCTAAAAAATGCTAACCATCAGTTGACCTGTCAGTGACTCAGAGTCCTTTGGCCATGCAGGGTCTTGCCTCCATGCTGATGGCTTCTGACTGACCAGGGCTGTGGCTATTAAAGTTTGGGGTGGTTGTGGCAAACTCTTAAAATAACAATGGCATTTGCTACATAAATAAACTCTTCCTTTCATGAACAACTTCTTTGTACCATGCAATGTTGTTTGAGAGCATTTTATCCACAGTAGAACTTCTTCTAAAAGTGGAATCAATCCTCTCAAATCCTTCCACTACTTTATCAACTAAGTTTACGTAATATTCTAAATCATTTCAATGATCTCATAGGTTCTTCAACAGGAGTAGATTCCATCTGAAGAAACTACTTTCTTTGATTATCTGTAAGAAGGAATTCCTCTATGATTTAAATCCATTAAGTTCTCAGCCTATACTATTTTAGAAAAATGAGTGATTTATGTATTAAGATTTTGTAAACATTTGTACAAATCTCATAAATGTAGAAGACCCATACAGTCAAGTCATTTGCTTGGCTATTTAATGCTGTTAACTACTAAGAAGAGGCCTCAGGTTCTGATTTACCATTCTTCCATGAGAAGATGATCACAAAATATCTGCCACATGGTCCAGCTTGATTGTCTTGACTATAGTGGATGGTCATACTCCGTTCATAATATTCATGAGGCTTGTCCACCTAGTTCATCATTGTTTCTACACTGAGCATAATTGCCTGACACACACTCACAATAACTATCACTCTCACTTTCATTTCTTTCAAACAAATGCATTTTTAAATTTATTAAATTGCAAAGTAATTGTTTTCTGTTGGATTGGTTAAACCAGTGCATCCTTTTCCTTTCATGCATCCAATTCTTTTGATACAATGTGCTTGAATTTTATAAGATATTTAATAAAAGAAAGCCGTAGATCAATTAGAGGTAACATTTTCATCCCAAGCATTTAAACCAAAATGGTTTATACTACTGTTACTATAAAAGAGAAAAGAATGTATATTTTTGAGAAAGATAACATTTTTTGTTTAACATGTAGCAGTGGAAAAAAATTAGTATTGTAACTAAAAATCTGCAATGTAACCAATTATATAAAGACAGAGTTTTTTAATATAACTATTTTTTGTTTACAGAAAAGTGATGAGAGGCTGTAAACTAGGAGCGAGTAACTTAGGTGCTGAATTAGTTCAATTTAATATCAAAGTTAAAATAAAAGAGGCAGATATTAAATTAGATTATTTATGATACAGAGAATTTGGGGTTATCGCTCTGGGATCACTGACTATCACTCTCTCCTTGGGCGTGTTATTTGCACAGGTAATCTAATCAGTAACATCTTTGGCAGAGAGATAAGAAATATTTGTTTCTTCTCCACATAGATAATTGAATTTTACTTAAAGAGACTGCACAGCCCCTGAAATATTGGGCAAATAAGCATCAGACAGGGATTGAACCTCTGAGTGATGTTTTAATTGTTAAATGAAGACAAAAATATTTACTGCTTTGAAGAGTTCCCATGATACTCAAAATTGGTTTGTAATAGCTTGATTACACTTGGAAATTCAAACATAGCATGAATTATCCAAAAAATAGAGAGCAAAGTCATGCACTGCACATATGACCAAACTCTTGACTGTAAAACATTTCAGATCCTAAAAATCAGTTAATCTCTTTGTTTGACTGAAATAATCAGATGAAGAAAATAATTGATAATTTCATGTCACTATTTTGTAAAAGCTGAGTATAAAGTAAGTGAAATTGTTATCCTGTACCAATTTACACTATGCGTAGATAAAGGTGACATGTTAACACCAATGAATGGATTTTTTTAAAGTAAAAAATAAGCAACCTAGAAACAAAGGTAAAAAGTATTCAAAAGGTAATAATGAATTTTGCTAAAGAGAAAGGAATGATCCAATTATCACAGACAACATCCCACACAAAACACATCCGACTTTTAATATTTTGAGCAATATTCAAGTCATATTATAAAGATACATAAAATCAGAAATCCCTGGAGCTCATAATCTAGAGTAACCCTTGAATATTTTCCAGAGTAGGATATGAAGGAGGAAGATCAAGAATGTGTCACCCAGTGTAATCAGCCGTTTCTATTAACATGAAGCAATAATTTCCTTTGCATAAAATATTCTTCCAAGTCCAAAAAATATATGTAATGCTATTTGTTTCCCTTTCTTTCATATTCAATGAAAATGTAGAATAATTTCTGCTAAATATATAAAATTGAGAAACCATACATGTTTGAACAACAGGATAAAATTATATTTGAATTGGCATTTTATAGGAACATACAAAATAAGAAAAAGTACAAACTGTAACTGTAAAATTATATCCAAAATCTATGGAGATTACTTATTTTAAGAGATGATTATTAATGTTTGGGAAAAGTTGTTGTTATTGTTTGTGATAGTTTAACAAAAAGTTGTAAGGAAAATGTCAAATTTGTTCCACATCCTAATTATTGTGTTCTTTTTAGAGAAAACCTTAGGAAATCTGTTATTTAATGTAGAAAAACATTTAACCAAGAAAACCTTATAAAATATTTTATCTGTTTAAACATGCTTATGTTTTATCTAGTATCTAAATACATGTGAGGGTTATGTCCAATGTTTTTGGTGTTTGCTATGCTTCACTCATAAAAATTCTTTTTTTGGTTTATTTTGGAATATTTTACTTTTCATTTTGACATAGCCTCAGGGAGAGTGTTTTTTTGTGTTGGTGAGCCATGTGGCTTCACCCACTGAAGAGTTAACTCAAGGATTTGTTTTACATTTATTTTCCCATAGCAATTCAGAGCAATTACCACTTAAGACCAATTTCATGGTAATTTGTTGACAAGGTAGCTTCCATTTCCCACAAAAATTACAGGAGTGATATTTTGTATTTTACATCTTGTGTTTTTATTTCCATCCAGAACTATGTAAATTTTACCCTCTCACCTTGGCCAATGACTGTATTTACCATTCCGTTTTACCCTGGAATGACATTTTACAAGTGTTAGGATTTATAAAGGTTTGTTGTTGTTCACCTCCCACCTGGTTCTGGCCCGAGGTCCCTCTGCTCTGGGATGAAACGGAGCTGCTGAGAGCTACGTGCCAGCAGTTCCAGGGGCCGCCATGAGGAGTGATTCTTCGGGCGTTCCTCCAAGCTACCTTTTTGCCTAGAGAATTGGCTATTTCGTTTTCTTCTCTTATTGGTTCAATAATGTTTTTAAAATTATTTTGCTCCACTTTGCATAACAGTTCTTTTTTTCTGTAGTGGGAATATTTTATATTAATAAAACTAAATATTCAGGAAGACTTTTCATTATAAAATTTCCTACCTGTACATGGGTATAACAATTGAGTACATTCTCAAATACTGAACAAAATTTTAGGAAACAGAGTGAAGAAAGCTCATTTCAAGTTTAATGAATGATTTAAAATATGGTACAATGAAGTTCAATATATGTTCAGTACACAAATATATTTGTGGAAGAATTAATTACTTAAAAAGATTTTGATGGTAAAATATGAAGTTAGATATAAACATAAGTCAAATTTGACTAAAAATGTATTTGCCAAACAAAAAAAGTTAATCAACATTTGTTCATGTTATTAATTTGTTATTGTTTTTATTTTTTTCAATAGGGGAAAGCTGTAACTCAGATTGTGATTAGATCAAACCTAAAAACCAGATGACATATCATATTGTAGCAGTGTGTGTGCTGATTGGATGCCTGGATGGGAGGAAGTGGATCTGAGGTTGATTACTGAATATGTTCTATATTCTCAACACATTTGGGGGAAATAATTGCACCATGTATGAACATTAGAATAAGCTACTCTGGTCTTGCTTTTCCTAAATTTCAAGATATAAAGTTATATTTAAAATATTTGCAGCATACATCTTTATTTCAGACTTGAATCCCAAAGAATTTAATTCTATTAGTCAAACATAAGTAATGCAAATTAAAAATAAATATACAAGTGATTCAGAAAATAAATAAATGCAAAAATCATAAATGACAAACCATACTATTATCCCAGTTAAATTTGGGGAGCGTGCTTCAATTTGCGAATGAAAGTATAATTTCCCTCTTATGTACATATGTGTGTTTCAAATAGTATTCAAATATTCAAATAGTATCTGATTTTTAGATACCTGGAACAAGATAGACACCTAGATAATTTAAAGCTCTAACTTCTATCACCATGCAAAAACTGTCATATAATTTTGAATCTTAAAATCATGAAGAAAACAGTTTAATATTATATTTTTCTTATGGCTTATTATGAGCTCAAACTTGGTTTGTTCACACTGAGTAATTAGGAAAATCAATTAATTAAATTCAGTTCAAAATAATTAATCATCACACCAGGAGCAATCAGGAGTCAGAATCAGCTTTCCAATCTGGGGTAAGAAAAAATTTGTTTAGAATTAGGGAACAAGTAAAAATAAAATACCTGAATCAGTCTCAGGAGTATAAAATATTTGAAACAGATTTTCAAACCAAAAACATAACATAAAGAAAACAATCATTATTCTAAAGTCAAATCCAGGAATTTATGGAGCAAGATAATATAGTGGTTCAGATTCACTGGAATGATTTACACAAAAAAGAGACCAAAAAAAAAAAAAGGCATAAAAATACTTTATCAGCATTTGATAGTAATTTCATATTTCATTGAATCAAAAAATTAATTAATTTAACCTTCATAAATTCATGAAGCAAAACTCTTTCTGTTGCCCTGATATTTGTTACCAGGACCCAGAACCGAGGATCACTATCATTCATTTTCACTCCAGTCTTCAATTAATATATAGAACTCAGACTTCTTAGAATTGTAGTAGATTAACTCCTTCATATCTGCAAAATTTCAAGACATATTATAATCAAAATGTTAATAATTAAATACAAGGAGAGAATATTAAAAACTGCAAGAAAAAAAACAATTTGTTATACTAAAGGTCCCCCCCCCCCCACCATAAGACTATCAGCAGAAATGTTGCAGGCCGTAAGGGAGAAGTACAATATATTCAAAGTGCTGAGGGGAAAAAAGGGCATTTTCAATCAAGAATACTCTATCCAGCAAAGTTCTCATTCAGAAATGATGGATAAAGAGTTTTCCAGAAAAGCTAAAGCTAAAGGAGTTTGTTACCACTAAACCAGATTTACAATAGATTATAAAGGGACTACTTTAAGCTGAAAAGAAAGGGTGCTAATTAGTAGCAAAACCATATGTGAAAGAATAAGCCTTACTGGAAAGATAAGTATACAGTAAATATAGTGAGCTAACCACTCATAAGAATAGTCTGAAAGCTAAAAGACAAGGGTAGCAAAAATAACTTACAATAATAATAAAAAAGTAGCTTACAATAATTACTTAAGTGATATACAAGATAAATGTAAAATATGACATCAAAAAAGTAAGATGGGAGTGTCACATGACTGTGGTTATACTTAAGTCTAATGGTAACTGCAAAGCAAAAGATAAAAGAATATCAGCATATTCCTGCAGAAAGTCATCAAACCACAAATAAAAAGAAGCAGAGAAAAAGGAAGAAATAGAAAGGAACTGCAAAAACAGCCAGAAAATAATTAACAGAGGCAACAAGCACATACGTAGCAGTAATTATTTTAAGTATAAATGGATAAAATTCTCCATTGAAAGATATAGACTGGCTGAATGGATTAATAAAAACAAGATTCATCTATAAACTGCCTAGAAAATACTCACTTTAGATGTAAGAACACACAGAGAATGAAAATGAAGGGGTGGAAAAAGATATTACATGCAAATAGAAACCAAAGGCTTGAGTAGCTATCCTTACACAAGACAAAAGAGACTTTAAAACAGAGATTGTGATAAAAGACAAAGAAGGAAGGGTATTACATAATGATAAAGGGGTCAATCCAACCAGATCTACCACTTGTAAATGTTTATACAGCCAATATAGAAGTACCTAAACATTAATATTAATAGATCTAAAAGAAGAAATCTATTAGCAATACAATAATAGTAAAGGACTTTAATATCCAATTTACATCAATGGATAGTTTATCCAAAAAGAAAATCAATAAGGAAATGTTGGGTTTAGTTGACACATTAGACTAAATGGACTTAACAGATATTTACAAAACATTCCATCACAAAGCAATAGAATACACATTCTTCTCAAGTGCATGTGCAAAATTTTACAAGACAGATCATACATTAGGACACAAGAAAAGTCATAATAAACTTAAGACATCTGAAATCGTATGAAGTATCTAGTCTGACCATAATAATAAACAACTAGAAATTAATTACATGAAGAAAACTAGAAAATTCACATATATGTACTGAAAACCAGTGTGTCAAAGAAGAGAAATAAAAACCTTGAAACATATGAAAGTGGAAATAAAACATACCAAAATTTAGGGATAAGGCAAAAGTAGTTTTAAGACGGTTTATAGTGATAAATGCCTTCCTCAACAAACAAGAAAAGTCTCAAATAAACAACCTAACTTTACACCTTAAGGAACTAGAAAAAGAAAAACAAAGAAATGACAAAGGTTAGAAATAAATAAGATAAAGACTTATAAGACAATAGGAAAGATCAGTTAAATTAACAGCTGATTCCTTGAGAAGAAAATTGATAAACCTTTAGTCAAACCCAACAGGAAAAAATAAGAAGAGAGAAAGAGAAGAGTTAAATAAAATCATAAATGAAAAAGATGTTACAACTAATACCAGTCATATGAAGGATCATAAGAAACTACCATGAACAATTGTATGACAACAGTTTGAGCAACCTAGAAGAAATGGATAAATTCCTAGAAACTTTAAATCTTTCAAAAATAAATCATGATGAAATATAAAATCTGAACAGTCTACAGGTAAGGACATTGAATCAGTGATTTAAAAAAACCTCCCAAAAATTAAAGGTTCACTGGTGAATTCTCCCAAACATTCAAATAAAAATTAATACCAACCCTCTTCAACTCTTCCAAAATATAGAAGGGATGAAATTCTTTCAAACTCATTTTAAAAGGTAAACATCGCCCTGATACCAAAATCAGACAAGAATCTCTTCAAGAAGAAAGAATTACAACCCAATACCCCTGATGAACATCAATGCAAAAGTCCTCAGCAAAATATTAGCAAACCAAATTCAAAAATAAATTAAAAATATACTTCACCATGATCAAGTGGGATTTATTTCACCACGGATACAAAGAAGTTTCAATAGCCACGAATCAATCTTTGTGTTATACCACATAAACATAATGAAAGATAAAAATCATATGATAATAACAGTGGATATATAAAAAGAATTGGACAAAATTCAGCCTCCTTTTTGGTAAAAACTCTTACCAAAGCAAGCGTAGAAGAAACATACCTCAACATAATAAGGCCACATATGATAAGCCCACAGCTAACATTATACTCAATGGCAAAAAGCTGAAAGCGTTCCCTCTAAGATCAAGAACAAAATAAGGATGTCAACTCTTACCACTTTTATTCAACACAGTATTGGAAATCCTAGCAAAGCAATCAAGTAAGAGAAAGAAATAAAGGATACAAAATTGGAAAAGAAGAAAAACTGTCATTATTTGCTGATGGCATAATATTACATGTGCCAAACTCAAGGGACTCCATAAAAAAATTGTTAGAACTAATAAAAGTATTAAGTGATGTTACAGGATGCAAAATAAATACATGAAAATCTGCTGCACTGCTATATACCAATAATGATCTATCAAAAAAAGAAATTAAGAAAACAATCCCATTTAACATGACAACAAAATTAAAAAATGAATAAATATTTATGAATAAATTTAACCAAGAAGTGGAAGACCTGTATACTGAAAACTACATTATCAATGAAAGAAATTCAAGAAGACACAAATAAATACAAAGATAGTCTATATTCATGGATTGCAATAATTAAATTTGTTAAAATGACTTTACTACCCAAAGCAATGTATAGATTCAATTCAATCCTTTTCAAAATTCCACTGTCTTGTTTCAAAGAAATAGAACAAACAATCCTATTATTTCTCTGGAACCATAAAGACACTAAAAAGCCAAAGCAATCTTGAGAAAGAAGAACAAAGTTGGTGGCATTATGCTTCTAGGTTTCAAACTATATTACAAAGCTATATTAATTAAAACAGTGTGGTATTGGTATAAAAACAGACACATAGATCAATAGAATAGAATAGGGAACCCAGAAAAAAAGTCACTAATAAATGCTCAACTAATTTATGAAAAAAAGATCTAATAAATAGTTTTGGGAAAACTGGACAGCCACATGCAAAGAATGAAACTGGACCACAACCTTATACCATATACAAAGTTAACAAAAATAGATTAGTCTTGAATGTTAAGACTTGAAACCATAAAACTCATAGAAGAAAACATATGGCAAACATGTGGACATGGGTCTTGGTAATGAGTTTTTAAATTTGAAAGCAAAAGCAAAAATAAGCAAGTAGTACTACATCAACCTGAAAAGTTTCTGCACAGCAAAGGAAACTCACCAAAATGAAGAGGCAACATGCTAAATAGGAAGAAAAATTTGCTTGTTATATATCTGAAAAGGGGTTAATATCTAAATAAAGAACTCATGCAACTCCATAGCAAAAAAAAGTCTGATTTAATATATTGTGCCTACTATGTATCAATTTAAATTATTTTTTAATTAAAAACTCTTTTTTTAATTTAAAAAATTAAAATGGGCAGAGGATCTGAATAGACAAAGACATGCAGGTGTCCAACAGAAACATGAAAAGATCCTCAACATCATTAATCATCAGGGAAATACAAATCAGAGCTACAATAGGATAACACCTTCCACCTTTTATAATATATATTACCAAACATACTAGAAATAACAAGTGTTGGCTAGGACACGAAGAAAAGGGAACCCCTGTGCACTGTTGGTAAGAATGTAATTTATTGCAGCCACATGGAAAAAAGTACGGAGGTTCCTAAAAAAGTTAAACCTAGAGTTACCATCAACTCCATTTCTGGGTATTTACCTGAAGAAAATGAAAACACTAGTTCAAAAACATATATGCACCCCCATGTTCATTTCAGCATTATTTACAAAGCAATGATACAGAAACAGTCTAAGTGTGCATCAATGGATGGATAGATAAAGAAGAGTTGGTGCGGGTAAGCAATGAAATATTATTCAGCCATAAGAAAGAATGAGTTCTTACCATTTGTGATAACATGGATGGGCCTCAAGGGTATTATTCTAAATGAAGTAAGTTAGAGAAATACAAATAATGTATGATCTAATGTGGAATCTAAAAAAATAAATAAGTAAAAGTTAAACCAAAGGAGCTCATAGATACAAAGAGCAAATTGGTGGTTACCAGAGGCATAGGTTGTAGGGGTGGGTAAGAGAAATGGGTGAACAGGGTTTTTTTTCATTGAAATAAATTTAATGAGAATCATTGAAATTTTGCCATAAGATATAACTACTGTATGGACAAATTTGTGACAAGCTCTTAATGTGCATTCTATTTCTTTGAAGGATTACATTTGGCAATGGAATTTTTGTCAAAGGATCATTACCATTGATTGTGCAAGTAAGATGTAGTTGTGTATATCATATATCTAGCTACTTAAGCTCAGCTATGTATGTTCCTATTCTTACATGTTTACATAGACAATTAAGAAATGGCACAATAATAATAACATGTGTTAACATGATGCTTTCTGTGGATCAAATACTGTTCCGAACACTTTATGTACTTTATCTCACTAAATTTCCATAACAAAAACATGAGAGATTATTTTTCCCATTTCAGAGGTGAAGATACATATTCAAAATTACCTGGCTTGTAAGTGACATGCTTAAGATTTGAAACCAGATGGCTTGACTCCAAAATTTGCCTACTTCCCTATTATACTGTATTAGCTATTCTACCTCTAGCAGTGTAGCCTCATCTGATCAGAATCTAGTAACAGTTTTACCAACAACTACAGTCAATGCTATGTTTTCATTCATTCCTTTATACCATTACAAGTAGGTTGTGCTTATTTTATATCATATATTGGTTTAGTTTGTTCTTTTATTCATCCCATTCAATTTAAGCACAATAGTTGTGTCACAGGTGACACCCAATAAACAATATTTGTTGACTGGATTGTTCAAAATATTTGTATGCATTATGGAGGCAATATTTATATTGGTGGTCATAAGCACAGACCCAGGATCTGGTGTGTGAACTTGGACAGGTTACTCATCTTTTTAATCTCTCAAATTATCTGTATAATGGGGACAAAATAATATTTGCTTTAGTTGGTAATTTTGGGGAGTATTAAGAGGTAAGTGCATGTAAAATATGGGGAACAATGGTTGGGAGGGAGGGGTGGAAAGAGGAAGAGAGAAGTGCAGAGAGAAATTGGGAGAGAGAATTGAAGCAAAAATAAAAATATGGAACTGTGTACATTATAAATTCAAAAATTATTCTTATTTATTAATGTTGGGCTTTTGTGTTTTCACTTTTTGCTGGAGTTTCTAAGAGAAGTTCAGTTCATCTTAACAGGGTGTTAGCATTCTCTTATTTGTTCTTGATTTCTATTGTGGACTTGTGTTTTATTCTTTACCTGTATCTGCTAGTGCTGTTCATCTATATGACAGTTTGTGAGCTACAGACTCAAAAGGGGGGAAGGAAATGAGCCAGTTTTGTAAGATCATTTTTTCAGAAAATTAAAAATAACTGTTTTAAGACTCAAATAACCTTTATTACCAACTCTAGAAAACTGTCTTATACGTAAGTGATAATTCAGAGTATCTAATAGTCAATATGGAAAAATAAGAGGAACTGATTTTATGTAATTATTGAAAATGTTTTACTCTATAGAATCTAAATGTATGTATTAAACATTTTTATGGTAGGTTTTCCTATTGCAGAGACACTAATTACTTAAAAGTATTTTCAGATTCCTATTCTTAGTGTATTTTAAAATAATATATCTTTCAGGTAGGAGCTCACATGTGTATAGACATTCTGAACTGGAAGCCTAATAACTATATATTCCCTTAATGTTGAAGTGTGAAAACTGTTCCTGTTTATAAACAAAGCCTTAAAATGATTGTAAATTGAGTCACAGTGTAGATGTAGAATGGAACAGAAAAAGTCTATTTTCTCCAACAATAAAAAACCTATATATTTCCATAAATCTCAATTTCTAAGACATTTATATTTCAGACAACTAAGCAAAATAAGCTATAAGCTATTGAGTGACTATATTTGATATACTGAATATGAACAAAACTATAATGAAAAAGCAAAGAAAACAAAACTCATGTCTAGCAATTGCTTGTACTTTAACAGCTAAAGCAAAAGAAGATAATTGCTGGATATAAATTTTTTATAGGCATACTGTGTGCATCACATATGTGCTAAAAGAGTAATAGTATGTCCATTATTTCCAGAAGTACACTCAAATTATATCTCTAGAACAGAAAACACAAAATAACCCAAAAAATTATGGAATGATAATTTATTGAGGTTGCTGATCTGTTTTGACTTTAAAATATATAGGTTAGAAATGGTAGATACTAACTCTCAGTTCCTGGCTATCTTAGAAGCCTAGATTATCCTGAGAAAGGATAATATGCTGACTAATATTTCAGGGTTATCAGTGACATTTACTTAAAAATTTTTAACTTTAAAAAATAGTTAAGATCAAAGAAAATTCTACAAAATATCTCTATCATGTGTGGTAGCATGAGTGAGACCAAGGGACATCAGCATGTCCTAAATTTATTGTCCTGATAAAAGGAAAATATATCCTACTTTGTTGGTGCTTAAGTAAAATTATATGAATTGGAAATACAGATAGAATATAATTGCCCACTCCTAAGTGTTGGCTATGCATAGTGACTTCCTTCCATAGAGTACACTGTGGAAAGGGTAAAAAAGTATAATTTTGGACTGGAAAAATCTGAAAAATGCCACCTTGGCCAGGAGATAAAGGTCAATATCAATAGTTACACCATGTTGAGAGTATGTGCCCTGCATATGAGGTAGCGATGAAAATAGCACTTTACCTCCATAATCTTCCTCTCAAACCCATAACCTCAGTCTAAGTACAAGAAAAAATCAGATAAATCCCAGTGGTAGGACATCTCTAAAATGTCTGACAAATATTCCTCAAAACTGTCAATTTCATTAAATAAAAAGAAAGTCTAAGAAACTGTCACAGTCAGGAGCAGCCTAGGGGACTAAATGCAGTATGGTAGACTGGCTAGAACCCCAAACAGAAAAAAAGAAAATTAGGTAAAACCTAATATATATGAATGTTTAGCTAACAATAATGTGTTAATATTGGCTCATTAATTATAACAATGTACCATATTTATGTAAGATTAATATTAGGAAAAACCGGATGTGCAAAAAATGGGACAACTTTACTAGTTCTGTACTTTTTCTGTAAATACAGAACTATTCTAAAAGAAAAAGCTTATTAAAAGCAGAAATAAAAGGAAATACAGAAAAAGTAGAATTAAAATACAAAGTAACTTGTTAAAACAACTCTAAATATTTCAACATACAAGAATGAACCGTATTTTCCAGTGAATAGGTTGTCAAATTGGCTTAAAAATGATCCAGTAATATACTATTTTAAGAGACACATATAAAACAAAAATAAGAAATCAAAAGATAAAATGATAAAGAAACTCTATCTTACCTATTCAAAACAAAGAAAATCTGGTATAGGTTAATTAATAACAGTAAATAGATTTTACTGTAGTAAACATCTTAATGAATAAAGAAAATTATAACAAAGAAAGAACAGATTTTTTTCACCAAAAGGAATTAGCATTTGTGGGCATATATATGTCAAGAGTATGTGAAGAAGAAAAATTGATCATGAGAAATGACAATTGAGTGTTAGTCTGATATTTTAACACAGATCTTTCAAATACGATGAATGGCATCAGACAACAGTGCAGCAAATGTAGAGACATTTGAATATCAAAAACAATTAAACTGTGAGGTTAGGGGGATGAGCAAATAGGTGGAAAGGATAAAGAGGGAAAAAAGATTAACCTAATAAATGGACATACAAAGAATTCTGTATGTATCCAGCACTTACGGAATATCAATTATTTTCCATCAAAATTAGACTATAATAGTAGTAATCATTTTGTGATATATGTGTACACAATCTTGTACACCTAAAATAAGATTCGCTCAAAATAGAGAACATTTACAGAAATTGTCACATAAGAGCTCTATTGCAAGTAAGTGCAAATTTTACAGAAAAGGTAGAGGATACAGAGTTAGAAGTTAATAAGGAATAAAATAGATTTAATTTCAAAGAATGTAAATTTAAAGATGAAACATCATGAGAATACTGAGTTTGAAGTTAATAAGAAAATTATAATATAAAAATATTCTTATCATTGTAAAATTTAAAATATGTTTCTAAGTAACTTATTGGTCAAAGAAAAGTTATAGGTGGAATTTTTAAATACTTGGTGCTGAATGACATTTTTAAAAACAAGTGAAAACTATGTAGGACAATTTGTAGAATGAAGCTAGATTGCTTCCCATAGTTTTATATCTACATACTTGCATCTGTAAATATGAAAGGTTAAAAATAAATTAGTTAAAAGTTAGAAAAAGAACAACAGCATAGGGGGAAAGAAGAATATAATAAATACAATAATTAAATCAATGAAACCAAAAACAGGAGCTAGTGTTTCAAGCAATTATAAATCCTAACAATAAAGGCCCTACTAGATTAATTCCCTGCAGAAAACAGGTATAAAACTTGTATATAACCTGAACAGACAGCTTTCCAAAGAATAAATATGAATGACCAACAGGCACATGAAAAGATATTACACATTACCAATCATCAGGAAAATGCAAATCAAAAGTACAGTGAGAATCACCTCACACCAGTTACAACAGCCACTGCTCATAAGACAAGAAATAACAAATTCTGGCGAGGATATGGAAAAAAGCGAACACTCCTACACTGTGGAAAACAGTATGGAGGATCCTCAAAAAATTAAAAATAGCAATACCGTTAGACCCAGTAATTCCACTTCTAGGAATTTACCAGAAGAAAACAAAAATCCCTGATTCAAAAAGATATATGCACTTCTATGTTTATCACTACATTATTTGCAGTAGCCAAGATATAGAGGTAATTTCAGTGTCTAACAACAGATGAATGGATAACGAAGAGGTGGTACATATACACAATGGAAATTATTCAGTCATAAAAAGAAAAGAAGATAGATTAAAGATGGTGGCATGAGAGGAGAGACAGAGGTATCCTCCTAAAACTGGATACAATTAGAAAATTTAATTGGCACAACTAATCCTGAGAGAGCAACAGGGAAGAGGACGGCATCAGACTGCACACACCTGGAGAAAAGAGCAGACCTCACCGAATGGGGTAACGTACCAGAGCTGTGGCTCTGCAGGACCCGAGCCCCTCCCCCACCCCAGCTCACCAGCCAGAGGAAGAGAAACGGAGCAGGGAGGGGTTGGAAGGCTTGGGACTGCTGAATACCTAGCTCCGGAGATCTGCTCTGGGAGCACAAACCTACATTTCATGGTGCTTTCATGAGACTTGCATGATTACCAGGTTGGGAAGTTAATACAATCAGAGTTCCTGGGGAGACTGGGATTCCGGCCCCTTGTGGAAAGCAGGGATCCATATTCGGCTGCTCCAGAACAAAAACATATCTGTGTGACCTGCCCATTGGCTCAGGCAGGAGAGACAGGCACAGCAGCCAGGAGGCGGAGAAGAGCTCTTTTCTCCCCCCAGGTATCAGTACTGTGCTCCTGCAAACCCTGACATTGCTTCAGGGGATGAGCAGCTCCAGAGAATACAGCTTCTGGACACTACAGGGCATCATATACAAACATGAAATGCCAAAGGAACCTTGTTCAGAGTAAAATTATTAATACAACTCCCGAGAAAGATTTAAATGATATGGACCTTGTGACTCTTCCTGAAAAGGAGTTCAAAATAAAAATCATTGACATTCTAATGGAGGTATGGAAAGACATCCAAGAACTCAGGAATGAATTCAGGACAGAGATAAAATCATTGAAGAGCATGATGGAGGGTATTAAAAGCAGGTTTGATAGGGTGGAGGAGACAATAAATGAAATAGAAACTAGAGAAGAGGAATACAAAGAAGCTGAGGCACAGAGAGAAAAAAGGATCTCTAAGAATGAAAGAATATTGAGAGAACTGTGTAACCAATCCAAGCGGAACAATATTCACATTATAGGGATACCAGAAGAAGGAGAGAGAGAGAAAGGGATAGAAAGTGTCTTTGAGGAGGTAATTGTTGAAAACTTACCCAATCTGGGGAAGGACATAGTCTGTCAGGCCATGGAAATCAACAGATCTCCCAACATAAGGGACCCAAGGAAGAAAACACCAAAATGGGAAAGATCAATGACAAGGACAGAATGTTAAAAGCAGCCAGAGACAGAAATAATATCACATACAAAGGAAAGCCCATCAGGCTAACATCAGACTTCTCAGCAGAAACCTGACAGGTTAGAAGGGAGTGGCATGATGTATTTAATGCCATGAAGCAGAAGAGCTTGGAACCAAGATTACTTTATCTGGCAAGATTATCATTTAAATTTGAAGGAGGGATTAAACAATTTCCAGGTAAGCAAAAGCTGAGAGAATTTACCTCCCACAAACCATCTCTTCAGTCTTTTTTGGAGGGACTGCTGTAGATGGAAGTGTTCCTAGGGTTGGATAGCTGTCACCAGAGGTAGTAAAATCATGGTAGGGAGAGTGGAGCAGCTGATTGCGAGGCAAATGCAAAATTAAATTAACTATCCCCAAAGTCAATCAAGGGATAGACAAAAAGTACAGAATTTGATACCTAATATATAAAGAATGAAGGAGGAAGAAAAAAGAGGAGAAATGGAAAAGAACCTTTAGATTGTGTTTGTAACAGCATACTAAGTGAGTTAAGTTAGACTCTTAGATAGTAAGGAAAGTAACCTGGAACCTTTGGTAACCACAAATCTAAAGTCTGAAATGGCAATAAGTACACACCTATCCATAATCACCCTAAATGTAAATGGACTGAATGACCAATCAAAAGACACAGAGTCACTGAATGAATAAAAAAACAAGACCCATCTATATGCTGCTTACAAGAGACTCACCTCAAACCCAAAGATATGCACAGACTAAAAGTTAAGGGTGTTGGGACCTTTTGCCTCTTTTAGGCCTGTGACGGCCGCAGACTGGAGGTTTCCAGCCTCCCTCATTACTTCCACATTCGTGGCCTAACTAGCTTCCCACGAGCGCACTCTTGGCCCTAACTCTGCCTCCCCACCTAACCCGAAACCTGCCTAAAGACCCTAGTGACAGATGAGATAATAAATTCCCATTGGTTTCTGTTACTTATCTTCCCCTATATAACTAAGCCTCTCATGGAATAAAGCTGAGTTTTGCTGCGCCCTTGAGGCTGACACATCTCCCAGCTTGGTGTGGTTTTGTTTTTCCCACTGCCAACACTTGCCCTCTCACTCAGCCCCGGGGATAACAGGCTGGTCCTGCTTGTCCCCTGCCTTCTTGTTGCTGAAGAGCAACAACTGGTGCCCCATGTGAGGAATGAGGAACTTCGCTGATGAGCTAATCGGACTACGGGTAAGTGTAATCCCACAAAATACGGGATATTCTTCTTCCAAGCCTGATCCCTCTCTTGAATCCCTTAGGGTCCTCCTTCTAAGCAGAGGCCTAGAGCTCTCTGACAGCCAGGCTATCAAAACCAGGGGGACCTTAGTTAAAGTCACCCTGTGGCTGCCTGCAAATAATTTGTTTGACTGGGAAACTTGGGACAGGGTGGAGCAGCTCATACGCAAAGCCCAAGTTAATCGGGGTGATATCCCCCCTCTGGGGACCTTTCCCACTTTAGCAGCTCTTAAGAGTTGCTTCCCTCCTCGGCCATCGAAGCCAGCTGCCAAGAACTTAATAGACAGGGAAACCGGGTTGGGAGCCCCTTCCCGGGGAGATTCTGATCCCCTTCCTCAGGCTGAGTCCATGCCGGCAGGACAAGAAAGCCATAAAAAGCCGGATGAGAATCGTGGCAATGGCGCCCTCGACCCTTTTGATGCTGCCCCCTGGCCTCCCAAATCCAAGGCTCCTTTGTACCCACCACTTCCTGGTACTAGTTCCTCTTCTAACCCTTTCAAATCATCATCAGCGCCCCCTCATCCATACCAACAAGCAGGGGTTTTGGCTTCTCTCCCATATAAGGACTCATGCTCTCCTATAGGCTGCCAATGGGCAGAGGTTCCAGCTCCTTTCCCATATAAAGACTCATGCTCTCACATTGGCTGCCAACCCCAAGAGAATCCATTGTTCTACCCACAACTTAATCCAGGGCCATGTCAGCTATTTCTGGTCAATGTTAATCCTGGAGGTAACCGCCCTGCCCCCTGGTACCCTTGGGAGCCAGGTGACCTTAAGGAATTAAAGAAGGTTGTTCTTGAGGACAGGCCCAATGCTCCTTGGACTGAGACCATCCTCCAGGGACTTGCTCACCATCTGTGCACCGCCACAGATTGGAGGGCTCTTGCCCGGGCGGTTCTCCCTGGCCCCCTTTATATTAAGTGGTGTGCATTGTATAAAGAGGAATGCCAGCAACAAGCTGAGAGGAATCTGACATACTCTTTTACATATATATGGATGATATTATTTTGGGGGCCACTTGTTCCCACAAATTAGATGACCTCTTTAAAAGGTGCCTTTCCCTGCTCAAAAACTACAACTTTCAAATTGCCCCAGATAAAGTTCAACAGATAGCTCCTTTTAAAATTTTGGGGACTACTTAGACATGAGATGTTGTCTCCCCTGTTAAGCCCCAGTTATGTATTCAGGATGCATATACGCTGCCACAGCTCCAGAAATTGCTGGGAGAAATCAATTGGATGAGGCCCTGGATTCCTATAACCACAGCTGATCTTATCCCTCTTTTCAACCTATTAAAAGGCCTTGATCTAGCTTCAACAGTGACATTAAACCCTATACATAGAGATACATTAACAAAAGTTCAACATGCCATTGATAACGCTGCCTTAAAAAATATGATCCAAACTTGCCGCTGGTCCTCTATATTATGGCAGGAGAGACCCTCCTCACTGCCCTTTTGGCTCAGAAGGGGGATCCCATACATTGGATACATCTATCTGTGGGAGGTGCACCCTGAGTGTACTCTATAGTGGATCAAATGGCTGACTGCATTGTCAAGGGATGAGATCTTTCTGTTCGTCTTTTTGGGTGTGAACCCCACTCTTTGATCATCCCTTCATCCCTTTTTGGCTCAATGATTTCTCGTGGCTACAGAGAAATAATTCCAGATTGGCAATGGCCATGGAAAGCTTTCTGGGGATAGTGGACTGTCACTATGGTCCCTATAAGTGGATGAGTTCTTTTAGCCAATTGGCGTGGCAGCCGCTTAAAATGTTCCTCTCTGAGGCAGACCCCTCTTCCCCCTCTGTTTTTACTGACAGGGGTAAGTGGGGAGCCTCTGTGGTAATGTTTGCCCGGGCACAAGTGAATGCCCTCTGGCCGTAACCCTCTTTCATGAGGTACAGGGCTCCGCCCAGTTTAAAGAGCTTTATGCTGTTGTTTTAGCCCTATCTGAGATCCAAGGCCCTCTTAATCTGTTTTCTGATAGCCTTTACATTGTCAATCTCCTGCCCAACCTTGTGGGCGCTCACATCAGACTTGACAATAATCCCATCACTCCTTTTATGATTCAAGCCCACCATTTGTTAAAACAGAGACTTGTTCCCCTTTTTGCACATTTAAGAGGACATCAGGACTTGCCAAGCTTTTTGTCGAGGAGCAATGCTCTTGCAGACTGACTAGCTTCAGCCTACACAGTACAGGAAGCCACCTCTTTTCATCAACTTACACATGCTAATTGGAGGGGACTACACCATCAGTTCCCTCAGGTCCCTGTCAGAGACTTAAAAAAGATCATTAGGACATGTAAGTCATGCCAGCCTTTTCTGCAAGTTCCTCCACTTCAAAAGGCCAGAGTGAACCCTCGAGGCCTGAGGCCCAATAACCTTTGGCAGACTGATGTCACACATTTTGCCCCTTTTGGGAAGCTTAAATACGTATTTCTAACAGTTGATACCTTCTCCCATGCTTGTTGGGCTACAGCCCATATGAGAGAAAAATCTAAACATGCCATAAGCCATTTTCTCCAGTGCTTCGCCGTTCTTGGCCTGCCAGATCAAATCAAAACCGATAATGGTCCCTGCTTTATTAGTAAATCTTTCACTGAATTCTTGAGTAAATGGCAAATTTCCCATATCACTGGAATTCCTCATAACCCTAAAGGACAAGCAATCATGGAAAAACACAATCATACCCTCAAATGTCAAATAATAAAAAAAGGGGGAACACTTCCCCCCCATGATCAACTAAAGATGGCATTATTTACTCTAAATATTTTAAATTTTTCCAAAGGCGAAAACTTCTCACCCTTCAAAAAGCACTGGACAACAACCATTACTTATCGGATGATTAGAGCCTGATGGAAGGACCCCTTACTGGAGAATGGAGGGGCCCAGACCCCCTCATTACAGCTGGAAGGGGATTCAGCTGTGTCTTTCCGACCAATGAAAAAAGGCCCATCTGGGTCCCCGCAAGGGATCTCAAGTATCACCCCCCTAAGGAGGGGGAGTTCACTGATGTCAATGATGACCCAGAAGGCCCCCTGCCTCCTGAGGATATCTCTTTTCTTTCTCTCTTTCAGGGTCTGCAATGAACCCAATGATGCTGGTCTTCCTGTTAATGGCAATAAATCTCCCACTAGCTAGGACAGGATTTGGAGATCCCGGTTAAGCAAGAGCCATACTACGAAAAACCATTGGAGACCCCTGCACGGCCTGCGCTCACTCCAAGGCCCCTCCCCCCACACACTGTTATACTTCTACCAAAACCTGCCCTAATGGGCAATGGGCATTTACACTTATGCAAGGGACAGAAAATGGATGCTCTGGGAGAGTTCTCTCTCACCATTGCTGGCCAGGCTCCAAAATATCTTCACCTGCCCAAGGGAAATCCCCGTCTGAGTGTCCTTGCACCACTTTTCTTGCCTCCGTTCATGCTCAATGCTATCAGGAGGTTATTCCCTGCACTCACCAGAACAAAACATACTGGTATGCAACTCTGATAAAAGGCAAGGATGAATATGCTGACTGTCGAGTGAATAGGGGAGAGAACATCTGCTGGAATAAATATGCCCCTATAGGTGCCTCTGATGGGGGCGGAGTCCAAGATCAGGCTCGACAGTACCAAAATTAAAAAAACTGGTAGACAGGCTGATTGAAGACCAAAATCCCCCGATTTACCACCCACTTAGCCTCCCGGAGATCAGGGGAGAATTGTTTCTTGATCCTGAGGCACAATCAATCACACAGGCTGCTTTTACCTTACTCAATAGAACCAATCCCGATTTAGCTAAGGATTGCTGGCTGTGCTTGAGGCCAGGGCCATTACAAGCCAATGATCTTCTTGTTAACCTGTCACAGACTGAGCCCCAGTGCCAGCTGTTACCCCCAAGTTCTAGAGTCTATCTAGACCCTCTTTCCCCTAAAGGCCCATGCTTCAAAGCTGACCCCAGTTCTGATAATACTAGTGAGACAGATGTGGGCCAAATCCACTATTCTTTTGTCAACAAAATATTACTGTGAATAATACCTTTCTCTATCCCCCTAATGGAACAGTCTTCATTTGCGGGGAAGATGCATTTAGCTTTCTCCCGACAAACTGGATGGGGCTTTGTGCTCCAGCTGAAATTTTCCCTGACATTGGAGTGGTCCCTAATAATCAGAGCCTCCCTATTCCTGCTTTAGATCACATTGGAGTTAGATCAAAAAGGGCCATCCAAGTTATCCCCCTGCTTATAGGCCTTGAGGTGGCCCCCGGAGCTGCCACTGGGGCAACAGGATTGGGGACCTCTCTGCATTATTATAAGGCCCTTTCTCAACAGATGATCGATGACATACAAACTGTAGCCAGCACAATTCTTGACCCCCAAGCACAATTGGATTCCCTCGCGGCAGTAGTACTACAGAACCGTAGGGGGCTTGATCTCCTCACAGCTGAAAAGGGAGGCTTATGTCTCTTTTTACAGGAAGAGTGCTGCTTTTATGCTAACTGCTCCAGCATAGTCCAAAAGAAGGTCAAGCAACTTCAAGAAGATCTCGAGAGACGCCAAAAAGAATTACAAGCCAATTTTCTTTGGACTGAGTTACATGGGTGGTTGCCCTATATTCTGCCCTTCCTTGGTCCTATCCTTATTTTGCTCCTACTTTTCACTTTTGGGCCCTGCATTATTAACAAGATTATACAGTTTGTCCAAAAAAGAATTGAATCAATTCAGTTGATGTGCATGCAGGTACATTACCAGAGAGTTGCCACAGAAGCCAGTGACCCTACGATCGCTGTGAACCTTATCATCAGTCCGTGTCCGTTAATTCCCCCTATCTCCCCACGCACCCATGGTAAGATCTCCAATGTGGAGACAACCTAAGACAGGCCACGGAGGATGAGTAAGCCTGGGACAACCGAAGAGCTGCAAGGTACCCAGTGACGGGTAAGATCCCCAGAGGGGGAAAACCTAAGACAGGGGCCTTGCCTGCCAGGACATCCCAGAGCATTTATAAAACAAAAAGGGGGAATTGTTGGGACCTTTTGCCTCTTTTAGGCCTGTGACGGCCGCAGACTGGAGGTTTTCAGCGTCCCTCGTTACTTCCGCGTTCGTGACCTAACTAGCTTCCCGCACGTGCTCTCTTGGCCCTAACTCCGCCTCCCCACCTAACCCGAAACCTGCCTAAAGACCCTAGTGACAGATGAGAAAATCAATTCCTATTGGTTTCTGTTACTTACCTTCCCCTATATAACTAAGCCTCTGATGGAATAAAGCTGAGTTTTGCTGCGCCCTTGAGGTTGACACATCTCCCGGCTTGGTGTGGTTTTGTTTTTCCCTGGATCTCAGGGGAGGGTGTCCAAGCCACCAACACTTGCCCTCTTGCTCAGCCCCGGGAATAACAGGCTGGTCCTGCTTGTCACCCCGCCTTCTTGTTCCTGAAGAACAGCAACAAAGGGATGGAAAAAGATATTTCATGCAAACAATAGGGAGAAAAAAGCAGGTGTTGCAGTAAAAATATCAGACAAAATAGACTTCAAAACAAAGAAAGTAACAAGAGATAAAGAAGGACATTACATAATGATAAAGGGCTCAGTCCAACAAGAGGATATAACCATTATAAATATATATGCACCCAACACAGGAGCACCAGCATATGTGAAACAAATACTAACAGAACTAAAGGAGGAAACAGAATGCAAAGCATTCATTTTGGGAGACTTCAACACACCATTCACTCCAAAGGACACATCCACCAGACAGAAAATAAGTAAAGACAAAGAAGCACTGAACAACACACTAGAACAGATGGACCTAATAGACATCTATAGAACTCTACACCCAAAAGCAACAGGATACACATTCTTCTCAAGTGCACATGGAACATTCTCCAGAATAGACCACATACTAGGCCACAAAAAGAGCCTCAGTAGATTCAAAAAGTTGAAATCCTACCAACCAACTTTACAGACCACAAAGGTATAAAACAAGAAATAAATTGTACCAAGAAAGCAAAAAGGCTCACAAACACATGGAGGCTTAAAAACATTCTTCTAAATAGTCAATGGATCAATGACCAAATTAAAATGGAGATCCAGCATTATATGTAAACAAATGACAACAACAACACAAAGCCCCAACTTCTGTGGGATGCAGCAACAGCAGTCTTAAGAGGAAAGTATGTAGCAATCCAGGCATATTTAAAGAAGGAAGAACAAACCCAAATGAATAGTCTAAAGTCACAATTATTAAAATTGGAAAAAGAAGAACAAATGAGGCCTAAAGTCAGGAGAATGGGGGACATAATAAAGATCAGAGAAGAAATAAACAAAATTGAGAAGAATAAAACAATAGATAAAATCAATGAAACCAAGAGGTGGTTCTTTGAGAAAATAAAATAGATAAGCCACTAGTCAGACTTATTAAGAGAAAAAGAGAATCAACATACATCAACAGAATCAGAAACAAGAAAGGAAACATCACAGCGGACCCAACAGAAATACAAAGAATTATTAGAGAGTATTATGAAAACCTATATGCTAAGAAGCTGGAAAACCTATAAGAAATGGACAACTTCCTAGAAAAATACAACCTTCCAAGACTGACCAAGGAAGAAACAAACCAATTATCAGCAAAGAAATTGAAATGGTAATCAAAAAACTATCCAGGAAAAAAAACCCGGCCAGATGAATTTACCTCGGAATTTTATCAGACATACAGAGAAGACATAATACCCATTCTCCTTAAAGTTTTCCAAAAAATAGAAGAGGAGGGAATACTCCCAAACTCATTCTATGAAACCAACATCACCCAGTACCAAAACCAGGCAAAGACCCCACCAAAAAAGAAAATTACAGACCAATATCCCTGATGAATGTAGATGCAAAAATACTCAATAAAATATTAACAAACCAAATTCAAAAATATATTAGAAGGATCATACACCACGACCAAGTGGGTTTCATCCCAGGGATGCAAGGATGGTACAACATTCACAAATCCATCAACATCATCCACCACATCAACTAAAAGAAAGACAAAAACCACATGATCATCTCCATAGATGCTGAAAAAACATTCAACAAAATTCAACATCCATTCATGATAAAAACTCTCAACAAAATGGGTATAGAAGGTAAGTACATCAACATAATAAAGGCCATATATGATAAACCCACAGCCAACATGATACTGAACAATGAGAAGCTGAAAGCTTTTCCTCTGAGATCAGGAACAAGACAGGGATGCCCACTCTCCCCACTGTTATTCCACATAGTACTGGAGGTCCTAGCCACGGCAATTAGAAAAGAACAAAGAAATACAAGAATTCCAGATTGGTAAAGAAGAAGTTAAACTGTCACTATTTGCAGATGACATGATATTGTACATAAAAAACCCTCAAGACACCACTCCCAAACTACTAGAATTGATATCGGAATACAGCAAAGTTGCAGGATACAAAATTAATACACAGAAATCTGTGGCTTTCCTATACACTAACAATGAACCAATAGAAAGAGAAATCAGAAAAACAATTCCATTCACAACTGCATCAAAAAGAATAAAATACCTAGGAATAAACCTAACCAAGGAAGTGAAAGACATATACCCTGAAAACTATAAGACACTCTTAAGAGAAATTAGAGAGGACCCTAACAAATGGAAACTCATCCCATGCTCTTGGCTGGGAACACTTAATATAGTCAAAATGGCCATCCTGCCCAAAGCAATATACAGATTTGATGCAATCCCTATCAAACTACCAACAACATTCTTCAACGAACTGGAACAAATAGTTCAAAAATTCATATGGAAACACCAAAGACCCCAAATAGCCAATGCAATCCTGAGAAGGAAGAATAAAGTTGGGGGGAATCTCACTCCTCAACTTCAAGCTCTACTGCAAAGCCATAGTAATCAAGACAATTTGGTACTGGCACATGAACAGAGCCACAGACCAGTGGAACAGATTAGAGACTCCAGATATTAACCCAAAGATATATGGTCAATTAATATTTGATAAAGGAGCCATGGACATATAATGGCAAAATGACAGTCTCTTCAACAGATGGTGTTGGCAAAACTGGACAGCTACATGTAAGAGAATGGAACTGGATCACTGTCTAACCCCATACACAAAAGAAAATTCAAAATGAATCAAAGACCTGAATATAAGTCATGAAACCATAAAACTCTTAGAAAAAAACATAGGCAAAAATCTCTTGGAGATAAACATTAGCGACTTCTCCATGAACATATCTCCCCGAGCAAGGAAAACAAAAGCAAAAATGAACAAGTGAGACTATATCAAGATGAAAAGCTTCTGTGTAGCAAAGGACACCATCAATAGAACAAAAAGGTACCCTACAGTATGGGAGAATATATTCGTAAATGACAGATCCAATAAATGCTTGACATCCAAAATATATAAAAAGCTCACGCACCTCAACAAACAAAAAGCAAATAATCCAATTAAAAAATGGGCAGAGGAAATAATGCCAAGGCCTAACTGCAGGTCTTCTAACTCCCTGTCTCCACTCTGTCTTCTAGGTTTCTGGGGAACATTTGACCTGAAAACCCTATTTTAGAACATAAGCCCAGACATTTAGAGAAACAGAACTGGCCCCTTTTGGGTTCGAAACTCCTGTTTTGTGCTAGCTTTTGAGATCATATTCATATGTGGGATAGGGATGTGTATAATTAAACTTGGGGACAAATTAAGTGCAGTTGGAGTAGCATGCAGTACATATATATGCTAAGATGTTTGACAAGTTTAACTTACTAAGATACATTGCCCATTAAATGCAGTGACTGTCATTTAATTTTGAGCATTAGCTTTCTTGTTTGCAAGTACAGGGATTTTAACAACCATTGTACTTTCAACTGTTGCTGCCAGTAGCTAACATCTGAGTGTTGCACAAGCCAAGTATTCTCCTAAGCATTTCACGTGGATTCTTTTTTATTTTCGCAATAACCCTATGATATATAGATGAGAAAACTGAGGCACAAAAAATTAAGACTTTGCCCAAGGTCAGATAGCTATCAAGGGGCAAGCTGATTTTTAGCCTTAAGCAGTGTGACTCCAGAAACTGGGCCCTTTACTATAACATATTGACTCTCACTGCATGCATGTGTATGTGTGTTGATGGTAGTAGCATCCTTGAAGTTTTTCCATATAAGAAATGCTGAAGTATGATGGAAACAGAGTAATTTATTACATGAGTATATGGTTTTTCTAATACTTCTATACTTTCTATAATGAAAAATTATAAATCTACTCAGTAAGGAAAATGGAGAAAAGAAGAAAAATCCAAACCACCCCTAGCCCCAGAACCCAAATAAAACCTTTATTTACCTTTGGATAAAAAAAAAAAAAATGGGCAGAGGAGCTGAACAGACAGTTCTCCAGAGAAGAAATTCAGATGGCCAATAGACACATGAAAAGATGCTCCACATCGCTAATCATCAGTGAAAGGCAAATTAAAACCACAGTGAGATATCACCTCACACCAGTTAGGATGGCCAACATCCAAAAGACAAACAACAACAAATGTTGGCGAGGTTGTGGAGAAAGGGGAACCCTCGTACACTGTTGGTAAGAATGTAAATTAGTTCAACCATTGTGGAAAGCAGTATGGAGTTTCCTCAAAAAACTCCAAATAGACTTACCATTTGACCCAGGAATTCCACTTCTAGGAATTTACCCTAAGAATGCAGCACTCCAGTTTGAAAAACACAGATGCACCCCTATGTTTATCGCAGCACTATTTACAATAGCCAAGAAATGGAAGTAACCTAAGTGTCCATCAGTAGATGAATGAATAAAGAAGGTGTGGTACATATACACAATGGAATATTATTCAGCCATAAGAAGAAAACAAATCCTACCATTTGCAACAACATGGATGGAGCTAGAGGGTATTATGCTCTGTGAAATAAGCCATGCAGAGAAAGACAAATACCAAATGATTTCACTCATCTGTGGAGTATAAGAACAAAGGAAAAACTGAAGGAACAAAACAGCAGCAGAATCACAGAACCCAAGAATGGACTAACAGTTACCAAAGGAAAAGAGACTGGGGAGAATGGGAGGGTAGGGAGGGATAAGAGCAGGGAAGAAGAACGGGGGTATTATGGTTAGCATGTATAATGTGGGGAGTGGGGGAAAGGGGAGGGCTGTGCAACACAGAGAAGACAAGTAGTGATTCTACAACATCTTACTATGCTGATGGACAGTGACTGTAATGGGATTTGTGGGGGGGACTTGGGGTAGGGAAGAGCCTAGTAAACATAATGTTCTTCAAAAAAAAAAAAAGAAAAGAAAGAAATTCTGCTAATGGCAACAACATTGATGGAGCTAGAGGATATTATGCTCAGTGAAATAAGCCAGGTAAATAAAGACAAATATCATATGATATAATTTATTCATGGAATGTAAAAACAAAGCAAAACAATTAACAAAATAGCAGTAGACTCATTACACTGAGAAATGATTAATAGTTATCATGGGGGAGGAGGTGGGATGGGAGCCTGGGGATGGTGAGGGGATAAAGGGACACAAAAATTCTCAATCATAATATAACTTGGCCACAGAGTTAGTAGCACAGCATGGAGAATATAGTCAATGATTCTGTAACATCTTTCTATGTTGACAGATAATAACCTCAAGTAGAGAGAGTGAGGATTTAATAATATAGATAACTGCTGAACCACTGTGGTGTATATTTGAAACCAATGTAAGATTGTGTATCAATGATACCTCAAAAAAAAATTTATGTACATAACAGCAAAAACCTAAGCAGAAGATGGCACAGAAGAGAAGACAACTAACTCCTATATTTTTGTTTTTCGTCTTCTTCACAGATTTTAGCCTGGAGCTTTATGCAGTTGGCCGGCACATGCCAGATAACAGCAATGGTACAAGGCAGAAACCACAGTCTTTCTGGTCAGGGTAAACTAGGAAAACCTATGTAATCTTTTAACTTACTAAAAAAGAAACAAACAAGAAAGTACATACAAAAAATTTAAAAATATTTATACAACAATGGTGTTACTAGCTTCAAGCAAAAAATCATCTCAATCTTATTAAACTGTAAGGACAATAGGAAAAAGAAGCCTATATACCAGTAAATTCTATGATGCCAGCTTAGCTTTGATAAAGACAATAAAATAAAAAAATACTTCCACATACATTTATTTTACTAATAAATATATTAAAATCCTTAACAAATTATCAACAAAAAAATGCAACATTACAAATGATAAAAGGTAAGAAAACACCTAAACCACTTTATGACAATAGAATGTTAAGTTAAAAATTAACTTGAGTCTCTTGATAGAGACAGAAAATATTTATAGGACTTATTATGAATTCTGATAGAAAGTAAATTGGGAATAAAAGATAGCCATCTTATCCTGGAAAATTATACCTATTAGAAAACATTCTACACACACCATCCTAAGTGGGTAAAAAGCGTTCCTTAAAATCAGAAACAAGGTAGGGATACTGATATAAGCATTTACTATTGCTGGAGGCTCTCTGACAAGGCAGTGTAAGAAATTAAAGAATTTCTACTTGGAATGCAGAAAAAAGAAAACCTGCAATATTAATCTTCATACATCAATTGCATTTCAATAAAACAGCAAAGCTTTAGAACATGTAACTAAGAAGATACTATTTACAATAGCATAAAAAAGCAAGTACCTAGTAATTAATCTTACAAAAGATGTATTATTTTTCTCTGTGAAAAATTTTAAATCTTGATTGTGAGATATTAAAAAAAACGCAGATGAATATCTCACATTATAGGAATGATAGAATACACTTTGCTGCTACATTTATGATACAGAACTAAAGACTGAAGTTTGCATCCTAAAAACTGAAATTTTCTTAAATTTTCCATTTTCACTTCTTTTTAGGTTTGGTGTGAATAAAGCCTGCCTTTTGGATTGTTGAGATGATTAAAGTGTGGTAAGGCAAAGCTCATCGGTCCTGATACACAGTAAACTCTTAATTACCCAGTTCAATTCTTATTCCATCATGAACATTAAAAAGAAATTGTCAAATAATATAAAAGCATGTTTATGAAAAATGTTTTGTAAGAAAATAGGCTTTGGGAAACACTAGAAATCTGAAGGACAAAGGTATTTTTAAAGGATTCTTGGCCATTGATGTGACTTGTGTTTCTAATCTAAAGTGAAGATGTGTCTTTGCTAATTTTGAGGTTGTTTGAGGGAACAGGAGAGCCAAACGATTATAAGTATTTCTGTAATGGAAACATATAAATTTTTTTGTAAATTCCAGAACAATCATAACACAGTGACAGCTGAGCTTCTCACATCCAGCCCGTCGCTGCCTGGGTCAGTGCACAGCAGCAGTGTGCCCACATTTGGACTTCCGGGAATGTAGGAAATCCAAGATCTGCCAAGTCTCTTCCTGATCAGTGTGCTTGATTCCATTATGTTTCTGTACGCCTGGCTAGAATACCAATGACTTGATCTGAAAGTGGGTGTGTGGTATCTCACTACAATAACACATTTCAAACATTAAATGATGGTGGTGGTCTATGAAATGATGCTTGCAAAATGACTGCAAACTACATAGAGTGAGAATTTTTAATAACTTAAAATATGTGTGTTGTCTTGGTGGTTTTATCAGTTACATAAGTATGATGCATAATATTAAATTCAACTGAATTTTAATAAAAATTTGGATAAGAAGTATACATTTTTGTGAAAAAAGAAAAAAAACTGCTGCTTCAAAGGAATCCCTTTAGAGTATATCAGGTAAATACATTCAAAACAACAGAAATGATGTGTGCAATTTAATTCTTACTGCTCTTTCTTGACAGTTTTGACAGCAAACTATGTCTGCAAATAAGTTGTGATTTTCACCCAAGAGCACTGTATCATTACAGAAGCTGTTGTTCTCTGTGAGCCTTCTTATAAAGACCAGTGACACAAAGGAAAAGTATCAGTAGCTAAAGAGGTTTGCTAAGTAACTTTTTGGAGTAGATAACATAAAATACCATGATGACTTTAAGAAGGAAGAATTCTGTGTGTTGTTAAAAATATTATTTGCCTTTCATTTATATGTGTCTCTTGAAGAAACACATCAAAAGATTGTAATTATCTAGTCTAGGGCATTTTCACTTTGTCAATTGTATTGCTGCTGGGTATATAACCAAATGGAGGCAGGGAGTAACTCTTGATTAATCCTGGATCACAGAGCAGTGGTCACGCCGCAGAGAGAAAGAACACAAAACTGCTCCTAGCAATCTTCATGAATGTTAAATCGAGAGATGTCCCACTCATACTGGTTTCTGCTCAAGTCATATAGTTATAAGTACACTAGGAAGATGTAAAAAGGCCCACTGAAATTCAAGATGTGGTTTGTGCAACAGCATGAAAATTTAGAAGGGCTGAGTGTGATGTTGAATCATGTCATAAAATCATCAGGGTCAAGCTAAATCTGTTTTGTTTATTATCTGTCCCCAATCACATCATTCCTGAGTCTGCAGGAGGTCCAATACTTGTATAGTTGCCTAATGCCATAACAGCTCTGATGTGGTGAGATAAGATGCTCATGCTTTTGATAGCACCCTTCCATGATCTACTGCATAGTAAGACACTGCAGTTAAATATGTTAAACTCTTCCAGGGCATGGTTTTTATTGGGTGCCAAAATAGAATGTCTTCAGTTTGTAAATTATTTTTCAAGATAAAACAAAATCTAATACACTGCAGGCAATATATCATATAGTAATATATTAGAATACTGTGAAGTGAGTCATCACTAACTGCAGGGGGAGGGTACAGGAGCCTTCAGACCTGAACACGCGCAGAGAGGACGCCTGAAAGCACTGATCCCTAACTACCTCGGCCGTACGACCGCAGTAACTACTGGGAATGGACTAGAGAGCTGAGAATTAAATCTGGGGGGGAACCTGATCATAAAGAGTTCACTGCACTGTAGGCAGAATTCAGCATTTATGACCCCTCTTTCTACATAATGGTTTGAGGGTCAAACATTCCTCAACACAATTTTGTCTTGCACTAGAGACTATCAAAAGCGATTAGAGTAACAGTCAAGATAAGCTGAAATACTCTAATTCATATGTATATAGATATATATATGAGGATACTGAAGGGAATATAGTCATTTCAGGGAAAATCAAGGAATATTAGAAACTATGGTAATTCTAAAATAAACATTAATTTAATCATGCCTTCAATAAGTATTTCTTTATTTGAACATGGTCTCGGGTGTGAGAAAAATGGCATAATCTCTTCCTTTTGAAGTCTACTTTGAGAGACAAGAGTGTATTGATCACAAATACATTTATAGTTTATAGTTGTATAATTGGAAAAGCATTCTGTATAAGATAGAGGCTGCTATAATAAAATATAATAGTAATTCCTGAGTTAGATTGGAGAAAAGGAAAGATCTCTTTGAGGAAGTGGTTTTCAAGTGTGAAAATGAAGGGAGGAATAGGCAGTAGATGGAGAAATAAAGGGGTAAAATAAATCGTGTCTCAATTTGGCAAACAGGTATCATTGATAATATTATTCAAACTTTACTCCTTTAAAAAATTAAATTGAAGATTGACAAAATAATATTTTATAATTTTTATTAAGCCCACACACTTTAGATTGGTCAATTTAATTTGAAATGAACTGGAAAGCTTGGTGAGTTTGGTAACACTCTTTCACATGACTAAATTGGAGAAGTTCTCCGCTGGACGATATGGGAGTTCTTCTGTTTTCCTTCATTAAAGATCTGAATTCCTGAAGAGCCAAGAATGTTGCTAAATGTGGAGGTAATGATCCTTGAATTTGATAGACTTTACCCTTCAGCATGAGAGACAAACAGAAAAATGTAAGGATGTTAACTCTGAAGTGCCAATTATATATGGTCAGTAAAATAAACAGTTGCAAATGAAGCTCTTGTGTAGCAAGAAAGTTTAGAGCTGAAGTTGTAATTCAGAATGAGTACTTCAGTGGAAGATACGGAAATGAATGGAATTCACAACCCCAAATTGTGTTAGGTAGAAGTGAAATATATATCCATTTCCCAAATCTATCTGTCCATAGTTAGAAGTCCAAGTCCTGGTGAAAATCCCATGTATGATCTTTTAGAACCAACTGTAGATGATTAAAAAGGTTTTATCAGGCAAACCTCATGGCAGAAAGCTGCCCTCCCCGCACTATACTTGATGCACAACCCCTGAAGGTAGTTGCATCAAGGACTCGGGCTCCCATGGCCAGCCATGCTTTGATGCACATCTGCATTCCCAGTCTAAGCACCCCCATTCAGAGACTTTCTTATCAAGTTCTGCTGAGACCTCCTTATAAGATGTAAGAGGGAGGAGGTGTTCAAAGACAATTTTCTCTACTCTGACTCAGTACTCAGTACTTTTTCTCTGCTAACATCCCTTTACCTCCTCCAGGTCCTCAGATCTATAAAATAACAGGAATCTTTTGTTTGGTGTTTCCTCAGCCACAAAATAATCCCTGTATTTGTGCTGATACATCTGAACCTCACCAGTTACGTTTTGTGGGAAAACAGAAATGGATCACTGAGGCAGCTGGTGCTTTCTCCTGTTGCTTAAACTATCACAGTAAGTGATTAAAGGCTTCAGTGTTACTTTTATTTTACTCTCTGTCTTAATCCAGGACTCCAACATCTGCAGCTCTGCTCTCTCCAGGTCAGCTCAGCATTTGCTACATAGTATATATTTATACTGAATCACTGTACTGCTTTAGGCAGATACTGGGTAAGTCCTCAAATCCCTTCCCAATAGTTCGTAAGTTTGTCAATATCAATTGTTTAAGGTGGGCATGTAAATTAAAACCTATTATTTATGGATATATGTAGTAAAAATGAGGGTAAGGACAGAGTTTAAGAGCGTATTCATATTTAAATAATCTGGAACTGAAGAATAGGTAGTGGAAAGTGCCCTTTTGTTTCATGACTATGACATTGCTGGCAAAGTAACTATGCTCATTTGAAAACCCAACCAATTAATGTCAATGCTAACGACATAAATATGTATAGGGGCTTATTTCTTACAAAGCACTTTCCATCACTATCCTCACAGACATGGAAGACTGAGTATAATCCCAGAGAGAGCTGGAAATGATCAAATGAATGGTGTCTTTGAGTTAAGTGGACAGAGTAGCATCATTTAGGCTATTCTACAGTATTCTGCTCTTGCTTAAATATTTTACCTATTCAAGCCAACTCTATGATAGTGGTCCTTAATAGCCACAATTAATTGTGAATATGTTAGATGCTATTAGGTGACTATAATTGATGATCACAAGCTAGGGTTTCATTAATTCAAAAATTTAAGGTACAGGGTAGTGTATGAGTGGTCCAGAACAATGAAACGAATTATTTACCAAGAATAAATACTGTAATGGGCATCGGCTACTCCAATATAATTATAAATATGTATAGTTTTCATTCAAAGGTCAAAAAAATACTTAACTTTAAGTATTTTAATGTAGCTCTATCTTCTGAAGGTAAATATATATATAATAGCTATACATATATAGTATACATGTATTACATATTTTCTTTTGGGGAGGATGTTAGCTATCTTTTCTCTTTTTATTTTCATCCATAAAATTAGGATAATAATAGCTAATTAATAGGAATAGGTAAAGATGAATGAGTAAAGCATTTAAAACAGTGCCAAGCATACATCATTTATGTATGTGTGCATCTCTATCAATTTATACATTTCTAATACATGCTATATTTTTCTTGATCATTGAAGAATACAACAGACTTAAGTGACACACAAAAATATGGTTGCATATTAAGAAAAACAGAGATATATAGAGATATCATATTTACTTAAGGGATTTGGAATGGTTTCACAAAGAAAGGTATTTTAAGATAAACTTTGAATGAAATGAGGCATTTACCTATTAAGATGCTAGGAAGAACACTGATAGATAAAGGAAACAGGATAGGCAAAGTCAGAAATGCTGCTGGTATGGTGGAATCATAGCAAAGTTAGAATGTTACTTCACTATAAGGTTGTTTTTTCTTGTATGGAGTGATTTAACTGCACTTTAAAATTGCCATATAAGTAAATTGACATAAACAAGTAAATAAAGTGTAATGATAAGCTAGGTAGGATCTGATTCATCTACTCAATCAATCAGATAAAGCAGGAATACAGAAGACACATGCAAGGTGTTATTATAATTTGCATTGTTTTGGAAGCTATGAAATTTACCGATAGAGAACATATACGCTTTTCAAGGTGATTTTAGGAAATGAAAAAATTTTGGTGTGCATGTCGATGGTAAGGAACATGGGTTTGAACATTCATTATACAAATAATTACTAGATACCCACACTTTGTTTCTATACTACTCTTGTTTCTTGTGTACTTGTTTGTTAATATTTTTTACTTTCTATTACCAATGGTGATTTATCCTCATTTATTCCAGGATAATAGTAACTATTATTTTAAAATGAAATAAGGAAGTGTTGTTTTCTTTTAATAAGAAACACATTTCTATTCACTCAGTTTGGGCAAGTCATAGTTATGTGTAAAATATTGATTTGTTGTTACATTGTTTATTTTAAAAATATCATTTCATGGATAGAAGTAATAGCTTTCATTAGTATACACTTTATGTTGAAGCAAACAATTTCAATATTCCAGGCAACTTATTTGCTAACAAAACTGGCTGAGTTTCCTATTGGAAAAAATGAACCATAGTAGGTTGCTTTCAAAAGTCATTACCTTTTAGATGAGCTCCTGCCTTAAATGCACCACAAGAATCTCAAGGCTCAATGTGTGGCAAAGCACACGGTTAAGCATTAGATTTCTATTTAGCAAAAAGCAAAACAAAACAAGACAAAACTAAGAACTGCGTTTCCCAGATCCATTTCAAGTACACCACCACTAGAAATAGCATAATAGTAAATAAATGGAATGGAAAAAAAATACAGAACCAACACACTTTCCTTTCACCCCTAGCTTTAAGCAGTTAGCTAAGGGACTTGTGGCCATCCTTAGGGGACTAGGGAATCGCATTTCTCACATCAGAAATCAAATAAATATAAATTACCAGAGCTGTCTTAACAGAGAAAAGTCATGATTATGATTATGATTATGATAAAGCACACAAAAAAATAGGGGATAAGGATCAGGATGATGATTATAGAATTGCACGAAGGTAATTAAATCTAAGATATTTTTAACTTTTTTGGAGATGTTTGTGTGTGTGGGGGGGGGGGTGAGTGCAAATGAATGCTTTCCTTTCCCCCTGACTCTCTTCCTAGCACTACTACTTTCTTCAGCAGTGCAATCCCCTCCAGACCACTTTCTAATTTATCAGCTTAATTCAGAGAACTCTAGAAAACCTTGCAGATTGAGGGAAGAAAGGAAGGTGTTAATTTCACTCTCTTCTTATTTTACTTCAGCATCTACTGATTGCTTTTCTGCAGAAGTTATTCCAGATGACATCAGTACGGGTAAATGCCCTTACAAGTATAAAGCAAACAAATCTACAGCTTTGTTAAGGTTTCATAAGACCTGCTTGCCGTATTAGAACACCCAGTGTTCTCAGGATGTCAGATCAGCTACACTTTACTTCAGCCGAGTGCATTTATGCTTCTACTTTCTGGCCCCCTGCCACAGCCGAGTTGCTTTTCATTCATCAAGCACTGCAGCACAGCACTCTCACTAGGCAGCACTCCTCATTTCTGCCCAAATCTCTTTATCATGGAATTGGGTTCCTTTCAAAAAGTTTATCATGTTGAAAGGGCCTGCAATGCAAAAACAATGCCATTTATCAGCTTCGGCAAGGAGACTGCTAGAAAATGATAAATTTTTCAAACACAGCTGTAGTTTATCACCAGTTTATTTTAACTTCTCCTTGCCCTTGCTGGATACATTTGTATGACAGGTAAACTTTAAGTACCTCATGCCCCTCTTTCCTGATGAATGTGCTTAATAATGCAGATGTGCATTTATAAAATTGTCTCTTACCTGAGAGTGTACAAGAAAGGCAAACTGTAAGAATTATAAAATGTTATAGGAATACCTGATCTTAAGAATCATTCAGGCCAATTTTCTAATATATACGTAACATCACTGAGTCCTTGAGTGGTCAAATAAGCCGTGCAAGATTGTGGAGCCAGTTTATGGCAAAGCCAAGAACTGAACACAGAAAAAGTCACTTTCTATTATCTCACAAAAATAAATTTATATGCTATGATAATTGCTTCATTGAAAAATACTTGTTGACACTCTACTTGGTATCAGACCCTAGCTAGGCAATGAAGATACATATAGATAAGGAAAATATGTTCAGATGCCATTGGGATTTTTAGCATAGTGAGTGACACAGATGTTAAATATTAGCAAAAATAAGATTGTGATTAGTGCTTTTCAAAGTGCAATGAGAAATGAAGAAAGACACACTTAACCTCTGTTGGGAAATGTGGAGGAGTGCACACTGGAGCCAGGTGGTCCAGAAAAGAGTCTTTGAAGATGTGATATTTGAAATGAGACCTAAATGATATTTTCTCTAACTTCCCGTGTTCTTGACGATCTCACACTAGTAATGTTGTTACCTTAACTTCAGTCACTTTCTCCCATGATAGTATTTCATTTATATTCCAAGAAGCTGAATGTTTTGCAGAAGATTGAGTCCAAGAGTCTTGTTTCCTGGCTGTGAGCTCTCAGTGTTTCTGCTGACATATAATGTTCCGCAAACAATTCTCGGACCTCTGCGGGCCCTCCCCAGCAGCTCAAAACCAGCGCTGCCGATACGTGCTAGCTGCCTTCACTTTAATGTCTCTCAGGCATTTCAATATTCAACATGCCAAACAGTGTATGTAAGAACTATGGTTCAAAAGGCCTAACATACATGTATTTGAAATATCAGAAAGAGAAGAAATATTTGAAATAACAATGGCTTAGAACTTCAAAATTAATGACAAATGCCAAACCATGTTTCTATGAAGCCTAAAGAATGTAAAGTAGGATAAATTTAAAAACAAACAGAAAAAAACTGGAACTCTACATATTAGACTTACACCTGTAATCAAGCTCTGATGCCATGTTTTTTTGACATTTGACTGCTGACAACTGCTAGGCTTTGCCTTCTCTCTTCACCTCCTGCCCGATGCTGGGGCAAGTTGAGAAAGCCCGAGTTCCCCTCCTTTGGTGTCCATGGCAGATGCAAAGCCTGAAGGCCCCTTGCCATGAGTCAGAGCGCTCCATCCGGCCGCACCCTGCGGTCACTACAAAAACCCCAATCACTCTTTCCTCTCATCTCTCAGGCCAGACCCTCTCTCTCTTCGCCAGAAACCTCACTACGTTACCAACATATTTTCTCTTTCTTGGTATGTATGTGTGGCATCAACAGCCCTGACAGCTGAACCAAATTTTAGGCTATGAATCCAACCCATCACTGCAGGGTGGTCCTAACAAAACCACAAAAACAAAGAGAAAATATTAAAAGAAACCAGGAGTGGGTGGGGAAATAATAAAATACCTTAATTATAGTGAAACTCAGATTAGAATTGTATGACTTTCTTGTCAGAAACCATGAAAAGCAGAAGTGAGTGAAGTTTGATATTAAAATGCTGTAAGAAAAAAACAAACACCAACCTAGAATTCTACATTTAGTGAAACTATCTTTAAAGGTAAAAGAAAAATAAAACTTTATTTGAAAAGAAAAAAACAGCAAATTCATCAACTAATTTTCCCAGAAGGAAATGTTAATAGAAGTTCTTCAAGATGAAGGGAAATTATATAGTTCAGTAACTCAGATTTTCTTAAAGAAAGTAGGAGAGCAAATAAATGAAAGTAGAAATAAAAAATATATTTTTTAATTGATCTAAAATAAAATTAATTACTTAAAGTGATAATGGTAAAATGAGCTGGGTGTTTTAGTAGTACCATATAGTATGGAGGTGCTCAAGGAAAAAGAAAAAGAAAGCAAAGCAAAGGAAAATGAAACAAAACAAAAACACACACAGGAGTGTGTCAAACGGATGCAGAAGCCAACATTGAGAAAGCTTCCAATGGCCAAAACAGGAATGATTTAAGCTACAAATACATCAAGTAGTACTGGATTATAACCCAGAGTATAAAGTAAATATACATGATGTAAATAAACGATTGAATACTTAAATAATATGGTAGAAGAAATAATTATCCTAAGCAGAGATCTCTAAATACTTTAAATATTCTGTCCTCAAAGAGGGGGAACATACATTCTCTCTAAGAGTGGGCTGTACGAAGTGACTTTCTTCCAAAAAGGACAGTACAGAAAGGAGAGGTAAAGAGTAACATTAGGGAGAAACCTGAAGAACCTCATTCAGTTCACAAAGGTAACATCAGCAGCAATCTATCACATTGATATCATGTACACTGATATGATGTGATAAAAACACTTTATCTCCATAGATTTACTTGCTCAAACTCATAATCTCTCCCTAATTATGAAAAAAAGAAAAAGGACAGTAAGAGAAATCTCAGTTGAGTGACATTCTACAAAATACTTGACCAGTACTCAAACTCAGTCATCAAGTACAAGAGGAAAGTCTAAAGAACTTTTAGTCAAGAGAAGATAAGACATGACAGTTAAAAGTAACATGGCATTTCAGATGGAATCCTGGAATAGAAAAAGGACATTAGGCAAAAACTAATGAACTCCAATTAAAGTATGGACTTTAGTTAGTAATAATGTATCAATATTGGTCACATTAACAGTAACAGGTATTATACTAATATAAGACATTAATACTAATGGAAACTGTATTGTGGTGGTAGAATTATATGGGAACCCTCTATACTATTTTGCAATGTTTTTGTATATCTAAAACTTCTAAAATTTAAAACTATGTAAAATTCTTACATGCTTAATAAGGAAAATAGGTAATATATTGTGGTGAATTGTACAAAGCAGTGGAAAATAATGACTAAATGACAACTACTCTCAACAAAACATGCAAAAACTTACTCATATAAAAAATGTAGGACTTTCTTCAAAGTGTAAAAAATTTCTGTAAGTCAGATTTATATTTTAGCATATGTATAAAAATATTAGAATGAAAAGCAGGACAATGATATTCCCACAATTCTCAATAGTGGATATCTTAGAGGGAAGGATGTAAAATGGCAATGCAAGAAGGGGAAATACTTTGATATAAAGTGATTTTCAGTTTTCTTATACTTGAATTGGGTTGTACACTTGTAGCTGTCTATCATTTCATAAGCACACATATATTACATATATTAAAATAAATAATAAAAGGGGTTATACGTGGACCCATAATGATAGCAAATTATGAGCAAGGAGTATAACTAATCAGTTCTGTGCATCTGAGGTCAACAACAATAAAAACAGCAAATTTTTAGTTATACTTACATGGATATTTAGTATATTTCTCTCATAGACATACTTTAGTTTACCATTAAATAGTTTTGGCAATACTGGTTCCAGTACATGTCTAGTGCCACTCATCATGCCAGACTAAAAAGGCAAAGTATATCAGAGATGAATTAAATTCTTAGAAAATATTATATGTTAGTGGTATAGACTGAAAATGCAGACAAAATGTAAGGTTATTAATGAATCAGTACTTGCAAATAACAGCAACCCACTCTGTTAGAGAAAACAATGTAACTAATATAAAAATATAAAATACATAAAAAGGAACATTAAGTATTATTAGGAAGCTTCCAGACGTACTGGTGGGGCTGAAGATCCAGGCTATCCATCAGACTTAATTCAGGAGTGGTTCTTGATGAAACATCACTGACGTCTGTACTTGGCATAGGCTTTTACTGTGACACTTTGTGTCGAAATTAGATGTCCTTGAAAACTGGATCCCTCCAGGAGGGATATGGCGCAGTGACTTCTTTATCCCATATTTCCAATTTCTATATTACAGTTTTGGGTGAATTTACTTGGCTGGTGGAACTCCATTTGTCCATCTGAGCTCAGATGCACTGAGGCTGGGAAGTTTCTAGCTTGTCTACTTTAGAAATATAGGGATATTCACATGATCAAAAATCCCTCAAATTAAATAGCTGTGTTTAAAGGAGCTTTGCAGAACAACAAAAAGTATTTCACTAGAGGGGGTCAGGCAAAAAGTTGTTTGCAACTGTTTACCTAGATCCTGGCAACTCATAATTGAAGACAGCTTAAACCATGTTATTTGTATCTTTCAGCTAACCCAGATGACCACAGATTGCCGTTAGATACTATACCATATGTTAAGAGATCTATCCGAGTGAAATACCATCATAAAGGGGTAGCATGATTTATAATGAGCTCATACAATTTAGTTCATAACTGATTCCTTCCTGTAAGTCAAAAGTTCAATGAAAGCTCAAAACAATTGTTTCTCGTAACAGAGTTCTCTAGAACTGCTACCTCTAAATCCTCACTGCTTTTAGAATTTTGCTTGATAATGCTTACAATCTATCAATTACTTAAATAGTAAAAAGTATTTTACATAAAAACTAGTGTCTAAGTAAATCTAAGATTGGAGGAAAGAAGCTATTTTCTTTTAAAAACAAAACAAGATGCAATTTTGGTTTGTTGAAGAGAATGCTAGGACTCAGAGATGTTTTCATTTGGATTTGGGTTTTGACTAAAACCAAAACCTAATATAGTTGTCTTATAATTTTGGTCTTTTGGCGGAAGGAAGCAAGAAAGGAGATATAACAGTTTATGTGGCTGAAATGGCCCATTGTTAAAACTGTTGCCTGAAATATCTTGGAAGGCAAATCAAATCCCCCCTGGGAATTTAAATCTAGGTGATGAAGAGATGGGAAACAGACTGTTACTGTGTATGTTCTTTGTTATTGCTTATGTTGACAAGATAGTCATAAATACAAATTGATCATTAACAAACAGAAATAGGAAACAGAAAGTTCTAGAAATTCTGGAGCCTAGAAGTTAGAAAAACCAGCTGCTTCTAAAATCTAAAGAGCAATTGAAGGGCCTGAAAAAGGTTTTAAGTGACAAAAATTCAGCAAGTGCTTTCATTGAACAAAAACTCCTAACAAAGTTTAAAGTACATGTTTTTTTTTTCCACCTAATGCTTTTAAATGTCTCGATAAATATCATTGAAAGGCAGGAGGGAGAGGGGGTGGGGAGGGAAGAACAGAGAAGGAGGGATAGAGGGAGAGAGAGGCATGGTATGTAAACTTGAAATAAATCAGAAATATGTAGGAAAATACTTTGGTTTTGTTAATATAGCACATGGAACTGACCAAAATCCAATGTATAAGAAGCCTAATTGAGAGAATTTTATTTCCAATGAAATCACAAACCTGGATAAAAAGGATGTGCTGATAATTTGAACTTCAACAAAATTTAAAACTTTATCACTTTTAGAAACTCCACTAAGAAATGAAAAGGCAAGCCACAAATGGGAGGAAATGTTTGTAATTCATATATCTGATGAAGGAGCAATAGCCATAATATAATAAAAATCTCACAACTCAGTAAAAGATAAACAATCCCACACCATAATGAACATGAGACTTGAAAAAAAATTTCATAGAAGATGATAGTCAAATAGATAATAAAGTTATTAGAAATACTCAGCATAATTAGTTTCCAATGTAAATATAAATTAGAATGGCTCAAATTAAAAAATGCAACAATATTAATTATTGCTGGGGAAGAGGAGCAATTTGGAGCTTATTCAGTTCTGGAAGGAATGTAAAATGGTATAACCACTTTTAAAGTTTTTAAAATAAAGTGAAATATATACAATGTGTGACTGAGCACTTCAGCCAAGCACCCCTCCCTATGAAAATATGTATTCATACAAAGACTTGTACACAAAGGTTCATGGGAGTTTTGTTAGTCACAGTAAAAACTTGGAAGTAACCCCTATTTCTATAAACCAATTTTAGTCTATCCTTAACAATTCAAAAACAAAAAGAAACGAAGTACTGATACAAGCAGGAACTAACACTGATGAATGCTAAAGCTGTAAGAATGATGCCAGATGTGAAAGAACACATTATGCAGGATTCCATTTATAGTAAACTCTAAATGTAATGTTAATGTGTAGTAACAAAACTGTATCAGGGACTAACTATGCATTGAGTGGGGGGAGTTTTGGGGCTTCAAAAATTGTACAAGGATATTTGGCCAGGAGTGAAGAAACTATTTATATCTTGACCATGGTGTTGGCCACATGGGTACAATATTTGATAAAATACATCAAAGTAGCTTAAAATAGGTGCATTTTATTGCAATTACATTTTTAAAAAAACATTTGCATATTCTGGATATTAAACCATCTTGAGGTCCCCAAACTCACTCAGGCAGGAAACACTCTGCAATTACTCACTATCACCAAAGCAAGGACACTGACAACGTTCTCAACAGGTCAAGGGCGGTGGTAGAGGAAAACCTCCCAGAGAAAATAATCGGGGACCAAGAAGAAAAATTAAGTAATTTCTACACAGAAGAATCAGGGCCTATTCGAGGAATTCCTGCTCCACCAAGGTAGGTCGGCCAGTGAGATTTCACAATAGTTTTGGATAAATAACACTTTTGATTTTTCCTTTCTTCCTCTTTTGGAATGTTACACTTCTGTTTACTTGTGTGTGTGTGTGTGTGTGTGTGTGTGTGTGTGTGTGTGTGTGTGTGTAAGGTGTTGAATCTGGTAGAGGTAACTTGTTACAGTTCATAAATTCTATATCTGTTCCTAAAATAGATCATCACACAATGGCCAGAGTTTTGGGCCTTTGAGCAGAATGAAAGAAATGAGTGGGTTTTTGATTTGCCTCCTTTGATGAGAGAAAAAGGGTGCTGGATTTGGGAAGAAGAGAATAAGTGAATAATTGGGGAAAGAAGGGTATTCCGTGGCAAAGAATAGTATTCCCTGTCCTCTGGCTGTCTCCTTTTTCTTTCATTGACACAGAACTAAAATATATTCCTTAGTCTACTTTTATTAAGTGGGATGTAACACTGGGTTCTGGTCAGTGGAATGTTGGCAGAAGTGATATGAAAATTTCTGGCCTAACTTAAAATCAACTCATGCAATGTATTAACTCTCTTGACTTCTATCTGTTAACTTAATGTCAACTCCAGGATGACCTTGGGAGTCACTTACTGAAGAAGGAAGTGCCACTAAGTCAAAAAGTAAATGTCCCTGATTGATTGCATGCAACCGAGCTCTCCTGGCAATCTGGTTTGGACCATGATATGGTGAGAAATAAACTTGCATTTTGTGCAGTCATGGAAATTTTTCTTTGGTTACAGCACTTAGCATTATTCATTCTGACAATTTCAGTGTTAAATCAGACAGAATTATACCAAGAAAGTTTATAAAAATTATAAAATATGGCAATGTTTGAAATCTACCATTCAAAGTCCTTGAGAAACTGTGAGGGCAAAAAATTATTTAACTTCTTATCTTGCAAGGAACGTATATTACATGACAGGGATTTCCTGGAATTGCTCAAAAAGCCTTTGAAGTGCAGTTAACCTTGGGTTGTAAAACTGAGAAAGAAAAGAAAGTATCGTTGAAAATCTGAATTATTGCAATGGTATTCACTAAATTCACGCTCTCAAGTGCTGGTCTCAGAATCTTCCCTCACTATGGCTCTGTTAGCCAAAGCCAGGTCCTCACAGAGAGGAAAGAGTTTAGTTTTATTTATTTTTTTTAAGATTTTGGAAGCAAAAACATTTTGAGTAAGATTCAGTAATAGCATACTGACTGCCTTTGCTGATTTTGTTTCTCATGTTTTTAAATTAACATTTTCCATGTTTGTTTTACTGCCTGCATGTTTTCAAACTAGAGGATTTCACATCATATTTTCAGATGCAAAAAAATGGGTAAAAGAGGCTTTCAAGTATGAACAGCTCAAGAGAGCAGATACCCTTGACACACTTGAGGGAGATTAAAAAAAAATAAAAGCCTCTATAGAAAAGTTGTTTTGAAGTGCCTCACTAAACTTTTCTAGTCCAATCAGGAAGTGGAGTACTTCAGCTATACTCTAAGAGTTAAAGCAGCATTATGAGTTTATGACAAGTTAAGAATATCCACCATAAGAATGGTAATGAGCAGATACAATAAAATAATAATAGAATTAATATATAATACAGCTGTCTGTAGAGCTATTAGAGAAGCCAGCCCTAGGTTTCAATCTCTGTGAAATTTTACTGTGGGTCTTGGGAAAACGTAAGTAAGTTTATATAACACTGGAAGAGTTGATCTGTCTTTGAAATAGGTAAGTATGTTGGCTGTGTGGGTCAGGTCTCCAGGACTGAAGTGTGACCATAAGCCTTAAGGAAAATAAGTGGAAAATAGATAACTAGTGATGAGCAGCACCTGAAGATCCAGTGACGCAGCCAAGTGAGGCATAGGTATAAATTATTAGTGAGCCTGGTTGGGAGCTACTATGGGTAAAAATCACACAGGTCCATTTAGGAGTAGTTCGCACCCATTTGATTGAGTCCTGAACAGCAGAAATATAATGGCAGAGAACTACTTTAAATTCGGAGGAAATTTTAACAAATACTGAATCAGTCACACATGAGTATCAGAATGGACCCTCACGAACAATTGCCTTTCTCAGGCAACTGGCTTTATAGCCTGTGGCACTTCCTAAGGGAATAGTTTTCACCAAGTTACTTAACACCCCTTTGTATCAACATACTATCTCAGAGTAAATAAGTAATAGTGTGTAGTACTCATCTCATAGTATTGTAAAATTAAATTAGTTAATTCATACAAAATGGTTAATGAAATGACTTCTATTAGATTATAAGATCAAAGAAAATGTAATGTTTTTGTGTATTCATTTACTCTTTCATTTATTTGATGAATACTTATTATGCACCTATTTTTTTAGTTACTTATCTGTATGTTACAGATACAACAGTGAGCTCTCTCCCCCATACACAGACACATACAGATTTGTTTTTTCATTCATATTATATGTCCTTGGTGATAAACAATAAAGTAAATAAGCAAAACAATCACATGGAATAATTTGATAAAGATACAACATTAACTATACTGAAGAATAAAATGATATAATAGTACAATAAGTATAATATTCAGTAAGTATAATGAGTAAAGGTGTTAAAAACATGAAAATAAAAAGGATAGGATATAACTAAATATATGAGCATGATACTAAAATTCATAGCCTTGACTATAAAAATAAATGTAATTATAGTTTGAGAATAAGAACTAAAAACTGAAAAATTGATAAACATTTTGTAAAAGGGATTAAAGATGGCTAAAAGCCGAAAGCATGATTAGATGAAGAGGTGTATAACAAATACACATACTAATAAAATAAGACAATAAAATGCAAAAATAATTATCAAATTAAAAATATTTGAACATTGTATTTACAAAATATCTCTTTGTTTATTAACATGGTGTCTCTTATGAATTACTGTCTTCCAGCTGACACTAATAAACATGGACCCTGGGCTCCACTACACAGCTCCTGAGCTCATAACCTCTGGAGTTGTTGCTCAGGCAGCTACATTTTAACATGCACATTATTAATATACATTAATGCTCAAGAGCTATGGCTTTAAGTAGATTTGCAAACTGAAAAAGAAGGTAAAACAAAGATCAGAAACAGACAAGCAAACAAAATTATTTTTATCTTTGACAATATTTAGGTAGCTCTGCTGCATATAGGTTCTTATTGTAATAACCTCTTTTTTACTCATTAAGTTAGTGATAATTTGTGGTTATTTGTTATGCAGCAATAGGAAACTAAGATGAAGAGTATACACAGGTAGTGTGATTAGGTTACTGATGGCAAATACTCTTACTATCTAGGCAGATGCTGCAAAGCATCACAGCCTTCCATCTTTCTGAGCTTATCTACAGCCTGAGAATCCTTCTTAACACAGATCTTTGGAAAACAATTTTTAATTTATCATGCTTGAAATGTGATGTGGTCTGTGATCTTTTCTTTTGCAGTAGCACAGGTAAGTATAATACCAGCTTTGTTGAACACTTGCAGCACCCAAAATTATCTTAGTGGGAACTGTACTCTTTCCTTAAGAAAATGTCCACCTTCTATTTAAGTAATTCTGTAAAAAATACCTTTTTTCATCTGATGGAACAAAGAGGTTAATGTAGTGATTGAATTCTCAACAAACTCTTATACTTCTCAGCCAGTACATACGCTGTTTTTTCCCAAGAAGAAAAAAATGGTATGCTCATGTCTGCAAAAAATTCATTTGTCTATTTTTCTAAAATATGAAGCACCAATTAATATCTTATAATTGAGATTAGTGTTTTGTGGGATTATTTTCAGTCAGAACATTATTTTACATTAGTAATTTTACATATAAAATTATAAAATGTGTAAAAAATTTTGATTAAATGTTGTTAAGAATATATAACACTCCCTTTCAACTACCCAAACAGAAACTGTAAGAGGCACATATATAAAAACTATGAGTTATTAAAATGATTTCCAGTCCATAAAACCATTAAACCTTATTTTCCTCTTTTTTTGTCAATCTGAGGGAGTTTTTAGGAGGTAAAGTTTAGGTAGCTTTATCATTTGATTACAAGACGCCATCACTAAACTTATCAGTCTGCTATTCACTAACAAATTATTGAAAATTCAGCAGCTTTAAACACCATATATTTGCCTTCTCGGTTTCTTTGGATGAGGAGTCCAGACAGGAAGAATGGGGGTTCTCTGCTCAGAATCTCACAAGGATAAAAATCAACATATTTGCCATACTGCATCCTTTCATGGAGCTTGATGTATTGTTCCAAACTCAGGTATTTATTAGCAGAAAACAGTTTCTTACAGCTGTAGTTCTGAGAACTTCAGCTCCCAGCAGCTGCCCACTCTTCCCCGCCATGTAAGCTTCTTCAGAACATGGCAGTTTGTGTTCTCAAAATCTACAGAAGCTCATCTGCTGTCTATTGTCTCCTACCTCAAGACTCCATGAGTGTACCTGAGAAGGTGAGGGACACCCAAGTTGATCTCTCTTTTGATTAACTCCAAGTCAATGGATTAGTGACCTTAATTACATTTGAAAAGCTCCTTGTCCTTTGCCATACGAGCATAGGTGTGAAATCTATCATATTCATGTAAGTACCCCCTAAGCCAAAAGAAAGGGAATTATATAAGGCCTATATATTATGGAGCAGAAATCTTAGGCGCCATTTAAAATTCTGCTTACCATACTAAATTTTTCCTTTCACAACAAATTCAGTGACTATTGAGAATACCTTTCTGTGCTTTCATATATGACTTCAACTCTGATAAGAAATGAAGAGCAAGCCTGAATACAGTGTGCTTAACTAAACCAAGAATGTTCGAGTTTGAGAATTGGTATGGGCTCTCGCATAAACTTTTTAAACTGCTCTGAGTTTTAAAAAAATGCTTTCTGCTTTCATTTTTCTCATGCTTTCACACACATACACACACACATACACACCAGAAGGATGTAAGGAAAACTTCTAAATTAATTTAGTTCACTATTAATATAAATTTAAACTTTAAAATAAGTAATAAATATATTAATATTTAATACCATTATATAGTCAATTTATAAAATATGAGATCAATATATGATAAATTTCAATAGAAAATAAAGGATCAATTCATAATAAATTCTTGATTTTCAATAGGTGTCTAATATAAATATAAAATTATATAAATAAATTACATTGTAAATATACACTCATCATGTTTATATAACAAATTATCACTCTTTTGCTATCTGTATTTTGCTAAACTTTTATGTTCTAATATTGTTTCATATATTGACTTATAAAAGCACAAATTCGTTGAATCATCTCAGAGTATTTTTAAGGTTGTCTGGCTTTTAGATCCAGGGGTGAAGGCCTATATCCCACTTCTTATTTTCTTAACCTAGTAAGTCATCATTTGGTAAGTATAGGCAACATAGATAGAAATCACATTAGGTAACTGTGTTGCACAAGTAATTGCATTAATTTACAATCTAGTTTAATATTGCCCTTAAGAGTTGCAGTGCAAGATGTTTTTAATAGCATACAGAGAAAAACAATGTTAAGAGGCCCTGTGAAATTCATATTATTATAATTTTGACTGAGCTAAAATCACAGCATGTTGACTATCTCCATGGAATTTTCAACATTTTAGCAACCTCTGAGCATGTGTATAAACTAAATTTTTTTTACTATTTGTTTTCTTACTTATAGTTCACCAAATATATATTTTTAAAGACAAATGTATAATAATTGTCAGTGTTAAAAAAGTAAAATAGTTTATATTGACTTTATGTTATGTAGTTACTGATTTTACATATGTTTTGTGTCTAGATTTTAATCACCACATAATTTGACAGCATTGTAGTTCCTGCTATGAAAGATAAGATACATGAAATTTCAACATAACAAAATACACTCAAACATATTTTGAACAAAACATTTCAAGACATCCAGACTAGAATCCTATCTATCTCTAAGAGCAATAAGAAATAAATTGAAAGATGATATACATTGATTGGAAACTATTTCAGCTAGTATGTGTTTAGCACTAAGTATTGAAGGCCTTGATTTAAGTCATAGAGGTAGCAAGTAAAAATTACAAGATTTCAACCTACTTCTCTTTGATTCTAAAACAGGAACCATAAACCATCGTGTGATAGTATTGCAATTTTTAAAAATATTTTTGGTATTATAATATGGTAGAATTCCCAAAAATCTAAAATCCCCCAAATTACCCTGCTATAGAGGCAGTTTAAAAAGGCAAAATTAATCACCTGAAACTTTGCTTTCTGTTTAATTAAATCACATTTTTGGAGAAATTTTTTAATGGCCTATATTGTTTTAATCACAAATTTTCTTTAAGTCTGACAGGATTCTTGCTATTCAATGGTACATATCATGGCTGGGACTGGACTTCTAGACAGCAAGATAGGACGAAAAGCTGGCTGAGGATCAGCCTCCACATTCACGACGAGGGCTGATTCGCCTGATCTGCCTTCCTATGCAGGTTTCCCATTCTTTATATTCCTAATAACGTGCATTTTTTAAGAGAACTACCTTCCAGTCAGGAATAGAATATCCTGTAGACAAGGAGTCTTGACCCCATTATCCAGGCCTTGTTTCTGTTTGCATTGCATTGCCCCCGGTCTCAAAGAAGTGAGCAGGAAGGTCGATAAGTAACATATGGGAATCTATGCTTTTCAGAATACAATGCTCAGGCACCAGTCCTCACCTGATTTATGAGCTGCACCGACACAGTAGATCACTCTTTTCTTGGCATTGTTTTCTCCCCTTGTCTTTGAAAATACTACTTTCTGTTCAGAGCTAAAACTCTACTGAGTTCCCTCCTACCCTTCCCACCATTCCTGCAACATCTCTTCATAAAATTTGTTCCCCTTCATAAAATTGCAACTGCTCCAAGGCTCAGCCCTGTACCTCTCTCTTTCCTATTTATACTCACTTTCTAAATCGATTCATTCTGTCTCATTACATTAAACACCCTGAATATGCTGATAAATTAAATTTGTGTATCTAATCTGGGCTCCTTTGGAACCCGGGCTCATGTATTCCAGCACCTACGTTGCTCCTCTGATGCACAGTGGGCACATCAAATTTAATGTCATCACCATGGGATGAGGGGTGGGGTAAATAAAAACAAAAGCCTGTTTTTCTCACAATCATCCCAATCTCCATTAGTGGAAATTCTACCAGCTGCTCAGGAGAAAAATCTTGGGGTTTTCTTTGCCTTTTATCTTCTTTTCATACTTACTGGGCAATCAACCCTGTTGGATTGCTCTTCAAAATACATCCAAAATCAAAATAGTTCTCATTTCTTCTATTGCCACCAATGTGCTCCTAGTCACCATCATATGTCACTTGGGTTGTTATAACAGCCACTTCTTGATCTTCGCACATTTACTTTATGGTGCTTTATTCTCTTTCCCCCCAGTCGCTAGAGTTGTGAAGATACAAATTAGACGTGTCACTGTGCTACTCCAAACTTTTCATTGGCTTCCCATTCCATGAATAGTAAAAGAAAATCCATACACAAAGCCTAAGCATCTTAACAACTCTTTACTCTATGTCCTTTTTCACTATGTAGCATCCCTGACCTCATGTCCCACTAAACGCCTTCCTCTCCGGTTGCAGCCATCCCGCTTCCCTGCTCCTCCTCAGACAGCCGGGCACCCCTGCCGCAGGGCCTGGCCACTCGCTTTTCCCTTTGCCTGAAATGCGCTTCTCTCCTCTTGCTCCCCGACTTCTTTTACGTCTGTGTTCAAATACCCCTTCCTTATAAAGTCTTCCCAGGCCACTTTTTGAAAAAGTTGCTACCCCACACTAATGTTCTCCAACTTTTACCTCCTTTCGACTTTTCTCAGTAACATATACCAACGTCTATTGTAGTGTATTTGTGCTTATTTATCTTGTTTCTTCTGTCTCCACCTACTGGAAAGTAATCTCCATTGGCATAAGCATGCTCATTTCCTTTTGTATTGTTCAGTCACAGCAACTGAAATATTAATTACAGTGTAATATTTAATCAATGTGCATTTATTGAAAGAAACCAAAAGATAGCAGTGGAAACAAACAAGTAAAGAACCTCTTTCCTATCCTTTAAGATTTTCATTTATAGTCATTCATTCAACAAGCATTTGTTGGACACCTACACTGTGGTATATATAGTTCGTTGTGCAGAAGATAAAGTACCGTAGGAGCTTACGAAGCCCATTCTTTCCATGGGCTTACAATCTAGCCAGGAAAAAGGGTAAACAAACCAAACAAAATAATTTTTTAAATGTGTTCAAATAGTAGTAACTACTGTTCTAAGAAAACAACCGTTGTGTTAGAGTGTGACTTGGCTGTAGGAATCTGTGTTGGATAGCATGGTGTGGGACAGCTTCTTTGATAGTCGAAGAAGTGATACTTCAACTGAGACTTTAAGGATGTAAATGTGACAGCCAAGTAAAGATACATGAGAATGTCATTTTGTACCAAGGACAAAGCAAGGACAAAGCAGGCTGCTGCTCAGGGAAACACAGCAGGCCTAGGAACCAAAGTCCTTTTTGGGAAGGATCATGATGAGCAAAGTGAAAACAGTGATTAGCTTTAGGCAGGAAAGTGACCAAATGGCATTAATATTTTTAAAAGTTCAGTGTATTCCATAGACAATGACTTACAGTAGAACAAAAATGGATGTTGGATGGTGACTACATTGCAACTCTCTTAGTGAAGGTTATAGGTACTAGTTTTGACAATTAAGATGGAAACTAAGAAAAATGTAAATTTGAGACACATTTGAAAGTACAGTCCACAGTACTTGCTGGTAGATTTTATCAGAATAAAGAAAAGAGGCAAATAAATAATAAGTGTTCAGTTTTTATGCTGGCATGACACTGTAAATTTTATTATTCCCTTTGGGGAAAATCAAGAGAAAAAGAATTATGTTTAGTATACATTACGTTTGAAATATCTATTAAACATCCTAGTGGAGAGGTAAGTGGGTAATTACAGGCGTCTGGAACTAAGATGAATGCACAGCTATACCTGTGGAAATCTTATTTGTTCTTTTATCACCACTGACTAGCTACCCTGTGCATAGCTGAAGATCAATAAATATGTGTTGAATCAAAGATGGTTACTCAGTCCTCCAAATCTGCATGTGGAAAATCTTATCTTTGTTTACAATTCCTAATGTTTCTGGGTTTTTCTTTACTGTTGTAATAAAGCTGTTAAAATCTAAATCATTAATTCTAATCAAATTTTTTCCTAAAATAATGGAAAACTATATTTTTCTAAACACATGGCAAAATTACACTAATGCTTATCTAAACTACATTTTTTTTGAAAGCATACCATTGACAAATTCTAAAACTATGTTAATTATTATGTATGCTAAGTCTTTAAAAATCAAATTCCTCTCTTGAGACATTTCTTTTCAGGGCAAATATTTATGTTTTTTTCTCTTAGAGGTTTGCATTTTGCTAGAATTTTTAGAAGTTTTACTCTTTTAAATATGATAAAAGCATAGTATAAAGGATAACAGAACACAAAACATATTTTGCTTTAGGGTCTAAAATCCAATTATATTTTATTGTGAGAGCTGGAATAAAGTAAAAGAAAAAAAGTAGGAAACACCAATACCCCTTATAAGTAAAGTGAAGCAGTTTCCCTAGAAACAAGAATTACACATATCTTTCAACCTCATCTATCTTAGTATTCTGAATATTGGTAATGGAGGGATTTAAAATAAAGCCATTATGCACATCTTTTTTCTTCTCATATTATTAAACCTTGATGGGATTCATTAAAAATTCTTAAATCTATACAATGACTTCCTGCCCCCTTTTTAGATTAGACCCTTAGTCAAAATTGTCAAATAAATAAACAATTTCCTTATCAAGGTGCTATTTATTAGCCTTTGCTATAATGGACCATATACTTTTAGACATGCACATATTTTGAAAAGGGCTTGTTTAATTGCTTTGTAGTCCCCATGATTAAAATGTCAAAGAAGTGGGACAAAATTAAAAGGAAATGGGAGAAATAAAACTAATATTATTAATATATGCACATACCCGTATTGAGTGGGCTTTCTATGCTGTATTGTTTGAAATAATATCTTGTTGTATTAAAATATCTTAAGACTGTTCTAGACATTGACTTTCCTAGAACTTTTAAACTAGTCAAGTAGCAGAGGCAGACTCATTATATTGAATTATCCGGTTTACCTGATTTTGACCAAATACACCAATCTGATATTGTTTATTATAATGTGTGTGAATTCCCATTCTAATTTACAATGAGAAACAGGGAAGACAACATGATCCCGGAATGTTAAAAAAGCAAAACTATATATTGGAAAAGAAGTATAGGAATGGATATATTAGAAAGCTAAATGAGATTAAAAAAAACATGCCAGATTGCACAAGAAATTATTCAATTGTATTTCTGTTTTGTTAATCTGAACACAATTATCAGTTTGCGTTTGCAGTAAATATTGAACTAAGTTTCTAAATCATCTTTAGTGATAATTGCTTCTCTCTACGGCCTCTGGCACTGTTCCCTCTGTCCTTGTCCTCTGCTGCCCTGCCCTCAAACAATGCCTTTCCCTCTTGCTTTCCTATTTCAATACTTCCTATCTTAGGACAAGCAGAAGTCCACCAGGCTCAGGAATGCCCTCCTACTTCATATTGACTTTCATTTCCTCAATCCTATAACACATTATTTTCTTTGTATATTTTTCTTAAAGAATTTTGGAATAAAAGAAGACTTAAAGATTACTTAACTCATATCTCAATTGCTACCTATGTTCATTGTCCTCTATAACATCACTAAAACATTCTACATGGATAATCATGATGTAAACTATGATTCATATGATTAGTGAGGTGTCTTATTAATCTAAAACAGTTTAAAGCGTTATTTTCCCCTTATACTAAGTCAGACTGCTTCATAGGTGCTAAATGCTTATTTCTTCACTCTTCAGTATAAGACACTAGTTTACACATTCCTAGATGGGAGGACCACTGTATAATTTAAGTTAAATAGTGCCTGTACAAAATGGGATAAATAGATATTTGTCAACCTATATTGCAAATCACAGGTTCCAATTTTCTACCCAATGCTCCAGCTGATGTCTGACCAACACATTTGAGAACATATATATCACTTGCTTTATTATAAACACTATACATTTACTTATGTTGACAATTATGATAGACCTTTTGGCAGACCCATCACACTGCCATTAAATTGTTTTGAGCTTCTAGTCAGATAAAAATCTCAACATCTTCCTAATGTTTTGTGAGTTCAGCCCTGCATCTCTCAACTTGAGTTGTTTTATAATTGAGTTAGTATTTCCCCTTTACACGGTGCCTGATATACAGCAGAAATGTTATACTTTTATAGAATTAGTGACCTTAGATTGAAGGAAATTTTCAAAGAATGATTTCTTTTGTAAATGAAGGTTTTTTAGAGATGTTACCTATGAAAAGGAGACATCCAGCCTGTTTTGACTTTGGACTTTATCATAACTTCCCTTTTTCTTCTACCGTATCCTAAACTTCATTTAAAAATGAAAGCTAACATGTAGAAAAATAAAACAGAAGTAATCCCCTGTGTACTCAGTAAAAAGAATATATGAAACATTTCCAATAAAAATCTTCAATAAAAAACATAAAACCCCAGCCACAGAGAAATGGCATCAGAATCCTAAGATCTTAAATACATAGAAAATTAAACAAACAGAAACTCAAGTCTCATTCAAGAAGAACTTACAGAAGTGAAAGTTTAGGTTAATAATCCTTGAAGGGGAATCTCAAAAAAAAACTAAAGAATATGAAATTTCTACATATTGTTGGGTCACACTAACCAGTCACATAATCATCAACAGCAGATCCTTCTCCAACTTCAAAAACTTCCCTTTTGTGCTCTATTTAAAAAACTGTACATAATCATTAAAGTTTTAATTCCCTAATTTTTATTTCCCCAGTTGATGTTTTTGTTCTTACTCTTTTTTAAAGCCTAGTACAGTGCCTTCCTTTACCAATTTTCATTTCAATGAAGATCCGGCAACCATTTATTTTCCAGGCATTGAGATAATCTCAGATATTAACTCGGTCTTCTGAAGTGTTTGTCATCTCTCTAAATAGTTTGATTAACATTTCACTCTTGTTTTCTTTTTTCTTTTTAAGGTCATTGCTTTAAAAAAATATATCATTAATTACTAAGCAAGTTAACATCTTACTAATAGAGATCCTCTTACCAGAATGACACACATATACTTAAGTAACACATCTTAGGGATAGCAGTTTGGTTACACAAGCACTTAACTCCATTATCATCTTGTCTTTATCCCAGAGAGATGGGGGAAGATTTGTCAAACACTCTGCCAAAATCCATATCAGCCGTATCCACATAATTCTCTGATTTACCATATAATAACTATATAATAACCAATATAATAATAATAACTGCATTTAGAATGATATACATCATTGTAAAACATAGTCACTGAATAAATGAATAGCCTTCCTCCTTTTTTTTGGACTATAGCCAATCCCTTAATTTCTTTTTGAATTGACATATTGATATCATAATAGGACTAAATGTAGCAAGAAGAAAAGAAATTCACACATTCCTGTCTCCCTGGTACCTGGATAACAGGCACCTTGACTTTAACAGTTCATCACTGAATAATCCAGATCAGGGATTGAGATGATATGGGGGGATTATTTTACTACTATAGCTTTATAACAAGTATTACCAGGGGCATTTACAATATAAGATACCAATGTCTCAAGGTCTCCAGACCTAGGTGAAATGTCCAAGGACCTGTGGCTGAGGATATTCTCCTAGATATACATTGGATCCAATATTTTATTTTTATGGTTGCACTACTGAGATTTATCAAGAAGGTGAAATTCAAGAGGGAGATGCAAATATGAACAGGAATAAACACCATTCCTATGTGGCTTGTTTCCATTTATTTTATTCGAATGAGCATTTAATCATATACTTAAAAGTCAAGCTCTCTTTTCAGATATTGTTGAGATGAAAAAAGATTTAGGATAAGTGTTTGAGGGCTATAGTACCCTTATTCTATTTCTCCATGATGCTTTCAGTTGTGATACATTAATATGAAATATCTAATTTCCTACCAAATTAAGTCCATTTATAGGACTTGATATGGGCATATTAATTATTTTTCACTCTTTGTGACCTTATAAGATAAATGAAGGATTCTGCTTCAATTTATCACACTAGAACAAGTTCTTTACCGTTATTTTCTTAAGATAATTAGTTACTAAATATAATTACCTTAGAAATTTTTTTTCCATCTTAGAAAAGTGTGAAGTGAAAGGCTTTTTTTTTTCCGGGGATAAGAGATGGCTGGCAGTAAACAAGAAGCTTTGGGGAAAAATGAATTGCTTTAAATCAATGCTAGTTTGGGAAGCTCTCATTCGTAAGTCAGAACTTATGAACTGGGGAGGAAGTAACTCTCCTTCTCCCTAGTATGTGTCCTTGGGAGTGACCTGTGGACTGCAAAACTTTGAATCATTGTCTTTCAATATGAAACTTTCCTTTAAAAAGATTTATTACCCAAATTATTGTCTATTTATTAAGAATAATTTAGTAGTGGGTTAGTGGCATGTTCTAAATAGATCAGTGAAATCTAACTCCTAGTCCTACAAAGTTTAAAAGGTAAGAGCATACCATCAATCAACAAATTAAATTTTTTTAAATCTCTGCTTCCAAATCACCATAACTTAATTGACACCAATCTGAAATTGTGGGTTTGCATAATGGGTGCTGAGTAATGAATGTAACTAATACATTTAAGAGGAGAACCAGAGTACAGTAAACAGTTACACGTAAGTCAGTTAAGGTCAATTCCAAATATCATTTTTAAACATCTTAGGGTTTGTGGTAAACTTTCTTTCCTTCTATTTTTCTCTTTCTTTCTTTGTGAAGATCAGTCAGTTTCTGGTAGTAATTTAGATTGTGTTCATGTGTGTCTATGTGTCTGTGTAAATATATAGAATACTTTTCAGACCTAGACATAGGAATAGACATTCAGTTACTCAGAATTATATGTAAAATTTAACCTCTACCACAAAACAAAAAAAATTATATTCAGACTAATAATAAGGTAAAATAATGTTCTAAAAAAATACTGAAATAGTTTTAAGAATTGCAAACATTTTCATATAAATCATTGTATTCTAGATTGAAAGGTCTGTGTAAATTTCTAGAGCTAATGCATGTGCATTATTTTGGTTGAGCCCCTGGAATTAAAGGAATTAAACAAGTGCTTTACAATAGTCTCATAGTTAGCGTGTTTCAGTTATAATTTAGTGAAAGCGAGGACTAGATTTCACCAAAGTCTCATACCTTCCATTAGGGAAAAATGAGGTCTTCTCAGGCACAAAATAAAGAAGCTGGACTCTTTATTGGAACAAAATTTCCTTATCAATTTATGTCTTATCTCCAGACACAACCATTCATTAAAGAATTACCTACAAAATGATGAGGCTGACCAGAAAATCCTAGATTGGCTCTATAAAAGACTACTTGGGCGTTGTGAGTACTGTGGAGCAGGGCCTGGAAGGGGGACAAGCAAATCAAAACATCATAAAGAGTCCAAAATATGAGAGGAAGTATTCATGGGTTCTGAATCTGGAGATTATAGAGATTAGTGATAAGTAAGTGGCTGTCATTGGGAAGACCTAAAAATAATTAGTCAGAATTCACAATAGGCAAAATATCAGAGCCAAGAAATGTGAAATCTAGGTGTACAAAATATAAAGAAGCAGATTCATATTGGGCGTCAGGAAGGAGTATATATCCTGAAAAGGCAAGAACTGAGCATAGGAAAGTCTGAAAAATCCTCTATTCTCTCAGGTCATTTTTTAAGTGGTGAATAGTACACATATCAGTCCCGAAAAATTAAGTCCACTTTGCTAAATTGTCTGCTTTATGCTAGTCAGTTGTGCTCTAAGAAACATTGTATCTTTAGGAATAACAAAAGCCACAAAATCTTTAGACCTACAGGAACTTGTGTACAAAGTTAATAATCAAAACAGGCACTCAGACTTCAGGGAATAAGACTGGCAGAGAAATATGGGATAAATTCTGGTCCTTGGAATAAATCAAAAGCTTGTATCTGGAAGTAAGACTGAGGGGCAGAGCAGATTGACAACAAACTATCACAGGCAGAAGACGAGGAATATTCTCCTGAAAAAATGATCCCTGGTAGGGAAAAGATTGTTCTCAAACCCAGTGATCTTTCTGAGCTTGGTTGAAGGATGTAGATGAATCATGTGAGTACAGCCTTCAGAAGAGGCCTAGATGGATTATTATATTTAAAGTGAATATTTCCATATATTTTCCTAGCGTAACATATTTGGCTCATTAAGAACTCACAGTCTCTATAGATTCTGACTATTCACAAATCCAACATCCCTCTCTACCTTCAAGATTTTAATGTTAAGCTCCCGAGTAAGGGAGGTTGCTCTTAAAGAGATGCCAGTGTCCATGTAAATGATGGCTAAGAAATTCACTATTCATTGTTTTGGTATTTTTGTACTTGAGTGTGCGAATTGGTTTGAACATGGAAGAGTAAAGGAAAAAAAGGCAAAGAAGCAATGACATGCCATTTTCTGTACAAATTTAAGTTAGAGCTGCAAGAATATTAAATTATACTGCCTGCTTGCTGCAAAAGCACATCATTTTAAGTTTACTGTCGTGGTGACTGGTTATGTCTCTAAGGGCATTTTGAAGTAATGGAGAAAAAGGTAAAGATAGATCTTCCTCTAATATCATTTTGCATATATGTAGAGGAGAATTTTGACATACATATTAATCATTATCTTAAGAACAAAAATTACATATGTTATAATAAACATATAGACAGAATGAAATAGTACACAGAGGGAGGAATGAGGAAACTTTATACCCGTGTTGGTCCCTTATTTACCATGAAAAAAGGATAATAATTCAATTATTGCAAATAGAACTATGCAAAGAAAACAACTGTCAAAAATGCATAGTTAAAAGAAGGCAGTTTAAATCAACCATGATTAGTCTAATTACCTCTTTTGCAAAGATCATTTATAATAGGATGTATCACTTTGGAAATATTAAGAGACCTTATGACTTGAATGTCCTGTTAGAGAGTTGGGCAGAGACAATATTTGAAAAGATAATCACTGTAACATGCTTTTGGGATCTGGTGAAATACAATTCATAGATCCACAAAGCTCAAATGATATCTATCAGGTTGGAAAGCAACAGCAAAAAACATAATTAAAAACTTCTGTATAAAGCTATATATAAAAATTTCAAGGTCATAGTGAAATTGTCTTACAACAATTTCTCTGGCTAAAGAATCCTATTCAGTCATCAAAAGAAAGAAAACATCTTAAAATTAACTAGAGGAAAAAAAGATTAGCTTCAAAGGATGGTCAATTAGTCTAACAATGGATTATCTATCTCAACAATGAAAACTAGAATAAATGGAAATGTACTTTTAATTTATTAAAAGAAAATGAACCTAGAAATCTATTACTTAAAAAAAAAGTCTTTGAAGAGTCCTTTATAAAAGAAATATACCTAAGTGAGCAATTTCATCACTGGCATTTATACTAAAATAAAAATTATAAAAAATATATTTTCAGTTGAAAATAATTGGTCCTGTATAGTTAACCAAAAGAAAGATAAAAAAATTTAGAAGGTAGCAAATCTGGGACAAATATGGTTAACATTGACTATAATGAGTAATAATGTCTATTGATGTTAAAATGAAAGAAAATATGTGGCAACAATAATATAACTTGGCACCTGGTGTGTTGTGTTAAAGTTTTCAAAGGCCATAGCATGTTCTTGAAAGGATGTAAATATTGATTAACTTTGGAATCTGGTGAATGAAATATCTATCTGCCATTTTTATGGTAACTTAAAAAGAGAAACAGAGCATGTAACTTATCAAATTCCTCCAGAAATTAAACTTGTGTTCACACTAGTGGTTTATTACTTCAAATCTGGCTTTCTCTGGCTAAAGAATCCTATTCAGTCATCAATAATAAATTAGTCAATACATAAACCAGTTTTCTTGTCTTTTGGGTGGTAAGACTCAGAGACATTCCTACAACATTTCTAAGAGGTCCTTCCAGAACTAAACCCCACTTTCCCTCAGTAGGACCATGCCCAGTGGTAACTCATCTATCTTGATTTTTTTCTCTTCCTGTGTCATTTTCCCACTATCTACTAGCTCTCCTGTATTGCTTCCTACTCCTACGTAAACTACTAATACATCCTGTATTGCCTTCTTCATCCTATATAACTATGCCTCCTTTATAAGCTCTAATACATCCTACTCTCAAGGATTCTGACTCTGAAAGAACTTAAAACTATGACAAATCTAATCAAGTAGACAGAGAAGTGAAATAAGGTATACACAAACACCACAGGGTCATTAGGTAAGAGGAAAAAAGGAAAATAAACCTGCTTGGAAAATAGGGAAAAAAAACTGATAATAAAAAAAGATTTTTTTACTCAAATAAATTGATTAAACATATCCAATGGGAATTGACTAAATATTCCCATCTGAAGACAAGTATTACCATACAAGTACAGATAAAACAATCAGCAAGTATACAGAAAATCTAAAAAACATGATTAACCAATATATACTAATTAAGTTTATGGAAAACTATTCCCTTAAACAAATGATAGGCCATATACAATACCATAACATGAAATCTCAGTATATTCTGTAACACAAATGAAATTAATTAAAATTTAATAACAATGAGATTCTAGGAAAGTCTCAAGTATTTGGAATCAAGAAACAAAAATAAATAATCTATAAGACAAAAAAGAAATAGCCAGGTTTAGAATATATTTTGAACTGAATAATAATGAAAACACAATATATCAATTGTTTTAGATGTTTACATGACAAAAAAAAAGAATGATTTAAAAATAATGACCAGGGGAATGCTGGGAAAAAATGGCAGAGTAGGAAGGCAAGGCTGAAACCTCCTCCCAAAACATATGAGAAGAAAACAGCAAATACAACTAAAGCTGAAAATGACCTGAAGACTGCAAAACAGACCACCCACACCTGCAGAAGAAGAGAAAACTACACAGAAAAAGGTAAACTGGCAAAGCCAAAATAGCAAGAGGGACCCAAGCCCTCCTGTAACCCCAGCCTACAGGCAGGAGAAAGAGGAATGGAGCAGTGAGGGTGTAGGAGCCTGGCAGCACTGTACATCTGGCCCGGGAGATCTGCCAAGGGGTCTGAGCCCACATGACAGTGGGTTCTAGTGATTAATGGGGCTGGACAGCAGAGACAGGTGGAACACTCTGGAAGGTTGAAACTCCAGCCATTGTGGAGGACAGGCATGCTCAGCTGTCCTGAGACCCAAAGCAGAGGTGGTAGTTTGAAAGACTTGCCAGCAGTGGGAAGGGGCCCAGAGAGGTGAGGGTTGGATGGAATTCTTTCTTCAGGAGAACGGGCACAGGGAGGATACTGGCCAAGCTCTTCCTTGGCCCAACAGATAAGGAAATCTCAGGAGCCCCAGATGCTCCATCTCCCTTGCTAGCAATGCAGCCCCTGCATGTACTGCTGGGAGCAGCATCAGACTTTGCCATCTGGCAGTCAGCAGGAGACTGTTCCAGCTTCCCTGGCTCTGTTTCAGTCCAGTTGGAGATGTGTCTGCAGAAGCCAGCCCCAAGAGCCCCTTCCTGCCTGTGAGTGTCCAATCCCTGTGCTGCAGCCCAGCTGAGGCAGAGCCACACATCAGCCCACCCTCCCCATTATCCTGTCAGCCCTGACATTACTGCAGGCCAGGTAGAGGGCAGCACCACCCACAGTGAGCACAAGAGTCTCCTGAGCTAATTGCAAAAGCTGCTGAAGCAAACTGCCAACACAGACAGAAGAACACCCACCCACTGCACACCAGCAGCTAGGGCCCCCACAAAATAGACCACGCACTAGGAAAAAAGAATCTTGAGCTTCTGGGAACCATAGGAGGCCTTCTTCATAAAGCTATTACTCTATAGGGCCAGGAAGCATGGCAGAGCCATATAATACAAAGGCAGGAAGAAACACAGAAATCATGACAAAATGAGTAGGCAGAGAAATATGATCCAAAGTTATAGGAAAGAACTCCAGAAAGGGGGCAAAATGAAATGGAGATCACCAGTTTTCCTGATAACGATTTCAAAATAAAAGTCATTACCATGCTCATGGGTTTACAGAAAAGGATTCAAGATATCAGGGAGGCCTTCAACAAAGGGAGAAAAGACCTGAAAAAGAGCCACTCAGAACTGAAGAATACAGTATCTGGAATGAAACATACAATGGAGGCATTTAAGAGTAGGTTAGAACATGCAGAGGACATGGTAAATGAAATGGAAATTACAGAACAAGAAAACAATGAAGCTGAGGAACAGGGAGAAAAAAGTATATCTAGTAATGACAGAATGATAAGAGAGCTATGTGACCAATCCAAATGAAACAATATTCACATAGCATGGGTATCAGATGGAGAAGAGAAATTCAAAGGGCTAGAAAGTTTCCTTAAGGAAATTATTGTTGACTATAACAAGTAATAATGTTTAACCATCAGGGAAATGCAAATTAAAACCACAATGAGATATCACCTCACACCAGTTAGAATAGACACTATCTAAAAGATAAGAAACAACAAATGCTGGTGAGGATGTGGAGAAATAAGAACCTTCCTACACTGTTGGTGGGAATGTAAATTGGTGCAACTGCTGTGGAAAGCAGTATAGAGGTTCCTCAAAAAGCTAAAAATAGAAATACCATTTGACCCAGGAATTCCACACCTAGGAATTTACCCAGACAAAACCCCTATGTTTATCACTGCAGTATTTGCAGTAGCCAAGATATGGAAGCAACTTAAGTGTCCATCAGTAGATGAATGGATAAAAAAAGAGGTGGTACATATATACAATGGAATATTATTCAGCCATGCAAAGAAAATCCTGCCATTTGCAACAACATGGATAGACCTAGAGGATATTATGCTCAGTTTAATAAGACAGACAAAAACAAATACCATATGATATAACTTATTTGTGGAATATAAAAACAAAGCAAAACAGAAGGAACAAACAGTAGTAGACTTAGAGACAATGAGAAGTGATTAGTGGTTACCAAAGGGAAAGGGTTGGGGCAGATGCAGTGGGGGATGGGAAAGGGAAAAAAGGGGCATAATAATTCACAATCACAGTATAAGCAGATCATGGGGAAACTGCTGAACCACTGTAATGTACATTTGAAACTAACTTAAGGTTGTATATTAATGACACTTCAATAAAAAATAAATAGAATAAAAAGAATGGCCAAAGTATCTAATTTAAGAAACTAAGGAAAATAAGGGAAAATTAAACACAAAATGATAAAGATAAGGAGGATCAATGAAACAATGAAACTAAGTCCATGGAGAAATGAGCAAATCTAAAAGTTGATTATAATTGCCAAACACTTAGTGAACAGGAAAGTGAAAGCAAGAATGAGAGAGAGAGAAATAACACAAATTACAAACATCAGGACTCAATATATTTATAAATTCTACAGCCATTGAAAGTATAATAAAGGAATATTAGGAATAGCCTCATGTCAATAATGTTGACAAGTCAAATGAAAGAAATAAACTCTTTAAACAACAAAATTTACTTAATATGATTTGGTAGTTAAAAGAAATAAAAATAGAATTTATCTACTAAATTCCCAATTTAAATTATTCCAAAAAGAAAACCCGAAGTTTAGATGGCTTTATTGTTGAATTCTATAAAACATTTAGCACCAATATTAAAATTTTTCTGCAGAAGAATTACTGTAAGAGGAAACACTTCCCAGTTCATTTTAAGAGAACCATCTAACATAGATACCAGAAGCTGATAAAACTCTACCAAGAATATTAAATTGTAAGCTAATAAAGCTTTTAAAATTAGAAATAAAAACCCTCCCATAATATTAGCAAAACAAATCAGGAAATATATTAAAAATATGTTTAAACAAATGGAGCTAATCCCAGGAATACAGTTAGTATAACAATCAATGAAATTTAGCAATTAATGTAATTGAATAAAAGAGAAAAAAGTAACTATTTTAATAGATTCAGGGAAAACTGACAAAATTCATTAACTATTTAAAACTAATTATGATAAAAATAAAAATAAAATTCTGAGCAAATTAGGTATAAAAGGGTACTTTGTTAATTAATAAGCACCTATAAAAACCTAGAGTTAATATAAAGATGATTCTATTTATCCTCTCTTCTTTGTGACTCCTTTCCTGACTCCTTTTAGACTAATTGAATAATTTTACATCCTACTTTATTTTTCTACTTATACCTTTTCATAATGCTCTAGGAATTATAATATACAGTATCATTAACTTTCCAGAGTGTACCTAGAATCAATATTTTACTACCTTAGGTAAAAAGTGAATACTTAAAAACAGAGTAATTCCATCTAACCTCCTTCTATGTAATATCAGCATTATATATTTCACTTTTATCCATGTTATAAGCTCCCAAATACAAAAATGGTTTTTTTTGTTTTAAACAGTTACCTTTTGAATGAATTAGATAGCTTTATATTAGAATAAAAGAGATGATATAGTAAATGTTCACATCTTAAGATGAGAAGGCAAGAAAATCCTTTCTCAGCATTTATATGCCTGATACTAAAACTCTTAGAAAATATAATGAGGCAAGAAAAAAATCAAAAGCAAAATGTTAGAAAGATAGAGAGCTATCATTTATAGCAGGCATGATTGTCTATAAAGAAAATCCTAATATGCCCTAATAAATCATTCAGAAAGGGTTATAAGATATAAGTTCAAATCACAGTATCATTTGCATACTCTAGCACTAAAACTATGGAAAATAAAAGAAATACTCTTTACTGTAGAGTCAAGTATAATAAAATATGCAAGGATAAATTTAGTCAAATATAATGGTTTGCTCAGAAAAAAGTAAGATATAAATAGTTGTAAAGATATTTTTATTTCATGGATGAAAAGACTCAAAATTGTTAAAATTGTAAATCCTCCCAAAGATAGAGCTATAGATTCCAATTAATTATTTTTAAATATCCCAAAGATTTTTAAAATTCACAACTTAATTCTGAAATTTATAGACATATATAAGAGCATAGATGAGCCAAAACAATCTTTAAAGAATTTGAAAGACATACTCACTCAATTTCAAAGTTTATGATAAAATTACAGTGATGAACATAGATGAGAAAATTCTCAACAACATATTTGCAAACCAAATTCAAAAATGCATTAAAAGGATCACTTACTACAACCAAGTGGGATTTATTCCAGGGATACAAGGATGGTTCAATATCCACAAAAAAAATCAATGAGATATACCCCTTTAACAAAAGGAAGGATAAAAACTATGTGGTTGTCTTAATAGATACTCAAAAAGGGTTTGACGAAGTTCAGCGTCAATTCATGATAAAAATCTCTCAACAAAGTAGATATAAAAGGAATACACCACAACATAATAAAAGCCATGTACAACAAACCCACAGCTAACATCTTACTCAGTGGCAAAGGCTGAAAGCTTTTCCTCTAAGATCTGGAAACAGACAAGGATGCCACTCTCACCACTTTTATTCAACATAGGACTAGAAGTCGTAGCTATAGCAATCACACAAGAAAAAGTTACACAAGACATCCAAATTAGTAAGGAAGACATAAAATTGTCACTATTTATAGATGACATGGAACTGTAAATCAGAAAACCCTAAAAACTCCACCAAAACTATGAGAATTAATAAATTAAATTCTAATAAATTAATATATTAAATTAATAAATTCAGTAAAGTTACAGGATACAAAATCAATATGTAGAAATATGTAGCATTTCTATATATAAATAACTAAAAGAAAGAGAAATTAAGAAAGACATCCCGTTTATAATTGTTCAAAAAGAATAAAATACCTAGAGTCAAATTAACCAAGAAAGTGAAAAACTAGTACTATAAAAACTGTAAGACATTGGTGATGGAAATTGAAGATGACATAAATAAATGGAAAGCTATTCCATGCTCAGGGATAGGAAAAATTAATATTTTTAGATGGCCACACTTCCCAAAGCAATCTACAGATTCAGTTCCATCCCTAAAAAGTACCAATGGAATTTTTCACTGAATTAAAGCTAACAGTCCTAAACTTTGAATGGAACCACACACACACAAAAAAAAAACAAATAGTCTAGGCAATCTTGAGAAAGAAGAGCATACTCCCCGATTTCATACTGTACATAGCTACAGTTATCAAGACAGAATGGCACTGGCATAAGAATAGATACATAGATCAAAGGAACAGAATAGAGGGCCCAAAAATAAATGCACACCTACATGGTCAATTAATATATGACAAAAGAGGCAAGAATGTACAATGGGGAAAAGACAGTATCTTCAATAAATTGTGTTGGGAAAACTGGACCAGCTACATTCAAAAGAATGAAACTGGATCACTGTGTTATATCACACATAAAAAAAATGAGAATGGATGAATAACCTAAATATAAGACCTGAAACCATAAAACTCGTTAAAGAAAATACAGACAGTAAGCTTTTGAGCATCAGCATTCATGAATTTTTTCTGGATATGTTTTCCCAGGCAAGGGAAACAAAAGCAAAAGTAAACATATGGGACTACATCTAACTAAAGAGCTCTGTACAGAAAAGGAAACCATCAACAGTACAAAAAGGCAGCCTATTGTATGGGAGAATGTATTTGCAAATGATATATCCAGAAAAGGACTAATAATAAAAATATATAAATAACTCACATGACTTAACACCAAAAATACAAATAATCCAATTAAAATATGGGCAGAGGACATGAACATTTTTCCAAAGACATATAGATGGCCACCATGCACATGAAAAGATGCTCAACATCACTAATCATGAAAGAAATGGACATCAAAACCACGATGACCTCACACCACTCAAAATGGATCTTATCAATAGACAAGCAATAACAAGCATTAGTGAGGATGTGAAGGAAAGGGAAACCTCATATATTGCTAGTGGGGTTGCAAATTAGTGCAACTAATATGGAAAATAGTATAGAGTTTTTTGAAAACACTAAAAATACAATTACCATATGATCCAGCAATTTCACTTCTGGGAATTTACCCAAAGAAAACAAAGTCACTAATCTGAAAAGATATATGCACTCCTAGGTTTATCACAGTACTATTTACAATATCCAAAGGATGGACACAACCTAAATGTCCATTGATAGATAAATGGATAAAAAGATACGGTATGTATATACAATGGGATTTTAGTCACAGAAAAGAATGGAATCTTGCCATTTATAAGAACATGAGTGGACCTAGAGGGTACTATGTTAAGAGAAATAAGCCAGACAAAGACAAGTACCTATGACATATTTTATGTGGAATCCCAAAAGCAAAATTAATATGCAAACAAACAAAACTGAAATAGACTCATAGGGAAGACACATACACACATAGAGCAGAGATGGCTGAAAAAGGGGAAGGGGGAAAAATTAGTAAGAATGCTTGATATTTTGATCTGGACAATGGTTAAATGAGTGTTATACACAAGTCAAAATTCATCAAGCTGTACCCTGATTTGTACACTTTATTACATATACCACCACAATATAAAAATTTTTAATTAAATGAAGATGTCAAAATTTAAAAAGTAAATCTATAGTAATCATAACAGTGTTATTGGAGAAAGAATGGCAAAAGTCTGTGGAACAGATTATTGGTGCAGAAATAGATTAAAAGGATCTTTTACAAAGCTGTCATTAGTTTGCTTTTTTTTTTTTCCAACGAATGATGGTAATTAAACAGGACAAATAAATAGGAAAAAACCCTTGACCTCATACCATAAAAAAATATTAATTTAGGATAAGTCATGAACTTTAACAGAAAAATATAAAACATAGAGATTTCATTTTTTACCCTGGGGTATGAAAATTTTTCTTATGGTAGAAAAAACTAATAATAAATGGAAAGATACAATAACTTTCATTTCACCAAAATTAAACACTTCTGTTTATCTACTATCTATCATCTATCTATATACTACATGCAATGACTTGTATAAAGAATACCTAAATAATTCCTATGTATCAATAACAACCTAATAAAAATTTGAGCAACAGATTTGAAATAGTCCTAACAACATTAATAAAGGTATACAAATTGCCAATAAGCTCATGAAAAGGTACAAACATAATTAGTAATGAGGGAAATCCATACCAAAATCAAAGCTGGGTAACCATTTACACTGCTATAATAAAGATAAAAATGAGTGTTAACATCAAACACTAACAAGCAACAGTAGAAAATAGTACAACTATTTTGGAGATTTTTGGCAATTTCTTATATAGTAAATATGCAACATACTATGACCTCTCAATTCTATACCTAGGTATTTACTCAAGAAAAATGAAACATTTATTCACAAAAGCAATTGTATAAAAATATTTATAGCAACATTATTTATAATGCCTATGAAAAGTGAATGTATAAACAAATTGTGGCATATTCATACAGTGGAATACAACTCAGCTGAAAAAACAAGTAATGAGCTATGGCAGTTACAGCAATATGAATGAATGAATCTCTGAAACACTTGAGTGAAAGAAACCAGATATAAGAAGTACATACTATATGATTGATTCCATTAGGTGAAGTTCAACAATAGCAATAACTAATCTATGGTAATAGAAATCAGAAAGTGCTTGCCTACCATAGACGGATATTGTCTGGAAGGTTGTTTTGGATATATCTGAGGCGACCAAAATGCACTTTATCTTGATAAAGATGTTCATTACATGGCTGCATGAATTTGTCCAATACTCATTGAATTGTACCTCAAGGTTTGAATATCTTACTGAATAAAGTTTTACCTCAATTTCAAAATAACTTCTGTCAAGATTGGTTACATTTGGTTAAGCCATGTTGACTTTTTGTGAGTAGTAGTTAATCTGCATTGAGAATGTGTTTCACACACACACACGCACACACACACGCACACACGGACATAATTTGCCACCATTAATTTATGATACTACTGCAGTTATTTTACAACCTTTAAGGAAATGTAAAAAGTATCTTCTCTGGAAAAGATGTTGCTGCGTAAGTACAAAGTACACACACACGCGCGCACACACACACACACACATGTACGCACACTTCTTTTCTGGCTGGGTTTCAAATAGTTGCCCAATTGCCTTGTCTTCTTGAAAAGTACATCTTGGTATATATCACCATGTTTGTAAATGTTAGGCACTCAACAATAAATAGAAATAATAATTGGATTTCTGCCTAGATTTCTGGTACTTTTTTTGAATAACGAGTTACTTGAAAACCCAAATCTAAACATATTTTCCCTTATGTATATTCCAAAGTAATTGACTGTGTAAAATGTTAAAATTTTACTCATCGGATTGTTTAGTTTGAATTACGTCATGTGTCTTGGGCCCATGTAGTTATGATTTTAATATTACTAATTTTTCTTTCTGCTTAGATTATATTTTTATATTTAAAAGATTGCAACAGTAAGAAAAAGAGCAATATTAGCAAATGTAAATGAGAAGTCCATGAATAATTAACATGAAGTAGAAGAATAAGACTTTTCTTTTGCATTTACTATTGAGACACTGTTAAAAATTAGTAAATAATTAAAAATAAAGCCCGGTTTGGTGCTGTGACCTTTCATTGTCACACCAAGTCATTGTTTAACAGCTCACAAAAGGATTATTAAGTTGTGTGATAAAATATACCTGTTTTTGCTCTCTGCTATTAATTAAGAGTTCAGAGGCTGTTGGAGTTGGTAATAGAGAGGACATGACAGCCGCCTTCCCTGCAAGCTGCTCTCGGACAACCAGACGCTCCTCCTGTTCTCTCCTGTCCTTGGAATGTACACACTTCCCAGCCTTCCCAGACTGGGGCCATTGTCAAGGACATAGCCTTGAAAGAGTAAGATGGTGTTAGGATCACCTGAGCTGTGTAAGTGACTGAATCCATTAAAGCCTCTATATAAACTTTTAAGATTTGGCAGGCAGATGTGGAGACCTACTCCTCTTGAGCACCCAAGACAAGCCTCATGTACAAATTCCCTTGCTTATTAAACCTACCACCCACCAAGCCTGCATTTTTCTTCAGTCTCTCTGTGTTGTTCACGCACACGGATCAGTTTCAGATTTCACCTGGGACGCTTTCCAGTTTGTGAATCAACAGAATCTATAAAGTTAATTCTTAGCATGTTGATTTCTCTCTGGTAGAAAATATAACTCTGAGGTTACTCCAAGACCTTAAGGATATTACTGTTTTTGTCTCTCAGCAAAATTATTTTAAAATTTCTGTTCTGGTGAACTGCAAGTATCCTGTTACACAAAAAGATCTTTAAATAAACATTGCCAATTGTGGGATAAGTGGCAGAATTTCCAGAATCTCCCACCTAGCCTTAATCTACTTACACACCAGTAGATGTTTCAGAGCCTCTGGTCGATCCGGGGCAAGGGGTGGAGAGAAAATAGCCATTCTCTTCTCTCCTCCATTCCTGGTACCTAATTGTTCAGGTGCCAGTCACCACAGCCCCAACCATGGATTTCTTGCCAGAAGGGGTGGACGGGGAAGTAGACAATGCACCATGGCTGCAGAGGAATGGAGCACAGAGCAGATTTTGCTAGCGGAGGTGGGGAGAAAGGACTTGGGGAGTTAGCCTGCTGGGCCGGAGAGATCCCTAGCTGAGGCCAGAGAGAACCAGCCGATCTCACAGCCTGGTTAGCAAATTCAAACAATCTGTCAGAATAAAAATTATTTCTCCCAGTCCACCCTTCCCCTTGCCTTACTTTGGTTTCACTAGATTCATAGGGGAATTGTTCTGGGATGGGTACCCCATTTCCCCCAGAGCTACACCAATAAAGCTTTGAATGAAGTATACTCTCATTCATAAATAAACTAAATTCTTTGATTTTTGCCAATTCTGTATTTATAGGAGAGTCATATTTCTAACTTTTTTCCAATATGCTTTGATAACACTCACAGATATAAAATGTACTTTTTAATGTTTAATTTTTTTATTCTAAATTTGAAGAATTTATTTTACTCAACTTCCTGTAAAATTTACACACGTGTGTACCTTCCATCTAAGAAGTAGCATAAAACTTTCTGTGATGCTTTTTTCTCCCTCAGCTTTGCTTGTGAAACTTTCTTCATTGTTTCCAAAACCAATCAGAATATATGACTTCCTCACTGCAACACAGTAACCCAAGAATATCTTAATTATAGAGTGTCAAAATAGTTTTTTAAATTAGTTAATGAGTTGAACACAGAAGTCAGGTTGGTGATGTGGGAGGAGAGGGGAGGGAGCCTGTAACTAGCAGATGATGGCTCGGTCTCCTTCCCACGTGGTTTCTCTTCATGACTCTAAAACTTCAGTACAGTCAAACCCATTAAATGCTTTAAATTCAGGATTTAGGAGAAAAATGAGTAAAAGGGCTGTATAGCAAGTTCAAATTCACATAGACAAAATGTAACTGGAACTTATTCTCAAGAATGTGAGTGCAGAGAAGCAGAATATAGAATACACAAATTTACAGAAAAGAAAAACTTGTTTACTTTTCTTGGAAAAAATGGAAATACTATTTTGTCTCCAGATGATGTTCGAATTAAAAAGGACAATTTATGTATTCAGGATAACTACATATCAATAACAAAACTATTTAAAAATTCAATTTAGACTTAATAATTAGCAGAGAATTCGTAGGTCATTTGTACAAATTCGGATTGAGCCGTTGGTCTGTTATTTCTCTCAGTCCATCTCTCCTGTCTTTCCACCTCCCGTTTGTCCTTCTCTTGCTGTCTTCCTCATTTTTCCAGGAAGTATGCATGCACGTGTGCCTGTGCGCTCGCACACACACACACACACACACGCGCGCACACACACACACACACACACACACACGCGCGCGCGCGCATGCAACATATCCCCTGCTCCTCCCTCTCTCCTCTCCCTCTCGGTGCTGAACTGAATTTCTCAGGCCCCTTATTCTTAGAGTAAAAGATAGGACTCTGGGGAAACTTTAAAGTAATATTTTTGTGTTGCAGTTATTTTAAAGATTACCTTGCATCCCTGGAGGAGAAGAGGAAAAGTAATTTGGGATTTCCAGTCACATTCATGGGTAAGCTTGTCCTTTGCCTTCCCACCAGCACACTCCCCATGCTCAGCCTACATTCTACTTACAAGCCCTCTAAAGGCAGGAACCATATTTTAATCATCTCAATATATACAATGAGCAAGTTCACATAATAACCTAATAACAATACCAATAATTATTTTTCAGATAAACATACAACAACTTTGAGGAATTCATTAATTTTCTCAATATTATACTATAAAATATTTAGCTGGTATTTGAACTAAGACCATGTGATGACAGAACTTTTTCTTGTGCTCTTTATTCACTTTGCCTCCAATTAATAAAAATGATGGAATGAAAAGCATTCTCCATCCCAATACATACATTTTCCTTTTCTCTCAACCTATTCACATCTTCTCTCTCTCTCGAGGTCTTCATTCTCCATCACACTCTACCACCTCATTATGATTTCCTTCCTTCCTAATCTCCCATACATACTCCCCTTACACACAACTGTGTCATTTTATTGCCACTTACAGTATATTTGGTCTCTATTGATCCATATAGGTAATGAATTTATGTTTATGTAATACTTAGGAAATTTTGAAATATCTATATGTATTATTACACTGATACTCCAACTAAATTATACTATTGAAAATGCATATATTGTTGCATATATCCTGCAACATACTGTAGGAGGATGAAGATACATAAAAATCACTGAATATTTCCATAGCAAAATATGAAAACTGTCAAAATTTACTTCAAATAATGATTTATTTGGACACATTATATATGGTATAAAATATGTAAATCTTTTATTTCCAACTTTACATGAACAACCAATATTTAACTGGGCATATTGCCAACATTTACTCCTGTAGAATTTACAGTCATAATAAATCTAAGAGCAAAATATTTTTGGTTCCAAGAGCATGCAGATCTACTCATGCTATTTTTCTTCATTCCATCTTTGTACTTTTGCTGCATAAGCAAAAAATGCCCTACTTGGATGTCAGAGAGGGAACATAAATAAAAAGCCTTTAACTGTCGTTGTTCCCAATGTACAATAAGCTGAAATTATGAAACCAATGAAGCATCTGTTTTTTCTGTGAGGTTCTGACAACTTAAACTCTAGTTGTGGTGGTCTGGCATTCGGTACCGTTAGAGACTGGTCAGATTGCACACACCATCTGCCATCATGAATCTGTATTAACTCATCATTTAATTCCATGCCCGTTTCAAATTGTGCCCTTTAATGTTAACTTCACAAAATTATTCTAACATTTTTTTTAAATAATATATATCCTCTCATTGTTATGTAACAACGAAAACAATGTTCATTGTTATGTAACAATGAAATATACTCACTTGAGGGAAAAGATCTTACTCTCCCTTTCGCTTTTATCTTCCCTCCACTCCCACCAGAAGATAGAAAACTACTGATCTGCTCTAAGGACTTAGCCACAATTACCCACATGCTCGTTCCTGGAGAAGTGCCTTTGCCTCCCAGTCTACCTACGTTCTGTTTGATTATATCATGTGTGCATTAAAGTCCTCCTTTCCTCCTTAAATACTATAAAACATATCATAACACATCCCATTTACTTTTGACAGTAACACGGCTCCTTCTGGTGTAGATATTTGTGAACTTCATGTCCTGTTTCTATATGGATACACATGCCACTTGAAGTCAGTGGCCACCTTTCCAAGCGTCAAATATAGGGCCTTGTTCTAAGTGTATGGTGAATAATAAAGAGTGATTTATAGGGGAAATCCAATTAATCCTAGATAACTATTACAGATTAATTATAAAGAAATAAATTACTTGGATATAGACCTTTCTTAAGGAAATTGATAAATAAATGTAAAGACTAACAGCTTAGCAATTTACAAGAACACTAATATTCTGAATAAAATTTCAGCAAAATGCTCCCCCGGCACTATTTTTGTAAACAAACTCTCTTCTGCCTAACAATATTATGAGATTCTAGATTTATTGTTATGACACCCGAAAGTGCTCTAGAAAAAGCAAGAATGCCAATAAAAGACAGAATGGGTGTCTGCTGATACTTGACATCTTGAATTTATTGAAAACTTCACTGCTTTAGTGATGTATAGAATTCATATCTGTATTTAGTCACTGTTACTTGCTACGCTCTATACTAATAGTTGGAGGCAAATTTATGTTGTTTTCATAGCATTTCAGATATCAAACATTTATAGCATTTTTTTCATGAAATTATGCACCTGTCATATAAAGAAATTTGATGAAAAAATGTGTGAAACAGTTGACAGTCCTGATAGCTAGTGATTTTTTTACATGATTTAACTTTTGTCACCTCATGAGCTAAATAATGGCATTCTAGCTCCTCTTTGTAGTACTCTCATTCTCCTTAAGCGTATAGTTAATATTTTTATAAATATATCATGTTCATTTTCATTGTTAAAAAAAAACTTTATCAAGTCAGCATTTTAAATAATTTTATATTTTTTATGTTTTTTATTGAAACACTTTTCTGCTATGATTTCTAGCAAAAATAGGTGACTATTCTTTTAACCAGTTAATCAATGATATATTGGATGTCAATCAGTAACTAAAATGTCAAAAATAATGCTTTGATAGAATAAAAAAATAAGAGATCATATATCTTCTTTTCCTAACATCCTTTGCTATTAAAATAGGTATGATTTGTTCGACAATATCTATATAAAGAGTTAAAATGACCCTCAATTTGTTATCACAAGTAGTTAGTCTTAACAAAGGAATTCATTTGATCCTGTATTTCTGGAGATCTTAAAAATTAACGATATATACTTGTCAACAAAAAGATAATTTACACAGTTATTGAAATCTTTCATGGTTTCCAGATTTAAATATGAATAAAAACAGTTTTCAATTTATTTGTTCTAAGATCCCTGGAAGTTTCCCTGCTTTCCAAAATAATTAATGTACATCAATAGATGAAGAGAACATAGTGAAGTGCTATGGAGTAACTCCAATTTATATTAGTAACTACTAACAGAAATGACTTGAAAACTTGGGATTAGATATGAATTATTCTTTTGTATTTTACTAATTTCTTTACAATTCATCTTTCTTTTATGTGAACTTGATTCAGTCCTCACTTATTTCATCTTTATCAGTTCATAAATTTCACTTTGAATTTCATATTTAATTTCACTTATATTTCCAAGATAACATATTTATATGTCTCCTTGACTTTTGGCTCTAAATAAGAACAAAAACAGCACCCTCCTCCCCTTCATACACACACACACACTAAGCCATAGCCCAACACTTTGTCCAACTGACCCTTGAATAATGTGTTCGACTATGAGGGTCCACTTAACTATGTTTCAGTATATTTTTTAATATACTGAAAATAATTTTGGAGATATGCAACAATTTGAAAAAATTTTCTTTTCTCTTACATTTTTTAAAGAATATAAGAATATCGTAATACATATAACACGCAAAATATGCATTAAACAACTGTTTTTATCAGTGAGGTTTCCGGAAAACAGACTATTAGTAGTTCAGATTTTGCAGAGTCAAAATTTATATGTGGATTTTCCACTTCATGGGGGTTTGGCTCCCAAACCCTTGCATTGGCCAACTGTGTACATAAAAGAAAATGTGAAGGTGACATTCTATAACTTTCAGAATATATTATATTGCTATTTCAAAAACATGAGACATACATCAATTAAGAGATTTTTTAAATATCTGCACTTTTCTATAAAAGAACTTAATTCCACAATAAGAAAATTACTTATCTTCTTATCATTACTTGTCACCTTGTTTTAATTACCATATAACTTGGATATGTTTAATTACTTCATTAATGAAAAAAGACTATTTAGTGAGTTGAAAAAGCAAAATCGAGTGATTTTCCTGCGTAACACTACACTTTCTACAAACTTATTTATTCATTATACCTTGAGTCATTCATTTGTGTTCTTCAAGAATTCATGTTTCATTATGAAAATTACTAAATATTTGTGTATATGTACAGATGTAGACACTATGTTTAATTTTATTGAAATTTTCCCTAGTATTACTGTGTACATATAATTTATATCATAAAAAATATATTTATTCAAAAATATAAAATTATTTTTTAAGTTTTTGAGGACTTTATAATCACATATAGTCTTTTAGCACTTGGAAAATTTGAGTTTATAATATAATTATAATGCAATTATAATTATAATAATGTAATATGCATAAAACTTTAGAGAATCCTCATAAATTAAAATAAATATTATAAAATTAACTTGGGTTTTATATTGTAGAATAATATCATTAAAATGCACACTAATATATATACTCAACCAAATACATCAGACACTGAATGTTGAAAAAAATTAGATTGTCTTTTATGTTCATTCAGTAAACCAAAAGGGAGACATAACAAATTATTTGTCACATGCCACTCAAAACAATTTCAACATATGTTATGACCAATCCTAACCAATATATCTTCCTTATAGATTTATGAAATAAGATTTCTTTTCATCTTTCCAACTTAGAAAACAAAAAAATTACATTAGATTTTATTATGAAATATGTTTATCAGTTGCCATAAGTCAATATTAACCATTTTTAAAAAATAATTAAATGAACTTAAAATATTTTGTAAATGTATAATGTAATTACCAGAGATCAGAACTGAGATGGGGGAGTAATTTTATTTCTTCCTTTCAATAATGGGATTTTAGAATAAATGTACTCTGTGATTCAATTCCAAAATAGAAATATCACTAAGGAAAATGAATTCCTATATTTACAAGTTAAGAGAAAAATAATTTTATAATCAATGCATTTATTTGGAACTGCATTACTATGAGTTCAGCTTCACATCAACACCCAGATTTTGGGGACAAAAAATGGCCTAAATACAAGCAATTACTCTTGTGAACCATCTAATGTCATATCTAAAATATTCCTTCTATTGTCTGATACTCAATAGCAAAAATTCATACTTCCGTAATTACTTTTAGCCTAGCAATTCAAGGATAGACTCATAACATCAGAATTAGTAATTTACCTTATGGGCATTTGGGAAAATGTCAAGTGACTAGACGCAAGTGTTGCTTAATTGTTCCCTAAATTGATGAACTAGTTCTGAATAGATGTCTTATCATTGTTTCTGTATTCCCTACTAACCTTCTTCATAAGCATGCTAAGAGTTAAATATTCACCTACAGTGTGAATTTATAAGAAAAGAAACAAATTAGGTCCTTCGGGCACCTCTATTCAGATTCGCTTTCAAAAATGTGGCAATAAATTTTAAAAGTCCAAAATGTAACAAGTCTATGTCAGCCTCAGTCAAAATAAAACTTGATACCTTTTAAAATATTTAGTATGCATTAACTATTATAACAAAATAAATAATTTTAGACGTCTGTGTATCTTAAACTTGGCCATCAGATTCCTGGGTAAGCCCTGTGTGGTTTTCCTTGCCAGGGTTTTACACCAGATCATATGGAGAATATGCAGGACAATATAGGTAATTTTCAACACCAGTTCTATTGTGTTTCATTAGTCATGTGGATTTTTCAGATATGACTCATCTGGGATACATGTTCTGTTCTTTCTTAAGGAATACATATTAACGAAGAGTTAAAAAAAGAAGAGGTAAATGACAAATTTGTTAACAGTTATTCAGAATCTAGCATTTGACATGCAATGTACTAGATAATTCTGTATGCCTTATCTCACTCATTCCATTTAGTAAGAATTACTAGATACATTTATAGGGATTTAATTTTGACCAAAAAACTATATAGCTAGATAATAATGAAACTGGAATTTACACCCAGGAAGTAGATTCCTAGTGCTGTGTAACAATATTACTACAATCTTAGTGTCTTAAGGCATCACATATTTATTATTTCACAGGTATTCTTGGCAGGAGTCTGGGCAGTTTTGCTGAGTCTGCTGTTTCCAGGTGCAAAAGGCTGTAATGGAACCAAGGTGATGACTGGAGTTCTGTTTTTCTCTGAGGCTCCACTGGGAAGGAATATGCTTCTGAACTCAGGTGGGTGTAAACAGTATTAAGTTGCTTTCAGGCTACTTGACTCAGACTTCAGTTTCCTCCTAGATGTTGGTAGGAGGCCTCTCCATCTGCTCCATGATGGCACAGGTGGCAATTTGCTTCCTCAAAGCCAGCAAGCAAAAGAGGATTTCCTGGGACAACGGGTGCTAAACTGATGTAACAATTATATACACATTGTCATCGTTGCCATATTCTATTGATTAGAAGCAACACATAGGCCCTACCTTTATTCAAAGGGGGAGATCACACAAGTACATGAACACCAGGAATTGGGTATCACAGAGGCCATTCTGTTCACCACACAGATCTATCTAACTCCAAATCTTCTGTTATTTGTCTATTATGAAGATACCTCACTTAACTGAGAGACTCCAATGGAATATTGATAGGACAGAGGCCAGAGATTCTGACTATAAAAGATTGAAAGTGAAATAAACTTTCTCTCCTTTTGGGATGTGCTTTATAAAGATAGTTTATTTTCTTTTTGAATCAATGGTAATATATAAAGTAGCCAAAATCCAGCAAATAAATTCACAATAAGAGAATTAAAATGAATTTATAGTGGTTAAAGAGAGAGGGGAAAAAAAACAGTTAAGCTAATTAGAGAAAATTCAGTGAGGGAAGTAATTATTGCAAGATTTTTGGAAATGAGTAACGCTGAACTTCAAGAACAAATCCAAACTCTCATAGATTATGATAGAGTCTGAAATTATTCACCAAAGGGGAATAATAGAAGGTGAATTTTAATGGGAGTTAATGAAGAGCCAATCTAAAGCCATTTCTTTTCTTCTTTTTCAAGAAGAAGAGGAAATTTAAATATTTTATATATATATATTCTGTAGCAGAGAAAAAGACTGTAATTGAAGGGTTACTTTGATTTCTATGTGCATGGTAAGCCATGAAATGGAGGAGAGTTTATATTAAGTATTTTTTAAAAAGGGTCAAGAGGTAAAACATCACCAAGTTGTATCACATGTAAAAGCCCACTATTGTACTCAGTGGCAACATGCAAAAATATTAGGGTTAATTCCAGGTATTCCCATTCCAGGAAGATGAAATTAATCAGAAGCACCAATTACAAAATAAAATATAATGAATTAAAAAGCATTCTGAAGAGAGCAGAATTTATTATTTTATTCAATTAACTCTATCTTATGAAACTCCAGGCTCTAAAACAAGAGCTTGTCTTTGTCACTGCGGCATATTCAAAGCCTTAAAAGTCATATGCATCCAAAAGATACCTACTGGATCAATACGGAGACTTGTCTCCTTCAAAGTACCAGACTCTAGAACCTTCTGGGAATGGGGAAATAGACAACAGACTTTATAATTCCCAAGATATTTAGTCTTATGATGTCAAGATTTGATTTATGCTTGTAAAATATAGTATGACATATAATGTATATATACATGTAAATTTTTGTTTTATAACAATACAGAAATATAGAGCTATAGATAATAAACACACATTACACACACATATTTTAAAGTAAATCAGAGAAACTGTTATTTTCTAACCCTGAATTACATTCTCATCCCCCTAATTTGACATACATTTCTGTTTTTTCCCTCTCCTTTCTATTAGTAGTTCATTGCTTATTCACTTTGTTGAGAGCCAATTTCATAGATGCAATGACATGGTTGAGCTCACCATGTTCTTGAAGAACCCAAGTTCTTGAAGAACATAGGGATAAGTGCTGTGGAAGCTGAAAGATCTATTCTCGGTGTACTAATCCTGTTATTTTTTAAATTGTTTTTGTTGTTGAGTTTTTTTGTTTTTTGTACAGATGGTCCTGGGTCTCTGAATAAATATCAAAATTATTAACCACTGGGCTCTACTTCCTCTGGACTGAAGGAGGTAAAGGACCACACGTAAGAGGAGAGCAATTTTGTTCTAGAACTGAAACCAGGGAGCTCCTAATGAAAAGAATAATATGAAAGATATTATCTCGAAAATCCTGAGGAGAAATTCATGAATATGAGCTCCCTTGGGTTAAAGGAATGCTTCAGAATTGTTTTAAATGATGCTTATATTACCAGGATTTGGCAAATATTTATTCGGTATTAACAGAGATTTTGTAACGCAGAACTTCTGACTCTAGGGAAATGGAGCCTAGATCACTCAAAGGATTTGAAAATAAACTATACAAATAGATACCTCCTAATAGGAATTTCAAAAACATAAACATGCCTATAAATGTATGCTTCAAAATCTCCTGATTGTATAAACTTTTAGGATTTAATATGTTTTTTATGTTGGTACTAAATTAGAATCAACTTACATGCCAATAAGTGAGCTCTATTTCAAGGATATATACTTTCATAGTTGCAATTTTATTATTATAAACAATATCTTCATAATAAGCCCAAGATCCCACTCCAATAAACAAACTGCCTGAGGAAAGAAAAGACTATTCAAGAGACAAAGAAAAGGAATACTAATTATAACCTTAGTAAATAATGAACATACATATATAGATAATAAATATATATATTTGAATATATATATAAAATAATGCAGTATGATAGTATCATGAATATTCATGCATGCAAAATGTAACTTAACCAGTAGAACATTTCATAATATGTTTACATCTGCCAAAGCAAAATCTACGTACTTCTCTGCCCCTTTCTGATTTCCATCCTGTTAATCTGATTTCCTTCTTCTGAGGTTGCTACTATCCTGACTTTCATGTTTATCATTCTTCCACTTTTAGAAGATAGTTTTATTATTCATGTATCTTTTGTTTGAAACTGTAAACATTAAAATAGTTTTATGATGTATGTAATTTTGAGAACCTTGCCTTTACATTCAGTATTCTGCTTTAGAGATTCATTAATGCAACATGCAATTGTAATTAATTCATTTTTGCTGCTGTAATATATCCCCTTCTGTGACTACACCAAAACATGTCTCCTGTTGATGGATGTCTATTTGTTTCCAGTTTGTTCACTACTACAAAAAGTGCCATTGGTAATGTGCTCGCAACATTTACAATCCTCGAAGTTTTCTCTAATGTAATGAGACTACATGTAGTAAGATACACACACAGTTCTATATACAGACAGTCCCCTCCCATTTGATATTTGATTCTCTTTTCCTTACTGATGTGTAATGTTTTTCATATCACTTTGGTAATAATCGTTCTAGATGAAAAAATATTTCTTGATATTTTGTCTATTTTTATTCTATTTTGGTGGCTTTTGATAGAAGGTTGTTAAAAAATATAATATATTTGAATTTGACTTTCTCTTCCTTTGAGGTTGGTACTTTTATGATCTTATTTAACAAAGCCAACTCAACTCTAATTCATTTAGATATTCTCCTGTATCATCATCTAATACCTTTTAAAAATTGTCTTTTCCATTGAAGTGTTTAATCCACAGAGAATTGATTTTTGTATGTAATTAGAGGATGTCTTGTATTTTTATATTTATAAAACATTCTTTGAATATCTCTTTAAATAAACCTTTTTTTGAGTAGTCATTTTGTTCCCTAATGATGCAATTGTCACTATTGTGATATAGTTAGAGTCTATGGACATGTATATTTGTTTATTGTACTTTGTTCCATTTATTCACCTATCTATTTATACACTAAGATTATCAGTTTCTATAATTTTATAATAAGAATTAATATCTGGTAATGTAACTATTTCCTCTTAGTTCTAGTTTCTTACAAGTGACTTACATCTTCCTTTTTCTTCCTCTTCCACATTAAAGGTAGACAAACTATTGAAAAATATTTTTAAGACATCTTGACAATTTTATTGAAAACAATATTTTTTTGGATTTGATTAGAATAGCATTGAACATAAAGAATAATTTAGGGGATTGGTATCTTCATGACATTGACTCTTCCTCTTATTTGGTAAAGTACCACATAATGAAGTATTTAATGTTTTAAGTAAAGTTTCATATTATCTCTACAAGTTTCTTAAACATGCTTTAAGACATGTATACTTTAAAACACTTTTTTCTGCATGTTTCTTGCACCCAAACAATTAACTGTGGAAAGAATAATCTTTTCAATAAATGGGGCTGGGAAGATTAGGTATCCATATGCGAAAGAATGAACTTGAACTTCTATTTCACACAAGAAAATTAATCAAGAATCTACATATAAGCACTAAAAGTGCAAAATTCTAAGAAAAATCATAGATGTCAATCATCTTGTCCTTGAATTCAGCAATAGTTCCTTAGACATTATACCAAAAGTACAATAAACAAATGAAAAAAATGTATAAGCAGAACTTCATCAAAATTAGAACGACTGTGTCAGAACAAACCATGAAGACAATGAAAAGATCATTCGTAAAATGAAGGAAAATTTTTGCAAGTCATGTATCTGATAAGTGACTGGTATCTAGCGTATATTATAAACAATTATGCTGGACAGCTACATGCAAATACCATATACAAAAATGAACTCAAAATGGATTAAAGACTTCACACAAATGTAAAACATGAAAGCGTAAAACTTCTAGAAGAAAACATAGTCAGTGAGGTTTTTGACATTAGCCTTAACAGTATTTTTTTTCTTTGGATATGTCCCTGCATGCAAGGGCAACAAAAGCAGAAATAAATGGAACTGCATCAAAAACATTTGCACAGTGATGGAATCCATCAACAAATTGAAAAGGCAACCTACTGAATGGGAGAAGATATTTGCAAAAAGGTATATCCAAAATATATAAAGAAGTCATACAACTCAATATTAAAAAATGGGCAGAAGACCTAAATAGACATTTTTTCCAAAGAAGACATACAGATGTCCAACAGTTCACATGAAAAGATAATCAACATCACTAATCATTAGGGAAATACAAGTCAAAACCATAGATATCACCTCATATCTATCAGATGACATCATCAAAAAGATTAGAAATAACAAGTGTTGAAAAGGATATGGAGAAAAGGGAACACTCATGTACTATTAGTAGGAATTTAAATTGATGTAGCCACTATGGAAAACAGTATGGAGGTTTTCAAAAACATTAAAAATAGAAATACCATATGATCCAGGAATTGTACTTCTGGGTATTTATCCAAAGAAAATAAGAACACTAATTCAAAAAGATTTTTGCACTCTATATTCATTGCAGCATTATTTATAATAGCCAACATATGGAAGCAACCTAAGTGTATGTATATAAATGGGATATTACTCAGACATAAAAAAGTAGATACATGCACACACATAATGAAATATTAATCAGTCATTAAAAGTAAAATCTTGTCTAGCATGTATAATGTGGGGAGGAGGCACGTGGAGGGTTGTGCAACACAGAGAAGACAAGTAGTGACTCTACAGCATCTTACTGCACTGATGGACAGTGACTGTAATGGGGTTTGTGGAGGGGACTTGTTGAAGGGGGGAGTCTAGTAAACATAAAGTTCCTCATGTTATTGTAGATTAATGATACTAAAATAAAAAAATAAATAAAAATAAAATCTTGTCATTTGCAGCAATATGGATGGATGTCAAGCATATTATGCTAAATGAAATAAGTCATACAAAGGAAGATGATTACAGTATGATTTCACATATAGGTGGAATCTAACAAACAAAGCAAATGAACAAGCAAACAAAACAGAAACAAACTCATAGACACAGGGATCAAACCCATGGTAAGCAGAGGGGAGGGAGGTGAGAGGGACAGCTGAAATAGGTAAAGGGGATTAAGAGATACAATCTTCCATTTATAAAATAAGTACAACACGGGGATGTAATGTACAACATAGGAACATAAAGAATAACATTGCAAACCTTTGGTGTCAAATAAGTAGACTTATGGTGATCATTTCTTAATGCATATAAATGTTGAATCACTATATTGGACACCTGAAAAATAAAATATTATGTGTCAATTGTACTTCAATTAAAAGAGAACTATTACAGCTCAATAATAAAACAATTGAAATTGTTAAAGTATCTGAATAGACATTTATAAAAAAATTAAAAAAATAATAAGCATATGCGGAGTTCAGTATCTTTGGTAAAGAGTTTGGGAGTTTCTCAAATGGTTGAACATAAAGTTAACTGTATGACACAAAAATTTGCATTCGAATGTCCATAGCAACACTATTAATTGTTCATAGCCAATAACCAAATTGAAGAAACAAGTCAAATGTCCATCAACTTATAAAGAAAAAATAGTATGTGGCATACCTATATAATGGATTATTATGTGGCAGTAAAAAGGTAGTGAAGTTCCAACATGTTACAATATCAACAACTCTTGAAACCACCATGCTAAGCAAAAAAAGCCATTAAATTGCACCCTTCAAAAGGGTGAATTGTATGATCTCTAAATTATATCTCAATAAAACTACTAAAAATATGTTTTAATATATATTTTTGTTATTGTTTTAAGTGATACTTCATTTTGTTATAGTTGTACTTATTTATAAAATGCATATAAAATGAATATATCCAGAATGCACTATGATTTGAATTTATACTTTAATATACTCATGGAGTACTTTAACATTGGAAGAAGGTTTTACAATAGAAAAATATTTCTTTTCTTATTTTTTTGTAGATAATTATTTTTTATTGAAGGGTAGTTGACACACAGTATTACACTATGTTCAGGTGTACAACACAGTTATTCAACATTTATATACATGATAATTCTAGCTACCAGCTATCACCATACAAAGTTGTTACAATATTTTGACTATATTCCTTATTCTATACACTATATCCCGGTTACTTATTTATTTTACAATTGGAAGTCTGCACTTTTTTTTTTTGAGAGGGCATCTCTCATATTTATTGATCAAATGGTTGTTAACAACAATAAAATTCTGTATAGGGGAGTCAACGCTCAATGCACAATCATTAATCCACCCCAAGCCTAATTTTCGTCAGTCTCCAATCTTTTGAAGCATAACGAACAAGTTCTTACATGGAGAACAAATTCTTACATAGTAAATAAGTTCTTACATGGTGAATAGTACAAGGGCAGTCATCACAGAAACTTTCAGTTTTGATCATGCATTATGAACTATAAAAAATCAGTTCAAATATGAATATTTGTTTGATTTTTATACTTGATTTATATGTGGATACCACATTTCTCTCTTTCTTATTATTATTTTTAATAAAATGCTGAAATGGTAGGTAGATGCTAGGTAAAGGTAGAAAACATAGTTTAGTGTTGTAAGAGAGCAAATGTAGATGATCAGGTGTGTGCCTGTAGACTATGTGCTAATCCGAGCTAGACAAGGGCAATAAAACCTCCACGGATGCAGAAGATTTCTCTCAAAACAGGGGTGGGGAGGTTCTAAGCCTCACCACTGTTGAACCCCAATTTCTCACCTGATGGCCCCCCTGTGACTGTGCCTGTCTTAGGTTGTTCCTCCCTTGAGGAATCTTACCCATCTCTGGCTAACCAGTCATCTTCCGGGGCCATACAGGGAAATGTAAAGTTGGTAAGTGAGAGAGAAGCCTTATTGTTTGAAAAGGTTAGCTTTTTACTTCTTTGCATATTTATGCCCTGTATCTTCTATGCCCAGCATTTGTCTTGAGGTATCTTTACCACTTGGAGGAATTATGATACTTGGTAAATTCAATATGAGGCACAAATACTATTTAAGAGTTGTAATTAGGAAGGAAGAAGAAAAGCTATAGAAGTAGCAGATGGAAGAAAATATGGGAGGATTGATTATATCTTTGACATATCTTCTTGTAGAGTAACTTTAGCATGTATAGGTTTTAAACGACTAATTAAACTGCACACACATTTTAACGTAATAGGGGTACAGTTACATAACCAAAGCAGACCTACAATTACCAGCCATCTCCAGTAAAACCAAGAAAACCAGTTAGGCACCTTAGGCATTTGTGAAAACTTATCTATGATATGGTGGATATTGTCCAAATGAACTTGAACAGTCTGAGACAAATCAGACAAATTAAAACAACCCATTCCTGGGGACTGTTCACATCCCATATGTTCTTTTAACAGTAGATAGTCTGTAGTTGTAAGATTTTGGAGTGCTACAATTTGCACTTCTCCTAATTCTTGGTTGAGTTCCAACAGTATAGATCCAGTCAAATTTGTTGTTTCACTGTATGCATAGGCCAGCTTATATATCTCCTTCTTCATTCCCAGGGCAAGTCCAGGAACCGGTGGGATGAGTGCACCTACAGCTGTAGCAGCGCCTGGATCTTTGTTAAGGTTTTTTGATGATCATCTTCTGGTATAACTCTTCCAGAGAGTGCTGATGTTGGAAGTTCTTCTTCATATTGTATCTTAGTTCATTTTCTGGGTAGCCAAATTAAGCTTTGATCCTCTGTATAAACACAAACAGACCCTTTGTCTACACTTTTATATGCCCTATATACCATTGTGTAGAACTCATTGGAGGTCACCACAAACGAACTGCTTTTTTTTTTAAAGAGAAAGGAATATTATCAGAAAAATGTACCTCCATAGTCGATCTTCTGACACCTTTTAAGTGGTCAAAAGTAAAGATATTTAAAGCATGCATTAATCATTGATTTACAGTTAGTTTTATCCAATCAGGGAGTAATCCTCCTTTTCTTTCTTTCTTTATTTTTTTTTGTTATCATTAATCTACACTTAGATGACGAATATTATGTTTACTAGGCTCTCCCTATACCAGGTCCCCCCTATAAACCCCTTCACAGTCACTGTCCATCGGCATAGCAAAATGTTGTAGAATCACTAATTGTCTTCTCTGTGTTGTACAGCCCTCCCCTTCCTCCCACCCCCACCATGCATGCTAATCTTAATACCCCCTTCTTTTTCCCCCTCCCCTTATCCCTCCCTACCCACCCATCCTCCCCAGTCCCTTTCCCTTTGGTAGCTGTTAGTCCATTCTTGGGTTATGTGATTCCGCTGCTGTTTTGTTTCTTCAGTTTTTCCTTTGTTCTTATACTCCACAGAGGAGTGAAATCATTTGGTATTTCTCTTTCTCCGCTTGGCTTATTTCACTGAGCATAATACCCTCCAGCTCCATCCATGTTGCTGCAAATGGTAGGATTTGCCCTCTTCTTATGGCTGAGTAGTATTCCATTGTGTATATGTACCACATCTTCTTTATCCATTCATCTATCGATGGACATTTAGGTTGCTTCCAATTCTTGGCTATTGTAAATAGTGCTGCAATAAACATAGGGGTGCATCTATCTTTCTCAAACTTGATTGCTGCGTTCTTGGGGTAAATTCCCAGGAGTGGAATTCTTGGGTCAAATGGTAATTCTGTTTTGAGCATTTTGATGAACCTCCATACTGCTTTCCACAATGGTTGAACTAATTTACATTCCCACCAGCAATGTAGGAGGGTTCCCCTTTCTCCACAGACTCACCAACATTTGTTGTTGTTTGTCTTTTGGATGGCAGCTATCCTTACTGGTGTGAGGTGATACCTCATTGTAGTTTTAATTTGCATTTCTCTGATAATTAGCAATGTGGAGCATCTTTTCATGTGTCTGTTGGCCATCTGTATTTCTTTTTAGAGAACTGTCTGTTCAGTTCCTCTGCCCATTTTTTAATTGGTTATTTATTTTTTGTTTGTTGAGGTGTGTGAGCTCTTTATATATTCTAGACATCAAGCCTTTATCGGATCTTTCATTTTCAAATAAATTCTCCCATACTGTAGGGTTCCTTTTTGTTCTATTGATGGTGTCTTTTGCTGTACAGAAGCTTTTCAGCTTAATATAGTCACACTTGCTCATTTTTTCTGTTGTTTTCCTTGCCCGGGGAGATTTGTTCAAGAAGAGGTCACTCATGTTTATGTCTAAGAGGTTTTTGCCTATGTTTTTTTCCAAGAGTTTAATGGTTTCATGACTTAAATTCACGTCTTTGATCCATTTTCAGTTTACTTTTGTATATGGGGTTAGACAATGGTCCAGTTACATTCTTCTACATGTAGCTGTCCAGTTTTGCCAGCACCATCTGTTGAAGAGACTGTCATTTCACCATTGTATGCCCATGGCTCCTTTATCAAATATAAATTGACCATATATGTCTGGGTTAATGTCTGGATTCTCTATTCTGTTCCATTGGTCTGTGGCTCTGCTCTTGTTCCAGTACCAAATTGTATTGATTACTATGGCTTTGTAGTAGAGCTTGAAGTTGGGGAATGTGATCCCCCCTACTTTATTCTTCTTTCTCAGGATTGCTTTGGCTATTCAGTGTCTTTGGTGTTTCTATATGAATTTTTGAATTATTTGTTCCAGTTCATTGAAGAATATTGCTGGTAGTTTCATAGGGATTGCATCAAATCTGTATATTGCTTTGGGCAGGATGGCCATTTTGACAATATTAATTCTTCCTAGCCATGAGCATGGGATGTGTTTCCATCTGTTAGTGTCCCCTTTAATTTCTCTTAAGAGTGACTCATAGTTTTCAGAGAATAAGTCTTTCACTTCTTTGGTTAGGTTTATTCCTAGGTATTTTATTTTTTTTGATGCAATTGTGAATGAAGTTGTTTTCCTGATTTCTCTTTCTGTTGGTTCATTGTTAGTGTATAGGAAAGCCACAGATTTCTGTGTGTTAATTTTGTATCCTGTAACTTTGCTGTATTCCGATATCAGTTCTAGTAATTTTGGGGTGGAGTCTTTAGGGTTTTTTATGTACAGTATCATGTCATCTGCAAATAGTGACAATTTAACTTCTTCTTTACCAATCTGGATTCCTTGTATTTTTTGTTTTGTCTGACTGCCATGGCTAGGACCTCCAGTATTATGCTAAGTAACAGTGGGGAGAGTGGGCATCCCTGTCTAGTTCCCGATCTCAGAGGAAAAGCTTTCAGCTTCTCGCTGTTCAATATAATGTCGGCTGTGGGTTTATCATAGATAGCCTTTATTATGTTGAGGTACTTACCCTCTATTCCCATTTTGCTGAGAGTTTTTATCATGAATGGATGTTGAACTTTGTCAAATGCTTTTTCAGCATCTATGGAGATGATCATGTGATTTTTGTCTTTCTTTTTGTTGATGTGGTGGATGATGTTGATGGACGTTCAAATGTTGTAACTTCCTTGCATCCCTGGGATGAATCCCACTTGGTCATGGTGTACGATCCTTTTGATGTATTTTTGAATTCGATTTGCTAATATTTTGTTGAGTATTTTTGCATCTACATTCATGAGGGATATTGGTCTGTACTTTTCTTTTTTGGTTGGGTCTTTGGTTTTGGTATTTGGGTGATGTTAGCTTCATAGAATGAGTTTGATAGTATTCCCTCCTCTTCTATTTTTTGGAAAACTTTAAGGAGAATGGGTATTATGTCTTCCCTGTATGTCTGATAAAATTCTGAGGTGAATCCATCTGTCCCAGGGGCTTTGTTCTTTGGTAGTTTTTTGATTACCGCTTCAATTTCATTGCTGGTAGTTGGTCTGTTTAGATTTTCTGTTTCTTTCTGGGTCAGTCTTGGAAGGGTGTATTTTTCTAAGAAGTTGTCATTTCTCCTAGGTTTCCCAGCTTGTTAGCATAAGGGTTTTCATGGTACTCTCTAATAATTCTTTGTATTTCTGTGGGGTCCGTCATTATTTTTCCTTTCTCGTTTCTGATACTGTTGATTTGTGTTGACTCTCTTTTCCTCTTAATACATCTGGCTAGAGGCTTATCTATTTTGTTTATTTTCCCAAAGAACCGCCTTTTGGTTTCATTGATTTTTGCTTTTGTTTTATTCTTCTCAATTTTATTTATTTCTTCTCTGATCTTTATTATGTCCCTCCTTCTGCTGACCTTAGGCCTCATTTGTTCTTCTTTTTCCAATTTCGATAATTGTGACATTAGACCATTCATTTGGGATTGCTCTTCCTTTTTTAAATATGCCTGGATTGCTATATACTTTCCTCTTAAGACTGCTTTTGCTGTGTCCCACAGTGGTTGGGGCTTTATGTTGTTGTTGTCATTTGTTTCCATATATTGCTCGATCTCCATTTTTTTTGGTCATTGATCCATTGATTATTTAGGAGCATGTTGTTAAGCCTCCATGTGTTTGTGAGCCTTTTTGCTTTCTTGGTACAATTTATTTCTAGTTTTATACCTTTGTGGTCTGAAAAGTTAGTTGGTAGGATTTCAATATTTTTGAATCTACTGAGGCTCTTTTTGTGGCCTAGTATGTGGTCTATTCTGGAAAATGTTCCATGTGCACTTGAGAAGAATGTGTATCCTGTTGCTTTTGGGTGTGGAGTTCTATAGATGTCTATTAGGTCCATCTGTTCTAGTGTGTTGTTCAGTGCTTCTTTGTCTTTACTTATTTTCTGTCTCGTGGATCTGTCCTTTGGAGTGAGTGGTGTGTTGAAGTCTCCCAAAATGAATGCTTTGCATTCTATTTCCTCCTTTAGTTCTGTTAGTATTTGTTTCACATATGCTGGTGCTCCTGTGTTGTGGGCATATATATTTATAATGGTTATATCCTCTTGTTGGACTGAGCCCTTTATCATTATGTAATGTCCTTCTTTATCTTTTGTTACCTTCTTTATTTTGAAGTCTGTTTTGTCTGATAGCAGAATTGCAACATGTGCTTTCTTCTCTCTGTTGTTTGCATGAAATATCTTTTTCCATCCCTTGACTTTATGTCTGTGCATATCTTTGGGTTTGAGGTGAGTCTCTTGTAAGCAGCATATGGATGGATCTTGCTTTTTTATCCATTCTATTACTCTGTGTCTTTTGATTGGTGCATTCAGTCCATTTACATTTAGGGTGATTATTGAAAGGTATGTACTTATTGCCATTGCAGGCTTTAAGTTTGTGGTTACCAAAGGTTCAAGGTTAGCTAATTTACTATCTTACTGTCTAACTTATGTCGCTTGTTGAGCTATTATAAACATGGTCTGATGATTCTTTATTTCTCTCCCTTCTTATTCCTCCTCCTCCCTTCTTCATATGTTGGGTATTTTGTTCTGTGCTCTTTTTAGGAGTGCTCCCATCTAGAGCAGTCCCTGTAGGATTCCCTGTAGAGGTGGTTTGTAGGAGGCAAATTCCCTCAACTTTTGCTTGTCTGGGAATTGTTTAATCCCTCCTTCATATTTAAATGATATTCGTACTGGATACAGTAGTCTTGTTTCGAGGTCCTTCTGTTTCATTGCATTAAGTATATCATGCCATTCTCTTCTGGCCTGTAGGGTTTCTGTTGAGAAGTCTGATGATAGCCTGATGGGTTTTCCTTTGTAGGTAACCTGTTTTTTCTCTCTGGCTGCCTTTAATACTTTGTCCTTGTCTTTGATCTTTGCCATTTTAATTATTATGTGTCTTGGTGTTGCCCTCCTTGGATCCCTTGTCATGGGAGTTCTGTTTACCTCTGTGGTCTGAGATGCCATTTCTTCCCCTAGTTTCGGGAAGTTTTCAGCAATTATTTTTTCAAAGACAGTTCCTATCCCTTTTTCTCTCCCTTCTTCTTCTGGTACCCCTATAATGCGTATATTGTTCCTTTTCGATTGGTCACTCAGCTCTCTTAGAATTCTTTCATTCCTGGAGATCCTTTTATGTCTCTCCACATCAGCTTCTCTGCATTCCTGTTCTCTGTTTTCTAGTCCATTAATGGTCTCTTGCATCTCGTACATTCTGTTTGGAAGTCCTTCCAGAGCTTGTTTTATTTTTGTATTCTCCTTCCTTAGTTCTTGCATATTTTCTGCAAGTCCATCAGTATGGTTATGACTTTTGTTTTGAGTTCTTTTTCAGGAAGACTGGTTAAATCTATTTTCCCAGGTTCCTTCTCAGGGGAAGATGTAGCACATGCTGAAGCTGTCTGGGTTAGTCTTGTCTGGATCATATTTTTTTGCCTTTTTAAGTTGATAGGTGCTATTGACTGTCAGATGGGAGGGCCAAACTTTTCACTTGCTACTGGCCTTTCTTTACTGGGACAACTGTGATCCCTAGTGGCTTGTGTTGGGCAATTGCATGTAGACTGGGTCTTTGTGTCTTGCCCAGCCGGTATGGAGGAAGCGCCCCAGAGGGGTAATGTACGGGGGGGGTTGTTTGACTGTTTACCACTGTGAGGGGTCTCAGAGCTGTTGCCCAAGCGTTAGTGCACCCGGTTTTCCCTGTAATTTCCAGCAACTGGGCTGTGACCTATGTTGTTTCCGTCCAGCTGTTATGTCCCTGTCCCTTTCAGACTTTCAAAAAGTACTCACTTTTCTTTGTCACAGGGTGTCTGATTCGGAACCCACTCAGAGGTCTTGCTGCCCTGTTTCCCTAGTTTGCAGCCCTCCACGCATGCACTGTGTCTGCGCTCTGATGCAGGTGGCTGGGGCTGGGTGTTTAGCAGTCCTGGGCTCCCTCTCCCTCCCTCCGGGAGCTGGGGGGAGGTGTGCTTGGGTCCCGCTGGGCTGGGGGTTGTATCTTACCCCTTTCATCAGGCACTGGGCTCTCGCACGTGTGGATGTAGTCTGGCTGTTGTCCTGTGTCTTCTGGTCTTTCTTTTAGGATTAGTTTTATTTGTTATATTTTCAAAAATATATATGTTTTTGGGAGGAGATTCCCACTGTCCTACTCACACTGCCATGTTGGCTCCAGAGAAAAATATTTCTTACTTTATATCCTTGTCTCACAATTTGATGTATCTGAGAAAATTTTAAGTTTAAATTGTTCAGAGCAAAATTTTCACTTTTCCATAGACCACTGTGAAAAGAAGGCCCTTGATATCCCCTCTTATTATTCTCTGATAAACTTACCATCTTTCCATTATGTACCTCAAGATTTCCCAAACAAATCTTATAATTGCCTATGACCCTGTTATTTTGGTCAGTCTAAAAGGCCATTAACTTTGTGGCCATCCTTCATCTCCAACAATTCTCTTCCATGGAGTTCTCCACATTCCTAATGGTGTCTCTTTATCTCATTAGCTTCCAAGTCCAGAAAAATCACTCATGTTCATCTATAGGCAAAACACTGTAATCTCTACTCTACTCTCAACTTTCCCTTCGAGATCGCGGCCTATGTCCAGTGAGGTCCTCCTTAAATCTTTTCTGTTTTATTTCTCTACCTTTCTCACAACAGTGTATCTAGAGATGGGGAACAATTTTCCCTCTACAGTAATTTACAGACCCACAGACAACCCTTTCAAGTAGCTTGAAAGTTTTATCTCCTGGGTTGCTGTCACTCTAACATTACTCATATCTTAAAATTCAGTCATTGAAATATTCTGTACATAACCTTTCCAATACTCTGGACTCTCATGCTTTTGAAATTTTTTCTCCAAAAAACTTGCCCTTCTCTTGGACTCACTTACCCATGCTTCTGGTAATTTCCTAAGTCATCATTATCATAATTGCAAACCTTCCTTTAACAAGCATCTCATGCTGAGCAACCATCTCCCGTCTTCCATTCTAATTCTTTCTAGTGCTCCATCTCCACCATCCCTTCCATCCTGACATTACCTCCGTTAATTTAACTCACCTGTCACTCAACCTTCTCCTGTTCTCATTTCCCTTTGGTCAATTGCTCTGTTGTGTTTAGCCTAGGTCCTTGCCCCTCTCTGCTCATCTTAGTTTCTTGGCTATGTTTCTTTAATTTGAATATGACACATATAACAGAAACAACATTTTCTTAATGAAGACTTCCCTCACCTATCTAAGATGTCTAGGTAACAATCACCTACAGAGCAGCTTTAGAGATTTAGTTAATATCTCCCCATCCAGCTGCAACACTCTCTAAAGATAAGGGGATATACGTCACTTACTTAGCTAGCCTTTGCCTAAACAGCTCATTTCAAATGAATCTCACAGTGTCTAGATTTCCATTCATTCAATTAATACGTATCAGTGCCTTTCATTTAACCAGGCCCTCTTTTCGATGCCAGAAACACAATAAACAAGCCAGTAAGTTTCAATGTCTTCTGAAGTTTAAATCCTTCTTCAAGGAGAAAATAAATGTAAAATAAATTAAATCATGAGGTCATTTAAGATGATGATAAATACTCTGAAGGAAAAAATGGAGGTGATGTTAATGAGAAGTGGTTGGAAATTGTAATAGACAAGAGTCAGGGAGCTCTTTTCTGAGATGGTCAGATTTTCGTGGATATCCAAGGAGGTGTGGGCACTAGGCAGACAGGCTTTGTCAGCAGGGTTCCTGGGTGAGGGAGCAGCCATAGCTAAAGTACTGGAATTGAAGAATAATCCAAATGCTCAAGTACCAGAAAGAGAGCCAGCCAGCCTGCCTGCAGCAGGATGAAAGCAGGGCAGAATGACAATGGTCATCAGCCTGTGTGCTGCCATCACAATATATGACTGAGATAAAGTCAGAAGCGGAGACATTTCTCAAGATATGCATATACATATATGCCTACATATATATGATTTCCTTTCTACTCAAATGAGATTTGTCTTTCTATCCAAACCTGTCCTATAATTGTTTCCACTGAGAAATCTGATAAAGTAGCTGATTCCTTTCACTCTTAGCAATTTGCCAGGCTCTTTGCCTGGTTCTCAAGTTCTTATATGAATTTTTATTATTCTCCTGAGATTATAAAAGGGTTATTCCCAGATCTTTAAACTTATTTCCTTTTGATTAAAGGTTCTATTTACACTTCTAATTGAGTTCTGTCACTTCAAATATTGAATCTTTCTAACAAGCTTTATCTTTTATTACTTTTTCTCAGGAACTATCATATAGTTCTTATTATTTCATGGCACTTTATTTGGACCTGCTGGTTTAAATATGATGGAAATTTTCATATCATCTGTCTTGTAAACCCAGGAACTTACTCTCTTGATATGTTTTGTTATTGAAAGTAATCTTTTTTCTTGATTGTACAAGTAAGTTAACATAATATAAAGAGAAATTCAAACAATACAGAAAAATATAACAAAAAAATGTAAACATCACCCCAAATCACATTACAATGTAGTAACATGATCCTCACTGGGTGTATGTGTGTTTACAGAATGAGAACATTCTATGCATGATGTACTTTTATTCAACATATATAATGGGTATCTTTCCAAATAACTAAAGATGGAGTGCCAAAATCATTTTAACAGCTGGTTAATAATTCTTTATAAATATTTATGATTGATTTACTCAGCCCTCTATGTGTATTAGATTTTCTCAAATTTTCTATAAAATAAATTGTAATTGTAATGATTAAACTTCTCATATAGAGTATATTGCATGTATCACTATGATAAGGTCCTAGCAGTCATTTGGCTTGGTCAAAAATTACTACACATATTTATGCTACACATTTACTTATAATCACCACTAAAATACTTGCACTAACTTTTACTCCAGCAACAGTGAGTAAAATATTTTTCAGAAGTTGGCTTCTTTATAGCCCTAAGTATTGGTATTTGCTTGGCAATTTAAAACATACAAACTGTTTGTTAATTCTGTTAGGCTTTTGATACTAGTAAATTGAATAATTTTCCATGCATTTATCAATCATATATTTTTGTTTTTTAAATGGAAATGCTTAAAAATTTTTGTCCATTTTTTCAGCTTTGTTATTCTATTTTTAGACATTCTCTTATGTTGGTGGCATGCTCTTTTTGTCACATGTGATGCAAATATTTTGCTTGTCTTTACTGTGTCTTATAAAAATTTACTAATTGTTTATGTTACATAATTTTAATACTTCTGTATCTAAACTGTTTTATTACAAATGCTGTTAGAGAATTGTGAAGTGTACATATAATCAAAATGATTACTTTGCCAATGGTTTGTCTAATAATTTCTCATTGCTTTTCATTCCACATTAAAATGAACTAAGACTAATTTTGAGAAAAAAATGTAGAGATGTTTGGTATAGCTAGAAGTGGGAGGACTATAGATCATGTTCTTCAGAAAATATAAGCCTTTACTTTGCTTTGATAATTAAACTTTTGATATCTATTCCAAATTGTTTTTATTTTCATCATGAGAAATACAGGAAGATGTCTGTAAATATACTTCTACAAAGTTATCTATCTTAATAGGATGATATTCACAATATGTAATAAGCGATGACCAGTCAAAAAATGCTGGCCAGCCTAGAGTGGAAGTCCTGGAGGAGCACTGGTGGGAATGGCCTCAATTCTTAAATGTTAATAAAAAAAATTTATTGAAATATAATTGACATATGATATTATGTTAGAAAAGCTCTCAATTTCTTGTTTGATGGTGGAGATGCCCACAGAAGCTCATAGGAAAAACCACGTGGCGAGGGCCGACCAAGCCAGACCCAAGGAAGCACTCAGAGGGGGCAGGATGGATGTGTTCCAAAATGAAGGTACCCCCGTGTTTCACCCAGCACTGCAAAGATCATATATGCTGGAACACACCAGCTGCATAGCTTTATTTGTTGCTTCTCAATTTCCTAATTTCACGGAGATGTAAAGCTAAAGTACTGTATTTTGTTTAAACTCAAAATTGAGCCCTCCTACTTTTAATATCACATGAATGGTTTCTATTTCATTCAAATATTCATATTTTGTTATAAATAGTGACTATCTGATTTTTCTGCTTTATTTTTAAGGATATTAATGAGCTGAAATTGTTAAATTGTCATTTATAAAAGTGAAGTTATTAACATCCTTTTATTGTTCCCATGTGTAAATATAACTTCTTTCATTAAAAAGAAGTATGTCTGACTATAATCCCTAGCAAGCAAACCACTGAATTTGGGAAGATAAGAGAATAAATGATTTAGTTAAAAGGCTCAGCAGCAAAATAATATTCAGGTACATAAACTAAAATAATCTAGTTTATTTCAAACATTATAAAAATCAACTAATAGTAAATATACAACTTTGACTTACTATTTTGTGTGACTAATGTGAATCAAGAATATAACTTAATTAAATTAATCATCATTAAATGTATCTAATAAATATCTATTTTGTGATCAATTGGAAATACAGTCTTTGCCTCAACAGCAGACCCCAATATAAAGAAATGTTTTCTTTTAACCAGATTGTTTCTAATTATTTGCGGTGGTGGAACGAAATATTTCTATTTCTCAAAGTCAAAATTTTGTCTAAGTTACTTAGAGAAATTAAAAAATGGCTGTGTCTATACTGAAATAATAAAAAATTCTGTTTAAAATAATTACAGTTCTGTATTTTCCAGTCTAATATAAAACTTAATTTTCAAACAACTCTCTGAGGTAACTTAGGAAGTTTTATTATCACCAGTTTTTCAAATCAAAAGCATCTCCAAAGGTCAGTCCTGGAAAATGGCAGATGAAGAGCTGAATCAATGTATTCCATTTTCACTGTGTTCTGTAAGATACACCTTTTTTAAAAGATTTATCTTATCCAAATGAAAATCAACTCAATTTTTAAGTGAAAATCATTTCTTACTATATAATTGTGCAATTTTTTTCCTGTTTCTTTAATGTATAATTGAATCTAAATCAGCTACTTATAGATTATAGGTAAAGTAAAGAGCTAAAAGATCTTTGTAAATCTCACTTTACTGATTTATAAAATAGGGATCATTATTATTCCCTCACAGTGTCACTAAATGGTTCTTAAATTGTACAGGTTTACCTTAATAAACCTACACAACATTTTTAGAATAGAACCTAGCACAAATTAGTTTATGTAACTGCAAAAAGGCAGTTCTAGTAAGAATGGCTTTCAAAACAATAATTGTGTAACTCCAAGAATTTGTTGATTACAATGTTAAAATATTCTTACATCTGGCATGTACTTGTAATACCTGTCAGATTTAACACCTGCCCAAATTGCTATTACGGAGATACTACTTGAGAGTCAGAATGTGAAACTGCCAGGTTAGTTTTCAACCTCTAAATCCTAAACTTTGATGGTGACTTTTCTTCAGGAAAAAAAGGACACATGTTCTTTGAAGGTGAGGCAGGCTGTAAACAATCTACGGCTATTTTACCCAAGTGTCCGTGACTTGATTTCACTCACCAACTTTTTCACTCTTATCCTCTGCCATTCCTATTAACAGTACAGGTCAGTGATTCCTACTTTTAAATCTTTGAAATCAACTTCTGAAATAGCATACAGAATTCATTTTAATTAAGAAAATAAAAGAAGTGACTACATTTAGAAACTTCAACAAATATCTTCAATATCAAAATGTTTTGTTCTGCTCCTTTTTTCATAGTGAGATGAATTTATTCTATTGGCTTAAACAAAATGTAGTCCCAATGTTCTACTATGTTTAAAATATGATAATCACGTACACTGTTTATGTATTTGTATTTAGCATGGCATTAGTAAAAATAAACTAATTTTGCCTGCATTCATGAAATATTCCTATGGTGATCTCACGTAGATGGCAAACAACCAACTTGGAATCAAGTGAGGTTCGATGTCTAAGACCACTACTGTTGCCTACAAGCCTGGCTAACCCAATCTGGAGGTGAGGTAAGACACACTCTATCCATGTACATATAACTGCTAGAAGCTGGAGTAAGGCACCTCCTCCAAAAATGGAAATTTTTAACTAGAAAACAGCTAGGGCAACAGCACAATAAAGCAAAGTGTCCTTTGGCTACCATCCACTAGACATTGAGAAAATCCATTAAGAGAGTAAGTAAATGGGTCATTCCTCATTCAGCAGGCTCAGACTGCTAACAACTTCAGCTACTTGCCTATGTTCTCTAAGGATCTGCTCCTCTGTGATCTATTTTGTTTCAGAGATGCTGATCTCTCAAAACTGTCCAAAGCTCTCCTGCCTGCTGTTGCCTGGTTGTTTGGAAGGCAGGCCCTGGTGGAGAGCACGCGCAGGAGGAAGCTCTCGCCGTGCCTGGTGGCTGCTCATCTAACTAGATGTAGACTTTCAGATTGACAGATTTTTTGGTTTTTTTCTTCTCTCCATTTAACACATTAAAGGCTCTTTTCCCTTGTCTTCTGGCTATCATTTCTGGTGGAAATTATCCATTGTGTACCCATCCCTGTTCTACAATATGTAATATGCCTATTTTCTCTGGCAATTTTTAATATTTTCTCTTTATCTCTGTTCTCAATAGTGTAAACATGATATGTCCAGGTGTACTTTTTTTGTGTTTATGTTGCTTCAGGTTCACTGAGTTTCTAGAAGAGCATGGTTGAAGTTTTTGTGAATTTTCAAAAATTGTCAGACTCCATTTTTATTTTTTTTCAGCTCCACTCACTGTCTCCTGTCCTTCTGAGACTTCAGTTATTAGTCTAGTTGATACTGTCCTACAGATACCAAATGCTCTTTCATCTCATTTCTTTGTTTTTTCCTACTTGAGATTCAGTTTGGATCATTTCTGTTAACCTTTTATCAAATGCATTTATTCTTTCCAGCCTGCTTTTAGTGTATCTAATGAATTCTTCACTTCCATTACTGCCTTTTGCTTCTCTGTTTTAAAATGTCCATCTCTCTCTAATGAAACCTGCTGATGGTGGTCTACCTTGTCACCTAGATCAGAATTATCTTCAGGTCTCTGTCTCAGAGAAGGGAGCACAAGCAGCTTCTGGACCTTCTGGACCTTTTCTTGGTCTCATGACACACTTTTATTTTAATCAGTTACCATCTTTACCAAGAGTGACATTTTCTTAATCATCAACATATATTGTAATTTTTAAAAATTTTATACCAGACATAATATATTGAAAAACAGTGTAGACCAGTGGTTGGAAAACTTTTTCTGTAATGTATCCAATTTTAAATACTTTAGGCTTTATAGGTCATATAGTCTGTCACTACTTCTCAACTCTCCTACTTTAGAACAGGGGTAGCCGCAGATAATATGCAAATGAAAACAAGTGGCTGACTTACAAATAAAACTTTATAGACACTGGAATTTGAATTGTATGTAATTTTATACTTCATATTCTTTTTATCTTTTAAGTATGTAATTATGTAAAAACAATTCTTAGCTAACAAGCAATACTAAAAATTCCCACAAGCAGTAGTTTGTGATCCCTGGTGTACATTAATGCAAATAATATTGACCTATGCAGGAAGGCATACTCTTTCTTCTCTTAGACTGCTTTTGTGGGAGCTAAATCTATGCAATATATATTTGAACTGGATCTTGGTTTTGATGAAACTTCTGTAAGCTGTGAGTACATTAAAAGTTTCAAATATTTTGAAGATGGGATCAGTATTTTTCCTTAAGGAATTTGTAATTCAATACCAGTAAGACTTCAGAAATACCTCATGATTTTTAGCCCAGCTGTGGCTTATCAATCTATAGGACATTTGCTCTTCTTTCCAGCTTGCCTGTAGGTTTTTGGGTTGTTGAGTAGGTCTTCTTTGATTTCCATTTTCCTGTATTACAATTGTACTCCCAGATTATGGAAGGCCATTGCTGTGCTCTTTATAAAGGCCCAGAATACCTTAAAGGGTGCTTCATCTCTCCTGAATCAATTTCAGCTTCTAGTTTACTACAAAGCTCAGTGAAGGCCTAAGGGAGAGAGCTGTTGAACACTGCAGACAGACTCTGAGGTTGGAGGTCTTCGGTATTCTAATGCATCATAAAAGGCCATGTACATCCATCCATTAAAAATCTTAAAATTACTCTTAGTATCTCCTTAGCACCATCTATGGTGTTTGCTTCTGTTCTCTCATTGTACCAGGATGAAAGAAGTTGTGGATCACTTTCCTTCGGAGAAGATGTGCTACTTAGTAGAATTTTGTTGTTCCTAAATCTCAACAGATTTTTTAAAGCTATGATTTGTTCCTTTCCTTCTTTCTTCCTTCCTTTCCTCCCTCCCTTCCTTCCTTCCTTCCTTTAGGTTGCACAGCTTCTCTTGTACAGAGTGTGAGCCATGATATTTTGCAACTTTCTACATCTTAACAATAAGCAGAAATCCACATTTAATGGTTCTAATCAGAGTAGTGTAAGGCTCAAAACTTTCATATTTAGTTAATACTGGCCAAGGTGTAAGGAAATGAATAAGCAGGCACTGGAGACATCAATATATGGATCAAAGTACTGGGAAGAGAGATGAAAGGAAGTATAGAGATCACAGATATATTTATGACCCTCAGTCCCTATTACCCAGTATATCATTTTCTATTTTTTCAGCAACAACTTACAAAGCACTTAGAAAGAAGAAAAAAAAGAAATAACACCAGGCTTCTGGGACAAAGCAAACATCAGAACCAGATTCACGTAGGGCATAGGTTTTGGAATAATCATAAGGTGTTTTATATAATTTGGTTAAAATATTAAAGACTGTAATGAGAAAAAATAGATGATATGCAAGAATAGATAATATAAGTGAAAGGATGGAAACTCAAAGAAGAAATAAAAAACATTGTAACATAAATGAAGAATGCCTTTGATTGGGCTCATCAATAGACTGGACATGTTCAAGAAAAAAATCGCCTGGTAGAAACTTCCAAATTTGAAATGCAAAGGGAAAAAGGAATGAACAAATGGAACAATATCAAGAACTGAGAGAAAATTATAAAAGGTCTAACAGATGTATTGTGCAAATATGAGCAGGAAAGGAGAAAAAGGAGAAGAGTTACTTGAATAATGGTCTAGAACTAAAAATAAAAATGACAACAACCTACAAAGCTAGAAAGCTCGGAGAACACTTAGTAGCATAAATGCCAAGAAACAACATGTAAGCATATTATATTTAAATTAAAGAAAACTAAAACAAAGAGAAAATCTTGAGAAGAAGCCAGGGAGATAGAGGAGTATGTCAGCAGGAAAACACTTTATTTATAGGAAAACAAAAATTAGAATTACAGTGGACTTCTCATCAGAAACCATAAAAGTAGGAATAGACTAAAGTGAAATATTTTTTTATTAAGGTATTATTGATATAAACTCTTATGAAGGTTTCACATGAAAAAACAATGTGGTTACTACATTCACCCATATTATCGTATACCCCCATACTCCACTGCAGTCACTGCCCAACAGTGTAGTTAAATGCCACAGAGTCACTATTTGCCTTACAGTGAAGTATTTTTAATAGGTTGACTGAAAAAATATCACCAATGCAGAGTTTTTTATACAGCAAAATTAACCTTCAAAAATGAAGGAGAAATAAAGAATTTCTCAAACAAAAACTCTGGAAATTTGTCACCAGTAGGCCTGCTTTGCAAGAAATGTTCCGAGAAGTTCTTCAGAGAGAAAGAAAATAATATATTTCAAAAATTTAGAATTCATTTGTATGATGTCTTGCCAATGGGTGTCAGCCCTGGGCAAGTTTGCTATGGATTCAATGTGACCAAAGAAAATGACAGCAAAACATTCTTGGGGTGAAAGGGTTATACCCAACCTTATTGCCAGGTGATAGGTCAGTCACTAAAACCCCATTCACTCAGAGTGAGTCTGCATGCAGCAAGCCAGTCTCTGCCTCTGGGCCCGTCTGTCAGCACAGCCATCCTCTGGGCCTCTGTCCTCAGCGCTGCCACCACTCCAGCCTCTGCTCTGCTCTCCTGCAGCCTTGCAGCCCCGCCACCATGTCATGCCCAGAGCACTGAATAGAGCTCTGTATATAGAGTCAACAGCCATGTATTTCCCACAGGTGTGCAGTGAGCTAGTCAGCCATAGCCAGGTGAGAATCCTGGCCCCAGGAACTCTCATTTTATCCACACTCCACTCCTCCAGGATTCTCTCCTCTCAATCTATGGGCCCTTAGTCCTCTGCAATGGTCCCTGTGCAAGGAAGCTTGAACATTGTTCTCCAGCCTTTCCAGCAAAAAGTCCTGCAGATACACAGGCTGAACTCGTGGCTCTGTCTCTGACCTCTGCCTCTTTGGTCTTAATGGCTGGAACTGCTGCTCTGGTTTCAGTTGTTGCCACAGCTCCAGGAAGATCCTATTTGGCTTCCCATCTAATTTCCTTCCATCTACTCCTGCCCGTATCAAATCAACCCACATCTGAGTCCTCGTAACCTTCACGGGGCCCCTCAAATTCCTCCTGTGAGTAACAGGTCTTATTTCTTTCTGGAAATTTGTCACCAGTAGGCCTGCTTTGCAAGAAATGTTCAGAGAAGTTCTTCAGAGAGAAAGAAAATAATATATTTCAAAAATTTAGAATTAATTTGTATGATGGGTTCTCTTTGCTTCAGCTACTGTATGTGTCACCTCATATTTTGTAATCACTGCCTCAGGGCGGGCTGCACTGTCAGGGAAGACAGCTTTCCCATCTCTGATCCTGTCAGAACAATTCCATCCACCCCTAAGTCCCACAGCCACCGGCTCAGCCTGAGTACAGGGGCGGACCATAGAGTGCTCCCCAACCTGGGGAGGGGGCTGCTCCTCTCCTTGGGGAACTTTCAGCTGCTGGGTCTTTATCTTCTTTACAACCACTGGGCGTGCTTTCAATACAGGATGGGCCACTGCCTCTGGCACCACCCCTTTATTCTTCCCCAGCTCCTCCATTTCTGGGGCTGATGGCACCTTTCTCTCCACTCCCCCAAGTGCCTCCTCTGTTACAGTGCCTCTCAGCAATGCCAGCTCAGTCTTCAGAAGGTCCCTTACCTTCAGCTCAATGCTTTGCAGCTGACCTTCTGGTGCCACCTCCACCTGTGCTTCCCTCAGAAGTTCATCTTTTTCCTTGATGGCCTCTTCCTCCTTCAGAGCACCTGGCAGTGCTGCCGTCTCATCTCCAATGGCACCTTGCTGCAGGCGCTCTTGTGTTGCCTCCTCTCGCATCAAGGCCATCTCCTTTCTCAGGGAATCCACAGAAGTTTGCAGCCTCCATTCTCGTGCTGCCATTTCTTGGGTCTCCTCTGTAGACCTTTTTAATACTGCACAAAGCAGCCAACCCACAGTCCCTGCTGCCTCACAGGCACTCTGCTTCTCAAAGGATCTGCTTCCTATACCAAGGGCCACCCCTACTGCCTCAGGTGTCACCTCCACTTGCCTCCAGTCCTGGGATGGGGCCCAGTCCTCTAGGAGGCAAGGCACCTCAGACCACATACCCATTGGGGGATGACCCACTGTCCCCCCATTCACAGGGGCAGCCCGCTGAAGCACCCCTCCCATAAAGCCAGTCTGTCTTTTTCCTTGGTCAACAATGAACCCTGCTGACTTTTGCCAATTGTCTTGCCAATGGGATTCTGCCCTGGGCAAGTTTGCTATGAATTCAATGTGACCAAAGAAAATGAGAGCAAAAAGTTCTTGGGGTGAAAGGGTTATACTCAACTTTATTTCCAGGTGGCAGGTCAGTCACTAAAATCCCGTTCACTCCGAGCGAGTCTGCAGGCAGCAAGCCAGTCTCTGCCTCTCAGCCCCTCTGCCAACACAGCCATCCTCTGGGCCTCTGTCCTTGCTGTGGTCACCACTCCAGCCTCTGCTCTGCTCTCCTCCAGCCTTGCAGCTCTGCCACCATGTCGTGCCAAGAGCACTGGGTGGAGATCTTTACATAGAGTTAACAGCCATGTATTGCCCACAGGTCTGCAGTGAGTCAGTCAAGCAGAGCCAGGTAAGAATCCTGGCTACAGGAACTCTCATTTTATCTACAATGAAATTCTGGAAAAGGCAAATTTTAGGAATAAAGAACAAATCAATGCTTTCTAGTAGCTGAGTGCCAAGGGAGTGAAGAGGAAACTTATTTATAAAATTATTTTAAGTTTGTTTGGAAATCTTTATAATCAAGCATTAATATGTCATATCACATTTTTCCATCCAGCTGTGAGACTCCTGTCCCTTTAAGACTTTCAAAGAACACTCGCTTTTCTTTTGTCCCAGGGGCGCCCACTGTGGGAATCCGCTTGCAGATTTTACTGTCCTGTTTCCCTAGTATCCAGCACACTACACACTGTGTGTCTGCACTCTGGTACGGATGACTAGGGCCTGGGTATTTATCAGTCCTGAGCTCCCACTCCCTCCCCACTCTGACACCTCTCCTTCTGCCGGGGAGCTGGGGTGGGGGGTGCGCTTTGGTCCCACTGGGCCACAACTTGTATCTTACCCTGTTCGTGAGGTGCTGAGTTCTCGCAGATGTACATGTAGACTGTCTGTTTTACTGTATCTTCTTGTGTCTATTTTAGGATTAGTTGTATTTGTTGTATTTTCAAAACTATGTGTGGTTTTGAGAGATTTCCACTGCCCTACTCATGCCGCCATCTTGGTTCCTCCCCAGTATTTTTTTTAAGCATGTTAATTAAACTGAAATGGTTCAGGTAATAGGAATAGGGGGAATTTATTATTTCTTATTTCATATATTAAATATTTGGTCTAATATCTTTAGCCAATATTTCCAAGTAGTTCATTTAATGACCTTATAAAAACCCTGAAATGAGAAAAGTATCAGTTATATTTTTCTCCTAAATATCAATTGTTTTTACTATTGGCTATTGAAGGCTTTAGTTAATTTAGCTTCTATAAGCATTCCACTTGATAATTAACATTATAGTTCAAAATTGTTAAATTAAACAGGTTGTTAGCAATTATTTAGAAATTCCCCAAGGCAAATGAAACTTATTACTCTATTGCATGGATTAGGAAATTTACCAAAAGCAGGAAAATGCCTTGCCTTAAGTTGAATATTGATTCAATGGTAGAATAAGCTACTAAACTCAAGCCCTCAGGCATCACTCATTTAATTCTGCAACAAAATCTCTGTTTGCTTATATTTTGCATAGAGTAAATTTAGATAATGTACCTTGCTAGGTGTATATTAGTTTAAGGAAATATTTATTGTCTGAATAAACACTAAGCCTTGTTTTAAAAAATGACTAAATAAGCTGTATTGAAATAGTTTATCAAGATATACATTGTTACAGAATTTGAGAAATTTTAGAGTTTCTCCCTTATTTTTAAGGGGGAGGGAAACTCTCTTATTCAAATTAAAAAAACAAAAAGCACTAGTAAACAGAAATGCCCAGACTGAAATCCCCTGAGATTTTTTGAAAGAGCAGTTAATAGATTCTACTTTTAGGGCTTGTAACTTGCAGGCTCTCAAAGTTCTTTGGCAATATGACTACTTGTCTTCTGTTTCTTCCTTGTTCTTTCTGCACATAATCTCCTCAAAATTTTCCATCATTCTTCAAGCCAAACCCCATCTCTCACTTCATCACACAGAAAATGAGACTATCCACTGGGATCTCTCTGTTGCCCAGCTCAGAAAACCTGTGTTAGCTATCATAGCCTATGCTTGTCTTTTGTTGTCTAGCTTAAAATGTCAATGCTACAAATCCTTCTCCATTTAAGGCTTTATTCTTCTGCCAGTGCTTTACACAGACTTTGTTGCATCACCATAGGGAGTATAATTCTTCAGTATCCTCTGTGTTAAGCAAACATGATTACCTTTGATAATTAAAAAGAAAAGTAAAAAATTCCATTACTCTGATAATTCTCAGTATAGTATCATCATCCTTCTTTCCTTCCCTTAAACTTCCTGTTAAGGGCATGCTTCTGAAAGTCATTTTTAATTGCAAGCAACAGAGATGAATTCCAGCTGTGTATGCAAAACTGAGAAGTCCTGGAAAGAAATAGGAAGCTTTCAGAATTGAGGAAAGGTGGAGGCCCTGTAACCTAAGTAGCAAGACTAATTTGTCCAGGACGTCAACTCTGCAATTTGTGAAAGCCCTGCCTAGACCCACCTAGTGGCCGTGGTTTGGTGCTCCATTACTCTGGTTTCACATGTTCCTCATTCCTCAGGGTAGTACCCCCGGGTCACACCCCACGAATGCGCTCCAGGTATTTCTCTTAGGGTTGCGCATGATCTTAGAATTTGTAAATAACAATGAACACTTCTCAGGTTTCACAGAATTTGATCTTCCAGCACTGTATGTTAGAACTGACTGAGAATCATCTATGTGGACATGTTTTGTCTGGCTTGAGGTTCCTTTTTCCCTCCCTACTTTATGAACATTTATTCAAAATTCCATTTTTCTCCATGTACTCCTTCAGTGTTGCATTCCCTCAGTATTATGCTTTGTCCCCTGTCTTTCTTACTTTGCATATAATATACTTTGTATTCTTGGTGCCTGTGTTCATTCTCATATTTTCCTTAATGTTTGATCAGTTATTCAAATAATTCCCATATTTATATATAATTCAAGTCACTGTTCTTTATATTTCTTTATTCAATTTCATTATCCTAAATCTTTCTCAAGCTTAAATGTTTTACCCTCAAAGAAACCTTTCCTTATGTCCCCATCTTACATTCTATTACTCAATTTTGCATTTACTTCAAAGTGTTTACATTTTTTCATGATATACTTACATTTCTGTTCCAACATAATTTATGTGTTCATGAAGAAGCTCTTATTTGAAACAAAATCACACCTGGATTTCATCTTACAAAAATAGGTAAATGTGAACATCTGAGGAGAGAAAGTTCTTTTCCCCCACACAAATAAATATGGCATTCTCCAGGGCTTAATTTTCTATTAATCTATGGTCTTAATAATCAAACTTAAAATCATGCAGTACATAGAGTTCCATCAGAGGAAGAGGTTGGCAGATTATCCAAGTCATAATCTGCCCACTTCATAAAATGAACTTTATAATAACCACCACTGTTTCTTTATTTTTTCTTCTGGGAGCAGTGAGAATGGCTATTCTGCTTTAACTTTCATAAGTCTCTGAAATAGAACGGGATATTAATGAACTTTAAGGCCATACTGCAACCTATACCAAAAAAAAGAAAATATCTGGTATTCTCTGCCAACTTATCTAGTAACATTCATCAAAATGAGTTTGAACTAAACCAAAAGGAGGACTCAGATTTAAACACAAGCCCTCCCCATTATTTTGTCTTCCAGTGGATTTAATGTTTAAAAAATCCAAAAGAAATCATAGTTTGTTTATGTTCTTAGTCAATTCTCTCATAGCCAAATGTTCCCAATTAGATGCTGGGCCAAAGTGTGACCTTTTCACAGCAGATGTAAATAACTGAGGAGGGCTTAGAACCGTGTCTGGCACATGATATTCAGTCAGTATTAGATAACTTTAAATACCATAATAATAGAAGAAATTTTACTGTTTCAAAGTTCTAAAAGTCCCTGGGAAGCATAATAGAGTGCAGTGGGCTGTATCAGTCAGAAGGACAAATAGGTCAGACTGCAGTGATAAGTACAGCCCTGGAATCTCTGGCTTATACTCTCCAAGTGTTATATTGCTCCCATATTACAAGTCCAACACACACAGCTCTGCATGTTCCCTTTATATTCTTTGCACAGAGTGAATTATTATAAACAAATAATGCAAAATATTACAGCTTTGACCATGAAAATTGGAAAATTCGAGAATTCACGTATTAAAATAAGACAGAAATGGAGCAAAGGAACATATCTTGTTCATGAATCATCCTGAGTGCTGGAAACTATGTTTTCATCTTTAATCCTCACACTGTGGAGTAACTAATATGTATCTCCATTTTGCAGATGAGAATACTGAAGCAAAAATGTATTATAAACAGAATTCTAACCCTACATAGCGTAAAATATTTAAATTGATGCTAAGGTGGCAAACGGTACAAACTGAAGATTGGTGATGTTCTATATTGGCCTAAAAAATAATAAATATATACAGATTTGTATTTAGATCTACCAGTATCATAAAGTTCAATAAACATAACATCTAAGGATTTCAGTGAGACACTTTACATTTTTAAAAAACCTGATTATATACTTTATCCTCTTTTTCTTTTGTCCCACTGCCTCCTCTTTTTCTTCCTCCGTATAACATGTATGTTGAACTAAATTAGGCGATTAGCAGAAACAGAGAATTTCTTACTAGCTGACATACAGAAGAGAAAACAGCCTGAGAAGCCATTAAGTAGGGAAATGGTTTTCTAGGAGTTTAGGGCACAGAATAGGGGCCCAAGATTCCAGGAATGGAAATCACAACATTTCAGCTGGCATGCAGATTTTAACAAAACAGAATACTAGTTGGCATCATCCAAAACAGAAAGTCCTTTACTAATCTCCTAAGAAAATATTTGACTAGTTGTTTATCCATAAGTTAGCTTTAAATTTGGGGTCAGCTGGGATTTTCCAGTAAAGGTAAAAGAGGTCTGCAAATAAATCATCTTAAGAACAGAAGGGTTCTGCCTAGTGTTCTCTCTCATCTGACTTTCTGATCTTCAAATATTTTCTATAGTTGTTTTTCTTTTCACAAGTATATATACTTACATCATGTTGTATTATACATATTAATATTTTGTTTGAAATAGATGATATATATATTTTCAAACAAAATGTTAATTTGTCTTCTTAGATTTTTATATGTTCTATGTACATTGCCAAAGACTGTTAATTCAATTTGCATAAATAAGGAAACTGTCAAAATCACAGTAAAGGTGCTGGAAAATGAAGATCACTGTTTAGACCTTAAGTTTATGTAAGGCTGGAGGCACCAGAGGGAGAAGTGAGCACGTCGGACACTGATGACGTGTCAAAGTCCCCGCTGCTGCCCCCCACCAACCTGAAAAATGTGCCTTGGGCTAGCCAATCCTCACACCGCTGTAAATCTAAGCACTGCCTTCCCCTTCCTTCTTTAAAAACTTGCTGCCTGCCCTGCTGGGCACGATTTCCCCAGCCTCCATTTCCATAGACTGGGGAACATTGCCTGGGAATTGCGCTCAAATAAACTGCCTGGCCCTTGGTTGCCTCTCTTCGCCTGCTTATTTCGGCTGGAATTTATCTTACAGTTCACATGAGGCTCAGTTCAGTTCAAGTCCCAATACATCCCTTGAATCTTTTGAGTTGGTTACAAATCAAAACAACCTAAAGAGCTGATTATCACCTAAAGTTGAAGTTAGAGTTGTGCTTGCATGTTTTATAAAACTTTCAAAAATATTAAAATCAATTATGACAAAAACTATGTGACTATAATTGCTATTCTAAATAACATCAATTCACTTCAAAGTATATTTAGTCTGACATTTCTGAAAATACTCATGAGATTTTATAGTATAATTCTTCGTGATATTGTACATTATACTTCACGGTCTACAGTGTAAGTGGGTAAAGAGAATCATGATTTTGATAGAAGTGCAATATCAGGAAACCAAAACTTGTCCATTATTTGGCTGGTTTTACAGAGAGTATTTCTTTTTTTTCCATATCCCATTAAAGATTTGTTTTTATTTCCTTAAAAGAGTAACTTTTATATGTGTATTTGTTCTTGGTCTTTTTGTTATTACTGTTATACCAGGGTGTTTCTTTTTACCAGATTCCATAAAAGAACTACTTTTATTCTATAAAAAGTTAGTGTTACTCTATAAACATAGTAGGGATATTTCTGTTGTCATCGATTCCATGGACTTTGAGTCGTACATATGCTTTCATATCATAAATCCTAACACTAAATTACAGTTGCCTCCCAAGTGAGATGAAATGGATTTGAATTGGATAGTGGAAAAGAACACTACTGTGCTGTTTGTCACAGCTGGCCAGCTTCGTTCAACTGAAGCAATGGGGATGTGTTGAAAACTGGGCTATTTCCATAAGGTCATTATGAAGCTTACTCGTGGAATTGCCAGCAGAAAATTTCAGAGACCTCCCATGGAGCATGGATGTTTCAGTAGAACTAAGGTGGCAATCTTCTATATATCCACTGCTCAGCACAGCAAAATTCATTTTCTGAAAGGTACTTTCAGGACCTTGACACAAATAATTTGTTATAAATTTTGGATGATTATCTTTTAATTCTATTGCTTCTTGTCAGAGTAATATTTAGAGAAATTTATTTTTAAACCTTTACATTATAAAGAGGCAAATATGTGTAAATAGGCTTATATTTTCACAATTATTGGGGGAGTAAAGAAAGAAGGAAGTATGAGTCATCACACAAAAAAGAATTAGGTATTCAGAAATTCTTCTTGGTAAGTTCTCACTGTGGTGCCAGAAAAATAAACATTCTCCATACTCACTGATATTTATTTTGTCCCAAATACTAAAGTAAGCAAAACGCAAATTCACCATATAAATAGTTTAAAAATTTATAGTAAAATTATAGATTGCTAATTCAGGTGTGTCAACTCATATCCCTTGTTTCATACTTGAAGCAACTCAAACGTCTCCAACCATAACATTCATTTAAATGCCTTTATTATTTATTGTTTTAGTTATATGCAAAGTTAGACACCATGAAGACCTAAACCAGGATTGAAGGGTCTCATTTTTCAGAAATAGACTCAATAGGTGAACATTTAAGAAAGTAAAGGCTGTGATTAAATGATCACTCTTCTACAAAACACTAAGTGCAAAATTGTGAAGTTGTTTATATTTGGCATCTACTTTAATGCTTTTTTGTAAATCCCTCCCAAATGTTTGCCTTTCCACTGCCTTTTCGGTCACTGTTTATAATAACTAAGCAAGTAGAAAAAAATGGCAACTAGAATAGTGAGAAGATGGCTACGACAGTCCCCTCCACCCAGCTCCTGCTGACAGAGAAGTCTGCTCAAGACTCCATGGTAAGTAGTGTTTATCATTAGCCCTTCAGCCTCTCCTTAGCTCTTTGGCTCCTACAGTTCAGCATTAAGAACACCATAACTTCCCATTCCCGAGGCCTCTGTCCTGTTCCATCAGCTCCCTAGTAATGGTGTGTGTGTGTTTGCTGCAGCTACAGACCTTCGTACTGAATGCCCCTAGAATCAGGCCCACACAGTTGTGGGTCTTTGACACACACTGGTAAAGTTCTGGAATGAACTGTGCTTGTTAGATCCCACCAGGAAAGCGAGTTTCTTAGTATAATTAGCTCCCCTGAGAACAATGGCCGCCTTCACAGCTGGAAAGCTGGAGAAAAATTCATTCTAAAGTATGGGGAGCACTGAAAAGGCACCTCTAATTAAATTTCTTTCTCTCTCTTTTCTTTCTCTTCGTTCCTTTCATCTGTATTTGTAGTTTTGTATTCCTTAATGTGTCATCTTCATCCTAATGAGCAGAGCATAACTATATAATTTGGTAATTAAAAACCCTGTTTGATGAAGATCATGTCTTTCAGTACTATATGACTTAAACTTCTCTCTTTCAGTTCCAGTTCAGTGGGTAAACATTATGCGTGCGTGCGTGCACACACACACACACACACACACACACACACGAGATACTTGGAAAAAAACATAATTAATTAGACTATCCCTAAGTAGACAAAATGCTTGAATGGACTGATTTTTACAGAGGACGTCTTTTCTGTGATTTCCTCTATGATCTTGATTTTGGTGTAAGGCCACTCTCCTATTACTTCTCATTTCCTCGTGGTATTTTCCTCTTCTCCTTTCTGTCTGCTGTTTTTCACTCTGTCATCCCACTACAGCCTTCCTGTTGACAGCTGAAAGCCTGTTGACTTTGGTTATGGATGTACCAATTATTGCTTTACTAGCTTCCAGCTTCTCTCCGGTGGTAAGGTAAGCTGTGTAGGCAACGCATAGCAGGTGATGGCAACCGCACATTATCGCAAATGTGAATGACTGGATGGCCTCAGACTACATACAGTTCATATTCATATGGGGGAATGAGCCAGGGTCTCATACCATCCACTGTAATGTGCCAATAAATGGCCTTCTCTTGAGGTATAAGACCAGTTTATTTATGGAACTGGGATTGTAATGAAGATCTAAGCAGTCCTGAGTCCACTTACTCAGACTTGGGAAATGCGAGTTTTGAAGGTAACTGGGAAACAGAAATGCTAATAACTATGGTAATTAAAATAATCTTGCAGTTTCCAGAGTTCTGTTATAAACATCTTACTGAGTCAACTATGAAAACAACAGAAGTCAGTCTGTTCAAATAGCTGACACTATCGCTTCAGAATCTCTGAATCTGGGATTTTAAAAAGCATACAATAAAGTGAAGATTTTTTACTCCCTAATTTTCCTGCTCCAAGGCTATATTTACACAACACAATCAACCCTGCTGTTTCAATCAAGTCAGTGAGAAAAAAAAGTCAGGAGAACCAGATGTTTGGCACTTTGTGTATGAAACAGCTGGTTGATTGTCTGGATTTTTCATTTTTGAACTAATCTTTCTGTCATGATATTGAAACATCCTACAAACTGATTTCTTTGCTTGTGAAATGTAAATAGCTCCCTTTAGAGGCATGCTATGAAGTTAGCTACCTTAGAATTAATCAGAAATTGTTCAGATTGGGTAAAGTTTCAAGTATGGACAGTGAGGAAGAGAATGCAGTACCCAAGGAAAATTAAATTGTGAAGTTTCAATGTCACTGCTATAAATTATACCTTAAATTCTCTTCAGCTGCAGTGTCATAACTGCAACAGATTAAGGAATCAACTACTAATCGTTTTTATTTTTAAAAGGAGATATAAAAGATCTTTGAAGATATAGAATTAATCAATATTTGAATCTGTGATTTTGCTGTCTTAGAATTTGGGTCAGATTTTATAAGTACCTATCCCTTTTACTATTACAGCTTTATAGTTACATGGAATTTTATATTTTTCAAATAAAATGATATTTTTAAAAGCATTGTGCATATAGCCCCTTAAATCAATTACATCTTCAGAGAGGAAATCTTACATTAACAAATTACAATACTATAAACACAAAATAAATATGTACATGACAAAGACAATAAGGTTAAATAAATGTTATCAGTTTTTCTAAGAGTCTTTTGTTATGTTGTCTATAACATAACTATAATCATGTAATGCATTCTAATTTCTGAATCTTGGCCCTAATTATAAGTTTTAGATTTACCTACCTGTGCCAAGTGATATAGTGAACTGAAACAATTATCTGGATATTTCAAAGCAGTATTTTGCCACCATCATTCTATGACTCAGCAATAAAATACATATTGAAAAATTGTTCATTGTTCTGTGAAAGATATTATGCCAGACACTTTCAGAATGCAAAATGTTTGTGTAATAACACCTGTTCAAGTAATAACAGCATAAGACATTGAACACATAAAATTAGTAATGCAAATAACAAACACTTGTAATTTTGGGGGGATGATTATTTCATGCTAGAAGCAACTAGGAATGTGCATACTGAATGAGCTAGGTATTAGCAGTGACTATAATTCTGAAAACTGGTGACGAGGAGATGACATTCCAGGTAGACTGAACAAAGGCTCACTGAAGAGAGAGCATGATCAGAGGTAATTGCTAGATCTGTATGCAAAAAGCACCAGTAGCACAAATGACACAGAAACAAGAATCCAGGCTATTAATGATTAATTCTTGTAATATAGACTACATTTAGTAAGCAGGAATTCAGTGCAAAATGTATTTGGGATAATATAGATAAATAATATTTTATAATTTTTAACAATATAAAAAACATTGTTATTTTGCTGGCTATTATGGTTTGAATTGTGTCCCCCCTAAAAAAGTTATGTTCAAATCCTAACCCTAAACATTTCTGCCAACATTTTTGGAAACAGGGTCATTGTCGGTTTTATTAGTTAAGTCAAAATAGGTCATACTGGAGTAGCATTGGCCCTAATCCAATATGACGGGTGTCCTTATAAGACGGCCACGTAACATGAGACAGAGACAATGAGGAAGACTGCCAGTGAACACAAAGACACAGGGGGGAGTTACGTAGCTGCAAGCTAAGAAAAGACAAAGACTGCTGACCAACCACGAGGAGCAGGAAGGAGGCGAGGAAGGGTTGTTCTACAGGTTTCAGAGGGGCGTGGCCCTGCCAGCAGGCTTCAGCCTCTGGAAGAGGATGAATTTCTATTATTTTAAACCACCTGGTTTGTGATATGTTATGGCAGCCTGGCAAGCTAACACACTGGCCATGTAAGGACAGAATACAGGCCATGGTTTGCACCCCATGCCCTTGCATATGCTGCAGGGGTTCTAAGAAATTAGAATCCATTTTGTTTGTTGGTTGTTTGACTTAGTGTTATTTTAACTCAATTTTACTTTGGAAGGCAAGAGACATACTTGACAAATGACCAAAATATTGCAGGATCATTCTGTTGGTTAACTGTAAATAGCATATATGCACTATAATATCTAAAGCAATATCTAAACACAGATGTGGGTATCAGGATAAATTGATATCTCTATTTAGGCTTATTATAATACTATGACAGAACAGTCAAGATGATATTGAGATAGATTTATGGAGATTGATTTCAATACTAAGCAAAGAAATGTTCATCCATATCTAAATACTTAGCATAATCCTAATTGCTACTCTCACAATAAAATATAGTGGGACCTCACTGAAATACACACAGAAGAAAAAAGTCTAAGACAATGAGTTAGAAACAAAGTCTGGGAAAAATATGGTTACATATCTGTAAAATTAAGCAGTATAAAACATGGGTAAAGCTTCAAACCTAGAAACAGATTCAATATGTCCAGGAAAGGGTAAGGAGGACTTAAGTGCCTAAAACAAACATGGCTACATAAATAATAATAATAACCATAATACAGCTAATATGTTTTATTTCCTTTATATGAAGCATAATTCTACGTATACTTTAAACACTAACTTTTATCATTACAAAGCAATCCTGTGAGGTAACTACTATTATTGTCTTTGTTTTATAGATAAGAATGCCAAGTACAGAGAAGTTGGGTAACTAGCCTAGGGTCACTCAGGTACTAAGACAAACAAATGGCATTTAAACCTAGTCCAACTTCAGAGCCTTCAAACCAATACAATGCCTCTCAACCCACCAAAAAAAGCACATTTATCAATTTTCTTTGCAGATTGATAATTTAGTAGATGCTGACTATTTACAAAATTGCAAATATATGAAAGTTCAAAGGAGAAAATAAAAGCAAGTATACTCCTAGAAACCATTGATAAATTACTTTTTCATTTTGATATGCTACCAACCTTATGTGTGGGTTTAGGTATGTGCCTGTGCTTATATGGATGTCTCTCTTGATAGTACACTAATAAAAGTAGGGTAAACTGTACCTCTGATGGCTTATCTCTATAGCTTATTTGATAGACATTTTTGGGGGCATGTAATTCTTTTCTTAATTTTCCTCTTTCATAAATAACTATGCAGTTCAATCTTTAAATGCCTTGAAGTTCATTTCTTGATAAATTTTAGACATAAAATGTTTCTTTTGAAAACTAATATTCAAAAAATAATTTTACAAAATAAAATATGTATCCATGTCTGTTAAAATAACTTCATTATCTATTGAAAATTAACATAAACATAATAAATACTTCCATATATAGTCATATGTTTTAATCAGTTTTTCCAAAAAGTGCATAATTTTTCAATTCAGTGTTAACTTTTTAAACGTTTCAACAACAAAAACCTACAATTTTTTTCAGGGCTATATTTTTTAATTAAAATAATCATATCTACATAAGGACAATGACTAATATGGAATCTTGTTATGAACTTACAATGAATATGCAAGAAAAATAATTCAGCAGAACTATGTTTTCTTTCTCTTCTCAATTAGGTTTTATAATGTTTGAAAACTTGAAATTAGTTTCATTTTGTTCAAGATAAATTGGCAATACCCAATTCAACTATTAATAAATGGAGTACCTAAAACTGCCATATTTTAAGGTGTTAGGATATAACAATTACTGAAAATGGATGTGCAACCATTCAGTCATTGATACTTATACATAATAAAGCTAGGAAGGAAGGAAGCAAACTATAATGTGTGAGAACTCCAATGTTGTACAAAACTCCATTTTGCAATTCTTTAAATTTTTTAGGGTAACGTGTGCATATGTAAGTTTGCTTTAAAGATGCAAATTTCTGGAATTAAAACTATTTAGTAATGAAGAGATGCACATTTTTTTAAATTAAATTGGTCCCCAGAAGTTTTATATCAATTTTTGTTAGCAAATACTGTTTTAAGATACTCAGTTAAAAATTACCCCTGGAAGAATATATTAAGCCTATCAAAATTTAATGGCAGAAAACAAAGTTAGACAATAGGTATTTATGTTAACTAATTAATGATTAATATTAATCATGCTATTGTATTTCTTTACAACTTTTCTTCTTGGACCTCTTAATTAAATCATCTAACTGAAAGAAAAGAGTAAAAAATTATTTCACACTTCAATATTAATGAAATAAATTTTACTTAATATCACAAATCATCACTTCCTTTTGAGACAGGGAAGCAGGAGAGTGTAATTCCTGCCTAGTTAGAGCACAGGGTGGGCCTTGGAAAAGGACAAAGTTTTACTGAGGCTTCAGGAATGTAGAAAAAAACAGGATGCTTGAGATTTTAACAATGTAACAATGAATTCCCCACCGGGACCCAGTGATATAGAACAGCTCGTTGCTTATAGTCATGTAGGTTCATTACTTCGCAATAGGGTATCGAGGAGAGCTTCACAGGGATAGGTTAAAATATAACTAGCATTCTGGCTGAATCTATAGAAAACTCCCACTGCAGCAAGCATAAAACCCTAGATACCGAGACCCCAAATGGAAACCTTGCCCCTCCCTGCACCTGCGGGGAGTTCCATGCTTTCTCTTATCCTGAATAAAGCTCTCTCTCTCCAACTGAATAAAAACTCTCTGTAAATCTCCTGCCTTGTTCGTTCATGAAGTTCATTGTTGGACTCCGCGACCAAGAACCCCAGCATCACTTTGTAACTTACACAGCTATTTTCACCAAATGACTAGAGGTCTCAATAACTTCCTTCTCTGCACAAGCTCTAACAAGCTCATCACAAGTATTCAACTTATCTCTTTAATAGTTTCAATTTCATATGCAATCATATTTTGCTCAGCACATTAGAGTGGACCACTAATACATTAGGTTATATATATATCACTTTTAGTAAAAGATAAGTTGAACCAGCACATTCAGTGTATTTTTATTTATTTACTCAAAATTACATAATGTCTGTTGGTGTGACTATATTATGCATGAAATGAGGTATACACAGAAATATGTAAAATGTAGGATCACATGCACAGATACATATACATGAAGTTTTAATGTTTTTGCATACTCAGATGGATCTTTAAAATGGATCATTCAAAAAATCATATCTCTAGGTCAGCTATAGGCACACTTTAAGCAAAGGACAAGTAGTCAATATTTTAAACTTTGTAATTCACATATTAACTCTGTTGGGGTTTTTTATTGAATTATATTTGACATGTAACATTGTGTAAATCTAAGATGTACCTGTTAATTTGTTATATTTTATTTATTGTAATATGATTGCCATTGTAGCAATAAGTGACACCTCTGTCACATTACATATTTCTTCTTAAAAATGTTTTAACAAACTATTAAAAATATTGAAAAATTGTTGGCTCTCCAGCCATCTAAAAAGGGTCTGAGCCAAATTCAGACTCTGGTTGGTAGTAGTTTGGCAAATTCTGCTCTAGATTATGACTACTCTGAGCTTGAATGGATTATATTTTATTGTTCATGTAGAATACCCACAGCATGTAGCATAGTGAATGGTATAGTTTAAGCCTTAAAGGAACTGTGTAACGAACACTAATTGATACAACAAATAAATAATGAGAAGATACACCTAAGACAGGACACATCACATAGAGGAGAAGTTACTTCTATCAAACTCTGAGGTACTGATTTCAATACATTGGCAGGCATCTCTCACTTCAGAACTCCAACTATAATATGAAGAGCTAGTGAAAGATTGTCTAATGTAACAAAATTGCCTCACCTATTTCAGATTTTATTTCTTTAATTCTGCTAATCTTATTGGACACTGCATTACTGTTATTATCCTATAAATGTGTGAAGATCTGGTCACTGAAATAAGACCTTCATTACCATTTGTAGAAAATAGTTCTTTGTTTATCATCTGTTCACAGATCATTTTACTAGTTTATGTTACCTTTAATAACTATTTACATTAATATTTGAAAATAGTGTGTTACCAGTAGAAATTTTTTTTCAATTTGAATTAAAAATGCAACAGGAGTAGCTTTCCTGTTCAACATGCTAATTTGTCTAGTTTTCTACACTGGTATGTCTTGCCCACTCTATGTGCTGAACAAAATATGACTGCATATGAAATTAAAACTATTAAATACCTCCATTATCCTGTCAGCAACTGGATGGCCATTTTACAATGAGTTATTTTTTCAAGAGTAGATTCTAGACTCAGTGAATTATGTACAACTTCACTATTGCACAGAAATACGGATACCATGGAACTTTCTGTGAAGAGCCTAAATGCTATTCCTTCATCACGTAATGCACAGAAGCCATTGTGCTGTATGAATACGCAAGCACTGCTTTTGCTTTTCAGGAGATCAAGGTCTAATGAGAGAGAACTATCTGCATTTTCCTCTTGCTATAATTCCCAGTCTTCCCACCAAATACTTCTGTGTGGTGACTTTCTGTGTGATTTATATGGGCATGTGTGCTCCACCTTCACAAGCATTATTTTATTATCTTATTTGCTGTCACAATATCCTTAGGATTTCAGATGGACTTTGTTAGAAAGGAGAGTATTGTAGGCAAAGCATTATTTTAAGTGAACACCAAAATAGTTCTGCATGTGATATTAATGGTAGAAATCACTATAAGCTAGTGCTATAAATTGAACAGTTGGTACTCAGCTTGGATACCCATTTACTTAGGTGTTATACCTCCCCCTTAAAATTTGACTTAAATCAAATTTTCTACTTACATGAAATTATTGAAGGTGTATGGTTATGGGTGTTCATACATCTATTTAATTTTCATAATAGTTTTAAAAAACTCTCTAATTGCCTCTGTATGTTCCTTATTCCTTAAGTGATCTCTAGCACAGTGATTCTGAGACTGTGATCACTAGACCACCAGCATTAGCACCTCCTGGGGATATGCTACAAATGCGGGCTCTGGGGCCCTACCCCAAATTGAATCAGAAATCTAGGCACTGACAATCACAATGTTTTTCTTGTCATTCTTATGCATGCTAAAGTTTCAGAATCACTCCTCTAAGAGAGATGTAGAGGGCATGGCCCTTATTAATTACTTTTGCATTGATTTCCTTCTCTGATAACACGAGAAGTCAGAGAGAAGCAGCACTGTCTGCAATCACCTGATAAATGACTTCTATTTTTGAGGATCCCTCTGCATTACACTAAAGATCCTGTAAGAGACTGTTATGGCACATTGTTCCCTTATTATCGTTTTTAAAAGACTGAAATTCTAGCATTGAAAGAGATCCTGGGATGTAAAATACATTTTTCCACCACTGAATTATATGCCACATTACTTGTTTGCTTAATGAGAAACAGGTGGCTCATTTTCAATTGCTACCATTTATTCCTTTGACATAAACTTGTTATCCTTACTTTTTCATGGCTCTTGAATTTGCTTGTTATAATATCACCCTCTCTGAAGGTAAAACTAGAAATTTGAAGTTGGTTGGTGTGCACTGTCGTGTTGTGTATCTGTAATAAAGTGTCTCAATTCCACAGAGGGTTTCTTGAGGAGAACTGTAAATGGATAGGTAAAGTAGGAAAATGAATTTCTAAGACAGATAATAAAGTAAAAGCTGAGCAGAGGGGACTAATTTCACATATTTATTTTACTCTGAAAAGTAGAAAAAAATATAATTTAGAACTAATTCTTGATTTGACTTATCATAAACTGATATTAATGGCATTATGCTCAATCTTTTATATACTTATCTAGGAAATTAAAATAATATGCAGTGTCTATAAAGAAACTAATATTTTAAAATATCTACTTTAATCATTAGCAATTTCAGGGTCATACTTATTTTAATATATGGAATATGCCATAAATAAATCAGTCACGAAGCCCTTCAAAAGAATGAGCCAAATAAAGCAAATTAATTGCAGACATTGTTTAACTGATCATGATGACATGCAAATTAAGAGAAGGCCAGAAGTTACATGATTATAGGCAGACTAATTACTTAAACTAAAACAAAAGATTGACTTTTCTTTTAATTTTGGGAATAAGGCCAATATCATATATTTTTTTTATTGCAAATATCCTTCATTCATCTAGGCAACCCTTTTATCAAATCCCTCTGCGCTGGGTATATGGGCATAAGAACACACCAGCCCCTGGGCAAAGGTCTCACATTGTTCACAGAAGGGATTCATAATGACTTTTAAAAATAATGTACTGTTGATATGACGGCCTTAATTTAGTTGAAAATACTTTATTAATAGATTTTAGACTAAATTTTACCAACTGAGAAGGTGGTTTATTCTTATTGCAGATTTTCCATAATTGTTTCAAAAATAGTTTTGAGCAATTTAGAAGACCATTAGCTTCAGAGCAGGTTTTACCTTGTTTTTAACTCAAGCATTTTTTTCTTAATCTTGTCATCTTGAAGTAGTTACACAATTTTGGGTCTCAGTTTTGCCTTCTAAAAATAAGGGTGATAACAAGTGTCCAAAGGGTGAAGAATCTAGATAAAACCCAAGAGGATCGCATCTTATGTAGATTGTTAGACCTTCAGAGATAAAAATGAGAAAATAAGAAGTCTTTAATAAAGTAAGCCCCTCTCTGGGCTTAATTTCCCTTAGAGGAGACTATGTATGATATTAGATATATGATCCTTATACGGGAACACAATGCCCATCTGTAACTTTTTAGAGCAAAATGTGGTTCAGATTTCAGAATAATTTGCATTTTAGACAGCTAACAAGTACATATATATCTTTTAAAATAATACCTTTAAGATGGTATTTCCTGGAACGTGACCAGTGGTTAAAGCAACCCAGAAGTCATTAGTGACTATCATGAAAGTTATTTCACTGGTAAGTGGTAGGTGTCCAAGCCTAACTGAATGAGTTCAAGAAAATCTGAGAACATACAACTTGGAGCATACAAATATAGACAAAATTTTAAAGATTTGTGGTTACATGGGCAGAGTAATATGGTTAACCATAGGAAAAGACAGGTTTCAAGGGAGAACTGTGTTTTTTTTTTTTCATATAGAAACCAAAATGGTGTATCCATAAGTATGATGGTAATGGGCATGATTCACTAGGAGCAACTTTTCATACAGGACAGAGTTGGGAGAATTGTGGGATCAATTCCCCTGAGATAGGAGGGAGGCTATAGGATCACAGGCAGAGGAACTGACCTTGCTAGGAATATAGACAGCTCACCTAGGGTAAGAGAACTGGGCTCAAAGTGCACGAAGACAGGCGTAAGTAGGTAGATGTTAAGATGGCTATTTATGGAATATGATTGCAACGATTTGCTCAGTGAATTGAGAAGGCAGGTAGGTAGTGCAGAGGATTGGGGAGGGGATTTTGAAGACCAGTGGAGAGAGGAGAAGGTAGAAGTCACCAGCAGAGCAGGACGGTGAGTGATCTAGGGATTTGTCATAAAGCTGAGACCAGTAGTTGATAAGTAAAGTGAGAATTGTGAGCACCCTAGTGTATTTCTCTAGCAAGTTGAGGTGTCTAAGGCAAAACATGGAGTAAGTGGGGAGTTGAATTTAACAGCATTTGATTTTAATAAGGGCATAAAAAAGACAAAGAGAGGCAAAGAATTGCATGTACATAAAAGGGAATGAATATGATGGAACTTTGAATTGAATATGGATAAAGGACATTTTTAGAGGTGGAAATAGTCGTGTTAAAGTGATACTTAATGGATTGTAGATAGTATTCAAGTGAATGGAATATTATGGAGTCGTCATACTAACAGGAATTGCCGTGAACCATATGAGGTATTGTTAGGAAGTCAATGCTTGGAAGTACAATTATGAACAACAGCTCTCATTGGAAATAAAAATGTCCAGGCTATACGTTGAATAGACTGCTGAGTCAGATTACATGAAAAAGTATTTTGAGGGCAAGAAGCTGAAAGGAGAGTGTCAAGCACTAGTGCATCTTGCATATTTAACAACCAGCCAGAAGATTTCGAACTCCTCTCTCTCTCTCTGTAACAAAATTATTTCAAGTAGTAACCATTAGAAAACATAGAAATATGATAGGCAAAAAAATCCCAAAACCACAGTCACTTAAACTTTTCTTTCATTGAACTTCCATTTACCCTTACTGACTGCTTTAACCCCTGGCGTCTGTGGTGCCAAGGAACACACAAGCAATTTCCAGCAATTACAAACCATTATGAACTTTCTCTTAAAATGCACACGCCTAACCAAGTCCAGTGTGTGGAGGCCAGCTACAGAGGACCCGGAGTTCTCTTCATTAGATCTTGTATGGGCTAAAATATTTATTAAGGAAATTAATAAAGCTTTGTTAATTTGAAGCTAAATAAAGATTATATTTTAAAACTAATAGTAACTACAATTGATTAGAATGTAGCTCATTAAAAGAGTTTTTAAGAGTACTGTATTATCACTGACATTGTTTTAAAATTATGCCACATGGTCATACCACAAGCAGAACCAAATTTACTCAGTTTTATTATTGTTTTAAAATCCTACTACAGAGGTACATACTTATGACCTGTACCTGAGGTAGAACGTTCTCATAGGTCTGATCAGGAAATTACCATTTTCCTGAATATATTGAAATCATTCAAAGGAGGATTACTGTTGGAGAAAACAACAGTGAACTGGGTTTAAAATATAGGGTGGAGAGGGAGCTGATATAAGTTTCCGCATAGATACTTAAGACAAGGACGAGTGAGTGGTATAACGTCATAGCATGAGCTCCTATGATACACATTTTTAAGGGAAATAGGGTTTCCATGTCTGAATGTCTGGTTTCCATAGTAGTGAAAAGTAAGACAGACTCCTGCTCCATTCAAAGTCCATTGGCCTGTGGTCTAGTGAGCCATGTAAGATAGAAAGTCAATGCCCCTTGAAAGGGCTGCAAGGAAGGCAGGATCATTACAACTGAGCCAACTCCTGGCCTCACAGATGTACAGGATGGTGTTGACCTGAATCTATTCAGGTTGCCCAGAAAATGCATAAATAGCACAAAATAGGAACTCAGTCTTTGACTTAACATTGTCACCTACATTTTATACCATAGGATATTTTTAAATGCCCCCACCCCAAATAAGCTGTGACAGAGAGGGTGTGTTTGGGGGTGTGGGAGAGTTGATTTCGAAGATGGGTACAGGAGCTGTAATGTATTTGTTACTTTCCATTCTCCATGAAGTGATACATGCCTATCTCCATTTTATTCAAGAAACAGAATACAGCTAAAGCCTTATATTTTGTTTTCAATAATCACACTACACCAGTGCCTCTCTCTTACATGCAAAATTTAACCTCCAAAATCCAGATAAAGCATTGCTTTCTCTGCTGACACTCTTGTTGTGATCATTCCGGGAGGAGAGGACTTTCACTTCCTTACTGTCAGATGGACCTACAGATACACAAGGACAGGGACAAACAACACCTTCTCTTTGGAATATCAAGACTAAAGCTCACTGGATAATGTCTCGATATTTTGACAACTTGCCACATTCAAGGTTCTATGCTAAGAGCTTCAAATTGGTGCCCTGCTATCTTCCTTACAGCGATCCTTTGAGGAAGGTACAATTATTAAGCTCAATTTGTGGACAAGGAAAATAATTCTTTGGAAATATATAGTAAACTGCCTGAGTTCACAGGGTGGCTCAGTGACAGAGTGGATATTTAAATTGTGTATTTTACTTTAACAGGCAAAATAAAAGTATAACTACATACTGACTTTCATTACATATACGCAGATACTGAGTTCTAGCACAGTAACGTTTTGAGTATCTTCAAATGGCTTCATTCTACAAAAGAAAGTCCACAAAAAAGTGGACAGAGAATAGAGTTACTCAAAACCCTACTTTAATAAATCAACACAAATAATAACAGAAAGATCAATAAAGACACAATGTTCACAGAGCTCACATATTATCAAAATATTAAAGAAATTTTTTTCCTAATAAATACTCTATAACTCCAAGGTATTTTATTTAGAATTTTGCCCATTCCACATTTAAATCACTGTGGCCCTCTCACATTGGTTTCCCAGAAGGCTTAGTTAGTTCCTAGGAAGTACTGGCCCTGATAAAACTGTCCCTCCTCCGTACTCTTCTTCAGCCAGAAATAGGTGATCACAAATGAGCTGCATTTAGATAAAATTAAGCTTTCTTAAAAAAATAAAGTCTGTGCTGAATAAAAATATTCCAAGTCACATCAGTACAATAAAGGGATACAAGAGGTTGAAACTAAATTCTTTTTCCTCCAAGTCATTAAAATAATTTACTGTACTTCTCCTAACTTTATTAATTCTACTGCAATGCACAGTTAATTGTTTGTGGAGGGTGTGTATGCCTTTGTCTCCCATAACATGCTATAAATATATAGGGTACAGGTCATTTAAAATCTTACATTTTGGTCATATTTAAATAAAGACCTATAAAAGTGCTTCGTGAATAATAGTTGTTTCATATGTAGTTGTTTAATGATAATCTAAAGCTTTTGCCAAATACTAATTCTGTGAGTTTCATTTTACATGTGGTAACACAAGAGTAAAAGAGGATATATATTAATACATATATTAATATATGAACACAGACATATTAAATGTACTTAAAAAGATATAATACATAATCTCTTATGTTCCAGATTCACTTTTTCTGATGGCTCACAAACGAGTCACTTTTAGGATGAAGAGTTACCGCTGTTATTAACACAGACAGCGGAGCTCGCTCGTGGACTTCACATTCATCAGGAGTGAGTGCCAGGGAAATACGTGAGTGAGGATAAAGAAGCGAGGGCGACTGGACGGCGGGAGGAGGGAGAGTGGCCCCTTGACTTGGTCGTTACAGAGCACTCCTGGGAGGGGTGCCGGCCCCCAGTCTTTGGAAACCGTGAGGACAGGCTTGGCACAACGAGCAGAGAGCAACCTGGAATGAATCAAGGTTCAGCAAGGAGTGAGACTTTGACTTTTTTAATCAAGAAGAGTGAAGAATATCAAAGTAAAATTAGCTACAAAAACAAGCATTATTTTTCTGAAATGAGAAAATAAGTCACAAAAAATTAGAGAAGTTATCTGGTAAATAGCACTAACAATATACAATCCAAGAAAATCATTAGATAGATTGGTAGATAGATAGAAGATAGATAGATAATAGATAGATAGATGATAGATAGATAGATAGATAGATAGATAGATAGATAGATAGATAGATAGATAGATAGATAGATTTTGTCTGTTAACTAATTAGGCTCGGCATTTATTTACAAAGGCTGGCTTTGCCTGAGCGAGTGGAGAGCGGATATTGATTAGCCAGGACGGTGGTCTAGGAAATGCCAGCACCCCCCTCCAGAGTCTGTAAATCAGTTTGGGTCCTGGGGAGGCCTTCTCCTGTCCTATAAACCTGCTCCGAGGGTGCGCTTGGAGTAAGTTACCTGGTGACCTAGTTAGTGTCTTGATATTTCAGAACAAGCTAGATGAAAGACCTTCCCTTCACTCTGGCGCCTGGTCACCAAGGCCAGCCAGGGTGCAGCTGTAGGAGCCTCCAGTCCTTTGTTTCTGGGGACAAACACCTAGCCAAAGTCAGCCAGAATTGAGAGCAGTGACTGTTGACAAAGTGCCACACTCCAGGGTGGTGCGTGGTGCACAGTGGGTCCTCAGTTGGCCCGGGAAGGACTGGTGATCTTCGGCCTGGGAGCTGGCCCATCGGGCTCTTGGCTGATGGTGAGAGGGCTTCGGTGTTTGGTTCCGCCGCTGGAGGACTCAGGTGCAGTGCTCTAACTGGGCTTGGGGCCTGGGCAGGTATATCTCTCCCCAGCATTCTCTTTTTTAAAATCATAATATTTTTAATTAACTGAAAGCCTTTTGTATTATTTTTTCTACATATTTCAGTTGCATATTGTTGAATACGTCCTTATAGGGCAATGATTTTCTTAAGAAACAATGGAAAGAGAATTCTTTTTTTTTTTAACACAGTTGATTAAAATTGTTTTTCTTTATGGGGGATTAGAAAAGTATCTTTTGTTTTTAATACAGGTATTGTAAATGTCATGTGAATATTTTAGGGTACTGTAAACTTTGGGGAACTTCTATAAAGTTCTTTTTATATACGACCTATAAAATCACAGGGCATTTTATTTTGTCCTGTAAAGTAATTGTAAAGACTCCAAACTGACAATAGTAATTAATCATTTGTCATTGATGTGGACTCACTATAGGGCTATATTAACGCTTTTATGTTATCTTTGTTAATATCAGCATTTCATGTTAAATCAGCGTGAAATTAAATTTTTTTCCACATTCTATTCAAATTATTCTCTCCTATTCATTAATTGGATTACCAAAAAATTTAAAATTCTATTCATTACTTCTTTTCAAAATGTATCTCTTTTAATGAATTACTGCTTTGGTAAGATATGATTTTTTTTTCATTTTTTTTCTTAATATTAAAATAATTTCATTTGATTTTATTACTCCTATCTCTTTCCTTTAAGAGGCTGTAATTTTTTATCTTTTCTCTCAGTTCTTTTATAGTAATTTTTTTAAATATGAAAGAAAGTACTGTGTATGTATATATATATAAATCAGGCACGTATAATTTCTTATTTGGGTGAAATGTTTCAGAACATTATGCAATTACATTTAGAGAATTATCAACTTTAAAATTCTTTCTTTTTTTTCTTGAGTTTGTAAAATGCCATTGTCCCATATTGCAAAGCTTGATTGGTGTGATTGTCACATTTTTGGAATCTGGCTATAGGGAGCCTGAATAGGCTTTTACTGGTGTACAGTTGACTCTTGAATAATGCAGGGGTTACGGATGCTGATCCCCATGCAGTTGAAAATCCACATATAATTTCAGGTTCCCCAAAAACTTAACTAATAGTCTATTATTGACTGGAAGTCTTACCAATAACATAAATATCTTTTAACACATATTTTGCATGTTATATGTATTAGGTACTGTATTCTTACAAAAACGTTAGAAAGAGAAAATGTTTTTTTGAATTGTCACAGATCTCCATAAAAATGTCCAATGTATTTATTGAAAAAAAGCATATTAGTGGGTCCATGAAGTTCAATCCTGGGTCAGCTGTATGTATTTTTTCACAGTTACTTCCATGTATAGTCAAGTTATTATTAGCTGTCTAGTTCAGCAATGGATTTCCAGGAATGTTTCTACTGGAGACTGCACTGACATAGCTGGAATCTTGAATGATGGTAAAGAAAAATCCTCTCATATGAATATGTTATGAGGTCTCATCATTGTTACATGTCAGGAGCAGATATGTGAAAGGGTGAGTTTGTATGAAAAAAAAAAAAACAGCCTTAACCAATTGTGGTTAAAGTATCTTCCTTTTAATCCTGTGGGAATATTGTCAGAACTCTTCCCAGGGCCTCAGAAGGGGCTTATGCAAGGGAGGAGCTCAGAAACTTCAGTGCACTAGCTGTGCAGTGAGTCCAACATGAGAAGCCAGTGAATCTACAGGAGAGTGAAGACGCGGAGACGGGCTTGGAGGGGAAGCCAGAGGAAGTAGGGTCTCACAGAACCCCCTGAGGGTTTTGGCTTTGATTCTAAGGTAGCCACTGAAGGGTTCACAAGGGAAGTAACCTTATTTAATTTATTAACAGAATTGCTTTGACTGCTGACTGGAGAATAACCTTTTCAGGGTAAGGAAGAACCCTTGGAGCCCCATTAGGAAGTTTTTTTTAATAGTTCAGGTGTAAGACGATGGCGACTTAAGTGATTTAAAGTATTACCAGTAATCATTATAGAGGTTAAAAAATGCCTAGACTGGGGCAGTTTTTTGAAGGTAGAGTTGAAAGAATTATTTATTGATGGGTTTGATGAGTGGTGTCAAGCTAAGAAACAAAGTCAAGACAGATAACAACATCTTTGGTCTGAGAATAAGATGTGCCATTTCTAAGACTGCAATGAAGGGAGTAATTGAGATTACTCTGTGATAAACTATCTACACTACACATGAAGTCATACAGTGTTAGTTCAAACTAGGCTTACATTAGTTTAAAAATGTATATTGGAAACTCTAGGGCAATTACTAAAAGACTCTTAAATAGAAATATAATTGGTAGGCTGAGAAAGGAAATAAAATGGAATTTTAGAACATGTTCAATTATAAAACAGAAGGCAGAATAAAAAGGGGATAAAGAAAATTGCCTCTAATAGAACATAGTTACCAATATGGTACCTATCAATCCAGTTATATTAATAATCACATTTAAAATTGCCAATAAAAGATAACGATTGTGATATGGAATAAAAAAAGAATCTAAGTATATATCAACAGATACTCACTTTAAATATAAAGACTCTGATATGGAAGAGTAAAAATAAATGGATGGAAAATGATAGGCCATCCCAGCACTGATTTTTAAAAATCTGGTGTAACTATATTGATTTCACATGAATCACACTTCAGAACAATGAAAATTATCAGGAATAAAGGATGTTACATAATAACAGAGAAGTAAATTCACCAAGAAGTCGTAACACTAAAAATATTTTGAACTAAATTAAAAATGCAACTTACTACATCTTCAGAATTTAGTGAAAACAGTGCTTTGAGGGAAACTTATAGCATTAAATGCCTATGTTAGAACAGAAAGATCTTGAATCAATAATCTAAGCTTGTACCTGAGGCAACTGGAGAAGGAAGAACACACACACACACACACACACACACACACACACACACACACACACACGCAGATTTTAGTCTGACAAACCTATATTGAAATCTTGATAAAAAGGATACCTGCAAAATTTGTGCAACTTTGATACAAGTTCTTAATTTCAAACAACAGAATCCACTCTGAATATTACAGGCAGAAAATAATTTATTAATAGGCAGCTCACAAAATCTTCAGGGAAATGAGAAGAACTAGCCAGAAGCTACGTACCTACAAGCAAAATGCATCTATACTCTAAGATCTACACAATCAAGAGAAATCCTCACTGGCAGTAATGAGGCATGAGAATAGACTCCAGGGGCTCCACTATTGCTGCCTTTTTAGAACCTCTAACATGCTTGTACCCAAAGAAAGAATTCATGTTCAGCATCTTCTGCACATAGACATCTCTAATGAAGTCTCATGATGGTGTATCTGCTTAGAGGAGAAAGACTAGTTCGTCCTTAGTGACAGGGGTGTCTGGGCTGATGAATTCTGACTTGTACTTTTGGAGACAAAACTCATACAATGAAGATTTATTCAAAACCTGGTAGAATGTTCAAGAGATGATGGGCAACCATAAATATTGTCAATCTACTATTCTTGCTTAGTTAGCTCATTTTATGACATCAACTTCTCTTGGTAATGCTGTTTGATAAAACAACATCTGAAAACCTCTTAATACCATGGCTAGACTATATTAAATATTCAAGATGTAGACATTATTGTGGGTCTGTAAAAACTTTTGTATCTGTAAGAAGCTTTAAATATTATATATAGTCAGTCAAGTCCTGCTACCTCTGTCAATGAAACTATTGTACCAGATGCTTAGTCTGATGCTAATAAAAACACAAATTATACAACTGGACTATCTTATTCCTATTATAATTGCACATCTTACAAGGCCACTAAAAATCACTGGCTAAAGGACACTACTATCATGTTCAAATGACAGCTTCAAAACATTAAAACCAACTATGGGCATTCTAAGTTTTTGTACCAATCTGTGGGATTGGATACTGTAAATCCTACCTTAAAAGACTGAGCCCACATACCAACATACCAACAAGCCCAGCTTTCATAAAAGAAAAGGCTGACAGCTAGATCTCAAGTTGTGATCAGTTGCTAAAATAACTCTCATTTTTTGAGACCTTTGGGAAGTTGTCTTTCCTTAGACAAATGCTTTTGCCATAATTTGTGGCATTTCATTTTCTTAGACTTCTACAATCAACAATAGAACTTTTAAAATTTGAAAATGGAAAGCAATGAAAATCAATTTTTTTAAATTATTCAAATTTGTTTTTCTGTCTCATGTACATTTCACAGGCTTAAAAGAAAATCTGTGGAACTGTCAGAGACTATTTAAAGTAAGTAGCTTCCTAAATAAATGCCTTGCCAGTTTGTATTAGAATTGCTTGCCTTATTTAAAAAAAAGGCAGTAATTAAGTGTTTGCCTGATTATATAACTGTTATTTAGAAGTCATTAATGAAAATGGTTTATGGGTTCAAGAGGCATTCTATATTTAAATTAATTATGTTGCTAAAAGCTAGACTAGATTTGCACAATATTCAAAACACTCTAGAAGGTAAACTATTGAATTAACAGAGGCATTGAATGAAGAGGGTATCATTTAAAGTCATAGCTTATATTGTTTGCTATTTTAATATACCTCTATCTAAACATTATTAGTTTTTTTATAATTGAAATGAGAAGTCATATTATTATTAAAAAGTAAAGCAGAAATAAAATAAGGATAAGTGTCAAGTCTTCCTCTTATTATGCCTGTCCCTAGGTTTGCCTGCAAATTCTCTAATTGCAATAAATTGCACTTGTGATTTGGCTAGAGGGAATAATTAAAAAATACTGCAAGGATTGCTGTATTCTATCTGAGAAAGACAAGATCACCAAAGGTAGTTCAAGAAAAAACTGTTAAATGAAGAAATTTTGGAAACAGTGTCAAAAATGTCCATGTTAATTTTTTAATAATTAGAAACTGCTTGAAAAAATAAGAATACTTCAAATGTTAAATTCTAAAGGGTATGAAGTGAAAGTGAGGATTAATTACCTCAAATGAAACTTAGAATAGCTTCTCCTCACCTTAATCAATATTAATCTCACCTCTGTTATCTCTAGTAACAAGCTTCATTTTTCTTATATATTATTGAGGGTAAAATTGAAGTATTTCCAGAATCTCTCACCTGGCCTTAGTGCATCTCCATATTAGGTATTCCCAAGGGATGGTGAGAAGTAGTCAATTTCCACATGTATAGCTGATGACAAGGAAAGGGAAGCAAGGGCATATCTGGACTGGAGAGGTGTTGTTGGGTCCTTTTGCAGCTGGGTCAAAAGAGACATGGATGAGCAGATGTAGATGACTGCCTGTAAGCAATAAACAGGTTTTCTCACTTTATTTCTCCCTTTTACTGATTTTGTCTTCAAAGATTATTTGCCCAGGCTAGGAACATATTATCCCCCCAGAATTACACCTGGTTGTAGATGGCAGGACCTCTGAACACAAAATCTTCATGGGTGTGATGCGTGGGTGGGCTGCCCCTAAGGATGGTGGGAAGTGACGTAGAAACACCCCTGTGGATAGTGGGGAGGCCCTAGCGGCTGCTGCGGTGGAGGGTGATGACTCACCTTTCCCTCAGGCAGTGGTGGATGGTCAGTCTTCACCTAGGAGCCGCATTTCTGTGGGCTTCCATTTGGGAAGCCCCTAGTGGGAAATAGGCCTATGGTAAAGCATATCCTAGATGGATGGGCCCCTCCCCAGAATTGGGGAAGGGTGGAGACACCAGAAGCAATGGAATTAGTTCTCCCTGAAACAGAAGACTGTTTAGAAGTCCTGAGTGGCCGTGTGGTAGCTGGGATTGTGGGATATTTGTTTATCTAGATACTAGAAAAGGTCATTGAGGAGAGTGTAAGATAAATTCTAGCCGAAATAAGCAGGTGACGAGAGGCAACAAAGGGCCAAGCAGTTTATTTGAGCGCAGTCCCGGGCAAGGTTCACCAGTCTACATAAGTGGAACTGGGGAAGTCGTGCCCAGCAGGGCCGGCAGCAAGTTTTTAAAGAAGGCAGGGGGAGGCATAGCAAAGGTATTCAGTGGTGCAGCGATTGGCTCACCTAGGGTACGTGGGGGTCTCTCATTGGCCTTTAGCCAGGTACTGGAAAGTTACCACTACTCTTCTAGCTTGCGGGAGGGCTCTAGTTAGGAACTCCTGGAATGTTGTCCGATCAGACCCTGGAATGTTGTCAGACCAGAACCTGTTGGTCTCTTCGCCTTGTTTGGTGAGGCCTGAGCTTGTCCAGCAGGCTCACTCCTTCCCCTGGTGCCTCCAACCTTACAGAGAGAAACACACTTTGGTGTCACATGGAGGAGCTGGGAGATGACCTATGGGATGCCCTTAGGAAAGAGAGAAAGTTACTGAAAAAAACAGGTTACACTCCCGGAAGATACGTTCGCAGTGAAGGAGGCAGCAGGAGAATCCAGGTTGCAGGAGGCCTTCGGGGAGGGGGAGAGAGAAGTGGTGCTTTCAGCCCTGGAGATGATAGTGGAGATATTAGGAGAGATGAGGGGGTGGGGCTGAGGGCAAGGCCACTGCCTGAGGCACCAGCCTCTTCCAAATTAAAGGCCCACCAGGTTGTAATTAAGAAAATAAAAATGCAACAACTGAGGGCTCACAGCAGGGGGTGGGGAGCAGCCCTCTCCCAGGGTAATGTGGAGCCCTCCATGCTTACCCCATACCCAGGATGTACTGCTGGACATGAGCATCTGGTTCTGGCAGAAGCCTTCAAAACCTCTGCTTATATGAATTTTGCATTTTTGGGGTATGGAAGTGGGAAACATTGTTATGTGGTGTTCTGAAATAGGTAGACTGGCTTCCCTGATGACTCACTCTTCCCTCCAGCACTGGTTGCAAAGTGTTCTACACACCTCAGGAAATTAGGGGCTTCTGGATTAGCTGACAGCAGCCATCAGGGCAGTTTGGTCTAATCAGGGTGATTTACCATACTTACCCACTAGCTGAGAAACATATGCAGAGCTTTAGCAAGTGTTAAAGGACTTGGGCATGAAAAATAGCTTCTGTAATTTGGACCGCTAAGGCCCCAACACTGTTCGCTGTAGAAAGAGAAATCTGGTGCTGCATACAGCTCCCCCATCTCTCTTTGGGTCCCTAGTGACTATTCTTGCCCCCCACATAGAGCAACCCACATGTGAGGCTACTCGTTCTTTAGCAGATCTAGGGGAGGTTGAAATAATAAGAGCACAGGAGTAAATAGTGGCTATGATGGAAAGAAGAGGTGCAAAGGGCCCTATGACAGTAGCTGAATGTTCTCTGATTTATGGCAATCCTGAGTGGTTTCCTGGGCCCCTGGCTGTGCTAGATGGCTATGGGGGTAAGGCAATAAGAGTGAAGAAAGCCCAAATCCCATTGGGGGTAGGGCATGTACACACAAAGAGTATACTGTGTACATTTCTCCCATCCCTGAATATATTTTGGGGGTAGATATACTGCAGGGCCTGTGGTTACAGACCACTGCAGGTGAGTTCAGACTGAGGGTACATGTGGTAAAGGCAGTTCTGAGGGGACATGGTAAGCACTTGCCTGTGACTCTGCCTGTACCTCGGTGGATTAAAAATACTAAGTAGTATTAATTGCCTGGGGACACAAGGAAATTGGAGAAACTCTACAGGAGTTGAGACATATATTGCACTTAGGATTAAAACTTGAGAAATAAAAAGATAATAGAATCATTTACTGAGATGATAGAAATGAGCTTACTGTAGACATGTTATGTTGCCAATATCTGTGAAGTTATTAAGTGTAAATATATGGAGGCAGCCAATGATGTGAGATCTGAAACTAATAAATATCCAGGGTGAATAGGCATCAAATGGTTCATTCATTCATTCAACAAGTGCTTACAGAGAATTCATTTATATAGTCCTAGAACTATTATCCTAGCAATGCAAATACAATGCTGAATGTGATAGATAAGGTCTTGCCTGCCACAGAGAAGTGGGGATGGATAATAAACAATTATACAAGTGATCAAGGTAATTATAGGTACAGGCAGTGCTATGAAGAATATACAAAGATATATTACTGAGAATGACTCAGAACAGCTACTTTCAGACTGAATAGTCAAAGGAGGCATATCTGTGGAGACACGGAAGGAAATATCTGAGTGATAAGAAGGGACAGCATGATGATTACGAGTGTAGGGGCTGAATTTAGAGAAGGAGGTTCATGTTTCAACCTTGTAACATAGGAACCAAGTGGACAAGTTGCTTAAACCTTCTTATCCTCAGTTTCTTCAATTGTAAAGTAGGGGCGATACTAAAATTGAGAAGTCAGTCCATGAAAACCTAAGAAACCTCTTCAATAAATACTGGCAATATTAAATAAAAATCGTAACTCCCTTGCTATGATTTCACCCACCTCCTCAGGGCAGGAAACCATTTGTGAGTTTTCTCAGCCACTAAATTAAAGTGGCCTTTGTTCACAGTGTGCTCTCCATGTATCTCCTTTGCAGATGTACAACAATTGTGAAAAATGGGCTTTGAGTGTAGAATTTACAAATGGCAACTATCAAGCTCACCTCTAAGGCGCACAGAGGACATAATGGATTTGGGGCTGAGAGTCATACTGTATTTAAACTGGAATCCCTTGTTGTACATAAATCCACCTGTTATTATATTTTGTTGTTCAGTAAGCCTGAGTAAACATTTTAATGTGTTTTATAATGACTTCAGTGGCAATTAGGCTTGTTATTCATTGTTTCTAAAGACCTTTGTGGTCCAGGATAATATGAATTGCTTCCTTATTCAGCAGGTTGATAATGACTTCGTTTCTTTTAAAGTATTTCATTTTAAAAATTATTTACTGCTCTCTGCTTATAAATGAAAGCACTAAGCTAGGCTTTTATCCAAAGGAAGGAGTACAGAGATCTTTGATTCTCAACACACTGCCATGTTTCAAATAGCAGGAAAGAAATGGAAGATGGTTTGGTCAAAGTAAAATATCCTTAAGTCTAGTATCTTCTGGTAGTTGGGTAGATAGATATGTGTGAGTGGCATGTGTGAATGGTGTATTTGTGTATAATCTCTGATCAAAATATCTATTTTGTTTTTTTGGTAGGTGAAATATACAAAACAAAAAAGGTGAAGTCATTTGAATGGCTTCCCCCAGAGAAGATCTCAGTTCATTGAAATTGCAAAATAGGGAAAACTCAATTATGATCATTCCTATATATATCTAATCAGAAAAATCAAAGTCACACTTAAATTCATAAAACACATTTTTTTCAGTGGATTGTTTCAATACAATCTCTACGGCATTTAATCAGTAGGCCTAATTTAAACAACTTCATAAAGGGAAGGTTCAATTTTTCCTAGAAAAAAATATGAAAATATTATACTATAAGAAATAAAATATTATTAATATCTTTGAAGCTCCAGGGGCCTCTTCTTGATCAAATTAAGAGTATTACACTCAGTGAAATAAGCCAGGCACAGAAAGATAAGTATCAAATGATTTCACTCATATGTGGAGTAGAACAATAAAGCAAAAACTGAAGGAACAAAACAGCAGCAGACTCACAGAACCCAAGAATGGACTAACAGTTACCAAAGGGAAAGCGACTGGGGAGGGTGGCTGGGAAGGGAGGGAGAAGGGGGAAAATCGGGCATTACAATTAGCACACATAATGTGGGGGTGGGCACGAAGGCAGAGCAAATCAGAGAACACAAGTAGTGACTCTGTAGCATCTCACTACACTGATGGACAGTGATTGTAGTGGGGTATGTGGTGGGGACTTGATAATAGGGGGAGTCTAGTAACCATAATGTTGCTCATGTAATTATACATTAATGATACCAAAAAAGAATTTCAAAAAAAAATTAATCTCTGACTCCCACCAATTGAAACAATTATCCCATTTCTTAATTATTCATTTCTGCATAAATATATATATGCATATATAAATGTGGTTACTTATATTGTGTAAATTGGTTTTACATGTTTTTATCATTTAGAAATCTACCATACTGCACAATATTCCTCTGTAACTTGCTTAACTTTACATTTATTAGGTCCAACACTGTTCAGTAGTCATAGCCCATCCATCTTCATTTCTGTGTAACAGTAATATTACATTATATATGTATTATACATGGCTACATAATGTATCTATGCATAATCCATAATTTATCAATATAAATTAATTCCAAGATTTTTTTTGTTTTGTTTGCTGTTATAAATGATATTGCCAGGAACATTTGTATCCATGTCTCCTAGCATGTAATTCTAGGAGGAGAAATACTAGGTCACAGGGTGTGTGCATCAACTTTACTAAGTAAGCAACTTTATGCAAATAATTGTAATAATTTGCATTGCCACTGGCAGGGTATCACATTTCCCCCTGTAGTGCATTGTAAGGCCTTCACAGTGGTCCTGTTGGAGGGAATGTGGGAAATGTTGCTCTTCCCTCTGAGGAGGCTTTGCATACTATGAATGCATATAAAAACCACCCATTTTATAAAGAAAATATGAATTTAGGAGTTTTTTATTTTTAACTGTAGATGTTTTGCAGTGTGTCTAGTCTGCTGGAATGTCAAGAAGTAGATCCATTGGATTTTTGACATGATAGAGTTTCCCTTAATTTCCAAAGACAGGCTTTCTCCACCTGGGATCACCTTTTGGCTGTTGCTCTATTCTTTTCTTCTTTATCACAAACAAACCCATAAAAGGAATCTCCATGTCTCTATCTCCAAACATTTGGCATTCTCAGATTAGATGTAATTCTCCATCAGTCATTCCATATAATTATTATGATGCTTATCAGTTTTCCTTGATGTTACAATCAATAGCCATGCTGCAACCCTCACCTTTCTTACCCTCAGGATTACATGGATTATATGATGTTTAGTGTTACCATGTTTTATGTATCTATTTACTTTTATTGATGGATAGTTGATATACAATATTGTATTGATTTTTAGTTTATAACACAGTAGTTCAACAGTAACCCAAATTATTGAGTCCTCACTCCCACTAGTGCTGTGACAATCTGTCAACATGGAAAGATGTTATGAACCATTCACTATATTCTCCATGCTGCATTTCCATCCCCATGAGCAGTTTATATTAGGATTAAGATTTTGTGCCTCCTTATCCCCTTCACCCTCCCCACTCACCCACCCCACCCTCCCCTGTTTGAAACACTCTTCTTGGCTTCCATGATACAATTCTTATGTTGTTTCCTTCTTACATCCCTGCTCATAACTTTTCAGTCTCATTTGCTGCCTTATATTAACCAAATATTGAACATTAGGTTTCCTCAAGGCAGAGATCATAGCTCCTCTCTGCCTTCATGATCACTTCCAATTATTTCCATCTGTGCACATGGCTTCAATTTCTTAGACATAAGCAGATGACTTACATATTTGTATTTTCAGAATTGTATATCCAGCTGCTTATTTCTCTCTCCAGAAATTATTCAACATATTCACTTAATATTCAATATGTTCAAAATACACTCTTCTGTAAAAAATTGGTTAAAAACAAAGAAAGAAAACTTGTCTTAATCCACCATTGTCTATCTCAGTGCATGGCAGCAGTATTCACCTTGTCACACAAGCCAGGCTGTAGGAATAACCAACGTTATGTTTTAATGTCATACTAATCTCTCCTCTTCCTCTCTCACACTACTTCCATATAAACAGGTGGATTAGTCCCCTAAATTCTATCTGCATGACTTCTTTCATGTGTTTCCTTTCTACCACAGTGATCTGGAACTATTTACTCAATATCCAAAGACAAAACATGCTCCTTCACCCATACTTTCTTTGAATGATTTAAATTACTTCCTATTGCTTCCAGAAAATACTTGAAATGTGTAAGGAAGTCTCTAAGCTCCGCAGGGTCTGGACCCTACCCCCTTCATCTTACACTTCATCTGTGACATGCCCCACTTGTGATCTAGTCAGAGGGGTGATTGAAATCTCATCACATCTACCTAATCCCAGGACATATGATTCACTCTCACCTCTCCATGGATATCCTGCCTTCACACTTGTACTTACTGTCAAATTCTGCAGGAAACTGCTCAGCTGTCACTTTCTCAGGGATATCTCCCCTGGTTTCACTAACAAGGTCTAATCAGCCTGCTTTATGCTCTAAGAGAACCATTCATGTCTATTATCCATAAGGCTTTTCTGTTTTTTGATTCAGCCTTTCAATAATGTGACTTACAGCTTCAACATTATACTACAAATGCCATGAAACCAAGACCGGCATGTAGGGGTCCTGGTAAGAGTCTCCATGAATGAATTCACATCATGGTGGCCACCAATTCTCTTTTCTTTCTCCCTCTCAACCCCACCTTCCATTTCTATTCATGGTTGTACTTCTCATTGATAAGGAAGACTAGTCTCTTCTAATCAATTTTTTACCAGAAGCTCCACAATCCTAGCCAAATTTTAACACCAAATTTAAAGTCAGTGTCTTCAAAAATCAATTGGTCATACTTTGTGCACTTAGAATGGCATTTTTCTTCTTCCTTCTACTCTTCCTCCCACAGTTTCTGCTTATCTTGTGTCTGAAGCTGACTGTACCAAAATTATAATTAAAAATAAAAGTTATGCAACCCCCACAGATGCTACTTCATCTTAAGCAAGAAACTCAACTCTTGCTTGACCTAGTTCAAGAGCAACAGTAGGCAGCAGTCTGAAGCTGCATTTATGAACCACGTGCCATATAGAATTAGACTAATGTTACTTAGTTTTAATTATCCTCCAATTCACATTATAAGTGTTGTTACCACTAATGTCATTGCTCAATTTCTTTTGGGTCATTAGAAGCAATAGATCATATGGTAAAAGCATGGATTTAAGAGCCAGATGCCCTGAGTTTATGTCATGGCTCAGCCACTTAGTAGCTGTCGGACCTGGGGCAAGGATCCTAGCCTCTTTGTGCCTTCTTTTTATTATCTATATAATGAGAATGGCAATAATTATGGCTCCTGATATTTTAGTTTCAACTTTAAATGTAACATGCTTAAAATAGTAATTAGCGCACATTAGGTACTATGCAAGTGTGAGTTATTATGATCTATCTCTAGTTGGGCTACCTCTGTTTTCTTTCAACTTAGCAAAATTTATTTATAAATCCTTTACCAAGTATTTTTATCACAATGCTTTGAACTTTTTAAATGTTTATTTTTCAAAAGATAATTTGTCTCTTGTTGAGAATTAGGCTTGGGGTTGATTAATGATTGTGCATTGAGTTCCCTATACAGAATTTTATTGTTGTTAACAACTATTTGATCAATAAATATGAGAGATGCCCTCTCAGAAAAAAAAAACTATGTTGTTTGATTTTGTAATTAAAATCTGTTAAAATATTATTTAAACTAACAATGTATATATAGTTAAACATTAAAAAAAAGATAATTTGTCTTGAAAATTCAATTCATCTGAGAGTCATTTGTTTCTATTTCTTTCTTAATAACATGTTGCCCAGTTTCTACATAATTTATTAAATAGATTTGAGGTTATAGTAATAGTTTTTAGCTACACTTGCCAATTTGGCATTTCCTTTAATGTTGAAAACTTTAACCTTAATGAAGGAAAATTCTTAATTTTCATTTCTTTGACTTCAATGTGAATTTGGCCAGCAGGTAATTAAATTAGAAACATGATCCAATATAACTATTTGACTTTTCTTTTTAATTATTTTTCAAATTAAAATCTGAGATACCTAAAAGAAATCTATCAGACACAGATAGTACTCTGATGTTTAATAATCATGAAATTTTAAATAGTTGCAGTTCTAACGTTTTATTTTTCCATGTCCTAGACTTTCTGTCTCCAATAAAATCAGCTATTTTGTCAATATCTTCTAAGATTGAATTTCCATCCAAAATGCAGGAATATCTATATTTCATAAATAATTTGACAAGAAACTTTTCATAATATTCTAGGCCAACCTGGTGGGATGAATATGTATAGAGAAGACTTACTTGTGTGTGTTTTTGCCTTGCTGTAAGTACTTCCAATCTCCCTCCAGGGCAAATATTGTATCTGCTATCTGTAAGCCTATTTTATTCAGTCCCTGGATTTATTATGTAGTGTTGCTTATGTTGTAAACAGCATTTTAAGCTTCATTTTATATTCTCTTTCATCTGTTTAAAAGTTTATTTCAGGAAACACCAAATGCAAACATTTGTCTTTGGTGAATTCTATATTACATTTCAAAATTTCACTTTAGGTATTACTCTTGAAATTCAAGAAGTAATTTTAAAGTCAGTATATTCATATTTAATGGTAATTATTTAAGTTATATACATTCTACCTAATAATTGCCCTCCTCTGGGATTATCTGTTCTTTGTACTCAAGGTTTCAGAGGAGAACATGGGAAATGGTGAAGAAATAGATGACTGACAAGTCAGTCGTTTCCACTTACATCCAATTTATTGTTTTACTTCAAATAAAAAAATGTGAATAATACAATGAATGCCACTAATTTTATTGTTATAATTGCATAGATTTTCTTTTTTCTATATTCTACACTACTTTCTAAATAGTATTTTTTTAATTTAAAATTTATGAGCATCACAGAAGTTTTATTTAGTCGAGACTAACTTGGAAGCAATAAATGTTGGTAGATTCCATTTGAACTATGTCTCAAGAATATGAATCCTGGACATTAGGATAGATTTAAACTTAAAATGAGATTATGAGCTCATATAAACTGCTAAAAATTTTGCTTCAGTTTCTGCTTTCCAAAAATCCACTATGCTAATAACCTGCTGAAGTTCAAAGTTATTGAAATAAAGGCCTAATTCCAGATGATTTTTGTGTACATTTAAGTTTCATGATCCTTTATTTGTTTTGCATTGAAGTGGTCGATTTCCATACAAAAACTAATACTCTTTTAGAAAAAATAGACAGTAAGCCATAATTATATCTCAAACCTACATAAATTAGTTAATCTAGTTTCTAACTAGCTTTTGAAGGTAGAGATGTGTGGATTGACAAAGCAGTTACAAAAGAAGAAAAGAGAATATATCAACCTAAAGCTTTTTACCTAATGTGTATTTTTCATCCAAACAGGTTAAAATAATCAGGGACAAATAATTTAAAATCTCTTTTTTGTCAAAATCACTGACTGAACACAATTACATACATCCAAAAGAAGAGAAAGACACAAAAAATGAACTAAATAAAATTAGTTTTTGTAGTTCAGTAATACAGCTTTTCCATTAATATAGGATGTGCTCTACTGACAGTGTTCTGAAAACATGTAATAACTGACAATATTAAGTGATCAATATTTCACTTTTCAGAAAATGCATTAAAGTACTTGGCATTGTACATAAGTGATGTTATTTAAATTCACATATGTTACACTATCATGTAGTTTGATTTGAATTTATAGAGGAAAATTAGACTACATTGTGGCCCTTATGCTCAAAGTCAATCACAATTTTATTTGGTACTTGTCTTGGAAATCCTGGTTTGTAAGGATATATTTGCACACTGTACATACATCAAGGCATAATGAGCATATTGGAATGTTTCACTTGGAGATTGGCTTTACTTCTCCTTCAGATACAGTTTTGTTACTTTAATTTGGTTTCTCTTCATTGGCAAGTCCTTGGATACTTTTCTCCTTTAGAGTTTAAAGCTGTTGTATTATCCTATAAACATTTTCTGGCTAAATTGAATTTTTAAAGTTCACTACTAAATACAAACAGGAACCACTTTTCACTTTCATGTTTTAAATACAGACTTCCCAAAGTTTCAGTAGCAGCATTTCACAAAAGTAGTTTTAGACTGTCATATGACTTACTATAACTAGTTTGTCTTATTTGCAAGTTTATTTCTCTTTATTGATAACTAAGATGCAAAATTTACTAAAATACTATTTTTACAAGGAACCTAATTACTTGCAATTTTCTTATAATGTTAGATTACACATAAGTAAGATAGAGGACCTTTGCTTCCAGATCATAGCATGCTGCCGCCAGTGGTAGTAGAAAGCCCAGCCCCTGGAGCCAGAGCTCCCGGGCTCAGATGTTGACTCTACCACTTACTAGTTGGGAGAGATACTTGACTTCTATGAACCTCACTTCAGATTCCTCATCTGGAAAGTGGGCACATACACCTGCCCATAGTTATACCCACAGGGTTGTTATGAGCTAATTTTTTAAAATAATAAAAACAGTACCTGGTACATGGTAATTGCAACATAACATTTGTTAAATAAATCACAATATTAGCCTCCTGCAAAAATTTGGAATTTGCTATATACGATAAGAACATTTGCAGGTACCTGTATTAAATAACATTGTATTATATTCCAAAGCCTAATGACATGTCTGCCATAGTTTAATCTTGGTTGTTGGTGAATTCATGTGAAGGAAAGCACAGTTCATATTTTGGATGATATCAGAACCTGTTTCTCTACAAAAGGGGAATAATACAGTGGAATCTCATCTATTGTGGGTTTTATAAGAAGCAGTATTGTTTTCATAGTAACACTTTATTTTTAAAAAGCTAATACAGTTAAAAACTCACCTGATTTTCCTTTTTTCTTTCTCCCTTGATGGACTTAACCACTCTCTGAGGTTGGTGAGTGTCATTCTCAGTGGCATTTTATTTTCAGATTAAAAAAAAATAAAGCTTGTAATAGCATTTATTTCTTTTGTTTGTTTTTCATTGAGATGTTATTGACATATAACGTGGCATAAGTTTAAGGGGTACAGAAAGTTGATTTGATACATTTATTTTACAATATTTGTTGTTGGAAAGTTTTCCTAAATACATCACTCCATTTCCCCACCTCTAGTCTCTTTCCCAAAATACACTATGGAAGGCTATTACTTTAAGATTAAGGGTATCAGGTTAAGGTACCACATATGAGTGAGATCTCATAGCATTTCTTTCTCTGTCTGATTTATTTCTTTAGTGCAATGCCCTTAAGATCCCTCTATGTTGTCACAAAAGAAATGCTTTGATGGCAGAATAACATTCCACTGTATATACATACTTGGTGTTCCTTACCCATCCATCAGTCAACAAGCACTTAGTTTCTATGTCTTGGCTAGTGGGAATAATGCTTCAGTGAACATGGGTGCAGATCTTTCTTTGATACAGTATTTCCATTTCTTTAAGATATATATCCATAAGTGAGGCTTCTGAATCACATGGAAATTCTAATTTTTTGAGGAAACTCCATACTGTTTTCTACAGTGGCTGAACCAGTGACATTCCCAGTACACAGGGTTCCCTTTTGTCTATATTTCACTGTGGTTTTGATTTGCATTTTCCTGATAATGATATTGATCATATTTTCATGTACCTTTTGGCCATTTAGATGTATTCTTGGAAAACCGTCTGTTTAGTTCCCTTGCTAATTTTTAAAAATTGGATTTTTTTTATCTATTGAGTTGTATGAGTTCAATTTCAATCTTTTACATCTCAATATCCAGTTTTCCTGATGCAATTTATTGAAGAGACTATCCTTTCCCCAGTGAGTGTTTTTGGCTCCTGTGTTAAATGTTAGTTGACCATACATGCATGGGTTTATTTCTAGGCTCTTTATTCTGTTCCACTGGTCTATGTGGTGTTTTTATGCCAATCTATTTCTGTAATATCCAGTTGTAATGTCTCTTCTTTGAAAATTTCTTTCAACATGTTTTTTTAAACACTTTTTAAAATACATTGCAGAGTGGGCATTACACTCATTTATAAAAATAACACTATTCTCAGCACATCAGGCATGCAGCACTCTTACAAACTTCTTTAAATGTGTTTTAAAAATGTCACAAAATGAATTAGAGAATGGCCATCATATCCATTCCCTAAAATAGCATTTCTTTCAGATTAGGAAAATTGTATTTTATTTTCGGTTTTTTAATACCCAAAATGTTTTAATCATTGTAATATTTCAAACATTTGGGGAATAATACAGCAAAACCTCATCTATTGTGGGTTTTATAAGAAGTATTGTTTTCATAGTAACGCTTTATTTTTAAAAAGCTAATACAGTTAAAAACTTGCCTGATTTTCCTTCTTTCTTTCTCCCTTGTTGGACTTACCACTCTCTGAAGTTGGTGAGTGTCATTCTCGGTGGCATTTTATTTTCAGATTAAAAAAAATAAAGCTTGTAATAGCATTTGCTATTTCTTTTGTTTGTTTTTTATTGAGATGTTATTGACATATAACATTGCATAAGCTTAAGGGGTACAGAAAGTTGATTTGATACATTTATTTTACAATATTATTACCAGCATAGTGTTAGCATTCTAACCTCAGAGAGAAAGGGGCAAGGGTTTTATGGAATTTTAGCCAAATAGTTCAGATTAAATAAAGCTGGCTTTAGGGAGAGCTGGTCACAAACAATTCTAGGAAAATGAAGGAATTATTCTCAGATATTAGCAGCTGCTGGTTGATGGTCTTAATTGAGTTGGGAGAAATAGGCAGGACCCAAGGCCATGTACAAGAGGGCAGGAGGGAATAGCTAGGGGTTCCAAGTACACACAAAATGAACAGCACAAAGTTTTCCATCTTTCAGTTCCTCTTATGCATATTTCAGTATATTCTGAGAGAAAGAAGGACTACATAATCTATGGTTTCCAGAAGCAGTGTACCTGTATATTATTTTGCCCTTTCCACTAAATAAGATTATGTGTTTATACTTTAAAGACAGAGTCTTTTTCAAACTCTTAGGAAAGAAACACTGATGACTTTTTAGGAAAGTTGATATTTATAAGACTTCTGTTTTAGTCTCCAAGAGAGGAAAGAAATACTTGCAGGCCTCTTCTACTCACTTGCTTGTTCCTGTCCACTGATAAAAGAGTGATTTAATTGATGGTACAGAAAGACAGTACTGAGTGAGCAAAGCCAAGCCTTTTATCAGCATTTACTCTCTCAGAGTAGGGATGGACCAACCGTGTCATTATATCCACTCCAGGCTCACATGCTCAATAAGCTTTCCATACTAAGTCTGTTCTACTAAGGGAAGCTGTCTGCAATTGTGTAGATGCTAAGAATTAATAGTGTAGGAGGCATAATTTCAGTTTTGAGACCAAGCTGGGTTCTCCAAGACAGTTTTACCAATTATAAGGCAGATATTTTAGTCTCTATGCCAATACTTTGTGTCTAATTCTCAATTGTTTCAGAGCCCATAAGGGAAGGGATAGGATTAGTTGACTGACCACTCATTTATCATTTGATATTTTTTTAAAAAATAGAATCCCTTTTTAATGAGGCACCTTGAAGGCAAGTGTTTGTGGAAAACACCTTAGTTGCCTGGAGGAAAACTGCACAGAATCAGTGGCTTTCAAATGTTGTATGGACTTCCTGTTGCCAGTACAAGGTTGGACAACTACTCAACTAGGCGATAGGGATCAGAATAAAAAATTCTTGATTAGTGAAAAGCAGTTCGAGATAATAACATAAACATGAGCTGTAGAGAATGAATACTGGCTTCAAATTCTGGTTCCTGCACTTGTCAGCTGAGAAGCACATTTCAAGTAAGTCATGTATAAAATTCAAAGATAAATTTTGTAGATTTACTACAACAGCACATACAGAAGTCACTCCATAGTATTTTTTGTTGAACATGACAGAATGAAGGGTGTGCAAACACAATGCTTAACACAGAGTGGGAACTGAATAAATACTAGTTCTTATGCTATTATTTTAATAATAACAATAATAAAAAAATCTGGTGGGTTCCCTTTAGTTCTTTTCTGAACGCATTATACAGTAAGTTTACTGATGATTTTTAGAAGTACATTGTTAGAAAAATCTTGGCAGTCAACAGGATTTTGACAGAAGAAAGAATAACAAATATGTTAATAACAGAATTAGGATTTAAAATGCAATCAGAACATGGAATAATGAGCTGAAAATAACTAGATGAAACATACAGAAATTTGTAAAAAGCACTTGTTCCTTATAATGTAGCAGTAGTGAAAGTAAAATTATTGAATAGTCTAAATAGAAGCCTAATATGAATAAGTGATATCATGTAACTACTTTACAATATATTATATTAGATTCCATTAATAGAAGTAACTTTCAAATATAGCTAAGAAAATATCTGGGTTCTCTGTGCTACCAAGATCACATTAAAAAATAATACTAAAAACTGGGGGCATGTTCAAAGGAGGCAGGCCAGGAGGAAAATAGGAAATAAGCCAGTAAATCAAGACTGATTGAAATACAGGGGGTCTGCTTATCATATATGAAGGAAGGTTAATAACTATGTAGATATCTTCAAAATTCTTGAAGAACTGTTAAGTAAAAGAAGGGCATATTCACTTTACTTGACCCCAGAAGTTAAAATAAGCATTATCAGGTGACCCATAGAGGGAAATCCGATTTAGGTCAGTCTTTTGAATAGCATAGAGCTTTTAAAAATTGAACAGATTTCCTCCAGTGACTGCAAGGTACAAAACTGAATGCTGGGAATCACTTATTTACTAAATGGAATGTTTAGGTTACTTCTCAATGACCTTTATATCCCAAGACTATTCTTAAGATATTATATTTATTTTCCTAACATTGAAGAATGCTAAAGAATTTTTAAAAATCATGGTCCTATTTCCAGTGTCAATACTTGTAAAGTTTAAGTGAATATTTTTCAAAGAAATAATCTAATCAGAGGAGGTGGAGCCAACATGGTGGCGTGAGTAGGACAGTGGGAATCTCCTCCTAAAAACATATATATTTTTGAAAATACAACAAATACAACTAATCCTAAAAGAGACACCAGAAGACACAGGACAACAGCCTGACTACATCGACACGTGCGAGAGCCCAGCGCTTGGTGAAAGGGGTATGATACAAGCCCTGGCCGGAGGGGCCCCAGCACACCTCCCCCCAGCTCCCGGAGGGAGGGAGAGGGAGCCCAGGACTGCTAAACACCCAGCCCCAGCCACCCACACCAGAGCGCAGACACAGTGCATGCATGGAGGGCTGGAAACGAGAGAAATAGGGCAGCAAGACCTCTGAGCAGGTGCCGAAGCTGATGCCCCTGTGACAAAGAAAAGTCAGTGCTCTTTGAAAGTCTTAAAGGGACAGGGATTTAACAGCTAGACGGAAACAACACAGGTCACAGACCAGTGCCTGGAAATTACAGGGAAAACTGGGCGCACTAACCTCCAGGGCAAAAGCTCTGAGACTCCTCACGGAGGTAAACAGCCAAACAACCCCCCCATCCATTACCCCACTGGGCGCTGCAAAAGCAGAGAAACAGCCTAAGGCAGACCCCGCCCCCTCAGAAAGGGAGTTTTCTCCATATTGGCCGGGCAAGACACAAAGATCCAGTCTACACGCAATTACCCAACACAAGCCACTAAGGGTTGCAGTTGCCCAGTAAAGAAAGGCCAGTAGCAAGTGAAAAGTTTGGCCCTCCCAGATGACAGTCAATAGCAACTGTCAACATGAAAAGGCAAAAAAATATGATCCAAACAAGACTAACCCAGAAAGCTTCGGTATCTGCTATATCCCTGAGAAGGAACCTGGGGAGATAGATTTAGCCAGTCTTCCTGAAAAAGAATTCAAAACAAAAGTCATAACCATGCTGATGGACTTGCGAGAAATATGCAAGAACTAAGGAAGGAGAATACAGAAATAAAACAAGCTCTGGAAGGACTTCAAAACAGAATGGACGAGATGCAAGAGACCATTAATGGACTAGAAAACAGAGAACAGGAATGCAGAGAAGCTGATGCGGAGAGACATAAAAGTATCTACAGTAATGAAAGAATTCTAAGAGCGCTGAGTGACCAATCAAAAAGGAACAATATCTGCATTATAGGGGTACCAGAAGAAGAGAGAGAAAAAGGGATAGAAAGTGTCTTTGAAGAAATAATTGCCGAAAACTTCCCCAAACTAGGGGAAGAAATGGCCTCTCAGACCACAGAGGTACACAGAACTCCCATGACAAGGGATCCAAGGAGGGCAACACCAAGACACATAATAATTAAAATGGCAAAGATCAAAGACAAGGACAAAGTATTAAAGGCAGCAAGAGAGAAAAAACAGGTTACCTACAAAGGAAAACCCATCAGGCTATCATCAGACTTCACAACAGAAACCCTACAGGCCAGAAGAGAGTGGCATGATATACTTAATGCAATGAAACAGAAGGGCCTCGAACCAAGACTACTGTATCCAGCAAGAATATCATTTAAATATGAAGGAGGGATTAAACAATTCCCAGACAAGCAAAAGATGAGGGAATTTGCCTCCCACAAATCACCTCTTCAGGGCACCTTACAGGGACTGCTCTAGATGGGAGCACTCCTAAAAAGAGCACAGAACAAAACACCCAACATATGAAGAAGGGAGGAGGAGGAATAAGAAGGGAGAGAAATAAAGAATCATCAGACCACATTTGTAATAGCTCAAAAAGCGAGTTAAGTGAGACACTAAGATAGTAAAGAAGCGATCCCTGAACCACTGGTAACTACAAACTTAAAACCTGCAATGGCAATAAGTTCATCCCTTTCAATAATCACCCTAAATGTAAATGGACTGAATGCACCAATCAAAAGACACAGAGTAATAGAATGGATAAAAAAGCAAGACCCCTCCATATGCTGCTTACAAGAGACTCACCTCAAACCCAAAGACATGCACAGACTTAAAGTGAAGGGATGGAAAAAGATATTTCAGGCAAAAAACAAAGAGAAGAAAGCAGGTGTTGCAATTCTGATATCAGACAAAACAGAGTTCAAAATAAAGAAAGTAACAAAAGACAAAGAAGGACATTACATAATGATAAAGGGCTCAGTCCAACAAGAGCATATAACCATTATAAATATATATGCACCCAATACAGGAGCACCAACATACCTGAAACAAATATTAACAGAACTAAAAGAGGAAATAGAATGCAATGCATTCATTCTAGGAGATTTCAACACACCACTCACTCCAAAGGACAGATCCACCAGACAGAAAATAAGTAAGGACACAGAGGCACTGAACAACACACTAGAACAGATGGACCTAAAAGACATCTACAGAACTCAACATCCAAAAGCAGCAGGATAAACATTCTTCTCAAGTGTACATGGAACATTCTCCAGAATAGACCACATACTAGGCCACAAAAAAAGCCTCAGTAAATTCCGAAAGATTGAAATCCTACCAACCAACTTTTCAGACCACAAAGGCATAAAACTAGAAATGAACTGTACAAAGAAAGCAAAAAGGCTCACAAACACATGGAGGCTTAACAACATGCTCTAAATAATCAATGGATCAATGACAAAATAAAAATGAAGATCCAGCAATATATGGAAACAAATGACAACAACAACACAAAGCCCCAACTTCTGTGGGACACAGCAAAAGCAGTCTTAAGAGGAAAGTATATAGCAATCCAAGCATATTTTAAAAGGAAGAACAATCCCAAATGAAAGGTCTAATTTCACAATTATGGAAATGGGAAAAAGAAGAACAAATGAGGCCTAAGGTCAGCAGAAGGAGGGACATAATAAAGATCAGAGAAGAAATAAATAAAATTGAGAAGAATAAAACAATAGCAAAAATCAATGAAACCAAGAGCTGGTTCTTCAACAAAATAAACAATATAGACATAATACCCATTCTCCTTAAAGTTTTCCAAAAAATAGAAGAGGAGGGAATACTATCAAACTCATTCTATGAAGCTAACATCACCCAAATACCAAAACCAAAGACCCAACCAAAAAAGAAAAGTACAGACCAATATCCCTGATGAATGTAGATGCAAAAATACTCAACAAAATATTAGCAAATCGAATTCAAAAATACATCAAAAGGATCGTACACCATGACCAAGTGGGATTCATCCCAGGGATGCAAGGAAGTTACAACATTTGAACGTCCATCAACATCATCCACCACATCAACAAAAAGAAAGACAAAAACCACATGATCATCTCCATAGATGCTGAAAAAGCATTTCACAAAGTTCAACATCCATTCATGATAAAAACTCTAAGCAAAATGGGAAAAGAGGCTAAGTACCTCAACATAATAAAGGCCATATATGATAAACCCACAGCCAACATTATATAGAACAGCAAGAAGTTGAAAGCTTTTCCTCTGAGATCGGGAACTAGACAGGGATGCCCACTCTCCCCACTGTTATTTAACATAATACTCATAATACTGGAGGTGCTAGCTGTGGCAATTAGACAAAACAAAAAAATACAAGGAATCCAGATTGGTAAAGAAGAAGTTAAACTGTCACTATTTGCAGATGACATGATACTGTACGTAAAAAACCCTAAAGACTCCACACCAAAACTACTAGAAGTGATATTGGAATACAGCAAAGTTGCAGGATAAAAAATCAACACACAGAAATCTGTGGCTTTCCTATACACTAACAATGAACCAACAGAAAGAGAAATCAGGAAAACAACTCCATTCACAATTGCATCAAAAAAAAATAAAATACCTAGGAATTAACCTAACCAAAGAAGTGAAAGACTTATACTCTGAAAACTACAAGTCATTCTTAAGAGAAATTAAAGGGGACACTAACAGATGGAAACGCATCCCATGCTCGTGACTAGGAAAAATTAATATCGTCAAAATGGCCATCCTGCCCAAAGCAATATACAGATTTGATGCAATCCCTATGAAACTACCAGCAACATTCTTCAATGAACTGGAACAAATAATTCAAAAATTCATATGGAAACACCAAAGACCCCGAATAGCCAAAGCCATCCTGAGAAAGAAGAATAAAGTAGGGGGGTCTCACTCCCCAACTTCAAGCTCTATTATAAAGCCATAGTAATCAAGACAATTTGGTACTGGCACAAGAAGAGAGCCACAGACCAATGGAACAGACTAGAGAATCCAGACATTAACCCAGACATATATGGTCAATTAATATTTGATAAAGGAGCCATGGACATACAATGGCAAAATGACAGTCTCTTCAACAGATTTTGCTGGTAAAACTGGACAGCTACATGTAGGAGAATGAAACTGGACCATTGTCTAACCCCATATACAAAAGTAAACTCAAAATGGATCAAAGACATGAATGTAAGTCATGAAACCATTAAACTCTTGGAAAAAAACATAGGCAAAAACCTCTTAGACATAAACATGAGTGACCTCTTCTTGAACATATCTCCCCGGGCAAGGAAAACAACAGCAAAAATGAACAGGTGGGACTATATTAAGCTGAAAAGTTTCTGTACAGCAAAAGACACCATCAATAGAACAAAAAGGAACGCTACAGTATGGGAGAATATATTTGAAAATGACACATCCGATAAAGGCTTGACGTCCAGAATATATACAGAGCTCACACGCCTCAACAAACAAAAAACAAATAACCCAATTAAAAAATGGGCAGAGGAACTGAACAGATGGTTCTCCAAAAAAGAAATACAGATGGCCAACAGACACATGAAAAGATGCTCCACATCGCTAATTATCAGAGAAATGCAAATTAAAACTACAATGAGGTATCACCTCACACCAGTAAGGATGGCTGCTATCCAAAAGACAAACAACAACAAATGTTGGCGAGGCTGTGGAGAAAGGGGAACCCTCCTACACTGCTGGTGGAAATATAAATTAGTTCAACCATTGTGGAAAGCAGTATGGAGGTACATCAAAATGCTCAAAATAGACTTACCATTTGACCCAGGAATTGCACTCCTAGGAATTTACCCTAAGAATGCAGCAATCAAGTATGAGAAAGACCAATGCACCCCTATGTTTATCGCAGCACTATTTACAATAGCCAAGAATTGGAAGCAACCTAAATGTCCATTGATAGATGAATGGATAAAGAAGATGTGGTACATATACACAATGGAATACTACTCAGCCATAAGAAAAGGGCAAATCCTACCATTTGCAGCAACATGGATGGAGCTGGAGGGTATTTTGCTCAGTGAAACAAGCCAAGCAGAGAAAGAGAAATACCAAATGATTTCACTCATCTGTGGAGTATAAGAACAAAGGAAAAACTGAAGGAACAAAATAGCAGCAGAATCCCAGAACTCAAGAATGGACTAACAGGTACCAAAGGGAAAGGGACTGGGGAGGATGGGTGGGTAGGGAGGGATAAGGGAGGGGGAGAAAAAGGGGGGTATTAAGATTAGCATGCATGGGGGGGTGGGGAGAAAGGGGAGGGCTGTACAACACAGAGAAGACAAGTAGTGATTCTACAACATTTTGCTACGCTGATGGACAGTGACTGTAAAGGGGTATATAGGGGGACCTGGTATAGGGGAGAGCCTAGTAAACAAAATATTCGTCATGTAAGTGTAGATTAATGATAAAAAAAAAAAAGCAGTTCCTGTGTGGTGACCTCCAATGAGTTCTACACAATGATATAAAGGGCATATAAAAGTGTAGGCAAAGGGTCTGTTTGTGTTTATACAGAGGATCAAAGCCTAATTTGGCTACCCTGAAAATGAACTAAGATACAATATGAAAAAGAACTTTCAACATCAGCACTCTCGGGAGGACTCATGCCAGAAGATGATCATCAGAAAACCCCAACAAAGATCCATGCACTGATACAGGTGTAGATGCTCCCATTCCACCAGTTCCTGGACTTGCCATGGGAATGAAGAAGGAGATATCTAAGCCGGCCTGTGCATACAGTATAACAACGAATTTGACTGGATCTACACTGTTGGAACTCAACCAAGAATTAGGAGAAGTGCAAATTGTAGTGCTCCAAAATCTTACAACTACAGACTATTAAAAGACTACAGACTATTACTGTTAAAAGAACATATGGGATGTGAACAGTCCCCAAGAATGGGTTGTTTTAATTTGTCTGATTTCTCTCAGACTGTTCAAGTTCAGTTGGACAATATCCACCATATCATAGATAAGTTTTCACAAATCCCTAAGGTGCCTAACTGGTTTTCTTGGTTTCACTGGAGATGGCTGGTAATTACAGGTATGCTTTGGTTATGTAACTGTACTCCTATTATGTTAATGTGTGTGCACAATTTAATTAGTAGTTTAAAACCTATACATGCTGAAGTTACTCTACAAGAAGATATGTCAAAGAAATAATCAATCTTCCCATGTTTTCTTCCACCTGCTACTTCTATAGCTTTTCTTCTTCCTTCCTAATTACAACCCTTAAATAGAATTCGTGCCTCATATTGAATTTACCGAGTATCATAATTCTTCCAAGTGGTAAAGGTACCTCAAGACAAATGCTGGGCATAGAAGCCACAGGGCATAAATATGCAAAGAAGTAAAAAGCTAACCTTTTCAAACAATAAGGCTTCTCTCTCACTTACCTACTTTACATTTCCCTGTATGGACCCGGAAGATGACTGGTTAGCCATAGATGGGTAAGATTCCTCAAGGGAGGAACAACCCAAGACAGGCACAGTCACATGGGGCCATCAGGTGAGAAAATGGGGATCAACAGAGGTGAGGCTTAGAACCTCCCCACCCCTGTTCTGAGAGAAATCTTCTGCATACGTGGATGTTTTATTGCCCCTGTCTAGCTTGGATTAACACATAGTCTACAGGCACACACCTGATCATCTACATTTGCTCTCTTACAACACTAAACTATGTTTTCTACCTTTATCTTGTATCTACCTACCACTTTAGCATTTTATTAAAAATAATAAGAAGAAAGAGAGAAATGTGGTATCCACATATAAATCAAGTGTAAAAATCAAATGAATATTCATATTTGAACTGACTGTTTATAGTTCATAATGCGTGATCAAAACCAAAGCCTCTGTGATGACTGCCCTTGTAATGTTCACCATGTAACTTATTCACTATGTAAGAATTTGTTCTCCATGTAAGAACTTATTCGTTATGCTTCAGAAGATTGGAGACTGACGAAAATTAGGCTTGGAGTGGATTAATGATTGTGCATTGAGCATTGACCCCCCTATACAGAATTTTATTGTGGTTAACAACTATTTGATCAATAAATATGAGAGATGCCCTCACAAAAAAAAAAGTACACACTTCCAATTGTAAAATAATTAAGTAAATGGGATGTAATGTATAGCATAAGGAATATAGTCAAAATATTGTAACAACTTGGTATGGTGATAGCTGGTACCTAGAATTATCATGTATATAAATGTTAAATCACTGTGTTGTACACCTGAAACTAATGTAATACTGTGTGTCAACTACCCTTCAATAAAAAATACTTATCTAAAAAAAAAAAAAGAAATAATCTAATCATTCACTTAAAGATCCTGTGAAATGTTTGAATATTTAAATTGTAATTTGACATTTTGGGCATCAACTTTCCATTTAAAAAGTATTTGATATGCAAGGTCTGAAAAGGTTATTTAAAAAATTTAGTTCCTTTGCCATTTTTATGATCAAATTCATTACATCTGATGAACACTGATATGTTGGCTGTTATTAAAAGTTACTCAAACCTACTTTTTCTTGGACACTGTTTCTGCCATTTAATTTTGCATCCTGCATCATGAGTAAGAAATCATGTACAGTGAGATGGAGTAGTAAATACAAAACAAAACACAAACACCTGTTGACATAGATCCATGGTTTGAATGTGACTAAGAAACCATAATAATCTATTAAGATAATAGAAATTATTTTAATTTATCCATTTCTGGTTATGACAGAAAAACTTACATAGGATCTGCTTTCCAATAAACAACTCTAAAGGCTAAACAAATTACATGAATAACTTTTCACTGCATTGGAAAGAAACCAACAAAGTGCTGTACTCCTAGAGAGCAGAAAAGCATAAGCGGTGAGCCCCATTTCACTCAGGATTTATCCCTGAAGGCATTTTTCAAAGTGCTACCAGGGATTAAGAAAAAAATACAGCATCAGTCTCACATGGTTAAAGAAGCAAGGACTAACAAAAGAGTTGAAATTCAATGGCAGGTAACAGATAAGAGGCCATGGAATACAAACCCAAATATCTGAGTAGATATTTCAAGGGTAATCCAGTGGTTAAAGAAGTTGCAGTTCAATCTCAGCCAGACTGAAGACACTACAGAGGACAAGACAGTTCAACTGAGATCCCAGAAAGGCCAATACTGGGGATAGAAATCATGTCATAGGAGGGGAAAGTTAAGCTGTAAGAGTAAGGAAAAACTGAAATAGACCAACCTTAATAAGTCCTGGTAGCGAATATTGACAGGAAACAAGTGATTTGTAGTAAACAAAACTAAGACCACTAAGATAGGGTACAAATGAAAAAGATAATATAGGAGTAATAAAAATAATTGGTCTTTAATCTAAAAGAAAAAAAGAAAGGAGCAATAAAGAAACAATAAGCAGTAGACAAATCCCTTGCTAGACTTACCAAGGAAAAAAGAGAAAGGATACACAGAGGGAAAATCAAAAATGAGAAAGGAATAGTTACAACTGACACCACAGAAATACAAGGAATTATTAGAAAATTCTATGAAAAATTATATGTCAATACATTAGGCAACCTAGAAGAAATGAACAAATTCCTAGAAATGTATCTCCTTCCAAAGCTGCCCCAGAAACAAGCAGAAAATCTGAGCAGACCAATTACCAGTAATGAAATTGAATTGGTATTAAAAAAATTCTCAACAAACAAAATTCTGGGATGAGATGGCTTCAGAACAGAATTCTACCAAACATTTAAAAAAGCTGATACCCATCCTTAAAGTATTCTAAAAAGTAAGAGAGGGAATACTTCCAAACTCATTCTATGAGGCCAGCATCATTCTAATACAAAAACCAGACAGAGATACTACCAAAAAAAAGTATAGACCAATATCCCTGATGAACTTAAATGCAAAAATCCTCAACAAAATATTAGCAAACCAACTTCAAAAATACATCAAAAGGATCATCCATAACAACCAAGTAGGATTTATTTCAGAGATGGAAGAATAGTACAATATTCATAAGTTAATCAATGTGAAACACCACATTAACAAAAAAAGATAAAAATCATGATTATCTCAGTAGATGCGGAAAAAGCATTTGATAAAATTCAACATTAATTCATGATAAAAACTCTCATAAAAATGGGTATAGAGGGTATATATCTCAACATAATAAAGTCTGTATACAATAAACCCACAACTAGCATCATACTCAATAGTAAAAAACTGAAAGAACTTTCTCTAAGATCAGGAACAAGAAAAAGATGTCCACTTTCACCACTGTTATTCAGTATAGTATTGTAAATCCTAGTCATGGCAATCAGACAAGAAAAGGAGATAAAAGGCATCTAAATTGGTAGGGAAGAAGTAAAACTGTCACTATTTGCAGATGACATATGCTTTATAGAGAAAACCCTAAAAAGTCCACCAAAAAACTACCAGAACTAATAACTGCATATAGCAAAGTTGCAGGATACAAAATTAACACACAGAGGGAAGCAGAAAAAAGATGACAGTGTAGGAAGGCACAACAAAAACTCCTCCCAAAATCATACAGAAGATGAAAATAAAGCAAATACAACTAGGCCTGAAATCAACCTGAAGACTGCAGAGCTGACCAACTACATCTGGGGAAGAAGAGAAAACCCTACAGAAATGGGTAGAGTGACAAAACTATAATCTGGTGGGACTCAAGCCCTCCCCGACCCTTGCCCACAGGCAGGGGGAAGAAGAATAGAGCAGAGAGGGAGTAGAAGCCCAGAACCCTGGACACCTGGCCCTGGAGACCTCTGGTAACACAAGGCCACATTGCATGGTACCCTGGTGATCGGTAGAGATGGACAGCAGAGACATGCAGAACATTCAGGGAGGTGAGATCACAGCCACCTGTGGAAAACAGGCACATTCTACCAACCGCCCAAGAAAGAAAGCAGAGAAGGCAGTTTGAAAGACTTCTCAGCAGTGAGAGGGGTGCCAGAGGGACAAGGATTGCACAGTACTCTCTGTTTAGGAGAAAGGTCAGGTGAACAATACCTCCTGAGCCCACCCTGAGCCCAACAGGTTGGGAGCCCTTAGGAACTCCAGATGCTCCATTCCCCTCATCTGCAACACTTCCCAGAGATTCCTCACAGTGATGTGTGTTCTGCAGGCCAGCAGTGAAATTAAATTTTAATCCCAGGTAGGAAGGTAGAGAACCCCTACACTCCTCAGTCCTATTTTAGACAAACCAAGGAGCTGCATACAAGCATAAGCCCCAAGAAGTGTTTCCTCCTGGCAGGTTCCAGTCCTGTTGGTCAGCACCCCACCATCTCAGCAGGCCAGGCAGAGGGCAGCTCCACCCACATCAGCATGAGCCCCACAGCCAGAAGCACCTGTGCAGCCCACCTCAGGGCTCTTTCCTCCCAGCAGACAGTGGTCTCAGTAGCCTGTGCCCCTGCCATTGTGGCAGGCCAGAGGTAGGGCATCCCTGCCCATGGCAGCTCCAGAGAGTACTCTCCTCACTCCCATGATCAATAGATGGCCCACAGAGCCCTCCTGAAATCAGAACACAATGAGCAATGCAAACAGGTGCCACAACCACTGCACACTAACAGCTGAGGCTCCCACAAAAGAAACTGATCTTCTGGGCACTAGAGGGCACCACCTACACAAATTTATTGTCCCATAAGAAACACTAAAAAAAAAAAAAAAAATGAAGAGACAGATGGATTTGGTCTAACTGAAAATTCAAGAAAAAACTCCAGAAAGAAGGCTTAATGAAACTGAAATCACCAATCTTCTTGGTAAATATTTCAAAATAAAAGTCATAAACATGCTCACAGAGCTACAGAAAAATATTCAAGATATCAGGGAGTACTTCAACAAAGAGATAGGCATTTTGAAAAATACAGTATCTGAAATGAAACATACAATGGAGGGATTTAAAAGTACATTTGATGAAGTAGAAGAGATGGTAAATGAAATAGAAATTAGAAAAGAAGAAAACAAAACTGAGGAACAGAGAGATAAAAGGATCTCTAGGAATGAAAGAATAATAAGTGAATAATAAGTGAATAATGTGTGACCAATCCAAAAGGAAAAATATTCAAATTATAGGGGTACAAGAAGAAGAAGAGAGAGAAAAAGGGATAGAAAGTATCTTTGAGGAAATAATTGTTGAAAACATCCACAGTCTGGTGAAGGAAATAGATAGGTAACAGAAGCACAAAGATCTCCCAGCAAAAGGAACCCTAGGAAGACAACACCAAGGTATATAATAATTAAAATGACAAAGAGCAAGGACAAGGAGAGACTACTGAAAGCAGCAAGGGAGAGAGAAAACATTACATATAAAGGAAACCCCATCAGGCTATCAGTAGACTTCTCAGAAGAAACCTTACAGGCCAGAAGGCAGTGGCATGATACATTTAATGTAATGAAACAGAAAGGCCTCCAACCAAGAATACTCTATCTGGCAAGATTTTTATTTAAATTTGAAGCAGGGATTAAACAATTTCAAGATAAGCAAAAGTTAAGGGAGTTCATTACCACTAAACCATTTCTACAGGATATCTTAGGCTAAATATCTCTCACCAGAGAAAATGAACCCACAGTAAGATAGAAGACCAATTAATTACTAAGCAAATACAAAATTTAATCAACTATTCCCAAAGTTAGTCAAAATATACATAAAGAGTACAGAATATGACATGTAATATATAGAGTGGAGGAGGAAGAAGAGGAGGGAAAAAAAAGAACTTACAGATTGTGTTTGAATAGAGTAATGAGTGATTTAAGTTAGACCGTTAGTAAGGAAGCTATCCTTGAATGTTTGGTAACCACAAATCTAAAGCCCACAATGGCAGTACATAATTATCTATCAATAATCACCATAAATGTAAATGGACTCAATGCACCAGTCAAAAAACATAGAGTTTCAGAACAGTTAAAAAATTAACTTCCATCTATATGCTGCTCACAAGAGACTCATTTCAAACCCAAAGATATAGACAGAAAAAAAGTGAAGGGATTGAAAAAGATGGTTCATGCAAATAATAGGGATAAAGAAAGTAAGAGTAGCAGTACTTGTATCAGACCAAATAGATTTCAAAACAAAGAAAGTAAATAGAGACAAAGAAGGACATTACATAATGATAAAGGGGTCAATCCAACAAAAGGCTATAGTCTTTATTGATATCTATACACCCAATATAGGCAATACAGGGGCATCTAAATATGTGAAACAAATACTAAAAGAATTAAAGGGGGAAATAGAATGTACCACATTCATTTTAGGAGACTTCAGCACACCACTCATGCCAAAGGACAGATCAACCAGACAGAAAATAAGGAGACAAGGCACTATACAACACATTAGAACAGTTGGACCTAACAGACCTCTACAGAACACTCCTCCCAAAAGCAGCAGGCTACAGATTGTCCTCAGTGTAAATGGTACATTTTCCAAAATAGATTACATACTAGGTCATAAAAGAGGCTCAATAAATTCAAAAAGAATGAAATTGTACCAACTAGCTTCTCAGACAACAAAGGTATGAAATTAGAAACAGATAATGCAAAGAAAAAGAAAAGGCCCCAAAACACATGGAATCTTAACAATATGCTCCTAAATAATCAATGGATTGATGATCAAATAAAAACAGAAATCAAGCAAGATATGGAGAGAAATGAAGACAACAATTCAACACCCCAAAACCTATGTGATGCAGTGAAGGCAGTTCTAAGAAGAAAGTATATTCTTCTTAGCAATACAGGCTTACCTCAAGAAATAAGAACAATCCCAAATGAACAGTCTAAATCACAATTAATGAAACTAGAAAAAGGGGAACAAATGAGGCCCAAAGTAAGTAGAAGGAGGGACATAATAAAGATCAGAGTAGAAATAAGTAAAATTGAGAAGAATAAAACAATATAATCAATGAAACTAGGAGCTGGTTCTTCAATAAAATAAACAAAATAAACAAAAAAGATAAACCCCAACCAGATTTATCAAGAAAAAAAGGAGTGTATTCATATAAACGGAATCAGAAATGAAAAAGGAAAAATCACAATGGACACCATAGAAATACAAAGAATTGAGAATACTCTGAAAAATCATACACCAACAAATTGGACAACCTAGGAGAAATGGAAAAATTTCTAGAAAAATACAACCTTCCAAGACAGACCCAGGAAGAAACAGAAAATATGAACAGACCAATTACCAGCAATAAAAGTGAGCTGGTAATCAAAAAAACTACCTAAAACAAATCCCTGCACCAGGTTGCTCCACTGCTGAATTTTATTAAACATTTAGAGAAGACCTAATACCCATCTTCCTTAAAGTTTTCTCAAAAGTAAAAGAGGAGGGAATACTTCCAAACTCATTCTATGAAGCCAGCATCACTCTAATACCAAAATCAGGCAAAGACACCATAGAAAAAAGAAAATTACAGACCAATATCCCTGATGAACATAGATGCAAAAATACTCAACAAAATATTAGCAAACCAAATTAAAAAACACATCAAAAAGTCCATCCATCATGATCAAGTGGGATTTAGTCCAGGGATGCAAAGATGTTACAATATTCAAAAATCCATCAACATCATTCACCACATCAACAAAAAGAATGACAGAAATCAGATGATCATCTCCATAGATGCTGAAAAAGAATTTGAGAAAATTCAACATCCATTTGTGATAAAAATTCAACAAAATGGGTACAGAGGTCAAGTACCTCAACATAATAAAGGCCATGTACACCAAACCCACAGCCCACATCATACTTAACAGTGAAAAGCTGAAAACTTTTCCTCTAACATCGGGAACAAGACAAGTATGCTCACCCTCCTCACTTTTATTCAACATTGTGCTGGAGGTCCTAGCCATGGCAATCAGACAACACAAAGAAATAAAAGACATCCAGCTTGGAAAGGAAGAAGTTAAACCGTCACTGTGTGGAGAAAACATAATATTTTACAGAGAAAGCCCTAAAGAATCCACTCCAAAACTACAACAACTAATAACTGGATTCAGCAATGTTATAGGATACAAAATTAAGACACAGAAATCTGTGGCATTCCTATACTAGTGACAAACTAGCAGAAAGAGAAATCAGGAAAATAATTCCATTCACAATAGCATCAGAAAGAATAAAATACCTAGAAATAAACCTAACCAAGGAGGTGAAAAACCTATACCCTGAGAACTACAAGACACTCTTGAAAGAAATTAAAGAAGGCACCAATAAATGGAAATACATTGCATAACCATGGATAGGAAGAATTAATTTGTTAAAATGGCCATCCTGCCTAAAGTAGTCCATAGATTCAAAGCAATCCCTATCAAAATACCAACAGCATTCTTCAAAGAACTAGAACAAATAGTTCTAAAATTCATATGGAACCACAAAAGACTACAAATAGCCAAAGCAACCCTGAGAAGGAAAACAAAGATGGGGGAATTAGGTTCTCTGACTTCAAGCTCTACTACAAAGCCACAGTAATCACACAATTTGGTACTGGCACAAGAAATGACCCATAGATCAATGGAACAGAATAGAGATCCCAGATATAAACCCATACATATATGGTCATTTAATATATGATAAAGGAGAGATGAATATACAATGAGGAAATTACAGCCTCTTCAACAACTAGTGTTGGCAGAACTGGACAGCTACATGGAAGAGAATGAAACTGGATTATTGTCCAATTTCATATACAAAAGTAAACAAAGTGGATCAAAAACATGAATATAAGTCATGAAACCATAAAAGAGAGGAAAACATAAGCAAAAATAACCTGAATATAAACATGAGCAACTTCTTCGTGAACAAAATAAAAAATGAACAAGTGGGACTACATCAAACTAAAAAGCTTCTATACAGCAAAGGACACCATCAGCAGAACAAAGGCATCCTATAGTATGGGGGAATATATTCGTAAAAGACTTATTCAACAAGGGGTTGACATCCAAAATATATAAAGAACTCACAAACCTAAACACCCTAACACCCAAAAAACAAATAAACTTATTAAAAAATGAGCAGCAGATCTGAACAGACACTTCTCCAAAGAAGAAATTCAGATCACCAACAGGCACATGAAAAGATGCTAAGCATCAATAATAATCAGGGAAATGCAAAATGAGATGAGATTGTTGTTAGTATATAGAAATGCAACAGATTTCTGTGTATTAAGTTTTTTATTAAAGTATCATTGATGTACAATCTTATGAAGGTTTCACATGAACAACAATGTGGTTTCAACATTCACCCATATTATCAAGTCCTCACCATCCCTATTACAGTCATTGTATCTCAGTGTATTGAGGTAAGCTGGAATAATCAGGGAAATGCAAAATGAGATAAAAACCACAATGAGATATTACCTCACACCAGTTAGGATGGCCAACATCGAACAGACAAGAAACAACAAATGCTGGTGAGGATACAGAGAAAGGGAACCCTCCTACACTGTTTTTGAGAATGTAAATTGGTTCAACCATTGAGGAGAGCAATAAGGAGGTTCCTTAAAAAACTAAAAAATTGAAATACCATTTGACCCAGTAATTCCACTCAGGAATTTACCCAAAGAAAACAAGATCCCTCGTTTGAAAAGACATATATACCCCTATGGTTATAGCTGCACTATATACAATAGCCAAGATATGGGAGTAACCTAAGTGTCCATCAATAGATGAATGGATAAAGAAGTGGCACATATCTACAATGGAAGAATATTATTCGCCATATAAAAGAAAATAAATCTTCCCATTTACAACAACAAGGATGGAGGGTATTATGCTCAGTGAAATAAGCCAAGTGGAGAAAGACAAGTACCAAATGACTTCACTCATTTGTGGAGCATAAAAACAAAGCAAAACTGAAGGAACAAAATAGCAGCAGATTCACAGACTCTGAGAAGGGACTAGTAGTTATCAAAGCAGAGGGATTTGGGGAAGTTGGTCCAGGAGGGAGGGAGAAGGGGATTAAGGGACACTATAATTCACAATTGCAATATAGATAGGTCACAGTAAAGCAGTACAGCATGGAGAAGAGAAGTCATGACTCTATAGTACCTTACTACACTGACATACAGTGACTGTAATAGGGATGGTGAGAACTTGATAATATGGGTGAATGTTGAAACCACATTGTTGTTCATGTGAAACCTTCATAAGATTGTACATCAATGATATTTTAATAAAAAACTTAATACACAGAAATCTGTTGCATTTCTATATACTAACAAACTAGCAGAAAGAGAAATCAGGAAAACAATTCCATTTACAATTGCATGAAAAAGAATAAAATACCTAGGAATAAACCTAATCAAGAAGTAAAGATCTGTACTCTGAAAACTATAAGACACTGATGAGAGAAATAAAAGGCAACATAAATAAATGAAAATCTATTCCATGCTCATGGATAGGAAGTATTAATATTGTTAAAATGGTCCTCCTGCTGAAAGCAGTTTGCAAATTCAGTATGATCTCTATCAAAATGCCAATGGCATTTTTCAGTGTACAAGAGCAAATAATCCTAAAATTTATACAGAACCATGAAAGAGCCCAAACAGTCAAAGCAATCCTGAGAAAGAACAAAGCTGTGGGTATTATATTCCCTGACTTCAAGCTATGCTACAAAGTTACAGTAACCAAAACACCATGGGTGAGGGGTTGATATAGATGGGCGGGGAGGTGGATGGGTACAAAGGGGCACAAAAATTCTCAATCATATTATAAAATGGTCACAGTGATAGTAGTAGAGCATAAAGAATATAATCGATTCTGTAACATCTTTCTATGTTGACAGATAGTAACTGTGTTAATGGGAATGAGTATTTAATAATATGAGTAACTTTTGAACCACTGTGTTGTATACATGAGAATAATATGAGATAGTATTTCAATGATACTTCAATAAAAATAAAAACCAGTATGGTACAAGCATAAGAACAGACCATAGATCAATGGAACAGAATGGAGAGCCCAGATGTAACCCATACATATATGGTCAATTAATATATGATAAAGGAGTCATAAATATATAGTAGGGAAGAGACAGTCTCTTCAATAACTTGTGTTGGGAAAACTGGACAGCTATATGCAAAAAAATGAAACTGGATTACTGTCTAACTCTATATACAAAAGTAAACTTTAAATGGATTAAAGACCTAAATGTAAGAGATGAAATCATAAAACTTTTAGAAGAAAAATAGCAAAAATCTCTTGATCATAAGCATGAGCAATTTTTTCTGGACAATTCTCCTCAGGCATAGGAAGCAAAATAAAAAATGAAAAAAATGGGACTACATCAAACTAAAATGCCTCTGTACTGCAAAGGACTCCAACAGGACAAAAAGACAACCTACAAAATGGGAGTGTATATTCATAAGTGATTTTTCTGATAAGGGGTTAACATCCAATATATATAAAGAACTCATATGCCTCAACATCAAAAAAAAAACATATAGCCTAACTGAAAAATGGGCAGAGGATATGAACCAGACATTTCTCCAAAGAAGAAATAGAGATGGCCAACTGGCACGTGAAAAGATGCTCCACATCACTAATCATCAGGGAAATGCAAATCAAAACCACAATGAGATATCACCTCACACCAGTTAGAATGGCTGCTCTCACAAAGACAAGAAATAACTAGTGTTGGTGAGGATGTGGAAAAATGGAAACCCTCCTACACTGTTGTCGGAATATCAGTTGGTGCAGCCACTGCAGAAAGCAGTGTAGAGGTTCCTCAAAAAACTAAAAATAGAAATACCATATGACCCAGTAATGACACTTCTAGGAATTTACCCAAAGAAAACAAAATCCCTGATTTGAAAAGATATATGCATCCCTTTGTTTATTGCTGTACTGTTTGCAATAGCCAAGATATGGAAGCAACCTAAGTATCCATTTATAGATGAATGGATAAAGAAGATGTGTTATATATACACAATGGAATATTATTCAGCCATAAAAAGGGAAGAAGTCCTGTCATTTGTAACAAGAATGTTTTTGGTCACATGACTAGAGGGTATTATGCTACGTGAACTAAGCCAGGCAGAGAAAGACAAATCCCATATGATTTCACATATGGTAGAATCTAAAAACAAAATGAAAAAATTACAGTATACTCATAGACACTGTGAAGCAACTAGTGGTTACCATGGGGGGGGGCGCGGGGGCGGGAATGTGAGGAGTATAAAGGGGTAAAAAATTGTCAAACAATATAAGTTGGTCATGGGGAAAATAGTATGGCATGAAAAACATAGTCGATGATTCTGTAACATCTTTCTTGTTGACAGACAGTAACCACTTACTGGGGAAGGATTTAATAACATAGGTATCTGTTGAACTACTGTGTTATATACTTGAAACTAATATAATATATTTCAGTATAAATAAATAAAAATTAAATTTAAAAAGAAAATATTAGAAGCAATTTCTTGCAGCTGGGACAAATGGGAAACAAAGAACAAAATGGTAGTCCAAGTCTTTGAGTAATTACATTGTGTAAATCAAATGTGGAAAAGAGAAATCTTATTAAGATATTTAAAAAATTAAAACAAAATATGATCTTTAGATTTACACCATGCTGTTTGGATATGTTTTATAACCCTACAATTCCACAGCTGGGTGTATAACAAAAAAAATGAAACAACAAAAGACTCATGTCCAAACAAAAACTTTTACAAATATACTCACCAGCTTTCTTCTTAAAAGTTTTGAAGTCTTTTTTTTTATACAGTAGCATGTGTACATAAATTATAGTAGTTCTACATGGATCCTATATATATATCAATAAGAGAACAAAGTATCAATGTACACAACATGAATGAAGCTCACACACATGAAAAAAATACAAAAAAATAAGACATGAGTACATACTCCTAATTCCATTTGTATGAAGACCAAAATATAAAAGCTATATCTCATCTAGTGTGATAGAATTCTGAAGACTGCATACACTTGAGAGAGCTAGAAATGTTCCATAACTTGATCCAGTGGTGGTGACATGAGTGAGACAGATGTAAAATTATGAAGCAGGTCAATTAAGATTTATGCACTTAACTGTGTAAGTCATACCTAAATACAAATAAAATTCTATGATAGTGCAAAATAAAGTTTACCTAGCAGGCAGGCCTAAGTGCTATCTTTCAAAGGCTGGTGTGCCAGGTTGACACTTGGTTGGCATCTTGGAAACTGGATTTCAAAAGCCCTCTCATCATTCCCAGGACTTATCAGAGTGACTGACTGCATTTAAACTTTTTATAAGCAATATGGTTTATGCTGAATACCTGCTTTCCTTCTGGGAGTCGGGAATTTTTGTATGTGTCAGACAGAAGCTGCCTATGTGACTAGCCCCCTGTAAATACCCTTGATGCTGAGTATGTAATGAGCTTCCCTGGTAGACAATATTTCTCTGTAATAAATCATAGCCATGAATATAACTGTCATGTGGAGTCTTGTGAGTCCTTCTAGTGAATTGCTGAGTTCTGAGAGTGCTTGGAGACTTCTGGCCTAGGGATAATGACCGGAGCTAGTTTTGGGTTTTTTTTTTTAATATATAGTTAGATTTTAATATTTTTCTTTCTCTTTCTATTTAAATTCTACTTCATTTGCCTTGAAAAGTGGGAGGCTGAGTTGGACGGTAAAATGTTCCATACAGAGGGCACTCTAAGAAGAGACTATACCACTGGGGGAGAAGGGCCCACACAAAGGGACAGCCCAGCATATGGTTTTGAACTTGAGAGAGATCTGAGGATGTTCAAATGGGGGGTTTGCAGTGGTCTCCCACCTTGAGGAACTTCCTACACAGTGGAGGATTAAGGTGGGGGCTGATGCTCATGGCAGTGGTGATAGTGTATTTGTTAAATACAGGAGGTCTCACCTCATAACTAGGTATAGAAGGATTAAGGGATACAGATTTCTCACTATTGAAAAATGAGTTACAGTTGCTAAGAGAGTAGATCTTAAATTTCTCATCACACCTGAGAGTGTGTAACTAGTGAAGTAATGGATATCAGCTAAATGTATTGTGGTCTTGTCATTTCACAATATACAATATCAAATCATGATGCTTACACTTAAAACCAATATAGTGTTGTGTGTCAATTATATCTGTTTTTAAAATCTAAGTGTACAAGAAAATTTTACAGAAAGAGAAAGAACCAGACTGTACCCTGTGTCATTGCATTAGAACTGGAGATGATAGTGTGAATTCATCATCTTCAATATAGATATCTAGATACAAAAATAAATGAAGCTAACAACCACACACCCCCACCCCCGTCATGCACACACCTCTTAGGAGCACCTATTTAATGGCCAGGGACCAGTGACAGACCAACGGCATCAAACTCATTTAGAACCCAAATACTGGTTTCTATGAACAATTATCTGCTGAAAGAAGTCAGATCTCTTTGGAGAAATGTCTGATTCCAGGGTTCAGACAGAAAAAGTTCAACATGACTATGGAACATCATTATTTGCTAGTAAGTAAGGAAGTCCACCACCACTACAAGGATATGTTGAAAGAAAACAAGCCAATTTGGAGGGGCTTCTACTAGTCAAACCAGAAATAATTTGAGCACAAAAATAAATAGGTAAATTAACAAATCTTATCCTATTAAAAGAAAAAAACAGAAAACTACAAGCCCCTACTGACCTAAATATGCAAATACATTGAAAGTGTGATGAAGACTATCATCACAATTAATTAAAATTGTTACTAATTTTAAAGAGGGTGGGAAAGAAACTTCAAAATGGAGATGCCTGACACACAACACTCTAATCAAGTGATCAAAAATGAACAGCATCAGTAATGAGACACCATGAAATCACGAACCAACCAGCACGATGAAAAGAGAAAACTAAATCCCTTGCATGTCATTCCTGCCAAAGACGCAGAATCTGAATCTGATCATAAGGATACATTAAACACATCCAAACTGAGTGGCACATGTAAGGGCAGATGCCAATCAAAAAAGAAGATAAGGGAAGAGACTCCTCCCTCCCTTTTGGCCGAACATTTACTTTAGAAGTCTTGTAATTTTAAGTTCTCTTTCTCTTTGTAATGTATTTCTATTTAAAAGCTAAATAAACCTTTTCCCGGCTTTAGAGACCCAGGTATGTCTTTTCAAACACCGGGAGAGTATTTCCTTGAAAGGTCCTCATCAAGGAAGAACCAAAGAAGGTACCATCCCACAGAACCTGAGATGGGGGCGCTAGCAGCCTAACTGGGGGACAGCACCTCACTCCAAGATGTAAAACCACAGCCTGGCATAAAGATGTGAGAAGTTGAATTTTTTCCTTTAAATAAATCAAGTAGCAAACACAGATGGTCACCCAACTACCGAGTGAATTTGGGATAAGCTGTGTAGGACAAACGGTGCTGGCAAGTCCTCTAACTTGAGGACTAGTTATTGTTTATCTTGAGAACATGCATGTAGCAGGTTGTATCTGCTTGAGCATGCAAAAGAAAAGTGAGATGATTTCCTTCTGTCTTTGCAATCTCCCAGTGGATTGCCTGCAATGCACTTCACAGTCTAGTTTAATGTAATATATATATATATGTCTTGTTTCCTTTATACCTTTTGTGGAGATGTTTTCTGTTTCAAAAGATTGTGCTTTTAGTTTTATTTCTCCAACAAATCTGGTGATGAGACAGGATGCCAGGCAGTTCCTGAATTACGCTGACCAGCTGAACATATATGGCCACACAACAGTGAGGTAAGAGAACCTGAATTATGGTTTTCCCTCTAGCTCTGCACTCTTGGAATATAAGCCAGAAACACACGCTCTCCAAATTCAGTATTTTACTATTGAATAAGCATGGGTATTACAGGCCCCGAAGCTCTGTCGGGATCATGCTATGGTTGGAAAATATGGGAAGCCAGGAATGCTGCCTGCAGGTCTTTCTCTTAGAGGGTTAATACTCCTCTGGCACTTACATAATGGGTAAGTGAGAATCCATTCCTGCAATGACTCAAGGGCAGTTCTTTGGATTTTGAAAAATTAACAAAGCTGCTAGGACTTTTACACAGGCCTCAGCCCAACCAAATGAATTACTGGTATTTATGGGATGAATATCATTCTAAAGGAAGAATTAAAAATGATTTCTGAGTCAGAAGGAAAGATTAAAAATATATATATATATGAAAAGGCATGGAGAGAATAAAAGTCACTCCCCGTCTCGCAGGACCCTCCCCATGTTTTCCCGGCTCCCCTTCCCCCTTCCTGCCTTACATTGTCTCACAGGAGAGAGGTGATGAGTGGTTTCTGCATGAGTAGATTTTCCTGAAAAAAAAAAAAAAAGAGGCACAACTTCTTTAGTTAGTGATGAATTACCTGCTCTGTTTGAGGACATGGGGTTGTGTGCCTCCTGCTCTGACCCTGAGTCCACTTCATGTCTCAGCCCAGATTCTGCCCCCAAGGGATCCTTATCAGCCACACCACAGAAACAGGAAGGCAGAAGTTACACACTGGCCCTGGAATAATGGAGAACTTGGATGAAAAATCATGCCCTGAGAAAGGGCAGACAAACAAGGTGTTGAGCTGGTGAGTGTCAGCATGGGAGGGAAGCCAAAGTTCTGCATGTAAATCATTTTTCTTTTTTTCCTGCAAGGAAAACCAGTCTACCTATTTGGATCACCAGCAAAGCTGATGCCATTCAGACACCCAGGAATTCACATGCCTTTCTCACCAGCTGGTTACTCATTGAAAGGCTTCTTCACCTTGTTCTCCAAGTTCGCTGAAGTACTCCGCAGCATGTTTGCATTTGCAGCCTCATGCATGTGTGCTGACTCCTGTGTATTCTCCACCAGGTAGACTTTGCTTCCCTGATGCATCAAGCATATCAGGATCCAGAAGATGAACACAGCAAGGAAGGCGGCTATCTGCCACTTCTCTGCGCTCACCCTTTCACACACACCACTTTGGACGATGTAAGTGAATTAGAGACCACCCTTCAAGAGGGGTTGCTAACAGCCATACTTGAAGCCTTTGATAATAGTCAGCTGGGAGAAGCTGTAGAGACCAATAAGTGAGTCACCCACTGATGCCCAGGATTTCTTGAGGCTTTCTCAAAATTCAATGGCAGATCAAAATCACTCTCTAGTCTTATCAATCTTTACTTAACTTTCTTCTCAATTATTCAAACCCAAGTTAAGGAAAGGGTCATATAAAGGCAAGATAATAGAAAAGACTATTATTCAAATCTTAGCAATAACTACTACATTTGGGGATAATTTAGAGAAAAAGAATAAAGAAAAAACTTCCAACTTCTTGTTAGGGTCTCTGAAGTTTGTACTAGAGGGAGTACCTTCTACTCCGGACAATCTGTGAAGAGAGCAAACGAAGAACGCAAGTTGTACGTCAATGTTGCAGGAAACCAGGAGAACTGAAGATGGATTGTAGAAGGAGACTCCGGAGGATGAAAGAATTACAGGAAAAGAGGCATCATGAAATCCAGGTGAGTAATTGTCAAATGGCCTAAAACAGGCAGATGTGAGGAATCTCACAGGCAGGACCTGCTGATACTGGTGCTACTTATCCCGCAGTTTCCTCTGGAATTTCTCACTTACCATTGGGTGATAGACCAATAGAGATTGTCAGTGTTTAGGGCCATTCTTCTACTTCCTTTTCTTTCAGGCTTCCGTACACACAGGTCCTCTGACTGAGGAATGTATTATCTTACCTTCTCCTGATTCTTGATAAACCCATATGGGAAAGACCTGCTGTGCTACTTAAAAAGTACCATATGTGCTCTTCTAGGAGTGTCTCTGGAGCTCCCTGGAAAAAGAGCGGACCTAAATTGGATACTCTTGCCTTCTAAAAGAAAAGGAGGCTAGCAGAGTGTGACATCCTGAAACTACCCTGGGGAAGTGCCTGCAACTGACACAGACTGATGCGTGTCTCTGGGCCCTAGGGGAAAAGACTGGTTTAAAGCAAGATTTTGTGTAAAAAAGAAGACTTACCAAAATAAATAAATAAATAAATAAATAAATAAATAAATAAATAAATAAATAAATAAATAAAAAGCTATAGCTGTGTGTAAAACAATATCTTTGTAGATTAAAAGGAATAAAACTGTTTATAAGCAAATCAGAAAAATAAGAGATAATTTAAAATGAACACCCATAATGTCATACTCCGGTACTTCCACTAAAGAAGGAAAACTATACTTCATAAAGATGGTCAACCTATACAGAGTCATAGAATATCTTTGAGAAATAAATACACGTTATTCCTTAAACCCCAAAGCCCCTAAGTCTACCACTATTCAGACTTCAGTGTCTTGGCAAAGCTTTTTCTCCGTAATTGAAGGGATCCACGTTCGGCCCTTCCTTCCTCCTTCTCTTTCTCCCTCTTCTCTCTTACCTTCTCCCTGTTCCTCTAGTGGGCAATTCACATTCTTTTTTGTTTTTGCTTATGAAGGACTCCAGTATTTAAGGCAAAATATTCCTCAAGGGTTCGGAGACTCCCCTACTATTTTTCTCTCTTCATTTAAAAAAAAAATCTTAGAGAAATTTTTCCTACCAGGAGAATCTATAAGTGTTCAATATATATGTGGTTAGCTGGTAGCCTCAGAAATGAAAAAGCGATATGAAACTGGGACCTTGGCTTCAGTGCCATTCCTCACTTGACAGGGGCATATGGCTTCATGGAACAAATTATATTACTGCCCAACTGAGGTCAAATATTTAAGGTATCAGTTGCCAACTTAAGACACAGAATGTTATCTTGCAGATAAAAAGTAGGCTTATAACAATGAACTAAATACACAATTTTTGGAACTAGTACAGCACTATAGACAGTGTATGCATTCCAGCTTTTGCAGAGTAGGTGAAACATCTAATACAATAATTGCATGACAATTATCAAAATCCTCTGGTTTTGTCCGTAGAATATGAAGAAGCTTTTAAACAACTGAAATTGGCTATAACTTGTTCAGAAATTTGGGGGATTCTCAATTTTTAAAATCTTGACCTGATTAATAAGTCTGATCACATTCACAATTAACAATGTTTTCTAATGTGTCAGATACTTGGTATTACAGTAGACAATATAAGGTTTTTATGTTACAATGACTTACAAAACTGTGGGAACTTGTGTTTTGCCTGAAAGTATGCACAAAGAGACATGTTACCAGTCATTACCAGAGAAGCAATTATTGATATGTCCTTAAAACGAATACACACACACACACACACACACACACACACACACACACATACACTTAGTATCTGTCAAGCAACAGAGCCATTTTTTAAAAATAGGGGATTTTTAATTTTGATAGTAACCAAAGTATCTCATGGAAATATAACTGATTTACCTTTGGCCTTACCCTTATCTGCTCAGATATGAGTAATCCACTCTTCTGACAAAGCTACAATATTTTCTGTTAAAATATGGCAGACTCTAAATTTAGAAGCTCTACTTTTAATACAGTAAGAACTGCTCATTCAATTTTTAAAATATGGTTCGCACACAAAAAGACAAGGGGATTATGAAATGGGGTAAACATTTTGATTAGAATATGGGAATTACCTAACTTACCTTATTAGGAATTACTAGTAAGAATTCTTATACCACTATTGCTATTTGCTTGGTTAGTGTTGTCATGCCTTCAGCAAAATCATTCAGTAAATGAGGATTTTAAAGACACCTACCCAGAAGATAAAATTATTGAAATCATTAAAGATATATGTTATTTGTCAGCAGAATTCTGTACAAGCCACTTCTAAGGTAAGCACAAAAATGCTCCCTGGCTGACCTTAACAGTAACCTGTGGCAGTTGGATATCACAAAACCAGTGCCTATTAAAAGTAAATGATTTTGTCTACTTATGGTGTGTATGATGTCTGAATGGCCTGAAGTCTTTCCTTCTTAAAAAATACAGAACATTTAGACACTGGTAAAGGCACTATTAATAAACATAATTCCCTTTTTGAGGATGTCAGACTATATTGACTAGGGCAGAAGAAATCCTTTCATTTCTGCTGTTGTCCATGGAATACACAGATGTTTGTGGGTTCCTGTAAGCATCATACTCTATCATCCTTAGTCCTCTGGAAAGATAGGGAAAATATATCAAACTAATCAAACAACCACCACCACACATCACTGACTGCGATTCAGCAGTCCACCAGGCTACAATGGCTTAGAGCTTTACCACTAGTTTCGCTTTTAAAAAAGAAAAACACTAGAACCACCCTTACAAGCAATCATTGAATCTCTCCCTTTAAACTCATGTTTGGCAGGCCTATGAATCTGGAAGTGAGACAACTTCCTGTGACTAATTTAGCTGAATCCCCTCATAATCATCTTCTATACTGAAAAGATTTCTCTCTTCCCTAGAAACCCATAGACATAAAGTCAAAATGACCTGCAAATATCTACTGGAAGAAGTCTTCTATCTCAACTGACCAGAAGCTTTCATCTACATGAAAACGCTCTGCAGGAAAATGGGCTGACACCACGCTAAGATAGTTTCAAGTGCCGACGACCTGTATAGCCATAAAAGTGATAGCCAAACAAACAGCTGGATTTGTCCTTCCCAAAGGAAGCAGCTCCTGAAGAGAACTGGACAGTGGTTCTCACAAAGGACTTGACACCTAAGTTTTCTAGAATGATTGATATTAGTGCTGAACCCAACTGAAAGGAAGTTTTCTAGCAAGCTTCGACTTACTCTCTTGCTGTCCTAGTCACAGACGAGTTATTTCAACTACTTTAAGAATCACATTTCACTAGAAAAGTTCTTTTACTTGCTACATTACTCTTTCTATCCATACTCCAAGTAATAGTCCCCATAATCTGACTTCTGGTCACCTCTAAACTGTACTCCCAGCATAAACAGATTCTGGACTTAAAAGTTCAATAATCTGATTATCAACAGTAAAGATGGGACCACCATCATTCAAAATTTTTTATAATAACAAAGTAAAAGTAACTAATATGCATCCAAGTATTCAAGGCCTCACTTTAACTTAAAATGTTTTGATAACTAGTTTGATTAAGCAGATGATGCAGATAAGAAAAACATTTAAATAACAGACACAGAAATTTGGCATTTACAGGTAGAGATTTCAGAAGACTGGTCTAATGGCACTCCATTAACTTTGGGATGCAAGTTCTTGGCATTCCCAATACAGATAGATAAACACATGGAGGTTTAGTTGACTGTTGTAATAGCATAATTATTGATTTAGACCAAAGGCAAAACATATAAGGTCCATTAGTTAGGTTTGTCCTCAAGACATAAAATCAAATCTATACATGTTAAATGCTAGATTTTAATCTGTACATTTCATTGGGTATCTCACCTTCAGACTTTGATACTAGATGATTTCCATAAGTTATCTTTGCATTTTACATCTGGGAAAAATTATTTATGATGACAGAACAATTCTTAAATTATTATATAAATGTGATGGTATTTGTGACATTAACTGAAGTTCAGGAAACATGTATTGGGCCTTTTAAAATGTAGATTACCAGACTCCAGAGTTAAGCCACTATTTAGGCTTGAATTGGATAAAACTTCCTAAGGAACACACAAGCATGCTTAGATAGTCATTTGAAAATGCAAACAATAAAACCATCACACATATTTGTAAAATTAATGGGTTACTAAGCACAGTTCTTGTGTGTTGCTAATAAAGAGTCTGATTTAACCATTCACCCTTTGGTATGTCTTATTCAACATTTATTCCTCCAAGGCAAATACCATACTGTCTTCTTAAAAATTTAGTAGTTCTGTTATTGTTCTAATTTTGACAATCGTCTTGCTTTGTATTTTACTATAGACCTGCTGTACATTTAGAGGGCAGCCCAAATTTGCCCACAGAAAGACGGAAGCAACAGAGTTCATTGGAAATTTGTAGTATTACTATTTTATAATAAAAGTGAGGATTGTTAAGTCTAAGTACAAATCTATAGAAAAAAATTCTCCTTGTTGAAAATAAGCGATTTCTCCCACCTCCTTTTTCTTAGAATTACATATATTCTCAAGTAAATGCTGTAAGTTCTCTCTGTCTCTTTGAAATATAAATCTTTTAAAAAGCTAAGTTGGACTCTTGTCAGCAACATAAACCCAGGAATAACTTCTGCAGGAGCTGGGGAGTATCTCTTTGAAATGTAATCATTAAGGAAGATACAGGCCTTTCTCCCAGTCACTGTGGGGAGGTAGCAGCCTAACTTCAGCGTCAACTTTCAAGTTACAAAATCACCACCTACCCTAAAATGGAGAAATTTATTTTCTTTTGGATAAAAAACCTACTTGCAGACACAGATGCTACCAACTACCAAGCGAATTTGGGATGAACTGTGTGTGACAAATGGTGCTGTCAGATCCTCTTACTTGAGGACCAGTTATTGTTACTCTGGAGAACACAAATGTAATGGCTTGTATCTGCTTGCCTATGTCAAAGGGTGAGATTTCTTTAAGCCTTTGCAATCTCTTAGTGCATTCCCTGTGAATCATATCACATTCTGGGCTGAATGCTTATTTAATCATAAAACTTAGACCATTTTCCTTCTCTTCTAGCTTTGTAAAGAGGTTTTCTGGTTTTGGAAGGAAATTTTGTTTTTAATTATATTTCCCCAACACACCTTGCAAAACAACTGTCCTGTAATCATTAAAAGTGTAGAGGTCATGAAGGTAAAGAAAAGACTGAAGAAATTGTTTAAATTGAAGAAAATTAAAAAGACAACAATTAATTGTAGTGTGAGATTGTAGACTAGATTCGTTTGAGTGAAAATAAATATTGGGAATTGTTAAAGCTTCATGTCTAAGTATTAGATAATAAATTCATGCCAATTTTTCTTATTCTGATGGTTCTATTGAAGAATGTGTTTTGAGGAAATATTAAAGTATTTGTGGTATGCAGCATTACTTTCAAATAGTTCAGGAAAGAAAGAATTTGAATTGAACTCTTTTTTAAGTGTGAGATTGTTCCAGAGTTGTTGTGGTGGGAGGGAGAGACAGAAGTACAAAAAGAGACACCTGTATTCTTAGGGTAAATTCCTAGAAGTGGAATTCCTGGGTCAAATGGTATTTCTATTTTGAGCATTTTGAGGAACCTCCATACTGCTTTCCACAATGGGTGAGGGGTGGGACTTGGTGAAGGGGGGAGCCTAGTAAACATAATGTTCTTCATGTAATTGTAGATTAATGATACCAAAATTTAAAAAAAAGAGAGACACCTGTATACTCATCAAGAAAGATAAAATTGACTAAAATTTCTGGTAGTTGCTTCTGTCTTTGAAAAGACATACACACAAACACAGACACACACACACACACACACAGACACACGGATACTATGAAAGCTTCATTCTACAGTCCTTAATTTTTCCCTCTTAGAGATAACTACACTATTATGTATCATTCCCACACAAGCTTATATAATATATGCTATTGTTCTGTATTTTGAAGTACATAAATAGTACCATACATTCATATGCTTTTGTAACTTTTTTTAGCTGTTATTTTGAGATTGTGTACACTCTTTTCTCCATCTTGCTGAATTTCATTTTTAGCAGTGTTATACAAGCCCCAGTTTATCTATTTCCCTACTGAGAAACAGGTTGCTTTGATTTTTCTATTCTACAGATTTTTCCATAATTATCTAAAGTTTAAAAAAATCTTTTTCTAGGCTTGAATTTTTCCCCTTATTAATTGGTGTTTGTCAGACAGGAAGTTTTGATTTTAATATTGGTACTTTTGTTGATACATTTTCTTAATGTTTTTTCTTTTTCTTTTTACGAGTTCATGTATTACAGATTTTTCTATAGGTACTTCACACAACGGATTTTTTTGAGGAAAGCTTATCTTGAAAAATAGAGAAGAATCCAAGTTAACTTACCAAATGGTTAATGTGTGTGTGTGTGTGTGTGTGTGTGTGTGTGTGTGTGTGTGTGTGTATTCTTTTTTTTCCATCTAGATTAACAGGCCTGACAAATTTATAAATACTAACATAGCAATGAATGTTACATAAAGAGAAGTTCGAAATTTTTCATTTTCTGTGTTTGTTTTTGAAAGAACACATTTGCACAAGATAGTCAAGCTTATATTATTTGTCTTTCAGTTTATGTAAGACAATGTTTGAGAATAATGTCTGTATCTACTTCTAAAAATCATATATTTATTCACTCATTCATCCATGCATTCACTCCTTTTTTCAAAAAATATTTGATGAGTTAATATTTATTCTCTTGTTTAGTGTCTGCAAAAGAGTAAGAGAGGGAAAACTGAATCTCTGACCTCACGTACAAGTGAATCTGTAACTGTGCAATGGTCGAATGGTGGTAAGTCCTATGGAGAACAAAAGAACCTCTGGAGTGCGAAGAAGTTATTTTCAGAAGATATTTTCTAATAGACAAATGAACAGAGACATGAGGTGGAGAGTAAAGAAACCATATGTGTCTGTGAGGGAACACCAGTCCAGGAGATGAAAGAACAAGTTCAAAGGTTCTGAGCTGGATGTGCGCATGTATGTGAATTCTGAGGGGTGCGGGGTGGGGGGGCGTGTTTCCTAAGCATTGCAAGGAGATCAGCCAGGCTGCCACAGAATAGAAACAAGTCGTCAGAGGAGATGAGGTGCAGGAAGGACATTATGGAAGACCAAATCATGGGGGGCAAGGCGGGTTACAGTCAGAACTTTGGCTTTTACTCTGAGGGAGTTGGGAAGTTTGAGCAGCAGTTGATACGAGCTGATTTGTCATATACACCCTTGGCTACTGTGTTCAAAACAGAGCAAGAATGGTCAAGTAACAGCTGTTGCAGAAAAAATCATGCTGGCTTGAATTGGCATAATAAGAGCAGACATGGTAAGAGATATCAGACTGTTCAAATTCTGCTTTCAATATATTTTGAATACAGAACTGGGAGGGTTTGAGAAAAAGCAAAATTAAGAACGGGAAAAACTTTCAGCTTGAGCAATTGGACAGGAAAAATTTGCTTTATGGGTCAGTCATGGTAACCCAGGCTTCTGTGCTAACTTAGATTGGTGCAGCAATGTCTTATCTTTCATGTGCACACATACTGACTCAGACAGTTTTTACCAAGTTAAAATGGGAGATGGAAAAATAAACTGAGGAGCTGATGCCAGGATAGCTGCCTATTCATAGTTCATATGAAGTGGTAAAACTTTGGCACTAATTATGACAGAAAAGTCTCATGAGTGGAAGATGGGAGACAGAGACTTAGAATCTGAGAGGTTTGGCAAAGTGTATTAATAATAGTCATGAAGATCAGTGAGGAAAAGAGGAAAAAATTCCCTTCCCTACCTGCTGCTGCAAGTACTGGTGAAAGAAAGACCTTAAAAAAAGAGAAGATAGTAGCATAAGAAAAATTCAAAAACACTTTTTTCCTGTCACTTGAAGGCCTTCTTACCCATAATACCTGTAACTATAGCATACTTTACTCATACAGTAATATAATTAAGGCTACTGATGACTGAAAGACTATGTAAATAACTGTTGAAAAATCAAGTAACACTGAGTGCTGAGAGTATGCAATAGTCACATGAGGATAAAGAATTTAGACATTTAAAAAGTAATTTCAGCAAAGGCCTGGCAAATTGTTGTTGAATTGTTTTCTTAGAGTTAATGATCAGGGGGCTAGGCCAGGCATTTTAGATATCACAAAAGGTGGTGACTATTTGTGTGGGCAACTATTCCCCAACTGACTTTAAATTTCCAAGTATAGATGCTTCAGACAGTACAATAGTGAATTTTCTGTAGTCTGTAAAGTCAAGGTTTATCAAACCTATACTGAGGGTTAACTGCCTCATTCCTTCCCTACCCACCTTTGGTATACTGCACTCTGTAGTGAGAATGTGGTTGATGCATGCATACCTTTTATCTGGCTTTACAAATACCAGTAAAAAACACTGAATGTGACAGACATAGAAATTGTGCATGCCATGATGGGAGTGGACCCCAGTCTTGGAAACCTTAACTTTGGTTTTGCGAAGCCAAGAAAATAATCAGGAAGCAGTAATTAATCTATATTGCAGTTAAGTGGCTATTAAAAACAGAAGCCCAATAGGCAATAATTTTATGAGAGAAGGTAAGGCAGCCGAGAATGCTCTAAGATGAATCTGGACATGGAGATGCTGTGGTGGAGGGGACAAAAGGAAGGGGTGATATTAAAGATTGGAAGTGTGGCTTAATAGATTAGAGGTCAGTAATCTTTACCTGATTTCATAATTGGTATGGGTAGCACTATAGATATTATGTGTAGCCAAGTCTTGTTGCCTTTGTACTTTTCATGAACATATTGAGTTTATCTTGTTTTAATTGGCTGTGATAAATGGAAACTTCCAGAATTGTCCCAGCCCCTCTTGTATTAAGCATTAAACAAAAGTCCAGATGCTAGTAAGAGACCATTACATTGATTAAGCAATTGGTTGAGGTATGAGTTTTGATTCCCACTAGTTGTCTTTTCAATAATCTTATATGATCAGTACGTAAAGAAGAATGTTGCAGGAAGCTGTGAATTCTCAACCATTTTAGCTTCAGGCTCCTTTGTTTTCTTAAAGTTATTGAGGGCCCCAAAGAACTTCTGCTTATGTGGATTATATTTGTTGATATGTGCCATATTAGAAATTAAAACTGAAATATTTTAAAGTAATTAATAAATATTTTAAAATTTACCTATCCCTCTGTGTGGTTACATAAATAAATAGCATTTTTCAGGAGTGATGTCAATAAGATGGTAGAGTAAGGGACTGTCCTGCTCCCCACAAATAGACCAATTTGGCAGCAAATCATGCACAGATCTGCAGTGGTCATAGCTAAATCACCTTTAATTCTAGTATAAAACTTAAAAAGATAGAAGGATTAAAAATAACTAAAAATATTAAAGGATGCACAATATGAGTAAACATAAATTGTGAAAACAATAATATAAAGTGGGGAGAGTGGGGAGTTAAGTTCCATTGTATACAAAAGCTCTACACTTTGAGTTGTTACCAGCTTAAAATAGATTGTTATAACTATAAGATATTTTATGTAAGCCCCAATGTAACCATACCAAAAATATAAAAAATCTATAGAAGTTACACACAAAAAAAGGAATCAAAGCACATCAATATATACAAAATAGAACTACAAAGGACTATTGCAAGAGAAGAAATGACCAAATAAAGAACTATCAAACTGGGAAAAAATGGCAATAGTTAATTCTTCCTTACCAATAATTACTCAAAATTAAAATTTAAATGGATTAATTCCTCAATGAAAAAACAGAGAGCTGAATGGAGTAAAGAAAAAAAAAACGAGACAAAATGACATGCTGTCTAAAATAAACTGTGTAGATTTAAGGACACACAAAGACTGAAAGTCAAGGTATGAAAAAGCATACTCCATGCAAATGGCAACCACAGGAGAGTAGGGATGACCATGCTTACATCAGACAAAACAGACCAAGTAAAAAATTGTCACAAGAGACACAAATAAGGGCATTATATTATGATAAAAGGCTCAATCTGCCAGGAAGATTGCTTACACATACATATAAACCCAACATCAGAGAACCTAAAAATACAAAGCAAACATTGGCAGAACAAGGGATAAAATAGCCAGCAATATAGTAGTAGTAGGAGACTTCCTACCCAACTTTCGATAATAGAACATCCAAAAGGAAGATCAATAAGAACACAGGACTTGACTAACATTATGGATCAAACAGACCTAACAGACATAAATAGAACATTCCACATATAGGAGGAAAACATACGTTCTTGTCAGGAGTACACAAATCTTCCAGCATAGATCACATGTTAAATCACAAAATAAGTCTTAACAATTTTAAGAAGACTGAAGTCATACCAAGTATGATTTGGTATGATTGACAATAATAGAATGAAACTGGAAATCAACAGCAGAGGTAAAAGTGAAAAATTTACAAATACATGGAAATTAAAACACATTCTTGAACAATCACTGGTCAAAGAAGAAATTTTTTAAAAAAGATTTATAAAACATCTTGTGACAAATGAAAACAAAAGCACAACATACCAAAACGTGCAGGATGAAGCAAAAGCAATACCAAAAGGGAAATTCTTAGTTTTAAACATTTAAAATAGAAGAAATATTGAACCCTTTGATATGTTCTAAGTGCATTTACTTACATTGTCTCATTTAATTCCCACCATGGTATAAAGAAACTATTACTATCCTTATGTGACAGAGGATGCAACTGAAGCCCAGATGAGTCATTTACTTTGACTAATGAGACACCACAATAAATATCAAGGGTCAGAAATCAAATACAGATTAGTCTAATATTACCACCCCAGGATCTTTCAAGAATTATTAATAATGACTATGTAAAAAGTACAGAGGACTCAAAATGAAAAATGAAAGAAGATATTACAACTGATGCCACAGAAATAAAAAGGATCATAAGGCCTTACTATGGACAATAAAAAATTGAATAATCTAGAAGAAATAAATAAGTTCCTAGAAATATACAACTACAATGAATAATCATGAAGAAAGAGGAAGTCTAAACAAATCTATAACTAGTATGGGGATTGAGTCAATAATAAAAAACCTCCCAACAAAGACATCATGACTGGATGGCCTCACCAGTGAACTCTACCAACATTAAAGAAGAATTAATTCAATTTCTTCACAAATTCTTCTGAAAATCTGGAGAAGGAAATACTCCCAAACTCATTTTATGGGGTCAGCATTACCCTGATACCAAAACCATAAACATACACACACAAGAAAAGCATATTACAAGCCAATACCCCTAATGAATATAGATTGAAAAATCTTTGAAAAAATATTAGGAAATAAAATCCAACAGCACATTAAAAAGGATTATACAGAATGACCACATGGGATTTATCCCTCAGATGCAAAGATAGTTCAACATACACAAATCAGTAAATGTGATATACCACATTAACAGAATAGAGGCTAAAAATCATATTATCACCTCAATAGATACAGAAAAAAGCATGTGATGAAATTCAGCAAGCTTTTGTGATTAAAAATTCTTAACAAACTAGGAATTGTAGATTACCTTAACATAATAAAAGCTGTTTATAAAAAGCTCACAGCTAATACCATACTCAACTATGAAAAACTAATATTTTTTCCTCTGAGGAGGTAAGGATGCTCACTCTCACCACTTCTAATCCACATAGTCCAGAAAGTCCTAGCCAGTGCAATTCGGCAAGAAAAAGCAAAAAGACATCTAAATCAGAAATGAAGTAAAATTGTCCTTGTGTCTGACAATATGATCCTATCTATAGAAAACCATAGAGTCTATTTAAGAAAACCATTAAATAAATGAACTCAGTAAACTTGCAGGATACAAAATCAACATACATAAGTCAGTTGCATTTCTATATGCTAACAATATACTATCTGAAAAGGATATTAGGAAAACAATATTATTTACAACAGCAGAATAAAATACTTGGGAATAAATCTAACTAAGGAGGTTAGAAATATATAAAAACATGGATGAAAAATTAAACAACACAGAAAACAAATGGAACGATTTCCTGTATTCATGAATTGGAAGACTTAGTATTGTCCAAATGTCCACACTGCGCAAAGCAATCTGCAGATTCAATGTAATCACTATCGATATCCCAATGGCATATGGAACCAAGAGCCAAATCAGCCTTGAAAAAGAACAAAACTGGAGTAACACACTTACGGATTTCATACTGTCTTATAAACCACAACAATCAAAACAGTATGGTGCTATCATAAAGGTAAACCGACCAGTGAAACAGAGTAGAGTGGCTAGAAACTAATTCATGCACAGATGGTAAACTGATCTTCAACAAGGATGCCAAGAATACACAGTGGGGAAATATCAGTCTCCTCAGCAAATGGTGCTAGGAAAGCTGAATTTCTATACTCAGAAGAATGAAATGGGCCCTCATCTTGTACCACACATAAAAATCAACTCTGAAACTATAAAACATCTTGAAGAAAAGATGGGGAAAAACATCTTAACATTAATCTTGGCAGTCATAAAATTGATTTTATGAATATGACATCAAAAGCACAGGCAAAAACACAGAAACAAGTAGGACTACATCAAACTAAAAAGCTTCTGCTCAGTATACAATCAACTGAGTAAATAGACAACTTATGAAGGGAGAAAATATTCACAAATCATATATATGAAAACATATAATCTCCAAAATATATAAGGAATTCTTACAACTCAATAGTAAAAATATCCAGTTTAATAACCCAATTTAAAAAATGTGCTGAGGACTTGAATAGACATTCTCCAAGGATGACATACAAACAGCCAATAGATATACAAAAAGATGCTCATCGTCACTAAATTGTTAGGGAAATGCAAATCAAAACCACTGTGTTACCTCATATCTGTCAGGAGAGCTATATTCAAAAACAAAAACAAAACCCAAGACGTAATAAGTATTAGTGACAATAAGAGAAAAAAGGAACACCTTTCCACTGTTGGGAGCGTAAACTGGTATATGCACTACCAGAAACAGTATGAGGCTACTCAAAAAAATTAAAAGTACCACATGATTCAGCAATCCCACACATGGGTATGTATCCAAAGGAGATGAAATCAGTATCTCAAGATATTAGTATCCCATGTTCATTGCAACATTATCCACAATGCTCAATTTTTGGAAACAACCTAAATGTGAATGAATAAAGGAAATTCACCAAAAAGTGAATGAATGAATGAATAAAGGAAATGTGATATATACATATAATAGAACACTATTCAGCCTTAAAAAAGAATATACTATTCAGCAATATGTGACAACATGGATGAACCTTGAAGACACCATGCTAAGTGAAATGAGCCGATTACATAATGACAAATACTACACGATTTCATTTACATAGGTATATAAAATAATCAAATTCATGGAACTAGAGTAGAATATTGTAGTTGCCAGAAGCAGGGATTGAGGGGAGGGAAATCACTAATTTTTTGAGTTACTAATCAACAGACATACTTTCAGATAAGATGAATAAACTCTAGAGATCTGAGGTACAACATTGCACTTATAGTCAGTAATGTATTTTATATTTGAAAATTTGTTGCAAAAGTATATCTTATTTGTTATTTTCACAATACAATAAAATACATATGATCATTAATAGTTCTGAACTGGCAAGAAGGACTTGAAGTTATTAATGATATTTTACATACCTTACTTTAACAATAACAACAGCAAAGGCATGCTCTGAATTTTTGTAGTTGCAGTTAAAATGCAGAAACAGAATATAGAAAAAATAAGCAAATAGCAATTAATGAAAAATAACTGTTTTCAAGAATAATAAAATGGTTGAGAAAAGTGGCAAATATCTTTAACTTTGGGGTTATGGAAGACAGGTTTACTCTTACATGATTTTGTATTCAGTCTATTATATATTATTTCAACTGATATATAAGAGTAAAATTTTATTTCACACCAAAGTGTTACTGGGAAAGAAGAGTACGTAAGTCTTCAGATAATTGTGGATATTCTTCTGATCTACTGCACAACCAACAAGTAGTAGCTTCTAATAAGTTAGTTGAAATGCAGATTCTGAAACCATATCACTGAACTTCTCATTCTTTTTGAAACCTGTAAGTCTATCTTGCAGTTTTAATGAACCTTTAATCCTGAGTGATTTTGTAATATTACACATTGGTTTTTTGGAAAATACTGGTTTACTTAGTTATGCAGATCTTCCACAGGCTGTCACAGTTCATTATTTAATATCAAACATGTTTTAGTATCACCACTGATACTGTCAGGACATATCTAGAGTGGAGATCTGTCTTTTTTTTTATTAAGTATCATTTATATACACTTTTGTGAAGGTTTCACAAGGAAAACAATGTGGTTATTACATTCACCCTTATTATCGAGTCCCTCCCCATACTCCATTGCAGTCAATGTCCATCATTGTAGCAAGAAGGCACAGAGTCCCTATTTGTCTTCTCTGAGCTATATACTGTCTTCCCCGTGACCCCACACAGACCATGTGCACCAATCATAATACCCCACAATCCCCTTCTCCCTCTCTTACCACCTGCCCTCCCCCACCCCTCCCCTTTGGTAACCATGAGTCCCTTTTTGGAATCTGTGAGTCTGCTGCTATTTTGTTCCTTCAGTTTTGCTTTGTTGTTATACTCCACAAAAGAGGGAAATCATTTGGTATTTGTCTTTCTCTGCCTTACTTATTTCACTGAGCATAATACCCTCTAGCTCCATTCATGTTGCAAATGGTAGGATTTGTTTCTTTCTTATGGCTGAATAGTATTCTATTGTGTATATGTACCATGTCTTCTTTATCCATTCATCTACTGATGGACACTTAGGTTGCTTCTATATCTTGGCTATTGTAAATGTGCTGCGATAAACATAGGGGTGCATATATCTTTTTGAATCTGAGAAGTTGTTTTCTTTGGATAAATTTCTAGGAGTGGAATTCCCAGGTCAAATGGTATTTCTATTTTTAGTTTTTTAAGGAACCTCCATATTGCTTTCTACAATGATTGAAGTAGTTTACATTCCCACCATCAGTGTAGGAGGGTTCCCCTTTCTCCGCATTCTTGCCAGCATTTGTTATTCCTAGTCTTTTCTATGTTGGCCATCCTAACTGGTGTGAGGTGATATCTCTTTGTGGTTTTAATTTGCATTTCCCTGATAATTAGTGATGTGGAGCATCTTTTCATGTGCCTGTTGGCCATCTGAATTTCTTCTTTGGAGAAATGTCTGTTCATATCCTCTGCCCATTTTTTTTCATGTAATTTGCTTTTCGTTTATTGAAGCATGTGAGTTCTTTATATATTTTGGATGTTTACCCCTTGTCAGGTATGTCATTTACAAATATATTCTCCCATACTGTAGGATGCCTTTTTGTTCTGCTAATGGTGTCCTTTGCTGTACAGAAGCATTGTAGCATGATGTAGTCCCATTGGTTCATTTTTTATTTTGTTTCCCTTGCCCAAGGAGATGCATTCAGGAATAAATTGCTCATGTTTATATTCAAGAGATTTTTGCCTACGTTTTCTTGTAAGAGTTTTATGGTTTCATGACTTACATTCAGGTCTTTGATCCATTTTGAGTTTACTTTTGTGTATGGGAATAGACAGTGATCCAGTTTCATTCTCTTGCATGTAGCTGTCCAGTTTTGCCAACACCAGTTGTTGAAGAGGCTGCCATTTCCCCATTGTATATGCATGGCTCCTTTATCGTATATTAATTGACCATATATGCTTGGGTTTATCTGGGCTCTCTACTATGTTCCACTGTTCTATGGGTCTGTTCTTATGCCAGTACCAAATCATCTTGATTACGGTGGCTTTGTAGTAGAGCTTGAAGTTGGGGAGTGTAATCCTCCCCACTTTATTCTTTCTTTTCAGGATTGCTTTGGCTATAGGGAATCTGTCTTATACATGTTACAGCCCAGTTGAAAAACAATTAGTGGCATGTTGCTGGATTTGGGTTGAACCTGTCCCTACCACTATGGGGCATCATATCATTCTGGTGCTTAAGTTAGCAATTATTCTTTGCCTGATGCCAAAAAGATACCCAACTGGAGAGGAGATAGTACAGCAAGCTTACTAATAAAAGGTAGGTAGTATGATTAAGGATACATTAAGAGGAGAAGCCTACAGGAAGTCCACTATACACACAAGCAGGAGAACAATGACCATTATGTGTTCCAATAATTATGATTATGTCCCTATTGAAGCAAAGCAATCATTCTGGTTTGCTGATGTTTGATTCCTGCAATTACAGATTATCCTCTGCCAGGAGCACACAGTTAATCTATTGGAAGCATTACAGTACTTTCAGATAGAACTATGCTTGGATGTTTAATGTACCAATTAACAGTCTCATAGAGCACTCAGTACCTCAGGATTCAGATTGTTTTCAACATTGTACATATTCAACCAATGTGCAATGGCAACAATATATGTGGTGGTGTCACAGGTGCTGGCTCCACTTTAGTAAAAATGTCACAGGCATGGTAGGAGTTTATTTTGTCTGGAGATACCATAACAAAATATTCCTAGAGGCCTGTCCTCATGAAGCAAAATACAAGTAATCCAAAAAGAGGCACTAGAGGGAGCTCTTTTCCAGAAGATAATGGAATACCAGGCCCATGAACAACTGTACAAGTAGGCTAGTACCCTTACCCAGGAAGGATTATTCAATATTCATTATAAAATGACTTTGTAAGGAAACAATGGTAATCTTATGTAATGTAAGAGCATTATTGGACAGTATGTCCTTTGTTATTGTCTTCTAATGAGTCTAGTGCCATAAGTTTTAAAAAAATCAATGTACAAATGATTAGTGTTGGACTGAAAAAGAAAGTATGCAATGTCATCCCAAATGGGGGGCACAGGTAGATAGGTGTTACATAATGGCACCTGGGAAGCTGATGTCTCTGAAAACTTATTCTATATTATCTCGGATATGAATGTCCATAAAGCAGATGAAATTCAGCTTCTGACAAATGCTCTCTAGTCACCACCTCAACCTCTGGGACTATGTGATACATGAGCAAAAGGTCATTTCTACTGGGAACAAAGAAAGAAAGACTTGTCATTTTAACCAAAGTATGTTATATCAAATACTATGTTTAATCTTTTCACCATAGCTATTTGGTGTAACAAAGGACTTATATGTTCATTGATAAAATTAAATGAAAGCTAGGTTATATAAATGATGATCTCCAAGAAGAGAAAATAAATTGAGAATTTGGGGTTAAGTCTCAAATTGTTAGGATACATATGGAAACTGGGATGAAAAGAAAGTACATTGACTATAGAAAAAATCACTCAATTAAATGCCTTCAGCAGCATATAGAAAAACTCAAATAACTGGATCAAGGAAGTATTTAGAATAACAGAGCCAGTAAACAAACATTAAAAGACCTTTACCCTATTAAACAGTGGTTATCTGTAGGTAGAAAATATTGTAAATAAAGAATGAACTTAATCCTTAGGAATATTGAAATATTTTACATTTAAAAAAGTGGGACAAGTGAAGAAATGGCTGTAGAAGAACACTGGGTTAAAAAAAGAAAATGGAACATTATATATATATATATATATAATATGTGTGTGTGTATATATATATATATATATATATATATATAAGTTTATGTCTCAGTAATTAGTAAGTAAAATCTTAATTTTTAAAACTGAGTTATATTAATTTACCCTTTGACAACAAACAAGTGCCTGTATTTATATAATTCACTCGGTACCAAATAGCACATGAACTTAATTTTTATGTCATGCAATCTTACAACAAACATGAAATAAAACTGACATATTTAGATAGCAAATATTTATAGTTCCTTTTCTAGATTTTTATAACACAAACCTAACTTTTAAAAATACTCCCAATATTTTAGCCTATTCATAATGTTTAAAGCATTCAATCTCTTTCGTTCTGAACCTGATCATTTCCATTAAAAACATTGTGTCTTGCCAACAATGCTAGCTCTCTGTCAGTACTAAACCATCAAAAATAACTAGAGCAAATGTAATTAGAAAGGCAAAAAAGTTAATTAAAATTACAAACTAAATTTGGCAATGTAGCTCCTCAAATAATCTGTTGCATTGGTGATTAAGCAATTATAAACTGGGAATCTGTTGACAATGATTGAATCATAGAATATAATAATGCTACTTTCAGAACATGAATGATTCAAATTTTTTAAACCTGAATATTTATAATATGCAATGACAGGTGGATCTCGTGTATTATGAGATGTTTCCATAAAGACAAACTAAAACATATGTTTATTTTTCTGGGTAAACTTATTTTCCATATATAAATTATATTTTGCCAATTTTTATTTTTAAGCATAAATTAAATACAAAGTCCCATAATCATTATAGACATTTAATCTGGGCCTTTTTTCTTTGAAAATTCAAATATGTTCTATCACAGAAATGGTTTTGTCAATGATTATTCACTGCATGAAAAATTATTAATACTTTAATTAAGAAAACCCTTCCTTAAAAGTTAGAAGCACTGCTGAGGGATTATTGTATTGTCCTGAAGTTAAACACCTTAGAGGCAATCACTCACTAATTGTACGGGTTAAGACATATAATCTGAACTTTCTGGGCACCAATTTCTTCCCAGTTAAAATAGGTAACACATGTCCTACCTAACTTTATTTTTGTTTTGTTTTGATTAATAGTAATGTTTTATTTCAATAATAAAGAGAATACTAAAGGAAATTAGCTCTAACCTGGTGGGAGTACAGGAGGCAGAATCATCTGAATTATATAATAAAAATGGCAAGTTTAAAAAGAGTTATTATCTGAGAATCCAAACACATTTGAAAGGTATGTGGTTTCCACTTTCCTCAAGGAACATTCAGGCCGTCTCTGTTGGGACAATAACCCCACCTCTCTTGAGACGATGCTCCTCCTTAGGTTAGGAAATAGCATGTTAGACAATCAGACAGAATAGCCTTATGATGCTAGTTTTAAATATAATATGGCTAAATGTACTGATATGTGTGATTCTTTTGAAGTGCATTGATATTAAGGGGATTGATACATGGACAGTTGGACATGAAACTGTAATAAAATGTTGATAATAAAATCCAGGCGGGGCTATATAGTTTTTTACTATAAAGTTCTGGATGTTTTGTTGCATATTAGAATACTACATTAAACATTGAGGAAAGTAAAAGAGGCCAATAAAATGACTAAATAATGTAGTAGAGAGCAATTACAATTTATAGACTGCACTGTCCAATAAGTTAGCCACTAATAACATGCAGCTACTGAAATTTAGATTAGTTAAAATTAAATCAAGTTTATTTGTTCAGTCCACTAGCCATATCTCAAGTGCTAAGTAGCTCATGTGGCTAAGGGCAACATGATTGAATCAATATTGAATTACACTGTTATTGACCTTATTAAAGATAATTCTGGTGACTTATTTAATAATACTGTATTATATATTTGAACATTGCTAAGAGAGTAGATCTAAATGTTCCTATCACAAGAAAAGAAATATGTGACTATGTGAGGTAATGAGTGTTAACCAAACTTAACTGTGATAATTTTACAACATATATACATATTCAAATTGTTACATTACATACATTAAGTAACATATGTCAATTGTATCTCAATAAAACTGGAAAAAACTATAAAGTAAAAAAAGAATAATATTAAACATGTGGTTTCACTACATAACACTTATTATAAAAATAAATGATAATAATTTGTAGGATAAGAAACAAGTTAGAACTATAGTACTAGGCAACACAATAAAATAATACGTGATGGATGATCAATGTTAAAAAACTAAACTCAAACTGTTCAGCACAAGTGAAGACAGACCTAAAAGTAAAAGCTAAATTTGTTACCCAGACAAAACTGTAAAATTTTACATACAAAAAAAATAGGAATAAAATGTTTTATTTAAGCTAGAGACATACAGAAGAGAAAAAAAAGAGATAAAAAGGCATGATATCAAAATTTGTGAGAAATATTCCTAAAATATCAATCATATATCCACTTAGGAAATCTACTTAACATACAGAAGATAATATTAGGCCAAGAAATAAAAAAAAATAAAATGAAAAGAAAAAAATGAAATTAATTCAGATTTTTGTAATTTAAAGTGAGAATTAGAATCTAAACATTTACCCCCAAATAGATTTTAGGGCCAAAAAAAGAAAAGCTTTACTAACAATTAAGTTACTACATATTGAAAAGGTAATTTACTGGGAATATGTAAGGATTTTAAAAAAGCATTCTTCACCTAATATCATAATTTCTTCTATACATATAAAGTAAATAATACACAGACCCACAGGAAAATATTAAGAAAGATATGCCATATGGAAAAAATAAATTCCTCTTCAGATGATAAAAGTAGTATGCAAAAACATAATAAGACATGAGAATGATAAACCTTTACAACAACATAAACTTCATCTAATGGATTACAGAACACTATACTCCACAATTAAAGATTATTATGGACGGATGGTGGTGATAGTTGCACAGCAAAATGAATGTGCATAATACCACTGAACTTAAAAATAGTTATGATAGTAAATTTTATGTAATGTCTTCATCATAATAAAAAGAAAATAGCTGCTAAACCAAAAAAAAAAAGAAAAAACCCTCATTATTTGTTTCAATAGTTGAGACTTTCTACAAAGAAAACCAAAAACCCTAGATGATTTTAGCCACCTAAAAAAATATTTGAAGAAGAAGTAAACCCTATATATCAAAAATTCTAGTAGAGAAAGGGAAAAAAGGAATATATATAATGACTCATTGTTATTTTAGGAAGAGTTAATAAAATCAAGAAATATGCAATCTCATGGGTAGAACTCGATCAAAATTTTCAGATCTCCCAAAAATATCCCATATAATCAATATAATTCCAGTTTGTGAATGTGTTTATAAATGTGTGCATGTTCATATTGATAATTCAATTTTAATGTTACTTGTAAGTGAATGGGCCAAAAATAAGAACTGAGACAATTTTGAATATAGTTTCCTATTGCAATTGTAGCAAATTACCACAAACCTAATGGCTTAAGATATGCCAGTGAATCTTATAGTTCAAAATCTGTCTCAATGCGCTGAAATCAAGGTGTCAACAGCACTGCTTTCCTTTCTGGATGTTCTAGACTCATTTCCTTGACTTCGTCATTTTCGAAACTCTGCCCACATTCCTTGGTTTGGACGCCCTTCCTCCATTTGTAAAGCCATTTTTGTCTTTTCTGACCTTTGCTTCCATCCTTACATCTTTTCCCTTTGTCTCTCTGCCTCTATCATCACATTGCTTTCTCTGTTTATGACCCTCTTGACTACCTCTTATAAGAGCATTTGTGATTATATTAGACCAGGATAATCCTGGACATTCTCCCCATCACAAGACCCTTAATGTAATCACTGCAAGGTCCCTTTACGATGTATTCACAGGTTCTGGGGATTAGGATGTGGACATATTTGGGGAGCCATTACTCAGCCTACTATAGACACATTCCGTAAGGTAAAAATAAAAACAGTAAACATGGTTTTATAACACCTAATTTATGATGTGAAAGATAATTAGTACTCATTTTCATATACTAAGAATGGCAGTCTGAAATTGCATGTACTTTCTGCAGTTCATTTGTGATGCACTTTTAACACTGTAAATTGCCCATATCCTTTAAACCAGTAATTCCCCTTTTATGAAATATATTTCAGGAAACTACACATGACTTTAAGTGAACTTTGTTTTTATTTCTTTGCATCTGTATTTCCCCCAATATTTTCTTTTCAAATCAATATTATTATGAACAAAAACAGATTTTTAATGAAAGGAATATATGATAAAGGATACACTCTCTGCTGGTATGTGTACTGAAGCTGGTATGTGTATCAAGATGACATATGATAGAGGGTTAATATGTTACCAAAATTAAAACTTTCAGGTTGAACAATGGACAAAGTCAAGCACTAAATTAGAATAAGAAAAGATATAAATATAAAATAACCCTATTTCGCTCTGGGGTCAGAAAGGAAACCTACAAATTCCCTTCTCTAAAGACATTCATCTGAAGCCAACAAGATGTTAAAGGTTCTAACTGGGCAGTGAACTTGAAAGGCTACACATTTGAGATATCTGCAGCAGACATTTAAGTTCAGGGGTATTCGCAAGACCACTTTTCCGGTGTTCAATCACCATTTGAAAAGTTTTTTGGTTGATTTGTAAGGTTTGATACCTTCAGCACCAGTAACCTGTAGGTTGTGGCTTCTTTTTTTTTAATTTTTTCAAACTTTATTTAAACATTTTTTCATCTTTATTGAGATATAATTGACATATGATATTGTGTAAATTTAAGATGTACTATATGATTTGTTATATGTATATTTTGTGAAATTATTACAATAAAGTTAGTTAACACATCTTTCACCTCACACAGTTACCATTTTTTTTGTAGTGAGAACTTTTAAGTTTACTCTCTTAGCAACTTTCACGTATACAACACAGTATTGTTAACTATAGTTGCCATGCTATATGTACATTAAGTCCCCAGAACTTACTTATTACTGGAAGTTGGTACCCTTTGGCCCTGAGACCATGGCAACCATCAGTCTACTCTGTTTCTGTGCAGTTTTTCAGATTTCATATATAAGTGGCTTCTTAAATATTATGGGTTCTTAAGTATTTGGGGTCCTCTTAAACAATTTAGTTATAGAGAGATTTTTCTTAACACGTGGAATGAGGATGGATTGTCTTTTAGAAGCACCTCTAAAGAACTAGTTTGAAGTGAAATATAAAGAAACTAAGAAAAGAGCTAGATATTTAGGATTTATTAATAGGGTTAAGGAAAGAAAGCAAAAGTTTTTCAGATTTTGCTCAGTTAATTCACAGGTGTGGAAAAAAATTACTTTGGCCTATAGTGGCTGTTGAATCACCTTACTGGGGAGCCTGCACATAACAAAGTTCATTGCAGATGGATGAGGAATTCTGTGGATCCATCTAAGTTGCTAACTATAAGAAAATTCATTAATAAATTATCCTTACTTCTATTTTCCATTACTAAATTTGCTGCTTCTGTGGCATATTGTTAGCATATCCCAGCTGAAATATAACTTTTTAATCTCCAGAGTGGTTGGAATACTACAAAGTATTGTTAGTAATAAAACAGCCACCTTTTGCCGGCTGAAATTTGCACATTGCCTAGAGGATAACAGACCTGAAGGTTGAAGAAATAGCTTATTAGATCTGATTGATTATATCTCAATATGTTTTAAATGGCAGTTTATATATTCAGAAAGAAACATACAGAATGATGTCAACTCAACTCAGGTCATCTCACTGATGAAAAGAAATTGATGGTATTCATTTAGCAAACACTATAACTACTGTCTAGATGAGTTCATTATATTGCCCCATAGATCTGATATTATCAATACAGATTGAATCAAGCTAACCCAAAGTGGAGTTTTATTTTAAATGCTTCATGATTGAAACAATTTGCAGAAAGTATTTGCCTTGTCTCACCCAATGCAAACAATCTCTGCAACTATGTATGTGTGTATACATATATTATATATATAGTGACATGCTTGGTAGAAATATATTTGCTTATCTTTGTTTTTCTGGTATAAGAAGTTTCAAACAGAAATGCCAACTAGACCCATAGTTCTCAAACTTTCACATTTTGCTTCTCCCAAATAGTCTATCAAATAACCAAGTTCCCAAACTGTAAGAAAATGAATAATTTTTAATGACATCTGTTTATTATCAATGGTATTAATGTGTACAGGAAGTCTGAGAATCTAACTTCATGCTTTAACTGGCAAAATCTTTATTTCCATTTGGTAAAATAATTTTATCAGATGTAAAAATACAATTTATTCTTGTCATGTTTGCCTGCATTCCTAATCATAAAGGAAACTTGAAAATAATGTGATATTTTATTTTCCAAATCTAAAGATCTAAAAAGAAGTCTTCTGATCACTTTGAATATATGAACACTCAGGAACATAGATGAAATAACAGAAGATCAACTGATAGTAGTTGGTATAATTATATGTAACTATCTTAAATAACATTGTACAAAACATTTTTATTTAGAAATACACTATTTGTTTCCCTTTCTTGCATTGTATTAATATTATTTAGGCTCTGACTTGCAGTATTGGCACTATCACAGAGCCAATTTTTGTGTCATCTAACATGGTTTTTCAGAGGACACCCTCTTCACTTTTATCTGCATTAAAACACACACACACACACACACACACATGTAGCTGTTGCCTTCTGATACTTTCATAAAAAACGTAATTCCAAACAGCAAGTATCAATTTGAATGCTGTTAAGATAGTCCGCCTGGCAGACCCCAGTACTTGGGTTGGTATATGTTTGATACATACAATTCAGTATGCTGCTTTTAAAGGTGAAAGTTTTTAGGCTTGTTTACAATAAAAGAAAGACAATTGCCAATGCCTTTTTCTAATTTTATAATGTTTCCATGAACTAAGCCTTCTAATAGTGGTGTTCTGGGAAACTTTTAAAACTGGCACTCTGTCAGCGAGGGATCACAAAACCTGATCTGTACTGATTTCTAATTCCCATGGTGTAAATACTCCTACTCTGACCAATTTTAAACTACTAATATGATGTCAACTGTCCTGAAATTGTAACAGGCACTCCTGAGCCATGTGAGCCACATCCAGATACCAACAAAAGGCCACAAGCATCATTCCGGCTATAGATTGAGTTTTTTGCTGCTTTCCACTCCCAGGTGCTTGTTTTTAATCCCTTCCTATTTTCATTTTATTGTCTCCTCCTCCCCTTCAGTATAAACTCACTTATAGATACTAAAGTCTCTCACTCATCCCCAGCCCAAGCTCATTTTAATTAAAATAGTTTTTATAATTTCACATTGCTAATATTAAACTTCAGATTAATTCCAAAACCCAGTGAAACGCTTGTTGCAACAATGTTCTTCACATTGCTTTCACATCATTATTTCAAGTGTGGATAAAATGAAAGTTCCTGTGGCCAGAATTCTCACCTGGCCCTGGTCAGCTAGCTCACTACACATGTGTGGGCAGTACATTGCTATTGACTCTATATAAAGAGCTCTGCCCAGTACTCTGGGCAACAAGGTTGCAAGGCTGCAGGAGAGCATAACAGAGGCTGGAGTGGTGGCAGTGCCGAGGACAGAGGCCCAGAGGCCCAGAGACTGAAAAACGTTACAGTGGAACATTTTTGGGTGAAAGGGTTTATACCCGACTTTATTCCCACAGTGGCAGGTCGGTCACTAGAATCCCGTCCACTCAGAGCAAGTCTGCAGGCAGCAAGCCAGTCTCTGCCTCTGGGCCTCTCTGCCCCCACAGCCATCTCAGTCTCTGTCCTCAGTGCTGCCACAACTCCAGTCTCATCTCAACCCTCCTGCAGCCTTGCAGCCATGCAGCAGCCCAGAGCACCAGGTGGAGCTCTTTATATAGAGCTAATAACCATGTATTGCTCACATGTGTGTAGTGAGCTAGTCAACCACAGCCAGGTGAGAATCCTGGTCACAAGAACTCTCATTTCATCCACATGTATCTATGAATATTACATTATCTTAATATCTTTAGAGGATTAATGGTTTCCATATTGTTATGGAAGATGTTGAAATTCCAAAAGAATTGGAAAATTCTGATATAGTATATAGAAATGTATTAATGCCTGTGGGGAAAAGTGAGGTTCCTATGGCCAGGATCCTCACCTGAACCTTGATGATGTAACTGGCCTGCTGCTGGGCTACTGCTTCCACACCCATAGGCAATGAGCTATTATTGACTGAGTATAAGGAGCTCTGCCCAGGGCTCTGGATAGAGGCAGAGACTGAGGACTATGTACCTGCAGAGTGCTGGATACAGACGTTATTCTAGTGCTTGCTCAACCCATTGGTGGGGGAACAAAGTCAGGTATAAACCTTTTCACCCCAGGAACATTCCATTGTCATTTCTTGGTCTTACTTAATCCATAGTGCACTTGCCCGGTGCTGAAACCCTCAGGCAAGACAATGTCTCACAAATAGGAATCTGATTTTTTTTTGAATATAGAGTATTTTAATTGCTTTTTTCTTCCACAGAAAGCATTTTTTACTTAAATACATTTGGAGCCTTTGATCATACTCTTTCTTATTAGTATTTAAAAGAAAGAAAGAAAAATTAATTCAGATAGATAGTCAATGTATATATTTGACTCTTAGAATAATTTCAGAAGCATCATACATACCTTTGAGTCTAATTCGATAAGATGTTTGTGTGATGAAACAGTTTCAAGATTGTAATGATCAAAATAAGTATAACTAGGAATAGTGTAATACGCTTATCAGTAAATTGATTCATTATTTTTCCTTAACTAGACAAAATACAACCATTTCTCAATGGCTTAAACTGAACTGTGAATGTAGGCTTTATGAGGGAAAATAAATACATTATCCAAAACTCCTTAATTTCAACCTCTAACTTTTCAGGCAGGCACTAAATGAATGTCTGCTGCTTCGACATTTGCATGTCTCATTATCCCAACTTTCACCGAATGACCTCTTAACACTATTAACAGTCCCAGAAAACATAATGGTAGATGGTCATTAATTTGTCATTTAAATTAATCATTGACTTAAGTATAAGAGCTCTGCCCAATTCTCTGGGCAACAAGGTTGCAAGGCTGCAGGAGAGCATAACAGAGGCTGGAGTGGTGGCAGTGCCGAGGACAGAGGCTCAGAGGCCCAGAGACTGAAAACGTTACAGTGGAACATTTTTGGGTGAAAGAGTTTATACCTGACTCAATTATGTGTGAATATGTGTTTGCATTTCTCCATTGAATTCTTGTTTGTATTTCCACAAAAAGAACACACACACACGTGTGTGTAATAGATTTATAGCAACTGTCACTTGTAAAATTGTCATTTTTTTATTTGTTTGATTCCTTCTTTTCCTCTTAAACATCTTTGTGGTGAGAAAAGTAATTTGTCTAAAAGTTGGAAGACTCATGTATATTGGTGAATGTGCTTATCAACATGAAGAGAACTTTTTGTGTTTCTATTTTCATATCAACAGGAAATAAACTTTAAGTATCCCTTATGCATATATCAAATAAGTGGATAACATTATAATATTTCAAAGCCCACACTTTCCCAACTCCTGAGAACCAAACCTGTTGGTCTTTAATATGTTATCATTATCAACACAGTAAAAGCCTTGAATATGCTTATATTTCTGAAAAGATAAAAATAACCTAGTTGCCTTTTAGAAAAGAGACTGGGAAACTAGGGGTTTCTCCTTTTTATCCTTGACACTTTGTAAATGTTTTAAAATATATACATATGTGTGATTTTTTTTCAAAATGTATCATTTATTTTTAAATGGGATTTTTTCTCATTTTTCTTTGTAATCAGAAACCAGTTTAAAATAGAGCAAATGGGATTAGACAAAAATGTAAGAAAAACTTTCTAATTTATGAAAATTTTAATGTTAAGAAATCAGTATTTTAACCTGATGTAGGAAAACTTTGAAAGAAGCTTTGTAGAAAAGAATACACCATTGCTATATTCTTTTAACTAGATGAGCATACTTTTCTAATGTTCCTAATTCAAGTATTTCTGTGGCTAGAAATGCGCCAAAAATCTTTTAAAATGGACTGTTTTGTTTTTCAATGAACAACAGATTTGCAGTGGCTTTTAAAATGAAGCAATTTCCAGTGGTTTTTAAATTTTCTAATATTATTATATCATATTATCATCTAAAGCTGAGCTATCAGTCTTATTCCAAATTGTTGGCAGCAAAGAAAGGCCCTATACTACTTCTGTCTAAGGCAACATGGCTGGGAAATATAATTACAAATTATATACACTGCAACTTCCCGACAGGTAACACAGCCCTTTGTATAGACAAACTGTGAGATTCCTGAAATTAATGTATAGCAATACTTATTTTACTTTATTTAATATTTTCTAACATTGGCCCAATTATTTGTTCAATCATTTATTCATTTGTTGAAGGAGAATAAATAAAACACCAACTATGTGCCAAAAAGACTGCTTGGTGCTGAATGTGTAGTCAAAAGAAGTTGGTTTTCCTGTCATTACAAAACTTGAAATTAAGTCACACAGAAAGACAGGGCACAAGTAAACATAAAGTGTGGCAGGCTATGAAAGAAGTAAACAGGGCTGCTCACATAGAGAAGAGCAGAGACCCAGTCTGAGTGGCATCATTAAGAAAGTGAAATTTATGCTGACCTGATCTATGAGAAATGAGGCAAAGCTGGAGCCAAGATCATGTGCAGAGATTTAAAGTTAGTGAATATCTTGTAATATTTCAGAATCTTCAAAAAGAATGAGAGTCAGGGAACCAAATGATATGCAGTATAAGATTAAGTTGAGGAAGTCACCAGGGCCTGGCCCTCCAGGGCCGGCCAACCTGGTCAGGAGTCTGGCGTGGATTTGCAGCACCATGAGGTTTATAATTACTCTCAGCCATGGAGAAGCATGATGTGACTCACATTGTTTCTTGGTAAAGTCACTCCAGCTCCTGTGCAGAAATAGAGGTGGGCAAGGAGAACGTGGGAGATGAGGTCATTGCTGTATTAAGTGGAAGGTGGTAAACTTTAAGTACAGTTTTGAGACAAAATCTATAATATGCCTGGAATAAAGGAGGGGTTATCAAGTACTACCAGTTCTTGACCTTCCTGTATAGATTCAAAAAGAATCCTTTGAGACAGCACTTATCCTTATTATCACCATGAACCTTCCATAATAATTTCATAAATAGTTTTACACCATGTATCTTAAATATGCATCATATCAATGTAAATTGACTTGTTATTATATATTTTCACTTAAAGTTAAGAGATTTTTAAAAAGTCCTCATAGATTTAGCTTCCAGAAAGAGTGCCCAATATTAGTAATATTAAATATAATCAATTAGCAGGTTCATTCTATTTTATTATTTTCTGTCTGACATCATGTCAAATAGTAATTTTTTTCAGAGTCTTCTCTAAAATTCTTATCATAAAGCTTTAATCACAGCTAAATCACCATGGCCATTTTGATTGCTTACCGATATTTATACATGTATATGTATATCTAATTAAATATATTTATATACTAAATTTAAATTCTCTTTTGTACTAACCCAACCCAGCAATTATTCATTTTATTGATCATTGTGTAATAATAGAAGGAATGACTTTAATACAAGGAATGGCTAGTAATTGATTTTTCATCTCTTGATACTTATTTAATATGTGGTCAAGTGCCACTGATGATGGCAATTTCTCATGCAGTTCTGCCTAATGGAAAATATAATTTTATACTTTAATATTGGATATGTTTATATTTACAAAGTACTATTACCTTTAGCTTTTGTAATTATTTAATATTGAAAAGAAAAACAAATAATAATTTTAATACAGAAAATAAAAGTGAACACTGTCTTGAGAAACAATTAAAAAAACGCAATGTTTAGTTAAAGGGAGCACCATGTTTCTGGTGTCCCCCTTGATGACATTCAAATGGATCACTGACTTCAAAGATAAGAGTGACATTATTGTGATTCTAGTTCACTTGTCACTAATAGAACACATTCCAAAATGTTGGATACTAGTTCAAATGCACATGGGGGACCCATCTAGCATATGAAAAACAATAACAACACATATACACATTAGTTTTATGCACGTAAACTCACCTCAGCCCTTTTTGTTGAAGCTTTGATTAATAAACGGCACCTTCAGGCATGTAACAAAACTTAATGTGAACTTAGTGCAATCATAATTGGCAATGGGGAAGTGAGGAAGAAATTTTGAACATACCCATCCATCTATACTGAGACAATTAATCTTCAGAGGAAGTTATTAACATCAATCTCTTTAGCTGAATTCACCTGAGAATTAGATGCTAGTAACACACATTCATTATCCAGCATTTGAGTTTTTCATCGCCAAACTAAAAACTAAGCAACAACACAGAAGCAATTAAAATAAAGTTCTTGTTTAACAATCTCCTCTGTTAATTACCTTTATAAAGAATCAGTCTTTCAAACTGACATGCATTGTGTATAAATTAATCTTAAAGGAATGGGGACTTATAAAGCCTAGCAAGAGTTATTTTATTTTTGTCAAAAAGAGCATCAGTCAGAAATGAGAACATTGGCTTCAAGAATCACATTTTTCTTAGGTCTTATTTAGGAGGCTGAGGACATGAATATATTTTGATTAAATATTAATTTTGTCATATTTCATTATATTTTAGATAAATTAATTACCCCTCCAGACATAATCACCCCAGTAAAATTAATATTTCAAAAAGTAAAATTCTGATGTTATAGTCTATTTGAATATGTTTACTGTTATTTTTGTCTTATCAATTAAAACCTATTTTATTTTATTATTGCCACTTGAGCATCCATGAAAAATCTATCTACATAGGAGAATTTACAGGGGACACATACCATTTTGGTTTTTAAATATTAGTCACCAGTTACACTAGGTAAGGTACTGTAACAATCAGGTTGCTGTAACAAACAAACCCCAATTATAAAATTGCCCACGCACAACAGAAGTACTCTTTTCCAGTCATAATGTGCATGCTCCTGATAAGGAGGATTCTTTCCTCCAACTAATGCTTCAGGAACTGCAATCCTGTTCAACCTCATGACTTGGTCATTTAAATATGTAACACTCACTGATTATCATTCTGAAATGAAAGAGGTGTATCTAGAAGATTTTAACAATGAAATAATTTGACATAGGCTCTCAGGTCAGCTTACAAAAAGGGCCTTTGACTCTTCTAGTTAGAACTATCAGTGATAGGTAAGACAAGTGTTTATATTTTGTTGACCAAGCTAGGATATGGAATTGGAGCGTGCTAAAATCCGAACCTCTTCACAGTTAGCCTTCATGTAAGTCAGAGTAATAAAAGTATTTCATGATGAAATGCATGTGAGAGCATTGGTCAGACTACATTAATCTACCTTTCTCTTTGATTTCTTTTCTTAGCCTTCTTTGTCCTCTTTTTAAAAATGCATATATTTAATAGATAATTTTGAAGTATTTTATTGTGTGTCAAACACCGTGCTAAGGGAGATTAAAATGATAAGAAATGACACATTTCTGTCCTCAGAAATATCATACTCCAGTGGGAGAAGCACACATTTTAAAATACAATTATATTGACTTATCTAAGATACTATAGCAGAAAAATACATACGATTTTATAGGAACCAAAAAGGGAATAACAAGCTCTGCCGTGGTGAAAGTTAAAGACATCTCCACTGAAGAGTCAAGCTGTATGAAATATAATTTACTTTAATTCAATGAACATACATTAAATGCATGCTGCATTATAGACCCTTCAAAGATAAAATGAGTAAGACCTGGCACTTGATTTAAAGAGACTCATAATCTAACAGAGAGGAAAGATATGACAAACAGACATGTAAATGGATTTATAAGCCTTGTATCTTAGGTTCTCTGTGAGTGACAGGAGACAAAACCTAGGGCTGAGCTGGGCTGCTGACCAGCACACAGTCCTCATCATCAGTTAGGACCACAGGTCATCCAGTGGGGGAGTCAGAATTGCTCTCTCCCCTCATATAAACATAATGAGGGCAATGTACTGTCCATCTCTGACTGTAAGATGTATAGAAAAGGAAAACATGTCCTCCCTGAGAGCTCCTTGCAAATTTGCACCAGTTTTGCAAGGGGAATCAGAAATAAGCCTGTGCACATGGCCCATCAGCACTGAAAACTAACACTTCACTTTAAAGAAATCCCAAGTTATAATTTACCTTAGACACTTGACATAATCAAAGAAAATTCTCTTTGGATCTAAGTCTCGAAGATTTCTCACTGATAATATTTCAAGGAACAAAGTTTCAATTAAAAATGTTAATCAATAAAGAAACTATTAGCCATGGTACAGAGTTAGAAAACACATTGAAGGTGTATCTCCGAACTCTTTTCTGAAAATAATGTGATCATCAGAATTGCTGGTAACACAGTTTGCTGTGTTAACTAAGTTTAAAATGAAGAAAGCTATTGAAAGTTGATGAAGCAAGTTATTCTAGCAAAATATTGAAGCAAATATTTTGAAAAAATGAAAAATTTGGAAGTAAAAAATATAATTATTTAAAATATCAATGAATGGGACAAATAGCACATTAAACACAACCAAGGAGAAACTATTTAACTGGCAGTAAGATATGGAGAAAAAGTATGCACAAGGCAGCTTAAAAAGTAAAAGAAAAGAAAGAAATTCATATGCATGAAGGCCAGAGTCCAATCAAATATAATGGATTTTGGAGGGGAGACAGGGTTGACAATAGGAGAAAATAGTCCAAAAAGCAATGACTGAGAATTTTCCAAACTGGATGGAAGTCACGAGTCTGTGCAGGTGACAAGGTTGAAATCCAATGTTGGTGGCAGAGGGGGCTCGAGAGTCCACATGATCCTGGAAGCTGCGCTGAACAGAGGAAAGAGCACTGGGCCTTCCTTCTTCTGCCCTGATCTGATCATCCGTCACTTATGAGCTGCCCTTGGGGGCGGGGGTGTGATACTGGGTGAGGCAGCTTCTTGCGGCCAAAGGCAATGCCATGTGGAGATACAAGCCACCTATAAAGTCTGAGTCCTCCACAGCCAGCCCTGTTGGTAGCTGTAAAAATGAGTGCTTTGTTTCTGAATGGGGAATCAGGAGCATGCAAAAGCATCAGCTATAATTACATACACCCTAACATAAATGCTGGTGGAATATAGAAGCAAGTCCTGATGTAACTGTTCAGTAGCTGGAATTCCTTTGCTACATGTTACCTCAGGCTGAGTTATTGCTGTACTGCCCAAAGTCCTAACAATCCTTCAGAACACAACACTTGTTTTGATTCTCAAACTTAAGATTTACTAGTTGGTAAGACCTAAGAAAGTTACTTTTTAGCCTTAGTGTTTTTTATTGTAAAGCTTCAATAAATATGGTTGGAACAATGTGTATGAAAAGTTAACAAATGTGTTCTCTTCCCTTTTCCTCCACCTCCCCTCCTGAGTGGGCTGATTCCTGTTGCTCACTGGGCATTTCTTGATGTGAAGACTAAAGAAATTGCACTGTGAGGCTCAGCACCAAAGACTGCCAGGAAAACATGACTCTCCTATTTCTAGTGAGGGAGTGAATAGAGAAAAAACAAACACAAATCAGGTGAAGAGCGTGGCATCTGATTCATAGACAATTTGGTCATCAGATCTGGAGTTTGCAGTATCCAAGTGTCTACCTATATCCTGGAAGTCAGGCTGGGAGAAGTTATACCTATCCTTACTCTTCATTTGCAGTCTTTTTTAGTATACTCTTCATCCCAAAGCTAGGAAATATCTTTGCACTGAAATATAAAACAGTTTTGGGTGATCTAATAATAGAGAAAGGAAAGAGAAAGGGCTTGGTTGTCTTGTGGAAAAACAAGGAGAGGAAACAAGTTAACGTTTTAAAATCATCATTAAGACAGCATTTCTCACAATTTCCCCCAATCCACGTATTATGTGTAAAATTATGTGTAAAACTAAGGCAACTATTCTGGCTATCTTTTTCTGGGTAACACACTATTCCAAACTCTACAGCTGAAGATACCAATTTGTTGTTTATCAATTTTATATTTGCCTAGGATTTTTTGTGTGTCTCTTCTGGGCCCACTTACATGCTGTGTTAAGCCAATGCTTCTCTTGGGATAGAAGTTCTCAGTGTCTTCAGCTGCATATCTGGCCATTGGTACTAGCTGTCAGGATATTTGAATTCCTTTCCATGAAGCCTCTCCTCCTCCAATAGATGGGATTGGCTTTTTTACACAATGGATCAAAATCAGAAGCTAACAGGTTTCTTAAGACCCAGACTCCAAATCATCACACTGTGACTTTGCTGCATTATTTTGATCAAAGGCCAGTCTAGGTTTAAGAGGAGAGCAGTAGACTCCAATTCTGTTGGAAGGAGATAAAGTCACATTGGAAAACAACATTGGAGTAAATAGAGAAGCTGTCTTGGACAAAATTGATCAAAGTAATAAAGTAGAAGTAGAAGATAAGATAGGAGTAGCAGCATTCCATGGGTCCCCAGCATGACCTGTGCAGAGCCAGTAGGCAGATGAACATGCTTTATAGAGTCCAAGTTTTGGGAGTTTGATGGCAAAAAAAGAGATGAAAATCATTTTGTAGAGTGAATGCATTATCTCTTCAGACACTGTTCTCTTTAAAATACTTCTGTTTATAGGATATGGACTGACTGCAGAAACTTCATTTTTCCCTGGAATTTGGCAATCATATTCTTAACAGAGGTGAGTCTTGGAGCACAAATGCTGTACAAGGATACACTTTCTAACCACTATAATAATGAGGAGGGACATGCTGCTTTACTTTCTCAACACACAATTATTTTCTCTTTCAAAATTGTTTGTATTCTGAGGTTTTAAACTATTAAATGTTAGCATTTTCAAAGACTATGACTTTTGCAACAAAGTATACCTAGATCTGAATTTCATTCCTCCTCCTGAGAGCTATGCCTCTGTGATTTAAATTTTTTAGACTATTTTTCTTTCTAGTTGTAAATTAGATACATCAACTGAGCAATGAATGTTAAAGTTAAGCACTCAGTATTGATAATATATAGTTCCTGTTCTGAAAGAGTCACTTGTGCAAAGTGGGGTATCACTATTATGTGAATAAAAATGTGTACCTAGTACAATGGGGCCACAAAGTGGCAAGCAGTCACTTCTACCTGGGAACCCTAATGGATGGGAAAAAAGCTTGACAGATGTGGTTCTTAAACTGAATATTGAAATATAAATATGTACTCCTCTAGTGGTGGGAGGGGAGACACTCTGGAGGCCAAAAATAAACCAAGCAAAGGCGCAGGAATATAAAAACAATCTTGCACATTTAGGAGACGGCCATCAACTCATATCTAGCATGGGCTGAGCGTAAGGGGAAGGAAAAAAATAACATGGGGATAGATGTGTGGAGAAGAGAGTGTCACTGAAATAAATTTCAAAGTAATTCTCCAGGTTAAGGGCATTACTGAAATTACTTATCAAGGAAGTAAAATGATTAGACCAGTTTTTTAGGTAGATTCCAAAGTGACTGGAAGCAGGAAGCCAGTTATAAGACCATCTCAGGAGAGCACGAGAAAGATGCTCAGAGCTTGAACTGAGACAGGAGCAGAGGAAATGATGCTACAGGTGAAAAAGCAGGAAAATGTGATTAATTATCAGATTTTGATACCAAGTAACAACTTTTCATATCCAAATGTTAAGTATTAACATATGGTGTTAAATCACTATTTCAAAACAAAAACTCTCCTCTTAGTGAATTATTGTTCCTGAAATATATAGAGCTTGTTTTGTATTTTCCCCTAGTCAACAATGAAATATTCATATAACTAAGCATCAGGTGACAGCGAGAGAATCACTCTACACAATTCAAAACCTACAGGGATAGGTGGTGACAAATAGTCACAACTTTCTCATCTTTTTGGAGACATATGTAAGACCAAGCAGTGTGCTTACTGGCAAATGATGGTGCTCTCTGTTTATTTTTTACTGTCTAAACATAAATGAATTATCTCAGTTGACAGTCACTATTACATAACTAATGTACATCTTTTCTACTTTGTCTTTTCTGAAGCTATTTTTCCACACCAGGGAATGAACACTTGATACGGCTAGCACTCCAGATGGTGTCCACACGACTTGGTAGAGAAGAAAAACCCTTCAGTCTTCTATGTTTTAACAAATTCTATTCAAGCAAGTGTATATATTTATAGGTAATTGGACACACACACACACTTAAAGACCTGTGAATACTTTTCATTGTTCCAGTTTGCTTAAAGAACCATGAAAATCTGAATCAAAGTTTACAGAGCAATAGAGCAATACAAGATATATCACAAAGAAGTATCAAATAAATACCCCAGATTTCCAAAGTCAGAGATACCATAGTGAATTAGAACAATTACAGAAATTCTTAAGAGAAAGCAAGATATGAATTGATTTGTAAAGACTATACAGGAGTTGATGAAGAAAGAAAAGGGAACCAAGGCCTGTTCTGAAAATAATCTAAAAGTTCATTATATAAGTGTCACTTCACTTATATCTAGTGATATTAAAGTTGAAATCATTCTAATAAACAATAGCAAAAAGAATGAAATATGACAATTGATTTTAACAAGAAGACAACAGGTAATGGATATGCCAAACTCATATATTTAGTAAATTATTAGAAACAGAACTCCAGCCTAAGATTTCATGTAACATATTTTATGCCTTATATAATGTCATGCATCTTCACAATTTACTAACATTAAATGTTAAAAATAAATTGGTGAAATAGAAATGAATATACTGCCCAATTAGGGAGTAATTGGTTTTCTGTCTTCTGAATTTCTGCACTTTCAGCCACCTGCAACTATTCACAAATTCTGACTCTGATTATATGGAAAAACAATTCACTGTTAAAACATGAGAGCATTCAGACTTTTTGAATGCAAGAAACTTTAAAAATCCCTCAGCATTATAGGTATATCTATAAATAAGTCAGAAGATGAAAACTAGTATTTTTGAGGTATATTATATTATTCATTTTCATTTCTCAGTAAGCTTATGCTACTTAATATGTTGTAATTTTCACTCAATGATGGGTGACTGTGGTATTTTATTTAATGGATAGCCCCAAGGTTAGCGCAGTGACAATCTTGTAGTATGTGTCCAAATTGATAAATAAAACATACATTTAATAGTATTTGATTAATAAAGTCAAAGATGATAACATTAAGATCCAGAAATCTTAGAGTATTTGTGCAAGCTCTCACATTTCGGCTTTAAAATACCTGCAGCCTTGGAAGATGCCAAACCAGGAGACCCAATTAATCCATGCCCAGATTCTTGACCCACAGAAACTGTGTGATAACAAATTTTATTTTATCTACTAAATTTTGGAATAATTCGTTACAAAGTAGTATATGACTGATACATGTGACACAATTTAAGATTAAATAAATTTCAAATAATTGAAATCAAAAAGAATATGTTCTAAGGTCAAAGAAGAGATACAGCAAATCAATAACAGAAAAATACCTGGAAGTTACCAAAGTTTGGAAAATAGACCACACGCTTCTAAATTCTTGGGTCAGAGTAGAAATAGCAATAAAATTTAGAAACACATTAAAAACATTAAAGGCTTGCTTGATAGATGCATGCAGACTTGGATGCCAACCTTTCCATGTGTAAATGACAGAATTGTGCTGGTGTGTGCTTGGAAACACACCCTAATAACACCTGACAATTTTGTGAAAGATCATATTTAAATTACTGGTAATGCGGAATGGTCCTAAGGGAACTTAGGCTTAGCACACACCCAGCCTGACCCCTCTTTCGAGGAGACATTATCTCTGATGCAACCTGAACTACATTGTCATTTACTGAACAATACCTCTTTCTGTTGCCATTTACAAAAAGTAAAAGAAAAAAGTACATACAACTAATATCAATATTGAGAGATCATAACTACAGATACACAAAGATATAAAAGCTATTATTAAGAACCTACACAAATAAAGCACTGGTTGAAAATGCTCCTACATAGCAAACATCAGGCACAGATGGCTTTTGGGCAATGTCTACAAAGCTTTCACAAAACAGATTGTTCCAATATTATGTAAAGTCTTCCAATCAATAGGAAAAATAATGGAATATTCCTCAACTCATTCCGTACTTAACTCAAGATCAAAACTAGTTAAATATACAATAAGAATGAAAGTAACAGGCCATTAAATTCATCACTACACATACAGACATCTCTTAATAATTTGCAAACTAGTAAACTGATGTGTGTAGGTGCGTAGGTGTGTTTGGCATATTTGGCTTATATACATATTTCCAATATGCTACCTAAGAAACAGTATTTTATTTAAAAATACAAACTAAAATTTTCATTTATGAATACCAACATTTGGCAATGTGCAGACTAAAAATATGTAGTTAAGTGATACACACATGTGTTTCTTTATATTTGGTAAAGTAGTTGGAACTATTAGAAAAAAAATAACCCTGAGATTTAAATTATGCTATTATTATTATTGATGGCATAAGTAAATTTGAATCTATATTTGTTTAAAATGAATAAATTTAATAATAGTTAAAACATCAAAGATTTCACAAGACTAGAAATAAAAAGTGTTGGAGAAGATGAGGAAAGGGAAGCCTCCTACACCTTTGGTGGGAATGTAAACTGATGCAGCCACTGTGTAAAGCAGTATAGAGGTTCCTAAAAAACTAAAAATAGAAATACCATTTGACCCAGTAATTCTATTTCTAGTAATTTACCCAAAGAAAATAAAATCCATGATTCAAAAAGATATATGCACTGCTATGTTTATTGCTGAATTATTTACAATAGCCAAGATACGGAAGCAACCAAAGTGTCCATCAATAGATGAATGGATAAAGTAAAGGTGATACATATACACAGTGGAATATTATTCGGCCACAAGAAAGAAAGAAATTCTGCCATTTGTGACAACACGGACGGACCTAGAAGGTATTATGCTAAGTGAAATAACCCAGGTGGCAAAAGACAAATACCATATGATTTCACTTATTTGTGGAATCTAAAAACAGAACAAAACATAACAAAATGAACCAAAGAACAGTAGACTCATAGACACTAAGAAGTAACTGGTGGTTGCCGTGGGGGAGGGGTTGGGGCAGACAGATAGGGAGGCTGGAGGAGATAAAGGGACACAAAAATTCTCTGTCACAATGTGGCTGTTGGGTAGTACAGCATGGAGAATATAGCCAAAGATTAGTAACATCTTTTTATGTTGACAGATAGTAACTGAACTATTTGGGATGAGGATTTAATAATGTAGGTAATGAATCATTGTGTTGTATACTTGAAACTAATATAAAACTACATCGACTATACTTCAAAAAAAATCAAAGATTAGAAATTGGAATATAGTGTCAAAATGATAATCCATTATATACTTACAAAATGTAGGTATTACTAACAGTGGAATCTATCAATGACTTAAGAAATCCAAGATTATTTTGCCCCCTCTCTAGGCTTTGTGCTGTTTTCTGTCGAAAACAGTTTTTGATGATACAATGAAAGCAATTCTCCAGAACCACATTGTTCATGTATGAAAACATTTGAAAGTGTGTTTACTTAATATCTTGATAATAATGTATATTCCTAGAATAACAACCCTATATTTAAAAAAAAAATATATAGGACATCTTCAAGTAATGGAAATACTAAGAAATTAGTAAAAAATAAAGTTGAAATTTCAGTCAATTAATGTGTATATATGATAATTAGTGTGTTAAAATTATAGGCAATAGAATATAAAATTCTGTAACAGGCACTGGGAAAACAATAAGGATTTGGTCTCTGTACTTGACTATTTCATATTTTTATAGTGGTACTCACTAGAGAAAGCACACAGCTCCTTCAGTGCCACCATCCAGCATTTGCTCTGGAACTGGTAAAGTTGAAAGACTCTAACTAGAAATTATTCAGAGTCATGGAGTTTTAAAAAACCTACACAAAACAAAACTCTTTTGCTCCAGCTTCCTTCTGTTTTTTGTTTTTTGTTTTCCCTTGGTATTATTTTATCAGACTCTCTTTGTCTCCTAACAGGATTCAAAGATACAGAGGCCAAGGTATGGTTGAAAACTTTGAGAGAAAGAATGAAAAATACTGCTTGATTTCTTTTAATTTTAGGTCTTAGGCTCTCTTCTAACCCTGAGCTCAACTGAAAACTGCTTTGGGATCTGTGGAACCGAAACAATCACTATGAACAGCCCCTTGGTTTGTGTAGCCTTGTGACCTGTGTATTATGTTTGTGGGTTAGTTTGTTCCTTAGTGTATTGTCTGTAGTAAGAGGTAAGCTACTTGTTTTCAAAACTATAAATGACTTTACAGTCCCATACTTTATCCCACCTTCCCACCAGAACTCCTTAAAAGAGCCTGGGGAAGGGGCTGTTTGCCGTGCTCCACCCTTGAACCTATTCCAACCAGATGCTCGTCCTCATCTTCCCAGTTCTTCACCCGTGAAAGTTGCCACCAACACCCATGCTGCCAAATACAGTGGCCTGTTCTCAGTTTTTGTTTTTCTCAATTCTTCAACAGAATTTGACACAACTGCTTACTTCTCCTTGAAATATACCTCCCACCCCGCATCTTCTACTTCTCCTTTAGTTCTCCGGCAGCACCCTGTCAGTCTCTAGTTCTGGATTCACCATTTCCAGCTAAACTCTAAATGCTAATGTACCTCAGGCCTCTAGGATCTTATTTTCTTTATACCTACAGTCATTTTCTTGTTACTTTCATGCTAATCTCAAGGCCTCAAACACCACATACATACGACATTTCCCAAATTTACACTTCCCCTGACCTCTTTCATAGCTCCAGATTCATATAGCCAACTTTATATTTGATACTTTTAATTGGATACTTACACAGAAACCTCAAATACGACATGTAAAAACTTGTCTTATTTCTATGACATGCCCTCCCCACTGAAAAATATGATTTGCTCAGTATTCTCCATTTTGACAAATGGCCCCACTATCATACAATTGGTCAGGCCTAGAGCTTTGATTTTTCTTGACTTTTCTTATTACCCAGACCCCACACAGTTTCTCCCATAAAAAGCTTATTGATTCCAACTTCAAATATTTGAAACACAATAACACCCTACAAAGTATACTTTTGTCCTCCACTGGAGCATTTGTCTGGCTTACTAATGACTTCAAAAGCCTCCAGAATGGTTTCCCTGCTTTTGTTCGTCCCATTCGACAAACTTTCTCCACATGTTAGACACAGAGCTGCTAACAGTTATTGAAAAAATTGAATCTACACATAAACTTATCTGGATAACATACACCTGATAAAAAAACTTTATCTAAAGTATACAAAGAACTCTTGGAACTGAAAAATAAGTAAACAAAAAACCAGTGAAGAAATAGGATCTTTACAGACAACTCAACAAAGAAGATACATGCATGACAAATAAGCATATGAAAAGATGATCACATTAGATGTTGTGAAGGAGTTGCGAATAAAAACAAGATAGCATGACACAATTCTAGAGAGTCTAAAAGCCAAAACACTGACAACACCAAATGCTGGTGAGGAAATGAAGTAACAGGAATTCTCATAATGGTTGGAATGTAAATCGTATAGCCACTTTGCAAGACAGTTGGCAATTCCCTACAAAAGTAATATAACTTAAGCAATTGTACTCTTTGATATTTACTCAAATGAGTTGAAAACTTATGTCCACACAAAATCTGCACACAGATATTTATAGCAACTTTATTCATAATTGCCAAAGCTTTGAAGCAGCCAGTATGTCTTTCAGTAAGCAAGGAGGTAAACAAACTGTAGTACACCCCTTCCAACGAAGGAATATTGCTTTAAAAAGCAATGAGAAATCAAGCAACAAAAAGACATGGGAGACCTTAAATGCATATTGCTAAGTGAAAGAGACCAATCTGAAAAGACTACATACTGTATAATTGCAATTATATGTCATTCTGGAAAAGGCAGCACTGGAGACAGTAAATGATCAGTGATTTCCAGGAATCTGGGGGAGGAATGAATAAATGAAACACAGGAGATTCTTAGGGTCATCAGACTAGTCTGTGTGATTCTGAAACAGTGGATGTACGACTATACATTTTTCAAACTTGTAGAATGTACAACACAAGGAATGAACCCTAATATAAATATGGACTTAATAGTAGTGATGGATCAACATTGGCTCACAAATTATAACCAACATACCACACATAACAGAGGAAACTGCGTCTGAGGTGGGGTGAGTAGGGGTATATGGGGATTGTGTACATTCCACTATTTTTCTGTAAGGCTGAAGTGCTCAAAATGATAAAGCCTATATATTTTTTTAAAGGCCATTAAAGTCAAATGCCTGATTTAATACACCTAGTATATTCTCTGATTTAAAATTACTCTCAAAGTCAATGCCAAAATTCAAAAGGGTTTGTGTGACCCGTCTCTTGGCCACCTTTCAGGTATCATTTTATGCCTCTTTTGCACTAATGCACCTTGAGCAGCACTGGATTTTTGCTTTTTCTAAACAAATCAAACATGTTCCTCTTCAGGAACTTTGCGTCTGTTACTCACTCTACCTGGAATTCTCTTGCCTCTTTATTTGCCTGACTTTCTTCTTTATTTGATTCATGATTATCTAAAATCATCTGATTAGAGAGAATTTCCTTGATTTTATCATTCTGTCCCCCTATCTGCTCCATGTTTCTTTTTAACACTCCTGAATATGACAGTATATTTCATGTTTGTGCATTTATTATCTGTTTTCCTAGGAAGTATTTAATATTTATTAAAGAAAAGACTGTTTTGCCACTGCTGTATCTCCATAGAATAGTGCCTGTCAGGTAGTAGGTGCTTCCTAAATAGCTGTAGAATGTGTGATTGAAAGACTTGCAGAGAACCATATTTAAAGTATTTTGAAGACTTCTTTTAATTCACTAAAATCAAAACACAACACATCCCCATTTACCTATGACCAGATTTGAAGAATTGTCAACATTTTGAAGGGCGTCATTAAAGACAGCACATCTATTATTTTAATAACAGTTTAATTTATCAACTTTTTTAATAGAACAAATGCTCTGTAGAAAAGACAAAAAGAAATCATGTGGCAAAAGGGCCTACACTGCATTAATATAACAAATCTATATAAACAAAATAAGTCATTATAAAACACCATATATAAACATAAAGCATTCTTACATACTGCCATGTCACCAACCAATAAAACAGCAGATTAACACACAGTTAAAAATATTTCCTCTGACTTGCTCCTCTTCATTCTACACATTGATTTATTTTATTTCCTCTAGGGCAGTACTTTTATCTTCATCCTTTTCAGTTTCCCAAAATTGTGTGGTGTCCTGTACAAAGGCCTCCTGGAACATATGTTTTTGGGATTATTTTTGCCTAAACAGTTTGACCTTTAGTACCCAGCATTTTCAATATATCTTATCAAATAAGCTTGTGTCTCCCTGAAACCCTTTCATAATTGGCCTAGACACTCTATCAATTCTCTACACTCATGCCGCCTCATATTTTAAATAATTTTTTTAGTTTTAAAATATAACACACACAGAGAATATATAAACTGTATTTTCTTTCCACCTGTGAGGTCATAGAAGTGTTTCAAGAATTCATTTACTTATTACAATGCCTCTGATTTGTTCACAAAAAAATGTATTGAAATAATGACTGTATATTTTAGGAAGACATCCCTATCCATCCTTTCTAAATGATGTTGTAATCAGAGGTATCTCTAATTATCATTCACTTTATTCAACAAATACTAGTTGAATTTCCATTTATGCCAAGTATTGTTTGAAGACACAAAGATACAAGGGTACCCAGGGTAAATGAAATTCTCACCTCTTATCATGTACGTCTTAGCAGACTGCTATGCAATTTCACCAAACTTAAGTATTTAGCCTCAAGACCTTATCCTCCTACCTAAAAGACTGGCCATCTATTTCTTTTTTTTTTTTTTGTAGATAATTATTTTTTATTGAAGGGTAGTTGACACACAGTATTACATTAGTTTCAGGTATACAACACAGTGATTCAACATTTATATACATGATAATTCTAGGTACCAGCTATCACCATACCAAGTTGTTACAATATTTTGACTATATTTCTTATGCTATACATTACATCCCGTTTACTCATATATTTCTTAAGATATTCTGTTTCATTGTTCCAGTGCATTGGAATGAAATGAAGAACAAGAGGAATTTGTTCTTTCCTCTTCATATATCAAACTGCTGTTATTTATTGAAGGCCATAAAGGAGTATTACTAGGAAAACCATATCAGACCATTTCCTTTAATCTAAAACAATCAGTTAGACTGCGATTCAAGAACTTACTTTGAGTTAAAAAACAACTAAGCACCGTAGACTTCCTAACCATTGCAAAAAGGCAGGAAAAAGAACCAGAAAACATAGAGACTGGAAAGAAAAAAATATTTTTTAATTTGCATATGACAAGACTGATAGAGCATCCTAAGGAATCCATAAAAAGTTAACAGAACTAATCAGTGAGTTTAAAGAGATTATAATTATTATGTATACAAAAAACAATCATGTTTCTATATACTAGTCATAAAATATTAAAAATTAAATTTTAAATGGCAGAATCATGGAATAATTATAAATTGATTTAACCATATATACGAGACCTATAAATAAAAACTGCGAAATATTGCCAGGGGAAGAAATTTTAAGGTATTTAATAAATGGAAAAATGCACCATTTTCATGAATTGGAAGACCTCAAGTCTCCCAAGGCTGATTCACAGGTTCAATGCAACATGAAGCGTAATTCCAGTAGGGATCTTTCGAAGGGAAGGGAGTTTGAATTGACAATCTCTTTCTAAAATGTGTATAGAAATGTAAAGAACAACAATAGAACAAGTGGTTTAAAAGAAAAATTTTTTTAAATTTTACTACCTGATTTCAACGCACTATAAAAATACAATTATAAAGGAAGCATGGTATTGGCATAAAGATAAGTGTTAGAATAAATGGAACAAAATAAAATATCTCCAAATAGATCCACACATATATTATCAGTCATTTTTTGACAGAGGTGCAAAGCAGTTTCAGGGTAAAGGACAGTCTTCTCCGTGCTTTAAATTTTGCCAGAACAACTGTATATACTATGGAAAAAATAAACCTTAGTCCTTATCTTGAACTGTTATTGAACAGATATTTTCCTAAAATAGATCATAGACTTAAGTGTAAAAGCTACAACTATAAAACTTCTAGAACAGTGATTCTCAACAGTCCAATTTCACCCCTTCTCATGAATATTTGACAGTGTCTAAAGAAAATCCCAACTTAGAATACCTGGTTCAGAATGTCAATGATACTGAAGTTGAAAAACCCTGTTCTGGAAAGAAAAATAATAGGAGAAAATATTTGTGATCTTATGCATAGGAAATGATTTGTTAGATATGACTTGCAGAACATGAATCATTATACAAAAAATGATGAATTGGACTTCATCAAAATAAAAAACCTCTGGTCTTTAAAAGATACTGTTAAGAAAATGGAAATACAAACTATACAATATTCACAACATTCACTGTACTATATCTGTCAAAGGCATATATCCTTAGCACATAAATAACTTTCACAAATCAATGAACAAAATATTTGAACAGATATTTCAAAAAGTAAAACATATAGTCAATACACATATTAAAATATGTTCAATAATATTAGCTGTTAAAGAAATGTAAATTAAAATCATAATGTAATATCCAAGACCTTTATCACAATATCTAAAATAAACAAAGACTGACCATATGAATCATTGGTGAGGATGTGAAACAACCAGAATACTCCTATTTTGCTGATGGGATGAAAATTAGTGCCAACCACTTTGTGAAACAGTGTTCCAGTATTTTATATATTTAACAAACATATTTTCACCACAGGACCCCTAGGTATTTACACGAGAGAAATAAAGACATGTCCACACAAAGACTTTACAGAAATGTACATAGCAGCTTTATTCATAGTAACGCAAAACTAGAAACAACTGATCAATAGGAGAATGGATAAAGAATCCATACAACAGATACTGTTCAACAATAAAAAATCAAACTACTGAGCCACACATCAACATAGATGAATCTCAAAAGTTGTACTGAGTAAATATTCCAATCTCAAAAGAATGTATAGTATATGACTGTATTTATATAAGGTCCTGGAAAAAACGAGCTAAATTTTAATGAAAGAAGGCAGATCAGAATTTGCCTCGGGACAGGTTTTGAAGGAGGTTTGCTGTATATAAGAGATAACTTTTTGGGGTGATAGACGTGTTCACGTAGAAAAAGGTATCACATTAAAACTTCATTTTTACACTTTAAATGGGTGTAACTCTGGGGAAGTGGGGGATCTGTTCTCAGCCCAGGGCCAATTACCTTTGAACTGAAATAAGTCAAAGGGAGAAATAAAGTGGGAGAAACCTGTTTACTGTTTACAAGCAGTCGTCCACTTCTACTCACCCATGTCTCTTGTGACCCAGCTGCAGAAGAAGAGACTCCACCCAACCTCTCTGGTCCAGATAAGCCCTGCTCACCCTTATCATCACCTATTGATATGGAAATGATACTTCTCTCCATCCCTTGGAAACACCTATTGATATGGAGACGCACTAAGGCCAGGTGAGAGATTCTGGAAATACTGCAATTTTACCCACAGTGCATATATTTTACCATTTGTAAATCCTCAATGAAATTCATTTTAAAACTCCTAGGCACTATAGATCAATCTTAGTTTTACATTGCTAATCACACATTAATTAACCTGCATATGTATTTGTGTATCTCCTTTGATAATCTCATGAGTTCTTACAGGTTCAGTTTTCCCCCATTTGAATATGATTCTCAAATATTTATATTACACATAGCATCTAATTACCTCTCGTCCATTATTCTGATTTAACAGTTTGATTGAGGATGTCTGTCCCTTTCTTTTATCTTCCACGTAGTTACAGTTTGGAAAACAAGACTCTTCTCTGCCCATAGTTGAGATCATTAAACCCCAACAATGAGCCCATTCTTCAGAAAATCTTGGAAATGAAGTCCCAGTCTCAGTCCAGCTTAGTACAGCATCTAGCTAGCATTATATTTCTGAAAGCATTTTCTTTCTGAGACCCACTAGCATATTTATCCCTTTCCTCCTTTTTTATTTAAAAAACCCAATAATTTAAATAACCCAGTGGCTTTCTGTCACTCATAACAAGTCTTTATCACTCAAGATAATTACTAGTAACCAAGCTGCTCCAAGAACAATACACACGAAATGTTCAGGGAGGCTATGTTATGGCCTCTATGAATTAAAATCAGCACACTCAAGAAGAAAGTCAAATTTATATATCTAGAGTGATGATAAAAATACAAAGAAATGCATTTTAGGCATTCAATTAGTTTTAGTATGAGATTACCAAATTCTTTGTAAGTTTTTAAGTTAGTACATTTTAAATTAGTATGACATATACACATCTAATACATTTACATTTGAGTTAATGTGTTTGTCTTTTTATATATTTAAAGGTGAATTTGTCCTCTTAACTCAATTGCTTCTTGATACAATAAGACACCTTTCTGCACTAAGTTCGAGAATTAGATCCTTGACACTATTCACACTAAAACATACACTTCGTGAGACCTTACCTTAGTTGTCTACTGTCATTCTTCTCCAAAAATAATTGCTTTGTTCTAACTTCAAAAGACCAACCTTGGTAGGGTCCCTGTGATTTTATAATAACTAGTTGGAGTATATGTACATTTGATCTTAATTGTTCTTTATACTATATGCCATAATATATATACAATATGTATAACTTATGTATTTCAGTAGAAGTTTTACAACTTATGGCATGCCAGAAATAATTTGAGCTTGGTGCAAACTCCCACACCAGGGATATATTAGCAAGTGAGAAATATAAAGCATTAAAATAACTTTATAAAATTGTTAACCCACTAATTAAATCACACCTTGTTACCAAAGTAAATTGACAGTTTAAAAACACCAAAATTAATTTGTAATAAAATAGCATAAATTAGAAATAGTGAGAAAGGGAATAAAAATGTAAGAATATGAAGCATAGCCAAGTAAGATACAGGTATAAATATACATACCACAAAGACATTTATACTTGCTATTGGGGGAATCTACAACTTGGGCTCTGATTTCCAACTCTGAGCTAAAAAGGAAATCTTGGCTAGATGCATGATCACAGTGGCTTTGCAATAAATCTTAACTCACATTTTCAGAGGAAGACAGTTATTCCAAATTCCAACACTAGAAAGCACCTTGTTAAAAAACACTCCAAGAAAAGATGCTGAAGTCAGTGTCATAGCATTAGTCCTCTTCCTGCCCATAGAGGCTCTTTCCTAAGGTGTTCCTCAATGTCTTTACACCAAAGAACAATGTACTAACAGCAAGCATAATTTCATATATACTTGGGGCCAAAGTGGAGTGCATATTCCTCAATCCATGCTCTATAGAAACGTTGAAAGATGGCTAGTAGAACGACATCAGGCAGTGCTGACTTTGAACATGGGCTCCCTCATCAGTAAGGACTGAGCATTGATTCACTCCAGGTGCTTGCGGAAGCATATGCTTTAACTATGAATGTGGGGTACAGACTTTTTCCTTGGAAACTTTGTGGTAAAATCAACAGCAGGATTTGCTTAAAGTAGGTACTCCAGAACAAACAAAAGAATTTCATATTGAATGGCACCGAGCCGGTGACTTACAAAACCTTAGAAATCACTCTTTTGGAAGGAACATGTTCTCTGCATTGGTGTGAAGGAAGAAGCAGGTGGAGGGATCCCTGTGAAGGGTCTGGGAAGCATGTACCTTTCAACACACAACACGTTACTTAGGGACTTAGGGTGGATACCTTTCAAAGCTAACATATGGGTCAAACATAATCTTGTAGATTTAATTCTAAGTAATTGTAGCAGACTAGTGATAATGTGGCTCTAGCTTGATTTACCTAATATCACACATTTATAATCTTATGAACATATAAATTCATAAATTCATAAATTATGAATACTTAGAACTAAGTATTCATAATTTCATGACAATGGAGTTCTGAGAAATGCTATTTCTACATAGAGAAAAGATTTTGATCATGTAATTATATTTATGAAAGTTTTATCATTGATCTCTAAGTTTGCTTTGCTAGTTTTTCAGACATTATTGGCTGAGTGTTGATTTTAATTGATTTCAAAATCTATATGTAATTGCCCTTTACAGCTCATTTATACTGATTTTTTATTTTTCTGTTTTGTTAATTATAAAATGTAAATTGATACTATTTTCTACTAATACATCTAATCACAGCAGGAACAATGAAGGCACTTGTAAATACCATCAATCTTTATTATTGCAGATCATAAATACCATTAGATAAGTGATACTGCTTCCACAGGGAGCCAATTGTACTATTTTCTGAACTACAGAACCATTTGAGTTAATAAAATTGAACCAAAGATTTCATAATATGTAGTATTACATATAACTACACATCCATGTGTATAGCAAATCATTTAAAAATCACCTTACCTGTAACCAACAATAATCTTTATTTAGATATCAGCTTCCAGTCCTAATATTAATCACTTCACAGAAAAAGAAGAGAAAATGAAAATCAGATGATAAAATTTCTAAGAAAAAAATTAAAAATTTAATAAAATTTAACAAAATAATAAAAAATATTTCTAGACTTGAATGCTAGTATTTTAGACATAATTTAAATATATAGACTAAGTGCTTTACATAAGAGGGCTAAATCCTATTGTTTTTAATTTCTCTATTCAATATCTCTGTGGAATTTATTTGTGCATTCATTCACTCATTCATTTATTGTCAGTCAATCAGTTATTCATTCAAGTAACCTTCCATTTTTTCCAGAAACTGTGTCAGGAACTTTATTGACTATCTACTGGAAATGTCAAATAAATAAATAGGCAAGCATGGGATTGATGGGAGAAGATAGAAGACACCTGATCTACCTGGAAAGTGTCCAGGATGATAATATTTTCACTCTGGTACATGAAAACTGAAAACTGAATGTAATAGGTAAGGAGGATCTTTGCATTTGGGGGGAAGGGATAGGCAAGGTGAAGTTGGGAAGCTTAGTACATTGCAGGCAAAGAAATACATGGCAATTTATGAATCTAAGTTCAGTGTGATTGGAGTAGAGATGGACCTAACGACAGATAGTAAAGGAACATGTCTGAAAAAAGGTAACTAAGGCTAGATCAGTTGTTATTAAACCTTTATATCTGGTGCATATTAAAATAATTTTAGAAGCTATCAACATCGCACACATTTTTAGATGGACACCTGAAATTTTTAGTCAAATTGAAAAAGATGCAAAGCAAAAATTATCTAGTATATATAATATTTTGAAATAAAATGGTTATGTGACATTAGTCCTAATGGAATCTAAATACCAGGGTGAATTATCCATCATCATCTCTTTAGAAAATACATGGACAAGATCTTCTTGTGTGGGAAGTTACACATCTTTCATTTTTCTCCTTAAAGTTACTTTTTAATTTTACTTTATCCACAGGTTTTCTGTTTAATATAACAATTATTATGCTTTAAAGACTTCTATTGATTATTCATCACATTTTTTCTGAAATAAAATATGAAATCAATTGAAAATCACTTTAGGACTGTTCTTGTGATTATAAGACTTACGTGGCTCTGTAATTATCACACAATTTATGAAAACATTAAACATTGTATTGAATTTTTAAAAAGTAAGATTTCAGTAAAAATTACTTTCATGTGAAGTTCATTTTTTTCCAATTAATTCATATTCTATGAATGAAGTTTACTAAATGGCAGAATGAGGTATAACTCTGCACCAGTTCTGCTAATGAATTAACAAAAATGCACATGGAGTATTTTGCAAATCCCAATCTATTCCAAAAATATGAGAGAATTAACATTCCATTAAATTTTAACAATTTAACACAAAAATTGTGTTAAATAACTGTTGATAAAATGTTTTAATCTTATCATGTGCTTTAAATATAATTTTGTCAACATATATTCAGCTCTTGCAACTTACGTACATCTGACATATAATTTAATGAGCAAAAGCAGTCCTTTTATAAATGAATTAGCTAATTCAGACTTCTGTCTGAAAAAGCCTAACCTTCTTTTACAATTTAAGTGTATGTTGCATGTTTTTAGGAATATCATGAAAGCCAGTAAGAAACAAATTATGGAACATCTTTTATGGATTTGTTACAAAAATCAACCAAGCCAATATTAAAACAATAGAAAGACCACTATTATTAATTCATTAGTTTTTATAAGAAGCCATAATAATATTTACTCTGTATGTTATTTCTTATTGCTTATCTGTAATAAAGCAATGTAACATAGATAAAACCATAACTTATTGACAAAGAAAGAAGTTTGACAAAAGGCACAGTAGTCTTTTAGTAAAAATATTATGAGTATGTTGAAAACTATACATGCTTTTTAAGAAAAATAAAATAAGAATCACATAAAAATCATAATTTCACTGTTATTGTACATCATGACTAAACTTTCCCCATATACTTAATAAAATAGAAATGTATATACCCTTAATTGTAACCCACCCAACATCTAATATGTAATTTTATTTTTAATAACAGGTGTAAGAAAATATTAACCATAAAAGTCTCATATTAATCATTTATTAAGGCCAATAAAATGATTATTAACTAATACTAGGTCAAGATTTCATAATATGGTTGATAATCTAGGCTTTTGGCTGACTGTCAGTGAAGGTTCAATAAGAAAAACAGAGGTTCTAGAGGTAATATCAGAATGAAGAAATATCATAGGAGTTAAAACTTACTTGAATAGGGGAAGACTTTGGAAAGTGAAAGTTTGGAAGGGGAGAGCCGAAAATCAAGATCAGAGCAACTGTCACTAACAAATCCTCCTGAAGCACAGAAGTGGGCGGAAAAGTCTAAACTTGCTAGAAAACTCAAGACCCCGCGGTGTCTGACTCCCCAAATGAAACCGTGAAAAGACAGCCCCCGGAGGGGTCCGTGGGAACTTCCGCCTCAGGAAGCTGTGGCCTTTGCGCAGCAGCTGCTTGTGGGCAGCCAGGGCCAAGCACCTCACCGGAGGGGGACAGGCCGCTCATGGCCAACGAAGGCCGGCAATGTAGGTGCGAAGCAGAAGAGCACAAGGACAGCTGGGGTTCTGGGCTTCTTTCTGCACCTTGCTTGACAAAGAACAGTAGTGTCTGCTTCACTTCAGCCTTCAAAATCACACACAGGTTCCGCCTCTGGCCATCATTATCTTGATACATACTGATAATTTCTTAGAAACCTAGTTTCTAGCCTTACCCAAGTAGGCACCACTGCCCATTATAAAATGCACACTGGGTTGACAAGAAACCATGTAACATTTTAATGTGCAGATCTTCTCCAGTGTAACTTGAAAATTCTAGTAGTGCCTGAAAACATTCCAGTTGTTTTGAAATATATCAATGTTTATGGCATTGCACTTCTTGATCTATTTAAAGGTACTTTTCTTTCCAACAAATACACAACTTAAGGCATGAATATATCCAAAATAAACTTCATACATATGATAGATGGGAGAAAAAAACATTTTCTTCTTTTAATTTTTGAACAAATACTCATTTTAATTAGCCTCATCAAACTCTCCCGTAAGATCTCTGCCTTTTTTGAAGTCAGTGGATGAAAAATGTGGGATCTTTAAAAGAAAATGACTATCACTCCCCTTGCCCACATAGTCTACAAGTACCTGTGGATTCAGAGCATCCAAAGAGAGCCACTCATTTCTAGGTCATGCCTCGTGTGTAACAGCAATATGTTTAAGATAAGAAGAGAAAGTAAGGCTTTGGATTTTTAGGAGCCCTAATGCATTATTCACAACTAAGGAATGTACCATAATAAAATTCTGGATGAGGGAATTACATGCATGTTTTTTTCCTGTAAAGTAGAGAAAGAGAAATTTTGATATGGAAGGTGAAAAAGAAATGTTACATGAAATTAGGAAAGGATACATATGGAATTTGAGGATCAGGAAGTTCATTACTTTAAAACTATGCCCATATACTTCTTGAAAATCTCTTAAGCACTCACAAAAGAACTTTGTTTTGCTACTGAAATCACTAAACCTTTAAAGATCTTATTTGATAGACCATTTGATAATATTCAGATTATATCTTGAGACAATGAGAATGTGTGGTCCTATTAATCAAGGGACTGACAATATCACACTGCAGTGTAGAAAATGGAGCAGAATGTGCAAATGCACAAGAATAGGGATGATGCAACAAGAACCTCTCATTTTTAGAGTCCAAATGAGAGACAGTGGTGAAGTGAACTTGTTAAATACATTAGTGGCAATGAAAGTTAGGGTAAGATTCCGTAGTTGATTTGATGTGTAAGGTAAGTGTTATAGGCAACTAAATAAATGATGCCAACTACCATTTACTCACATAGAAAACACAGAAAAATGAGTGGGATTAATGCTAAGATAGAGACCACTGGGGTATGTGAAGTAGCATATATTGGTCCCTGCCCCCCCCCCAGCTGCACGATGTTTACAAGATTTCAAGAGAAAATACACACCCAGACACAGCACTGCAAAAATGGGTTGAAAAAATGGTTGCCGAAGAAATAGTGAAGGATGAGCATCATTGGAAATCCCACAGGACCCTAGTTTCAAGTCAAATTTTTGAGTCTCAATTTTCTCGAGTTTTCTTTTCAGTAAATCTGCTATGGAAGCCAGGAAGTTCACCAGGTACTTTCAGAACACAACTTGATTTGGAAACTACGGCCCTGAGATATACATGCAAACCAATGACAGAGTTTCCTGCCTGGTGCAGCTATTGCTTTTTCTCAGCCTTTGTTTATTAAATGGGAATTCAGGGCAATCAGTTTCTTAGAAGACTTCTTAATGAAAATCAGCTTGGCCTGGGCACAGAAATTACTTTGGAAACGTAAGACTGTTCCCCTAGCCCACAGACACCGAGGAACTACACTCTGGCTTAGCTATTGATGTTTTTTCCTGGACAGTGTGGAAAACAATCAACTCAGTCAGTTTTGTTTTGTTTTGTTTTCCTAGACGAAAGCATATAAATTAATTTGAACCTAGAAAATTATAAATAGTAATTCCATAAATCTGATGGAAATCAAGATAGCTTTCTTTGGATGGTCTGCATTAGAATTTAAAGTATAATCAGGTCAGGACAAGGTTTGTCTCTTTTGGAAATTATTTCATAAAAATATTGCTGAGATTCTGTTAGGTCGCATCCACACCAATGCTTCAAATTTGATACCTAAAGGCAAGTTTTGTTATGAACTGTATGCATATATTTAATTTGACACCGATGTCCAGGATGGATGCTACTGTGATTCCTGTAAGGGATGGGCCAGGTATCACTGTTTCTTCTTGTATTGGTGATAGAGATACCAGTGGATTTTATTATTGCTGAGATTTCAGGTAATTTAGAAACTGAGGTGAAAACTAGTGGAAAACAGCAAAAATTAATATGTAAAGCCTCCTTGTGCTTAGACTAAGCTCTGTCTCTATTATTTCCAGGCATTTCACAAAGAAAGCTCTGCAAAGCGGGTGAATATTCGATCTGTTGCTCAAAGGAACAGTTTGATATTTAGCTACAAATATGATTTCATGAAATATGAAGTCCTGGGAATACAAGAGGACATCGCTACAGATTGAATATGTTCACTCAAAATTCATATGTTGAAGTCCTGCCCCCCAAGGTGGTGGTAGGAACAGGAGGGGCCTTTGGAAGGTGACTAGGCCTGAGGATAGAGCCTCCATGAATGGGACTAGGTCCCTTGCAAGAGGCCCCAGAGAGACCCCTTAGCGCTTCTGTCCCTGTGAGGACACAGCGAAAGGCTGTGCAGGCAGCCGGCCGGACAGCACATCTGCCGGCACCATGATCTCGGACTTCCCAGACTCCAGAACTGTGAGAAAAATGTTTGTTGCTTATAAGCCACCCAGTTTACTCCATTTTTGTTACAGAAACTTGAACAAACATCAGACAGACAGACAGGGAAGACGTAGAAGAGAAGGATGTCAAGGATGAAACTCTAAAAAAGATGCGGTCCTAAGGAACAGGCAGAGGAGGAGGTAAGCCCAAGACATCCAGATATGTTGGAGGAAAAAAGGGAGAGCGTGATATTGTGAGAGACAGAGAAGAGTTTTATAAGGTTTGCCTAATTAAAAAAGCTGATTATCAGTATATGATTAGAAGTAGCAAATAAATATGATCGATTATCTTGATTGGAGTATGTTCACTGACATAGTGAGGGCATAAACAAGACTTCAAGGGTTTTTATTTTTGTTGTTTTTGTTTGTTTTTAAGAAAAAGTAAAAGTACGAGTGGTAAGAGTGGATATACCTGCCAAAATATTTGAATATCTTAGGTGAGAAGACACACGAGAGCTAAACATGTGGGCCGCGGGCATTAGTGCTGTCGCTGTGCTATCGTTGTTTTCTGATACAAAAAGCACGTCTTGCATTTTTGCTATGTGCTAATGTGGGAGAGTCGGCTGTCAGAGAAATAGTGCGTGTTCCGAGAAGGAGTATAATTAACAGCGTGGATTTCCGAGGAGGCAGAACAGGTGAGGGAGCCTGGGTTCAGAGCACCTGCAAAACAAATGTAAAGCATATTTTTGAGAAAATTTGATATTTCATATTTCACACATGTTGCAGCATTCTAACAGGAGTTACTAATCTGTTATTCCCTTTTCCTCTGCTCTCTCATGGGTCCCCTCAGCCAGCCTGAGCCAGAAACAGCCACTCAAAAAGCCGCAGCCGGAAAGCTGTGGTGGGCGCTTGTCGTGCCTGGGGCTCCTGTTTTGTTTTGTTGGGTGGTTTAGGGGGTTCTTTGCTCACAAATATTCAACGAGATCGAGGGTAGAGGTGAGGAAAGGTAACCTGAACTTGTCAGGATGTTATATTGGTTTGTGGAGTCAGTGAAATCAGAGTGAAGGAAAAACAAAATTGTTTTTTCTCAAAGTCCTGGGAAAAGACAATGAGGAACTCAGCACCTCTGAGCTGGGATTAAACATGGAACATGATAACCCGCCACCTGCGGGCTGCCCTCCACCCAACATTTCTGGACACATGAAAAACCACTGTCTACTTGGGCTCATTTTCTGTGGGAATGCAGAATTGAGGGAAAACTTTGCCCTTGACCAGAGTGAAACTATACAAAATCAGCTGGGCATTTTCCTGAGACACCTCCACTCTTACAAGGAGACGTGAGAGAATGGATTCTAGCATGACAATTGAGACTGTGACTATGTGGGATTACAGGAGGGGCAGACAGAGTAAACCTTGGGGCACAAGTAGAGTAGCAGCATCAGCATGCTTGAAAGAATGTTGGTATTTCAAATAGTGGAATAGAATTTCTGAACAGTATTAAAGGCCTAATTATGGTTCAACACCATGAAGTTGTGGGGACACTAATAATATGTGTGGTCATATTCACAGTGTGTTAGTTTAGGAGAAGAAAAGGAAGCATTGGTGTAATTCATCATGATACCCCATCTCTACTGGACCCAAATAAATCCTGAGTAGACTTATCTAATCATATTACCCTGTTCCTTTTGTCAGAAATGCCCTACAAGGGGTCAAATAGATGTGACAGGTCTCAGGGGAGGCAGAGCTTCTGGGAAAGTTTTTTAATTCTTAAGGAGAGATTAAACAAGAGGAAAATGATGCTGTTCCTTCTGCTCTGTTTTGTTGTATCTACTAACAGCAGTGATCCCTAAAGCCACAGCCAGTTTTGAGACTAGAGGAATATATACCAAGGATGGAGAACAGAAAGAATGAAGGGAGCTGCACTGCTGGTGTCCACACTGAGCCAGTGAGTTAACCCATCCGCCAACCACCCTTTGTCCTCACAGTAGCTAGTTATGCGAGATGATAAAGTCTTTTTCCTTAAGCCTCTTGGGCTTTTCACTTTCTTGTAGAGGAAAGCATCCTAAAGAAAGCAGTCATTTTTCCAATTTTATTTTTTATGGCTTCAAAACATTGTGAGAAAAATTACTATTATGTAAAAAGAATAAAAAATCACCTCTATGTATGATGATTAGCACTCAGTGTTTTGAGAACTTCACTGTGAATTTGTTAGTTATTCCTCCCAATTGCTGTGCACAGTAAGGTCAATGTACTCAGTTTTAACTACTAAGAAGTGAAGACAGAGATCAAGTGGTTTATCTAAAGTGGACCAGCCAACCTGTAGAGTAATTCACACCTTCCAGGCAATGACTCCTGCAGCAGGTCGGCCTGCCTCACTTTCCTCACTGGCTCCCCTCTGTGTCAGCGGCCATCCAGCAGGCAGTGAGTCTCTTACTATAGCTAGTAGTTTGGGTTAGGATCAGAAGTGCTGAAATAACTTCTATATTTTACAGTTTTTCTCTAGGCTGAACACTAAGGAATCAGCCAGTGGCATAGTCTTATGAGCTTAATGCCCCTGTTTAACATTTATATAGGATTCTGATTACGAGAAAAACCCTTCTTTCCTGCTGACATTTTGACATGGATTTAAGCCGTTAGTTACGTGAGGGATTATTTCAGCTCTGAGAAAAAGCAAAGAAATCTGCTAATTATAGAGGAATCTTAATATACTTCCAGTATTGGGCTCTTGTAATACTTTCAGTGCTTTCATTTAAAAAAAAAACATTGAATAAAAAACACAAGTTAAACAATTCTATCCCTAGATTATCCCTTCATGAGGTTATTTCTCTATTTAGTTCTCTAATATTTTGATATTTTTCTCATTTTATGACATTTTCAATCCTCAGCTGCTTTAAATGGAGTCAGCTAATTCAAGTATTTGGTTTAAATCCAAATTATGAAAACTCTATTATAGAACTACTACTAGTTAATTTTTATTTTTACCAATAAGCATTTTAGAGGAAAAATAAATTGTTAACATTCTTATTTAAATAAATTTTAGCAAAAAATTAAACAAGTTACTCTTCATTAACTAAGAAAATGGATAGAGATGATAAAATTCTGAGAGACCGGGTTAAACTATGTCCATTCTATGCTGTGGACATGTAACTGCATAAAAAAACTCTAAAAAGAAAAGTATACAAACTGACCTCTGGAGTCTATGCTTGTTATTGGAAGAAACAATGGAAGAATTCATTGTTAATTTGAGCCCACATCCATATTTTAAAGCAAAATGGACCCAAATAACCCACTAGAAATTTATATTCCATTTTTTTCAGTAATAATTAAGCTTTTGGTGAGGGGATTCTACAAAATACTTATGGTGATAGTTTGATTATTTCTTTGAATCTACTGGTAGAAAAAATATCTAGAGCCAGTGTAATTACCTGAGTGCAGTATTCTAATTAGTTTTGTGCCTAAATCTCTTATTCCTTCTGTAATTTTACATTGTTTTAAAATTTCACATGGAATATCATTATACACATTATACTTTTCACTGCATGTTTTTCTGTAAATAGCTTAATTTATTTTTGAGAACATGAGAACATAAAGTATAGCTATAGTTGAATTTATAGGTAATATTTTTGTCTATATTTATAAATATTTATAAATATTAGTTAATATTTTATTATATTTAATAAAAAGGCATCATAACTTTCTGAAATTGAAATTTGAGAACAGTTATATATTTTTCCATTTTTATAAACTCAGATTATGGCCCAATGTCTTAAATGAAAATGGTACACAAGAAATTCTTATTGAAAATTTCAAGAATAATAATTACAGGGTTTTTTTTTTTTATTTAAATGAAATGTGCATATCAGGAGAACTGGTGTTTGAACAGGAACACATTAGCCTGCCAGTCATTATCTGTGTGACTTTAGGTAAATTACACCACCTCTGTGAACTCAGTTCCCTCATTTATAAAAGGGGATGCATAACCCACAGTGCTGTGAAAACACTAAGAGCAATATATGTAAAACATCTAATACATGTCTGACACATGATATACATCCATTAAATGTTAACAATTATTATTATTTTTACTTTTTAACATTCCACAAATATGGTATTTTATAACTATTCAAGCTTGATATATGAAAGGCAGAATAATCTGCTGTTATTAGCTGAAGGGGGGTTTTAGAAGAGTCTCACACTGGTAAAGGAACCCAAATCAGATTTTGGTTCATCAAAGTCAAGTCAGTAAATAACGCAGCAATTCATAGGGGTCTGCTAGGTCATTGCTGCCTGCTAACGAAAGGCAAGAATTAGGTCACACAGAAGTACTCTGAGCAGGCAGCATCTGCTACAAAATGAGGGATGGGTCTTCTCTTTATTTCTTTAGCCAAAATGGGTAAGGGGGAAAAAGAAGAGAAGTAAAGCTCTTTCTGATGTCCTCCTGGAAAAGCATTGCCTGGAAGATGTGCAACTTATTCTTGCTGGATTGCTCACCTGTTATTTGCAGCTTTGTGAAAATACATTGGCTGATGAATAACTATTATACAACTTATTCTCTCTGGGGCTTATATTATTCTTAAATCATATGCATGTTTTCGCTAAAAAATTCCAAGATAAACTAATTCTAGAACCTCAAAAGATACTCAGAGGCAGAGTTAATAGAAGAATTTAAACAAGTCCTTTAATAAATCAACTACAAACAGCCAAATTAGACTTGAGTGCTATTTGTTTTTATCCATTTCTGAATAAAAAAGTTACAATTTGTTACTGATTGTCCTGTTGTAACATGAAATATGGATCCTCAGAAAGCTTAGGAATACAGAGGCAAAAAAGAAAACAGTAGAACCAGGAAGAAGTATGAAAAAGATGGCTCAGAATAGACATTGTCACCACAAACCTTATCTATTTCCCCCAGTTATCTGGTAAAGATTGTGTATCAGTCAGATACAGAGTTCTATAGAGAAGAGAACACAGTCCCAGTGATCTAGAATACAGATAGATTACCTGAGTTAGACCTCACGCAGGTAGATCAACCTATACTTGTATTGTCTGTTGTTCTGGCTCTAGATCAGCCAGACCAGTAGTTGGGAATAGAATAGAAAAGCTGAGATATGCAGGGACAGCTGGGAATTCATGAGGGGCAGCTGCTACTGTAACCCACAGCACAAAGCGGAATTTGTGTCTGTCTGTCACCATGTACAGCCATGACACCATGAGGGCTTCAGAAGGAGACTTTCTTTGCCTTGTGGTTATACTGTACTCGACCCAAAATGTTAAGAGGCAGATGTGATGGTTGAGGAAGAAATTGAGGGTCCCCTGTTGCCCCACTCAATCGAAGTGAGCTACCAGATCAGCAACAAAGTTAATGAGCTTCCACAATGTCTGGTAACCTGGACCGACAATCAGAGCTTAAGATCTGCCTTCCGGATCTCACAAAAAATATCTTGCGGCCAATGCCTAGAGGTCTAACTCTTATAATCTATCAATATTCTAGGTCGCTTGGAAGGGAATTATGGAAAACAGTTTCATTTTAGGTGAGTAGATGCAGTTCAAAATTACATAGATACTTGATGCTAAGCACTTTAATTATGAGTATGATTTATACGAGTGACTATGATTTGTTCTCAATTAATTTTAATTTATATTTGTAACCTACTTAACATTTAGTTTACTGGTTATTTCATAGTGTGCATCACACCAGTGATGGATTGTATAATTGCAAAGTATATGCTTAGAACAGCAGCCAAGTAAAGGGAGCAAAATTAACTATTTTGAACAAGGTTGAAATTATTCAATATTCCAAAAATGCCGCAAAATGAATGGATTTTATTTTTATTGTTATTTTATAGTTTGGTGTTGTTTTATGTTGAATTGTGTATTTCTTGATGGGCAGTAGGTAAAGACATACCATAATCTTATCAGTTCTTAAGATCTCCAAAGGGCTTACATAGTCCTGAATTCTATGATGATCAAAGAGTAACTGGGTTGTTTATACAAAAATCCCAAGATAAAACAAAATCCTTTTAGGATTTTAAAAAGTAAAATCTTCACAGATGAAATCCAATCAACTTTGAAGTCACCTTCTTGTTTGCTTATCTAGGAATACCAAGTCAGCAGCACTCCTTGTAAAATGAAGTCTCATTAGGGCCAATTCTCTGTATGTACTGAATTTTGTTTCTCTAATAGAACTAACAACTTGTTAATGTCATCAATCAGAGACCTTCACAGGGAAATACAGAAAATGTGAAGTATATTGATTTCATTCAATTTATGAATAAATAAAACCTAGTGGCAAAATACCACCTCTCACAACTTCATTTGGGCCCTAAAATTGATATCTGAAAATTTAAACAGATTCAAGAACCCTTCCAAATTTCCCCTCCTCTTATATATACATACCCTCACAAATATAGATGGTAATCCTACACAAATAAATTGAAAGAGCTCTTGGACTTAGATTGCCAGATAAAATATAGGACATCAGTTCAATTTCAATTTCAGATAAACAATATTTTTTAGTATAAGTATTGCATGGGGCATATTTATACTATTAAAAAAAGTATATCTGAAATTCAGACTTAACTGGGTAACCTGTCTTACTATTTGATTTATCTGGCAACTCTTCCTTGAACATCTGGTAGAAAAATTAATATAAAAATGCTCACCTGAATTGTATGAACAGTCTTCACATGGGCATGTCAGAACAGGCTATTGGAAGGTGAGAAAGGAATCTTCTTGGAGATCAGGTGCACATTTTCACAATGGAGAGGAAGTCTCCTGCCTCCTTATCCCCATCTCCACTGCTTTCCACGGACCATGTTTATCTTCTAGTCATTTTAGCATGTCGGGCCTGCTTGAGTCATTAAATGTGAATTAAATTGTCTGTGTCTCCCATTTTTCCCAAGAAAGAGTTTATCAGTGTTGTCATCTTTCCCTCTCCTCGCAGTGCTTCTTGGTAACAATCTCAGCTGCTTATGTCAAAAAGGAACAGAAAGATTCTGCTGTCATAAAAGTGCTTCTATCATTTTTTTTTATTATACACTGTGGTGATATAACCAGCTTAAAAAGTAATCTTTCAAACCATTATGAGAGGAAGGAAGGCGCTGTAGAAAGCCCAAAAAGACAAAAATAGAATGTTAAAACTGCAATGGACCCCAATCTGGTGCTTTCAACAGCTTCTTTCCTCTGACAGAGCTTTGCAGACTTAACATTTAAAGAGGTATTGGGAGAGGGCTGGACAAAGGATTACAAACTTACAACATCAAAATCCACAAAGCAGATGAATAAAAAGCCATAAATAAGTATCAAATGATTTTAAGCACTATCTCCTCTCCATGACCCATTTTAAAAAGAAACTCATAAAATACATAAAACAGTTATCCATATTATTGCAAAGGTTTATTATCAATACTTTTTTAGTCAAGTAACTAATTTGGTTTGACACCAATAGTTTTAATTATAGCAAGATGATACAAGCAGATTTTAAGGTAAAATACATATAGGTGCAGCTCTTAGGAGAATAGCCTTCGTAATCAGACAGCCTGTGACCAAATATGGATTCTGTTTCTTACTAGCTAGAGGATCTTGGTCATATAAGCTACTTAACCTTCTTAAACCCTGATTTGGTTCTCCACCTGTAAACTGGTATTATTAATGGTACTTCTTTATGGGCTTGGGTTATGATTAGATGAGATAATGTTTGTAAAGTTCTCAGAATACGTTCCATTAAATGATCTGCTCTAAAATAATTATTACTTATAATGCAGTTCATTTTTCCTATAAGTAGAAACAATTCACATCACATGTCACAAAGAAACATATGAAGTTTTGTCTTGAGTTTGGTACAGAAAGTCGAAGGAACATTAGACTTAAGGGAGCACACAGAGGAAAAGATGGGTTATTTATTCATTTGTTCATCAGATTTATGCTTAGTTCCTACCATGTACTAAACAGTATAAGAGTCTGAGGTTACAGAACTGAATAAACATCCCCTGTCCTCACAGACTGCACAATCAGTTGAGGGACACAAGTTAAGGTGGGATACACTTTTCAGAGTGTCCTATGCAGTGATGCAAATGCTCACAGGGTGAAAGGGGAGGACGGGGCAGGGACATTCTTCAGTATAAATACTTTTGTTCAGTCTTGAAAGATGTGCATGAATTATACAGATAAAGAAAGGATAATTCAAAGGTGGATTTTTACAACATAACTACATCTTGGAGTTTCATTGTACGTAGTACAGCATCTACAAGAACTACAGGGACCTACAGTATGAAGTTTAATACAGGAGTGTCAATATATTCGGCTGTGATGGAAGCTGCAGCCAAATAGTGGAAGACCTTACACAGCAGTCAGGTATTTAGATTTTATCATGAGGGCAGTAAAGGGACTATGGGAGGATTTTAATCAAGGGGGAGGTAAAATCACATTTTTTCTATTTGAAAGACCACTCGGAAGTATAAAAATATTATACTGGAGGGATGTATATGCGGAAGCAAGAAGGCCACATCTGTTACAGTAATCAAAGTGAGATTAAACTATGGAAATGGCAATAGAGACAGAGCGGATGAAAAGAAATCAAGAAACAATGAGGAATAAAATTAGGAAGGTTAGAGTGTGAAGTTTGAGGGAAAGGGATAATCAGTGATCCGCCCCAGTATCTGCTTTAGAACTCAAATTAGAACCCAGGGGCTAGAAGAGCCACAGGGCATCAGTTTCTTTAAGTCATTATGTACTGGCAGCATCAGCCAGGAAACCTAACTGCAAAGCATTTAATGGGTATTAGGGAAACTCTATTTTAATATGTCCTTACCTGTTAGGCTTTTAATTTTTCCAAAAATCTTAAAGTTGTATATTCTGCTTGTAAAGTGCTTGGCAAATACACTGCACATAGCCAATCAGCCCTTTTTCATTTCTATGGAGCGTTTTAAGTGAAAATATGCTCCTGCCTCTAGTGAAAAGAAGAAAAGGAGAAGGAAGCCGTCAGGTATAGGAGACTCTAGTTAAATTTTGCCTTTGGCGGACAGTGCGGCATATGCCGTGAACTCACACGTATATGGAGGTATTCAAAACAGAAATGGCTAGATTATTTCTAAAGCATTTCATCTAAAAGGGAAATAAAAGCAAGAGTAGTAGTAAAACTAGATTTAAATATGGAAATGGGGTCAAAACATACATGAGAAGAGAGAGCTGCATGAGAGGAAAGACTGCAATATAAAAACATAAAATATAAATGAAATAACTAATGAGCCTCCGAATAATTAAATGTAGAAGAGCCCTTCTCTCTGGGAAGAATAGCACTCAGCATACTACCTAAGCCTTATAACATCAACATTACTTAATAGAATAAGAATTTTATGAGACATTGGTAGAGTATATCGAAATGGCAGATTAATGTGAAGGGCCAATTTCCAGGAGCTTGTGACTGCAGCAGAACATTTCATTCCAAACAGAACTTGGCATGAGTGTCCTCTCTGTCAGGCTTCAGCCCTTGCCAAGTTTCACAAACATCCAGTTCAGCTGTTTTGGCTGACTGTGAATGCCAAAGTAAAGACATTTTTTTGCATTCAATTCAACATTTTTTATTATAAAAAGCAAAAATGAGTAAATGAGTGTTTATTGTCAGTCTCCTTAATTAATGTAAAACAATCTTTCCACAAAGCAGAAATGCAAAATGCTTGAGTGAACCAAGTAATGGGCTGGGAACTTCACAAAGTAATTCCAGTTTTGCTATCAATTCACTCTATAAACTTGGAAAAGTAACTTAGCTTCTCTGTGTCTTGGTTTATTCAACAGTAAAATTAGGAGATTAATAAAAACCTGCATAATCATAATAATAAAAATGACAGTAAAGCAATTTTCAAATTTAAACATATAATAACTTCTCTTTTCAATATCCTAATTTTTTATGGAGATAAATAAATTTGGGCATGCAATGATGACCTTTCTAAAGTTGTATAAAAAAACTAGTCTAATAATATATAAACTATACCCTGGGAATTAGTTAGGATCTTTTGGAAGCTATGTTTATTCTTTTGAGTCATTGGGCATCATTGAGTAAACTAATGATTCAGTTCACTATTTTGTAAATTGCTGCTTCATTATATAAAACAAAACCCTGGTGGCTTGAAAAGGTTAGTTCAGTCTGCTCCAAAAAACACCTAATTTTCTAGTAAAAGATAGTGTATGCATTGGACAAAACACCAATTAGCTTAATAAGTCAGTGTAAAGTATGTAGGTTCTTTATATGTGCAGCGAGTGAAATTGCTATTTTCTTGGTCACATTAAGGATCAGGAAGCTCTTAAACGGCACACTTTGAGTTGCCTCTTAGAACATCTCAAAACACCAGAGTAACCACTAATTTAAATTCCATAGACATAGCCAAGACCACATCCAGAAAATTCTCCATTTATTCATGTCTAGACTACTCAGGGTGACACGTTAAAGAAAAAAAAAAAACAGGAAATGCCATGTAATATTTAATTATCTAAAAATGTTCCAGGTATCCACTACTGTGTAAGAATAAACACAGAAGGTAGTGTTACCAAGGTGACAGGGTAGAAGACCCGAGGCTCCACCCTCCCACCAAGACCAACGCTTAGCTGGCTATCCACGAACGCCAGCTGCGGGGGAGCGCTGTGGTCCATGTGAGAAACACCCGCAACCCACTGGAACAAAAACCTTGAGAATAACTGCACGCAAGAGGAAGGAAGAACTGCTTCCCTCTGCCTGTATCACCCACCCCCGAAACTGGCATTGCTCAATGCCAACAACACAGAGAGCATGAGTTTTCCCCTCAGGAAAGGAAGAGGGGTGAGCAACCAGCTGCCCCAGCTTCAGGAGCACCCCATGAAGGTCCTGCTTCGGGTGTGATCCCACCCAGAAACTGGCAAAGCTGAGTGGTGTGGAGATGGTAGCCATGGAGTGAGAGTGACCCCAGGTCCCAGTTCCCTTCTTTATCACCCCAGCAGCTTTTACTTAAGAAACAAATTCATGACCAGCACAGCTGCCAGGAACCACTGCAGATTTTCCACCTTTGGCCCCACAGGTATTTGCATTTGCTGATGCCAGCATGTGCCCACCCACAGGTGAAAGTCTTCCCTTACCGAATCAGTCCATAAAGCCTAGAAGAGGTGGATGCTTCTTCAAATGTCCAGATACCCACACTAAGCTACAGGGATCATGAAAAGTCAGAGAAAAATGACACTACCTAAGAAGTACAGTAAATTCCCAGAAACTGACCCCAAAGAAATGGAGATCCAATAATTGCCTGACAAAGAATTCCAAATAGTTGTTTCAATGATGTTCAGAGAGATACAAAAGAATACCAATAAATAATTGAAGAATGTCAAGAAAACAACACAAAACAATGTGAAAATTTCAACAGATAAAAAAACACATAAAAGAACCAAACAAATTTTGGAGCTGAAGAAAACAAAGACCGAACTGAAAAATTCAAAGGAAAGTGTCACTATCAAACTTGACAAAGCAGAAAAATCAGTGAATGAAGAGAGATCATTTGACATTATCTCATCAGAGGAGCAAAAAGAAGACAGAATGAAAAGGAATGAAAAAGCCTTCAGATCTTTTGAGATATCCTGTAGGTCACTGGGGTCTGAGGGAGAAAGCATAGAAAGATTATTTGAAGAAATAATGTCTGAGAACTTCTCAAACCTAGGGAGAGATTTCAACATCCAAGTTCATGAAGTTAATATATCACCCCCAAATTCCAGGCCAAAACAATCTTGTCCAAGATACATTATAATAAACCTGTCTGAAATTGAAGACACAAATAGAATTTTAAATGTAACAGGGGAAAAAATATATTTCTTAATACAAGGGAACCCCCACCAGGCCATCAGCAATTTTCTCAGCAGACACTTTGCAGGCTGGGAAAGAATGGGATGATACTTCCAGAGTGCTGAACACACTGCCCAACATTAATTTTTTATCCTGCAAAGTTGTCCTCAGAAATGAAGGCAAGATAAAGGCTTTCCCAAATATATAAAAGCTGAGAGAGTTCATTACCACTAGGCCTGCCTTGTAAGAAATGCTGAAAAGGGGTTCTTCAAGCTGAAATCAAAGGATGCTAGCTAATAACATAAAAACGTGTGAAAATGAACAACACACTGGTAAAGTCAAGTGTATAGTAAGATTAGAATATTATAATACTGTAACGTGGTATATTAGCCATTTAACTCTAGTTTAAAGGTTAAAGGATAAGAGCATTAAAAATACCCATAACTATAATAATTTTTTTTATTGAAGTATAGTTGATATGCAATATTATATTGATTTCATGTATACAACATAGTGATTCAACAGTTATATGTACATTATTCACCCCAACTAGTGTAGCTAGTATCTGTGAACACAGAAAGATGTTACAGAACCATTGACTATATTCTCTATGATATATTTTCATCCCCATGACTAGTTTATGTTATGATTTAGATTTTGTGCTCTTTATCCCCTTCACCTATTTCACCCACCCACCCCAGCTCCTCCCTGTAGTAACAACCCATCACTTCTCACACATTCCTAATCAACAGGGAAATGCAAATCAAAACCACAATGAGATACCACCTCACCAGTCAGAATGGCCACCATCCAAAAGACAAGAAATAACAATTGTTGGTGAGGATGTGGAGAAAAGGGAACCCTCCTGCACTGCTGGTGAGAATGTAAATTGGTACGGCCGCTGTGGAAAGCAATATGGAGGCGCCTCAAAAAACTAAAATAGAAATGCCATATGACCCAGTATTTTCAGCTCTAGGAATTTAACCAAAGAATACAACTTATTAATGGATATATAATATAAAAGATGAAAAATGTGACATAAAAATATATAGTGAGTGCAGAGGAAGTAAAAGGGTTGAGTTTTTATATTCAAAGTTAAATTTTTACCAGCTTAAAATTGACTATTTTGGCTATGTTTCAAGTAAGCTTTAGGGTTACCACAAAACAAAAACCTACAGTAGATGCAGACAAAAGAGAAGGGAATTAAAGTATACCACTATGGAAAATTCCCATTCACAAAAGGTGACAGCAAGAGAACATCAAAGGGACACAAGAACCACACAACAGCAAGATGGCAACAGGAAAGCCTTACTTATCCATAATTACTTTAAATGCAAATGAATTAAATGATTCAATCACAGAGCATGAGGGATGAGATGGATAAAAACGAAAATACAATCATGTGCTGCCCATGAGAGACTCATTTCAGCATCAAAGACACGCACAGGCTCAGAGTGAGTGGATAAGAAACTCCATGAGAATGGAGACCGGAAGAGAGCAGAAATAGCTATTCTTGCCTCAGACAAAATAGACTTTAAGTTAAACACCAGAACAAAAGACAAAGAAGGTCATTATATAATTATAAAGGGGCCAATTCATGAAGAGGATGTGACAACTATAAAATAAATATACCTAACATCAGAGCAGCTAAACATATTAAGCATTCATAACAGATTTAGAGGGAGTAATAGACAAAAATGCAGTAATAGAAGGAGATTTCAATGCTCGTTTTCACCATTACACAGGTATCCAGACAGAAAATCATTAAGGAAACATTGGACTTGGACTCTGCTTTATACCAAAAGTAACGTACACACAGGTCATATGCATAACATCCCATCCAAGAGCAACAGAATATACATTCTCCTCCAGCACAGAAGAAACATTATCCAGGAAAGAACGTACGTTGAGTCACGAAATAAGTCTCGGCAAATTTAAAAAGATTGAGAACTCGTAAGAGGAAACATAGGGAAAAGACTCTTTGATATAGGTACTGACAATGCTTTTTTTTGGATATGATACCAAAAGCCCAACCACAAAAACAAAATTCAACAAGTGGGATTATATTAAAATAAAAAGCACAGGAAAATAAACAATCAACAAAATGAAAAGGCAAGTAGGAGAACCATATCTGAGTGGGAGAAAACATATCCAAAACCTATATCTGATAAGGGGTTAATACAAAAAATACATAAGGAACTCATGAAACTTAACAGCAAAATCAAATAATCAGTTTTCAAAAATGGGGAGAGGTCTTGAATAGACATTTTCCCAAAGAAGAATATACAAATGCCCAAAAAGTACACAAAAATTACACAAAAATTACTAATTATCAGAGAATTGCATATCAAAATCACAATGAGATTCCATCTCATACTTGTTAGAATGCCTATTATAAGAAAAGACAAGAGATAACAAGCCCCAGCTAGCATGCAGAGAAAAGGGAACCCTGACATCTTGTTGGTGGGAACAGAAACTGGCATAGCAGTTATGAAAAACAATGTGGACGCTCCTCAAAAAATTAAAAATGGAATTACCATATGATCCAGCAATCCCACTTTTGGTTATATATGTGAAGAAGATTAAATCACAATCTTGAAAACATTTCTGTACCCCTATGTTCATTGCAACATTATTCACAATAGCCAATATGCCGAAACAAGCTAAGCGTCCATGAACAGATGAAATTACTAAGAAAATGTCACACACACACACACACACACACACACACACACACACACACACACACAATGGAATATTATTCATCTGTTTTAAAGAAAATCCTGCATTTGCTTCCACATGAATGGACCTTGTGCCTGAGGGTGGGTGGATGGAAACAGGGAGATGTTGGTCAAAAGGTACAAACTTAGAGTTACAAAATGAAGTTCTGAGGATACAATGGTTAGCATGGCAACTAAACTTAGCAATCCTGTTTTGTATACTTGAAAATTGTTATGAAAGTAGAGTTTTAATACTCCCACCATAAAAACAACATAAATGTGGTGCTCCTCTCTGGGGTTGCCTGCACTTTCTAAGTGTGTGACTTGAACTATTTTCCCAATCTTTTAACCTTAAACTTTCTCTCTCCAACCTTTCAGAGCACCTCTCCTCCCTAAGGTCACCTGCACATTTCATCTCTTTAAGTAACTTTAAATAAAACTTTTACTGTGCTTAAAAAAAAAAAACATAAATGTGTGAGGTGAAGGATGTGCTATGCTGACTAACCTCAGTGTGGTTAAGTGTTCTGCAATCTGTACATGTATCAGGTCATCACATTGTGTACCTGTGATACTGTGACTTACAATAAGAAATACATGTTTGGTCTTCATCCTGCTTCTGGCACAAAGCTCATAAAATGACTGGAAGTTCTTAAATGATGAGAGTTGTAAAGGTATCTTTTATATGTTAATGAGGCAGCTTTTGGAAAGCACCTAATTAACCAAAGGATGGGGCTGGTTGCCAGGGACCCAGCCCTGTGATTAGAGGGCTAGAAGTGTCAGTCCTAACCTCTGATGTCCCGGGAGGGAGAGGTGCTGGAGGTTGAATCTATTCCCAATGGCCAATGATTTCAATCATGTCTATGTGATGAACTCTCAAAAAAAACCCCAAAAGGATGGGATTTGGAGAGCTTCTGGGTTGCTGAACAAATGGGTATTACGGGAGAGTGGCATGCTCAGAGGGTCTGGAAGGAAGCTCTGTGCCTCCTCCCGCGTTCCCTCCCCCATCCATCTTCCTAGCTGTTCCTGAGTCACATCCTTTAAAAATGAGCCAATAATCTAATAAGTTTGTAAAATAAATTGTTTCCTGAGCTGCTATAGGAAATTAATCAAACCCAAGGAAGGAGTTATTGGAACCTCACCTCTATAGCTGGTTGGTCAGAAACCTAGGTAATAACGAGGGATTATGATTGATGCTGAAGTTGCAGGCAGGAAGGGCCACCTCGTAGGACTGAACACAGCCTGTGGAAACTGATGCTCTCTCTGGACAAATAGTGTCAGAATTGAGCTGAAATGTAGGACAACCAGCTGGTGTCCAAGAATTCGTTGGATGTGTGGGGGAAAATCCCTTCTCCTCCCACACTGGAAACTGCGTGCAGAATCATTAATGCCTTAAACTTACACAGTTCTATGTTAATTATATCTCAATAAAGTTAGGACAAATTTTAAAAGAAATGCTTAAACCCATTCACTTTCCCGTCCCTTTTCCTAAGCCTGGTGGTTTTCAACAGGAATTGCAGGACTCATTCTCTCTAGTTAGAATGGAGTCATATTCAATGGGCTTTTTTCTTTTTAGAAAATTTAGGTCAGACGTTTTTGGCAATTTAACACCTAATATTGACCCTTGTTAAATAACACAATATCATAACCTAAAGAGAAAGAATAAACCAAGTATATTATGCCAACTATAATACATTATTTTTATATTATTTTAAATTTCCAACATGAGTAAATTTTTCCATTCGTCATATTGAAAAGATGCTTGATTCTATAGCCAAATGAGATTTATGCCATCTATAATTCCTAACTTCATTCTTCAGGAAATGTATATTCTATTTCCCCTAAAAATAGTGCTGTGATGATCAGGTTGCTACAGAGTAATCTAATTTTAGAATACTGGAACTCAAAGAGTAGCTTTTAACTAGAAGTTTGCGGAGATAGTAAAAAGCACGTTGAACTATACATGCAGCATTTCTTTAAGGAAATTGTATATTTGGTTATGAGACATACATCAAATATCTGGCTTGAATTTTACCTGAAATTATATTAACTTTATGATTCTATCATTAGGAACTTGCTTGCCTATTGATGACAGGTTCAGTAGTTTCTAGAAGGTGATTAATTGACCTGATAGTATTATTATCAGACTTGCATGTCAGATTGTTATGGAATCCTAATCAATAATTTTAAAACTACAGGCAATTGATGACTGGGAAACTAGGAGTTCTCTAACAAAACAGGAAGATGATGAGTGATTGGCTCTGTAACACTAATCTCTGTAACACTCCAATCAGATAACTTCCACATTTTCATCTTTGAGATATTGTGTTTCCATGAAAGATTTCACTTGAAGAAGTGGCTTGTTGGGTAATATTGTAACACTAGTTGAAGTTAACATATATAATACATTACTTAACTTGGCTAGTAATAGTAAGCATATTTAAAAATCTAAATGTTTAATTATATAATAATATCTTAATTATCACAAACTTATGTTAATATAATGCTGTTAATCATCAGTTGGCATAGATTTTTATTTAAAATCTCTTTCCTAGTTAACTTAAGATGATAGTTAATGCATCTATTGTGAGGGAAATGGTGTAACATTGACACATGTCTTCTCTCCAACCAGTTGATAAATTCAGTTTCAGCATTGGTGTTTTTAGTTCAAAACGAAGTTCTTCTCACATCAACCAGCATATGCTGATGTACCAGATAGTCAACATAAGCCAACCACCATCCCCTGATGTTACATTTCTTAAGCACAGTTCAACACATACATGTGCATCTTTATATTCTGTACTAATGTCCTTTTCCCATTTTCTCAAAACAGGAATCCAGCCCAATTAATACACCATGTATACTACGCACATGACATGTTTCTGTTGCTATCTTATCATTCATTTGACTTAATCATTAAGTATAATGCCTGTTAACATCCTGAGAACAATACCCTACATATGACACATCATTCAGTATCCATATACGCAAAGGTATCTGGACAGATAGTAATATTATGTGTATCATTTCTTCTAAAAGCAATATTAAACACCACAAATGTAAAAGTGATTTGATAAGCTTGATGTTTTCTGCAATAATATAAACAGAAGAATGGACTGTTTTATTTTTAGCACAGTATTATCCATATGGAAAATAAAGCTCACCCAAAATTTTTAACTAAACTGTTTGACTTTATCTATAAACTTTAAGAAAACAAATCATAAAAACTATTAAGAATGTCTTACCGTTAAGATAGTGTTTCATATACCTCCAGAAATAAATTAATTTAGGACTATTTCACATACCTCCTTAAAGTAAATTAATTTAGGACTCAGAACAAGATGTCATACTAGTGCTTTTTGGTTGTCTGCAACAAATGACCCAGAAGCAAAATTATTAAGACTAGTTGTGAAGCATAGTCACATAAAGGGTAAGCACTGAAGTTTATCTTTCTTTTCTCCAGAGAAGCTGACATTTTTGATAGTTTAATTTATTAGGATCTCTTTTTCTTTTGGCTTGAAAAATGTATTCCATATTTTAAAGAAAAGTTATATAATGATAATCTACTCAGAATCATTTTCAGTTTCTCTCGTGATAAAAACTACAATCTTCTAGAATAAGGCCATATCTATCACTTCCTTCTCTCACCATATCCTTCAAGCTCTGATGGTTCTGAGCCTGAATATCTTGTCAGATGACCTTTATGGTGGAAATTAGATACAACTTTCATATTTTCTCCTCCCTGTTGTTAGAACAGCTTGGCCCTGTGTCCTGGAAGACCTGTCAGGAATAACCTAAGAAACGCTAACCAACCCAGCCTATTTCCACCACTACTTTTGCCAACTTTACATTCCTCCATATTTTCTTTCATATTTACTTCATTCTTTGTGACTTTTTCACAGTTGTATATTAGTATTTAGTACTATGAGACATCTGCTCTTGATTTTTTTCTATAAGCCAGTTTCTTAATATTGTTATCATTCTGCAAACACACACATATATCCCTAATCATATGCATACAAATATTTGTGTGCATATTGGAAGGTGACACTGGAGGTTATTTATGCCCATCAGGGACTGAAAGCAACCTATTTTTATATCCCTAGGAATCTTTTTTTTTGGTATCATTAACCTATAATTACATGAGGAATATTATGTTTATTAGACTCCCCCCATCACCAAGTCCCCCCCACATACGCCATTGCAGTCACTGTCCATCAGTGTAGTAAGATGCTGTAGAATAACTACTTGTCTTCTCTGTGTTGTACAGCACTCCCCATGCCCCCCACCACATTATACATGCTAATCAAAATGTCCCCTTTCTTCTTTCCCTAGGAATCTTTTAGCATAAAAATTGAGTAGAATATCTCAAATGTACCCACAGGTGATCAGTTTACACTAGCCAAACTTTGAATAAAGATACATATAAAGAAAGCTATATACAATGAGAGACCTTGTTAACAGAAAAAGAAAAAAATAAGGTATACATAAGTCAGGAATACTGAACGTCTCCTCTGGTTTAGTAATTATAAAATTAAGAGAGAAAGTCAAATCAGAAAATGTATTGTCAGCTAAAGAATCAGAAAAAAAAAAGTTGATGTGGAAAGAAAGTATAAAGGAATGGTCGGTGACTAGCAGAAGTAGTCACACCCTTGTTTAGAGTAAAGAACACATATAGGTAGCTTCTCATTATTTTGTTTTCCTTTTTCCTAGGTTTTAGCACAACCATAGCTCAGTCTGACTTGACATTTTTCAGTCACCAGTTAACTCACATCAGCTACATATGACTCCTTTTTGAGAACTGGCAGAGACTTTCTGTACATAATCCTAGCATTTGTCAAGTTGCTTTTTGCTGTTATTTTTATCTTACTCATTTTATGTTGATTTCTCATCAATTTCCATTACAGAGAATGATTTTTACCAAGCTTACTCACAAACTCTGGAATTATATCTTGAGAGCCGATAGCTCCCTATTCACAGACTATGGTGGTAAATCAAATTCTTTGTGCCTCTAAAATGCCTCCCTCTGCTTTGTCTGGAAATATCATCTCAGGAAAGTTTGTCTAAGTTGGAGAACTTGGGGCTGAGTAATACAATACCAACAATAGGATGTCTGTGAAATCCTAATATATGTCTGAAACATAAACACATTTCTTTTTTCTTTTGTAAATGGTTTTCCTGAAAAAGAAAACTGATACATAGGGCAGTAAATTAACTTGAAAACAGAAATTTAAAAAGAAACAAAATTAATGAACCTTGATGTTTATTGCTTCAACTTCAAATATTAGCCAGAGAGAAATTATTGGCCTTGAGGATAAATGCTAAATGGAAACACATTTCTTTTCAAGCATTATAAAAGTTGCAAATTGTCCCATATAAAGCATATTGAATTTAGTTATGTTTGCATTATTCAACCAAGGGAGAAAACCAAAGCTGCACAGCATAAATGATAACTAAAAATATAACCATATTAATAAAAAAATAAGCTAAACTTCTAGAGTTAGGAATCTAACTGCAAAGCATTTTTGCATATTTTTTATACTTCCTTCTATTCTAAGAAGAGTCAGCACCCTAAAACAATTCAAAAGCCCTTAAACAAATCTTCTAGATGCTCAGCATTTAAATTTTGGACTCAACATATTGCTACAAGGCTTTGCTCTTTATCTCTTAATCCTTTATTGTTTAATAATCTTTCTTCACAGATGGTGACATGCAAATTATATTTTCCCAGTGTAAATAATGCTGGGAATGCAGATTTAAAACTGAATAAATCAAATTTGCTTTTAGGTGGCAATGCCCATGAAGAGAAGGATATATGGAGATGCTACACAAACTTCCTGTTTCATTCCATTCCTTATGGCCTTTTGATTCCTAAGCAGGTGGGAAATCATCCAAACAGATTGTATCTCAGTATTAACTCAATCTTATCAACTGTTTATGTTGAATTAAGAGCGAGTACTTGTCAATTCATGTAATTGTGTTGGGATGTCTGTGTCTGCATTGCCACGAGTGAAAGGAAAGCTGTCTAAACTTTGGCACATTTATGTGCTGTATTTAACAAAACCCCTTTTTATGAACAGTCAGCTCTTTTCCACTTCCAGGTGGCATAGATGACTCTCTTCCGAGGGTAACCTGGAATTCCTCTTCCTGAGTACCAACAAAAACTATTCTTATTTAACTCAGTGGTCATATTCAAATTATACGCATAATGGAAGGCTAGGATACCAAGTACCTATTTTAAAAATTAAGAGGTAAGAAGAAGGTTGGCAAACTCTTAGAACCAATGCTGCTATTTAAAAAAAAAAAAAACAGCTCCTAAAAGCAGTTACTGTGTAAATATCCTAAAGAGTATTAAAAAAGAATAGACTTGGCTCTTGAACCCACATTTTCACTCGACTCTTTCAAATACAGTTTTGGTTTAATGAGCATTGGCAGGTGATTTTAAAGCTGATTTGGATGTGTGTTCTGAATTAGAAGCAGAAAACTATTTCTACCCTTAACTTCCTAAACATATTTTCAAAATAATAACTCACTCTGGAACTTTTTCTTCACGTTGTTTTTGGTGTTCAAGGTTCATAGGGTAACCAGAATCAGAGGGAGGTTCCGATAAAATATTTGATGATGGTTTTCCAGACAGCTTTACATTCAAAGATGTTGTTTTCCATAGAATCAGCAGGTAGCCAACCAGTAAAACACCAGTAATACAGACTCGGTGATTCCAGTTAGCTGGCACTGGGCAGGATAAGACCAGCAGTTATGAAGACTCAGTAATTAGTCATGGAGAGGCAGGCTATCATTGGTCAGGTCTGCACCAGCTATAACTTAAGCAGATGATTATCTGCTTAATGACAGAATGACAGACCTCAGAGAGAGAGAGAAAAAAAACCTGTATACAGACAATAGAGGACAAAAAGGGATTTGACATGAGATCAACATTCAAAGCCCTGATGCTGAAACCTGTCTTCAATTTCATACGTTTGATATCATTTGAAAGAGACCAATTCTCAGACTTCACCACTGAAGACTTTGATCCATGGTCCTGGGGAGTCCCGGATTTGGGTATTTTTCTATAGCTCCCAGGGTGGTTTCAATTTCAGCCAGCTCGTGTCTAAAAAAAGATACATAACAAGCAAACCTGAATCAGAAAAATAACCAAAGTTGTATGCAGATTGGTTATGACTTTTTTATATAAAAAGACACTGATGGATCCTTACAAATTGAAGATCTTTCTTGCCAGTGCAACTTGTTGGGTTACCTTATCTCAACTTCCATTCAGTCAACACGCTCTATGAGCAACTCACTTATTTCTGTCACCACAGATTAATTTTGCTTGTTCTTGGAGACTCCATGACAGAAAACATACAGTATAAGCTCTATGCCTGGCTACTTCCACACACCTTCATGGTTATAAAAATCATCCCTGTTTGTATGTGTATCAATAGTTCATTCTTTCTATAACTAAGTGGCATGCCTTCATATGACTGCACCACAATTCATTCATCCATTCTGTTAGTGGACCTCTAACTAGTTTACAATTTTTGTCTATTATGAACAAAGCTAGTATAAACATTCTTCAAAAACTCATTTTGAGAATGTATGTTTAAAAGTCTCTTGGGTAAAATGAAAAGGAGTATCTTGCCAATGGGTTTCAGCCCCAGGCAAGTTCGCTGGATTCAATGTGACCAAAGAAAATGACAGCAAAACGTTCTTGGGGTGAAAGGGTTATACCCAACTTTATTTCCAGGTGGCAGGTCAGTCACTAAAATCCCGTTCACTCAGAGCGAGTCTGCAGGCAGCAAACCAGTCTCTGTCTCTGGGCCCCTGTGTCTGCGCAGCTGTCCTCTGGGCTTCTCTGCACAGCTGTCCTGCAGGCCTCTCTGCACAGTCGTCCCACACAGCCGTCCTCTGGGCCTCTGTTCTCAGCACTGCTGCCACTCCAGCCTCTGCTCTGCTCTCCTGCAGCCCTGCAGCCCTGCCACCATGTTGTGCACAGAACACAGGGCAGAGCTCTTTATAGAGCGTCAACAGCCATGTACTGCCCAGAGGTGTGCAGTGAGCTAGTCAACCAAGGCCAGGTGAGAATCCTGGCCACAGGAACTCTCATTTTATCCACAAGGAGTGAAACTGCAGAGTACAGGTAGGTGAATGTTTAACTAAATAAGACATTTCCAGCTAGATTTCCAAAAGGACTGACCAGTTTACCTCAGTGGTGGTGGAGAAGTTTTCCAGTTGTTCCATATCATCACCAGCATTTGCTGCTATCAGTTTTTTTAATTTTAGCCATTCTAGTCAGTGAAAATAGTATTTCATTGTGGTTTTAATTTCCATTTCTTTGATGACTAATGATGAACAGCAGAGCTTCTAAAATCATGGCTTCTGGGCCAGTATTATCAGCATCATTAGCAAACTTGCTAAATAAGCAATTTTAGACCCCACCCCAGGTGTAATGAAGCAGAAACCCCACAGCTGGAGGTGGGCAATCTGTGCTTTAAGAAGCCCTCCAGGTGATTCAGATCCATAACTGAATGAATACACCTGCTCAGGTGAATTTTGGTCTCTAGCATAAAATGTAGGTAGAATTTAGATATCCTAATTTGTGTTCATAGGAATTAATTTATATAGAAAACAGTTATCCTAACATAGATAATCTTGAGTTTTCCTAAAAAATAAAACTAGAATTCAACCAGTTTGACTTTCTTTAAAAACTTAAGGTACCTATTTGACTTCCTGAACATAAAGCCTAAATAATTTCTTTGAATTCAAGGAATAAATTAAAAATGAAAGGAAAAATATTTTAGCATTTCAGACATTGAGAATTCTGAAAATACTGTTATTTCCTCAATTTAATGTGATTATCTCCAATTAAAACTCTCCTTTTTATCATACAATGGTACATAATATGCAGAGAAATTCCAGTTAGCACCTATATTAACTTTCAAAGATTTTTGTGTATATAAGATATGGCATATTATGATCTTTGTCATTAATTTAAACCACTATAAATGGTTTAAATTTATAGTGTGGGGAAAATGGAAGTTCCTATGGCCAGGATCCTCATCTGAACCTAACCTACTCGATGATGTAACTGGCCTGCTGCTAGGCTACTGCTTCCACACCCTAGGCAATAAGCTATTATTGACTGAGTCACTATATAAAGAGTTCTTCCCAGTGCTCTAGGTAGAGACAGAGATGAAGGAGGATTACAGACCTGCAGGCTATTGGATGCAGATGTAATTCTAGTGCTCCACCTATTGCTGGGAGAACAAGCCAGGTAATAAGCCCTTTCACCCCAAGAATGCTTCATTGTCATTCTTCGGTCTCACTGAATCCATAGTGATTTTGCCTGAGGCCAAAATCCATTGGCAAGACACACTAATTTAATTTAATTGTACTTAAAGATTTTAATAAAAATTGGTCGAAGCCATTTAATTCATATTTTGTGCAAAGTCAAATTTCTTTGTGGTTTTCCAAAATTTGCAAGGTCTTAAGTTCTTATTGTTCAATGGTATTCCATGTTACTTTATGCATCCTATTCTTGATTTCATTTTTGTCCTACACATCCTCTTCTCTCCTTAAATGCCAATCCACTTAAAGAATTCAATCATTTAACTCTGATTTTCCTGAAAGCCATTTGCATTTGGGATTTACGTGCATGACAAGTTTAGTGAAGCTTTGGGGTAATTAATAGATCTTCCATCCAAGTGAGGTAACCCTCCCAGATAATAGACTTTCTCATTTGTGAAAGTCTTTCAGCCATGCCAGAACTGGAAATTTCTCAGTGCCTACAATTCCCCATTGAAACAAGTCTCCCAATTTGTTGTTTGGAATTTGTTTCCCATTTTCACATCTTCTGACAAACCTCCCACTAAAATATTCTCTCTTTCTCTTCCCTACTTTTCAATTTCTCATTATTCTTTACTATCATGATATAGCCATCTTTTCATTCCATTTTCCTGTTCAACCCATGCTTTAGAGGACCACAGACACCAACCCCAAGGAACATAAGAAACTATCAAACTACTTTAGAAACCACCGTTAGAAGAAATCTTGTATCAGGTATAAAAATTACATGTGTATCTATGCCATGTATAATTGTGTACAAAAGTATTCAATATGATACACCAGCCACTTATTCTTATTTGACAAATGAGAAAAGTAAGAACCTGAGAAGGAAAACCTGAGAAGGAAAATTTGTCTAAAATTTTTGTACAGTATCAAAGTCAGGATTTGAATTCAAAATGCCTTATTCTCTATTCAGGCAAAGCACCCATTAGAAGATAGTGGTAGATAGCACAGCTAGAAACCCACACAACAAAAGCAAAACAACAAACTCATCATAGGACCGGGACTTATAGGGCTCTGTGCTAAATGAAGTGAAAGACCCCTTCTCCAAAAATGAAGAACTTCAAGAGCAACAACAGGACATTAAAGGAAGTGCAGGAACCTTATGAGCACGGGGCTCTGTGTAGCTGAAGCTGGCCCTGACCTCAAATCATTCCTCTGGGAATCCACTCTTTTCTACTATTAGATACAATTTGTCATACATTTTCAACTACTTCTCAGAGATGTTCCATTTTTTGTGTTAGTTTCTGGTATTTACTAACTTCATACATACTTCCTGTATTAGGCTCAGAACAGGACTCTTCTAACCTGGTAGTTTCCTATCTTGCTTGTTTTGTGAATTCCCATTAATTTTCCCTCTTCTTTCAAATAATCATATATATATCTGAAGGTCTCTGGCCGAGCACTTTAAGAAAACTGATTAATCAGCTTTGCTATATTTCACATAAAATGAACTAGGCCTGTTCAACTGTGGAGTTATTGCACAAGACTTGCTCCACATACATGGATCTGTATAAAATTGGGTGTTAAAATGCAAATGGAGGTTTATTCCAAACTCTTGCTAATTCTGTGGAATATGTCTCAATCACTTAACCATATATTTAGTAATACCTTTGGAGGAGTGGGACAGTTATTTTATATTTTTAGTAATCAACAACTGCATTTTTTTTATCATATGATTATATGCCACTTTTTCCTTTTCCCATCACAATAAAAGTTTAAAGCTAAGACATTTCAACATTTTAGAACCCAAGCATTCAGCTTGATCACTATGGGACTCAGTAGTTTTGTATTGTATAATTTTGAAAACAGTTTTTCATAAAGTACATGCATGATATTGAATACCTTAGCTGCTTTAGGACTGAATATACAATTTCAAGGCATAAAAATGAAAATTGGGTTTTATCTGCATTTCCTATCAGCTAAAGTTATAATTTCATGCTTTTGTTATTTAATTAAATTACACTGCTGAAATCTTTAAGGGACCCTGAATCAATAGCATTCCTTTGCTCTGCCTGAGTTCTGATCCAATTGTGAAAAAAGAAAATATTTTTAAAATGGGACACAAAATGGGCTTTCATAATGAAAAAATCTAGGCTACTGCATATGACTTATAATTCTGAGTAAGTGATCTTTCTCAGTTCCAGGTTTGTACAGATTGGCTGGCATATCTACAGTGCAGGCCCTGACATAGGGGTTTCCAGTTATCTAATGCTATTTATTTATTTATTTATTTATTTATTTATTTATTTGATTTTTTTTGCTATCATTTTTTAAATTTTGTTATCATTAATATACAATCACATGAGCAACATTGTAGTTACTAAATTCCCCCCATTATCAAATCCCCACCACATACCCCATTACAGTCACTATCCATCAGCATAGTAAGATGCTATAGAGTCACTACTTGTATTCTCTGTGCTATACTGCCTTCTCTAATGCTATTTAAGACTATTACTCCAAAACTTTATAAAGTAAAATAGTCAATTAGTATGGTCATACATAATGGGAGACAAGTTTTGGTTGTCTTAACCCAGTGATTTTATCCAGCTACGCCTGTGATTGACACATGCACAATCTAGGGAAGGAGATAAACCATTCATTTGCAAAGTCCTGCACCAATATTATGGCTAGCTCCTTCAATGCCAATCACTTTTCCTTTGGGAATTCTACTAAGATTGCTGATGGACAGATCAGATTACCACCAGATGTCTCTGAAATAAATCAGAATTGAATTAAAAAATAAAAATAAAAAATTCCAAAGCCATTCTATTTTATTACTTATCCCACACTTTTACATTCCATGTAGTCCAATATAATCTGGCATAAATTATGCAGAGAGGTAAAATAAGGTTAAATAATAAAATGGCACTTGATAGAGGTCATCAAAATTAACATACAAGCCTACTCCTATCATCAAATTCCATTATCTCTAATGCTTATAGCCTCAACCTAGCCTTTACCCTGTCCTGAAGGTAGAGAAAGGAAAATCCACAAATCAAACTTTTTAATAAATCAGAGTGTAAAATAATTGGCAAAATCAAAATCTCTTTTCTCCATGAGTTAAATTTCCAAAGAAATTAAAGCCAAACATATCCTCTTCAATTTCATACTTTTTCAGTCTTAGCCAGAAGACTCTGTTCCTGTGGAATTTTTAGGCTATCTTTTACTGGAATAAGATTTATTATGAAATTTTTATGGCCTTACAAATTAAATTAATTTCATGTCAAGTTTCTGATGTACCTTACTTTTAAAGAACATTTCAAGGTGATAACACCTGCAAAATTAATATAGAATTAGTCCCACACTTACCCAATTTAAAAGCAAGCCAAGTCTTTCCCCAAAAGCAGTTTCTCAGACAAAATTGTATTCCTCTGTCTGGTACCTAGTGTTGCCAAAGACCAGAGCAGAAACTTGGTCGTTTCTGAGCAAAAGAGGTGTGAGAGAATAAAATATCAGATCGATCCTCTCCAGGATGTTTTCAGACTATAATACTTGTAAACATAAATTCGACTGGGAGAAATAACCTAATAGAATTTTAATTTTGCCAATATGCAGTAACCATTTCTGAGAGAAAAAGACACTCCTGCCTTCTCGCAAAGTTTACGAATGTAGAATAATGGCAGTCAGCTTCCCTATATGCATAGCCTGAGATACGGATTCTTGCTCCAGGGATTTATTGAAGACATGTGCTCTCTGGTAAAACCTGTGAGGGGATGGGGAGCATTGAATAAATCAAGAGAGAGATCTAGGCAGCTGTGGGTTTAGCTGAAGTTTTGACTCAGCTTGACCCAGTGGAGTGCTCTGTGGTATAATGGCACAGAGGGTACAACTGGGAGCTGCAGCTGCAGACACTCAACAGCCAGAGAGCGAATCTGATGAATGAGATCTGGACAGAACACCAAAAGCATCCACTACAAAGGGTAAATGCAAGTTATCAGCTTAAAAGAACAGAGTTTCTGATTATTAAAGCCATGTTCCATAAACAAGAATTATCCATGAAGTATAATTTTGATTTTGAAAATCTGTAGAAAGCTATCACAGAACACCATAAATTTGATAGCATGTTTTGAAATTTTTTTTCTGTCAAATAAAGATACATGAATAGTAAATTAATGGGTCCAGAATCCATATCTTCCACTAGGAGATAATTTAAGTGTAACTATAACTTTACAGAATAAATTGTTGGACCTGACTGCTAGTAAAGGAATGGAGATGAATTTTTGAAGTATAACATTACTTGTCTCTTTTTGAATAAAATTTAATACAAATATCCATCCAAACTTGCTGAAATTGCTTTAAAATCTCTTCTTTCATTGCTGTTATACTTATGTGAGCCTAGTTTTTGCACTGTGAGAATTGAAAGCAAGAGAGAATGAAAAACAAAACATAGAAACATTCCAGATATTATCCCCATAAGAAACATTCATTCAATCCATATTAGGATAACAAGCATAAAGAAAAAGTTCATTTGCACCACAAATGTTTTAAATATTGATATACATAGATTTGTTGCAAGAATAACTTTAGATACTTAATATGGGAAATCACCATTTCATATGTAAGTTTCATTGATTCACAACTGAGGAACAATTAAGTTATGACACTTGGATTCTCTATGTTAATAACATACACAGATATCTTCAATGAACAATGCCTCTAAACGTGTGATTCATTTTTCACTGTTTTATGTCTTTTGATTAGATTTATAAGACTATATATACTTTTATATGTTGAATAGAATGATAAAAACATTGAGGATTTTATATATGTATATTTTTTTTTAAGTGAAAACAGCGAAGAGTTTATTACACAGAAGCAAAAGAACACTTGGAGGGGTCCAAGCAGGCAACTTGAGAAGATCGAGTGTGCCATTTGGTTACAAGGGTTGGGTTTTTATGTTGTGATCAAGGATTATATTTTGTATGAATTTTCATTCAATTTTTAAATTAAGCTGTATTGTATTTTATAAAAGTATCAGTCCAAGATGAATTTGAAGTCTTAAAAAAATAGGAAAAGCAAAAAATTGTCTTTCACCAAAGCTAGCAAGAGAAGGCACTTCTCTATAGGGCATGTGAGAATCAGATGCCTTGAAGTTAAAAAGCAGCTCTTTGCTTCTGTGAAGCTGTGTCTTGTGAAGTTTAAGATTGAGCTGCTGTAACTTTTCTTTGAAGATTGTCCAAACCTGACCAGAAAACTATGCTTTTGCTCAGGCCAGCACCCAGGCCAAGCGATCCCCCCAGCCCTGGTGGTAAGCATCTGACTGAGATCCACCCACCACCACTCCCAAGGGCCACACCTCTCCTGGTGCCCCACCAGCCTTCATGCTTCTGCCGAAGCTACAAACCCCAGCATCAGTACTCAGAACAATGCAAGCTTTTCTGAGAAAGGTACTTTTTTCTTTTTCCTCTCATCTCAAATACCCACTCCTCACACTGAATTAGTCTTGTACTTCTTTCTTTTTCTAAGAAAAAAATTGAAGGAATCGGGAAAGAACATCTTTTATCTTTGTGCTACAAATCCACAAACCCAACTTTTTTCCTCTTCAAAAACGATAGTTTTCTAAGGCCAACTATCCTTGTATGTAAAAAATTCCATCCCTTTTCTCCTCAATCACATTTTATTCTATAATTTTTTATTTTTCTCTTGTGTCTTTGATTATCCTCTCTTTCCTGGGTCATTTACAAATATGCTGCTAACTTCACTCCTTAATATAGCTCCATCTCCTCCAGCTAATGCCCTTTACCCCTGTTTCACTCTCTGTAAAACACAATTTGATCCAGCTTTTTGCTGCACCATTTCAGTCACTGATCCTTTTGAGTTTACCAATGGCCTCATTGACTCAGTGTAATGGTTTACTGTTGTCCTTCATCTTATCTTCCCTAGAAGAGCATTTATTTCTTCTTTCTTGAAACATTTTCTTTGCTTGGAATACAGGACCTGCCAGTCGGCCAGTTTTCCTTCTACCTCCCTGACTCCTTAGATTCTTTTGCCAGATACCATTATCTCCTGATGTCTCCTGAATTTATATCACCAACGCTGACATTACCCTCAAAATGCACACTTGTATGTACAACTAGCTAATTAATATCTCCAACTGGATGTCTTTTAAGGATCTTACACCTGTACATGCAAGTTGAATACTTGAGTCCCTACTTTCCAAACTCACTTGGTCTCAGCCAGCGTTTTCCATTTCATTAAATGGTGCCACAATTTGCCCAGTTGTTCAGGCCAAAAATTTTTGGAGTTACATTTGACTACTCTCTTTCTCTCTGAACCTGGTGAAGTGTTGATAGAAACTATGAACATCACATACACACCTGGATCATTAAAAACAGTAGCAGGATTTTCCACTTTTTCTCTTTTTCTCTTTGTTGACCAAGTTGAGGCCTTAGAATGTGACAGTGACAGTATTGAAGTCATCTGGATCTGTGAATCACCAGCTTGGAGTAAAACCATCCATATGCGTCACCCAAGAAAACAAACATTAGGCTCTTATGAAAATAACAGGCGAACATTTGCAGGGAAACTTCTGAAATTCTGGAGTTGTCCATTATAGCAGCAGCTTATCCTTGAAAATACAGAAGTTCCTATTTAGATGGATGGTATTACTCTTAGCAGATCAAAGTTGATTATGTACTATTGCCTTAGTGATTAAGCAGCAAGAGGCAAAGCAACTGAAAAAGCAAGCTTAAAGCTGTTTCATATTGTTTTGTGGCAAAGTGTTTATCAAATATTAACCTGTAATGATATGAAATGAAGATTGCACATTCACGGAGCCTGCAATTTTACAGTGGTGTCTAGGGGTCAGAGTTGTATTACACAACAGCTCTTGGGTTGGTTTTAGAAACCATTACAAGAAAGCTGGCTGCCCCGGAAAGAAGTATCTGATTTTTAGGTAGAGATCAAAGGGTATGGAGAGAGTCCACCAGTCAAGGGAATTACAGGTTTGGAAAAGCTAATTGCTCTAGACTATAAATAGTAAGAGATAAAACACACACATACAGACACACAGAAGAACAAAAAAAATGTCTTGAGCAACAAAAGTCCAAGTTTTTAAATTAAACTAAGCTAGTTGGTTTTGCTTGAAAAAATCAGATTACCCTTAGTCTCTTAGCCTCAAGGTGGCTGTCATTAATCAGAGAGGAGGTGGGTAGAGATAATAAAGGAAAAAGTCAAGTTTGGGAAATAATTTTAGGTACAATCTTGTGTTTATTGCCACATGGAACTGTCTGGAAGCAAATAGATAAAAAGCTTCCTCAATTTTTGAGGAAATTGTATTGCCAAAGAAACTGCAAGCCTTCTCTAAAAATAGTCTATGACTGTTTGCCGCTTCTTTAACCCTCTACTGAAATACCCAGGAGTAACATAACAGGTAACATGACAAGCAGGTGCCACAGCTATGTTTCCTCAAAGAGGATGTACTCCCTATCATCCACGTTAGCTATGACCATGGAGGATAATAGACAAAATAGAATACTTTCTAAAGAGCAGAGGTAAGAACCATAAAAACATTAAGAGAGTATTATGGGAGAACAAAGTCAGAGTTTACAGAAATTGTTTTCTCACCCTAGGTTAGGAGGCTTTCACAATGCATGCCCAGCATATTCCAATACCTTCTAAGAATAGTAACTTCCAAGCTGTGACTGCTCTGGATCTTCCATTCTAGCCATCCTGAGCACATTTTATTGCAATTACCATGTACTTTACCATTACATATTGGTTATAGAGCTGCATGTAATTTTTAATGACATGTATTTTCAGTTCCTAGTTCAGCAACATCTAGATCAGACAGAAATAATTGCTCATCACCTTGAATACATGGCCTAGGAGCTGAACGGGGTCATTGGTTGGGATTTGAGTTGCCTCACTGAGGAAGGAGGCTGAGTGTCACACATATGGAAGAGGAATGAAATGGATATTGGGTAACCAAACGGGCATATAATGACAGAGACCGACTAGACTGAAATGCTCCGTCTGTTTCTTCTGGACACCTGGCTTGACTATATGCAGTTTTGTTTGCTGGGTGGAGCAATGAGATTAAGTTCTGACCAATGCAATAATGATGGAAGTAATATGTACCATTCTAGGCCTGACTCAAAAGGAAACCCCATGGGATCCTGTGTTCTCTCTTTCCCTATTAAGGGTGGGAAGGAAGGGGCCCTGACATTCTGTGACAGAGTTAGAAGACGGAAGGGACCTAAGGTACTGCTTGGCAAATAAAAGCAGGAGAAAAAAACACTTTTCTCTTTCTCTGTTGATAGGGTAGGTTTATTATTTTTATTTTATACTCCTTGAGGGCAAGACAGTTCTTACCCTGCCCACTTATTAATTATATTATTATATTTATATGAGGCATTATACATCACTTAAAATATATTAATGAAAAATGATATGAGAGAATCTGTAGAGTTCTCCTTTGTAGGTTTTAGAAATATGCTGAAGTCAGTACTCCCTGTCCAAAATTTGGGCAAAACTTATTAGCTTTGATGTGATAATGTCTGAAAAAAAATCTCAAGATCAAAATAATATCACTTCCAGCAAAGCAGAGTTAAATCTACCTAGAATTGATTTAATTGTTTTAATTGAAATCTTTAGCAAAATTCTTATTCATATTTCACTAAGAAACAAGAAAACATTAAAGCCTAAATCCTAACCATTAAATTTGAACTTAGCTTTTAATATTAAAATTGAAGCTTAGTCTTAACCACTGCAACAATCCTTTTTCTTAGTGCCACCACATACATGACTATGTGTTATACTTACTCATGAATATATTTCTGGTTAAATTATCTGATTCCTATAAAAGAAACCAAAGTGTTACTTACCTCTATGTTTAAAGGGCTATCCTATATTCTCCCAAATCTACACACCCATTAAAATTTTGCATAGTGTCTAAAAAAATTTTTTGTCTCCTACAGAATTTTCTTGTTTTTGGTTTCTGTTTCATTTTTTACTAATAATCTATAAGTTTTGGATACTCTGTTAAATATTTTATATGAGACAAATGTGAATTTATTTCAAGTTCTTTACATTTACTCTTTCACCTAATTAAGAAATTTGTTAGAATAATATATTTTATTTTAGTGGAAATAGAAACTTGAAAACAAATGGCAACTCTTGAGTCATTTATTCTAACCTATATGTGTGATAATTCTCTATTGAAATCAGACGTGTAAGATGAAATAACTTTCAAATTCTTTCATATCATTTACTTTCATGAAGATGACTTTCTGGGGTGCAGAATATAGGTGATCTGTAGTTTTAAGTTTGGTGTGAAGAAGATGAATCTTCAAACACAGTGGTCAGATTTCAAAGGCAGTTGGAATGACCTCTATATGTTCCTTGAAACTGATGATTTTAATGAGAAAGATGTTCACATGGGCCCCTTGAGATCATGGCATTCAGCTCACAAGTATGTCTAGTTCTCACCCAGTCAGTGGACAAGTAACGGGTTTCATTCAAGCACAGTTCTTCAAGCTTCTTTGAGGACCTCTGAAAATTATCTTGAAAGCTGATCAAACCCTTACTCTGAAAAGCAGAAAATGGGAGAACCCTGTCAGTCACAAAAATGTCAAGTCAAATTGTCAGCATAAACTTTCTGTCTCTTAAAATGACTTAGAGTTTGAATCTTAAAGTACAGAGTAACTATAAAGATTCTGTTTTACTCTACTGGCAGATAAAGTTCCAAACCTGATTTTAAAAACTAAGAATAAATAAGTCAATCTGTTGTTTAATCAGGCCTGACCCAGCAGGTGGTTGTATTTTAGCAGGACTGGGTTTAGACTGCAGACAGTCAGTGATGAAAGTGTTCAAGATAAATAATCAGAGAATAAAGCTAGCCTGGGATCTGGTTAAATAACCAGGCCCTCAGGTAATGAAGGGCCTGTCTGAGAAATCCCTTTGACCAAAACAGTACCTAGAGCTGAACATGGCAATCAGCCTAAGGGTAGAAATTAAGAAGCTGAGAAAATATTACTTGGGCATGATCAGAAACAACATGACTATGCATGATCAACGTGACCAAAAATCAGCTCCTTGGAAGCAGGGCCTCATCCTCCATCTTTATGTCCACAGTGTGTTATAAATTACAAATATGGCAGATTGGATTAAATATGACAGCATGAAAGGTGAGATAGAGACCTCCTCCTAAAACCACATATAATTTGAAATATAATTAATACAACTAATCCTGAAAGAGCAACAGAAAAGAAGGCTGCACCAGACTGCATACACCTGGACAAAAGAGCAGACCTCACAGAACAGGGTTAGGAGCTTAAATAATCTTCAGGTACTTCATGACCCTGGCTGGATACGCATCTCCAAGGTCCCCCACCATTATATGCAGCCTGCTGTGTCTTCCTCCTGGCCAGCTTGCACCTGGCTCACAAACCGGCAGCACATGCCCTGGTGTCAGGCCAGCCAGAGGGAAGCCCCGCCTACGGCAGCTAAAAACACAAAGTATAGAGACTTACACCTGGGTGTTTAGCCCACTGAGTCTGACAGTGGAGACAGGCATAACAGCTGGGAAACAGAAAACAGCTCTTTCCTCACCCCAGCAACCAGCCCCACTCCCCTGTGACACCGACATCACTCCAGGGGCTGAGCAACTCCAGAGAATAGAGCTTCAGGGCACTAGAGGGCACCACACTAAAATATAAATGTCAAAGGAACCTGGTTCAAAGCAAAATCTCAACATCAGAGAAAGGACTGAGTGAGACTGAATTAATAAATCTTCCTGAAAGAGATTTCAAAATGAAAATAATGAGCATGCTCATGTAGGTACAGAAAAATATTCAAGAACTCAAGAACGAATTTAGGACAGAGATCCAATTGTTGAAGAGCACAATGGAGGGTATTAAAAAGCAGATGAGATACCGTGGAGATGATAAATGAAATAGACACTAAGGAAGAAGAATACAGAGAAGCTGAGGCACAGAGAGAAAAAAGGATCTCCAGGAATGAAAGAATACTGAGAGAACTGAGTGACCAATCCAAACGGAACAATATTTGTATTATAGGTACCAGAAGAAGAAGAGTGAGAAAAAGGGATAAAAAGTGTCTTTGAGGAAGTAATTGATGAAAACTTCCCCAGTCTGGAAAAGGAGTTAGTCTCTCAGGCCATGGGGGTGCACAGATCTCCCAACACAAGGGGCCCAAGAAGGACAACACCAAGACAGATAATAATTAAAATGGCAAAGATGAAGGATAAGGAGAGACTATTAAAAGCAGCCAGAGAGAGAAATAAGATCACATACAAAGGAAAACCAATCAGGCCATCATCAGACTTCTCATCAGAAACCTTATAGGCCAGAAGGGAGTGGCATGATGTATTTAATGCAATGAAGCAGAAGGGCCTCAAACCAAGAATACTTTATCTGGCAAGATTATCATTTAAATTTGAAGGGGTATTAAACAATTTCCAGATAAGCAAAAGCTGAGAGAATTTAGGTCCCACAAACCACCTCTACAGTGTATTTTGGATGGACTGCTATAGGTGGAAGTGTTCCTAAGGTTAAATAGCTGTCACCAGAGGTAATAAAAGGGATGGACAAAGAGTACAGAATATGATACCTAATATATAAAGAATGGAGGAGAAAAAAAGGAGGGGAAAAAAAAGAGCCTTTAGATTGTGTTTGTAACAGCATACTAAGTGAGTTAAGTTAGACTCTTAGATAGTAAGGAAGTTAACCTTGAACCTTTGGTAACCATGAATCTAAAGTCTGCAATGGCAATAAGTACATACCTATCGATAATCACCCTAAATGTAAATGGACTGAATGCACCCATCAAAAGACATATAGTCACTGAATAGATAAAAAAGCAAGACCTGTCTATATGCTGCCTACAAGAGACTCACATCAAACCCAAAGACATACACAGACTAAAAGTGAAGGGATGGAAAAAGATGTTTCATGCAACTAATAGGAAGAAAAAAGCAGGAGTTGCAGTACTTGTATCAGACAAAATAGCCTTTAAAACAAAGAAAGTCTCAAGAGACAAGGATGGACATTACATAATGATAAAGGGATCAATTCAACAAGAGGATTTAACCATTATAAAAATCTATGCACCCAACACAGGTTCACCTACATATGTGAAACAAATACTAACAGAATTAAAATGGGAAATAGAATGTAATTCATTAATTCTAGGAAACTTCAACACTTCACTCACACCAAAGGACAGATCAACCAGACAGAAAACAAGTAAGGTGACAGAGGCATTGAACAACACATTAGAACAGATGGACCTAACAGACATCTACGTAACTTTACACCCAAAAGCAGCAGAATACACATTCTTCTCAAGTGCACATGGAACATTTTTAAGAAGAGATTATATACTAGGCCAGAAAAAGAGCCTTAGTAAATTCAAAAAGATTGAAATTGTACCAAACAGCTTCTAAGACCACAAGGGGATGAAACTAGAAATAACTTACACAAAGAAAATGAAAAAGGCTACAAACACATGGAAGCTTAACAACATGCTCCTAAATAACCAATAGATCAATGACCAAATAAAAATAGAGATCAAGCAATATATGGAGACAAATGACAACAATAATTCAACAATGCAAAAAGCTGTGGGATGGAGTGAAGCCAGTGCTAAGACAGAAGTATGTTGCAATAGAGGCCTACCTCAGGAAAGAAGAACAATCCTATATGAAAACAGTCTAAATACACAATTAACAAAACTAGAAAAAGAAGAACAAGTGCACAAAGTCAGTAGAAGGAGGGATGTAATAGAAATTAGAGCAGAAATAAGGAAAATTGAGAAGACTAAAACAATATAAAGAATCAATGAAAGCAAGAGCTGGTTCTTTGAGAAAATAAACAAAATAGATAAACCCCTAGTCAGATGTATCAAAAAAAAAAAAAGAGAGAGTCTACACACATAAACAGAATCAGAAATAGAAAGGAAATATCACTATGGACACTACAGAAATAAAAAGAATTATTAGAGAATACTATGAAAAATTACATCCTAACAAACTGAATAACCTAGAAGAAATGGATAACTTTCTAGAAAAATACAACCTTCCAAGGCTGACCCAGAAAGAAACAGAAAATCTGAACAGACCAATTACCAGCAATGAAATTGAATTGGTAATCAAAAAACTACCTAAGAACAAAACTACTGGACCAGATGGTTTCACTGCTGAATTTTATCAAACATTCAGTGAAGATCTAACAACCATCCTCCTTAAAGTTTTCCAAAATTAGAAGAATGAATAGTTCCAAACTCATTCTATGAGGCCAGCATCAGCCTACTACCAAAACCAGACAAAGACACCACAAAAAAAGAAAATTACAGACCAATATCCCTGATAAACATAGATGCAAAAGTACTCAACAAAATATTAGCAAATCGAATTCAAAAATACATCAAAAAGATCATCCATCATGATCAAGTAGGATATATTCCACAGATGCAAGGATGGTACAATATTAGAAAATCCATCAGCATCATCCACCACATCAACAAGAAGAAGGATAAAAAACACATGATCATCTCCATAGATGCCAAAAAAGCATTCAACAAAATTCAAAATCCATTCATGATGATAAAAACTCTCAACAAAATGGGTATAGAGGGCAACTGCCTCAACATAATAAAAGCCATATATGATAAACCCACAGCCAATATACTGAACAGCGAGAAGCTGAAAGCCGTTCCTTTAAGATTGGGAACCAGACAAGGATGCCCACTCTCTCCACTTTTATTCAACATAGTTCTGGAGGTCCTCATCACAGCAATCAGACAACACAAAAAATAAAAGACATCCAGATTGGTAAAGAAGAAGTTAAACTGTCACTGTTTGCAGATGACATGATATTGTACATAGAAAACCCTAAAGAATCCAGTCTAAAAGTACTAGATCTAATATCCAAATTAAGCAACATTGCAGAATACAAAGTTAATACACAGTTGCAGTCCTATACACTAATGATGAACTAACAGAAAGAGAAATCAGGAAAACAATCATATTCACAATTTCATCAAAACAAATAAAATACCTAGGAGTAAACCTAACCAAGGAAGTGAAAGACCTGTACACTGAAAACTACAAGACAATCATGAGAGAAATTAAAGAAGATACCAATAAATGGAAACACATACCATGCTCATGAATAAGAAGAATTAATACTGTCAAAATGGCCATCCTGCCTAAAGCAATCTAAGATCCAATGCACTTCCTATCAAAATACCAACAGCATTCTTCAATGAACTAGATAAAATAGTTCTAAATTTTATATGGAACCACGAAAGACCCCAAATAGCCAAAGCAATCCTGAGAAGGAAGAATAAAGCTGGGGGTATCATGCTCTCTGACTTCAAGCTCCACTACAAAGCCACAGTAATCAAAACAATTTGGTACTGGCACAAGAACAGACCCATAGACCAATGGAAAAGACTAGAGAGCCCAGATGTAAATGCAAGCATATATGGTCAATTAATATAAATTAATATGCAATAAAGGAGCCATGGACATACAATGGGGAAATGACAGCCTCTTCAACAACTGGTGTTGGCAAAACTGCACAGCTACATGCAAGAGAATGAAACTGGATCACTGTCTATCCCCATACACAAAAGTAAACTCAAAATGGGTGAAAGACCTGAATGTAAGTCATGAAACCACAAAACTCTTAGAAGATAACATAGGCTCAAATCTCCTGAATATAAACATGAACAACTTTTTTCTGAATGCGTCTCCTCAAGCAAGGAAAACAAAAGCAAAAATGAGCACATGGGATTACACCAAAATAAAAAGCTTCTGTACAGCAAAGGACACCATCAACAGAACAAAAAAACATCTTACAGTATGGGAGAATACATTTATTAATGACATATCCGACAAGCAGTTAACATTCAAAATATATAAAGAACTCAAATGCCTCAACACCCAAAAAGCAAATAACATGATTATAAAATGGGCAGAGGATATGAACAGACACTTCTCCAAGAAAGAAATTCAGATGGCCAACAGTCAGATGAAAAGATGCTCCACATCACTAATTATCAGGAAAATGCAAATAAAAACCACAATGAGATATCATGTCACACCAGTTAGGATGGCCAGTATCGAAAAGACTAAGAACAACAAATGTTGGCAAGAATGTGGAGAAACCTCCTATACTGCTGGTAGGAATGTAAGCTAATTCAACCATTGTGGAAAGCAATATGGAGGTTCCTCAAAAAACTAAAAGTAGAAATACCATTTGATCCAGGAATTCCACTCTTTGGAATTTACCCAAAGAATGTAATTTCTCAGATTCAAAAAGACATAAGCACCCCTATGTTTATTGCAACACTATTTACAATAGCTAAGATATGGAAGCAACCTAAGTGCCCATCAGTAGATGAATTGGTAAAGGAAATGTAGTACATATACACAATGGAATACCACTCAGCCATGAGACAGAACAAATTCTCCATTCTGCAACAACATGGATGGAGCTGAAGAATATTATTCACTTAAGTGAAATAAGTCAGGCAGAGAAAGACAAATACCAAGTGATTTCCCTCATTTGTGGAGTACAACAATGAAGCAAAACTGAAGGAACATAACAGCAACAGACTCACAGATTCCAAGAAGGGACTAGCATTTACCAAAAGGGAGGGCAGGTGGGAGGAAGGGAGAAGGGAGAAGGGGATTCCAGGGTATTATGATTGGCACACGTGGTGTGGAGTGGATCAGAAAGCACTGATTTTTTATTCCTAAAAATTGACTTTTCCAAAATTTCATATAAATGAATTCTAAATTTCTGAAATGTATTATTTTCCTTCTCTCTGAAGAACTTCTCTGAACTTTTCTTGCAAAGCAGGGCTACTGGTGACAAATTTCCAGAATTTTTGTTTGAGAAATTCTTTATTTCTCCTTCATTTTTGAAGGTTAATTTTACTGTATACAAAACTCTGCACTGGTGATATTTTTTTTTCAGTCATCGTATTAAAAATATTTCACTTTAAGGCAAATACTGACTCTGGCATCTTACTACACTGATGGGCAGTGACTACAATGGGGTATGGCGGGGACAGAATAACAAGGGTGAATGTAGTAACCACATTGTTTTTTCATGTGAAACCTTCATAAGAGTGTATAACAATAATACCTTAATAAAATAAATAAATTTTTTTAAAAATTACAAATATGGCTGTTAATGAATTAAGAAAGAAGAATCAGTATCACATGGGAGAGAGACACAGATGGAGCATCTGGGTCAGGCCTTTCATTGGCAATCTCCCTCTGGTGAAACATTCACTTTGTTCTTCAAAAAAGTGCTCCTGATAGCAAAATTTTGGTTTCAGTAGAGTAGAATCTAAATTTCATTCTAAGAAACCCAGTATTCATCATGGAAAAATGCATTTATCAAGGTTCAGAAGAAATATTCATTTTGCATGGAAAATAAAATTATGACATGTAATTCCTTAAATAAGGATAAGACAAGGCCTGGATAGTAACTGCACAGAGATTTATGGTAAGAACACAGGAAACAATGTTTCCACAACCACTGGCTTTCTGTCTCTCCCTCTTGCTGAGCTTGTGTCTTTGTATGAAAGTGTTTGTTCTTTTTGTTTTACAGAGGGTGGGGTGAAAAGAAAAAGCAAACTCTATTAACTCAGGAAATAATAAATAAAGGGTGGGAGTGCCCCAGAGAACAAGTTTGGATTATTGTCTGTAGGTTAATTTTACTAAGAGAATCTACAAATAAATTACATTACCGTTGGAGTTCATTAAATCATTCAATGAATTTTTTTTCTGGAATCCTTAAAGGATATAGCAGGTAGACAACAAGCAAGGGAGATTAATAAAATGATCCTTATGTTGCACAAAAATTACCTGATTATATATTTTCTAATATAATATATTAAAGATAATATTAAATATATTTAGTAAAATTTAAGTTCATTTATAGTCTAAAAAATTACATCCACAAAGCAAATAAAATCCCTCCTATAATAAGATAGAGTTTCTTTTTTGAATACTGAGTTATGGGCATAGGGTCATAGCATATTACTATATGATAAGTTAAAATGGAAAATATATTAGTAAGTTGAATAAAAAATTATTCAATTTGCATTAGAACCAACCATGCAGAAGACTGATACATGGTAAATGAGTATCATCTAATTCACTATAAAACCCAAAAGAAAAAATAAATGTCTATGTACAATTTACTAATATTAAATGAAATGATGATTCAAATTAGTCAGTTTAACTGAAATATCTGATTATTTTATAAATCCATTTAATTAATTTTCAGAAGATTGATCTGCTAATCCTGTACAATCGTAATAGCAAAATGAATCTAAACAGTACCTTCTCCAAATAATGTATACCAGAACCAAACAAAATCAGGGAATGCGTAGCCTATAATTATTACAAGACTGCATATGAACTCAAGGAGCAATATCGTCCTTTTCATCATTTGAAAATACAAACCATTATAAACTTTTGTCACTTCAATCTAGTTTCCTAATATTCACTGCCTACTAGTCAAAGGATATATTATAAATCGCTTTCCAAAATCTTCTCAAATTAATGTTTAAGCCACATCTTCCACAATTTCAATGAAAATAGAAGGAGCTGAAGGTTCCCTTTTACTTGTTCTTGGTCTAGTTAAAACTGAAATAAAATTAGCAAGTAAATGAAAGTTTATAAAAGTCACAAATAGCTACTGAGGGCTCACCTTATATTAGCAGTGAAAAATGCATAAAAATTTCTAAATTCAGAGCTAAGAAAATTAAAAGATTAACTTAATGTTGGCTAGTTTTTGCATATTTACCCAGAGAAACAGAATTGTCCTTTTTATTTGGAAAAAGTACTTTTACAGTTTGTATAAATGTAGACAAAACATCTGTATGAGGAGTGAAAAATGGTACGGCCAATCGCCCATTAATTCTAGTTACTAGCATAGAGCATTAACATACACTAAAGGTCAGATTAACACAACAACAAAAACACCAGGTAGACGTAAGAGCATTCTAGGTGTTTTATACTAGCTGCGTCAAACACGTAATTTTAGATTGATGGATTTGTAAATTTCCAGATAAAATTTGTAAATTTCTCACTTTCATCCAAATATTTAGACATTAGTTGAAAGTTAGTCATGAAAAACATAGCAAGATAATCCATTAAGTTGGAAAAATTTCCTCCTGCTTCTTAGTAAAAACTGCCTTACTGTGTAAAAGATACCTATAATCCTTCATCTCTGTCTTTCAAAAAACATTCTGAATTTTTTATTTGTTTGCTCCTTATTAAACAAACTTCCTTGGCTTCCCTGATAATCATACTCATCTACTATTTTTACTGTTTATTCTCAGGCACTCGCATTACCCATGTTCACTCTGCTTGTGGAGTTTGCTTTTCCTCATCATTTCACCCTCAGCCACATGTTTTTTTCTCACTCTAAGTCATTCAGTCGGTAGTTCTCAATAAACACACTCCACTTGGAAACTCTTTGGGGCCTGACTGGTTTTCACGTGATCTGAAGCATGTTTAACAGGCAGAGATCAATTATACCGGCCATCCTACTGTCAGCGGGGCAGCCCTATGAAACCAGAAATGGCTCACAGCCTGGACAGCTTTAAAAAGTTTCACCAGAATGGTTTTGAGCATACTTAAAAATTCTGAGGTGAACATGTAATTTCAATTTATATAAAATTCAACTGACATTTACCCTAAGGTATAATTATAATTTATTTGTTTGGAACTTTACAAATTACCAGATCTAGGTTCTTTTATACTTGAAATGCCCAACGTCCACTTGCCACTCTTCTTTTCCTTCCTGCAATGAAATTCTGACATTAACTACCCAGAGTTGGGTCAAACTTTACATGGTAAGGGCATCCAGACCTCCATAAAACTGCCCTTACTTCTGATACCAGCCTTGAGCCCGGGGGTTCTTATAGTGCCCACCCTTCTGATAAAGTGGCAAAAAACTTGGGAGTTCCCACTATACCTTTGGTTTCAGTAATTCACTAGGAAAACTCCCAGAACTCAGGAATGTGTTATACTTACTATGATCACAGTTTTATTATAACAGAAGAGGATACAAATCAAGACTAGACAAATAAGAGATGCATAGGGTAAGGTCCGGGAGCGCTCCAAATGCTAAGCTCCCCCAGTGAGTCAGGATACACCACCTTCCTGTCAATTTGATGTGTAACAATACAAACAGAGTGCTGTTAACCATGGAACATCAACTGAGCCTTCAGGCCTAGAGTTTTTATTGGGATTTCATTACACAGGCATGACTGATTGAATCTTTGTCCTGGCAGTTGAAATCAATCTCCTGGTCCCCTCCAGTCAGTCACATTTCAAAGGGCTCATGCTATTTTCTTTTTCAGAAGACTTTCCCTCTCCTGCATGCCTAACTTTCCGCATAGCTCATTATAATTCAAGACTCAAATTAGGTGAAATTAAGTCTTTCTTGTACCTAGGTTAAGTGAGGTTCCATTTTTTATATTCTCTGGCACTCTGTATATTATTTTTGGTAAGTCATTTACTGTCTATCTTAAAAATCTATTTATGCAAATGTCTACACTTAAAAATTGCCCTTGATACTTATTTTCTTTCTTTGTAAGAGAAACACACATATTTCGTTGGCCGTAATGGATATCCACAATAAAGACTAAATTTTCCAGTTTACATTGTAGGTGGTCATGCCATGTGATTAAGCTCTTATCTTAGGGATATATATATAAGACTTTCAAGAAGTGTCCATAAAGGAAAGGATTGATCCTATGCTGTACATTCTTTTCTGCTTGCTGAACTGAGAATACACAGATTGGACCAAATGGTGCCATAGAGTTGGAACACATGTATAGAAGAAAATGACATGTGTAGGGACAGTGTATGGATATTGTTATCTTTATCATCCTGAGACTAACGACCTTGATATTCTTTTTTTCTATAGGAGAGAAATAAATGTGTATCTTGTTTAAACAGCTGGTATTTTGGTCACTCTGGCCAAATCCAATACTGATTTCTATTATCATAAAGTTTAAGCTCTCACTATCTTCTTAATTTCCAGGAATGGGAACAATAGCTAGAATGGTATATACCTAATAGTTTTCCATTGAATTAAAATAAAATGTAGTTGAAAATGTAGTTGATATCTATTTATAAGTAAATAATGAAGTATTTGTCCAATATTTTTTAAATGATTAACTCCACTGAAATAAGTTTTCAGATAATGATAATTTAAGGTTTCAAATATACAAAATAAGTACATGAAATTGACCAAATGAGAAAATAGCTGTTAGGTAAGTGACACCTTTTGGAAAAATGGCCATGCTATCCAAATGGCAAAATATGTTATGAAAATAATAATTTATTTGTATATTTCAGCATGATCAATGGCTTATCTACCTTAGTATTGAAAAGCTTAAGGTAAAAACAATGTTTAATCAATATTCAAATTAATAAAAAAATTTTGGTTTCTTGATTTTGTTTTCACTCAACAAGGTATGTCTTTGTCAATGTCAAATTCAGTTTTACCCCCTGCGGGCTTCTGTTACATCCCTTCCTCTGTGTTCCTTTCACTTCAGAGACTCTGTTCTCAGGCTCGTTTGCTGGGTCTCCTGCTTCTACTCCAAGTCTGCAGGTCCCAAATCTATGTTTCCATACTGAACCTCTTCCTGAAATTTCAGATTTGTATATCTAAATTTCTACTTAAAATTTCCATTTTGATACCCAGCAATCATCTCAGATTTAGAGTATTCAAAACAGAATTATTGAGATTCCACATAAATCTACATTCTTCAACCAATCCTGCTTTTGTAACTCTGTCTCTTTTTAGTAGACATCTGTTTGGTCATGCCTATCAAAAGCCTAGATCATGTTCTTGACGTGCCTTTTGCATCACATCCGAACGTACTTCATGTAGTTCACGCCAGATTTAACTCTAAACGAATCCACATGTCTTGAATATATTCAATTCTTTCTATCTAATCTACAACTGCCCTAAATCAAACCATCTCACTCACCTGGGCCACTATAAAAGGACCCTTTATGGTCCCATTTTTTATTTTGTTCCTGAGCTCTGGTCAACCTTACAAACCATTCTCTACATAGCAGCCAAAGTTATAGTTTTTAAGTCTTAAAGAAGAACATGGCATTCCTCTACTTAAAACCCAACATTTAACAAATGTTTCAAAATCATAAATTTGAATGGGAAAAATTCTAAGTGCGAATAACTTAAGTGCAGCAGATTTGTATTGGGGCCGATCTAGACAATACTGTACTATGCAACTGCTCATTTTATGAAGTACAAACCATAACAATTGAATGTTATCTCTGAAAAGTTGATCCTTATGGGTTGCACATAGTAGACAATCAATAGACAGTCTTAAATATATGCCTCCACATCATACTTTCAAGAGTGAGAAACTAACCACAGATCTCAAAAAGTATAAAATGTTGACTAAAAATCAAATATACTGTAATATCTACTTTTTAATAAAGTGAAACACATTCTTTTAAATACAGTAATTATTCTAGTTTTAATAAGAGGAATATGAAACTTACGACACAGTTGAAAATTTTTAAATCCCTTATATATTATTCATATGTATATAAAATGTTATTTCAATGTCAGGAGTAAAGTCATATTTTTTTTTAATCAGTGGAATAAAGTTGGTGAGTTGTGGTACACAATTACACAGTCTATCAAATAAAGGTTGTATAATGGGACCATACTACCTTGAATTGTATGCTAACTATATATAAAACTGGTGATTTGGTTTTTGCTTATTGTTTCCAAATTTCAGTTAACCTATTTCCCATTTAAATCTAGTAATAAATATAATACTTGGATTTTTTCCAATGAAAAGATGCAAAAAATAAAGAATTTCTTAAACACAGAACAATGGAAACTTCATTTTGTTTCATACCAGATGCTGACTTCTCTAGAGGCATTGCATTTCTTCTTCCCCAATTATCCTGCTATCCCTTGATTAACAAGAGTATCTCAATTTACAAAGTTCTATAGCCCTCCATTTCTCAGTCAGATCTCTAGTACCCGAGATTTCTTTTTGCTCCCCATTGTATTAGTTTCCTTTCGCTACTGTAACATTTCCCCACAAATGTCATGGTTTAGAACAACACACATTTCTTATATTGCCATTCTGTGGCTCAGAAGTTTGAAATGGTACCACTGTGCCAGAAAGCAAGGCGCTGAGTAGGGCTAGTAGGAGACCGTCTGTCTCCCTGCCCTGACCAGCCTCAAGGACCCCAGCTTCTCTGGCCCACGGTCTCCTTCCCTCCGGAAGCCAGCACTGGCCCACCACGGGCTTCCCCAGCTCCACCTCCACGGGGCTCTCTAGGGCTCCCTCTTTCCCTTTTAAGAGCCCCAGTGATTATATTGAGACTGTTCTAGTCAGTCTGGGCTCCTATAACAGAATATCAAATAAGAATATCCACAGACTGGATAGCTTATAAACAACAATAATCTATTTCTCAGTTCCTGATGCTGGGAAATCCAAAATAAAGGCACTGGCAGATCTGAAATCTTTTCAGTGTAACTTCTCATGGCAGAAGGGGCAGGGCATCTCTCTGGGGCCTCAGCCCCAGCCATGGTACCGGTTCCAGTCATGAGGGTTCTGCCTTCATGCCCTAATCACCTCCCAAAGGCCCCGCCTTCAACACCATCACTTGGGCATTATCAACATATGAATTTTGTTGGGGGAATACAAATAATTAGTCTATACAAGGCTCAACAGGGTGCTGAAAAATAGTCTCCCCAATCTAAGGTCAGCTGAGTAGCAACCTTCATCCCATCAGTACCTTAACTCCCCTTTTCCATAACCTGACGTAGTCACAGGTATCGTGGAACTGGAACTTGGACATCTTTGAGGAGCCCTGAGTCTACCTATCAAAATGACCAGCCAGTGTATTGTTCCCATTCAGTTGTCAGGGACTGAAGACAGAGGTTTTAGAGCTTAATTAACCCTCAGGAATATAAATTACATGTTGAAAATGTATATTCCTAAACCCAGTTTAAATACATTTCTATTCATTCAACCACTCATTCAGCAAAACATGTTTTGGGTACCTATCCTACCCCAACACTAAGGATTCATTAGAAACAAAACAGACAAACCCCCCACTTTGATGAAGTGAGATTCATTGGGGAAAGTGGTATACTGGAATTGGTGTGAATATTAGAGATGTGCCCAGCATTATAGGATGTATTAGGGGTCCCTAAACATTATAGGTGGTCGGTTCATTAAAAAAGGTGGAAAATTATTTTATCTAAAAGAATCATCTCCCAGTGGTAAAATATTAGACACTGAAGCAGATGGAGAAGTTATCTGGAGCTACCCAGTATAGCTCAAATCACATCATGCAAAAAGCCGGGTCTGGTTTTAGCATGTTTTGAGCAAAACTCAGTTTCTTGAAAAATAACTGGAATGTTTGTTTTAACCATAACAGGCACCCAGATTGTTACACTCAAAGTGCTATAAGACACATCAAAGATGTGAAGAAAAGAGTAATGGTAGTTTTTAGTACAATAACATAACAGTATAGTGTATAGGCAATCTAGAAAGAACATTAAGCTCTGTGGGAGCAATGCTACAGTATGAAGCCATTTTCTTTGTTACTATAGAAACAGCAAAATGTCAACTATTTTTAGAGCTTTGTTCCAAGATTCAAGCAGCCATGCTAGTTATCAGTATGTTTAAAGATGCCAGAAACATATGCCAAGTAGGATAGTTAGAAATTTAAGTTTGTAAAGCAATTTATTTCCTCTACAACATTTTAATAATATACATGCTCCCTACATTTAATGTTACTTATTCAATTAAGTGTCCACACTTTATCAAAAATTATACAATCAAGTATTATTTTACATACACATAGTTAATAAAATAGGTTACTTCCATATATGATTTTTCAAGGGTGAGTATAACATTACAGTGTTCACAGCTATAAACACTATAATTAATTCGGTACACAGACACTCAATTAGTTGGCCTCTATTATTACTTAGCTAATTTCTTTCACCTTCAATAAACATCTACTGAAAGCCATGCACCCTACCAGGTTCTGGAAATATAAGGATGACAAAAGTGCCATATTTTTCCCCAAGTACATATTTCTAAACACAAGCTTGACCTTAAGATGCATTGCAATATAAAACCTGATGAAAATTTTTAGGACAAACAAATGTTAATTAAGGAGACTTTCACCAAAAATAACATGTTGGTTCTTAATTTTTGCCAAGAAACAAAAAATGTAGAACGGCTTCATGTTTAACTGTGCAGTTTCCTTTGTTATTTAAAGCTTAATGAAGCTCCTCTGGCAAACAGACATCTAAACTCCATCTGTGCAGTGTATTTTACATATTTGTGTACAATGGAAAATTAGTAACTTTTACATTTTTATGGGCACAATATCAACCATGCAGTTAGGAAGAATGATGCAGTTATTGAAATTTTGAATTATCAAAAAGTAGTGTTCACTCATTGCTGTGTATTAGTGTTCACTCATTGCTGTGTATATGTGAGATGTTTATAATTGATGACTCTCATCTTCTCTTTTCCCATTTTAACTGAAAATGGACATTCTGAGGTTTTATAGACCACTGTAATTATTGACAGCGATTTGAGAAGAAAGTGATCTGGCAAATTATTCTCACAGTGAGATTTACTATTTTAGATTGCCACTGATGCCACCTGAATTCTGTAGATAGAGACAACTAATTGAGAATACCACAGTCAGAAGACCTGTTGCAGGAAAAATACCCTCTCATTTGGAGTGACTTAGATACTGTTGTTACACAGCCCTCACTTGCAAGTTAAAAATCAAGTTATGAGGAAAACTTATCCAGTTTAAAAATCAACATTTTAAATTTAGGATAATGAATTATGGATTAAAAATAAGTATTTTAAATTTAGGGCAACATGTTACTGTATCAATCAGGTCATTAGGATTGCTGCAGGTATCCACTCGGTAAGATGTAATAAGGCAGCCTTGAAAGAAAAAGGAATAAAGGAGGCGGGGGAGGCAGCTGTAATAAGCCAAATTTGCCATCTTCCTGAAACTTTCATTTGCAGAAAATGTTTTATAGTATTTCAAAACATACATACAGATAGCTGCATATTTAAAAATGGTATTTGCTGATACTTTAGTGAGAATCATATTTCATAACTGAAATAAAAAGTTGATACAATTACCCAGATTTCTTGGATATCTCAAGCAGGAAAAAATTACTCTAATTGCCACATCTCCATTTCTCTTTGTGTTGGAAGATGTGTCTCTTTATAGTCAGCTCTTCCCTAAAGGTGAAAGCACAAATATATTTTTTAGGTTGACTCTGAAGTTTGCTGGATGGTATAACCTGACCATCAAGTGACTTCACAGTGGGCACTGCCTGGATTTCCCTTCCAGACAGAGAGAGGAACTCCTCTCCCAGGCTGCACCAAGTGTGGACCGTGCCCTCCCTGGGAACTGCCTGCTATGGGAGACTTTGTTGCAGCTTATGCCCACTTGCCGGGCCAACTTGCAGGATATATGAAGGCCTGGTCCTTTTTATTCTGTCAATCAGTATCCCACATATCTCCTACGGTACAGAATATTGATTTACATGACCATGCGAGGTTCAAAGCTCCCTATGGGATTAATTGATGCCTCTATTAGAATGAAATTCAACTTCTCACTCTACTGAATCTTGGTCTCTTATGCCCATTAGGGAATTTTTCCTAGAGCTCTCCCAGGTAATCCTCTTGCACTCAAATTGCCATCTCAATGTCTATTTCCTGGGTACCCTGACAATTCCTTAAAGGTGTTTGGAGGACAGACTATGTAACAACACGAGCAGAGGGTTGAAAAAGGTAGGTTTTCAGCATTTATTTTCTTACTACTGATTAACACCTATAGATCTTACATGCTGTCTGATTGCTTTATTAAGGATTGTCTATGAAAATTAATATATTCTTTCACATAATTGCTGTGCCACAAAAAAGAATCTATAGTTCACTTTATGCTCTTGGAGCTTATTTTTCTGCACTGATAATCATTGTAGGTGACAACATGGTAATGCCTTATTTGCTAGGTTTTTCTTTTTAGCAATATAGAAAGTACATATAATATAATGCATGTATTTAGAGCTAAGAGTGCCTCTCAGGAATTAACATTTTTCCCCTAATACTAAAAAAATCAGATTATAAAATATGAATTGAAGATGTCCATGCCATCCTCATTGTATAGTTGCTGTTATCTTTCCTCTAATAATAGATCATGTGCTTCTCTAACTTCTTATACTTCTTCAGTGCCTAGCATAAAGTACATTTATAACAAGTGAATGAATGATTAATAAAATTAGATAATTCTTACACCGAGCTGCCGTATTTATCAAGAAGAGGGCAGTAACATATGTTAAGGTGAACTAACATTTACATTTACTACCTTTTATGTACTATATCTTATGGTACAGGGTAAAACAGGTTAGTGTATAAGAAAGAACCTATTTGTAGGTACAGATAGAGCTGCGTTCAAACCTCAACTTGACAATGTATTGATGTGACTTTTGCAAGCTAATGAACCACTCACTTATTTTCACCTTGTTATTTTTTTGTCTTCCTTCTATCTTTCCTCCATTTCTTCACCTCCTATCTTCTTTTTCCTTCTTTAACAAATATTAGTTATTGTATATCCACTATGGACTGAGAACTATGCGACTGTACACACTTAACTTAATATCCTAAAATTTCTTACTATTTGGAATAATAAAAAAAAAAAGAGAGAGAGAGAGAATGGTGATGGTGATCTTTAACTCAGTCCAAAGTGTTTGGGGAACGTTTCCCAGTACTGACATTCTCAGAGTTCAGAAATGAGATCAGCACTGGGTTTTTTGGTAAGATACGGACATAATGGCAGAAAGGAGGAAGAGTGTTCTGGGCAGAGGTTATGAGTAAAGGAATGTGCAAGATGTGGAGGCAAGAGAACACAGAGTTAAATGGGAATACCATTCTAGAATTTCAATTTTGTGAATATTAATTTGTTTTGAGTAAAGAAACCATTTAGGTCTTACCAAAAAACAGGTGTATGTGATGAGTATTCAGGGGTGTCTAACAGAATACAAGAGTGGGTGGTAGCCGGGTCCCGTGAGGACTGGAATCTGTCATAAGCAAGCTGTCATGAGTTGATCTCTCTCTGTTTTGGGGCCTCATGGCATTTTATCTCTGCCTTGTTCAGCATCTTTGTTTCGGCCTTCCCTGCAGTTTTTACTTGGCTGTAACTTTTTTTATTGCTGTCTACATATAGTGGAGACATTGCTTTCCCAGCCCCATGTTTATATCACTACTCAGTTCAGAGACCCAGCAGAATCTGACAAGAGGCCCTTTCCCCCAATTCCAGGTTAGGACAAGTGAAAATCTGTTGGCAGCCGTGCTCAGAAAATAGCGCCCCATGCAGGGCAGCCGGAAGGCCCCGAACTTCCTAATGACAAATCATCCCACACCACTAAACTACATGCTAATTGCGCCTTGGCATAAGGACCAATGAGACCCACCAAATGGTTATGCTAAATGCTAATAAGGCATATGGAGCCGCACCAACCAGGTCAGAGCATGAGAACTATATAAGCAAGCCTCTCCTTCCCCTCTGGGTCCTGCCCAACTCATTTGTTTCACAAAGAGCTGAAGAATAAAGCTTTCTGCAGAAGAATCCTGCTGTTGTTGCGTGCTGTTCTTGCCGGCGAGGACGGGGCGCGCGACAAGTGGTGCCGAATCCCGGGAACCAGAACATCACCGGCACAGGGAGGACCCTTCAGACATCTGGAGAGGATTCAGAACTGCAGGTCAGAAGAAAGCCCGGAGGGGTAAGTTCCGAGAGGCCCCTGCTTTTTAGGATGATGGTTGATGGTTCTCTGTAAATAAGGAGGCACCATGGGGAATGCACCGTCATTAGTCACGGCGCTGCAGACAGCTCTCAAAGAGCGAAACTTGAAGGTCTCCAGCAAAGTCTTAGGATCTTTTGTGAAGGAGATAGACCGTGTGGCCCCCTGGTTCATTTGTTCAGGGTCCCTCTCAATCCCGAGCTGGGACAAACTGGGGAAAGATCTTGATAGAGAGGAGGAGGAGGGTAGCCTGAGGGGAGGCACCAGGCCCCTCTGGAAACTGATTAGAGCTTGTCTGCAAGATGAGAGATGTGAAAAGGTAATAAAAGAAGGTCAGAGAGCATTGACAGATATCCAAGAGAGCATGTCAGAAACGGAACGGGAAACAGAGAGCGCGCGCGGCCGAAAAAAGGCCACAAAAACGAAGGTAAAGAAACCTCAGAGTGAGGGAGAAAGCCCGCCTAGGGCAAAAGCGAAAGAGCCCCGAGAAGCGAGTGACGATCGCCTCGGAGAAAATAGTAAATACCCCTGGAAAGAGTTGAGGGACCTCCAACTCTCCAATAGGGAATCTGAGGAGGAATTAACGTCCGCAGAGGAAGGGGAAGAAAATAAAACCGCAGAGTGTAGAAGTAAGGGAACCAGCAAAGTTGAAAAGCGGACCAAGGAAAAAATGAAAGCAGGGTGTCCCCCGACGCCCTTTGCCCCGCCACCTTACGTGAGTGGCGCACTCTCCTTTTGCCACCCAGATACTCTTCAGGCAATTAGACAAATGTTTCCTGTATTTGAGGATAATGGCGTACGCTCTCACCAGCCCCTGAGCCATAAACAAGTTAAGGAGTTAGCAGAATCCGTTCGGGCTTATGAAGTCAGTGCCAACTACACCATAGCACAAGTTGAGAGATTAACAGAGACAGCCATGACACCCGCAGACTGGCAATATGTAACTAAGGCATGCCTTTCTAGTATGGGGCAATACATAGAATGGAAGGCATTGTGGCATGATATCAGCATGACCCAGGCACACGCAAACGCGGCCGAAGGACAGCCTGCGTGGTCATATGATATGCTGACGGGCCAAGGACAGTGGGTAGCCAACCAGACCGCCTTCCCCTTACAGGTATACGCACAAATAAACACGTGCGCTGCCAAGGCATGGAAAGCCCTCACCAACAAAGGAGAAGTATCAGGCAATTTGACAAAAATTATTCAGGGGCTGAGCGAGCCATTTTCTGACTTTGTCGCTCGTATGATGGAGGCCGCAGGCAGAATATTTGGAGATCAGGAACAAGCAATGCCCCTAGTGGAGCAATTAGTGTTTGAACAATGTACCAAGGAATGCAGACAGGCGATAACACCCTGGAAACAAAAAGGGATACATGCCTGGTTGAAAGCCTGTAGAGAAATAGGAGGGCCACTCACCAATGCGGGCCTAGCCGCAGCCATATTACAGAGCCACAAACAAGCCAGGATCACTAACAGAAGTATTAAATGCTTTCACTAATCTGTCACGAGGCCTGTCCCAGTATCTTTCAGGAAACTGGTCCCAGGACTTTGATGGAGCACTAGAAGAACTGCGGCGAGAAATTATCCACATCAACTCCACCCGTCTAGATATCTCCGTAGCGGAAGGACTCTCTTCCTGGTTCCTCAGAGCTCTCTCCCACGTCAAGGAGTGGGCGGGCATGGCTGGGATGGGCGTGTTCCTGCTTGGAGGTCTCATGCTCTTACTCTGGTTGTTATGCAGACTCCGCAACCAACATAAGCAGGACAAGGTGATCCTTGCTCAAGCCCTAATGGCGATAGACGTTGGCGCCTCTCCCCAAGTGTGGCTCAACATGCTTAAGAAGGAAGCTCGGCTTTAGCTTGAGGTAGCTCTTGCACCCTGAGCCCATGTGGCACTGCACCAGGCCCGAGTACCTCAATGCTTAATCACAGCTTTCTTTAAGAAGCTCATGGTGCAAGAGGGTTGAGAAAAAGGGTCCAAACCCTTTGTACCAAGCGGTCCCAACGCCAGCCAGAGGATGCGAGGCAAAGCACTGCAAGAGGTCTTGGACCCCTCTGAGAGGCATGCCTGACTGCATAGGGGTAGATGCCCAGAACCCCTCTCCAAAAAGGGGGCATCAGGAAGTATGATGGAGGTCAGGCCTCTGTCTCCGCCTCTGCTGGCAAGTTCCGCCTTGAGCTTCTGTTAGACAAAAAAGGGGGAGATGTTGGCAGCCGTGCTCAGAAAATAGCGCCCCATGCAGGGCAGCCGGAAGGCCCCGAACTTCCTAATGACAAATCATCCCACACCACTAAACTACATGCTAATTGCGCCTTGGCATAAGGACCAATGAGACCCACCAAATGGTTATGCTAAATGCTAATAAGGCATATGGAGCCGCACCAACCAGGTCAGAGCATGAGAACTATATAAGCAAGCCTCTCCTTCCCCTCTGGGTCCTGCCCAACTCATTTGTTTCACAAAGAGCTGAAGAATAAAGCTTTCTGCAGAAGAATCCTGCTGTTGTTGCGTGCTGTTCTTGCCGGCGAGGACAGGGCACGCGACAAAAATCCCCATGGGTCAGATGCTTATCCCCCAAATCCAAGCCTATCCAAAATGGGTTAGAAAGGTGACTTAGCTTCCACACTGTGGGCAGACCTGAGGGCTTGTTTCTGGAGGAAGTGATTACTAGCAAGGGGTTGGCCTTACTGTGCCTGGGGCATAGAGTAGTTGGGGTGGAGGAAGGCATGGGATTGAATGAGGGAGAGAGAAAATATCCATTATCTTGCAACTTATAACAAGGACTTTGAACTTTATTCTAGGCGGATGAAACAGAGATTTGTAAGTGACATGATGAAATTTTCTTTAGAAAATGCAGAAAAGATTTGAATACATCAATATGTAGTATAGGAAGACCTATGCAGCACAGGTGAAATACAATTCAATAGTGGCAGAAGATAAATACTTCATAGAGACTGGAAATAGAACCTGGTCGCAATGAAAACTGCAAGAAGTTTGAGGGATTTGGTGGTCTCTAGCATCACCATTAGGGTTTCTTTCTTGTCAGGAGCAGATCTAGAATTTGGAGACCCAAAGCACTGGCAACCTGAGAATCCTCTTTAATAAAATATAGAACATATGAAAGTAAAATTAAGAATAAATGTAGATGTTTAGAAAAGAAATAACTGAATTTAAATGTAATCCCAACTCAACTTCCCCTATTCAGATTCTGCAAATACTTGAGATACTTAAGTGCCACCTGACATGAGGGGAAGCAGGCACAGAAGTCAAAGTGGAAATACACAGTGGTGCTGACTAAATGCTGTACAAATATATTCGTTTTGCAAAACTTAACACACATATGGCCATGTGAATACAGTGCTAGGGTCCCTTCCAAAGGCATTGAAGGTTGAAGAGTGTTGAAGCTTAAGCTTCATTAATTAGTTGCACTGTAAATCCACCTCCAGTTACTAAATTTGACAGATCAACATCTCCCAGGAAAGCTGAAAGTTCCAGTGTCCCCACAAAGCTATAAATCAATCTAATGTATCAGGAGGAGTGTTTGAATCAATCTAATACATCAGGAAAAGAGTAATGTTATTCCACAAGACCCTGGATGTAGCATTACAATTCACTTAGGGCTATGCTCAATGACTTACCATTCTTCTTCTCTGTATAGTTAATAGAATAATATTTTAAGTGCCTGTGTATGTCTAGGGGCCAATGCCCTGAAATTGAAAAATATATTGTTTCTTGTAGCAGTCTGTTGGTTGTAAAACATGAGGGTTCAGGTTTACTTAGAATAATCTATTTAATTATAAGATATTTTAAATTTTCTTTAAAGTTAAATATCCTATATATACTTGAGACATATTCTATTTCATTTGCTGTAGATGATTGAAAATGAGTGAGAGTCACTGTTCATCGGCTATGGTCATGCTCCCCTAAAGAGGAAGCATTGGAGTTCAAGAACAATTATCCTGAGGCACTGGTTATCCTTTGAAAAGTGCTTTATATCAATAGAAATACCAAGAATGTTTGTTTTATAAGAGTACTCGAACTAGGCAACTTTTGAAAATGAGTTCAAAGTTTATTTCCACTCAGTGGATAAAAAGATTTTTTTTAACAGTCAAATGAGGAATAAGAGGCAAATTTCTTGGACTCTAAAATAAGCAATAACAAATTTTATAATGGAATTTTAAACTTAATAATAAATAGATTTTAAAACACTAATGACTTTCTGATCCATCTAGTTATCAGAAAGTTTCCTTGCTGTATATTTCTGAGCAATGTGATATCATCACTTAGTATTTATAAAATATCCTCATGTACAGCATGTCTTTTTATTTTTTGTGAGTGTTTGATGATATAAGTCTGGGAGAGGAAATCCCAAGACAAAATACCTCTAAATACCAAAATCAGTCAAAGGGAGAAATAAAGTTTAAAATCTGTTTATTGCTTACAAACTGCGGTCCGAGACCTTCTCTCTCCTGCTCCAGCAGAAGCAATATCAGCCCTCCCCTCACCTCTCAGGTGCAGATAAGCCCTCTTTGCCCAGGTAATTACCCATTGATATGGAGATGAACTTCTCTCCACTCCAGAGGAATGATGCAAATGAACTAAAGCCATATTTCTTTCCATTTCTGAATGCCTATTGATATGCAGATGTATTAAAGCCAGGCGAGATATTCTGGAAATATTACAATTTTACCCACAGATGCTTATGGAATATGTCAGATTGTCATCCCTAGATACCAAAATCCTCAATTTCTCCCTTATATAAACATTGGGGAAGCACAGCCTTCTCAGTGATCCTGGCCAACGTGTTATAACAGAGCAGTTTAAGCAATAGCTGGGTGTCTCAGGGCTTGGCCTCTTTGCCGCATCTGTCAGCCAATGCACCAATTAACTCAACTACGATTTTTATGATGTGTACCAATTTCACTGAAAAGTGAATACATGGCTGTAGGTTTTACAGTTGCTTTAAAAAAAAAAAAGGCCTAAACTAATTGTAAAAGCTGTCAGTATTGTCATTGAGCCACTGAGTTGAAAAGTTTACTAAGCAATCTCTCACAGTTTGCTTTGTACCCAAAGTTATGATGTTGATGCTGGGGTTCTTGTTTGCGGAGCTGAAGAATGAGCTTCACAAAGTCAAGGTAGGAGAGCAAGGCACAGGCTTTTATTTAGAGATGAAGTGAAAGGATAGAACTCCTGGCTCACACCAGGAGGGGACAAGAAAGTCTGTAGTGGTGCATTGTCTAGGGGGTTTTAAAGGCAGTTGAGGATTTTTTGAGAACATGAAAAAACTTAGGGGTGGGGACTTGTTAAGTGGTTCTTGATTATTAAAAATTAACTTAACATAAGGAATTTCCTGCCTTGATTTCTCTCTGGGACACGGGCGCCTTGGTCCAGGAGCACATCAAAAGGCTGCCTGCCCAGCCCCCAAGGTGGGCTGAGGTATTGTCTATTTGCTAAAGAATCCTGCCTCCTGAACTTCCTGGGTGTTAAAATGCAATCTTATCTTTAACATGGAATTCTTCGTGCCTTTTACCATGCCGTCTACAGCTGGGTCTGCAGGCTAAGTTAGTGGCTCAGTGTGCAAAATCACCTTGTCAGATCTGAAGGAGGAAAGAGAGCACATAGGCCTGGGCCTTTTAGCAGGCTAAAGTGAATCTTACACATGGTTACAAATGATTAGCATAATAAAACATGTGCTACTCTTCTTTATCTGGGGGAACATCAACTGATCTCACTGAAGAATGATTCTAGAGCTCAATGTTTAACATAGAGTTTTAGCAGTGGAGTTTTCTTTCATGTAGTTACATTGCTGACTGCAAATATCTCGTCCTGAACCCTCCGGAGGCCCTCACCCTACTCTGACTACATCCATGGTCCCTGTCTCATTGTGGGTAAAAGTGCAGTATTTCCAGAATCTCTCACCTGGCTTTAGTGCTTCTGCATACCAATAGGTGTTTCCAAGGGGTAGAGAGAATTAGTTCATTTACATATTAATAGGTAATTACAAGGGCGTGTGAGCGTTTATCTGGACCAGAGAGGTTGCGTGGAGCTCTCTTCTGCTGCAGTCTGGTCAACAGAGAGAAGGGACGACTGCTTGTAAGAAATAAATAGGTTTCTTAAACTTTATTTCTCCCTTTGGCTGATTTTGGTTTCAAAGGTATTTTGCCCCAGGATTTTCCCCCAGACTTACATATGATTTTACCTAAATTATACTATTTGCTCTGAAGCCAAACATAGAACAAGGATAAATTAGTAAAATAATTATATAAAGGCAGTTAAGTGTTCTATTTATATGTTCATAAATTTCATTGTATATGCTGAACAATCTCATTGGTCTTAGTTATAATGTTTAATAAATCTATTGCTAAAACTCCTTATCATGAACATTGGGCCAACAGGAAAATCTAGTTTTCAAAATGTATAGACATATCCTCTGTAAGATCTGTTTTTGTGCCTCTAATGATTCATGGCAAGAATAAATGTCTGGGTGACTGCCCTCTTCTGGTTATGAAAATCAGTCCTGTGGATCTGTGACTCTAAGGTAAAAATGAGATCTCTGAGCAGACAAGGGCTGTTTCTTTAGGTGCATATTGGAGCAGAAGGGAAGAGAGTCAGTGGCCAGTGAAGAGTGGAGGACAGTCTGGGCCCTGTGCACAGTTTAGGCTGACCGAAAACACATCTGCCCCTTTCTCAGTTCCGCAATGCTCTCGCAGGTCACTCACCATTCAGGAAATGGCGGCTGGAATCATAACAGCAGCAAAGAGAACCCAGATCTGGCTGGATCAGAGACCAAGCCATGTTGGGTGAGAACTAAGAAAATGGCCTAGAAACACAAGGCAAAAACTTTCTATCCCATCATTTCACAAAGTGGTTTAGAAGATTATAATTTTGGGGGAATTAAAGACTTCTGGAAAAGAACAATACCCAAGCAGGAAGCTTGAAGAATGTCCTGAAAGGCAAGGCTACTTACAAGGGGAGGCAGTTACGTTCATTGGTGGCAGAGGTCTCTGCCCTGGAGCATATTTTCTAACCTCCTCCCTTAAATTCCATGAGGGGGAGCTAAAACCACACTTTTAGCCTCTCTCCCCTATATAACTAAGGTAGCTGAAATGGAGTTCATAGGGGTGTTTCCAGGCAGCTGCATCTGGGGAGGTCTCTCCCTGAACAGTAGGTGAATCCTCAACCTGGATGGGGGAGGGTTCTTGACTCTGAGAAAGAATTCTTGTGCAGGTCACATAAGTGTAGGTAAGGAAGGAATTCATTAAAGCAAGAGCAGCAGGGAATGGCAGCTGCTTTGCAGGAGGCAGAAAACAGGAAAGTGCAGAGAGAAGAAGAGAAAGTTCTCAGCCCAGGGAAGATTACCTTGCCAACTCCTAAAACCAGGGTCACCTGGAGTCCTGTGTCTGCTTGGATTGGCAAAGCATGGGGACTGGCCCCTGCCACTCCAGGATCTGGGGAAGCTGCAGAGCACAGGATGGAGTAAGATTGTGTTCTGAGAACTTCCCAAAGAAAGGAGATTTTCAGGCAGGCTCCTGCAAGCTGCAGTTTCGTCCGGGTCATCCAGGGACAGGAACTTGCAGGCCCAAATCTGAGCTCTCAGCAGTCCCTCCCTTACTTATCAGGAGTAAAACAGAGACAGAGTGAAGACATGGAAATAGAATGAAATAGCAAAGAAATAAAACAAAATAATTTGAGCAGTGATAAAACTTTATTTGAAAGTACACACTTAAAGAAAGGGAAGTGCAGGGTTCTTCAGAGAGGAGGTATGCTGAAAGGCTGGGGATTCTGTCTTGTTATGACTCTCAAGAAGGGACAAAGGGCAGAGGGGCAATTGTTGGATGTAGGCTTGACTTTTGGTCTCATGATGTCTCTAGTGAAGGACATTATGTCCTCATCCAGTCAGTCCTCTAGATAATTCTGTAAGATAAAGTTAACACAAGGGATTTATTGATTCTGTTCTTCTCCAAGATAGTGATAACCCTCAAGCAGTGGGGACATATCAGTTAGAACTGCTTGTCCTGCCTTAATATTGGGTGGGTTATTGTCTGATTACCAAAGAATAAGTTAGGAATCTTACTTCTCAACTCTCTGCCTTTTTAAAATGGAATGTAGTCTTAAGACGGAGTCCCTCCTATTCTTACTATGCTGTTTATATCTCAGCATTTTTCATCATAGACAAGAAAAGTTAATCATGATGCTTGTCCCATGTCCCTGCCCTACATAAGTAATAAAAGTAAGACCACAAACTGAATAGTTACCTACACAAAACAGAATTAATGTAACTGAGAGATGAAAATAATAATAGCTCTAAAATACCCCAAAGCATTCAAGGCAAATAATGGTAATAATAAGCAGAAATAAAGAGAAACATCTATGGAATAGATGATACTGAATTTAAAATATTAATAGCTTGGAGGAAGAACAGTATATGTATAGCAGAAAATCTTCTTAAGAAACTCCTCAAAAGAAAATAATATGGATAAAAGTAATTAACAGCAAAAGAAAAATTAAAACATATAGTGTTTAGTAGTAGTCTTCTCAATTTCCTCATACCTAAAATTTCAGACACAAAAAAATAGAAAGGGAAAATAGTATTGAAGAAATATTGAATAAGAAAATAGTCCAGCAATGACATAATTGCAAGACCACTTTAAAATAAAAATTTAAATAATTAGGTATACAGATAAAATTCTAAAAGCTTCCTGTAACTCCAGGGTGAAATATGTTCCCTGACCCAGGGCAAATTACCTTTAAAACCGAAATCAGTCAAAGGGACAAATAAAGTGGGAGTAACCCATTTATTGCTTACAAGCAGTGGTCCACTTCTGCTCTCCCATTACTCTTGTGATCTGGCTGCAAAAATGGGCCCATCCTAACCTCTTCAGGCCAGATACACCCTTGCTCCCCCTTGTGATCGCTTATTGATATAGAGAGGGGCTACTCTCCACCCCTTGGAAATACCTATTGATATGGAGATGCACTAAGGCCAGGTGAGAGATTCTGGAAATATTGCAATTTTTCCAGAAGGATTTCCAGAAGAATTTTTCCACACTTCCTAAGAAAGATTATATATCCTACAAAGAAATTAGAATTAAATTGACAATAAACTTTCTAACACTGGATGAAAGAAGAATCTTTTTAAAGTGTTAATGGCAAAGTCCAAACCTAGTTTTATCCTTAGCTAAATTATTATTTAAATAGGAGGGTGAAACAGCATGTTCTTGAGGGTTGCACTTCCCATAGAACTTTTTGCTCTTAATCGTATGTGGATTTTGACTCCTATATTTGGAAAAAGCAGTCCTAGATACTTCCATTCCACAAAACATGTCTTCAAATTTATTCTCAGAGGAATTATTCCAGTAAGAAAATAAACAAATCAAGGGAGATTATATGAGATATATTACAACTGGAAGGAAATCAATAATTTAATGTAGTTTATTGTCATGTAGAAAAACAAACAGATAAAACTAAATATACATATATTGCAATAATCACTAAACTGTAAATAATATAAACATTGATGGGTACAGAAAGAGAAGAATAAGGTAGGAGATGAGAGCACTAGATTACAGGGAAAAGATATTGGTATTTGTGAGGTTAACACATTGAAAAAGAAAAGATAGAATATGTATGTATATAAATGTAAAATGTGTGGCTTCTAAAATAACATAAAATGTTGATACCTCTAATGGAAGCCAGGAAAAAAACAAGGAGCCAGAAAAAAAGAAAAGAAAGAAATGTGATAAGTAGAGACTGTGAATTGCAAAAATAAGTCCTAATATAGCAATACTTTCAATATAGGTGAATATACACAGACTCTACACAGACTCTCCAATCATAGTATAAAAGGCAACCAGCAATCTTTTGTCTTGGAAGAGACAAATTAGAAGAATATATGAATTAAAAATAGTCATAAAAATATAAGAAAAGAAAGCTCCAGATAGAAGGGAATTAAATGTGTAAAATAAATTTTAAAAATGGTATCAGATAAGTAGAAGAAACAATAAAAAATACATATAATAAACACAAAAGGAATATCAAAATATATACAACAGCTAAGAACAATAGGAAAAAATAGATATGTTAAATATTATACTTCAAGATATTCTTATATTCATTTGAGAAACATATCAAAGTAGCAGAAAAAATAACTGAAAGTATAGAAAATTTGAAGGGCACCATTATTAACCTTGAAATATATGTCTGTGCATATATAAAAATACATATTCATTTTGAGCATTTTTGGAAAACAAGCAAATTAGGCATGTAATATCCAAAAGGAAATTGAAAAATGACCAACTTAGAAGTTATGTTTGAGATGACAGTGTGTTAAAAATTGAAATCATTAATTATGATTGTATGTTTAAATTATATCTAAATTATTTAAGGGTTATAAATATATATTTATATGCACATATGAATAAACCACTATTAAATATGTATTATTTGTTTTATAAATAAAATCATAAAGATTAGATAAAAATACTTGGAACCAAATGAACATAAAACACATCATGTCAAAAGTATAGGGAATAGCTGATGAAGTACGACTTAAAAGGAATAAATAAGTTTACACTTATTTAGTCATAAATGAAACAAATTCCTTAAAATCATCAAAATATCCTACTAAGAAAGTTGATGCAAGATCAAGAAAGCAACCCAAGGGCGACAGAAAAAATAAAATAAAACTATAAGAGTAGAAATCAGTGATCCAGAAGAAAAAAATAAAAATTAATAAAGATTAACCAAATTAAAAAAAACAATGTTTTAGGAAAAGAGCTATAACTTAGCCAAATCTCTGAAAAAAGGGATAAAATAAAATGAGGACATGCAAATATAATTCTGAATGTAAAAGAGAAATAATTGCAAAACCAATAGAAGACTAGCTGCTTAATGAAAGAACAGTAAACACATATATACCAATGAACTTGTAAACTTATGAACTGAGAAAAATTATAACCTTTAATAGTCTTATATTTTCTGTCTTTTCATTTACTTTAAATGACTTTTGTTTACTTGATGAGTGTAATTCTAAGATCTGCTTTAAAATTTTTTCTTTATCTGGGATACATTGCAGCTGACATCTTTTGATTGTGCTTTTTTAAGAATAAATCACATTTTTCTTGTTCTTTCAATATTAAATAATGTTGATTTTCACCTTGTGCAAATATAATATTTTATATCCTCTGGGTTCTGTTGTAAACCTCTGCAAAATATTGCAGTGTTTGTTTGAGGAGCCAGTCAACATTGTAAGTCTTACACTGTCTGTAGGCTGTGCGACTTTTTATGTGGGATGGCTGCAGTCTCGGTTCATTTCTCCCAGGCTTGGCTACACTGGTTTGAGGCTGACCCACGCTTGTGTAGATCAGAGCTTAGTCTGAAAATCATGTTGGTTCATATGCAGAATTAAAGGATATCCTTATCTTGTACTCTCCCTCTAATACCCTCCCCTCACTCTGTAACCAATAGGGACACCCTTCCTGGTTGCTCTAGCCCAAAGGTTGACATTTATCTCCGTCAGGGTGTGACTTACTGACTGGAAACCACTTTTGGAACTTGACCTTGAGAAAAGAGAAAAAAATTTTTTTTTACTTTTTTCCACAATCTACCTGTTTCTGTTCATGTTTTCAATCCCTAGGGTACTTGGTTTTGCGTTTTGCAAAGTTGATAGTTGGAATCAGTGCCAGAATGGGTTGAAGTCCATCACCACAGTAGACTCCTTCAGGTTTTTTATTTGGATTTCTGAATTCTAAATAACTCAATAGTATACTGCTTTCATTCCCCCTTCTTTAAGATCTTGGGGATATTCATTACATTTTCATTTTAAACCTGCATGATTTTATCGAGAAATTACCATGTGCTAATAAACACTGGAAAGACAGGGATGAAAGGTACAATCCATAATCTCAAGAACTTTGGAAATCAAGAATGAAGACAATGGAGTAATTGAACAAATGCAGTGTGATAAGGACAACAGTAGAAACATGTACTGGCTTCTGTGAAAACTCATTAGGAAAAGCCCTTAATATAGCCTGTTAACTGTTCCTTCAAGAGCTGAATCTTGAAGGATGTAAAGTGTTCAACCAGAAATGAGGAGGAAGGGAGGAAGCCCTAGACATAGAACAAACAAACAAACATCATGTTGACTGAGGAAGGGAAGTTGGTGAAAAATTTGTGAAATCACATGAATCAATATTGTGTAGCACAGGAGGTATGCAGGAGATTGACGTTGAGATTCATAGAGATTGTATAAATGCTAGGGGAGAGATTTGCTTTTTGTGTGAAATGGGTGGGAAGACATGGCATAGGGAAAACTAGAACTAGGAGGCGATGGTGGTGAACCTGGTTTGGAGAGAGGGTAATATTCCCTGAATTGAGGAAGAGAAAGTAAGAATAGAAAGAAGTAAATCAAGTAGATTTGAAGGGGATTTTGGAAATGATTTGAAAGGATTTGGTAATGGACTTGTTACTCCCAGTAAGGGAGAAGGGCCAGGATATTTCCAATTCTTGCTTATTTTATAAGGCAAGTGGTTCTGTTGAGAACCAGTTTAGGAATTGTAGATTAGGTCGTGAAAGAAAGAGGCTCTGTTTGGTTTTGATAATGTTGCAACTTGACATTGGTGTTTTCTCAAGTGACGGCACCAGATGGACACTTGGATAAATGCAACTGGCATATAGAAGTTTTTGTGAGTTTCTTGGCATTGTTCAAGGTAGAAATCATGCTGAACAACATTTATTTGATCCCTATTTATTTTTCAGAGAACCCTTTCCAAATAGAGAGTTAATGTGACCTGTTCAGTTGATGACCTCAGGTTAGCTGGGAATCAAATGTAGATATATTATTTTTACATCCAGAGACATTAATACTTGCTGACCTGCACTATTGTTCTATGTGGAATAATACTATTCTAGAAACTAAAAGCAACATATTCAGATGCCAGATCTATGAGTGACAAGGTTGATTTTAATTTGTGAAATTTCAAATGCGTGGTTTTCATTTTTGTACACAATGTATGTTTACATTTCCAATGATAAAGGCATTGGATAGAATAGTAAATGAAAAACTAATAGAAATGAGGGAGGAATAGAGTTTGAGGTTTACTAATCCTGACTTAATTTGAAAAATAAGAACCTGAATCAGCTAACAGTTTTTAAAGGAGATAATTATATATATATATATAAAGTGCCTAGAAGAGAATCTGGCACAATAATAAGCTCCCACTCAAGTAACTGTACTGTAAAAACAGAGCCATTGAGGTGATTCCTACAGTGTTCATTAGAATGTGTTAAGACGATTCTAAAGCTAATGGTCTAGAAGGGGAAAAGCACTGAGCATTCCAATGGAGACGAGGGTTACCCAGGTGTGTAGTTATCTCCAGAGAATAACTTTCTTGCTCAATAAGTTTCTTCTTGCACATGAAACAAAATATTACCATTGATGAGTTCACTGTTTCCTCTAAATACATGTGTGTAATGCTTTAAGTAGAATTTCCCATAACTGCTCAGAAACCAGCTTATGGATCAAGACTAGATACATTTTTGTTATAATGTAGAAAATATGAAGATTAAGAGAGTCATTCTCACCTGTCAGTGTAACTGAATCTGTCCTCATCGACCAACTTTTAAACAATGGTATGATCTCCAAGAGAATCTTGATCTAGTTTATTATGTCAACGGTGGGTTGAAGAGGAGTGGTTAAGTTGAATTCCCTTTTATCATGATTTCAAAAATGTACATTACACTTACAGTGATCAAAACCACAGATATGTGAAAAGCAGCAGTGAAGCATAAAAGTGCAGTTAAGTTATTGAAGTACCTCTGTCCCACACTCAGATGCCTGTCCAGTGAAGCACAGCCTTGATGACAGCCTCGGCTAACTGACAGGCTAGCCTGAAATAGTTCTTTAATTGTAATATATTAAAGAAAGTCTGTGCTGATTTAAAAAAAACAAGTGATAAACCTTAACCCAGGTAATTACCAGTCTACAACAATTTGAGCATGAAAATGTTTTCTTAAGTTCCATGAATCAAGTACAAGTTTGGATTAGATGTCCTCTTAGGGGTCATTTTCACTTTAAGAATCTGTGATGCTGCAATTTGTTTAATGATATGTAGAGACTCCGCTCTTGTCTTCAGAAAACCCTTATCCCCAAATACTTTTTAAATCTCTTGATCTAGTTAAGCAGAAATATTTTCTGTCTCCAGACCTTATAAATGTGTACTCAACCAATTACAGTTTCTTTATACTGACTGAGAATAAAGAAACTCTGGCTGACAAACTCTATCTAAGGTAATCTTTGAATATTATTAATTCTTTATGATCATGACTCCTACCCATTTTTATTTCTTGAGCAGCTAGCACTATGTTTGGCACATATTATCACTTATTTACCATAGTACTCAAATGACAAGCAACAAACACAAGCCTGCTGATTGAAGCAAGAATGAAAAGCATTGATTGCTTTTCAAGGAGTTTATAAATGTTCTGGGGGAACTGGAAAGAGAGGACACCAAGCAAAGGAAGCTATACAATCAGAACCAGAGCCAAAATCAAGGCAAAAAGTGGCAGTCCTGGCTGATCCCTCTGCCTGGTATCATCCTCATGCACTCTGGCACCTGAAGCTGGTGTCACTGGGACTGTTGGCACTGACCCCAGGATACTTCACGTGTGCTCACAATGTGCAGATTGAAAGATAGCAAGAGTGGTTAGCAGAATGCTGAGGAGAAGGAAGGAGAGGAGAAACGATGTGCAACTTTAAGCAGACTGCACTGTATCTATACCCTGCTCTGCTCTATATGCTTCAGAAATTTAGACCAAGTTGAGAAACAGAACTGAAATCAAAAGTTGCTTTGCTGATAATGCTCCTAGATTAGGAGATGCCACTTGGATCAGGAGCCTTATTGATTCTTATCTTTGTTGACTGGTATGACATATTCTGCAGCTATTTCATTTAGTTCTCATGTATTCCAAGACCCATGCTCATTCTTCTTTTCTTCTTCATTTGTGAGCCTATCTATAAGTGATTGTACAGACACTACCTCTATACTGATTATATTACATCTTCAACTGTGACATCTCTCTTAAGCTCCAGACATGTATTTCCAATGTTTTGGTGGACATCTCCACATGATAATCCATAAGTATCTCATTTAAGACTCAACTTCTTATCTTCGCTGCTGTCAACAACTGCTTCTCCACAGGCTCCTCCATAGAAAATTTTATTAAAACCCACCCAAAACCTAGGAGTCATCCTAGTCTTCTCTTGCCATTTCATTCCAACCTAGCAAGCTATCAAGAGTGATAGATGCTTTTTCCTTACAATCAAAATTTCAAATATCATAACATACTTGAAACTCTTTTGTTATCAAATACATGATGCATTCCTCAGCATATGCAGCAACATCTGACACTCTCCAAAATACTCCAAGCTACAGTGGTCATACTCTTCAATCGACTCTGCTTGAGCAAGCTTTCTTTGTCCATCTCAGAATCAAATATGTGTGCTTCCTGTGTGTTTCCTTAATGTCCATTCCACTACTCACAGTACTGAATTAAAATTCCCTGTTTAGTTGTGTATATATTCCCTGGGATGTGAGTTCCTCAAGAGTAAAGGGTCTTAATTCTGTGGCTCAGCAACCAGGACAGTGATTATAAGGTCGATTGGCTACATTTTGTTGAGTAATTGAAAGCTACTCCTTGGAATGTTTGAAAGCACTCATTATTTTCAACGATCTCATAACTAGAAAGAGAGCAAGAGAGAGCAGGCACACAGAGAGAGAGAGAGAGAGAGAGAGAGAGAGAGAGAGAGAGAGAGAGAGAGGAAGAGAACTTTTACATCAAGACTGAACTTGAATGACTTCCTCTGAATGTCAGAATTCCCCAAACAATAAAATGCCACTGACATAAGATAAAAATGTACTTACTTTATCCGTGGGGTTTCTTTGAGATGTGAAGCAGCAATAACCTGAATTACAGCACACCTCTCTCCTGAAAAGAATCATATTCCAGGTTTCCCTTTCTCCATCTGTGTACATTACTAGAAACAAGCCAGTCAATTCTCCAAAAGGATATCTTATTGCAAATAGTAGAAAATGATGATGAGCAAAATACAAACAGAAACCCACCATGTTCCTTTCCCACCACATTCATTTTACACAGGATTCTATTTCAACAAAGGTTTGTCCAACTAAAAAAAAAGAAAGAAAGAAAATGCCAGCATACACAAATACAAATGACAGGCCAATCAATGGATGATGAGGTCTGGAATGCTGGTGAGATCTGAGAGATTTGGGAGAGGAAGTGGGCATGACCAGGATAAAGAACCATTCCTCAAAATCCAGTACAAGGAAATCATATCTTCCTCTTGACATTTTCTGTAAAGTAAACTTTCCAAAAATCAGTGAAATGATAAATTGGTAAAACTGAAGTACAACAACATTCACAAAGTGAAAAACTTTAGATTAATAATGGTTTTAATGCTAGTCCTGGTTCCTTCCCATACATATTTAGGAAACACAAGTGTACGATGTCCAGTCTACTGTTAACCTTCCTAAAAACCTCACTGTTCTAATTGTCCTGAAATAGGAGACCTAGGCATCCCTGTCCTTTGCCTCAGGAAGCTCAAAAAAAAAATTAGAGTCCAGAGATGCTTTCTGACATTTTTTGTGAATAAGCACCAGAGTCGCAGTCAGATGCTTTCAAGGAAAGTAACAAAAATGAATAAAGAAGTCTTTGGTGTAAAGGTGTCAGTATCTCTAAAAGACAGTCATTGGTTATCCAAAAAAAAAAAAAGGCTAATTCAACAATATTGGGTTTTCTGAAATAATTTTCCAAAAGAAGCAATAAAAATAAAGCTTGATCTAAAACCTTCAGTATTTAAATGCTGATGCATTCTTTTGAAACATTGGGCAGGCAACACAAAATGAGTCCTCAGTCATGCCTACAGGATGCCAGTTTGGCAACTCTGGTTTGCAAAAGCCTTTGCTACTTTTCTTGAGAACAAAGGAAACATTCTGTGTTGTATTTTTTATATAAGGATTTTAATTCACCAAATAGCTTAGCTTTTCATATTATATTGTTTTGCAATCTTTGGTGGTCCTTCATGCCTGGGTCACTTTTCTCCAAGTGCTGCCTCCTTGAGAGCAGAGATAAGCTTATTTTCCTTTGTTTTCTTTCTTAAAAGTGAGTGCACAGTAGGTATACAGTACCTCCTTTTTAGTGGGATCATATAATAGGGGTCCTGAGAAGACCACTTAGCTTAACTCTTCTAAAACCTTTGAACACATAACACAACTTGCAGAGATATTTCGAAAAATGTCTTGCTGGAAGCATGATTCAGTCTATCATTTTACTCTTAAATCAAAAGCAACAACATTAAACAAATACCTTTCTAGCTCCACTTCTGTGTTTCATGTTCAAAAGTCTGAATTGTATTAAAATAAATTAAGCTTTTGCTTAAATTCAATTCCAATAATTCATTCAACAGATATTCACTGAATTCCTATTAAGTGTCAGACAGTGTTCCAGGCACTACAGATGGAGCAGTGAACAAAACAAAGCCCTGCCTTTATGTCTAGTAAATTTTTGCAAGGAGTTTGGCAAGTATGCTGATGACAAGATCTGTTTGTTTTTTTTTCTGGTCTTTACTTTAATCTTAGAAACAGTCTATTCTACATTCTAATATGGTAAAGATGTAATTTTTTGATGTATGGTTTATTCTTAAATTAATACAAGAAGTCCCGTTACAAACTTTTTTGTAATAATTAAATGATCAAGAAAGATCCATTCTATTTTGTTTAAATGATTCAAAGGGAATTGAAAGTAATGGTCTGTCTAGCAGAGTTGTGTGTAATTATTTTCCATTAATATTTGCAGTAGACCAGAACTTAAGCTTGGAAATATACAGTGCTATGGGGGATATTACAAAAGAAACTAGAAACTAAGTAGGCTTGTATAATGTTGCACTAAGTAGCATTTTAATGTTGTTATATAAGAAAATAACATATTGTTATTGCCATTAGTGCAGACAGCATGGAGATTCAGACTTTCAGGAATAAACCCTGATGGGGTGATCTCTGACTGATGTTAACATTTTCCTTTTAGCAGCACATGCTTGCAAACAAAACAGCATATATTTGCTGTGACCTTGGGGAAACATCAGTTTCCTCAAGATAAATTGACCAACGCATATAAAAGGCATGTAATTCCAAACTAATCAAACATAAAGTAACTTAAATAACTGGCATTCAGGAAATGAGCATAATAAAAAAGAGTGCAGAATCATGTCTTTATCTTGAATTCCTTTTACAAAAGTTGCATATGTTAGAAGGATGGCCACTGCTTGCACAACTACTTCAGTATTTTTTGCTCAAGCTGTTCAGAGCCTCCAGGCCTCCCAGGCAAGCAGGAACTTCTACTGTCATTCCTTCTGATCCCCCTGCCATGTTTGTCTCTGGAAGAATGTGGGAGAGAAAGAAGCCATGAGATCTATACTAGAGCCAGGGCTTCTTGGCAAGTCTGATAAATGAACAGCAATTAGTAGAGCTATCTGCAAGGAACCAGTCAAGCAGCAATGGATGACTTTTTGACCTCAGTTCAGTTCTTATTTCTCCCTACTGTATCTCATCTGCTGGCCCAATTCTTTTGCTCCTTAAAGTGCCTTCCTGTTTTTTCCAGATCACCAAACAGCCCCTTTGCAAAATATGGTAGCAGTTAATCAACTTAATGAAACAACTTTTTGTGATTTTTCTTAGTGTTGATAAATTTATACAATTAAGATGTTCACTGGTTCATTTAGAGTAAGATAGTTCTTGAAAAAGAAAGTATACAGTATAGGAAATAAATTTGTTTAGATATGACTTTTGCTTTTTAATTTCCAAAATAACAATGAAGAATAATGCATATGTTGAGAAATTTGGTGATCACTTCTCTCTGGCAATAACAATCATCTCAATGAACAATTTCCTCCTCAGGCTCTGAGAATAGATTTTGAGGTAACATGGTGTAATGGGAAGACTACAAAACAGAAACCAATAGAAGTAGGTCCTGTTTCTAGCCACTCTATATTTAGGGCAGTCAAAGACTCAAAAGAAATCATATTTGGAAAAGCTCAGGAAACCATCTCTGTCAACTCCGTGAAAATTCTGAGAGGGAGGATCTTTTAGCCTTTTTGTGAAAAGCAATTATGAGATATTAATTACTATAGTACTGCTTCTAAGTGTGTATTACTACCAGCTTTGATCATCAAAAAGTTCTATGCAAAAATCTCTTTGCAAATCTACCCACTGGTTAAGAATTCAGCCTTTTAGAGTCTAAGGAGAAGCAGAGTATGTCTCCTTATATGGATAGATTAACATATATTCCACACAGAGAATATTTAGTAAAATATGAGGTGCAAAGTGAGTGGGAAATTAATATATAGGGTCCATAAGTTTAGAAGGATGGTGGAAGACATTTCAGTCATGCAAAAAATATAGTTAAACCTGTGCACCATGCTGATCACTAGAAAAGTTTGTTAAAATAAATTGCATGAAAAATGTAACTCCTGAATTCATATAGATGGCTGAAAAGCATAAAATTCTTTAAAGTTCACCTAGTTTTTATAAACAGTATCTGCCATTTGCATTTCTTTGTATTTTACAACTGTATGATTGAAATCAATAACCTCAACCTTCTCATCCTAAGCCATACTTCCAGGCCTATCTTCAACTACTCTCATGCATGTGCTATTTGTTTCAGGTGAACTACTCAACCTTTCTCTAAATAACATTTTGGTTTTTTTTAAAAAAGATCTGATTCCTTTCTTTTAACAGTTCCTTCTATCCTTTGGAAAGATCTGTTGATACTTACTTAACCCCTTGGGAAGCTTTTCCCTGACTGTAGTTGAAAAGAAAGCTCATAGCAAAGAACACCATTATTAAAAACAACCATTCTCTTGTTTAATAAACTCATTTAAATAAATAAATATATGTGTGTGTGTATACACATATTTGTAATTTTCCATATTTCATTATATGTTTTTTTCCCAACACATGTCATTTTTCATTAGTGTTGTCTTCTTATGGAAAAATACAAAAATCGGTTATGTAAGGAAGCTTCTCAATCTAACTGTCCTCCTAAAAGAACTCTGAGTTCTACAGACCTCCTGCTTGAAAAAGAACTCTCATAAAGAAAATGGTCAGAGCATATTTCACAAAAGATGATGTTGTAGTGAGAACTATGAAGGAGTAAGAACACTTTGGAGTGATAGTATGCATAGAAATCTAATCTCTGGTGAATACTATAGAAATATATCAGAAATTTGGGGTTAGGGATCAAGATTGTAAGAATTATAAAAATACCAGACATTTCATAACTTTCACATGTATAGCAATTTTTTTAGTTAAGCAAGGTATACTTGTCAGCAGAAGCCATCTGTGAAGGTGACCCTTCATTCTCTTGTCTTCTTTCCCTTTTGCTCCTACTCGAGCCCATCAAAGAATGCCTTACTAATGAAAATTTTTATTTAATTTAATCAGGAGAAAATCCCATCCTGCTCTTAGCCTTGACTGTCTCAGAACCTCACTCAATTAGTTTCTTGGGTCACCTTGCAGGGTATGCAAGTCTCCTTCACTGGAACCCATGTGGAAGAGTTCACCTGTGCCCACTGACCTGGACTGCATCTAAGAAATCTCAGCTGGCCACTTTTATGAAGAAGAGAGGGCTACAGCACTGGAAACATGGAGAGTCCACTTATGAAAAAGTTGTTCAACACCATCCAATTTGATACCAAACCTCACAGCTTCCCAACGTCACGCAAGGTACATCTATCTAATATTGAGCAATTGCAACAAATGCCTTCTTATAAAAAGTGAAAAGAAGCTCATCTACTTTACTTTTAAACACATAACTAAGATTACAAAAAAAAAAAAGGTGAAATGGAATAGGTGCAGGAGTTTTGAGGGATTTGGAAAAGCAGATAAGGAAAAACATATGACCACAAGAGACAGTTATCACACAGCAAGCTTTATTGGGTGGCCCTCGGACAGGGTTGATGAGACTGTGCAGACGTTTGTGGTGAGGGGACCACCATTTGGGAGGGGCAGAGGCCACGGGAACTCCCACAGGAGAGGGAGACCAGGGAAAAGGCTTACAAGTCTAGGTAGTGCCACTAGGCTGCAAGGCTGAGAGCCTCTGTATCAGACTTGCGCAGAAGGGGACCTGCCGCAGCTTGAGTGCTTATAGCCTGGGGCTATAATCTATTGCAGACAGGAAGTCAGATTCTGCAAGGCATGCAAGCAGGTGGGTCTTAAATGGCTAAAAATCTGCTTGTTTGGGTTATTTTTAAATAATCGAATAAATACATCAAAATTTGAGTTTGGTGCTGGCAAGCAGAATCTGCCAGAAATAAACAACATATGGGCTAATAAACAGAGATCATCTGTGGCTTATTTATATAACAATAGGTAAAAGGGAAGATTGCACCTCATCTCTAGAGACCATTTTAATAGGGCACAGACACAGCATGAGACTCAGGATTGTGTTTTCTAATATAAGAAAAGAATGAAGAACAGAAGGAGTTCAGTGGGGTCTGAAAAGTAGGGCTGAGGCTAAGCGGCGAAGGGCCTTAAAGGGTTCCAGTCGAGGTCTTCAGCATCCGCCAGCAGCCAGTGACCCTCTGCCTTTCTAGGCCCTTCCCCACTTTGTACTTCAATCTCACAGATATAATTCTCACCCCACCCACCCAAAAAACTCATTTTTTTATCAGTTCAAAGCACTGCAGTTTATTTCGTCTTCTTCAGTGTTTAAGCATTTCTGTAGATGATAACTTAAAACCAGCTCATACCGGATTTTATGCAAAATTACGTATTTACACATTATATTCTATCTAAAACAAAGCTGTAACATTTCGTTCTATATTTAGATTATAACCTTTAAAAATATTTATTTGAGGTGTTGTATGTGCCATGCTGCATTATTCCGGACCTTGGGAACAAGGTTTAGGGTGAAAGACACAGGCACCTGGCCTCATGGAGCTTGTGTTAACTGGGTTAACTAGGACTCAGGTATGTAACTAGATATCTTACTAAAGAGCTTGCACAGACGAAATAGTGCCCCTCCAGTCCATTCTGGGAATGTAGTGGTTAAACGTAATACATAGCCTAAACCGCTAGTTACTATAGGAAGTCCAGTAGTCCAAAGGCAGTGATTCCCTCTGCTGTGTATTTTGGATGTCTTCTAGAGTATCAAGTCTCTAGAGAGAAGTCAGTCTGGTCTAAGTCACTTCTGTACAGGTGAGTTAACTACAAAAACAAAAAATAATTGTTAAGTGATACTCCACAAGGAGAGAACCGAGCTCCTTCTACAAAGTCCGTTGGGGCTAAAGATTCACCCTTTATGTTGGTGAATTGTAGGGGAGCATTACCCACACCCCAAAGTAACCCTTATGGGAGGACTCATATCTGATTAGGCCTTTCAGAACTCTTCTTTCAAATTTCTGCTGCTTCACAGGCAAGAGGCTGAGGAGATTCAGGCTGCATTTTATCACTCCAAAGAGTTCCAAGGAACTGTTTATTGAGTTAGGTGCTTCAGAAATGGAGAATGCTATGGCATCTTTCGAGCAGTTGCTGCTTACTCCAATTAAGTCTTAACCAAAGCAACAGATACTTATTTTCTCACAGTTCAGGAGGCTAGAAGTCCAATATCAAGGCATCAGTCAGTACAGCTGGTCTCTTCTGAGGCCTTTGTTTCTTGTGGACAGCCTCCATCTCTCTTCTGCCTTCATTGGTCTTGTGTCGTGCATGTCATGTCCTGAATTATTCCTATAAAGTTGTTTTAGGGCTTACCCATATGAGCTCATTTACCTTTAAGTACCACTCTGAAGGCCCTATCTCCAAAGAGACACATTCTCAAGTACTGGGGATTATTACTTCAGTGAATGAATTCAGAGGGAATACACTTCAGCCCATAAGAAGGGATGGAAATAACTGAATCCTCCACTCTACTGATACCACATTTGCTTAATGAGAAAATTTTGCAGCATTCTTAAGGAGAAGACAATTTGCAAGCATCCAGCCTCGTAAAAATGACATCACTTTGTCTTGGGCACAATCACCATTTCAGTTCACTGTGTATGTACAGCCACTACGTAAGAGACAAGAAGGCCTCAACAGCACTAAGTCGTGGTTAATTAGGGTGTCTGCTCTTTGTAAAACCAATAGCCCTATTTTCAGTCAGATTGATCCATTCTTCTCAAACAATTGACAACCCTCCCCTTGCAGTCAGAGATCTATATTCTCTAATGCCAGAGGGCACAATTGTCCAAAACAGCAACCTTCTATGATTGTAAGGGGATTTTCTGTGCCTGTTTATTCTGTGATACAGTTGACAACTGCTCTCATTAAACAAAATAAAATCACATATTTAATCTCTGTTGGGGCCAAGTCCCTGGATGTGCACAATTAGAGTGCAGCTACAGACAGTGGTGGGTGTGTTCTAGGCAGAGGACAGCAGTTATAGAGCCCCAGCATAAGGTGGCTTTCAATGAACTGTAGTGTTTGGTATGACAGCAGTCTAGGGAAGCAACGTGGGGCAGCAGAAGGTGAACAGGAAAGGATGAAGAGTAAGTCATGAAAAACCTGGGACATAAAACCAAATTATTTCAAGTTTATCCTGAAGTCTTTATCTCTGTTGCTCTTGTTTTCTTTTTAAATACAAATTAATTTTTGTTTCTCAGGAATGATCAGTTGGAATATGTGTCTCCTGGGAGTTGTATGGAATAACAGACATCACAGATACTCACTCTCACAATATTTTAAAAGCTTAATGTTTGTGAAAATGCATTATGTGGGTGCTTTAAATAGATGATGTATCACAGTACATATCATAAAATTATTGAGCAGTGCAACACGTGTACTATAAGGATTTGAGTTAAATGATCAAATTTCTTAATCAAGAAGAAAATAATGAAAACAGATATGATGCTTAAATACATAATTCTCAGTTTCAAATGTCAAGTTGAGATGTAATGGAGGAAAATTCTCAAATGCTTTACGAAATTTCAAGTGAAAATGGTATCTGAATAAGTTTGGAAGGTATTATCATACCACATGATAAATGATAAACTCAAATTCAGACCCTGAATCAAACTATGGGGTTATATCTTGGCCTGTAAAATACTTGCAGCACTATTCCTTACCAGTGAAATGCTGCTAGTTTAGTTCACTTCTGAATTTGCATAGGGAAGATTTTTTAGAGAAATCATTCCACAACAGGCTTGAAATGTCGCAGGGCTTCCTTTTTTGCATCCTCATCCATTGCTTCTTCCTCACTTCATTTATTTCAATAGAATGCTGACATTTGTCTCATATTATTTCTAGGTTATCCCTCCCAGGTTTTTGACCTTTATCCTGCAATCTGAAATGTCCTTTTCATAGGTCGTCTCTGGATATTATAGAAAATCGCTCTTCGGTCGAATCCTTCCTTCCTCCTAGTTTCTCCACATGGGCTGTGAAACTTGAAAGTCCCCTAGCCATCGCCCTATCAACGTACCTCACCATTTTTCTTCTTCATTCTAACAAAAAAAAGAGTTGGACATAATGTTAAAGAAGAAATATTCTGACACTTGTTAAAATGGTAAAGAAGATTTTATGTAGGAATATTCCAAATGATGTCAGTGCTATTGCAATGGAGGAGAAAAGTGGGGCTCAACTCCAAGTGCAGTGAGAACAAGTGGGGATTTATAGCCAGTGAGCAGGCTGAGGGGCATCAGTATGTGGAAAATCACCAGTGAGACACACCAAGGACAGGGGATTGTTGCTGAACCAATTTAACAGCATTCCTGATGCCGGCAGCCCAGAGTGATCAGATATCAAATGTGATGGGGGGCCAATGGGGAGAATTTGATCACCCATCAAGGGAGATAGGATTTTAAGGGTTGGGGGTAGATTCTCACTAAACTGACTTAGCAGGATTCATGCTAATAGTTTAAGCATCGTGCATTTGTCTTTTTTCCAGCAGTTTATTTTTAGAAATGCCTATTTTTGCATAATTATAAGAACAGTCTTTATTTACATGACCAACAGTGATTCTTTCTACAAAATCAGAAAGAATATTCTAAACTTTCTTCATATTTTTATTTCTCCAAAATTCAGCAAATAGTCTGATTTTCCGGCCCTTGGTGACAACCACTGTGCTTGGCAAATCTTGACCTCTGGCATGCTTTGTCAACCTGTGTAGCAGAATTATTGTAAAAATTCTCTAAATCAATGTTGAATAATGTCAGAGGCTGCATTTTGGGTGGCCTTTCTCTCCTACTGTAAATGCCATGGTTAACACACCTTGTATCACTGTACTGATCATTTCCTTTTCTTCTCATACATCACTAAAATCATCAGGGAAAAAGCCCTTAAAATTTTTGTTCACAAACAATCTTATTAGATGAAATAGGATTTTTACTCTTTAAGAGCTTTAATGTGTTGCTCAGTTCTTCTCTGTTAATATATGTGTTTCTCATTCTTTGCTGTCACCTATGTAATTTCTCTTTCAATTACTATGAAATGGCCTCCTTCACAGTCAAACATCATGAAAAAGTGTTTTCGCATCTTACCTTCTATTTCCATCACTATAGTGATTATGTACTGAATCAATCATTCCAATGAAAACACCAAAAAGTACTAAGTGAAATTTTAATCTTCTTATCAACTATGCAATCTGGAGGTTAGAAAAAAGTTACTAGGGCCAAAAGCTATATGAAGAAATGAACACAGAGAGTTAAACAAAATGCTAAAGTCAGCTTTCACCTCAAGGAAATTAATTTTGGGGATACACCTGCTCACTGAGTAGTCTCTGCTAGGGTCTCCTCAGTTGCTCTTTTTCAGGGTTGGGCACTTTGTTACCCTGAAATTTTCCAGTGAATCACAAGCCTTCTCACTGTGAGTGGTCCTGAGCACTCACATCTGCAGCTCCCTTGCCCCAGCTCGACACTTTCCCGTACTATTAATTGTCTCAGTATTTCTGAGTATTGTAAGAGGAATTCTCAATGCTTTCTCCATATCATCTAATAAGAAGTTGTGCTTGAGCCCAGTCACATCCCTCAGCAACTGCTGCTCTACTAATCCCATGCCACCTGAACTCAGTACCATGCCAAATAGGAGAACTGTCTGAGAAGCTTGCCGAAAGAGGAAGGGAAGAAGAGGCAAAAAGGGAGGGAAGGTGGAAGGCAGGCAGGCAGGCAGGCAGGTGGGAGGGATGGAGGGAGGGAAAACTACTCACAAACGACTATTTTTAGAATCCCCCAAAACTATTTGAATCCTTGTAGGCACCCTGTATCTCAGACTTAGATTCCAAGGTGGGAATGAGATAACTGTGCCTGAACACTTCTGTTTCTTATTCTCTCTCTTCTTGATGTTGTCCAACTTGCTCTTACCTCCGCGCTTCCTCCTAAACACAGTTCACTCCAGCACTGAGGGTTCTTTCTCCCATAAGCTCTTTCAAATTTTCTGGCTCTGACTGGATGCAGCCAATCCTGTAAGTCATCACTCACTAATTTAAGAACAATACACTGAGCATCTACCATCAGCCAGGACTATTCTAGACCCTAAGGACTGAATGATAAACAAAGTATTAAGATACAGGAGATATGAGACAGACAAGATTGTTAATGATGTTTGAGGGCCTCAAAGGGCTTTTGTTTATATAGTGTGTTTCTATTGATATTTATGGTATTAGAAATAAAAACTGGGAAATGCAAATGTTACTTATTAATTCACTTAAAAACAATAAAGTCATTCTGTGTCAACAAAAAATTGAGTTTTATTGAAACTATTTATTTCAAAACATAAGACAGATAAGAATATTGGCATTGCTTTATATTATTACTTTAATGTCTGTCTTAATATAGGAGAGCTGTATCTACTTCTAACTAGCTCTATTGCAATATGCTTCTGTATTGAAATATATGAAAAATGTCTAGCTTACCACAGATACATAGCTGAAAAAGAGAGGAGTATTTTAATACTCCTATCAGATAACTGGATATTCTTCTCTGATAATACACCAAAACTTGACAAATAACTTTCTTAAAAGTGATTTCTAGTGTGGAATTTGAAACCATTAGGGAACTTTTCATACTGTGACTGTAAAATCTCTTGGCCTGTCTTGCACTTAGAATAGACATTTTACCCATGCATGAGTTGGTAAAAGAAACATTATTCATGGAAAATATTAATTGCATAAGTTATGTGTCTCTTTCTCAATAAACAGTTTATAAAAATCACTTTGTTAGCATCACTGTTGACCTCAGCAAAAAAATGTTTAAGTATTGGAACCTTCTCAATGTAATGGTACAGTATCCACTTTTCTAAACTTATAATTTTCCTCTTGAAGGCTCACATTTTAGCATTGACTGTATGCTTACACTGTCAGTCATTCTCATTGAAATAACAGTCTTGCTTCATTCATTTTAGAGAATATCCATGTCTAAATAACTTGTTTTCTGATGGTCATTCTTTCAAGTGAAAATGATGTTCTGTGAGAAAGAAACTGTTAATTCGTCTCTCAACACAAACAAATGAACAAGGGTTTTGCCTTAGGCAAGCATCCTAACTCTGTGGGCAGCAAAACTGCTGCATGTATGTCTCCCATTTAGTCACAGAATGTTTAAAGGACATGCATTTGTAAGTTGGAATTTAATAAATTTATCAAGGACATTCATAAATTAAATTGACTTCTTAACTGCAAGTGTGTGGTGGTGACAAATACAATGGCTCGTAATACAGTTGTGCGTCGCTGCCTGCACTGGGCCTGAGGCACCAGCTGGTCACCCACCACGGCCTTCGCATCATCGGTGCAGATGTTCACACAAGGAGAAAGGCAAGTAGGAAGTCTGTGGGCCTTTCTTTAAAAAACATTAGCCCAGAGAATAATTGGGAAAAGGATGAAAACAGAAGCAACTGGGAAGCTGTGTATTGGGGAAGAAAGAAATAGGGGGTTTTCATGCCGTGTGGAGGTAAGGAGACTATAAAGAAGAAAACAGGTTCAGGGTGTGTTTCAGAAAGACAGTCAGCAGGACGTGCTGCGGGACAGGTGGTGAGTCGTGGAGGAAAGGAAACCAAGGATGAATCTGAGATTCCGCCCTCAGGAGATAAAGAACCTCCAGTGCACTTACTGAAATGAAGAAGATGGGCAAAGGGCAGATTTGGTGTGACAAGGTGGAAATCTTAACTATGAGAATTCCAAGAAACCCCTTTCCATATTCTCAAACACTTGGCCTTTTCTCTCTAGGTCTGAAACCTCTGGTGTCTGGTTTAGAATCTGAAACTGAACAAAGGCTTCCTCTGCTCTGCCGTTTTATTTTCTCCTCTCTCCTTCATGTTTCCCATTTGCTTAATTGTATGGTGAAATAATCAAACAAATTTTTAAAATCCTAACTTCCTTCCCTCTCTGAAACAAAACCTTGATGAGAAAGTGTAACCATCACTTCTGACTCCAGCTGCGAGGGTGAGAGTTCTCCAGGTCATTCACAGACTTAATACCCCGCTAGGGAGACACAGAACTCACTGAGTTCCCACTGTTCCTCTTCCAGTTCTGATTTATTACAGAGAAGGGATACAGATGCAAGTCAACCAAGCAAAGAAACACATCCAACACAGTCCAGGCCTCCACTGATGGAGCTTCCAATGGTCTCTACCCAGCGAATCGTGGACAGCACTAACTGTTCCAGCAATGACGTGTGACAGTGCACATCGCCGACCAGGAGGCTCACCGGAGCTGGGTGTCCAGAGTCGTTACTGGGGCTCAGTCATACAGACATGGCTGAGTGCTCACCGGCTGGCCTCAGCATCACCCCAGAGCTTGAGCTCATACCGTGTGACCCAAAGTCTCCACCATGTATCATATTTTTATAACACTTGGTATATCCAAAATCTCCAGGTAAATAAAAATACTTTCATCAGGTGGGGTATCCCAAAAGCTTACAAATTATCTCCTTGGATCCAAGGGCCAGGCCAGACATCTCCCCGGGCAATGTTATATTCTCACTAGATTGACAAAGCATCTCTGTTCTAGGTGGTTTCTTCCACCCCCTTCACTTTTCCCCTTGGCTTCACCTTAATGGCTAAATGAACAAATAACTGAGACACCAGCAAGCTCTATCTCCACCCCCAACAAATAACCAACTAGAAAAGAAAACATCTTGAGTGATATTTCAAAATACATTTTAGTATCTATGTAGTTTGCTATAGTACTTGCTTAACATATTTTGAGAATTTACCATGTGCTAGGTACTGTGGTTTTCATTGTCATGATGATCTTATAAGTAACACTTGTGTCCTAATTTTATAGGTGAGAAAACTGAGGCTCAGAGACTAAGCAATTTGACAAGAGTCATATTCGGAGAGTATGTGCAAAGCTGAGGTACAAATCCAAATGTGACTCTGGGGATCCTTCTGACTACAAAGCTGTCCATCTCAATAAATGGGAAGCATTGTATCTATCTTAATAAGTATTACTATTATAATCATTCTTGACTCCTTTCCTAACACTTTTACATTTATTCTTCTCATTCATTTATGTAAAATTTAGTCTTAAGGATTTTAATTGCATTTAATTCTGGGCACTTGGCTTACTTAAAAGTGCCGTCCTTGTTTTTTAGCATTGTCTTCAACAATTTGCATGGCTATAAGAGCTTCCTTCCCACAAAAATACAAGTCTACACACCATTACTCTTTCTTTAAGCAGAAAGCCTAAAGGACTCTTAATTTTTATGCTCCTTGCTTAGCTTACTCTACCCAACTGCACATTATACTCAACATATGCAGACCTCTGTAATATCTTTGGTTATTTCCTACACCAGCAATAGTTTCTCTCCCTTAAGTGAAAAGCATCTTTTGGGTGGTTTTTCTATTTTTTCTTTGTCATGATTAATACCAACATATTTCCCTATTCAAATATGATTTTCACTGAAAGACTTTCACTGGAATAATGAAAATAATCACAGCATTCTTTGAAGTATTTCTATTCTGTCCTCCACCCCCAAGGTTCATTTTCAATGAGAATCATTATTTAGCACCAACCTTCAGAGACAAAACACCATGAAATACTCTTAATGTTCCCTTTTATTGATAGTGTCCAAACAAATCCATCCTTTCAGTAGATCTTAAGTGCTAACAGACCTCCATTAGTGATTTCAAATACAAGTGTCATTGGTTCTACACTAAATGAAATAAAAGGTGAAAAGAACCATCAGGTAACATAATTCCTCCTCAAAAAAGCTCCAAAATTACTTGACAAGGCACCTCCTGTTGAGTTGCACTCTCTTCCTGCTCTCTTCCTTTCCTTTCCCTGTTTTATTTTTATCCCTTATCATCCAACATTTCTCCATTAAATCCAGTATATAGTTGTGGGGTTTTTTGGTATTTCTGTTTTTTTATTTTTATTATTTATTTATTTATTTATTTATAAAGATCTAATTGATATACACTCTTATAAAGGTTTCACATGAAAACCATTGTGATTACCACATTCACCCATGTTATCAAGTTCCCCCCCATACCCCACTGAAGTCACTGTCCATCAGTGTAGTAAGATGCTACAGAGTCACTATTTGCTTTCTCTCTGCTACACTGTCTTCCCCGTGACCCCCCCACACCATGTGTGCCAATCATAATACCCCTCAATCCCCTTCTCCCTCCCTTCCCACCTGCCCTCCACCACCCCTCCCCTTTGGTAAGCATTAGTTCCTTCTTGGTGTCTGTGAGTCTTCTGCTGTTTTGTTCCTTCAGTTCTGCTTCATTGTTACCCTCCAAAAATGAAGGAAATCATTTGGTACTTGTCTTTCTCCACCTGGCTTATTTCATGAGCATAATACCCTCTAGCTCCATCCATGTTGTTGCAAATGGTAGGATTTGTTTTCTTATGGCTGAATAGTATTCCATTTTGTGTATGTACCACATCTTCTTTATCCATTCCACCTCACACCAATTAGGATGGCCAACATCAAAAACTAGGAACAGCAAATGCTGGTGAGGATGCGGAGAAAGGGGAACCCTCCTACACTGTTGGTGGGAACATAAATTAGCTCAACAATTGTGGAAAACAATATGGAGGTTCCTAAAATAACTAAAAATAGAAATACCATTTGACCCGGGAATGCCACTGCTAGGAATTTACCAAAACAAGTTCTCTGATTCAAAAAGATATGTGCACTCCCATGTTTATTGCAGCACTATTTACAATAGCTAAGATATGGAAGTAACCTAAGTGTCCATCAGTTGTGGGTTTTTTTAACTTTTATCTCTCTCTAATGTCCCTCCTATTACAAGTCTCCAAGTGTATCAGGGAAGAGAAGTTCATGGTATTCTTGTCTGTAGCTGTAGGGGTGTTTAGACTTCAGAACATCGGTCTCCTGTTTCTGGTGGATCTGTTTCCATTGCTGTCACATTACATGTATTTCTTCACCTGGTTCTGTACCACTTGGAAAACCAGTCTTCTACCCTGAATCCACCTCTTTGAACTAATACAACATTTAGTAACTTGTTCTTTGCCTCCATCTGAGCCTCCTTCTTTTAACAAAGGCTACTTACACACCCAGGTAAAAACTGTTTAAAATTTATAACACTCCATAAGTTATTATCCCATTTACAAATGTTTAAACAAAAAAGAAATTAAATTACCTTCTCAAGGTCACTAAACCAAAAAATGACAGGTTTAGCAAATAATCTCACTATTTAGAAACCCATATTGCTTCTTAGTTACATCATACTAAATATTATAATTTAAAAGTCTACTATACTTATTAAAAAATCAAATCACTAAAACAATGTTTTTAAGGATTTAAATGAGGAAAATGCTACTTTTTGCAAAAATTCTTTGTTCTACTCAACTACCATGATGTTTTCCTTTATATAAAGTTTCTAAAAATTTTTGCCTTGAAACTTGATGAGAGAAACATAAGTTTTTTTCTGGTGACAAATAAAATGATGCTACATTGGTTCTTCATCACAATAATATCATCATAAAAGTGTTGGCACCATTAAGGCTTTTAGTAGAAGTAGAAGTAAACTTACAATGAATATTCATGTGATTTTTGATAAATTGCTAAAACATTTCCTATGAGTGGTATACTTTAATTCATAGGTAAATTCATTCAAAACATGTAATTTTAACTTTCAGCACTCAACTTCCATTGCAGTCAAAATGGAATATTTAAGCTAATCTTTGTTAACATTATAAATAGAATCATTTACATCAACAAGCATTTTCTATGTTAATTCCAGGACCACCAACTTCCCCTTCGTTTAAATGTAATAATATTTAAGAGCTATTTCACTGTAGAACTTTTACAGGATGATAACAATAGTTTCTTGTGAAAACAAATTTAAAATTAAATATCAAAATTCCACTCTGAAGATCAGATTTTGAAGGATTCAACTTAATGGATATCTGGTATCTTTCCTTATTAAGATGTGTTTGCAAAAATGACTGAGACCTCCTTTTTTGTGTCACTCAGGATGGGTAACATTATGTTGCGGTAACAAGTATTACCCAAATTTCAGTGATTAAAAACTAAAATGATATAATTTTAGCTTGCACTACATGTTTATTGAGGGGCAATAGACATGAGTCACTGTTGTTCGGTTCACTCACATACCTAGTTAAGGCCAATTAGCTATGGGTAGAAGCTTTTATTTTTTGGACAGATCTCAAATTTATTTTGCTAAATGAAAGAAGCCAGTCTGAAAAGGCTACATACAGTATGACTCCAACTATATGACACTGGGGAAAAGGCAAAACTGCAGATATGATGCACAAATCAGAGACTGGGAGTGGGAAGATGTTGACTAGGTGAAGTGCAGGGGATTTTTTTTTTTTAAGGCAATGAACTATTTGGTACAATACTGTAATGGTGGACATATGATAGCATGCATTTGTCAGAACTTAACAGCACAAAGAATAAACCTTGATGTGTGCAAATTTAAAAAATAATTGAGGATGTCAAGGATCCCAAGTTGGAATACAAAAGGTGACACATGAATTCAACCACATCACAAATGGATGAAACAACCTCTGTAAAGGGGGTAGGGGACAGGGGAGATAATATGGGACTCAGTTCACAAACCACCCTAGGTCCCATACCAACAGAGCTGTTCCGATCACAACTGGTTATGCTATCTGGGAATATTGCTTGCCCACTGCCTACCTATCCTCTCCTGTCACAAGTGAATTCTATATTTTTTCACAATTTTTTGTTTGATTTTCTTTTTTCTTCCTTTTAACCAATCCCTCTCCCTAGCTCAATTCCATAGTTCTAACTTCCCCAATTTAAAATGTGTTAGTTTTTTTATGATATATCCTTTTAGAATCTTCTAAATGCTGTTGAGAATAGAAGTACACTATATTCGTATTTGAATCTAGGGGGATACAGAGAGTTCTGAAGCTTGTTGCACCAAACAAATAAAGGGTCAGCCCTAGAATGATACGTATCACTTCTACCCATAGCTAATTGTCCCTAACTAGTTGTATGAGTGAACCCAACAACAGAGACCCAGGAATGCAAACTACTGTTAGCTTGGAATGAAGAAAAACATGAATGTTTAGTGAACATCTGTAATACTATACAGTCCACTCTTTGATCATCTACTTGGTTCATTTTTGCTTCCAAGTCAAGACTTCTACCCACTCCCAAAAAGAGATAACTCCACAGTACCATAAATCAAGACCCAAAGCTTATATCCATGATCTCTAAGTGATAAACAGTAGTCACTACAGCAGATCTAAATATGACCCCTCCTTTATCCATTGATACATCAGTATGCTGTACGTTCAATCTCCAAAAAATTTACAGTAATTGAAAAAAAAATAAGACAATCAAAATAAGCACCCCATTCACAAATGGGAAGAACAGAAAACACACAAATGTTATTGGTCTATAGCAATTCTGAAATCCCATGGACAAAAGCTACAAGAAGACCCTACTCTGGCTGTGGTAAATGTATCTCAATTAGACCTGATTCGAATCTTAAGAGGTCGTTGGCTTCTGGTCCTAAACTCTGCCTTCAAAGATATTCCTTGTCTGTCATCCTAGCACATTTGAAGTGAACACTGAAGACTCTAATGTTCTTAGGGGTTGACTTGCTTTCTCAAACAACTTCTTGTCTACAGAAAGCTGGAGACCTGAGAGTTAGGTTTCAAATAATCAAAGTTGTTTTTAGCTCAGGCTCATGGTTCCTTTGGTGGTGTAACTCTCAAAAAATTAACTTCAAATCTATTTCATTCCAGCCAGTCCCATGTGCCATGAGCTATATCCACAGTTAATTTTGAAATATACCTCTCTCTTGACTTAACTGTAAATATCTTAAGCCTCTCAGGCTGAGTGGGACCCTTAAACCCTTTTCCCTGAGACATTTTGTCCAATCAAATGTTCCCCTATCATCTTAATCCATCAAGAAGTTTTCACAGTGGATGCAACAGCCAAAACCTTGATTGTGTTCTTGCTCCATGGTTGAATTTTAATCAACCTTTCTTGTTCAAAGAATTTCTCAATATTGTCTTTTACTGGTCAGGATTGAGAAGCAATTGCTCTTTCGAATACTGCAATGCCTCATGTTTTTTATTGTCTCTAGACTCTTTCATTATACTGCTTACAAACTAACCAATTATTTCTGAATCTATACCTTTACTTTGTCTTTCCCAAATGCAGCCAACAGTAACCAACATATGTTATTAACAGTTTATTTCCCAAATAGTTTTCCTAAATTTACATCAGGAGATACATTATCTGCATTGTAAATGACCACATTTTACAGTTTTCTCATAAGCTTTTCCACCACCTAAAATGGATGACTATCCTGGTCTCTAATAACAGTTTCTTCACCACTGAAGCAAATTTTTTAAAGCAGTGTAAAATATGTTGTTTTGTTATTATAGTAGTTGGCTTCCTGTGCCAAGTTTGTACCAGTTAGGAGAGGCCATTTTAGGCTGTGGATTTAAAAAAGAAGGAAATAAAAAAGAGAGGAAAAAAGAAAAGGAAGGGAGGGAGGAAGGAAAGAAGAAAAGAAAGGAAGAAAATGAAAATACTCTTTTTACATCTCAGCCCTGTACACATAATCTTCATTCAGGGAACTAATCTGCCAGAGTGATCTCAGAAATATAAAAGATTGCTGCTTATGTATTATTAATTACCTATTGCTTTGTAAAAAACTACTGTAAACTCAATGGCTTACAACAGCTCTTAAAACATGCACATTTATTATCTCAGATTTTGTCCGTCAGGGGTGGGCAAACCAGCTGGGTCCTTTGCTCAGCATATCACAAGATGGAAACCAAAGGGCTAGCTGGATCATACTCCTTATGGAATCCATGGTCCTTTTCCAAAATCGCATTATTGGCAGAACTCACTTCTTTGTGCAGGTAGGATGAGGTCCCCTTTTTATTGTCTGCTACCCAGGGCCTGATTTCAGGTCCTAAGTACCGCTCATATCTTGCTGCCACATGCCCTTATCACAGACAATACAGCAGATCACTTCATTAAGGTCAATAGGAGAATTTCTCTTTTAAAGGATCATCTGATTAGATAAAGCCGACCAGAATAATTTTGATTAATTCAAAATCAACTGATTAGGAACCTTGATTACATCTGCAAAATCCCATCAACTGCTCTATGCAATGTGACCTAATCACAGGAGACCTACCCCATTATATTCACAGATCTCACCTAGTGCAAGGGAGAGGGATTGTATATGGAAGGTACACTAGGGGCAATCATATTGAGGGCCATCTTAGATTTCTGCCTACCACCTGTTATAAGAAGAACCATGAAAAGTTTTGAGGGTCTTACCCTGCCATTCAATGCCCAGACCACAGTTGACCTCTGCTCACAACCCGTGGGCTATAACCAGCCTCATGGGTCCCTGAACTGGAAGCCATGGACTGCAGTCCTATTATGTTTCTGAGAATATTAAGTCAGCCAATCAATGAGTCCCACATAACCTACAGCTAGAAAAATGTGTAGAAGTCACAAACTATCTGGAACTTTAAAGAGAAGGAAACTCAACCTCTATGAGGTTAAAGAAATTGTTGCTTTGGTCATATTGGGTATTAGAAGCAGAGCTGACATTTGACCCAGTTTGTCCATGCTTTGCCCACTGCACCGAGCTACTTTCTGTGTACGTGGACTATGTATGAACACTTACATGAGTTACCATAATGCTAGGAATTTTAAGTAGAGATATTTTTATGTTTGATAAGTGAGAATCATCTAGATATTTTTTCACCAATTCATTTATTTATCAAACAGGTATTAATCACTCACCACATTTCAGGCATTAAATTTGAAGTAGAGATAAAACAGTACCTTTTTTTCATTAAATTTAGAGACAAATGTTTGGAAGACCCTTTTGAAGTTTCATACTTAATAATAAAGAGAAAGAGAAAAGGGATTATCCTTACCCACTGAACATCTGCTCTCCCCTTCCTTCTTAGTACAAGAACTCTTTTATTCTATAGCTTGGGAACATGACTACATTCTGCCTGAGAGATGTAAGAGGAAGACTTGGGCTCTCTGTTCACAGACATCTCTGATTCTGATACATCTCTGCCAAGGCCCTTGTCATCATTCCTGGAGACTTCAGTACCCATGAAGATGATTTGCCCAGTATATTGGCTTCTCAATTTCTTAGCCTTACCAGCCCCAAAGATCTGTGTTTTCTACCTGACCTCACCAGTCATCCACATAGCTATCTTGATTCACAGCACCAGTTTATTCCTTACACTTTTCCTTGCACTTATTGTTTAAATGTCCCATAATTACTTCTTCCCTGTACCTCACTCAGCTGATGACCCAGCACACTTGCTGGGTCTTTCCGCTTGCTTTTCCCTCTGTGGGGGTGCTTTGCTCCACGTATGTGCATGAGTCGTTTCTTCTGAGTTTAAATATTGCTTTCTAAGAGAAGCATAAAGTGCCCCATCTCCCTGATTAAATTGTTTAACAACAGTTTTAATTTTCTAAAATTATTTATTAATGTGTTTACTTTCTATTTTTCTCTTTCTATACAGTGAAGAGGGGCTTTTTTTGTTGATTTTTTCCACTGATGTATACCAGGGCAAAGAACAGCACTTTATATGGAGAAACAATAAATATTTTTCAAACAAATTCATTATTGTACAGTTTTCTAATGTATCAGAAAAAATGCCTGGTAGGAGGTGTTTAATTAATTAATTATCTGTATACAAGAGATGAAGGAAGAAGCACTCCTTTTTGATACACTATGGCAAAATCTCAAAAATTTAATGATAAAATGCTTAATCGTGTTAAAAAATTAGGTTACTACATGAAGGTATTCATTTAACTAAGAATATCTTTATTGACCTAGGTATTTTACTAATTGCATAACAATTTCTGTTTAGATTTTCATCAAATTTGAAAATATTTTACATAGTATAATTTATGTTTCATATACAAAATTCATTTTGCACTGACATAAGAAATACGTCAAAATGATAGAAAATTAGTTGGCATTCATCTGCCACATGAAAATAACACTGAGGATGGGGTTTTATCAAATGTGGAGGGTGTGTTGGGGTGACATGCCATGAAATGTAGAGAACTTTGAGGGTTACTGAGAAAAAGGCAGAAATCATCTTGAAGCCACAGAGACGTTTGTGATTGCTGCTTGGGAGAGATGAGTTGGACATATTTGGAAGCTGTGGACAAAGGAAACAAACTCCAAATCTGAAAGCATAGGGAAGATTCTCTAATGGCAGGTAACAGTGTTACTTAACTCTCCTATATTAGTGATCTATATAGACGTCCACAGGGCAAAGCAGCAGCAGGCCTGTAGCAATGGTGACTGACCACGGCCCAGAGCATCACAGAGCAGCTGACAGTAAATGTTAAGAAATACATTGTGTGTTTAGATGTTCATAAAAATACATTATGTGCAGCAATGTGGCCTCTTAAGTGAAAAGGTCGCCTCATGAAGTCAGCATACCCAGGTCAGGACCTCCCTGAAGGGCCAGTGAAGAACTGGACTCTGAGCAGGACAAGCCACAGCTGAGAGAAGCAGCTGCTGAAAGCCAGGGAGGAGAAACGGCATTTGAAATGAGAAACTGACGATGCAACAGCTTTCTTACAAAGTAAATGATGGTTAAACAGGTGACAACAGAGCTGAATGATAAGACATAATAGCACGTTTGTCAGGAAGACTGACAAAGAAAGGCCTGGGAAAGGTTCTTGATTGAGGTCCTTGGTCTCCAGCAGCAGAGCTGCGTGAATTGCACTACGACTATATAATGGACTGCAAGCAAATATGAAAAATAAAAGGCTGATCTAGAAGAATGTCCCTGATATATTGTTAATGGAAAAGGTTTATAGAAACCTGTAATGTATATTCTCCTTTTTTAAACACTAAAGAAAAAAGAAAGATGTGTATCCCAATTAAAATTTGATAACTTGGAGTAGAAAATATAGGTAATTTATGGATTTTCATGCCTGAATTTTTCTATTTTGCTTTAGATCAAATATATTAATTATGCAATAAGAGGTAATCACATACCAAGAACCATTACTTTGGAAAAAATCATTAAAATGATCTGAATGCATCCAGCATGTGGAAAGGATACATAGAGACACAACGGATGAGAGAAGCAAATCACGAATCAAGAGTCATAATCCTCCTAGTACACATTTTCATAGAAAATAGGATCCACGTAGTCAGCCTGAAATACAAGAAAATGACATGTTCATTTTGTACAGAATCCTTAGAGAGACTGGCCAGTATAATGACAACAGAAAAGGCATTTTCCAGCTAACGTCTTCCTATGTTGTTGGATAGTAACTGCACTACTTGGGGTGAGGATTTAATAATGTGGATAACTGTTGAATCACTGTATTGTAGACTTGAAACCAATATAAAACACTGCATATAAACTATGCTTCAATGAAATAAAGAAAGAAAGACATTGGGGGAAAAAAGCATTTTTCCTAAAAGTATCCAGGGCCCTATCCTTTTTTAAATATTGAAGTTCAAAATAAGTTTGATAGATCAAGTGCTAATTTCAGTTCTTCATACTACAAATTCTGAGTTTAGGGATGCTCTCAAACTATTTTTGAAAGTGTATTAGGACTATGTTTTTATCAACTTAATCTTTATTTGTGGACAGAATTAGTATAACTGTCTTTTATTTTCCAAGATGACTATTTATAGGATATTTGGAATATAGACTATTACCAGGACAGAGCATAGTGACAAGTCAATTAGCTGAAATTGTATTTCAGGGCTGGCTGCCTGGGCAAGTGACTTGTGTAGTCAAACAGGGCCCAGTGTGCTGGTCCCCAGATTTAGTATAAGGCTCTGACATGGTCATCTTGAAATTCTTAGTTATTTTTGAACAATAATCACTTAATTTTACTCTGCACAGGACTCCACAAATTATGTAGCTGATCCTGCTTATAGTACATGTTATAACTTGTGAGCTGCATTGTTCTGGGATGAGATGGGAAAAGTCATACCATCAAAACCAGAAGACTGACTCATTGGATGTGAAGTATGCAGGTATTAGGCATACAGCCAAATGCTTATTTGAGTATTGACTAAAGTGAATTAGTTTGAAAGCTATTGGGGAAATTTAGTTTTAGAAAGATTATTATAAGTTTGGTTCCTTGGTAAAGTAGAAATTACTGCTTAAGATTTGTATAGAGCAGAGTATCAAAGCTGTGCATGCATTCATGGTTAGCTTCAAAGGTGTTTTGCTTATTGCTTCAATTATTTCCTGATATAAAAGAACTCCTTTGTAAAGGATTTGAGTTAACAAAATCAGGAAGTAAAGTAGAATTTCTAGAATGGGATGCATTATTTGAGCATGACTTTGACTATGTCAGGATTTGTGACCATCAGAAGCTGGCAATTACAGGCAGGCCCTGGATCTTGTGAGAGTGATAAGAAGCAATTCAACAATTTTCTTCTTACTCATTACATATAGGATTTACCCAAGTTTTGTTCCTGCTTCTTCTGAATTTCTTAAAATGCCTTTCAAAAGACAGGATGTAAGATGACAGTGGTAGCCTTTAAGGAGAACATTTTTTTTTTTAAATGCTAGAAGGTGAGAGAGAAGAGATTTTGTTTTCCTAATAAAAGTGGAACACAGTTTGGGAATATGACACCTCCTCACAAATCTATAAAGAACTGAAAGTTTATGCAATTTTAAAGTACCTCAGGAAATGTTCATGAATATCTTTTAATTCCAAGTCATTTAACTTGCATTTAAACATGCTGTCCTAGCAAAATCATACTGGCAATTTCATTGGTACAAATGAAATAGATCTGAATGAAGTGGGATTTGGGGAAAAGAAAGAAAATTAAAATTATTGCCTTTAGGAAAATAACACTTTTATACGTAAGAAAATTTTAATAACTTTAAGTTTATCTACCAGAAAAAAAAAACTTTTTAAAGAGTTTGAATCCAAGCAATTAGTTGAGCTGGAGAGCCTAGTGTGGGAATCCTCACTCCCTTACTTAGAAGCTAATTTAGGGCACATTGCATAAGCTCTCAGGAGCACATTGCTCATCTTCAAACTAGGGCTGATTGTACTGCTTTTTTCTCGTTGTTGGAAGAGTAAATGTGAAAATATATGCAAAATGATGAGTACATTGTTGATGTGCAACAGATGCAACTTTTCCTCTTGATCTCTATTTTTATTTAATAAAACACTGTATACATATGCCACATGTACAAATATTTGCCTTTCAGTTTATTATCTGTCTACTCAATTGGCATAAAATAGGAGCTAGGGTATGTCTCTCTGTCTTCCCTGCTCCCCTCTTAGCTCCTATGACCTTCTCCCAGGACCTGACTTGTTTTTTCCTCAGTTTCTAGCCTAGGTCAGCTAGTGCCATCAGGTGCTGGGAGGGTATGGAATTCCAGATATAATTTAGGAATTTAGAAATTCCAGATGGGAGGGTAAGTAAAAAAGATGATATCTTTCCAGTCCAAAGACAAGACAAATACATCTCACCACAACCGAGAGTGTCCACCACTTAGCAGTAACTCGGCACGTGAATGCGCTGAAATGAGTCTTCTTTCCTCTTGCGACCACCCTAGAAGCACTTGAGCTCCACCTGATGGATTGGACATCACCGGAAGGTAATGTGGAGCTGGCCCTGCTCTGAGAAAGAGGTAAACCTGGCGGTCAGGGATTCTAGAAAAAGAAGTGTACAGATAACATGTATCCATAAATAAAGAGTGTATTTCGTATAATCAATTAGTTGGTAAGTGAGACACATTTGAACATTTGTTGGATAAATGGACTATTCTGGGATATTTGGATAGTTTTACTGCAGGAAGATGATCACAGCAGAGCCAGCTCAATAAATATTGATCTGACTGAAAGTAGACACAGACTCCACACCGGTTAAATCTTCCCACTAAAAGTACGAATTAGTTAAATTAGAATATCAGATGAAAAGCAGTAAGGCCTCTTACAAGAATAATTAAGCAAGTCTGAATGAGTCCAAAAAATGGCAGTGGAAAAGAATCATTTGCTGTGCTGCTGTTTCCTCTTTGAATCTAAACATGTGTGCACTAAGGAGTATATGGTAGAAAAATTCTGCTCCATGTGAAGTTTTAATTTGTCCAACAATAATAGAGAAAAGACAAGAAGTTATACTGTTCAAAAAATTACTTGACAGTTTAAGGTAAATATTAAGTAAATATGCCTTTGTTTGTCATTAGGACATCACAGTGAGGATCATAAATTACATGCCTGGGAAATGCTGTAACTTAATGACATTAATTTTTTAAATGTTACACAATGCACTGACATGGCAATCTGTACATGACAGTGTATTTTTAAACTGTTTGTATAAGAGAGGTCTTTACATTACTTTATATGTATTTTTATATACAGACTCTATACTTGAATATGCCTGTATGGTTAATTGCCCTGACATTCCTGAAGGAAGAATCTATGTAAGGAAGCTCCTTTTCCTTTCCATGAAAGCATGTTAAGGACCATGCTAAGCTACCTACATCCCAACACTTTGGAAAATTTCCATTCTGTGTCTTGCAACATGTAGCACCTCTAAGTTGACAGACTCAAAGCTTCTTTGCTCCCTAAATTATCAGAGTTTAGGAAATGGGTGTCTTTTCTGGTCAAAGTCTAGTATTGAGTTTGTTCTCACCAACCAACCCATGAAAATATTATCTACTTAAAATTTTTAATAACTGAGAAGAAGTCAAGGAGCAAAGTGTCTTCCAGAGTAAGAACAGTGCATATCTCTCTTTATGTTAACACATGACCTACACATCAGCACATAGTCCAAGAAACATACAGACATATACCACAGATGCACATTCAGATGAAATAACAGTGTTTATAGGAAGTCAATAGCAACCATTTCAGATATTAAATTTAGTATCATTAAATAAAATTGGTTTGATGTAACTATTTAGTAAAGGTGTTCAGCCGTATTGTAATTGGTTTATATATTAATTCCTTATGTAAATTATCTCCACCCTAAGAAATTATTCCATATGTTTTATGTGCATGCTAAAAAATGCTCCTGGGAACTGCAGGGTGATCTCCTTTCCTGCCAAAGGATTTGCACTTAAGATCAGAAAGCAATAAACAGGACTTTTATAAAATAGTCAGAAATGGTGTTATTAAAAGGATTGTCAAAAGATGTTCAAAATCCTGAGTTAAAATAGCTTGGCCACACTCTTAACAAATTACTCCTTTGTTTAAAAATAATTTTTCAAATTAATTTTGCAAAATTATTGTCATAAATATTAAATCCTGTAACTGTTGCCATACTATATAGAAATAAGTAATTTATGCTTTATCTCTTACTCACTTCTATGCAGTGTCCGCACCAACTAGGAACAAATAGGAATACACCTAGAATGAATATTTATGGAACTCTTGGGTTCTAATGCTTGTAACCAAAACTGCATGCTTAAGATCCAGTAATCCCACTTGTAGGTATATATGCAAAGAAAACAAAATCAGAATCTTTAACAGACAAACTGTACTCCCAGCTCATTGCAGCATTATTCATGATAGCCAAGATGTGGTAACAACCTAAGTGTCTGGATGAATGGATAAAGAATATATTGTGTATATATAAAATGGAATATTATTCAGCCATGAGAAAGGAGATCCTGCCATTTGTTACAATAAAGATGGACCCTGAGGGCATCATGCTGAGATAAGTCACCCAAACAAAGACAAATACTGTATGATCTCATTATATGGGTAATCTAAAAAAGCCACCTTCATAAAAACATGGAGTGGTATGATGGTTACCAGGGCCTTGGGGGTGAAAGAAATGGGGAGATGTAGGTCAACTTTCAGTTTTGAATAAGTTGTGAGGATCTAATGTACAGCATGGTGATTATAGTTAACAATGCTGTATTATATACTTGAAAGTTGTCCTCACAGAAAAGGAAATGGTAATTTGGTGATGCAATAGACGTGCTAAGTTAATGCTATGGTGGTAATCATTACACATACTCATGCATGAGTATATGTCAATTATATCTCAATGAAGCTAGAAAAAATAAAATAGGATATGTTTATAATAAAAATTTAAAAAGTAGATTGCTTGCATTCGTCAGTTATTATGTACATGTCCCTAAAAACGCTCATTCATCAATATTGGTAGTGCATCTTTATGTTCTAATCCAGAACATGACATTGTGATAGAGACTGATGAAATTCTGTAAATATGTAAAAATATGTAACTTTTACTCCATGCTATAAAAAAACTGACTTACTTAGTCTTTCTGTAATTTAAAACATGTTCAAAATTACCTTTAGTTTTAATGAAATTATAATAAAGAATCTAATCCTTTTTTCTTTTGCTAAATCCCATACCTCCATGTGTGGACCAAGACCCATCTTTAAACTACATTCAAAAAAATAGAAAATTTGTTGTTTTCCAGTTAAGGATGATGTTTACAATGTAAGGTAATGATCCAAAATGCATATTGAAACATTTCACATTCTATTAAGACCATTTTATAGGACTTTCTTTAGAATAATAGAATAAATTGCAAGCATTGCATGATCTGTGAGATACTCTAATTTCTCTTCTCCTTACTTCACTACCCTTTTCACACACCTTGTTAACCCCTGACTCATTCTTCACACCAAGGGCCACAGGATTAAAGTCTTTGGAAACTTGACAGTTCATCTAAATGTGTGCTCACAGTTAGACCCTCTTCCCTAACTCATAACTCCACCTCTGAATTCCCCTGCAGCTATAAATAACAATTTTTGGCATGTTGATAGCCTCTCCCTCTAAACACTGCATCTCTCTCCTTCTGGGCATGAGGACTGATTCTAGCCCCTGAGGCTTGCTGACCAAGGGCAGTTGCAACTGAAGTGAGACCATCAAGGTTCAACCTTCAACCAATGGTGTGTGTGAAGGGGTAGAAATCGGTGAATAAATGCCCCAGTCTCTCCACCATCTCACAGAGCACACACTTCAGAAGTAGCTCTGCATGGTTTCTCAGAGGGTCTCTAGTAGAATTGAGTCCCAGTTCATCAAAATGTAAACCCACTTATTAACACACATCTTCTTTTTCTTTCTTAGTACTTCCTGGGATTATCACTTAACTGCCTTTTCCCTGTCCTTCTTCCAGGTTTGCTTGACTTCAAAGGAGTGGCAAGCACTCTATTGAGCTAGAGAATTAATAACCAACATAAAAACATTTGATGTATTTTAAACAAACCAAGGCAGGGGAGAGGGACGTCCAGCAGAATAGGACCCTGGGATGAAGCTTTCTGATACTGAGTTGCTAGAAGTTCCCTGAATACATTATTTTATTTACTGCTTCTGCATCTTATTTCATGATATTTTATAATGGAATGTCTTTCCCTAGCTTCTTCACTTGGATACCTTCTTATCCTTAAGAAACAGCTCAGACATTCTGTTTGAGGAACCCAGAGTCAAGTTTTCTCCATAGCAACCAACATGGATTTCATATTACAACACTTTTCACATGATGTTGAGATGGTCTTTGTGAGCCCCAGGCTCCCACACTGCATTGTAAGTTCTTTGGAAACAGAGGCAACAACTCATTCCCCTTTGAGACCCCAGGATAACACAGTGCCTGGTATGTACTAGGCACTTACAATAATAAATGAGTCAACACTTTTTTTCAAAAATCACTTAGATGTTAGTGATTTACCTGTATTAACTCAGTCCTCATGACAACCTCTTGAGGTATGTACTATTATTATCACCATTTCAAAAATGAGGAAACAGAAGCCACATGAGGATAACTGACCTGCAGGCTAGACAGCTGGTAATTTATGGGCCCAGGACAGGCTGAGGCTGGAATCTATTTTCTTTACAACTCTCTGTCATTGCACCTCTTGAATTAAATACCAAACAGTAACATCTAACTAATATGAAACACAATTTCCTATCGTTTTACTAGAAATCTTGGTATCTAATCTGGACTAAACCCTGTTCCATGTCTCTACCTACTTTTCGCAAGAAGCAGCTTTACCTGAAGAAAATGAGATCCTCATTCAAAAAGACATCTCCACCCATATGTTTATCGCAGCACTATTTACAAGAGCCAAGATATAGAAGCAACCTAAGTGTCCACCAGTAGATGAATGGATAAAGAAGATGTGGTACATATACACAATGGAATGTTATTCAGCCATAAGAAGAAAACAAATCCTACCATTTGCAACTACATGGATGGAGCTGGAGGGTATTATGCTCAGGGAAATAAGCCAGGTGGAGAAAGACAAGTACCAAATGAGTTCCCTCATTTGTAGAGTATAACAACAAAGCAAAACTGAAGGAACGAAACAGCAGCAGACTCACAGAACCCAAGAATGGACTAGCGGTTACCAAAGGGGAGGGAGTGGGGAGGGAGGGGAGGGAAGGAGAAGGGGATTAAGGGACACTGTAACTAGCACTCACAAAATAGGCAGGTCATGGGGAGGGCAGTATAGCACAGAGAAGACAAGTAGTGACTTCATAAGTTCATCTTATTACGCTGATCAACAGTGAGTGCAATGGGGTGGGGTGCGGCTTGATAATGTGGGTGATGGTGAAATCATAAAGTTGTTCATGTGAAACCTTCATAAGATTGTATAATCAATGATCCTTTAATTTAAAAAAAAGAAAAAAGAAGCTAAAATTCTTTCTCAAATCAAACAATATTATTTACAGAAACACCAGTAGGAAAATATTTTCAATACTGCATTCCTAAACATCATATGATTTGTAAATAATCAATATAGACTTCCTTGAATCCAGAAATTTACTTCAGATAGATATTGAACACTGCATGAAAAATAAGATGCTCTCTCTGGGTGTTACTGGCTTTTAAGGATTACTACTTTTTTGAGAAAAGATTTAATTATTATTTATGAAATATGAATGATAAATGGCAAATTTTCAATACATTGTTTAACTATGTAAATAAAGCCAAAATGTGATGCTCTTTCTACACAGGCTGTTACTGGCAGTAGACTTGGTAAATTTCAGAGAACAAGCCTCAGGTGACACTGCAAGTCGTGTTTCCCACTGTGCACACCCTATTTCCTGTCCACAGTGGCTATAATGGGCACATAAACTAAAATTTATGCACTATTTAATCTGCAAATGTTCTGTGTCCTTAGCCCTTAGCAATGGAAATATGCCAGTATCTTTTCCTTATATAAAACACCCCTTCTCCATCAGATTTGAGGAAATTTTAACTATGATGGAGTTATAAACTGTTAATGTCATTTCTGCACTGGTAGACCCCTGAAAATTCTTAAATCCAAATGAAGAGTTAAAGTTAGAACATACTGCAGTCATCTGATCAGAAGCGTACAGTACATATCCAAGATAAATTCCATTAAAAACAACTTTAAATGTATCATCTAAGTAAATTTGAGGAACTGCTTAAAAATTTAGTTCTTTGCCAAATCTTAACTGAGAGATAAAATTTCTAAAAGCATTATCGAAATAAAATCAATGGGACAATATAAAGAGCTTTATTTTATTAGCCAAACTGTATCATTTAATATTGAGCTTTACTTTTTACTAACCTAAATTGTCCACAATCTCATTTAAGCCATTATTTTAGGTACATGATTTATCCTCCACATTCTTCTGTTCTAAGAAAATCCAATAAGTAAACAGGGAAACTTTTTAAATGTGATGATTATTTAAAATTTTAACTTCTTTTATCTTTTCTAATAAATGTTGTAATAAAAAGTAACTTTATCAAAAGCAGAAGAAAAAAGGAAAATTAAATGAAAGGCTTTGAAAATATATAGAAACAATATTTGTCCATTAGTAACTGTGTTTACATATCTTATCAAATGCATTCTTTTTATTTTTCCTAAAGTTCTTTTCTAATTTTGTTTCCATAAATCACAGCAATCTCTCCAGCATAAAAAACTATTCAATGAAGCAGTTATATTTCAGGTGTCAGATAGACAGCTTAATATTTTTGTAAGTGCCTACAAAATATTCTTCACTTGTATGGAACTGGGGTTTATCATTAAGTGGGCACACTATTTTTTAAAGGCTTAAAAATCAGGAGTAAATTTAAATACACGTGTGGATCAACAATTTTTTAAAAATTGTTCTGAGGTATTTTAGGTTAAATTACCAAGTAGTATTTTATGAGAATACCTTAATCCTGCAAATTAAAGGAATTTTCAATTTTATCTTTATACTATATAATACCAGAGATAATTATGAAAAATCAATTTGAACATTTCTGTGTCAGAATTTTCAACACTTTTCCCCATTTATAGGCTTTTTATTCTTTTTAAGTGTCAAAAATGAGGCGGTAGCAAGATATGGAAGCAACCTAAGTGTCCATCAGTAGATGAATGGATAAAGAAGATGTGGTACATATACACAATGGAATACTATTCAGCCATAAGAAAGAAACAAATCCTACCATTTGCAACAACAGGGATGGAGCTAGAGGGTATTATACTCAGTGAAATAAGCCAGGCAGAGAAAGACAAGTGCCAAATGATTTCCCTCATTTGTGGAGTATAACAACAAAGCAAAACTGAAGGAACAAAACAGCAGCAGCCTCACAGACTCCAAGAGGGAACTGTTGGTTACCAGAGGGGAGGGGTGGGGGAGGGGGAGTGTGGAGGGAGGGAGGAAGGGGATTGAGGGGTATTATGTTTAGTTCAGGTCCTGCGTTCCTCCACATGGTGTGGGGGATCACGGGGAAGACAGTAGTAGCACAGAGAAGGCAAGTGGTGAATCTGTGGCATCTTGCTACGCTGTTGAACAGTGACTGCATTGGGGTATGGGTGGGGACTTGATAACACGGGTAAATGTAGTAACCACATTGTTCTTTAATGTGATACCTTCATAAGAGTGTATATCAATAATACCTTAATAAAAAGTTAAAAAAAACACGTGGCAGTAGTATTTTGGAGTGCTCTGAAATATTTGAACAAAAAATTGTCCTGCTGATGGAGACTGGAAAGATAGAGTTGAGACGGTTTTGACTTTCGTGTAAGTAGTTCACTGTTTGGGTTTACCATGGATTTCTGGAGTGCCGTGTTACTACCAGAGACCTATGATCCTAACTATCTATGTGTACAAAGCCATGTCTATAAAATGAATACACAGAGTGTCATCATACACTTCATGTTTCATTATTCAAAACATATGCATGCATATGTCATGATGAAGAATGTACAAACTTATTTAAAACCATTAGTAAAATCATGATAGTATCTGTGGTAGTATATTTCTCAATCAGCAGATGCTGAAAGTATCACAACTAGCCTGGTTTAAAATTGTATTGATATCATAAGATTTTGTTTTCAAAATATTTTCAAAACACTGGAAGACTTGCTACTAATAGAGACATTATTTATATTATCAACTTCAGGGTATTGACTGTTCATTTTGAAGGTGACTTAGAGGATAATCTTAATATGTCATTTTATTAAAAGAATCACTTTCTACCAGGAGTAGAGAAATGCAGGACCTGAGTGGATTGTGGAGGCAAAAAAATTCTCTTCTTTCCACAATTACATTTTTTTAGAGATCTGAGCTCTAAAATTTAGGCATTAGTCAAAGAGATTGTAGAGGAAACCTGTATGAACAATGAAATATATGTTTATTCAAAATCACTCTTACCCTAAAAATTATATATTGACATGTAATGAAACTTCAACTATCAGATTATTTCATTTTACCCCCACATTATTTTCTAGCCATTTCTTGTTATGAATATGTGTGTAGGTAAACAGAATAATGGTTCTCCAAAGATGTTTAGGTCTTTTCTCTAGAATTTATGGATATATCACATGGAAAAAAGGAATTAAGATAACAGATGGAATCAAGATTACTAGTTACCAGACCTTAAAGTAGAGAAATTAGCAAGCATTATCCAGGAGGAATCAGTGTGAGTCTTCAAATGTGGAAAGAAACAGAAAATTAGTGTTAAAGTGATGCCATGAAAGAAAGACTCAAATAGACACTGCAGGCTTTGGAGGGGGCAATGAGCAGCCTCTAGAAGCTAGAGTACTTACCCCTAGTGCCTCCAGAAAGGAACACAGCCCTACTGACACTAATTTTGTCCCAGTGAGCCACATCTTGGATTTCTGACCTCCTCCAGAGTTGTAAAAGAATAAATTTGTGTTGCTTTAAGCCACTAGGTTTATGGTAACTTGTTGTACTAGCAATAGGAGGAACTGATAGAGTATGCTAAGGTGTATTGACTTGATAAATATGTAAATTTTCATGAACATAGAAAGAATTCAGGTGAAATAACAATGAATTAGGCTAGCCCTTTCCCAACATAATTGATGAAACATAATGATGTTTGTTGCAGAACTAAACACAGTATAATGAGAGAGACACCCTGCTTCTCCTCAGAAACCAGTATCTGAGCCGGTAAGAATTAGGCAGAAAACTGGATAAGGTGCACCCAGTTGGTGGTGAGGAGCAAAGCACTGGGCCCAGAGCAGTCAGTCGGGGCCAGTTCAGGACCAGAGGGTCTTTGATTTGATCATCACACTGCTGATTCTGAGATAGTGAGTGCAGGTTCTGGCCTTTCTCATAAAGAAAACAGATTCAAAGACTAAACTCAGGACCCTCACCCCAACCAAAAAACAAAACAAAACAAAAAACAGTGTTTCCTGACCATTTCCCTAAAAAAGGTTGAGCCATCCTAAAGGAATGAAGAAGCAGATTTTACCTAGAGAAATAATTTGGGTGCTAAAAGCTATGGGGACCGGGCCAAATTGGACTGCCCCTAGACAGACTCCAAGGTTGACTTTTCATCAGCTTTTCCCCTCATATAATATTAAAAATCATGCCCAGGGGCAGAGATTGAACTTGCCAGTGAGCCATGTTCTGTATGAGGAGCACGTTCTGCCGACTGTGCTTGCACATCCAAATTCCTGAACTTTTTCTCTACATGCTTAGATGTCCCACAACAACCTCAAAACTCTCCCCCCTCCACCTTTGGAGAGCTAGCTAGAGCAATCCCCCTCTGTGCTGCCTCCCTTGTGTTTGAGAATAAACCCCCACAAAGTCTTGTCCAAGGTAAATTTTGGGACTGATGCTAATTCTTCTAGCATAGAACTCAAGGGCCCTAAGATGACAGCATTTCTTCACAAAGGTGGGCAGAACAACAAATGGAGCCACTTGATTCATGGGTAAGTGTGAGTGATCAACAGATTTTAGGACTTGTAGGAGAAGAAATGCCTGGGGGTCAAGAATAGGAGTGAAATTAGAAAGGAAATTATGAATTTTCCAGAAAAGTAACTATAATTTTGTTGCTTAAAAAATCCCAAGTAGTCAAAGGTAGAAAGACTGTCATTTGACTTACATTTGAATTTGCCTCTTAGTGGATTAACAGAGGGGGGAAAAAACACAAAAGAAACCCTTGTTTTTAAAAAAGAGGCAGGGTAGAGGACGGTTAGCTGGTAACTCAAGAGCATCTCAAGGTGACAGAGTAACTTCAGTCCCAGGTCTGGTATCCACTTTGTCGGGAGACCAGTTTTGATAGTACAAAGTTGACCAGGCCCTAGAAGATGGACTTCCGCAATCAAACTTGAAGGAAACTGATAATAAAACGGGAATTAGATTAATGTGTTCAAAACCAGAGCACTTTATCCCTGGGTCTTCTGTTGAGAGCACTTCCTTCTCAGTCTCAAGGCAACTGATGTGCTTGGAAGCCCGAGTCTGTTTGATGCACAGAGAATAAGAGCAAAGGAGTTGGAGGACCTGAAGAATATTTCATTCAGTCATGAAAAAGGTTTATGAACCATCCTTGTTCGAAAACCTAACTTTTCAGTGAGCTGAACACTAATGTCACTTGAAATACTTTTTCTCTCACTTTCTTGGACTTGTGCTAACCTGGAATGATAATGTCAAATTTTAGTATTTAAATCATTTTTATGAGCTTCATGTGAACCATATTTAAATGCAAAGTTATGAAAAATGGTTTAAAATATAAAAAATGTATTTTATTTGTTTCATACATTATTTTTAGTTTTGTTTCTGTCTTAAGGATGAAACCTGGTCACCTGGCATTTGAGGGCTAACTGCCTTCATTAGGAATCCAATTATAAGTAATACTTAATGTTGAATTTCTGAACGTAGTCTCACCCCACTTCCCAGACACACGGTTATTTTATCTATTATTAGTTTCCTTTTCAGTTTTGACATCAGTGACATAGCCTAGACATACCTCACTCTAGCCATCTATATTCTAGCATTAAAAAAAAAGAAAACAAACAAAACTTTTTTGATTAATCCTTAGGGAATGTAGATACAAAAATCGCCAAGTTAAAAGAGCAGAGTAAAACTAAAACTAAAGATTTCCATAACAACTATTTTTCAAAGGTCATCTCTTCTTAACACTTTCTAAGAATGATAAAATACTCATCATAGAAGGAAAGTTGGAGTCATAGGTAATCACTGATAAATGTTAGTGAGTGTAGTCAAGACCACAAAGGAAATGTAAGAATATCACCAAAACAGCAGCCATTGTTATCTTCAAAAAAAGAGTAGTTTGAACTGGTGCAGTCACTATGGAAAATAGTATGGAGATTCCTCAAAAAATTATGAACAGAACTACCACATGACCCAGCTATTCTACTTCTGGGTATTTATCCAAAGAATACAAAACAATTCTTTCACTCCTATGTTCATTAAAATATTATTTACAATAGCCAAGGTATGGATAGAAACTAAGAGGCCATTGATAGATGAAAGGATGAAGAAGATGTGGTATATTTATACAATGGAATACAACTCAGCCATAAAAGAGAATGAAATCTTGCCATTTGCAACAACATGAGTTGACCTTGATGGTATTATGTGAAGTGAGATAAGTCATATGTGGAAAGATAAATACTATGTGATATCACTCATATGTAGAATCTAAAAACAAACAAACCACGAAAAACTGAACAGACAAAATGAAACAAAAACAAACCCAAGGATACAAAGAACAGACTAGTAGGTACCAGAGGAGAAAGAGGCTGGGGTTAAGCAAAATGGGTAAAGGGTGTCAGCTCTATGGTGACGGTAACTAGACTTGCAGTGGTGATCACTTTGTAGTGTACATAGATGTTGAATTATAAAGCTGTAGGCCAGAAAATTATATATTAAGAATGAGAGAGAGAGTAGTGTAAGTGAATATGTGCATGTGGAGTTGGGACAGGATTTCATTATAAAAGCTATCCAGGTCTCTGGGTGAAATGTTCATGAAATTAAAAATAACAACAAAAGTGTGTGGAAATTTCCAACAGAGATACCTACAACTTAGTTATTACTGGCCTCCTCTGATTTAACCTCTTATCTATAGAATATGTGAGCCATGTGTACTGAAAGAGACACTTATAAGTGAATATTACTTCACATGGGTTCGGTGGAGAATAAACATGTTAGAATAAGGATTTCAAGCCTTTGGATTTTCTGTCATTACTTTAAAAATTCTAATCTAAAATCACACTTGTTTTATTTACCCATGTCTTCACTGAAAAAGACTGTGTGAACTTACTGCAGAACCTGCCAAGATGGTACGAGGTGGTCGCTGTCTATGAAGAGCCCTTACTCTGTGAGGGGGACAGTCATGCCCAATTTTTCATATGATGAAGCAAAGGAGGATTCCGAATTCAAGTTCATATAGTGTTCTTGTTTTTATCCGCTCTTGACTTTGGACTTCCCTAAGTATTCCTGTTCATAGAGGCTGCATTTTATGACTCTTTCAGCAATAATCCACTTTTATTAAACTGGAGCCCCTTTAGTGTGGCAGTAAAGTGTGGGGGAAGAGAAACATCATATAATCTTCTGATTAAGTTGCAGTCACGTGGCACGCCTGGTTCTGAGGTTGCGACCTCCACAAGCATTTCTCCAGTGCTGCCCCTTCTTCGCCTTCAGCCCCCACTCCCTTCTCTGGCTGCAGTATTGCCCAATGGCTTCCTTGACATCCTGATGCCAGATGCCTCTGCTTTCCTGCTTCTTCACTGAGATGGGAAGGCTGAAAGGACTTCCCTCCCTTCAGCTGGGATAAAGTTCCGGAACTGGGCTCTGGAAAAGTCCTTTCACCTGGAAAGTGGGCTTTTATTAGGGAGAAAGCTCTGAGGTATTTCACAGTGGCTACTCTTCCTATTTCCTGCCAGAGCCACCAGGGGATCTTTCTCAGACTTTCACCATAAAAACCTGGTAGGATCCTGAAAGGAAAGCCCACACACGTGTGGGGCCCCTAAGGCTGTGGCTCTCAGGAGTTTCTCACCCTCACACTAGTCCCCACCCAGGCTAGTGGAATTCACCAAAATTACCACTTATGTATTCCCAGCAGTTTGTGGCTCTAACAGCTTCTATTCCAGGTAAGCATATCTTGTCTCAATTCCAGGTAAGCATCTCTCTGGATTTACTTATCTCACTAGATTTTGGGCGGCAGTTTGCCCATGAACTAGTTCTCTGATGGGTCCAAAACACCAGTTTTTTCTTGTGCAAAGATAAGAGTTACGACCTCCAAGCTCTTTACATGTTCTGGCCGAAACTAGAAACCACAGCTCAAAAATGAGTAAAGTATAAAGCTTTACTATTGTGATGTAATTTCTAACATTCCCATTTAGAGATGATTTATAAGAAAAATATTCTTGTTTTCATCTCTTTGAAGATGAAACATAAAATAGCAAAAATGTAAAAAATGCATCTGGAGCAAAACTCCTTAAATACAGGTAGAAAAATTATTTTGAACTTAAAAATTATGCACAACATTAATAAAATATCAGTAAAGATACAAACAGTTGCCCCTGCCCTGAAACCAGAGTCAGACAAATTAATTTAAACAATGATACAGAAAAAAAGACTAAATAAAAATATCCAAGAAAACCATGCAACAAAGGGAAGAAGTCTACAAAATAGTTAACATATTATAAAGTCTCTACAGTTTCAAAAATGTGATTACTACGTTTTTGAATAGGCCAATAGGACAAAATTTAAAGTTTACAAATCTCAAATTGGTGGAAAAGATTGCACTTTTAAAACACTATATTGGGACCAATGTATAACCATTTTTAAAAGATAAATATAGATCCTTAACTTGCTACTTACAAAATAATAAGTTCTGAATGCCCCAAAGATTTGAATATTAAAAATGAAACTATACAAGTATTAACAGGAACCATGATAAATTTCATTAAAACCTGGGAGAGTATAGAATTCTTCCTAAAATGACTCCAAGTCCAAAAGTAAAGACTAAAATATTGGAAAAATTTGGCCATATTAAAATAAAAACAGAATTTTATTAAAACATGAGCTAGAAAACCAAAGCAAAAGACAGACAGACTGTGAGACAAATGAAGTATGGAGAAGATAGAAAGGGCTAACATCCTTGATATTCTAAAAAGCTTTTAAAAATCAAAAAGAAAAAGAAAAAAACTCAAGGGGAAATGAGTAGATGCTATAAAAAGTGTTCATGGAAAAGTAAATATAATTGCGATTTAAATAACATGAAACTATGCTCAGCTTCAATCATAGAACAAGGGGAAAACTAACCAAGCATTTAGAGGCATTTATGGAAATATTGGTGATGTCTGAATAAGGTCTTAACATTAGTGGAAGAATAGTGAAATCCAAATAAAGTTTACTTTAGTTACTAGTGATGCACCTATGTTAATTTATCAACTAATGTACCATGGTTATGTAAGATGTGAATAAAGGTGGAAACTGGGGAATAAGTATTTGGAAAGTCCTGTATAATTTTTGCAGCATTTCTATGAATTTAGAACTCTTCCAGAAGAATAAGCTTATTAAAAATTAAATAAATCTTTAATAAAATTTAAAATGTTATAACATATTGGGTCCTAGCAAAATTAGCAATTGAAGATCAGAAAAGAAGCCCTTTACATGACTGCAGATGAAGAACGCTCTCGAACTGTGCAGTAGCAGCGCACACTAATGGAGGATTGCCAGGGTCTGGAGAATGGAAGAGGGGGGCAGGCTAACAGTGTCTTTTTCCAGTTGCAGGTTAAAGCCCCAGAGAAAAAGGAAACTTGTAGGACTCTAGTTAGTAATCACAAGCAAAGAGAGGAATGCTGGACATGGTGCATGAGGAGAGCATTTTCCTGACCAAAAGTTTTTAGCCACTTGCCAATGAGCTTAAGGAAAGCGTAGGAGTTATAAAAATCATTCTGGTTTCAACTCTACCAGCAATATGCTGACAGTGAGCAAGTCACTTCATTATTCTCATTCTTGATTCACTCAACTGTGGATTGAGATTCATCCATAGCTTTGATTCTATGATTTTACAAAGGCAGGTTTCTCGGTCCCTTTGGATATGTTGAATGAAGTTTTATATTTGACAGTGGCATAGAAAATTAAAATACATTGCAATGTAAAAAGGAAATAAAAGTAGTTTTTGTCAGTATATAAAGATTTAAATTCTCACTTCGGCAAGTCCTTCAATGTGGTAAGAGGTAATTTATCATACAATTGCAATGTAAATAAGTTCGACCATAGATACTTATGCCTTTAATTCCTAAAATATTCATCATACTTGCCATAATATTATCTGCAAGTATCATTCAGAAGCAGAGTGCTGGATGTGGAACTGCCCCATGAATGTGCGATCAGCAGGATCCAGATGGTGGGGGACCTACAGCCCAGTTTTTCAACAGATCAATTTTAAGGAAAAGCATGGGATTGATGAGGGACTTACTTAAAAAGACATTAAAGTCGTATTAAGTTTAAAATGGAAAAGATAAATATAATATCAAAGGATGCATATTGGGGTTATAAAGCTAAAAATGAAGTGATCATTATGAAATTTGGGATAATAGTTACCCATGGGAAGATGGACAATTTGTAATTGTGTAGGACGGTGGATGACCTTCTGAGTGGTTGGCAAAGTACTATTTTTTGACCTGAGTAGTGGTTACAAGGATGTTAGCACTTTAATAATTTTTCCAGCATACATTTGTTTTGTGTGTTTTTCAACTTTTCTCTATATTACAATATGTAATAAGATCTTCATGTGTCACTGGAAAAATGCTGTGTGCTACATTTAGAAAAATGAGTAAGATAATCATAGGAATGGAAGTATAGTGCTGAGAATTCAACCAATAATATTGTTAGTATCTTGATATGGTAGCAGTGATTTACCCTGGTGAGCATTTACTAGTGTATGTAAGTACTGAGTCACTATGCTGTACATCTGAAGCCAGTATAATATATCAACTATATTCCAATAAAAAACAAAAAAAGAAAAGTGAAAACAATGTATTTTGTCTTTAAATAAAAAAAGAATAAGAATCTTCCTATAGTCAGTGGCTACAATCAAGTAGAAAAGAAAAGAAAAACAGGTGACAAAATGAGTAACAGAAGCTTGCAATTCTCATTATGCAATTATATGTTGCGTACAGTGGAGCGCAGTGGATGGGGTGCTTAGTTTTGCCTCACTAAGTTATGAATAGCTCTGAAGAAGACATAATGTAATGCTTAAACTTAATATTTAAAATTAAACAATGTTTTCACGGACAAGAAGATGGAGTCATCTATAAAAAGAGGGCCAACTACTTTGTTAAAAATATTTTTAAAAAGGTAAAATCATGGCTCTCATACAAATGTAAAATAAATACTAAAGAATTTGTTTAACTCACAAGGTAATGAGGAAATCAGTAAGATGTTACAGGTTTTTCAAAAGAGAACTCAAAATGTACTTATTTTGGCCATCATAAGTTATTACAATAAATTTATGAATAGACACAAAATTTATAAAATCGCTTGTGCAATAATTGAATACATCTCCACAGGGTTAATCTGAACTTACATGAACAAGAAGCATGAGCATTACTATCAATGTTTGATAATTTATAGAATTGTAAAATACCTCAAAGACAATGAAAAGGGAAGACAACTCCAAAGAGTGAACTGGACAGGACTCTCGGTAATCCAGTCCCAATTTCAAAGTCTGATTATTTTTCCTGACAGTGTAAAGACTAGGTGCTGCAACACAGCATGACCTGTTCTAAGAATGTCAAGAACACTGCACAGCTAGGGTCAAAAAGGTAGAAGGGATGAGGCTGGAAACAGGACTGGAAAGATGGACGGGAACATTTCATGAAGCTAAGGGAAGACTTTTCTTTTGTTTGGCACTAAGAAATATACAAATAAATTTGGAGGGCCATGGTGGCCATTTCCTCTTCATTTTCTGTAGCTCATGTATAACTTAACACAGCAGTTGTGAGCTCAGTGGGAGAGTACAGCAAACTCCTTCAAATAAGGGCATTTCCTCAATGAAGACACTCCCTCTGATACACAGATGCTATCTGTCCTCATTTCCTTATAAATATTTTCAGTGATTGAGGTGAAGTCTCTCTATTGGGGCCCTTCCATGAAGGGTCAAGTGCAGCAATGCCCACAGTAAGCATGCTTTAATGTGGAACCATGCAAGTGTGCAAGAGCCTGCGTGTTCTACTGCTTCTCTGCCCGTGTTTCCTCAAGAAACCATATGCAGATTTTCACTGTGAATCTTAGCAATGTTTGTATCATTTTCCCCTTTGTATTTGATGTAGTCAATGAATTTGTTTTCTAGAAGTAGCAGTAATATTTTATTTTCAAATTAGCATAATCAGAATTTTGGAAGAACTAGTGTGATCCAGTATTTGCACTGTGTTACTATGTTGAAAAATAACCAAATTATTATAACTGACAATAGTTTGGGGATAATTATGAAGAGGGAAACTTAATTAGTTTTCTGGCATCTAAGTTCTTTTAGAATTCCCTTACTACTTGGTAAGTAGTAGAACATGGCTGTTTCCTAGATAAAATCAAACCCTCAGACTTTCAGGTAGAATTAGACAATTAGCCCTTTATTCAGAAAATATAGTTTGCCTATAGATTTATGTTTTCCATTCAATCCACAGAAACAATTTTATCTCCCCCTCATTTCAATTTATCTTTTTCTTACAATTTACCCATTGAAGAACTGGATGTAGTTTCCCCACAGTCCAGATCTCACCTACTGCAGATTTGTGGTGCAGTTCAGCATGTTCTTCTGTCCTCTGTCATTCCTGCTAATTGGCAGTTGGGTCCAGTGACTAGATCAAACTCAGATTTAATCTCTTTGGAAACATGTAAGTAGAGTATGGCAAGGCTATAGGAAGAATGTAATAGTCTGCTTATCCCTCTTTTTGTGATCTGAGCAGTCATTGAAGCTTAACACATAGCTAATCATTTGTTGTTGGTTTAGAAGTTGAAACTTTAATACTATTATTCCATTATTTAATTTGTTAGGATATTTGAAAGATATACTTTCTCTCATCTACTGTTCTGTTACCTACAGTAGAATAAATAGGAAAGGCAGGATAGCTGCTTAATTCTTCCTTTTATTAACCATTTTCATGACAATGGGTTAATTTCTATAATCCTCTGGAGGTAGGCATTTCTTTTTAAATATCACTATGAACCCATAGTTTGATCTGTTCAATCCATTCTAATGATTAAAATTTGAATCAAATGGTATCATTTTAGTTAGTAGAAGACTAGCAGAGTCGGCTCTTGAATAATTATAAATTGGCTCCATTAGTCTTTAACAGCTTCCTTTCTAACCAGATATAACCAGATCTACCAGGCTCATCTAGTACAGTTCCTGTTCAGACCTCAGCAATGTCTCCACTTTTAAATTGAGATTGACTTTATTAAGGAATAACATTTCAAGACCTCAATCTGGGTCTCATTGCCAATGCACTAGTCACTGTATCCATGTCTGTGTAGTCGGAAAGAGGTAGGAAATATTTACAGGTAGGAAAAAATATATATCCTAGTTCCATCCAATATAAAAAGACTAGAGACAATCACCCACCCAGTAGCAACTTCCAGAGTTTATACTGATATTTGCAATCAAACTGCATGACTAAAGAGATTTTAATTAAACTCTTCCCTATTCCATCTATATGTCCGTTATTCCACACTAAGAATTCTGTTTCTGAAGGACACAGGGAAGGATAAATTAGAACATCCACTAATTATTTACTTTCAAAAATTATTCTCAGAATGCCAATACTAATGCTACCACCACTGTGATTATTAAAAGTAAATAAACTAAAGCAAAAAAGCTTTCTTGAATACTCATTCTAAAAGTGTAAGAAAACTAATTTCACATGAAAATAAGCAACAGGGATATATCAAATTCAATTCCATACAAAGTTATAATAAGAAAGTAAGAGAATAAGGAGCATAAATGTATAAATGCACATATTCACAAAAGATAACTCAAACCCAACCTCATTTTAATGGGCTTTGGTTTCTCTTAATATTAAGGAAAAGATGATAAGGATTCCAACTTTCAAATTAATATACTGAAGTTATAAATTAGAAGATAAGTTAGAATATAACACTTGGGAAAGGGTTGCTGAAAACTAATGTTATATTTATTGTATATATTATAAGTAGTCTATTATTGAAAAATTTAAGAAAGCTAATTGAACAGCTATGAATAATTTTAAAGTAATAATAGCAATGACAAAATTCAGTAAAGTAAAAGAATATATCTTTCAGGAAAAAGATGACCATCATAATGGAATAACGGACACAACACATTATTTTCCACTGAAAACAACTTAAAAACTGGATAAAGAGGTATAATACAATTGTTTTCAGAAACTGAAAATAGGTAACATACCCCTGTGATCCTTAATAGAACAGATGAATCAGGCCATGCAACTTCAACCACTTTCTTTAAAGACTTCAGTGCAGAAATGCAAGTCTCATTTAGAGACAGAGAAGTTTACAGGGTGCTCCTTAAAAAGGGCAAAAAGTACTGATTTATTTTGAGGAAATAATGTTCTTCATTTAGTGAGAGCAAGAGGACTAAAATTTGCAAGACAGAGTATAGAAAGTGCACAAGAAGTTTGCACAAACTCAGGGAATTTGACTTTGGCTGATAAGCAGCTCACACAGGATTGACTCCACGAGAACTGGCAAGGGGTACCCACTATAAGATATGCATGAACAATAGCCAGAGCTTGCACAGGACTGACGGACATTCAAGTTCTTAGTATCCAGAATATAAAAGCTTTAATAATCACTCTGGGAATTTATTAGAAGTTTTCACACCTTAGTAATTAATAATCTAGATGCACCATAACAGAGTTCAAATAAAAGACTTTAAAAACAGAGCTGATACTCAAATAACTGCTGGCTCAGACCCCATCATTGTTAGATAAAGACTAAAAAATTGCTATATTTAATATCATAAAATTAAAAATGTCCAGCACCCAATAAACAATCACTAGATATTTAAAGGAGCAAGAAAATATGCCATCATCGGGGGAAATATCAGTGTAAAAACAGATCCAGAATCACAGGGATTAATTTTCAGATAAGAACTTCAATATGGGTATTTAAAATATGTTCAAGTACTTTATAAAAGAGAACACAGTGAGAAGAAAAAAATGCAAATTATTAAAAAATGGAATTTCTGGAGCTGAAATAAAAAATTTATTAGATAACCTTAACAGATTAGGCACTGTAGAAGAAAAGATGAGTGAACATTGCTATGAAGACACCATCATGAACAGTGTCTGAGGAACAAACAGCACAGAGACTGAAGTAAATGGAGGTTTTCCTCAGTGACCAGCAGGACAATGTACGGGCGCACCTGTAATTAGTTTCTCAAGATGGGAGAACAAGAAGCAAAAAATGGGAAACTAGTACCTAAAAGTTTCCAACTTTGATGAAAACTGTAAGCCCACAAGTCCTAAAAGCTTGACAAATCCAAGTCAAATAAACACCTTTCGCATCTTAATCAAATTTTTATAAGTCAGAGAAAAAGAAAAGAATCTGGAAAGTAGCCACAGAAAAAAAGACACATTAGTGCTTAAGACCTATAGCATGAATTTCCAGACTTCTTTGCTGAAATAATGGAGGCCCGAAGACAAAAAATGCAACATTTTTAAAAGCACTGAAAGAAAAAAAAAAGGCAACAGTCACCCTAGAATTCTTTCCTATGAAAATATCCTTCAAACAGAAAATTTAAAAAAATTCAGAAAATCAAAGCTACAGACTATATTGCAAGTCTTTACAGTAAAGGAAACCAATACTGGATGAAAACTCAGGTCTGCACAGAGGAGTGGAGAAAGCCTGAAATGCCAGTCATGTAGGTAAACATAAAATACTGTTCCTTCTCATTAAAAAAACTTAAAAGATAATTGTGCCCAAAAGAATGATTCTTAGGTGAAGTCACGATGCAGAATTTTCCTTTTCTTCTTCTCCTGCTTCCACCTGTGTATGCATAGAGGAAATCCACCTATCTCTCAATTCTCTTTCAGGCCTTTAATGCAGTTTACTTATGTCCATATTTTCACAATATCTCTCTCCATAGTTGTATCAGCTTGTGTACAGCACAACTTGCACACAGTTTCAATAAATCTTATGATAAAAAGTTCAGTAAGTTTATGTCTTTCTCTCCTCTGGATATTGTAATTCAAAAAAGTCTTAAGGACCAGTTGATGTCCATGCTTCTCTGATATTCCCTTGTTTGCATTTACCTTTACAAAATTAAACCTCATATAAATAGAATAAATGCTAATAAATACTAGGGTACATCATAGGGAAAGTATAGTCTGCACTGTCAGCATCTGTTTCCAGCCAAACTTGTCATAAAAAAAGCCCTCATGTATGATATCTTAAACAGTTTTCAGCCAAGGTGAATTTAAAAACATGTTCAAAATAAAGTTACTTTGCATAATAACTAAAAATTTAATTTCACTTCTGCAAATGTTTTGAAGTCCTAGCTGGTATTCCTGACTTTCTTGAAATCAGTAGTTCAAGATGACTGAAAATAAAATAAATTTTCTTTTAGATTTGTTAACTTGTTTTGTAACATATACTCTTTTGGAGGAATTAAAGCTTTCGCTACTGGAGATCAGAGGCTCTTGGGCAGACTAAGGCATATTTCTTTTGGTGATCAAAGGTTCTGATAATTCTGGAGCTCTTTTACTGACGTCTGTATTTTCATAAGAATAAATCACTTAATTCTATCATTTTTGGTTTCTTCTGTAAAATGTAAGTTATGGGCCAGGTCAGTATTTCTTAATATTTAGATACCATGAAATGGGAAAGAAGTGAAGGCTGAACCAACTTGGAGTTACCATTTCTTTGTTAAAAAGGACATAAATAAACAAACTACCATCTCTAGCTAAAATATTTCATTGAAAAACATTTTAATAATTAAAAAGGCAGAAGGGCAAATTCAAAATAAGGAAAGACTTCATACTAAAAAATAAATATATACTTTAAGAAAAAAATTACCTAATTTCTTTCTCATTTTCATCATGGACTGGTACAAATTTCATAAATGTCTAAAGTCATTCCATAGACCTGTACTTAAAAGATTATGGAATGAAACACTTTCTATTGTCTCTTTCAGACTGTAAAACTCTATGACCTATATTCCTATTTCGATACTATATATTAAGCAAAAGTAATTAACATTATATACCACTATGTTGATTAAATGTATTTTACTGAATTCAATGTAATTAAAATAAGTAAAAATACATTTTTAAGAACATGGGGATATAACTCCTAATATTTGATATATTATTGCATCATGACACATTTTAACTCACACTAGACATATTAAAGAACTTTTCAGAAAACTAAGGAAATGACAGCGTCATTTGGGTCTATTAAAGCATCCTTCTGATTGCACAAACTAGAAAGAGAAGTTGCACTGTGGTAACACAAGTCTTTATCTCAGAGACCAAGAGTCATTTTGCAAATTTGTAGTATCATTTCCTTAAACAATGCAGGGCCAAACTGTACTTCTCTTCCTCAGTTCAACATTTTGCAGAAACAGAAACACAGCTCTTGGCTTTTTTCTTTTTTTAAGCATTGCTGACAGAGTGGAGACAAATTTTTATTCTACCATGTATAACTATGGAATAGCATTAACAAGTGAAAGATGTAGTAATTTAGACATTTCTTCATTTTAGAGAGAGAATATGGAAACATCATTGGTTTTCTTTTCTCAATTAAGTATGTGTGAATCAAAAGAAAAAACTTTTTTCAAGTTAATACATGGTTCAGGGAAAGAAGAAACAAGCAAAGAAGCCAAAATCAGGTAAAATCCTAATATTTAAATCATTATTATACTTTTAAAAACATGATTGGTGTTGAATATTTGTTAGCATGGGTTATTAAAATATCTGGTTGAAAATATGTTGCTTATGCTGTTACAATTGCAAAGAATCTTTTTATTTACTAGGAGTAAAGAACTTGTAAATCTAAAGTGTTTAGATTTTTTTTAAAGTGCAGCAATTTTAACCACACAGAAAAACCAGCAACAATCTTTACTGAAATATGATCTCAAAGACTTTACAGTCGCTGAAGGAAAAAACAAATATATTTCACTTACGCTATTCTAGGTCCTCCATAAACATAGTGTTTTAATGAATTCTTTAGCAATCCCATTGTGCATGCGTGGGGGTGGCGGGTGAGTGAGAAGGGGTGTTAAAGTAATTACCAGTCCCAAACTTTTTTGACAATGGGACAGACAGATTTTCATTGTGATCCAAATTGTCCTGAAGCAAATGCCTTTTCATTGCAGAGCTAAGGAAAAAAGAAACAGGCTAAGTCTTCTGGTTCAGAAACCTGAGTTTCACGAAGATACCCACTCCAGTAAATCTGGGCACTTGGCCAGAGAAACAAGGTGAATACCTTTTAATTGCTGGAGGGGGGCCGGGGAGGGGGAGATTTTGCTGGTTTTATCACTAAAGATAAGAAAGAGAAAATTCAGGATTTCTGTTTTTTTGAAAGTTACAAAGTAATTCACGGAAGGTTAGAGATCTCATTTTTAAAAACTAGGAAAACTCCATAAAATCAAACCATTTTAATAGCTTGAATTAAATAATCTTACAAAAATTTAAAGGTGTTCTTTTAAAATTACATACTTGTCCATTTTAAATGATGTATTTTATTCCTTATAAACTGATGAAATACTCATTAGTTTAAGAGTTTTCCCAATGTAATATTGTCATAGAGAAGAGCTATTCATCTCTTTCCTCAGTAATTTGAAAAAATGTCCTAGGTATAATAGCAGGTAAAGCACAAAAAGAGATGTTTTGTAATTTTTAGCTATTTCTTTCATTCAAACAGAAATGGAATAGCCTTATATATTAGTATTACCCAAATTCTTCCAAATATGAAATATGACCGAGAAAGTTCCAAGACAAATAAATATATTCAACTCCCTAAATTATCAACAGCTCTAAAATATTTGGGTTAAAATCTTTTATCCCGTTAAAACTTCATTAGTCAAACTTCCTGTGTTTTAAAAAAAAGTTGCTGCATATTGTGGTAAGAGCTTCAAGGAAATTGCAGTTAAAAAAAGGTTTGATGGAAAGATACTCTCAGTCTAGGTTCTTCTATTTACTTTAAGAAAAATAATTAACCTGATTTCTTTTTCTTTGCTTTTAACCTAACACATGATTATTTTTCCTTAAAAATAAGTCATACACTGATGAGAAAATAGTTTTTTAACACATTATTTCAATTTCCAAAAGAAAGTTGACCAATGCTTTTGAAATTTCCAATGTTATATACAACTTTCATTATGTAATAATGAAAGGAGAAACTCTGTGAAGTATGACTGAAAAGAACAGTATTATAGTTTATGTTCAAGCAGATTCATAAAGAGACTTTCTACCTACTCCATTATAAAACATTTTGTTTCTTGAACAGAGCCTCCCCTGAAGAAGCAGTGGTATGGGGTGAATCATTTGACAAACTACTTTCCCATAAAGGTTAGTGGTATTTTCCCAAAATACTTTATTCTTTACTGGAAAATTATACAAACTATGCATATACCTACACAAAAGAGGCTGTCATAAAAATTTAGTCTGATTGATAATTTATGGCAATCTGTATCTAATCAACAGAAATAGCTAAGAATAGAGTGGTCAACTAATAGAAATATATTTTTTAATATTTTCATCTTATTAAGAATTGCTTAGTGTGGTTAAAATAATATTTCTATGTGCTATGATTAACATTTTAAATTAAATTTTTTTGAATAGAAGCCTTGCTTTTATTAAAGCCCACATTATCCACGCTATTTTTATTAAGTGATCTCAAATTGAAAGTAGAGATAAAATGATAGACATGCAGGAAACCTTCATGAAAAGAGGTTCTTTTTAATTTTCTAAATGCTTCATCTTCATATCAATCACATATTTTTAAAGCAGAATTTGTAGAAGAGTTGAGAATCAGGTGGGTATTTAAGGTGGAGCTTTGTAGATGCGGAAAGTGAGGACAAATACTTGAGTTCCCATTTAACTGTCCAGCTCCATGATAAAGCGTGGTTAGACACAGGCTTCCTGGTCGTTGAGCTATTTCAGTCTTTATTGAGTCCGTGATTTCTTTCAGGTAGCAAAACTGACAGGTTTAACTGAGTAGGCAGTGAGTCTCGGTAACCACGGGATTCATTATTTTCCACACTGAGCCGAGCAGGGTCTGCTTAAGAAGCAATACTTTATCATTACCAAATACCCACACACTTCCTCAAGCCCACAGCTTTTATTTGTATTTCAAATGTTTCCTGTGCCCTACCACATTGTTTTTCTAAACACAAACCCTTCCTAGCTCTTCCTCAGACCATTCCAAGATGAGGCTAGCCAGACTTTCAAATAACTGGTACTCTAATGCTGTTTACAACACTGTCAGGTGGGTTCACACTCTAAGGTCTACTGAAAGAGGGGCTCGCGTTGCTAAGACAGCTGGGAATGCAATATTTGTAATTCAACCTCAAGTACTGTGCTCCATTTGTTGAAACACCGTCTTATCTTTCTTCTCATTATCTGTGTTTTTCTACTTCTTAATTGCCCATCTCTCTGACAGGTCTTGGCAACCAGTTAAGGCTCCTCTGAATTTACTGACCTAAGAATTCTATTTCTGCAGACTATCCCTGGGTTCTCTCCTCCTTCCGTTGGTTGTAAATTCTACCTCTAAATTGTAATATTCACTTAAAGAAAGAAAAGCTATAGGAAGAGAAATCAAAGCTTAATTTAGCCAAGGACATAATCAATGAAAATGGAAAGCAGTGGTTAAAAAAAAAGGAAGTTTGTGCTGAAAAACCGTAACATTCTTCTCCTTCCTTCTTTCACTTTAGTACTCTATCACTTCCTATTGCGAAGAAGACTAACAGCTTTTCTCAACTACTCACCTTTCTTCATTCTCCATATCCAATCCTTTCTTAACTGTTATTAAAATTCTTGCCAAATATATGTCAGATCTGTCCATCCTCACTATCTTGATTCAGGTGTTTGTCAGTTTTTAAGACTAACTATGACAGCCTGTGTAAAACTTTCCTTCACAATCCATGCCCCCCAAATTTGGTTCTTTTTAAAAATCTATTAATTTCCAACATTTTGGCTCATTGCATGAAGCCTGTTAGTCCCTTCACTAGTCAGAGCAAAAATAAAAAAGAGTAGTGGAATTCCTTTATTTATTTATTTGGGATTTGACTCTTATAAGGAAGCAGATGTCTTTTCATCTGTGGATCCTCAAACTCAACACATCACCTGGCAAATAGATTTTTTTTAAACCAAATTTTTTTTATTGAAGTACAGTTGATACATAATTTTATATTGGTTTCAAGCAACACAGTGGTTCAACAATTATCTATATTACAAAGCCTCACCCCAACTAGTGCAGTTACTATCTGTCAGCATAGGAAGATGTCACAGAATCATTGGCTGTATTCCATGTTGTACTACCATCCCTGTGTCACCTGGTAAATATTAAGTGCTCAGATATCATAATCAAATTAGTTGCTACGAAAAAAATTAATTCCTTTGAGATTTGAGTTCTGGTTCTCTTTGGCAATGTAATGATTATATAATCTTAGTTAATTTTCCTAAGCACTCTGACTTTTAGCTTCCTCAGTTACAAATGGAAATTAATAATCCTTTTAGCTCCAATAGAAATCAATGTGTGTCAAGATTAAATGAGATGATGAATAAGAAAGCAGTAACTGTTTGGCACTACACAATGTAAATGGTTACTGCCATTATGAAAAATAATAATTACCAACAATAAATTTAATAATATTTCTCTGTTTTTCAGTCTACTCCCAATTGGAAAATACCACTTAGAAGGTTAAATCTCAAATACAAATATATAAGCTGGATTTATTTCTTTAGCTTAATATATGAGTATTTAATAATTTCACTATACTCTCACAACCCACCCAGAAAGAAGAGAGGTTTAGCAAGGGAAATTAGTGTAGAAAATCCTTCCTTGAAATTTTGTAATCATTCTGTTTTACAAATAGTGAAAACCAAATGGAAAAAATTTATTCTGCTCTTATGTCTCCTTTCTCTACTGGTAGAGATATTTAAAACCTGTATAACAGCAGCAATTTGAATCAAGAGGGGAAAACACAAATAAGACTAAATCAGCACAGACCCATTTGGACATTATTATCATCACTCATAATCAAAGCACTAATTAAATTATGTTTAATTCACAAAAAATTGTGTTACTAGTATTCTTTTAACAAATCCCCTTAACACAATTATTTTAAATGGCACAATCATTATATTAAATTATAAAGTTTAAAATCAGGTAAATAAAAAGCTCTTGGTTGCAATGATTAATTCAGTTCATTTTTATTGAACGACTCTAGGCAAAAATAGAAAAGGGAAGATCTTATATCTGTGTGTGCACATACACACACTTTGAGAAAGATCTTGCTCTATCAGATTTTATAGAGATCAAATATCAAAGTTTTAAATATCAAGAAACTTGGTTAAATACCAAAGTTTCTCAAATTTCTATATGTCATGTCTATATAAAGGGAAGAGAAATTATATTAAATTTTATGAAATGGAACATGGAGTAATAAATCAAACAAAAAATAATAGAAATTTGAGTATTCAATTTGACAAAAATGGCTGATATTACAACCACTGTAGGCTGGTTATTATAGAATGGAGCCACAGAGTAGATGGTTCTTACTCTAGATTCTAGGGATTCGATCAAAATTCACTAGCTAGACAAGGAGATAAAGAGACTATCCAAGCAGAAAGCCAGCGTAGACTTGGGGCATTAATCAGTACAATTTATTTAGAGGACTAAAAAGAAAATAATTCTTTACTGAGAAATATAACTTGAAAAGGACAACTGGCATAGGGTGACAGAGAAGAGACAGGTAAGGCTGAAACAGAAAAGGCCTGGTGTTTGCTCTGTCCTACAGAAATCATAGAAACCTAGGAGTGTTTTAATAATTACACTATTTTATTAAGACTTAATTATTAAAATGTAATTTAACAAAATCACTAATCTGAAAAGATACATGCACTCTTATGTTTATTGCAGCATTATTTACAATAGCTGAAATATATAAACAATCTAAATGTCCATCAATATATAAACATTGTAACTCCAGGGGGAAAACATTCTCCCAGCCTGGGCAAATTTCCTTTGAAACCAAAATAAGTCAAAGGGAGAAATAAAGTGGAAGAAAGCCGTCTATTGCCTACAAGCAGTCATCCACTTCTTCTCACCCATGTCTCTTGCGACCCAGCTGCAAAAAGTGACCCCACCCAACCTCTCCAGTCCTATATACCTTTGCTTCCACTTGTAATCACCTATTGATATGGAGATGGACTACGTCTCTCCACCCCTTGGGAACACTTATTAATATGGAGATGCACTAAGGCCAGGAAAGAGATTCCAAAAATATTGCAATTATACCCACAAATGGATAAAGATTTGGTACACGTATGCCATGGAATATTTCTTCATCATAAAAAAGAATGAAATCTTGACATTTGTGGCAACATGATGGACCTAAAGGGTATCATGTTAAATGAAATAAGCCAGGCAGACAAAGACAAATATATAATTTCACTTTCATGTGGATTCTAAAAACAAAACAAATGAATACACAAAACTGAAATAGATGCATAAACATAGAGAACACACCAGTAATTGCCGTAGAGGTAGGTGAAATAGGTGAAGGGAAAAAATTAGTGAGAATGTTTGATTTCTTGATCTGGGTGATGATTACATGAGTATATACAAATGTCAAAATTTTTAAACTGCATACTAGGTTATAAAAAAATGTAGGTTACCCTCTTAAAATTAAAAAAACACATAGCAGATAAAATCTAAAGAAATCTAAATGAAGTATGGACTTTAATAATACATTAATATTTGTGCATTAATTATGACATATATATATTACCAATGTAATATGATAAAAGTAGGAGCAAACTGGATATGACATGTATGGAAACAGTCTTATCTTTATAAGTTTTCCATAAGTCAAAATCTATTCTAAAAGAAAATGTTTAGTTAAATAAATGAACTACGAAAATGTTAATTAGTAAATTTTAGCACAATGATCCATCAATAATTTAACTTCTGTTCCTCATTTGTTTTATGCAGACATTATGATAATTTTTTTCTGTCATCCCTGTTTATTGTCTGAAATTTCAAAAAGTAATCAGAAAAATATATAATTTAACTACATATATATATAAATCAGTATTTCTAAATGCTCTTTAACAAAAGCAAAAAGAATGAAGAAATCAGAAGCCAGTATCAGACTTTATCTGGCATTCATAATTATCAATTTTGAAGTTAGTCATCAATCTCACTGATTGACTTTATGAAAATAAATGTTATCCATATGAAGTTAGCAAATCACTTTTCAATAAAATTATATATGTATGTATATTATGTTCACACATACCTGTGTGTGTAACACATCTTTGAAAGCAAAATGATGCTGCCAAATAACATTTAACATTGTCTGAAACTTAACATTGTCTGAAACTAATTGTCTACATAGTTTAAAAAGCACTATAGGACTTGCAATGTATCATGTACGCTTCAGAAAATCATTAAAAGAAATTATATAGATGTGCAAGATTTCAGCAGAGAAGAAAAACTAATTCCTGAGCACACAAAAAGGCAAGAGAAAGGTAGAATTGTGTGCATATAATAAGGACAACCTACAGGGCTATAACAAATACAAAAGCGACCCTCAAGATAAAGGCTATTTTGGAAAGAAAATGGATGAAGTTGGTGACTGATTGAATGTATAAATGTGTCATAAAGAGGGGACAGTGAAGAAATAGGAAATGAAGTCAAAGGATGAACCAAAGATCTCTAGATTATTAATTAGAAGATGATAGTGCCTTTTATGGATGAGAAATAGAGGAGAGAGAACAAGATAGGTGAAAAGATAACAGGTTAGCTGCTGGTAAACTTTACCAGTTTTGTAGGATCTTATAGACACACACCTAGAATATGGAAGATTGATTGATTATGGATAGAGATTTCTAACACAATTGATAACTGAAGATTTGTAAGAGAGTGGTATTCCTATGAAGAGTGTCTCTGTCAAAAAGAAAATCTCCCAACTACTACATAAATGTTTATTTCTCTGTCCACCCTTTTTCCCAGATATTGCGAATAATTCCAATATTTTAACATTTTTATTAATGACTATTTGCTTGAACATTTTACACCTGTAATTGCCATTCTATTAAGCTTAATTTTGAGAATAAATCATAATGGATAAGATATAAGTAGAATATGTAAGTCATTGTGCCTCCATGATTTAAAAATATAAACTGATTATGCTGTGAAAAATACTTGTTATTGACTATGAGCAAAGGTGCAAGGAAATGTTTACTTCTGTTTTGGGGAAGGAAGTGAGTACTTCTTACACTTTTCACCTTGTGGCTTTTCAAGTTGCCCTTCCCAATTTTTAAACTACCTATTTTCTGTGTATGTATTTCAGTATTCTGTAAGGTTCAATTTCTGAATCAGGCTGTCCCATAACAAACATGAATTTCTTAATCTAAAGAATAAAAATACATAAAACACAGTCTAGAATATAAATGGATCACATTAATAAATCACTATTGCAAAAATAACTACAATATTCTGTGGCAGGTCAAGAGCTATGAACCCAAATATTAAAGGAGAAACAATACAACCTAGTACTTAGGATATTATAACGTACTTAAGTTTCCAACTTCAGTGTTTCTAGAATTTTTGTTTCATTTGGTTTCTTGGCATCAGAAAAATACTCCAACAGATGCCAGAGGTTCAATTTAGAAACATGCAATTACAAGCATTTCATATTTGTATGGCACATTGAGCCAGCTTCTTCTAGTGTGAATTCTAATCCCAGGTTCTATCAAGCACTTGGGCAGCTGCATTCCCCACTGCCTGCCTTCTAAAGGGCTGTTAGTAGTTACTGCCTTGGTGTGAGAAATAGTTCTATTGTTTGGACTTAATGCAGCTGCCCAAAGTAAGAGAAACAGGAAGTAACTAAGGTGCTGGGATAATCTTACAGAACATTGCATATTACTTCTTTTAAAAGTAATTTTCTTGAAGTTTAAAATAAATGAACTGCTTTCTCTTTCAGCATTAATTTATTGTATCAATATTTATATTACGTCAACAAAGTCCATTCACTTTTATAAAGTCATCATGGGCACTCTAAGCATATAGCACTTTTCCTGATACTAGGAATCTGCAATTGCCCTTCCTCAATCCTTCCTCAATGGGCCTGTTTTGCCCATTAACCTTCATATTCCTTAACAGTGGGGCTTTGTAATTTTATGGCAGTTTAGTGATAAAAATTTTATAATTTTAAACAAAATAAAACTGGGTTCAAACCCCTGCCCTGTCTTTCACTAGCTGTAAATTTAGGGCAACTTAACTCTCTGAACTTCAATTTATTCATGTGTAAAAATGCTTATGCATGACATATGGATACAATAAACCAAAATAAAATAAGCTTTCCCCTTCACTGGGGTCAGTCTAACTTAACTCAGAACCCCAGTAAAGCATTTATTTAGTTTCCTCTTTCCAAACTAGATCTGACCTGAATCGACAGTACTCCCATTGCAAGGTAGCAGGCATTATTTTTACTCTAAAACATACATTTTTAGGTATTTGGGGAAAATTTCTCTAACAGAATGCTGCAAAGAATCATTACCCATTTATATTTCCCTTCTACATTCTGAGAAAAGCATACTACTCAGCATGAGAAATAAATCTTGATAATCAAACACTAAATGAGCTAGAGAAGTAAGAGTGTTTAAATATCAACCACATTGATCATTCCTGCTTTTTGTCAGTGATTAGAATTTGTTGACTCATTCAGGAGCCACTTAGCACTAAGGCCTTGTTAAGAGGGTTCTGTTTGACTAGGAATTATCTTACTAGCATCTAATGACTGCAGACAAGTTCTGAGTTGCTCTTAGTCTTCAGATGCTTTCTCAAATTCTTGCTGAGCCTGACCTTTGTTTGCCTTCCTGGTTTCCTCGCTAATATTTAACCACTAACTTCTGGTGCTCAGGGTCAGTTTACTGCAGAAAGGAAATGGCAGAATCGCCCCTGTGGGAATGAAACTGCCAGAGGAATGAGCAGTGGGATAGAAAAGACCCACATGGTTCTTGGTCACACAGTGGTTGCAGTCATCCCATACTCTGTTCTTAGGAAACACCTGTAAGTAGTCATGTCATTTTCTGACTACTGATTTGAACGTTAAGTTCTTGGATCTCTAATGCATTCAAAAGATTGCTTTACTACTTTAAAGAAAAACGATGCTTCATGAAAGATAAGTTCTGTATGTGGGAGAAATATGTAGTGATAAGAAAAGCATAATTTGAGGATTGTTATCAGTTTTCTATCGCTGCTGTAACAAATTACCACAACTTTGTGGCTTTAAACAACACAAATCTATTATTCTGTAGGTCAGAAGTGCAGTAGGAGTCTCAAAGGAAAAAAAATCAAGGTGTTGGCAGGCTCTTGCTCTTTCTGGAGGGTGTAGGGGAGGATTCATTTTATGCTTGTTTGTGTTTTTGGCAGAATTTAGTTCTTTGCAGTTTTGGACCAAAGTCTCCATTCTCTTGTTGGCTCTAACTTGAGGGTCATTCCCACCTTCTAGAAGCCTCCACATTCTTTGGCTCATGGCAATCTTCTTGCATCTTCAAAGTCAGCAACAGCACCTTATGCTGCATCTCTGACCCACTCTTCAGACTGCCTCTTCCACTTCTCAGGACTCATGTGGATAACCCGGCATAATCACCCATCTCACTGTCCTTAACCATAATTGCACCTGCCAAGTTCCTTTTCCTTGTAAGGTGACACATTCATAGGTTCTGGGGATTAAGCACGGGCATCTTTGGAGGGCTGTTATTCTGCCTACCACAGGAAATATTGTTTTCCTGTGAAAGATACACTTCTACAATTTGTTTGCTTCTTTTGAAAAGTGAGATCTGGAGCAGCTGAACTTACCGGAAACTCAGTTTCCTCATCAATAAAAATGAACATAGGCCATATTCCAGGCATCTGTTGGAAAGATTGTGTAATGCATATAAACAGCACTTAGCCATCACAACCTCTAAACATGTTATAAATGCAAAACGTCTTAGTTATTGCCATAATTCTACCAATAGAGATTCATTCTTCTGTATAAGCGCTAACCATGAGGAACAGTTCCAGAGAGCAGTGAACATAAGAAATGAATATAAGTGAAAATGAGTTAAGTAAAGAACACTATCACTTTATTGCACAACTTTTTTTCCAGCCATAATGCTAAAATTGTTGCTTCTCCTTTTATAAATTGCTGTATTTACACCTTTGATAGTTTGCTCAGAATCTTTGCATTTGTGATCACGGTGGATGTTGGTCTGTAATTTTCTTCCCTTTATTTTTTTTTCTTAAACTTTATTATAGGGTGCATTATATATATGTACATATACATGTCAAGTTTTGGTATTAGAGTTACCCTAGCCTCTTAAAATAAGATGGAAAGTATTCATCCTTCTGATGTTTTCTGTAAAAAGTTGTATAAGATTAGAATAATTTTCTTAAATATTTGATGACATTCACTAGATCTGGGCTCAAAGATTGTTTTCATGGAGGGGAAGGTATTTTTATTATAAAATGTATTTATTAATTGAATTGGGGCTATCAGATTTCCCACTTTGGTGTAAGGCTTTTTTCTTAAACAGTTTCTCCATTTTATTTAAATTATGTTTATTGGCATAAAGTCATTCACAATTTTTCCTTATTATCTTTGTAATATCTGTAAGATCTGTGGTAATATCCCTAATTTGCTTCCCACTATGAAACACGCTTGCTAGGCATTCTGTTTTATTAATGTTTTCAAAGAACCAACTTTTGGATTTGTTAATTTTCTCAACAGTTTGTTTTCTTTTATATAGACTTCTGCCCTGTTTTTATTTTATTTTATTGCCCTTCTACACTGTGCTTATGTTTTCAAGCTTCTTAAAATGGAAACAGATCTTGATTTTTGCATTCTTCCTTTTTCACTAGATAGTTTTTATGCAATAAATTTCCCTCTCAATACTGTTCAAACTATCCCACAAATTTTGATGTGCTGTATTTTCATTACAATTCAATTGTAAATATTTTCTCATTTCTCTTATGATTCCTTCTTTGACCTATGACATATGTATGTTGTTTTATTTCCAAATATTTGGGGACTTTATAGTTACATTACTAGTGTTGATTTTTTATTAGACATTTGTGGACAAAGACACACTCTATAAGGTGTCAATCTTTTGAGGCTTACTTAGATTCCTTTCACATCCTAGCACGTGTTCCAGCTTGGGTGACCTTCCTGTGCACTTGAAAAGATGTGCTGGGTAGACTGTTTTGTGATTGTCAGTTAGGTCAGTTGGGTTAATAATGTTATGCCTTATATATTATCACTGATATTTTACTTGCTCTGTAAATTTATGAATGAACAGAATGAAAATCTACAACTATAATTTTGAAATTTTTTCTACTTCTTTCAGTTTTGTCAGTTTGCTTCGTGTATTTTAAAGCTCTACAATTAAGTCCACATAAAGTTAGGATTGTTATTTACTAGTAATGGTGACCATTTTATAATTGTGAATGGAAATACTCTTTATTTTTGAAGTCACTTTGTCAGCCGCATTAGATTTCCTATGCTTAACTCTTGTGTTGTATGTCATATTTCACCTTTCTTTTACTTTATTTTTAATATTTGTCTTTGGTAGCAAATATATAGTCTAGTTTTAACTTTCAATGAAGTCTGACTTTTAATTGGAGTGTTTATTTAGTCCATTTAAATGAAATGTCATCATTGAAACAGTTGGCCTCTATAGCTACTATCTGTTTATTCTGTTTGTCTCATAATTTTGTTGTTGTTACTCTTTTTCTCCCTTTCTGTCTTTTTCAGATTAAATAATTTCTATCTACCTTCCAGTCTACTTGCCCTTCTGCAGTCTTTAATCTGTTGTTTTGCCCAGCCAATGCAGTTTTTACTTCAGTTCTGGATTTTCCATTTGATTGTTTCTATAGTTTCAGTTTTTCTGCTGACTTTTTGCATCTATTCACTCATAATGTGTTTTTTTACATTCTTTCCCATATTAATAGAAGCTTTTTTAACATCTTTGTATACTATTTCCAACACTTTGAATTCCTTATGGTCAGTTTCTTTTGACTGCTTAGGTTATTGATAATGGGTCACATTAGGCATTTCTTTGCATGTCTAATAAGTTTTTATTGTTTGTGAATATGATGGAATATGTAGGAGTCTAGATCCTGTTGTCTTCCTTTAAACAGTGTTGGGTTATTTTTCTGGCAGTCAGTTAAATCACTAATGGATGCTCATGATTCTTTCTAGCTAGTTTGATCCTTCTAAATCAATCTCTTTCTGATTTGTCTCAGAACTAGGACAAGGGCCTTGACTTAAAGCATAGTATTCATAGCAAAAACATAGCCTTTGTTAAATCTCTCTCCAAAGCCTCCCAGACATAGGTCAATTCTCATGTTTCTATTTTCCTCTTAGCCCCACTTTGAGATTTTGCTTCCTTTTACTCTGTCATGACCTTCCTCTTATTTATAGCTTAGTAGTAATATTTCTAATTAAGTTCTGCATATTATAGATCAAATCAAGGACTTTGTCTACCTTATAGTGCTGGATCTCCAATACCTTAGAAGAATGTCTGGGACAGTTAGTGCTCAATACTTTTTTTCAATAAATTAATGAATTGCTCAATAGAGAGTTCAGGATTAAAGCAAACTTAATTTAATAAGATAGTTGACCAAAGTTAGGAATGTAATGTAGAATTAGGAATATGATTGAATAGCCCACAAATGATATCCAAGTGTACCTCTAGGAAAGTTTGTCAGCTTGTCTGAAGCCATGTAGACTGGCATTTACCACAAACTCAAACCTTGCAGGTTGTAAATACTCATATCCTCAATCTTGTTAGTGTGCCAAGAGGGACTCAGCTGTCAGTAGAAGGCTCACAGTGGCAGAACTCATGAGGCCATCTTCAAAGTTAATAACGATTCAGAAATGAAACTCACTGGTAACTTTCCTTTTCTGTTTGCTCAAAGAAACAAAAGCATAATAAAACTTTGACAAGCTTGAAATTAGGACATTAATTAAGTGTTTAATGACATCAGGTTAAGATAAGGATTCATTTCTTTAATGGATTAGTATATTATTAATTTAATATACTTGTGTGACATGTATTTATAAAAGGACAAGATTTTGCTGGTTTTTATTTGTTTATTGCCTTTTTTATGCTTACTACTCTAACAATTTTTTTTGTAAATATTATAGAACTAATGTTTCATTAAAAACATGAAACATTTCCTGGAACTTTTAATGAAGCTTTGTATTTTTTCTCATGAAGTTACTTATATATTGATTATCTCTTTCAGTTAGTAATTATTGAGTGACTTCTTCATGTTGGAAGTTTGCTGACAAATTAGACAAGGGTCTTCGTCTCATAGACCTTACAGTGCAGCATGAGAGACAGAAGTAAATAAGCAGCTTCTGCCCAATGTTTTGAGTGCTTGGAGCTTAGAGTATAAAAAAGACAGTAGTAAGAGATGAAAGGCACTATTGGAAAATTTTAAAGAATGATAAAACAATATGAAATCTGTACCAGAGAAAGATATTACTGACTGAAATGTGGATAATAAACTAGAAGGATGTGTGAGAAGCAAGGGAAGCCCAGAGTCAGTCACCAATTAGATGTTTGATATGATTATCTATGTGAAAGATAATCCTGGTCCCAATAAAAATATTTCCAGATTACATAACAATATAAGGACAGATTTATGATATATAAAAGAGGTGAAGTCAACAAGATTTGATTATCAGTTAGATGTGGAGTAAGAGGGAAATTGGGAGTCCCTGAGGATGCCAGGGTTGTGGTTTAAGTTGTTGAATGGGTGGTATCATTGAATAAGAATCATTTCTAGGAAAGTTTTGGCTGAGGACATTGAATTCAGCTGTATTATGATTATTTTGGTGGGAAATTCGACGGAGAAGTTTACCACATGTTGGTTAATATGAGGTTGGGGTTCAGGAGAGATATCTGGACTGGAAATGAGTTATGACAATCATCAGCATATTTATTGTATCTGAGTGTTGTTAGAGTGATTCAAGAAATGGAGTTAAAGGAAAAGATGAAGAAGGATAAACTGAGAAGTGAAGTATTCAGAGAATAGTCATAGGTATAAGAGGAAACTTGGGACTGTAAGTGCCATAGCAGAAAATTAGACATATCCCAACTGTGCCTGCTGTCATAGACAGATGAAGTAACATATGGATGGAACAAACAGTTCACTAATAAAACAGTAAGTCATTTTGGTGAAAAAAGATTTAAGTAAAGTGTTGAGTAGAAATCACATATTAGTTTGGGAAGTAAATGAAGTGGATGAGATTAAGAGACTAAATGTAGAAAATTTACTCAAAAGAGAAAGATACAGATCAGTAGATAAAGGAATACTTGAAGTCAAGAGATCATTTTTCCTTTAATGAGTTCTTGTAATAAGATTAAAATATTTTAAGGACATCAAATGAATATTAAACATTAATGATATCAAAATTTAACTCAGAAAAACTTTATTATTTTCCAAGATTTCTTTGTAATGCCTTATTTTGCCTGCAGATGCCAGCCATATGCATAAAGCACAAGGGGAGGTAAGGGCAAAAAGGAGTTTCTGTAAAAATGTTGGAAGAGAAGATAGGAGGATAGTACAGACAAAAAAGGAAATAGAAGGGGAGAGAAAAGGAGAAATATGTAAAGAACAAATCCTAGCAAACTTCACATTTAACCAGGAAACAGAAGAAGTTAAGTCAGCATAGGTGATTGCATAATGTGATCAGATAGTAAGAATTGAGATCTGGTGTCCTACAATCACGGGAAGAAGAGGATCTCAAGAAGGAGGGGGTCAGTGTCATCAAATGCTGGCAAGTGAGGAGTCCAGACAGGACTCATGAAATTTCCCTGCTTAGTAACTTATCTGTGATGGCGGAAAATGAAATAGGTCATAGCCAGAGTGTGAGACCAAATCTAAAGAAAGATTGGCAAAAATCCCTTATATCCAACACAAATGTGAATTTCTTGAGAAGATTTATGAAAAATCCAGAAGGAATATATTTCCCTTTTCTCAATGCTTCTACAATGCACTCTTTTGCATTACTCTTGCCATATGACCTAACAATTTCACTTCTGAGGACTTATTCCAGAGAAACAAAGACTTACTTTACATTAAAAAAAAATCTGTATGTATATGTTCATAGCATCTATATCAATAATAGAAAAAAAACACCTGTATCTCTTTTAATGGGTAAATAACTGATTTTATATCTATACCATGGACATAACATAACAATGAAAAGGAACAAATTAATGGTACATGGATGAATATTGAATATGGATGAACCTCCAGAAAATCAAGCTGAGTGAAAAAAGCCATCCCAGGCAATATATATGATCACATTTCATTTATATAACATTCTTTTTTTTCTTTTGCCAATAATTACCTCTTAAACAAGATGAAGAAACATGACTTGGATATCTACTAAAACAGATTATGAGAAAACATAAAGACATACAATAAAAGTATAAACTAGTATCTCAGAGATATAGTTCATCTTACAGCCTTTTAATTAGAAACTAAAGGAAGCTAAGAAAACAAAAAGTCTATCAGCCTATAACAATCTAACTATAGCTCAGTAATGAGGCCAAACACTCTGTATAATTAATAGAACATCATTATTTAATTCCTTTGTAAGAATTCTAGACTGAGTTTTTAAGAGTTTTCTAAATAAAAATATTCCTGAGGGGAAATAAGGCTGATTTTATACAGGAAGTGTCTTGGCATGAATTCCCTTATTACATATTACATCATGTATAATGCTATTGAATTGACAAAATTATAGCAATAGAGAACAGATTTGTGGTTCCCAGATTTTAAGGAGGAGTTGGGTATAGAAGAGATGTGAGTATAGCTATAAAAGGGGATATGAGACATCCTTATAATGGATGTATTTGGACTATATTCAGTACGTTATCCTTGTTGTGATCTTTTATTATGTTTGCAAAATGTTACATTCATGAAAACTGGATAAAGAGTACATGGGATCTCTAATATTTCCTGCACCAACATGTAGATCTATAAGTTTCTCAAAGTTTAATTTTTAAAAATGCGTATAAGGCCAAAGAAATGGTAGAATGTTATAAATAATCGAAAGAGCACTAGTGTTAAAGTCAGATTGTCTTAAGGTTGAATACTGGGTCTACCGCATTTTTAGTTATGTCAGCTTTACCTGACTGAGCCTTAAATAAATGACACTCATTAAGGTCAGTCAGCATCGCCATCATCACCAAAACCCACATAGAGTACCTACTGTGTGCCAGTCACTGTTTTAAACACTTTACATATTTAAACACCTTTAATTTTCTAAACTGCCCTATAATGTAGTCATATCATTATCTCAGTTTTAAGTAGGGAGACACTGAGGCATGGAAAGGAAAAGTAATTCACTTGGGACTGCATAGTAACTAGGCAAACATGAATCTGAAACCTGGAAATATTCCACAAGACTTAATACCTGCCCTGAACATTGATTGAGCTGAGGACAAAAATAGGGACCCCATACTAAATATGTAACTGTTTGAGAGTCATGAATCAAACCAACAAACTTAAATGTACTGGGTAACCCCTTGGAAGGCTAGGTTTGAGTTTAAAATTCTCGGGCTCTACACAGTTCTACCTTCCTTTTTTCTACGCATGGTTTGGTTCCACATTGTGAGAAGCCTCTTTGCACATTTGACTGGACACCTCAGCACGCAAATTCAAGTCCTGTTCACACTCAGGCATAAGGGCACGCATAACACCAAGTCTGTGTGCTTTGGATGCATGACCTTGGGGAAGAGGACCGTGCAAACCCTGGAATCTCAGAGCCTTTAGATGGGGAATCCCAGGGTACTAGGTATCAGAAGTAAGTTCTAGAAGTAATGGGAAAGTTTCTTGCCTGTCTAGATCAACCCCCACCCTCCTGGGAGAAGTACAGCCTCAAAAGACCCAAAGCAAGGTCCAGAGAAGGGACGCTCTTACTTATGTCTAAGTGTGATACTGACCTCCTTCAACAGGAATGATACTTACTGCTCATTATTGTGAAGATTACAGTTAATTTACACGAGGATACTCACGTATATGGTGCAAGATGTGTAATACTTTGCTGAAGTAAACATGTGGCTATCCTGTTACTATTTGCAGTTAATACTTTCATATCAAGCAGTACATTTTCTTAACATTAATATTTATACTTAAAATATATCATTTTTTTCCTTGGCAGATGGACTGGAGACTTTTACCAGATTTCTTAAGACCGAATTCAGTGAGGAAAATATTGAATTTTGGAAAGCCTGTGAAGATTTCAAGAAAAGCAAAGGACCTCAACAAATGATCTTTAAAGCAAAAGCAATATATGAGAAATTTATACAGAATGATGCTCCACAAGAGGTATAGTAAAGATGTCTTTAAAAATTTACAATGGTTTGAAAAGTTTCTGAGAAAATCTGCCTTCACCAAATAGGTGCCTCCAATACCTTCTACCAGAAAGGTCAGGATTGTGTTGAAGCAAAAATGAGTATTTATATAGATTTTCTACATACAAACGAATTATAAGATATTGCTGTCTAAGTAAAGTTATAATTGAAGTCACTATTCAGGGTTATTTTTATTCTAGATTAAGAGTGAATACAATTGCTTGTGATACTTAAAGTCATCCAGTTAATCCACATTAATCACCTTTGCATAAGCAACCTCTCACAGAAACTAAAGATTTCTGTAAGTGATGAAGTCAAGAAAAATCAAAAAGTTTGATTCATGTACCATTTTAATGTTGGCTCATCTACCCATACAGCTTTGCTGGCCCCCAGATGATTGTTCCTCCGCCTTAAAATAGGGTAAAAGAAAATGCCACAATAGAGAGATGAGGGGAATAGTTCAAGTGAGAAAACAACTGTGATATTTCTTGACTGCTAGCTTAGTATGAAATAATCATATGCTACAATTGCCAAATTACTGTAAAACTAGCAAATATCTTACTATCCTCAAATATGACTAAATAGAATTTCTATATATTTGTTACGTGTTCAATAAATCGCTCTTCATTGAGGCAGTGGAGCTGGAAGTCTCTCAGTGTCTGAGAGTGTTGTTTGACTCTGAACCAGTGTCGCCCGTAAGGCAGCGCCGTCCATGGATATTCCGCACGCAATGATGGCTGTTTTCCTGGTTCCAGTGATTTCAGTCTGTTTTGTTTTTCTGTGTATTATTCTGTTTTCCTCACAGCCAACCTTATGCACAGATTTAAAAGGCAGCTGGTTGTATGGTGTTACCCACAGGGATGGGAAAGGCCCCTACCTGAACACCCAACCGCCATCAGTGAATAGATATATCAAAAGTACTTTTATAAAAAAGATTAAACAATTTTATATCCTTAAAAGATATCCATTTGCAGCATACATTTGCTTGTAGAAAAGCATCATAACATAATGAAAAGAGCACTGGATTAAAAAAAAATAAAGCCCCATGTTGCAATCCCAAATACACCCGACTCACTGTGCCCTCACTCAGAGGGATTTAGTTTCTATAAAGCTTAGTTTCCACTTTGAAAATGAGTTGAACCTAGTGATCTTTATGATACTTACAACATGCCATTATTCTAAATTAGCGAAGATAGAGTGAAGTGTCAAATGAATATCAGCCCAGAGTAAATCACTGGATCCCTAGACCCATAACAGAAAAATCCCCCAGGCATCTAATTGCACTGTGCTCCCCCCAGCATCGGGTCAGTCCTGTATCGTTTCTAACAGGCATTTGCTTAAATAAATTGACTATAATAACATTATCATCATTACCATATTATTATTATTATTATTATTATTATTATTATTATTATTATTATTACCATCATCATCCAGGTCAACCTTGATTTTCACACCAAAGAAATCATTACAAAGAGCATCACCCAACCCACCCTCCACAGTTTCGATGCTGCACAGAGCAGAGTGTACCAGCTTATGGAACAAGACAGTTACGCACGTTTTCTGAAATCTGACATCTATTTAGACTTGATAGAAGGAAGACCTCAGAGACCAACAAATCTTAGAAGACGATCCCGCTCATTTACCTACAATGAATTCCAAGATGTAAAGTCAGATGTTGCCATTTGGTTTTGAGGAAAACTTATTTGGCTCATTTTGATAGCAAACTTGTACATCTGCTTCTAAAATATAGCACGTTTATGTTAACAAATGGGTGCATCTTTTAAGATAAAGTGCATCGTCTGAAAGGGTTTTTAAAATGTAAGTCAAAGCTTTTATTCTAACAATACATACTGTAACTGCCACTATATTCTGTAATACCTTCCATTTGACTTCATTCCATTCATAATAAAAAAAGCTTATTATTTAATTAAAAGACAGTAAAGAAGTAATAAGAATGTTTTATAAGACCATAAAGTTAAGTAAAGGTTAAGCTTTTGTAAAATCGTCAAGTTTGGTGAAATATCTCGTTTGACTTTTTTCTAGATGTTAACAACTAATGCTCAGATATTCATATATTCAGACATTTCCATAATGATGAACATTCAGTCATAGATAGAGTATAAGTGATTCAGTTCTTACAATGACAGAGGACAATCATTTGTCTTTGGTTTACTAACCCCAGCTCAAGAATAGCAATGTGTGATTTCTACTTAGACACCAGCAATAGGAACTTTAGGAAAGTAACATCAATCTCTGTAGAACTTCCAGGTTAAACATAATGTAAGTTGTTGATTGAAGATGGGTTCCACTCATCCCCAAGTGAGCTTGGGTTCACCTCCTTAAGTGGAACACACTTCTGATGGTTACAGACCGTGATTATGCTTAGCTCCAGATGGGGTCTGGATAGAAATAGGTAGATAGAACATCTGCTCATTTGTTAACAGAATTTCTACTAAAAGAGTGGGAAAACAGTGAGTTGAATGATACCCAAAGGAGGTATATCCCAAGAGTAATTAGGGTTCATGTTGGGGCTTTTAGGATTGAGATTAAAAACTAAAAATGAGAGGAAGTAAAGAAGCAAAGAGTCCAAGGCTCTGGAGACGCATGCATCTTCCACACCAGCGCATATTCAGAAAGTCTTCCCCCACTGATCTTTTTCCAAATTTCATTGAATCATTTAATACTATGTTATTTGAATAAGATTTTGCTAATAAATCTATGTCTCTAATTTAAAGAAATGGTTAATTTTAGGTGTATGTGTGTTGCATGATCTGTAAATGTCCATATTTAAAGATGCTATTCATTTGGCTTTGGCAAATACTATTTTAGTTGATGTGTAAAATAGAAAAACTGTAGATCACCTATAATAATTAATATTTTTAATTTCTTCATTCATATAGTTAATAGTTAATATTTGCTTGACCACTAAATCCTCTTACTAATTACTGACTCCTGTCAACTTAGACATAGACATAAACATGTTTTCTTAGTAAGATAGAAAGTACTAATTGAAGTATTTGCCACTGATCTGAATGCTAAATCAATTCCTATACTGTTGTGAATATGAAAAAAAGGTAGCATGCAGTTCAAGGATCAACTAAGAAGTGACTTTTAATTTTATTTGATTTGTATATTATTTTTTGTATCAATGTCTTCAAAGAGTTTGATTGCTTCATACACAGAGTTAATTCTTGATGCAGCTTTCTGATCTCATCAGAAAAATCATGGACTAATTTTTAACATCATTTGTCTAAGGCAACAAATACATATTATGAGCTTTTTCATTTGAAATACTCTTCAGAATTATATGATACCTTGTTTAAATTATGAAATATTCAGTGAGACTCTTCAAAAACATACCAGGACTTTTTGATGAAGTTAATGCCTGACTTCAAGGAATTTGATAGGTGGGGGAAATAACATCACCAAATACAGAAAACAAAACAAGCAATTGAGGAAGTGAAAGAAGCCGAGTAAAAATGTACAGACAGTACTGAATGCTAGCTGAAGCATTGCAGAAGTTACAATAAAAGTCTGAGAATTTGCAAGCCTCAGTGAGATCCTTAAGTGGATGTCTGATCCTCAAAAATTCACTTAACTTTGAAAAAACCTTAACTTCTACTTTCTTTTTAAAGATAAGGACTCAGGATTTCTAATTTCTAATCATCTTTATAGTTTCTACATTTATTGATTCTAAGTGGATTACCTAATATTCTCCAAACAACTCTTGATGGATACCCAAGTAATGAAAACACACAAATAAATGTGGTTAATAAAGAAAGGTTTCAGGCTATTTAAGATGAGTTATTGCTCTAAGAGTAAGGAGTGGTTTTGTAGGAAACTTGGAATTACACAAAGGGAAAGAAACCATAGAAAGTATAGCTTTAAAGTTGGAGTTGGGTTGAGTTAAATAATTAGGGTATCTTGAAGCCCATAGACAAAAGTCAATACCTATGCTGTCATATTTTGTATGTAATAGAAGCTCAACAAATGACTGTGGAGTCAAGTGGGAGATAAAGGAAGCATTATGAGAAAGTGTCATATTTCAGCAAAGAGAAAAGGCTTTAAAATGTGGCATATTTTTATTTGAATCCTGGTTCTGCCACTTATCAAGTGCAGTATACTGGGAAAGTTGCTTAAATATTCTGAACTTCAAGTTTTCATTTGCCATACTGGAATAAGACATTTATAGTGTTCTTAAGATGATTAAATTTTAAAATATTTGTAAAGTGCTAAGTATAGATTGATTTTGATATGTGGACATGATTACCGAAATTATTCCTGGTATTTAAGTATCAGATTTTAATTATAATATATATTTCCCTAATAATGTCTATGTTAAAAATCAAACAAATGTCCTTTGAGAATAATGAGATTTTCTTGAGTAAAATATGGGGACAGTTATTGCTGTCATCAAATCTCATAATTTTGCACTGCATAGAAGAGTAAATAATAATATTTTAGCTAAATGAGGAATATGAGAAAATTATAATCTTAAAAGTCTTCTAAAGACAAAACTGAAAAAATAATGAACTTTTAGTTATATGCAATGTATGCCTTCTTTAAGAAACAAAAAAAAAGGACAGAGCACATTGAAGATGTATACCCATCAAAAGGCTTACAGACTTGAGTATAGCATTAACTAAATTTAAATACATTAAATTTATTTTCATTGTGCCACATTAACTTATCTTTAATTTCCTCACTCTTTAAATACCATGTCTATAAAAGAGAAAAAACAAAAACAAAAACCCTTGCCAATTTAATCACATTTGCTCATCTACATACCTGAAGTCTTTTCAACAATAAAAGTAAAAGGTGATATAATATATCCAAATCCATCTTCTATAACATGTAAAATGAATGAATAAATATTTGTTGAAACTGTATTTTATTTATCTGTTAGATGCTGGACATTCAGAAGTGAATCAGAGAGGAATGAACAGGCGAGAGAAAGAGGGAAAGAAACTTCATTGTATGTTCTCTGATAAAGTTTGAATTCTACAAAATACAGCTGAAAGCCATGTTTTAAAATAGACACTCCTTCATATTTATCCTAAATAGGAAATCTTTGACCGAATTTATCTTTTGAAACTAGAAGTAACCTAGTTTTTCTTTTTCTAATTTCTTTAAGAGAAACAGAGAAGACCCACTAACTTTCACAATTGTGCATCTTTTTTTAAATGAAAGCAGAACTAATAGCAATCACACAGATAAAAACACATTTTATTTAAGACTTGCCTTTTAAATGAACCAATTGTAGAAAAGACCTTCAAAAGAGTAAAAAAAGGAGACAGAGAACATAATTTTAGGCAACATTTTAAGAAATCATATAACTTAAGAAATGAGAGAAAAATTAACAGCATAAGCGGTAAAATATTACATTTGAAACATAGAGCCAGTATGAACTGTGATTCTAAAGGATAAAATCATTTTATAGAAAATACATTTATGTGGAAACTTGCCTTTGAATTGAACTTTCTAGAGTAGAAATGAAACTTTTAGAAATAATAACCAAAGGAAATATTTTAAAAATCATGAATTTAGTAAAAACAACATTATTAGCTTTCAGATTGTATGTTTATAGTTTCATCTCTGACACCTTTACCTATCTGCAGAGAATAAACAGTAGTTGTTAAGTATGAAGACTGAAACATTGCTAAGTTTAGAGCTACTAAAAAATAGCAAAATTTTGCTTAATAGACTATTTATTAGAGCAAGGAAGTGAATGAAAAACATTTAGAAGATTGTTATCGGCCTGTGAAACCCAACAATTATTTTCTGAACATTGAACAACACGCAGAGAAATGTGAATATTTAAACATGAACTCCAAAGAGGTCAAGCCAGTATGAATGATACATGTATTTATCAACCCATACCTGGGAATACTCTGTATCTAATTTAGCCTTGTTTAATTACACAGAGTTTTTGTAGTTCAATAAACATTTGCTGTGCTTTACTTCTTTTCCAGTCATTGTACTGGACTGTAGGAATGAAAAAGCTAATAATATAGTGTAGAGTCTATTGTTGAGGCTATCACACCCAATGGCAAACACACAAACCAATAAATTCCAATAAAACATATAAAACATTCACGTATATTTTGCCTTGTCTATCTCTAAAACGTGGCAAGATAGTTTCACACAATGCAGCAAAACACCAAAGTCACACCTTTGTGTCTTCACAATATGTTTGAGTATATCTTACAGTCTGGGGTCAGATATTGAATTTCTATCTTTCCATTGAAACCTGCTTTAAAATACCAATCTCAGGAGCCCCAAACTGATCTCATGGAAGAGATACATGAAAGTTCATTCACATTATAATATGATTCATTACAGGCTTCCTTAAGTCAAGATCCCAGAAAAGTATTTAGGTATTATTCACCGGAAATTACTTAACATAGAGGCTTACTTAACATAGATAAGTGTAGAGTGTTAAAAGACACTGATTAATGAATATCAACCAAAACATCAGATACATGATGTCTGAAACTATGAAGAAAATTCATTCAAATATCATGATTCAACTGATTAAATTTTATCTATATTTTTCATAAGCATATCTGTTGATATTTCACAAAATAAAATACATTCTCTTAAAAAAGTCACATGATCATGAAGGAAGCAGTAACTTTGTAATATGGTCCATAATTTAGTTTTTTGCTAGCCAATTTAGGTTACACCATGGTTTTTAAAAAGAATTATAAACATATCAAAAAGAAACCACATTTAATTCTAATATAACCTAAACAAATATAAAATCTTAAGAGCATAAATTGAAATTATAAAGACCTCTAATCTTCCAATTTAGAAAGAAGCATTTTAGTACATAATTACATTTCCTTCTAATCTTTTAAAAATCTGCTTAATATTGTCACCATCATTCAGACTGTGGATTATCAATATGAATACTAATTATCAGAGAATTCTGCCTATTGATTACTAAAAATTAAATTTTAAACATTAAAATTCATGTGTGAAAAAAATCTCTTAATTTAAAATACATAATTTATGACATAAATATGAACTAGCCAAATGGAGCCATGAAAAGAATATAGATAAATCTCAAAAATGACAGGTGATGACATACTTGAAGTAAATTCTAGATGGAATATGTGAAAAGATAAGATGTATGAAGACAGGGGCTGAGGAAAAGTCAAGGAAGTCAAAAAAACAGAAATACATGATGGATATAGCAATGTCTTCTAAAAGGCAATATTTAATTAAAATAAAGCCTTGTAGAATGTTTTTGAATGAGAAAAGATGAGAGAATTGAAAATTTTTATTCAAATCATGCATTTTTCCGATAAGAAAATTTTCATTTCATTACTGGCTTTCATTACTTAACTTTTATTCCAGCACTGAACACTAGTGTTGGAAGACTTATCATGTCCCATCAACCTTTCACATTGTTTAAGTCAGAATAATGAAATTATCTCTAGAATAACTTAGAACAATGAAGAATTTGAGTGAAAACATGACTCAGATATCAACCAATATCATTTATTTATTCATCTCATCAATAACAATTTATTAGCGCTTACTAAGTATTCAGATTCTTTTCCAATAAAACACAGCATCAGATGAGTATACTAAATACACCTTCCTGTCAAAAAGTCATCTTTGCTTTATTGGAAATTAAGTCTTAATCAGGGCTCAGTATGAAATTAGAGTATTTTCTTCAAATTTATTTTTACTGATATTATAAATACATGTTATTAGTGAATATATACATTCACATACATCATTATTGAAAAAATGGAAACTATATTAAAGTCAACTGTTTTTTAAATTTAATTTTACTTATAAAATGCCAAAGATGTTATAATTTAATTGAATGGTAATCTTTGAAGCAATGAAAATTAAGAGAATTTTGTTTTATGGAAGAGATGAATGAAGTAAATTAATTGTGCTTATGTATAGTATCTAAATTTGTTAGTCAAAATTCCTAACAGTGTTAAAATTTTAGTCATATGTGTACTTATGACTACATATGCACACCACTCCTGACTTTCAGTTTAAATCACTAAGATACTTAATAATATGTTACACGTTTAATTTAATAACTATTACACAATTGTAAAATACTAAGTTTTGGTAGTTCTGTCTTTGGTTTCTATAATGAGGATATATATCATATATTACAGGAGTTAATCTGTTAAATTCATTTTTAAATAGAAACTACCTTAATTTTTAGATATTTCATTGAATATTTTTTAAGACTTACTAGAACTTCTGATTTATTCTTTTGTTTTTAGAAAGTTTCACTGCTTTTCTCTTATACTTTATATATGCTACATATACTTGCTTCCAAAATTCTAATATATTTATACTGACTATTACTGGTTAAAATTCATAGTATCAAAAGTGAAAATTTAACTTGTTAAGTTTTGACCAAAGAGGTTAAGTTTCTTCTCCATGTTATAAGGCTGAGTCTTTAGCAAGGATATTAAATGGGTTGCTCGGTCAAGTCTCTTCAAAAGGCACATGATAATTCAGACCAGACTTGGCATCAACAAGAGAAAAATTCTCAGATACCAAATGTAAAACCACAGCATACATGTGAAAATTTTGTTGGATGTATGCTTTTTGAAACCCCTAATTACACTACATAAAGTAAAGGAGCACTTAAAGTCATAGTACAACAATGAATCATGCAGAAGGAAATGCTGGCTATGATGGAAATTGGGGAAAGGGGTGGATGTGGGTGGGATGGATGGTGGAGCTCTGGGAGAACCATAGTATTAATCTGTACAAAAACATCCTCATTTAGAAAGAATTCTGTGTATGTATCAATATGCTACATGTAACTGAATCATAGACTTTATTAAACAATCATTGAATCTATTTGTTTTGTTTTGTTTTTCAACCCTTAAAGTTAACAAGCTTGATGATTTTACCTTATATGTTATTCTTTCTTCTACTTCTTTCAAAATTAAAATTGCTGAAATACCAATTGGGTCTCACGTGATTTTATAGACTTGGTTGTTTTATTCCTCAGACTTCATCTCCCTAAACTAAGTAATCATTTACTGAGATTATTCTGAAGTCTATAAATTCTGTCTTTATAGGTGTGTTCCCCTTAAACATGGCTTATAAACAAAACTATCCTGGGTGCAAAAATAACACCTACACTTCTGTTTTTTACTCCATGCATGATGTTACATTAAAAAACACTTTAATACAAAAATTGAATAAGGAAGTTTAGATAAAGGAAGTAAAGTCCATATAATAGGATTTCAGAGTGTTGAAAAATAAATGCAATGTGAATTTAAAACAAACGGTGCATTGGAAGCCCAGAACTTTTCTCCTCCTTCCTTAGTACACAGGTGCTGCTGGACATCACAAGTTTATATTTGTGAATTTTAGGAAGCCAGCGGAGATTTTGCAAACAGAAAATACAGAGCCTGTAATGTTATTTTCTTCAGATATCATTAGATATAACTAAACTCTTTAAAAGCACTCTTGGATAAAATAGAAAATAGTTGATTATTTGTAACAACATGAAAAAAAATTTTTTGTTTCTAGGTATTGAGGAATTTTTGTTTCTTAATATGTCAACATATTTATGGAAATAGAAATTGAGGATCTTCATATATTTACAGAATTGAATTGTCTTTGTCTCAATATGTGTCTCACCAGTTTCAAGCAGTCTGACAAAAACATGAGATATGCCAGTTTAATGGTATTTTCATACCATTAAACTGGCATATCAATAAAATGGTATTTTTTCATGCCATTAAATATTTTCATGTCTTGAAAATATTAAGGGCTAACTGTTACAGGGTCTTTCTTCTTTTCAGCTATATCCCAATATTCTAAACATTGTCTCATTTATATCCTGAGAAAACATTTTATTTTTTTTACCAATTATCTAGAGTCTCATTTCACTTTATAATGGCATTGATGATACAGAATACTAAAGACCTCTCTTAAACCTCACCAATGTGGAAGACGTACTTTCTCAAAAAGGTTTTCCTAAGTAGATTCATTTTACAATTTAATTTCCTTCAATGAGGTAAAGGTCAGTGTGAAGCTATAAGAAAGTTAATTTGCATGAGGTATGCACATGGAATATGAAAATAATATAAAATATTCATAATTCAAGTTTTTAAAAGCCACCTCAAGGCTAAAAAAGCAATTATATAGGGAATGGCTCAACAATTACAACAGTTTTTTTGATGATATCAACTAATACACTTTGATTCTGAGAGACACGAAGAGACAATTGTGTAGGATAGTAACAAATTCTAAGAATTAGCAATCCTTTGTTCTACATTCTTCATATGTTCATCAGCATTAGAAAATGTTTATCAATGCTAAATTTGTCAACCACTAATATAATTCTCTATGCAGTTCTACTAATCTAGTAATTCTACATCAGTTTTGTATCTACGCTGCTTATCAATTTGCCTATCCCCACACTTATACAAGTAATTTTTTAACAATGACAACGAACACATATTGAGTATGTCCCATATTTATCTATTTGAATAAGGCTGAAATTGTGTTCATATTCACAATAGTGTGGCAGACATCTGTTCATCTGTTGCTTCTTTATCTTGAAATCAAGTGACTTTAGTAACAGTGTCATAGAAGTACAGTGTGTCTTGGGGTGACTCAACTGATTCTTACCTTGTTCCCTTCAAATAAAAAAAACAATAATTCTCTATATTTCTTAATAAAGAAGTTTGATTATCTTGAACCCTAATGAGTATATAAAAGAGTTCCTTAAGATTTTATGAAGGATCCTACAAAATATTAATTCTGGGACATGATCCTGTTTCTCTGCTAATCTGAATTGCTGTAATGCCTAAATAAGCATTGACATGCTTATTATTAATGCATGACACATCCTGGCCCCAGATTTCTCTCTGGAGCATCTGGGTGCTGAGTACTACATGTCACAGCATCCTTTCTCCCACAGCCACCTCTGCCTGCGACAGCAGCCCTGACATGGAGTCCCGACTCCTAGGAATTTGCTGGGCTTTGAAGTCTCTGTCTCAGTGAGAACTGTGTTTGAGGGCACAGTCAGTACTTGGGGGTGGGAGCCATGGTGATAAGAGATGAGAAAAAGACACTGAACTGTGGCTGCCTCACACTCAGCTCTTGGGAACCGAAAAGGACATTGCCCAGGTTTCTGTAGGAAGAGCCAAAACCAGGCTTTGAGAGAAACAAAATATGATTTTGCTAAGCTCCTTTTCTATGAGGTCAAAGTCAGATTATGTCACTTAGGGAAACCTGGGTTAAATGATTTTCACTCACTGTCTTCTTTCTTCAATATGATGGAGATCTTACCAGTGTTGGTTTGCTGCTGTTTTAGAATTTATGGTCACTTTTATGATTTTTGTCATTTTCCCCCCAGGTTTTCTTAGTCGATATACTACCCAGAATCCTGGCCCACTGCTAAGTTTGTGGTAGTTTTTCTGCCATAGGAAAAACACTAATAAATGTCCTTAAATCTCCAAGTCCTTTATGTATCAACTTTGCATGACATTTATGTAGTAATCATCTGAAATTAATTCAGTATTAAATATGTATTGAACAAATATTATGTATCATGAACCTATAAGAAGTGCTAGGATACATGAACTGATAAATTAGACATGATCAACCACTCCTTTTTAAAATGCTCTACCCAAAATCGATCAAACATATCAGATGATTTCAGACCAGTGCAAAGTTCAATGGAACCATTGATTTGACTGTACACTTTGAGGCAGACAAAGGCAGAGATGGATTTTTGGGGGCTATTTATTCAATGTTAGGTCATTTACTCCCATAGGGAAAGTTCTTTTTGCAATGATATTTTTAGAGAAGAAATCTGTTCCATTTTTCACCTTGTACTGCTGTGAAGCAATACAAAGACACTAGAAAAGCACTTTAAGCCTCTTGAAGGAAAACAGTTTGTAAATGCAAAAGAAAATTACTACTAAAAAAAGGTATTTTAATGATCTTATTTATAGAATCACCATTATCCAAAATACTTCAATGGTGTCTTATTAATCTAAGAACAGACTTGATTTTAGTTACTTCATCATATCAAGTATCTTCCCCTACCTTTTAAAATATCTTAGGCAATGATTAGTGCTAAAAATGAATGTTAAATGACACTTTTATAATCATAATTTTAACTTTAAGTTAAACAGGCATCAGACTCATAGTTGATTATGGCTTCATAATTTCAGGTCATACAGTCAATTAAAATACAACCAACCTTATATTGATCCTAAGTACAATAAATTTAGAATTCCTGAAACATATGTCAGACTATAATATTGTCTAACCTAATTACTTTATTATTGTTTAACCACCAGTTCTTATAGGCTGCAAAAAGAAACAATTGTTATATTAAAATTCTAATGTCCAATTGCCTACTGCCATACTTAACAACTATAGAAAGCAGAACACTTGAATCAGCTTCCAATGAGAGATGGAATAAAAAACACTACAAATATAGGATACATACCTTTTCAAAAAATGTCAGTGAAACCTGACTATGATTTGATTTGAAAAGAACATTGGTAAAACACTTGTTTTTCATATACATATACACATTCATCAGTCTTTAGTTTGAAGCAGAAAGTAAAATGTCAATTAGAAACACCTACTATTGGTGCTATGGAGTTGACTCTAAACCAGAAAGCCATTGTTGCCATTTCTAGAAACATCTACTGTCATGGCGATTTGGAGATTGATGCCTAGTTAAAACTGTTTTACAAGTAGCTTACAACATGCTAAGTATTTGAACTTCTGAAAAATTCTTGAATGTACTTAAAGTTATCAACAATTTAAATAATTCTATGTTCTCTGAAAAAAAATATTAAAAAAAATATGACATGACTTAAGAAATAAATATCTTTCATGCAGGGTCTCTGTTTTCTCTCATTTAGGAACATTTTCCTTGTTTATCTTGTGACTGAACTTGTGTCTCACATACTAGGAGACTTTACAGGAAGATGAGTTAGAAAAGGTTCAAAAGGTGGTAGAAGGGCAAATGAATTATTCCCACATTAGTTCCTCAAATTCCAGGAATGTGTCAAAAAGAATCACCTGCAGGGACAAAAAAGTGCTTATGAAACTCTACTTATAATAATAAAAGTAGTAAATCCCAGTCACCATTACCCTAGCTGTTTGCTTGCCTATCTTCCCATGAAATCTATGAGTTCCGTAAGGATATGAATGCAGGTAGGCAAACCAGAAAAACATAGTGGCAATGGAGTCTCTCATACCCATGTTTTTTCCTGGCCTTTCCCTTTCTATCTGTGTAATAATTTTATTAGTCAAAAATTAACAGTGGCTTTAAAACGTTTCATTTTTCCCATATAATAAGCAGGCCAGACTGGTCTGGCTGCACAATCTGACATTTGTGGTCTCGTGTCCTTTGGCCTCTTGGCTTTACCTTTGTTCTCTACGCCTTTGGTCCTCGCGATGGCATACGCTGCAGCAACTGCCGGGCTGGTGTCTGTGGCCCAGCAGAAAGAAGAGAAGCTGAAGGAGGAAGGAAGGGGCTTCTTACTAGGGAAGCTCCAGCCCCTTTCTGAAAGGTCGCCCTCCCAAAGAACTTCCACCCCTTCACCTTGACCAGAGCTGTGCTCCGGGGCCAGGGACAACCGAGAGACACAGCTATTTTAATTTTATGATTTTAACTGGGTGACAATTCAATAAAGATAAGGAAAACCTATCACAGCACCAGTCTCATACTGACACTGACACACAATGAATATCAAGTGTAGAAATGAATACACAGAATACACGTATTTAGAAATAAATATTTGCTGAAGTTCTGTTGTTGGTTTTCTATGTGGTGACGCTGTGGCGAGTTATGCACATGTTGTTCGGAGTTAAAATGAACCACATCCTGATTGGGGCGGGGCATTGGGATGTGTATACTGAGATGCTTGCATATCAGTTTATGGGACTATAATTACATATGGCATATACTTATGTGTTTATATGCATTTAATTGTTTAAATAGCAGTATCTAATTTTTTTATTTAAAATATGAGTTTCACTCATGTCAGTGTATTCTTATACTGTCTTTTGAAAGTCATGAGACAGGCAATAATTAATAGATTTATTTCTAGACCATATGGTTTCTCACAGATCAGTTAAGGGTGCACTGAACAGACAGGTAGGAACTCTTAGAACAATGGCTCAAACTTTTACTTCTAAACAAATTAATTCATGTAATGAAGATAGTGTGAATTTCATTGTAACTGTAATGACTGTTCCAATTGCCTGTCTAGTTTACTGTACCTAGCCCAGAATTTAGTTGTTAATATCAGGTGGAATGGTGACCTCAGATCAGAGGGTTATCAACTCTGCATTAAATCGTTTTCATGGTAGATCGGAAGCTGATATTGGTACGCCATTTCCCTCAGTTTGTTTCTCTGCACTATAGTTTTTTAGTTACAAGTACATCTTTGAGCCTTCCTGGGCTCAAATTCTCTTCCTGGGGTGCACAGGAATGGATAATGGTTATAAGCATATAAGCAAAATAACTGGAATATAATGAAGCCTATTTTAAGTCTCTGTTCCAAAACTTAATAGTATGATGGACTTACCCAAGTTGCTAATTGCTGTTTACTCGTAAGTTTTCTCATCTGTCAAATGAAAATAATTATTCTTACTTCATTTACTTATTGTAGGAAAAATGAGATAACACATTTATCCAATTAATATTTGTTTAACAGCCATGATGTTCAAGGTTTATAGTACTTAGTACAGGGAAGTTATTTTACTTTGTCATCAGTAAAATACTTATCGTCTGGCCTACTTGACATCTCTTGATTTTGCTTCTGCTGTGCATTGATGGAAGCCTCGTATTCTTTTCTCAGCGCTACTCTCTGCTGAACACTCCCTGACTCTGAACTAAAAATTGTGCAGTCCTCTGCATATCCTCAGTACTTTTTATTTCCTTAATTTTTGCTTAGATGATTCTCTGAGACTTCTCATCTCTTTTCTCCTGTAGAAATAGTAGACATACCTCAAGATAAGTACAGTGATCTCTCCCTCTTCACACTTCAACTCCTGACGGTGGGAAATGCTCTAAATTCTAAAAACACATTGATCACATTTTGATGCAATTATCCACTACACCTATTTTATGGTTATTTATATCACATCCTGTCATCTTCCCTATAAAAAAGGCTCATTGAAGATACTAACTATGGTTTGTTTTTGTATTCAACATAGAGTCTCATATACAATAGAAATTGAAAAGAGTTTCAATGAATGAATGAATGTCTGAGCTGAAAAGCAGATACTAACTTTTTAAGACTTTACAATAAAAACTGTTTTGAAATATCCACCCCTGTTTTAACTACTTTAAGATGATAGTGGTTGAAATGAGATTAAAAGTCAAATCTAAATGTAAAATTCAGAGGTTTTCCAATTACAATATCCCCTCCCCATTATTTTCCTAATCAAAATGATAAATGAGAAGTACAAAGTTTGAAACATTTAAAGGTACAATTAGAGCATTGATAAAAGGGCTTAGTTAGGTTTATATTCAAACTCAATTTAATCTAAAATATTTTGTCTCATACTAAACTAAAACTAAAGAAGAATCATAATCAGAATTTAATGAAAAAGAGAAACAAAAAGAAAAATGTAATAGGTAATTTCATATGCATTGTCATATATCAGACCCAACATATTTTGTTTTTGAAACTTTAATAATGTGGAGATTTCTGATATTCTCATTCACATTTAGCCCAAATAGCTGTCATTCACCACGTTCTGTGCAAAGCCACTCATACTTTTAAAAGACTCTAGAATTATGTAAAAAAAAATCTTCTTCCAAATCAGTTAACCATACTTCAAATGTCACCCACACCATTGCTTGGCAGTCAAAAAAATTATCAAAGTGAAAAGGTAAATAACGCTAAGATTTACTTCTTACTCCCATCCAAGGACACCAAATCTTCCACATGCTAGCATGATACACTTTGAATTACTCTGGGGAGTTAGAGAGAGAAATGGGCGCAAGAGAAAAATATGTGCAAGAAACACCTATATTTTTATAGCCATGTGTGGATAAAATTACAGTATCTCCAGAATCTCTCACCTGGCCTTAGCTTATCTCCATATCAATAGGTGTTTTCAAGGGGTGGAGAGAAATAGGCTATCTCCATATCAATAGGTGATTACATGGGGGAGGAGGGCATTTCTGGACCAGAGTGGTTTGGTGGGGTCCCTTTTTGCATCTGGGTTGTGAGAGACACAGGCAATAAATGGATTTATTAAAACCCTTCTTTGAAATGACTTTATTTCTCCCTTTGAGTGATTTTGGTAAAAGGTAATTTGCCCCAGGCTGGGAAAATATTACCCACCCCCCTCACCTCTGGTTACACCAGGTCTACCCAGAAGCCAAGTTGTTTATCCACAGAAGATATTAAGAAGACAATTTTAGTACTGATGCCAGCTCTGAGGAGAAGACCCTGCAGCTACCAGCTTTATAGTGCTGGTACTGCTGACGCACAGTTTATTCTTGTTCATGAAAGTGCCTAAGTACTTCTGCAAAATCAGCTTCTCAGAGAGCCCAGACAGCTCCTACCAACATGTCAAAGCTGGGGTAGGCGTGGTTACCCCCAACCATAGAGGGGCTCTTTTCTCTTCCACAGTTATCACACTGGAGTTTCCTCAAGGGATTTTAACATCTAGGAGATAAATAGGTCAAGAAGACTTGGCATGGAAGAAAGCCATGGTGGCAATTTATTTTAACAACCACATATACACAGACACAAGTCTATATAAATTTGAGATTTTTATAAGGAAAAACTATATACTCACAATTTCCCAGGAGGGCCAGTGACTGTGGGGGAAGAGCAAGGTGGCTGAGCGCACAGAAGCTGCCGTAATTCATCTTTACTACAAACACATCAATATTATTCTGTCACTGCCCCCAAACACAGGACAACTTACTTGCAGTTTAGAAAAATAATAGAAATCCACTTCCTTTCATACCAAAGGAGAACTGTAGCACTGTATGAATAAGGAAGATAATAAGAGGAAGATTTTTCCTTGAATTTTAATTTTCAGAAATTCATGTATCTGTTCCCATCACTTCTAAAGTTCCGCTTGTACAAACATTGGCTCATCCCACCATGGAAGTTTTATATGGTTGCCAAGGTATTGGCAATGCATTGAATCATTTAGGTTCTGCCAAAGGGAAAAATAATCACAGAGTTAATTCTGAAAAGTAATTTCTTAGCAAATAATCTAATTGCCTTTTATCATATCAAAGGAAAGAACACTTGGTTTTCTTTCATCTCAAATATGCTAATAGGCACAAATTGCTGAAAAAAATAAAGATTTAATACTCTTTCAATCAAGAAGAAAGATTTTTAATCTAAGGGGATGTTATTTTAGCCATAAAATATGATAAGAATGACTAAACAAAGAATGAGGAAAGCAAAGACACTGTGCACTTATGAGGTTGCTGTCATTACTGAAACTCACTAAGCATGCTCAGTGCATTGGGTCACATATGTAACAAAGGTTGGACCATATCTGACTTCAGAAATAAGGAGGTGAACATTTGTTCTTTTATCTATGGACTATTTTGTATCATTCTCTGTATTGCTTACTGTGTGCATTCAGAGCAATTACATTCAATTTCTGCCATGAAAGATTCAGTATATCAAAACCAAGGTGAAAGTGGAAAACCATTATAAATTAAGCCTGCCAAGAGTATACTAGACTGCATAACAGGACCGTCAAGGAAAACTGTCGGAAACAAGCTACTGCCTTCAGTTTTCAGATAGTCATTATGGATATAAGGCTTTGTACCATCACCAAAAAAAAAAACAAAACTGCAAGTTATTATTGGGAAGATGTAGATCATTGTTAATTTGCCTGCCTTCTTGTTTTAGGTTCATAGTATCTTCCCTTGTAGGGAAGTATTTTTTAACTATGTACTGTAGTATCTTTTTTACCATGGTGATCACAACTAATCCCTTGACACAGTAACATGAAAACCCTCTCTAAGATGCTTATGCAAAGTGATGTTTTTAAGTTTGTTGTGAACAGCCTCTGGATATTACAGCAAAATCAGCAGCATTGTTTGAATACTAGTGTATAAGAAACTTTCTTTCAAGACTGATTCAAAAGCAAGGTGGTGCTGAGACACATCTTGTATAATGAGTAGAATCACAGAGAATATAGATGGCAAAGGGGCATTTAAAACCCGTGAAGAAAAGGTAGCCAAAGTCCAGACACTGGAAAGCACTTGTCATACTCTGAGAATGGCTAGTACATACCTTGGAAATATGGCACATGAAACAGCAGATGGGCATGGGTATCTGCGGGGGGAGCTTTGGGAAGGATGTGGCTGGAAAGAGACTAAGGGGCAAATTGTAAAGAGATTCAGTGGTTACTGAGTTCAGAGAGAGAATGGATTTTGGAGCCAGATTTCATTCCATCATTTAGCAAATATTTTGAGCATCTGTTAAGTACTAGGTATTGTTTCAGATGCTCAGTTCGGTATTGACAAAAAAAACTTCATAGGGCTTCATAGAGGCTGGAGTATGACTAGGATGACAATTAGATTATTATTTACAATAAATTTTAACAAAAATACACTGTCATGCCAATCAGTAATAAAAAGACACCTAACATTTGAGGATGTCAAGGGCAAATTTCTGAGTAAGTAACATTCAAACTAAAAATTGATTGGAATCATAGACCTCTTGGAAAGGAAGAAGGACGCTAACATAAAAAGAGACTGTATCGCAGGAAAAAAGAGAGGAATTATTGCAAAAACAAAAAGTGTATGGAGATGTCAGGATTCAAAGAAATAAGAACCTTCCTCATTGCTGTTGGAATCTAAAACGGGGTAGCAGCTTTGGAAAACTTCCTGCCCATTTTTTCAGAGGTAAAACATAGAGTTACCGTATGACCCAGCAGTTCCATGGAAAATTATACATCCAAGAGAACACTGAAAACACATGTCCACACAAAACATATGCACAAATGCTCATAGCAGCACAACTTACAATAGCTAGAAAGTGGGGAAAAAAAACACATCAGCTGATAGGTAATGAGATGCAATAATATCCATACAGTGGAGTATAACTTGGCAACAAAAAGGAATGAAGTACTTAATCATGCTAAAACATAGACGAACCTTGAAAACATTATGTTAAATGAAAGAACACAGACACATATCAAATGTGTATGATTCCATGTATGACATGTACAAAATAGGCAAATCTAAATAGACAGAACTAGATTTGTGGTTGCCTAAGCTTGCAGGAGGGTGTGGTGGGGAAAAGGGGACTAGAGGACAATAGGGAATCACTGCTGATGGGTGTGGGGCTTCTTTCGGAGGTGATAAAAAGTGTTCTTACTGATTGCCGATGATTGCACCATTCAATGAATACAGTAAAAGCCACTGCATTGTATACTCTAAGTAGGTGAAACGTATGATCTGTGAACTAAGTCTCAATAAAACTATTGGACATATTGCAGAGCCCAGGATGCAGGAAAAAGTCTAAGCGCTTCAAGGAACAGAAAAATCCAGTATAGTTAAAACTGGAAATATATGCTAAATGGTGATACTAGAAAGGTAAGCAAGAGTTAGAGATTTCTGGACCTAAAAGCCATATAGAGAGAAGTTTGGGTTTTATTCTAACACACAAAGAAAACATTAAGTTTTATGAACTAGGAGAATGACATGATCAATTATTTCTTCTAGAGAGGTCATTAGGTTTGACATTAAGGAAAATGGATTAGGGAAAAATAAGACAAGAGGCAAAGAGATCATTAAACTGCTGTAGCAGTAACCCAGGAAAAATGATGGTGAATTGGTCTACTGTATTGGCAGTGGAGACAGAAAGAAATGGATGGCTTGGAAAACAATTTACAGTCATGTACAATGAGACTTGATTTCTTAGAAAGCATGAAAAAGAACGCATGATGGTTAACAGACTATGCCTTGATTCCTGATTTGGCTGTTTGGGTAGGTATTAATATAATTCATGGAAATGAAAAACTGAGGAGATGTAAGGTTTTGTGATGCTGGGTAAAAGGAGACAACATTACCCTATTAACTTTCAAACACCCATGAAATAACCAAGCACACAGGCAAAGTCGGAAAACAGCTGTATGGCTCTAGAGCATAGTGATTAGATGTGAATTAAATTTTTAAGATACTTATAAAAATCATGTCTTTACAATTTTATTCTTCTACATGAATTTTACTCTTTTACAATTCTACAAGAATACATATATTAAAGTTTCCTTTTATATTTCTCATTAACGTTTTGTATTATTCTTTACAGATAAATCATAGAATCAATGAAATGTTTTCTTCCAGTTTGAAAATGTATTCTAAATACAATTTTTAAATTATTTTTGTTGGGGGTACAATACTTTGTATATCACATCACAAGTTAAAATCCATATGTACAAACAAGGCAATAGAGTAAATATTCAGTATTTGATATCTCTATGCATTTTTGATACCTTTTGGTTTTGTGTAAGTCTAACATGTATCTATCAGGCTTTTTAGTAATCTGAAACAATATAAAAACTTTATTCTACTTATTCAAGTAAAATACTGAATATAGGATTTTACTGAAGCATAATGATTAAATTTTGTCACATTAAGATCTTGGCCAATTTCATAAATACTAAAATAATAGTTAAAAATGTTTTTCAAGTCTAGGTTTAAATCAGTAAGTTATACTTGATCTCTGAGGCAATGCATTTTATGTTAAAAGTGTAGATGGTAAGTATGGTAAGTATGGATATGTAATAGGTATCTTTGAAATGAAAGAATCTTTGAAAAAATAAAGTTCTAAAATGAGATTCTTCATTAGATAATGGACATTCAAATAAAATTATAAATATTTTTATAATTTTAGAAACAAAATTAATTGTAAATATTAGATGGTAGTGATTTGTTAAAGTTAGGTGTGGTGCTAGTAAATACTATAAGTTAGAGTAATACTGATAGAAACACCATTATTTGAGCATCTTTTATGTACCAGGAATTAAACTAGATAATGTATGTATGTATTCCTGATCCTCAGAAGAACTGTAAAAGAAATGTACATTTTTATAGCTGAGAAAACTGAGTGGGGGAGAAGAGCATAAGAATCTGGAATTTAAGAAAAGTAATTGGGTCACAATAGCAACATTTACTTACCTACTCCTCTTACTGAATTCTAGAAGGGGAAGTCCCCTTACATTGCATGAAAATGCTTCTAGGAAAATACGGAGTAGATTCTTTTAAATTTAATGCAAAATAAAAAGCACTGTTATATCTCTGTTGTTTAATATATTTACTGTAAACTTGAAATCATGTACTTTCTTCCAAAGTCTTTTAGAGTTTTAGATTATTACAATTTTAGTGATGTTTAGTGCTCACATTTGAATTGCAAGTTTTTAATAAAACTAATATTAATTTTGCCTATATTTTAATTATAAACTTTTCTTTGTATTTTGCTTTGGGTATGTATGTATAAGCACAAGTGCAAAGATGAATTTTTATTCAAAATAATCTTAATAATCTTTGTTTTACAATAGTAAAGTATAAACAAAATTTGTTTTTATCGACTACTGTCTGGATTAGTCTCACTTTCTTTCTATTTTTTTGTTTCACCTGCAATACAGGCCTTCTATAATATGGCAAATTCTCAAAGTCTTAAAGTAAAAAAATGTCCAGAGAAAGCTATACTTAGCAAAAAGATCCATCAGGAATAAAGATGAGATACAGACATATTAAAACTGAGACTAACAACAGAAGAGGTGGATACTTGTCATCCTATATTTGTCAAAACCCCATAGAACATCCAACATAGACTGAACCCAGTGTAAGCTATTGATGATAATGGTGTGTCAGTGTCGGTTCATCCACTTTGACCAATGTCCTGGTGTGGAACGTTAAGGCGGAAGGCTTGCGTGGGGTGGAGGAGAAGGGGAGGAAGTATATGGCAAGTCTCTGTACTTCCTGCTCAGTTTTTCTGTGAACCTAAAAGTGTCCTAAAAAACACATTCTGTATTTTAAAAAAGATGTCAGGTAGAAAGTCAGTGTATCAATCAGTTCTAAGACACAGAAATGACACAATACTTTTAATAGAGAATATTTAATATAAATAATAAGGAACTGTAATGGGAAATTGGGTTAAAGAGAATTTTAAAAATGGAAGAGCAGATACAAATAACAGTCACTATATCATAGCCAAGTAAATGACCCTACCTCCCCCATACTGAGATGAAGGCTGTCCTAGAAAGGGTACAGCTTTAGCTCACTGGATGGTAAGGTTGTTAGGGTGTAGTGCTGGTGCAACTGGCTAGAAATCTACCATCAAGAATGCTGGGGGAAGCTGGGAGAGATGTCACACCTAAGAACTTGATGCAAAGCCACCAGAGAAATGGGAAATCATTAATGGAGATGTGGCTCACCAATGACATTCCACTGTAAAGTCACTTAATGGGGCCCTGGGGGAAGTTCTTGGTGCTGACAGCTGCTGTGTGTCCCAGGGGACTGGTGCTGGATAAACTGTCCCAGGAGCACAGCACTGGAGAAGCCCCGCACAACACAGACACTACTGACAAGGGCACCTTCAAACAAGGAAGAGAACAGTTCCACTGCCCACTGTCTTGTGCACACCCTTCGTTAACAAAATGTAACATCACATAAACCTGCCAAGACAGATTTATAGTGCCAATTTCTGTCCATGATCACAAAACAGTCAATGATGAGTGAATTTTGATCTTAGAAATGATAAATTGGTAATTGGCACCAACAGAGATGCCCCTAGAAATAAAACAAAGAAAAAGTTAAGTAGTTAAGTGAATATAAATCAATATTGACTGCACCAACTATAACAATCATTTATTTGAGCTTTAAGAGAAAATGAAAATAACATGACTACAATAATATATATGTTATTGGACATTAAATATCGTGCATGCAATAGTCTAACCAGCTATTGAAATGGTAAAGGAAAATACAGTAACTATATTAATGGAAAACAAAATTGTTAAAAAATATATATTTCAACCAAAAAGCTGAGAAGAACAAAAATACTTTAAAAAGGCAGTACAAATAGAAAACAAATAGTAACATGGTAGATTTAAACCCAAATAGATCAATAATTATATTAAATGTGAATAAATGTGAACAAATTAAATATTGCAGTTAAGAATGTTAGATTGGAATTTTTTAAAAAAGTAAACATACACTGCTTTTGAAAGACATACCCTAAAGTTCAGAAAGGTAAAATACAAAAGGATGAGAAACAAAAACAACTAAAAAACTGCCCAGAAGAAAGATGAAGTAGCTCTACTAGTATTTTATAAGACAGACTTTAAAGAACAAACATATTAGAATACAGAGAGATAGTTTGTAATGCTGAGAATGTTCATTCATCAGTATGATACAAAAATCCTAACTTTTTATGTACCTAATAACATAGCCTCAAAAAATATAAAACAATAGTGACTGAATAAAAGAGCTACAGACAAAGCAATAAAATCACTGTAAAATACACTTCCCAAATAAATAAGGATTAATTACTATTTAAAAGTGAATTTAGGGAAGTTTTGATGCAGCTTCAGTGTAAAATATGTTTCCCTATATACTATAACCAATCACTAGGAAAATAAAAATTTCAAAGATGCAATATTAGCATCAAAATACATCAAATATCTATATATAAAACAATTGAAAGAAGTTCAAGGCTTATACATTGAAGAATACACAATGTTGCTGAGAGACATTTTAAAAACCTAGAGATATATCATGTTATAGATGGTAAAATTCTACTCTGAAAATATAATTTCCCCCCAAATTAACTTAAAGTTAACAAAAACAAAACACTCACAAAGTCCCAGAGGATATTTTTATAAAATTGACCAATTCTAAACTTTATATGGAAATCTAAATAGCCAATAGCCAAGACATTCTTGAAGAAAACAAGTTGAGTAGACAACCTCTATCAGATACTAACTTCTTAAAAAACTATAGGAAGTAAAATATGGCATTAACCCAAGTAGAGACAAGTAGTCTAATATTAGCAAATTAAAAAGACCATAAAAAGACTTGTTAGTGAATATCCATGTTTTTAAAAAGTTACATCCAACATTCAACCATAAAATTCAATTTCAGGTTCATTGTAGATCTACATGTGACAAGTAAAACAATAAAATAATAATGCTACTATACAATAATATAGGAGAATGTCCTCATGATCTTGGGATAAGGAAATGTATTTTAAACATGACACAAGAAGGATTAACCATAATAACTATCAATATATTGATGAACATTAAAATTAAGATTCTGTTCATCATTAAACTCATGAGAGGGAAAAGGCAAGCTAAAGTATAAAGAAAAGATTTTTTTTGATACATAAAGGCTAAAGAGCTAATAATACCCAGAATAGACAGCTTTTAAAAAGAAAAGAAAAATAATTCTATGGCTCATAGACTGATAACCCAATACAAAAACAAACAGAAAAGCGTCATAAACACCCAAAGATGGTAGATGGTACCCACATGGCCAATAAACATATCAGCAAGTATTCAACATCATTTGTCATCTGCAAAAAATGAAAATTAAAAATACAATGAGATATACACACACATATACAATGCATGCATGTGTGTATGTACCTACGCATATGTGAATCTAACAGAATATGGCTAAAAATAAAGACTGAACAAAATATGTAGTTAAAGAGCAATGGGAACTTCTACATGGTGTTGGTCAAAGTATGAATTTGTAAATGAATACTGAAAGAGAAGTGCCATTGGACAGAAGCCCTATTTCACAAAGAAGTTTCCATGGGGAAGTTGATATGGCTTATCAAAAGTTGGTTGGTGTAGCATTCATACCAGCCAGGTCAGATGTGGGGGGCTGGGGTGGCCTCCACTGGTGGACCTCCCATTCAGGCGTTTTATTTCAGGGTAAAATGAGCTCCATTTTTGGTCCTCATTACTATGCCAGAGGCTTTGATATAGGAATAGTTGCTCCTGGTTTCTATTTCCTAGATTATTTCTTATTCTTTATTTTTTCAGTATATTTTGAAGTCTGTCCTTCATCATTCCTTCTTTCAGTATTTTTTCCCCTTAATTTTAAATGTCCCTTTGTGTGTCATATACTGTTTGGAAAAAGTTACCAAGTTATCTTAAGTAGTAAACAGTTTAAACATAAGTTACCTAAAAACTTTTCAAAAACTGCATTTTATTATGGTTTATAATTCCCTGAAGCCCATGCAAATATTAGATAACATCTCTGGTTTCTAATTTCCTTCAGTAGGGAAGGCTACAAATGTTCAAATATTAAACATACAGTCTTTTCCGAATGGTTAAGAAACTGCATATAATTTTTTTAAAAAAGCTCTGACCCCATCAAAACAATGGCCATTCACACTAATTGTTCCATTAAAATTAGCTGGTGATGTTTAATTCCAGACTCTTTCTCTTTAGCTCAAGAAATTGACAGAGTGGCACCTAACAGTGTATGTTCCTTTTTCACAGGTTAAAATAATTATTCTTTTGAGAACATTTTGTTAACTTCATTTATGGACATCTAAATTCTACCCAAGCCAAAAAAAAAATGTGATAAATGAAAACTCAACAGAAAAAATAACTGGATAGATGTTTTTACACTGTAGAAATACACTTTGGAATAAAAGGTAATTGCATAACTTTAGTAACCTTCCCTTTTACTAGGACATGTGTGAAACAAAACTCAGCTGTCAGATGGAAGTGAAAAGAAGACGATACATAGAAGTAGTGGAGTCTGTGCTTGTCCTCAAGAGATGGAAGCAAAAAGGAGAAAAGTGCTCACAGTGTCAGACACAGCAAGTACGATGAGCAGCTCTTACCACGTAACAATAGAGTCGGGGTTGTTTTCAGTACCTGAGGGGCAGCGCTGCGGCATAAAACAGATGTTATGAAAAAGGTTAAACTGCTTATAGAATTGTTTCAACTGGTTCAGAAAATCCCCCAAACAACCTGGGCTGAATGAATTTACCTCCTTTCATTCAGATATCCTTATGCATGCTTCTTTTTATTATGGTGTGATTGTTTTTCATTTTATTATAGTAATATAAATCATCTTGTAGTATTTTTTTTTCTGAAGAAAAATTTACCAGGTATAATTACTAGGTCCTCCCTAGTGGAAGGTTATTTGTCAGTTCTTTGGTTGATTTTACTCTTCTCTTTAAATTTCAAGAACAGTGATTACATTTACGGATGTGAGAGGGAATTCGTCAGAAACAGACTGTCATTTCTAAAGATGATAAAGGTGAAAGAAACACTAGAGCCAAGCGTGATAACATTTACCCCAATTGTTCTGACATTTTATTTTGCATCAAGAAAATGGAAAATCAAAACACATATTTTTCTCTTATTTTGCTCCACAATTTCATTTATTTATCTACTTGTTATTGTTATTCAAAAGAAATATCAGACATATGAAAAAGTACAATAACCTGTAAGGTTATTTTTATGAGAGTAATTGTGTGATTAGGTAAAGCATATGACATAAAAAGTGGGACTGACTTTACTCAATGGGCTGAAGAGCGACCATTGGTCTATTATGGAAAATGACTCATAACAACGTTCTTGAGAAGCAGATTTTTGGCAAATTGGCAAATTGGATAAAGATTTTAGATGTCAGATCATAAGCTTATCACCCTGCAATAGAATTTAACAAGTGAAGTAGAATAATGAGGATATTAACTTTTTTTTTACTTTTCCTCTGTTCCGTCTTTCAGTTCTCAGCAATCCGCCTTTTGTGAGGCTATTTGACTCATGTACCACATCAGTACTGGTTGTGCTAGAGACACTGCAGGTGAATGAAAAAGCAATGATGATCTGCTAACTTAGCAAAATATTTACAAATATGATTTCTGGTTTCCAGTCTGTGATGTAAAAAAAACTTGGAAGTCATCACTTCCATCCTTACAACAAGAAAAACAAAGTTGAATGCACTGCAAATCAACAACTCTTCTAAATCCTTCAGAACTGGGGTTCCAGGGCAAACCTCTGCCCTGCAAGCTAGACAAACTGATGGATACAGACAATCACAGTTTACCAAGAACAGAAGCCCAGAAGCAGAAACAGCCACAGTTAGAGGTCATATCTGCAGGAAAATTCTGAACTCTAATTGACTGGTGGAGGCTCAGTGTAGACTAGCTTGAAAGTTAGAAACTCCAAGGGGGTCCAGTCTTAGAGAAGCTCCCACATTTTGCCCTAATAGGTTCTGACTGTGAAGATCACAGAATAATCCCCCAGTGCTTCTAGCAGGGAGTGGGGAATTGTAACCATGTGGAAATATGCCCTGAGCCTTCTGTCCTCCTCAACAAGGCCTGCCTGAAAGTAAACCATTTTGTTGGAGCCTAATCCACTGGGATTTTACCAAAGCCTAAGTGGCTCAGGGGCTGGAAAACACCCAACTTTAGCGGCTCTGGCCCTCCATGTGGGGAAGGGAATAGCCAGTGCCAGCTCACTGAAAGACAGAGACCTAACTCTGGGACTATGGAATGCTTCCCCTCTCCAGTTGCCTCACCAGCACATGAATAGAATTCCTGTAATAACAGGGGATTACAGCTAAAAGAGCTGCAAGCTTCAGATCTGACTTTAGAAGTCCTTAGGGCCACCTAAAAACAACAGGAGATGAGATGAAACAAGGATATGAGAGAAAAATTTAGCTTCTGATGTCAAGGCACCAGTAAACAGTAAAAATACCCTAATTCCTAGTCGGATAAACATAGAACTTCCATTAAGTCTATCTACATCAGTTCCTTTTACCTGATAACAATATGTCTCCTCAAAAAATTACAAGGCATGCTAAAAGGCAAAGCACACACTGTGATGAGGCAAATCGAGCATGAGAACCAGATTCATAAATGCAAAGATTTTAGAGTTACCAGACCAGTAATTCAAAATAACTATGATTAATATGGTAAGGGTTCTAATGGAAAGGCTAGACAACATGCAAGAACAGAAAAGTAACAGAAACAAAGTGACAGAAACTCCAATAAAGAATCAGAAGGAAATGTTAGAAATCAAAAATACTGTAACAGAAATGAAAAATGTAGTTGATGAATTTATCAGTTTACTGGACATGGCCAAGGAAAGAATCAAGACCTTGGAAATGTTATTGGTAGAAACTTCCAAACCTGAAACATAAAGAAAAAAAAGATTGAAAAAGATAGAATAGAATATCCAAAAACTAACAGCAGTACCAAAAGAAGAAAATAAGTAAGGGACAGAAGAAATTTTTGAAGAAATGATGACTGAAAATTTTCCAAAATTAATGACAGTCACTAAACCACAGCTCCAGGAAGCTCAGAAAACACCAAGCATATTAAGTACCCAAAAAACCTACCCCTAGTCATATCATATTCAACAGAAAATCTTGAAGAAGATTTTTCTCAGATATTAAGTGTCTTGGACAGAGCACTGGAATGATTGGATAACTAACAAAATATGTGACATATGATACATGATGTAGGTAATAAGGTGTCACATGATCCCATGCCCAGAAGAAAACATTAGTAGAAAAGATACAACAGAAGTACATTCAGAGAACAGAAACTCAAGGAAATGGAGTAGACAGCCATGGTGTGAATTAGGTGAAATGTGGTATTTCCTTTAGCTGATGTTTGGATTTAATTAAGGGTTGGTCAGGAATATTTTGGGAAGGAGAGCTACATGATGAATTTGCCAACCAACCAAGTATGCATTGTTTTTTTCTGTTGTTTGCAAGGTACTCAGTAAAGTACAGTAGATCATAAAAATGCATCAGGCATTTGCCTATTTTTTTAGTAACTTAAAATCTATTGGGAAAGAAATGGTAGTCCTCATATGAAAAGAGTAAACTATGCTTAGAGTCACAGATTTGGAAATCACTTTAATTCTGAAATTAATGTGTGTGGTTTGGGAAATTATTCTATTAGTGAAAGCTTATTCCCTTGTAAGATAAAAAATAGTTAGGCATAGCTCCCGTATATTTTGTGAGGATTAAATAAAAGTATGTGAATAATCCAGCTTATATTAGCAGTTTAATGTATGCCTGCTGAATTTTTGACTGAAGCATTAAGGCATGAAAATTAAATAATATTTAAGACAAACCCAAGGCAGACAAGAGTTGGGGTCAGAGGGGCAATTCCAAAAGCTCTGAGTTCAGGTAAAGGCCATATCACCACAACATGGTTTCATTTGGGAAGATTTAAAAAAAAAAATGTCTCTCTATTTGGATTCCAGAGAATATGCAGTATTTCAATAAACAGAGAAAAGGGAAAGACAGTGATAATGGCAGGAAAGTTTTTGCGCTAAAGCCATAACAGAAACTTAGCAAGAGCAACTTCCTCAGAACAGAGCTATCTTTGTGAAATAAGATCCGTTATCTGAAAAAGTTAATCTTCTCAAATAATGAATCTAAAGCAGAGAAGCATTGGTTTTAACGGCCCATTAATTAAAAAAGCGTGATGAAATCAGTTTGGGAAAGATGCCCTGGTAAGTAGGAGATACTGATGTGCACAGGTTACAGGCTTACATTGGAGGAAGAAGCAACTGGAAGTTAAGACAGTTTCCCAACTTGGGAATTATTTGAGGAATATAGTTTTTGCAGTTGTGTAGAAGTTGTATTCCGTTCAGAGGAAATAGGAGAGCATCTAGCTGGAAGATTATTGCAAACAGCAGCATGCTGCTAAATGCTTAGTTGTTTCTGCACACCTATTCCCTAGTCAAAGCAACTCCAGATATTTCCTATTTCTAGAAAGTGACATTCAAAGAGACGGAAGTTTTCAAAAGTGTAGTCTTAGCTATTTACAATGAACAGTTCAGTGATAATTGCAGGGTTGTGAGTTTAAAATAGGTAGATAAAATTTCTTTTTTTTATAGTAAGAAATGTCAGGAAGAAATGAAGAGAATCAGAAAATATATAGGTTTTATATTTACTTGAATTGTCTTAACTCTTTCACCTGTTGTCCAGAATACTTATCAGCATCTGTGGTTTGTCCTTTTTACTGCTTTTCTTGGTCAACACTGTTCATAAGGTAAGAAATACTCCAGGGATTTTAGGGTTCCCATTTTTTTAATTTACAACATATCCTGAAGGCCCATCTTACATGTGAAAATCATGCTAAAGATAGATAAATTCATTTATTTGCAAATTTTCAACTTAAAAGCTTCTAAAGTGAAAAACACAACTGCAAACCAGAGTAAAAGTGGGTTAATTATTCCTGACACCAAAAAATGTCAATACTGGTCACTTGGCCACTTTAAACACCTGGACTTGAGAAGAACCTTTCGGGGAAAAGCTGCATACAACTAAAAGAGTCTTATCAATTGCATTGTCGGTGTTTAACTCTGGAATAGTAAAATGCTTTCCCCCCAGTCTGGTGTGAGGCAGTTTCGGGTCACTTGAGCACAGCCTATCCCAAAGACTGCACAGAAAAGGTAATTGCAAATGAAGATTCGAAAAAAATTTTGAGCAGGGGCAACATGATTTCAATAAATACACAAAACAGACATTGTTGATGCCTCACCTCATTTTAGGAAATCCCTTACATTTATCTGCTGCTGTTACTTCCAGCAAAGTGACAGCTTTGCCCCTTCTGTGCTGCCTCTCCTGTCTCTGCCCTTACGGCTTTCTCTGGTACCACAGGAGATTGTTGCACTTTATACAAGAATTCATTTCCTGGAGCACTCTTCAAACAATGGAGAAGGGGGCAGGGGATACATGTCCCAGCTGCTCCCGCCTCTGGTGGAACAGGTGTGATGTATGTTTCTCAGAATGTTCCCGGTAACATTCAACCCCAGAGTCCCACACAGTAACACACTTAACGATACACCACGTATTGGCTTTCTACCTTTCTTAACTCACTCTTCGCTTATGCTTTCTGGGATCATCTCCCACATTAAGCACTTACAATCAAACAGCTAGATCCCACTGGCTGGCTATGTTCCCTGGGAGGGCCCAGAGCACGCTCCCTCCTTCAGAGCACACTGAGTGAACCTAGTGAACAGGAAGTATCTTTATCTTAGGTCTGCTTTCAAGGAAAAAAAACAAAAAAACTGAGAGAGTTGGTACCAGAAGTGGTATCTGAAGATTAGATTCTGGAACTGGTGCAGGTCAGCTGCTGCAGGTGCCCGTGGAAGCCATGTCACCGTGGCATGCTAAGACCTGGCAGGCTGCAGCGTCAGTACCATTAAAGAGAATTAGAAGAATATTTGATATCTTGACCTTGGTGAGGGTTAGATGAGTGTGTATTTAAGTCAAAGCTTACCAAGCGGTACAGTAAGATTTGTGCATTTTATCATAGGTATCTCAATGCATATTTTCTAGAAACTATTTTTAAAGAGAATCAAAACCTGAACAAGGGGAAATCCTTACGTTGTTTTTTGAATAGCAATATTCAAATATAATAAAGATGTTATTTTTTCCTAAAAAGAGATCTCATTTCTGCTGAGTTGTGGTGAGGTAGAGGTAGAAGAACTAGGTTAGGCAAGAGTTCTAGTACTTAATGACATGAGGGCAAAGATAACTGTATGGATAGTGGAAATCCTTACAGAAGCCTTTATACAGAAGAATGATAGGCTTAGGGCAGCCAATTATCAAGTAGCAGCAGTTGAAGAGATTTTTCTCTTAACCACATTGAGGACACATTGAACGGATCAATTCTATTTAGCATCTGATCATAAAGATCTTGGAGATACAAAGATGGAATGCATAGCTTCAGCAGGTCACCTGTGCTCTATCTACGGCCCTGAGAAGGAGTGACACCTTGATACTTAGGGAGGGAGTGTTTAGTTGAATACTTGAGAGTTTGAACCCTGTTTCTCCTGAACCCTCCAGCTGCCTGAGAAGTCCCCATCCCTGATCTTGCTGCACAGAAATGCATTCTGCCATTGCTTACAGACCAAGGAAAGGCTTCACCTGAGGGCCATGCCTCATGACGATGTGTGTCCTCACCAATAGTTGTCCCTTCCTCCTTTCACTGTCTCCCATCTGTGGGAGGAAGCAGTTTATTCATGTAGAGAAAGTACAAGACCTGATTAATATGTATTAGCAGGATTAAGGACAGCATATATGGGGGAGAATCTTGACGGTATTAGACCAGCAGCACTATTAGTAGTGGAATATAAGACTGGAATCCGGGAAAAATCATTGATTGAGGGAAGTTCAATGACTCAATATTTCATTTCCTCGCAAAGACATCTGGAGCCAATTTATCACTTTGCTGAGATGGCTCTCAGAAGCTTGGACATGATGGTTGCCTGCAGTAAATGAGCTGGAGGTGCAGCAACAGCCTTGAGAGATTACTGAGGTGGAGATCAGGTGACTCAGAGAGGTAAGCATGTTTTAGTAGGTTTATTACTTGACACCAGAGATCCTGCTAGCTGACTGTGTGCCCCAAGAGGGCCCAGAGGACACTCCCTTCACCAGAGAGCACTAACTGAACCTAGTGAGCAGGAAGCATCAAAAACAAGTGAGTCCCCTTGTGAGATACACACATGCCACAGGAGAAAGAGACTCTACAATAATTAGAGTCCTGTGCCAGCAGAGAAATTGTTCTGATGATCTTAGGGATGAGGAGGCACCCATTATACAGTAAAATAAAAGTTACTACTCTCTTACTGTTACGAAAGAGTTATTTGGTGCTCTCTTTTGAGTTTTGGAAGCAGCATATGAAGGGCCCCCACTCGTAAGATGGCGAACTTCCTGCTTCTCTTCTGGGTCCTTGGTTCCCAACGGTCCACCTGAAGCCCAATCACCTCTCTCCCCCCTCCCAATCCCAGCACCTAGCCAACAGCCACCAGCCCCATAGAAGTAACACCACAATTACCCCATGCCCCTTCCTATATAACCCAGCACCTTTCCCTAATGAAGCGGAACTCTCCGGTGAATTGCTGCTGTGTGTTGCTCCTTCCCTTCATTGGTGCCGAAACCCAGGAGACGGGACACCCCAACTGGGCCCTGTCTTTCCCCCGACACCAGCAGCAGCTTGCCCTTGTCCTCTTTTTCTGGGGCTGTCTCCTCACACTCACCACTCCTCTCTGGCCTTTGGGTAAGTTTTCCCCTGGAGTGGGCCACTCTTCCCTGAGCTATCGCAGCACCATTGACCATGATCATCCGGCAAGGCCCTGATGCTCGGGGACGAGGAGGGAATTCTCCCCACCTCAGGCTGTCACGGCTGCGGCAGACCCTCAGGCCCCTCCTCCAACAGCCATAAATGAGGTGACTCCCCTGCGGATGAGAACGCTCCCTTTTCCCCCTCCTCCTTCTGTTCCTTCTGCCAAAAATTCCTAGTACTAGGTTCCTCGTGACTCTGGCACTCTGCCTTCTTAGAGAAGTCTGGGTGACAACCCACACTTTTTAAGAAATTCCGACTCATATACGAGTCTCTGCAGACCACCAAGGATCATCGGGGATGCCCTTTGTCTCCTTGTGGTCTGCTCCCAGTCTGAGGATCTCCTTTCATCTTCCCCTGTTCATCTCCTTCTCTGTCCTTTAGCCACGGGAGCCTCCTCATCCCTCCCTGAAAGTTCACCTCTTGAATGCCTGCTCAAGCATCTAACTACCCTCTCCCTGACATCTGATATAAAACCAAAACTTCTCTGTAAATACTGCTCCCGAGATTGGCCGACATACCCCCTAGACAATAACAACCAATGGCCCGCAGGGGGAACTCTGGATCCTAACATCACTCGCGATCTTTTTAACTACTACCAGCACCTGAAAACATGGAAGGAGATTCCCTAGATTGAAGCTTTTTGCCTCCTAGCTCAAAATCCCAGCCTCTGCACTACCTGTTCCCCACCCCAAGTTCTCCTAGCCTGCAAGCTGTCTTCCTCCCCTCCCCACACCGCCAGTCCCTCTTTGATTACCTTTGACCCAGCTGATGAACCTCTGCCATACAGGCTTCCCCCTTTGGCCACTCCCCCTCCTACAACCCCTCCACCCTCCACCACCACCGCTGCCTCCACCCCCACAGAAGCCTCCCATCCTCTCCCTTCCCCCTCCTCCCCTCCCTCCACCACTATCTCCTCCCCCACCTCACCCCCTCCTCCTCTGTCCCCCTCACCTCCCCTCTCCCGCAGATCAAGCCTGAGCCTTTCAGCCCCCCTCTAACTAAGTCCCAGGAGCCTCCTCTGTCCTTGCCTCTATCACCTGTCTCTCCCCCACAGACTGAGCCAGAAACCTTCAGTCCCCCTCAGACTCGGTCCGGTGGGCCTCCCAAAATTATTGCCCCCCTCCGGGAGGTGGCAAAACCCAAAGGCATCGTGCGCGTTCACATCCCTTTCTCCCCAGGAGATTTAGCCCAACTTGAGAAACGCCTAGGTTCCTTTTCCACTGATCCCACAACATACATCAGGGAGTTTCAATGGACCCTCCAGTCATACAGCCTCACACATCATGACATTTTCATGCTCCTGGCCAATACCCTCCTCCCTGAAGAGCGTAGACGAGTTTGGGACTTCGCCCAAATGCACGCTACCGAAACCCACAGGACTGACCCCACCTATCCCCCTGGCCCCACCGCTGTCCCTGAACAAGACCCACACTGGGATTATAACACCGCCGTGGGTCTCTGCTCTTGAGATATTTTCACCTCCTGCTTAATAGCAGGTCTGAAAAAGGCAGCTCGTAAAGTAGTCAAATTTCAAAAGCTCCAAGACATAATTCAAAAGAGGGAGGAAACTCCCTCCAAGTTCTTGGACAGACTCACTCAAGCCCTATTACAATCTACCAGCCTGGACCCAGAAACGCCTGACGGAGGACATGTCCTTATGCCATACTTCCTAGCTCAAAGCTACCCTGACATTAAACTAAACTCAAAAAGTTAGAATAGGGCCCCACTACCCCACAGACTGAGATCCTAGCAGTGGCCTTTAAAGTCTTCCATAACCGGGAGGAGGAGAAAGAACGCCGTAAACAAAAGGCTGATCAGGCCAACTTCCAAATGTTGGCCCAGCTGATAAAATCACAACCTGGGTGCCCCTCTGCAAACAAGCCCCGCCCCTGGAGCTTGTTTCAAGTGCAGACAAGAACGACATTGGTCAAGGGCATGCCCCTCCCCCAGATCTCCTACCAACCCATGCCCCAGATGCCACAAAAAGGGCCACTGAGGGTCTGATTGCCCAACCACCCGAAGGGGAGGCTGGACAACAACCCCCATCCTAAGCCCACCGTTGTGGGGCTGGCAGAAGAAGATTGACGGGGCCCAGGGGCTTCTCGCCCAACCATTTCCATCACCAAACAGGAGCCCAGGGTTACTTTAATAGTAGACGGTTGCCCCATCTCCTTCCTCCTAGATACAGGAGCCACCTTCTCGGTCTTGCGAGAATACTGGGGCCCTACCATGCCTGCCATTACTCCTATAGACGGGGCAGGAGGTAAACAGGTTTTCCCATTAAAACCCCCCCCTTTTATGCACAATCCAAGACAATCCCATACCTTTCTCCCACTCCTTCCTGGTTATGCCCCAGTGTCCCATCCCTTTACTGGGATGGGACATCCTTTCTCTCCTCCATGTTTCCATAACTATATCCACTCCCACAGCCCCCAGTACTCACTTTCTGATGGCCCTCATAGCCGACAACCCCCCTCTACCCAGTGAAAGCTCCAGTTCTGCCCTCATACACCCTGTAAATCCCAAAGTTTGGGAGATTACAAGGCCCTCCGTGGCTCTATGTCCTCCTGCCTCTATCAAATTACGTGACCCCTCTCAGTATATCTGTCAGGCCCAATACCCCCTAACCACTTCAGCCCTCATAGGCCTCCACTCATTATTCAGGGCCTTTTAAACAAAAATTATCTCAGACCCACTCACTCCCCATTTAACACCCCCATATTAGCTGTTAAAAAAACCAACGGATCTTTCTGCCTAGTCCAAGATCTCCACCTCATTAACATGGCCATCGTCCCTATCTATCCCTTAGTTCCAAATCCATACACCCTTTTATCGCAGATCTCTGCCTCAACCTCCCACTTCTCAGTCCTAGATCTCAAGGACGCATATTTTTCTATCCCTCTGGACCCCTCCCCCCAAGATTTTTTCACCTTCACCTGGACGGACCCATACACAAGATATTCTGAACAACTCACTTGGACAGTTTTGCCACAAGGCTTCTGAGATAGTCCCCATATTTTTGGACAGGTGCTAGCTCAGGACCTCAAACAGTTTCATCATGATCACTCTGAGTCCACCTTATTACAATATGTGGACGATCTTCTACTCTGCAGTCCCTTGTGGGAACAGTCTCAACTTGACACTGCCTCCCTACTTAACCTTCTAGCTTCCAGAGTTTACCGGGTATCCGCCATCAAAGCTCAAATCTCTTCCCCTCTTGTCACTTATCTCGGATTTCTTCTGTCTCAACAAAGAAAGTCCACTACCTTAGACACTAAACGACTCCTCTCTGACCTGCCCATTCCCAAAACGAAGACAGAAATCCTTTCCTTTCTAGGCCTACCTGGGTATTTTAGAGCGTGGATCCCTAACTTCTCCCTGTTGGCAAGACCCCTATACGACCTCAGCAAGGGCCTCCCTGAAGAACCATTATCCTCCTCACCCCAACACTCCTTCATTAAGCTCCGTCAAGCCCTTGTAGAAGCCCCAGCTCTCCAACCTCCTGATTTGTCAAAGCCCTTCTCATTATATATCCATGAAAGGTCCAGTCAAGCACTAGGAATCCTAGGCCAATATTATGGCCCATCCTTTGCCCCAGTAGCTTATCTCTCCAAGCAATTGGACCCCACAGTTCAGGGATGGGCCCCCTGCTTACGGGCATTAGCTGCTGGGCAGCTCTTGCAGAAAGAAGCTCATAAACTAACATTCGGGGCGCCCCTTACCATTCTGTCCCCACATCACCTAAAGGACCTCTTAACCTGCAAAAGTTTACAGAATTTCCCTCCCTCCAGACTCCTGACCTTACTATCCTCTTTCCTCCAAAATCCAGACATTTCTTTCCTCCCCTGCCCACCCCCTAAATCCAGCTACTCTTACTCTCCTCATACTCCCTCGCATGATTGCCTGGAAGCCCTTCACAACTTCCTTCCATGCCACTCCATGATCTCCGAAGGAGCCCTCTCACACTCCGACCTCATCTGGTTTACTGATGGGTGCTCCTTTAAACATGAGGGCACCCACTACGCAGGATATGCAGTAGTCTCCCTCAAAGATGTCATCGAGGCACGAGCCCTACCCCCCGGTACAACCAATCAACAGGCCAAACCCCTTGCAGCCACCAGAGCTTGCACTCTGGCCCGCAACATGTCTCTCACACTGTACACTGACTCCAAATACGTATTCCACATTCTCTTGTCTCATGTGGTAGTATGGAAAGAATAAGGCCGAACTAAACTCCTAGAGGCTTCACAACTCCCACACCGACTGGGCATAGTCCACTGCAAATCACATCAAAAGGATGACTCCCCCATTGCAAGAGGTAACAACAAAGCTGACAGAGTAGCCCAGTCAGTTGACCTATCAGAAGACACACCAGACAACAATCCGCCTGCCCTTGCGGTTTTAGCCTTATCACAAGACACCCTCTGTTCTCAGGACAAAGAGTCTCTCTTCCACTTCTTACATGATCTGTTCCATCCTAGACCCCAATCCTTGATCCATTTTTTACAATCCTTTTTTTCTCTCTCTCCTGAAGACAAACCCTACTTGATCAAATCACCCACAGGTGTACCATCTGCCAACGCACTAACCCTAATACCCCCCTCAAGGCCTGACCCTTCCCGGCTCATCAAGCAAGGGGTAATGTCCCCGCCGCAGATTGGCAAATAGACTTCACTAACATGCCCCCCGTATGGCGTACCAGATACCTACTCGTTAGTAGATACATTTTCAGGATGGGTTGAAGCTTTCCCCACCACTAACGAACAAGCATCTGCAGTTGCCTCTATCCTCCTCACCCAGATCTTTCCTAGGTTCAGGATGCCCACTTCCTTCCAATCAGATAACGGCCCTGAGTTCACTGCCCAAATTATTCAGAACCTCTCCAAGTCGCTCTCGCTCCCCTGGCATTTACATTGTCCTTATCGACCACAGGCTTCGGGAAAAGTAGAAAGAGCCAATAGGACTCTAAAAGACATCGTGACCAAACTATCTCTAGAATTACACCTTGACTGGGTTTGCTTACTTCCCTTAGCTCTACTCCTCATTCGGGCCCTCCCAAAAAAACCTTCCTTCTTGTTGCCCTTTGAGATCATGTACGGCCGCCCTACTCTACCCCCGGGGCTCCCTTCCCACAAAGAACCAATTCCTCCCAATATGGCCCTTCCGCTACTCTCCTCCACACTGAATTGTGGAAATATCAGGATTGGCTCCTTCCTGATCCATCCGCCTCCCAAAATCCTCCTGTCTTACAGCCCGGCCAACTAGTGTTTTATAAGCCACCAGAGGATCGGCCCTCTCTCACCCCAAAATGGGAAGGTCCACACCCAGTTATTCTCTGCACCCCTCAGCCACCAAGCTCTTACTGACTGATACCCTTGGATTCATATCTCCAGGTTGAAACCAAACACCCAGGACCCACCTTCTCTGGACACCCAAGACCCATCAGTCACAATCCAGAGTCCTTCGGATACAGCCCAAGATGCTGTCTACTCTACCACACCTCATCCCTCTGATCCCTTGAAACTCCGCATCTCCCGTTCACCCCCTTTGCCATCCATACCCGAATCATGATTTTTTCCTCCTTTACTGCTCTCTCACTTTTTTTCCTCATTCCTATTGTCTTCCCCACCACCCCATCCTCCTTTGTATGGCGATTCAAAGTCAAACAGACTTACACACAGCATCAAACAAAAGTTAGTGCCCTCATTGTCACATTAGACTGCCCTCTAAAAGGCTGCTCCGGGCCTTTATACCTCCACTTTCCTCCCTCCACCGAAGTATTCATTTACAGCTACCTTTATTCTCCCTACCCCTGCTTCCTCTATGACCAAAGACAAGCCTATTGCAGGCGATGGCAAGACACCTACGGGGGATGTCCCTACTGGTCTTGCGCCATTCACTACATGGGTGACTTCCAGTACCCACAGTATTACTCCTCCAACCGTTTCATGAAATATCCCAACAGCTCATTCTCCTTATCAATCCCAGATCCCTGGGACTCTTGATGGGCCACTGGGGTCACAGCCTCAGTTTACTACGAGGGGTCCTCAACCCCCCACAGTACCCTTCATATTTCTCGAGAGTATGTTCCCTCTCATTCCCAGATCTTTCAAGTTGCATCCAATATCGAACATTCCAAAAAAGTCATTATCCAAACTCTTGACGGCGCCTCTTCATCTTCTCACCCCTGCCCCTCTTCCAATTCCTCCTACTCTTGGCTACAGCTCATTCAGGGCACCACCATCGTTCTCAACCACACCCTTAACACCGCCAATTGTTTCTTGTGTGCATCACTACAGCACCCACTGCTGGCCACCGTGCCCCTTAACATTTCCAATTACTCCTTTCACGCAGAAGGACAACCCCTCCGCCCCCTGGCAGACATACCCCTATGGGAACCAGAATACGCAGATAATCTCACCATCCACCACTGGGTAGGCCCAACCCCTCCCCCCTCCAGCGCACTTCACTGTCTATCTACACCCCTACCTCCAACTCTAAGACTTTAATGCAACCGGGACACTTCTTTTGATGTAATGGCAGTCTTTTCAACTCACTGCCTCCCGATTCCAGCACACCCTGCATTCTCGTCACCCTAATCCCACAGCTTACATTTTACAGCATGGCAGAATTCCTTGAGCTCCAACCTCCCTTGCCCTTGCACACAAGAAGGGCTGCTTTCCTTCCCATCATGGTCGGCATCTCTTTGGCCACCTCAGCCACTGTGGCAGGATTTTCAGGGGGAGCCTTGGGTCACTCTCTATGGGCAATTAGAGATCTCAATGCCAAACTTGAGGGAGCCCTGACATCCTCTGCCAATTCCCTGGCCTCTCTCCAAAGACAGGTCACTTCGCTAGCTAAGGTCACCCTTCAAAACTGGCGGGCCTTAGATCTGCTTACAGCCAAGAAGGGCGGCACCTGCGTCTTCCTTCTAGAAGAGTGCTGCTATTACATCAACGAATCCAGCATTGTAGAAACTGACATTACCAAACTCACCGACCTTGCCTCCAGCCTCCACTCTGCTTCCAATTCCAACCCATTCTCTTCAATACTAACAAACCCCTTCCTCACCTGGCTCTGGCCCATCGCAGGCCCCATAATAATCATTCTTCTCGCCTGTCTCTTCTTGCTTTGTATAGTAAAGTTTATCAAATCCCAAGTCGGTAAAATCTCTAATCAAATTTTCAACCAGCTTTTACTCAGGAACTATCAGCTTTCAGCCACAGAAGATCCCTCATCCTCACATGACCTCTTCACCACACGCTGTGATGGACCCCTCTCCCCACTGGAAACTGTTCCTGGAAGCACTGGCCACAGATGCCTGGCTTCTGGCACCCATATCCTCCTAGCACCACCATTAAAATCAACAAGTCCTCAACCTATGGTTACAGGGAACCTTCATTGATTTCCAACCTGAAGAAGTCCACATCTACTCATCCTTACTGTGGGGAGTCCTATCAACCCTTTCCTCCCAATCCTCAAGCCCTCACTCCCTTCTCCACCCCCATTCAGCAGGAAGCAGTCAGAGAGAAAGCAACATCCACAACCCTATAGAGGAGAAAGGGGGGAATGAAGGGCCCCCACCCGTAAGATGGCGAACTTCTGGCTTCTCTTCCAGGTCCTCGGTTCCCGACGGCGCCATCTGAAGACCAATCACCTCTCTCCCCCCTCCCAATCCCAGCACCTGGCCAATAGTCACCAGCCCCGTAGAAGAAACACCACAATCACCTCATGCCCCTTCCTATATAACTCAGCACCTTTCCCTAATAAAGCAGAATTCTCCAGTGAATTGCTGCTGTGTGTCGCTCCTTCCTTTCAGCATAGAACATTCTTTCCAATACTTCAAGCCATATTCCAGGTGACTCCATAGGCAAGAAAAGGTTCTTCATCAGATTTAGGATGAAGGACAAGCACTCTGCTTCTGGGACCAATGACTCAGAAATCCAATGGTACTAGAGGTTTCCATGGTAGACAAGAATGCTGTGTGGGGTTCCTTGTGTGCTCTGATAGAAGCTAAAGGGTAGACCTCAAGGAGAAAGCTATGCATCATATTCAAAAGATCTCCTGATATGCTCCTTTTTCCTAGTAGAGACTGGAGTGCCTGACTACAGGACACCAAGTTACAATGAAGCTAGCCCTGGCATTATGACCTAGATATTGCACATCCACTAAGACATAATTTGGGTGTGCACACAACAGAATTCCCCTGTATGTGGAAGTGCTATACTTGGGATAAAACTCTAGTTGACCCAAAGGACACAAATAAGTTGCCTAAACATGTGGCAACCTGGACATGTCACCTATCCCTGTTGCACAGTTGGCTTCCCCGTATCTCACACAAGTGGTCTTGATGTTCCCTATTCAACAGAAAGAAAAGGAGAAAAAAGCCTAAGTCTGTTTTACAGACAGGTTAGCTTGGTATCTGAGGGCAAGTAAAAAAAAAAAAAAAAAAAAGGACACAAAGCTCCTCTCAAGAGTAGCCCTAAGGACTTGGTGAAGAGAAATCTTTCCAGTGGTAAGAGCTTAGAGCTTTAAGCAATATACCTGGTAATCTACTTTTACGGAGGAAAACATAGTTGAGATAAAGATGCATACAGGTTGTTGGGCAATAGCAAATGTCTTCGTTAGTTGTTAGGAGACTAGAAAGATCAACATTGGAAGATTTAATAAAGGAGTTATAATGAAGGGGAATGTAGATGGGTCCCTGTGAATGGACTTGAAGTAGGAAGATTTTTATGTATCATGTAAATATCCACAAGAGAACATCTACTTCAGAGAAGATACTGAACAACTTGTGGAAAAACTTACTTGCCCTGTACATGCCAATCTGCCCCTGTCCTTGGCCATCCCAACTGCTTGCACAGATAACCATGAGCAGAGTGGCAGGGACAGAAGCTATGCCTGAATGCAAAGGCATGGGTTCAACAAGTTATATAGTTATTGTTGCAGGCATTGCTGAATACCTGAACTTAAAACAGCAGAGAACCTCTGGTAGCCTGTGGTATACATCACACCTCTTTTATCATGAAAGGAGTAACAGTTCATCTTTACTGCAATTGAAACTTATTCTGGAATGGCTTTCTTCCTTGCCGCAGGACAAGCCCTGACAGATTTACTGGTGTGGTAAACTAAATAATACTGCAGTAGACCAAGGAAGTCATTTTATAGCAAAGGAGATTATAAAAATGAATATGTGCCCGTAAGATTCATTATTCCTATCATATAGTATGTCACCCAGAAGTTCACACCTTGAATTTTAGAATGGACACTCATAGGTTCATCTAAGACAGCAACTAGGAGGAGACACTCTGCTAGGTTGGAGCAATCTCCTCCGGAATGCGGTGTAAGTGTTGAGTCAGTAACATGCTAATGAGAGTGCCCAGGAGCTAAACGCGTAGAACCAAGAACCATGGGACAAAAGTAGCAATGGTTATTGCTACGCTCAGTCATCTCTTTGGATAATTTTTGTTTGCTTCCCCTGCAACATCAGTCTCTAAAGGTAAATGATCCTTGTACCCTACTGAGAGAAGCAAAGTATGCTTTAACTGGAAGATACACTAGGAGTTCCATTAAACCCAAAGCAACAACTGATACCAAGTCATTTTGGGTGCTTCGTACCAGTAAACAAGAAAACAAAGAAAGGAATTACTATAGTAAGTAGCTAGGTTTGGTGCATCATGACAACAAGCAGAAACATGTCTTAGAACTTGATCAATATGCTGGGACATCTTTTAATGTTCTTATGCCCAGTAATGATAGTAAGAAAACAATTATAGCCACCATATCTGGACAAAGTCAAGGGAACCAGAGTCACATCCTTAAGGGACAAAGGTATGGGTCACTCCCCAAGGTAAGCAACTTAGATCAGAAGAAAAGTGTCTAAGGATTAAGGTAATCTAAAATAGGTAGTAAAGGATGAAGATAAACAATTGTATCATCTGCATTAGTTGCAAAAATAAGATTGTAGTTTGTTTTGCTAATGTTCAATTTAAAGATATTTAAGAGAATGTAATAGCCATCATGGATTTTGAACAACAAATTACTTTCATTCTGGGACATAACAAAAAAATCTAAGAGATGCAAGGGATAAACAATCCTGCTCGTGCCTTATGTTATGTTCCTGTGACCTACCTCAGTTCACCTGAAATTGTGGTTTCTGTCAGGGATGTGCCAGGGATGGATAAGATGTGCCCAAAACAATCTTCTATGAGCAGTGGAAGTCTGTGCATAAACGTCCTAGGCTTCCATTGCCTGGTAAGATAATTCAGAGGCAGGTTTCTCAAAAAATCCCCCAATGGCACTGAGTCCTAGTCAACCACAGTGGCAAACCATTGATAAATGCACATCTGTTTAGCTTTTCTCCTGCCTCTGTTTCTCTTTCCCTTTCTTTCAGACTTCCTAAAATCATCCCCTAAAGGAATTATTGGCATTCAAATCTTTGCTTCAAGATCTGCTTTTGGGAAGACCCATTATAAGTCATACAGTATCTCAAAATGTGCAATATAAAAGTGAAATACGTGTGGTAATATGATTATATATATTCACATACATATAACACAAAATCAATTACATCACTTTATATGAATGTACTGAGGACAATGCCTCTTCTCAGAGACAGATTTTGCCCAGCAGTCATGTGGGTTAGAGGAATATGTGAGTCATCTTCTGAACCTAGCAATAGGAAACATACTAAAATCCTTCTGACCCATAATGAATATAGACATAATATAATTATTTCAGCAAATCAAGCAGAGAATTCAATGTCTAAATGGAAGACAATTAAAATGGTTCCCATTATTCATGCTGAGAAACTGATTCTGGACAGTACACTCATTACAAGAATGTTAGGAAATCAAAGAGCAAATAGGCTGCACAGTCTGACCAACATCACATTTCCTAACAAGTTCTTGGAAGAGCTTTAAAGAGAGAAGTGAACCTACAGAATTAAACAATGAAAGCTGACTCCTTCTACTAAAGCAAAGAAAGCATTTCTTTATAGATTTAAAAACGTAAAATTTTTTGTGAGACACAACGAATATTCTAGATACATTTAAATATCCATATGAACTCAAATAAAGTCTGGAAGTCTGTTTCTGCCCTTTGTTGAAACCTAAGACACCATCATTTTTAATTTCCATTTTTCTAGCCCTATATATGCCAAGGATGGTCAAAGCCTGAAAATTCTTCAGTTATCAAAATCTCAATGCTTAAAATTAATTACAAATTAATCTCTACAAATCAAATGCTGGAAATGCACTCTATATTAAAATAGAGATGAAATAAATGATGATAGAAATGAAGAGTTTTAAAAAGTCAAGTGAAATTATTTAAAAATGTGATGTTTTCAAGTTGTGTTAGCCCAGTTTAATTTGGAATTAGCTGCTCTGTTTTATTTCACTTTACTTTTTCTCCATCCAGAGCTTTTCCTTTCTTTCAACTCCCTTTCTTATTTAATCATGAAGTTAAATAATCTACTCTATTACATTTTTAAGTTTCTTTGAAAGTCACTGTTGTCATGTGGCCCTAAATATTTTGGTTTGAAGGCTGAGGTTGGGTGGCTAAAGGGGGAAGTGGAAAGGAGTTTATATGAATAACTATATTTGGATGCAAACACAGCAGCAAAAAGAAAATGAAAGAAATATTGTGAGCTGTACCTTTTCTGACCTATTCTCTAATTTATACTTTACAAGAATTTAGAAAATCAGACTAAATTATTTATAGAAAACATGAACTTACAATCATTACACCTGTAATCTCCCTATAATTGAAAGTCCAATATATATTTTATTAAAACTCAAGAGTTTTCTCCAAGTAAATAAATTTCATAGAAGAATGTTACCATTCTTGTTATTTATACAATAAGAAATATTTTTAAAGTGTTAAATTATCCAGATTTCATTTTAAGCTATTGTTCAGGATTAAGTTTTTAGCTGATATCCATCCCCATAAATATATCATGTAATTCATATGATTTTATCTTCCATATTGGTGAGGGATAAGACAACCTCAGAATAGAAATATAGAATTATTGCTGAATATTAAATTTTAAAAGTATTTGAAACTTTTCATAATTAATAAAAAGCAAAGTGTCTATAAATGAAACAATTCTTGCTCATAAGAATGATACCATAAATGGAGTACCCCAGAGATGGTTTGGCCCACTTCTTGTTTTGCAAATGAGAAAATCTGCATTAGGGACATTTAATGACAATCCTTAGTGATATAATACTGAACAGTAGACATCTCCTGAATTCTTTTTACCATACCTGCCTTAAATGTAAGGAAGGATCACAGTTTTTGTCTCAGGCAGTAATCATTTCTGACCCCAAATAGATAGGGAGCAACTGATAGGAAGGAAAATATGATTTTTAAGGGTATAAGAAATACCCTCCTATTTTTCAGTAAAAGTGCTTCAAAGTTCCAGACCCATTCAAATTTGACAACCACAAAGCATTAGTTTCCATAAACATAACTTTTTAAATGATCCTGAGATTAATCTATGATAAAACATTAAAGATGATTGAAATGAATCATGAAAATATGAAGCACCATTACTTATTTTATATAATCTTGCTCTTAAATATAAGGGACTAAAAGTATGAATCAATAGATTATGAAAGAAAAAGAGTGTATCCATGTTAGGTATCGTTAATCACGTGTATTGATGTAATTCTTTTTTGGCTTCAAACTTTCAACTACTTTATCTAACTAGTTTCACTATTTGCTTCTCACAAAAGGTGATACTTAATTGAGAAACGTAACTGGTTCTATATATAATATGACCTAGAGAAAGTAGGGCAGTTGATGTCATAGGCAATACAAAAACTGCTGTTATCTGCAAACCCTGAATTTCTCACAGGAATAAAGGCAATTTTCCAGAACAGTCTCATTCTGAACCTAAACTTAGGTAATTCTTTAAAGGAACAAATTGGTTACCAAACTCACATCTATCTTTTCTCTTGGTTCCAATTAAGACTGCTCCAAAATACAGGTTACTTGAGCAGCCACTTCTCCCAGGCAGATGTGGATCCTCTCTACTTTGTTAGCAAGACCTTACGTCAGAGCCCATCAGATGTTGCCTACTTCAATTTGTCTCTATTGCATCTGAAAGAGAAGGTAGCACCCACACTCCATTTTTCTAACAATTTGGATGTCTCCTTAATTGGAAGTAGTAAGGAAGCAAAAATTGAAAAGAACCTTGACTTGCGCCCTAGCAAGTAGAATAAAATCACTTTTTAAAAAAATCATAAACAAAAACAAATTGGGAAAGGAATTACTTTTCTTTTTCAAGAAAGGAAGGACATAGCAGGTGACAGAGCAAAATCAAGGGACCATTGAACAATAAGGAGCCATGAATCAAAATTTTATACATATATATGTAAGTATGCATGTGTATATATGTATGCAAGTATGCATATATGTATGCCTATAATCATATGGATGTATATATATTTAAAATATTAAAACAGGAAGAAACTTCAAAAAGAGATATATATCATTTTCCCTATTTCGTCATTATAACAAAAACCAAGCCACCTTGGATTCAATCCATCTACATGTATACATATAAAATAAGCACAGCAACTTTCAAACTTTTCTGAGGCAAACCTGGAAGCACATAAAATGCTGCTCCAGGTTCTTGGGTATGTTGATATTTCATATTTCAATGTCTTATTTGGAGTTGAGGTTGCTAAGCTATGACAGTGGCCTTAGACTTTGCAGAGCAAATAAAATAAACATATTGAAAACAAATGCAGTGAAAGATATAAGATGATCTTTATCAAAGACTTAAGAAATTTTTGGCCCATTTAAGAAAGAAAAAATGGCCACTTGATTTTTATGAATTTGTATTGTTTCCTATAAATCTCTCTTAAAACCACAATATAAATTTCATCAAGTTGTCACAAGTGAAATATGTTGGTGACACAAATTTGATAAATAATCAAAAAACTAAGAATACTCATGATTTAAATTAAATATATAGTAGATAATTAGCTAGAAAGAAAAACCGGTAATAAGCTTTATAATGCTTGCAGGTCTACATATTTTTCATTCACATCTAAAAATTTTCACATGATCATGAGACTTGCACATCCACACAAAAGCATCATAAGGCTTAAACATCTTTGCTTTTAAAGATGTGTAATTGAACACTTGACCACTTTTTATAAAGCAACACCTTCATGCTACTTTTGAAATGCTTTAAAAGTTTGAACCTCTTTATGAAATTTTCACATAACAAAACCTTTCCTTGTTAAATTTTTATAGAGAGTGTGGTCCCTGGAATCATTTGGGGCTGTAGGAGGAAGACAGTTCAAAATTTCTGTCATTCACTAGCTGTACGGTAACATGTGCCCTGAGCTAAAACCTCCCACATAGAAGTAATGGTAATGGATGAAGGAAGGGAGTAGTAGAAAGGTCCATTGACTGCCATTCAATTTACTGGAATTGCCCACTTAGAATACTTATTTAGACATTACAAGCTTCACTGTCTCAAGTGTGAAGCCTGAATGCACTGAGCTGACATAAGGTACAGGGGCTATCTCCCTCCTTGATTCGTTTTCAGGAAAAAGGAGACTATATACCTTGAGTAAATAGACAAACCACATGCAGGCAGGTGCCTCTGATATGCAGTGACCACATGTAGATTTGTACCTTTATCGTGAGGACCGAACAGGTGACGCTGGTCAAGGGAGCATCTTAAAGGCACACTGCTTCCTTTGTGTGAGTATCTGGCCCTTCCACATGTCAGAAGCTTGGCTAAAGAAATTACATTCCTCTTTGAACATTTTCCAAATAGCCACATTTATTTCTTCTTACAAATATCTTTTTAAAAATAAATTCTAGTTTGTTTATGAGTAATCTGTGAAATTAAATAATATATTTTTATGTTCTTAAAAGGTAAGGCCTTATTAAGCTCCCTGCAATATTTTTGAAAAATAGAAGGATTAAAATCCTCCATGTGTGAAAGAATTTAACTAAAGAATATCATTCTTTTCTTACAAAGCATAGTTTTCTAGGCTGACAGTAGATTTTTCTTGGCAATTCGGAGTATTGCAAATTTAAATGCTTGTGGCAAAAAATAAAAGGTATTTGAAACTAAAATGGTCTGGTTTCCTCTTATCCAAAGTACAGGTAGACCATAAATAACAGATATTGTTACCTTGGTTATGGAGCAAAATTAGTCTGGAAAAACATAAGTGTGTAAAATACACTTTAAAATTGTTCTCTCATGTAATTGCTGTGCTTCCTCTGTTGTGAACAGATCTGTGCAGTTTCTCTTGGTTATTAAGTATTCTGTGAAATGTCTTATTCACATTTACTTTGGTTTCAGGTAACAGACATATATTTCAGGCTAGTACAAAAAGAAATCATATGTTGGAATATTATTCAGATCCCAATGAAGATACTCAGTCTTTGAACTTTAAATAAAATGTTTTTGTATCTATTTAATTCTCAATTTAGCTTACAGTTTTTATCTTTCTCTACTCTCTGTACCCACACAGACATTTAAGTCCATTCTTTTTCTGTCTCAGAACAAACAAAAACAAACCTTCCTAAAAGTCATTTGGTGGTATGACAGACTTGCTAGAAATTTTGGAGACATTGGGATAAACTCACAGTAGTACTGATGGTTAGGAGTATTGGATGCCTGCCTGTGCAGAAGTCATTTAGCCACACAGGCATGAGGCTGAGGGTCTTTCCCTCAAGGCTTTCTCACCTTTACACTTCCCTCACTTCACTAAGCAGAATAACTGAGCTCAGTACTTTTCACTCAGCTCTAGTGTCTACCTCTGTATAAATGCACCCTGATAAAACACAGCCATCTATGACTCCCTCCCACCTCTGTTTCTTAAATGGAAAGGAACAACCTAACTAATTTTCTTTCTGGTATCAGTGGTCATTACAGTCATTAGCGCTATCCCTGAAATATTTCTGATTGTCCTCCTTCAGGGCACGTGGTAGGGTTGTACTTCATGGTCCCTCTGTAATTAGATGAAATGATGTGTCTGATTCTAACCACGGAGTAGTGAGTGATGAACATCCCTTCTGAGCAGAAGTATTTATTTGCCAGTGTGAAGCCCTCTCTCTTCCCTCTGTCATGTCATTAGCAATGCTCATGACGCTGACTGCCTCGGTGTGCCTGAGTGACTAGGGGGAAACACCTCTGCTGACACGGTAGACCTGTTGTCTAGGTAAGAAATAAACATTTGCTTGTATTGTTTGTTATCACAGCAGAAATCATTTCTTCTTACTTTACTTGCTCTTACTATGCAGATGTAGAAAGAAAATTCCATTCCTTCAGTTTTTATCATGGATTTGACCTTCCTCAAAGCCCCCATAGTGCTAGGTAGCAAAAGAAAAAAAAAATTAAGCCTCCGAATGAATGACATCTAGTCCCTTCAAATTTAATACTGTTTTTATTCTGCTTAAACAGTTTCAGGTAGATTCATAGACTGGGTGATTTTCTCTGGCATTGTGGTGAAGAGAGGCTGAAGATCCCAAATCTAAACAGTTAGCCTCGCCCTCTGGAGTTTGCTGGCCCCTGTGGAGAGGATATTTCGTGTGTGACCTGTTCAGTGCCTCCCCTGCTGGCAAAGGACCACATGATGAGCAGCTCTTGGGAGCACAAACTGAGGAGCTCAACCCATCCTTCTCTCAGCCCTGTCTAGGTGCTCTCCTGAGATCTAGGTGTAAGTCCAATTTAGTTCTTGCTGAGAGAGTCTCCTGTGCTCCCCCAAACCCCAGGTTAAGGATCATTTTGTCTAAAATAGAACAACCTTTCTCCTCTCCCAAACTTGACATCTAGCATCACTGACTTTGCTACATGTCCAATTGTTTGAGAAATGCAAGAGCTTCTGGGCAATCTCTCCGTATAAGAACTCCACACCACCAGTTTTCCCTGGTGTGGTCATCCATGGCACAGTGGGCTCAATCTAGAAGGGAGTTTCCTCCCAGAGTCCCAAATGCAAATGAGACAAAAGGCCCCTTGGTTTTGTCTTTGGTTTCAACAAATCGTAATAGATGTCCTACCTCTGGGACTCAAGACAGGAGAGAGAAGTGCAGACAGGTGCACCATGCTGTTCTCCCCACTTTCAGACTCATTCTCGCATTGCCAGCGAGGTCTGAGAACAATGGTCATTCCGCATTAGCTTCTTGCCCCTTTTAATAGACAGCATTGCTCCCCTTCGTTAGGGCTGAAATGGTAGAAAGTTGTTTATTTGTGATCATGTTTGTGAAGATAAAGAATATTATCCCTTTTGTATTGATTATATAATTATGTTTGTGAGGCCAAAGAAAAAAGAGTCATTTGGTTGTCTAAACAAAAAACCTGAATATTTCATGGAAACCAGGATCAAAGAATAGAGCGAGGCTTCCCAGAGGACTGGAACCCACAGTATTAAACAAAAGACATCCCACTTGTCTGTCTCTTACTTTCATGTAGGTCCCACAACTCTGTTCTTATACAAATATACTCCATTTTAATCTTATTTTTCTTTCTTTCTGCAAACCTGATTTTTAGTCTTTGTCATGCATGTTGTCTTACAAAGCACCCCAACCCCAAAGTGACAACCTTAACTGCTGAGTTGATATTAATGAAAGTGAAATAACCAATCCAAGCTGATTGGAATTTCAGAACCATAGCCACAAATTCCAGGAATAGAAGGAGTGGGCTTCTCCTTGGTTTTCCTTATGTGTTTTGTTTATCTGAAACCATCAAATGCATCAGAAACACAAGATCATTGACTTTCACAATTCAGTCTTATAAATAAGGATAAAACTCTCGAATTAAGAAATGCACTATTGAGATACCTAATTTGAGCCAAAAAACATGGTAACTATAGTGTTTGCAGAGCTACTCTCCAAATGCCTTTATTCCTCCTTTCAATGCAAAAAATCATATGGCTTGGGTGTTGAAGACACTGAATAAATGTGTCACTACCACAAACTTTGGGAAGAAATAATCTGAAAAACTGCTGAACAGGTATTATAAGGCAATCATGATCAATTAAAATCACTTCCCAAGGACAAAAATACTGGAGGAAACTAGCTCAGTGGGCCATTTTGTCCTTGTGCCTCTTTCCATCATTGTAATGATTTGTCACCCCATCTGTACAAAACTCCCGCCAATGGAGAATTTACCTATAAGCTTCTCGTTATTGACCAAGACATGTACATAATATGCAACTTCAGTCCCATTTCTGGGTTGTCTGTCTAAATGTAATCACAGTCTTCGTATCTTTAACTAGTTATTGAGATAGCTGATTTATTCATGTAATTTTTCCATTCATCAAACTATTATAATTCATTTTGTTTCTTTTCCTTCGTTTTTATTTCTGTCAGATAAAAATAATTGTAGAGAGAAACATTTTCAAATCAGGTTACCATATTTCTGTGTTTTAACAAAAATTAAATTAAATTTAGTTTAAATTTAACAAAATTAAATGGGCATCTACTAAAAGGCAGGCTGTGTTTTAGACCCCATAGATACTGTCATGAATAAACCAGAAAAGCTTCTTTCCTTTATGGACCTTTTAGTCTAGCAACAGAAGAATGGTAATAAAACAAATAAATAAATAGAAACTAATTTCAGATAGTATTAACTTTTCAGAGATAGTAAAAAGAGCGCTATAACCAACAGTGGATTAGCGTTTGGGTGCTCTTTTAGTTTGTGACATCCAGAGAGACCTCTCGGTGTTCTCAGATCCCCAAGAGGCCAGGATTTTTGTAGTGTACCAGAGAGGAAGACAAATTATAATTTTCAAATAACTGCCTAATCAGGAGAACAGGTTAGAAAGGAGAGAAAGAGGTAAGTGAAGAAATTAAAAACAAGGCTACTCGGCATGAGTAACAAACAGAGTTTGTGGGAAGGGAGTGTCAGAACACCCATAGAAACTGGGGGAGAAAAAAATCAGGTTGAACAATTCAAGTTACATGAGTTACTCAGATGGTCAAATAGGCAAATAAGTATAAAAGCCTAGACTGCTTAAGAGACTTGGATGTGTTATTTTCTCCCTAAACTTATATTTTAATCTCATAAGGTTTTTTTCTCCCATTCCCCATAGACACTTGTAATTCCACTAGCTTTGAGTGACAGCACTTAAAGTTCCTTAACATGGTGGTTTTCTCTCCTTCCTTTACCTTTCTAGTTGTTCCTTCTGTTTCCAAGGCTCTCTCCCTCTGTTTTCAATTGTTAGCACCAATGTATCTTTCATGAATTAGCCTAAACATCACTTCTCTTATCAGTTGGCTTGCATTGCATTCAAGCAACAGGAAACCCTACTCAACCGGCTTAAATAATGACAGAATTTATTGGTTCATGTAGCTGGAAATCCAGAGGAAGGAGGTATTTCTAAATGAGCCTACTGCCCCAGCTGTTCCAGCTCAATCAATTTCTCCTTATTTGTCTTGGCTGGAAACATCTCTGTGTGTTGCTCAAATCCTTAGTCTGCATAGATACAAAATAGCTATAGCATTTCCTGGATCCTGTTGAAGGAAGAAATCAGCATTCAATATCTGAAAAAGAAAACTTACCCAGTAAGCAAAGAAGGAATGTTTTTTTAGGCAGACTCTCCCTAAGGAAAGTTGATCCTACGTAGGGTTTTAGGAAGCAATGATTTAAGAGACTGGTGGGTCTTCAGAGGTGGGACTGTTGAGGTATTAGTTGAGCTTTGCTTTGGGGAATATAGCTTCTGGAGTGGGGCTGTTGCTAACCTCATACCTAGTCTTCAATGTCCAAAGAAAGAGAACAGAGTTACTTTTGGAAACCCTTTTGTGAGATCACAGAATATGCTTTCCTAGAAGTCCCTTTTTAGCTTGTCCTTTCATCACACTGGCCAAAATCATACTGCATGCTTATTTTTGAACACGTCCATATAGACTTAGAAATATTATATGCTAATTAGTTAAGAACTAACCATTTCAAAAGAAATCAATCAAGGAAAGACTGTTAGCACTTGATTGGCTTAGCCATTATACAGCTCTGGCTGCCCATCCCAACTTATCTGGCAAATAGCTACCTACCTTCCTAACAGGAGAAAGTAACAGGTAATGCCCACAGCACGTTTGTGTATTTACTCTGAGACACGGTAAAGAAGAGATCAATTGCTCAAGATTATTCTTCTTCAAGCCTACCTGAAATGTTAAATGCTAGTTTTCAATATATATTTTTATATATATAAAAGTAATTTGTGCCCATGAATAAAACATAATCTGAGGAAGAAATAAGCAAAGATTCTCATGGAAGATCACACTAGAGGGGAGTTTTCATGGATGAGGAAGTCTTAGCCATGTAATTAAGGATAGTCTAACACTCCCACGTAACCTTACAGGTGGAGATTGGTAGTCCTATGAATTATACTTCAAGGAGAGTGAGAATCGTGAGGTTTCGTTCAGGTGAATGCTCAGGCCATTTCTTTTGCCTCTATCTTTACTTATGAAATCCCTTACACAATAGTCCTAATAAGCACGTATGTCTTGAGAGCACTAAAGAAAAAAGAAGGAAGCAAGAAGAAGGAAATGAGTGCCAGAAATAAAGATTGTAATGTACCATCAGCTGGTTTCATGTTCCTCACATTTTGTCCAGTGGCACCATGTGAGGGGTACTGTGATTCGCTGTCTATATGCCCCTTCAGAAATGAGCTTCTTATTCCCTAGCTATGGAAACACTGCTAAGAGATGACCTTCAACTATCAGGTCTCCTTGTGTACTGTCTCAGCTAAGGAAAACTGACTTGCCCACGACCACACCTCTTTCCAAAGGCAGCCTGTGATCCAGGGCTGATCAAGGTAAGGGTGGAAGTTCATACTCCTTGTCCAACTTGGGGTGATTCTGAAGACCCATCTTAATTGTCCATCTGCATGGCCGCTCAGCTTCCCTTTCTGCCCGATCTGGCGTCTTTTTTTTTTGCTCGCATTGACTCTCATCCCAGGACTCCTCTCTCAGCCTAGTACAGCTCCCGAGATCCTATGAGACTGGGCTTCCTCTGAGAGGACTGGGTCTCTACAGCTGTTTCTCAGGTTTGATTCTGTCATCCTCCGGAAGGTCATGGCTCATAAAAGGGTGAACCCTTTCCCCAGGCAAAACAATAAGAATTCCACTGAATTTTCCAGTGGCTGCCACTTGGATCCTTTGGGCTCTTCATGCCAAAGGCCCAGCAGGAAGGCAGAGGGGTCGTTATCTTGTCAGATATAATTTATCCTGATCATGAGAAGGTGGTGGAGCTGGGGGAACACAAGGGGAGCAGGGAGGAACACTTTACCACCCAAGTGGTGCTCTTGGACAGTTGTGATGGTGAATGGGTAAAGGAGGAACTCCCCACTAAGAAGGACATAGAAACTAGGGTCTCATGTCTCTCAAAGCTGATAGTCTGTGTCATGACTAATAGACCACTGTGACTGGCAGGGGTCCTTGCTCAGTGAGGGATGTCTAGAATGGGCAGTAGAGGAGGGAATGTCAGCTGTGTTCCAGTGGTCATTTGCATTGTGGGGGCTGAAATTTGTCCTGTTTACCTTCCTCTGTTAAGTTTCCTCAGGAAAAGGGACCCACCAGAATAGTTTCTCCCAGAATCTATAAGGGGAACTGTGGTGGAAAATATGACACACACCCCTAATCCATCTTCAGAATGACATGAATATTCCCCTTTGCTGGGAGTCCTGCCAAAGACAGCTCTTATCTCAGACCTCTTTTTGGACCGCCTTGGATGAAGAAACTTGCCTCTCTAAGGTCATGCCTCCAATCCGGAGCATTCTACATTCTATAACTGATCATCTGGCAGTAAAGATGCAACTGTGGAAAGTGTAGAAAAAAATGTAGAAAAGGCCTGACTTTCTTTGAGACAATTCTGAACCCCAGTCCCTGTGGGGGTCAGCAGAGGCCTTTATTAGGAAGACTTCACAACTGAACATCTGCCTGTTTCTGCTTCCTTTTCTCCATTTAACAGTGTTGATCCCAAAAACACTAAATAAACATCCTGCATGCTAATCTTTGTCTCAGAATTTGCTTCCCAGGGCATCCAACCTATACATAGGTACATGGTCAATAGAAATGGTTTCTCAAACTTCATTTGCTATTATATCATCAAAGGTTGATGCCATACCCAGTTTTTTCTTTGGATAGTCAAAGCCAAGTTTCATATATAATTGGATTCTAATGGTAGAATAACCACTATTTAAATGCTTACTATCTGTGAAATTAACTTTTAAAATATTCTGACAATTTTAGACTTCAACAATATTACAGTTAGTTTGCACAGAATGTTTTCCTTTCTTTTCCTTTTAGTATTTATTGTAGAAAATTCAATAATAATTTAAATGACTGCAAATAAAGCCCTTAAAAGTTAGATAAATAAAGAACAAATACTAATTCAAGATTATTTTTCTTCCATGAAGTCTCCCTCACTTCTCTCAGCATCTTGGCAGTAAAAATGCAAAACTCATAGTTACTTTTATCACTATTGAAAGTATTTTGAAAGGTTTTTGGAAATACTGTGTCTTTATAGAGACTCAGATGCAAAACAAACATTTAAGTACTAAAAATAAATAAGCAAACAAATAGAAGACTGAATTGAATAATATTTCTTAAATGCAACTGATATGGACTCAGCACACTAATTTCGAAATACAAAAACTTTTGCAAGCATTGATTTTGTTAGTGAAATTAACTTTTACACTTACCTCTCTAATGCATCTGCATGCCAAATTCTGAAATTCTATTTGCATATTCCAGTGAAGATTAACTAGCCTGCCACAGCTCTGAAAAGCAGGAGAGGACAAATCATTAATATCATTAGCTTAATATATTGTTTATGACAACTCCAAAGAACAGGAATATAAAAAAACTGGAAATCTCAGCACAGAAATCAGAGAAAAGTGTTTGTTTTGAATAGGAGAAAATTTGTTTAATAGTTTACTAGTCAAGTAGCTCATGAAAACAACCAAGGTAATTCAAATAGTAAGCAGACCTTATTTGGGGGAGAACCAGGACATTAAAAGGAATGAGTCTTGATGGCCACATTACTTCTGCTCTTCTCAAATGGTACTATATCCTCAAGTATTTTATACACTTGTTGGAAAAGATTTTTAAACATTAATTTGTTCTGTAGTAAAATTATATTATGTAAGTGCTTTAAATGCTAAAGCCTAGTGTGATTAAGCGATGCTGAAAGTATTGTGATGTTATAGAAAACTAGTGAACTCATATTCAATAAAAGGTGCCAGAGCTCCAATTATCTGCCTACAGATTACAATTTGAGTTTGTGTATGTAGGCTTGTAAAAACAATTTTAAAGAAAATATATCCTACAAATTTGTATAAGAATTTTCTTTGGTATTTATGGCCATTTTATTCCCATCTCATATTTTCAGGACTTATAAGTTGTGTACAATCTCAGTTATCCCTTCCAAAACATAAACCTGTCCTTCGTATCTCTTTGACACACTGCTTCCCAGATTTTAGGAAAGGACTAAATTCACCATTCAGATGTCCAAATCATTGATTCTTCATATCATCCAAGGAATGTGTTCCTCCATCCTTTACATGTCTCCAAATCTTACTTATTCCTCAAAACCCAGCTCTGTCCCTCTAGCTTCTCAACAAAAATTTCTGCTTGAAATTTTCGTTACCTTAAGGTCTGTTCCATATGTATTAACTATTAACATTAACTTATTTATCATTATTTTAATCTCCCATTTGTGTCTAATGTGTCTCCATGGAAACAGTGTAACTAATTTTAAAGCCTTCTGTTTTTGTATCCTTGATGCACACTGGGATGAGTAAGGAACCAAAAACATTTGCTGATATATTGGACAATCAAAGATTCTTCTTTCATTTATGTAAAGTTTAAGATACCTTAAAACTAAATGATGGGTGCACGGAGGTTGCGGCTTGTGCCATTCGACCTCAGCTCTGGGTGCGGCGTTTCCGGCCTCCCCTGTGCGGTTGTAGCTTGGGCCTTACGGACCCAGCCAAACCATGGCTTCAGCTGCGGAAGAGCTACAGAAAGATCTAGAAGAGGTGAAGGTGCTGCTGGAAAAGGCCACTAGAAAAAGAATACATGATGCCCTTACAGCTGAAAAATCCAAGATTGAGACAGAAATCAAGAACAAGATGCAACAGAAATCACAGAGGAAAGCAGAACCTCTTGACAGTGAAAAGCCAACTGCTGTGGTCGCCCCCATTACAATGGGATATACAGTGAAAATCAGTAATTATGGATGGGATCAGTCAGAGAAGTTTGTGAAAATCTATGTCACTCTGACTGGAGTTCATCAAGTCCCTGCTGAGAATGTGCAGGTGCATTTCACAGAGAGGTCATTTGATCTTTTGGTAAAGAATCTAAATGGGAAGAGTTATTCCATGATTGTGAACAATCTCTTGAAACCTATCTCTGTGGAAGGCAGTTCAAAAAAAGTCAAGACAGATACACTTCTTATCTTATGTAGAAAGAACGCGGAAAACACACGGTGGGACTACCTGACTCAGGTTGAGAAGAAACACAAAGAGAAAGAAAAACCCTCCTATGACAATGAAACAGACCCTAGTGAGGGATTGATGAATGTTCTAAAGAAAATTTATGAAGATGGAGATGATGATATGAAGTGAACCATTAATAAAGCCTGGGTGGAATCAAGAGAGAAGCAAGCCAAAGGAGACACAGAATTTTGAGACTTTAAAGTCCATTTGGGAACTGTGATATGGAAATATTATGTTTTCAGTAAAGAAATTTGGTGAGTTGCACAGATACATCTGACAGATAACCATTTACACAGCCTCCTAAGTAAAGGCAGTAAATTCTCCATTTCATTCTGGAGGATTTATTTAAATAAAATACACTTATCAAACACTTCCTCCAAAGATGGTTTCCTTAGTAACCTGGTCATTTTGTTCAAGATAGAGTAATAATGCATTTCTGTGTGAAATGTAAAAAAGCAAGTCTTGACTAATGCAAATGCCATTGTTCAGTGTAGAAATAGAAAAGTTATTGTTTGCTTTTAAGTTCCTGACATAAGCTCCCTCCTGTGTAAGAATTATTAAAAATAAAACCTGAACTTTTGCATAAAAAAAAACTAAATGATGGGCTGAGAATATTGATACTTAAGCATTAATTTGTGATCTTTTTTTAGTGGAGCTCAATATTCTTACGAATTCCAAGGTTTAGCTCAAAAACAAAAAAAAGAAAATTTCATGTAGGTACATTCAATAATATTAAGAAAGGAGATGTGTTTTCATGCTTTGTGTCAAAAAGTTATATTCTTAATAAAGTTAACTAAGTTACCTTGCAGAGATGTGTGGTATTATTTTTGAAAACGGAATCAGTTCTAGAGAAAATTCATTCCACATTATTTATATCAACAAATAATAATTCTCCTGTCTCAGTATCCTCAGGTGTCCTTAACACTGAGCAACTAGAGCAGCTTGAGAAGAAAGTTTGGTCAGAGGCCTGTTTAGAATGTGTCAGATACACCATATTATATTCTTCCCAGCATATTATGTGGGATCTGGTGTGGTGGTTTGTACAGCAGCAAGTTTGTTAAGGTATTTCTCAGCACTTACAGGACAAATTGTGTAAGATTTTGGAGATGGAAGGAAAGCGCCTACCGTTCCTACCTGAAGGCTCTCGTGGTTACCCACGTGACACACACCCAGGGCTGCGCAGCATGTCCAGCTTGCCCTGACCCCTTCGCGCTCTGCACACAGCTCTCACGGCCGGCCCCGCTGAACAGGAGAAGCAAAGGCTCATCATGCAACAATCACAATGGCTTCACATAGATTGCTCCAAATTGGTAAATATGAACACTTGGCTTATCAGATTGGCTGGTCAACGGCAACTCTGATCATCCAGTTTCCATTTTCAGAACTCCACTTTCTGAATTCTCTCCACGACTATGTAAGTTGTGATTTCTCTAATATATCCCTGATGCAGATTGTATTTTCCAAAGATGGCCACAATAACATCTCCGGTTCTCCACGATCTCACAGTATGACTTGGACGTGGACATTCCTTCCAATAGGTGCCGGCATCTATTCCTCACCCTTATGTATTGAATCTGGGAAGACATTTGTGACGACCTCAAGCAACAGAACGTGATAGTGACGGCGCCTTGTGATTTCAGAATCAGGTCGTCATATCGTCGTGTACTTTCACGTTGCTTTCTTTGAATGCTCACTGTTGGAACTCATCTATTTCATCAACTATGAAAGAATTTATTTCACTTCAACATGTGAACATCTTTTTCAATTCACTAAAATATTTTCACATCCTTCAAAATATTTCCCTGTAATTGAGTAAAATTTATCACAAAACATGTTTCACGTATAACCTACTTAAAGTTTCCTTTTAAATATTTCACTGTCAACGTAATTTTTACATCACTAGAACAAAAGATGCTGATTTACAGTCTTCAAAGATCTTTCAATAATTTCACATACAACAGCCACAGATTATCATTCACAGTAGTTGTGAAAAAAAATAGAAAATGCAAAGTTCTCAGGTTCATGTGATGAAACCCTTGAAATATCATTTGTTCTTCTCAGGACCCCATAATACAATTCAGTGCGTTTATTCAGTGAAAAAAAAAATGTATAGAGAAAAAGCTTTATAATAGAATATCTTGATTACCATTTGAACTATAATAAGTAGAAATTCTTCTTTTGAATGAGTAAGTATCCTAATAAATGCAGAAGACATTAATAGATCTTATGTATTTTTTAGTGGGGCCTTTCAATTTCATATTCTTTGAACCAAATTTTGTTTTCCATTTACTATGCAATGATTCACAAATTCCTATAATGAGCCATAGTACTTGCTTTGACTTTGTATGTAGTCTGAGAGCTGGGCATCCATCTGCTCCTTTGTCTTTGTCCCCCAGTCTATCCATCATCTCCACCCATAAACAATCATTGATCCACTGTCTGCCTTTATCAATTTGACTATTCTGGATATTTTATATAATTGAAGTAATAAAATATTTAGTTCTTTGTTACTGGCCTCTTTGGTCATCTATGTTCTTTGGAGAAATGTCTATTCACACACTTTGCTACTTTTAAAATTTTTATTAGTTTTCTTTTTGTTATTGGATTGTATTAATTCTTTAAATATTCTTGCTACAAACCCCTTAACAGATGAGATGCATAATTTGCCAAAAACATTATTCCGTTCTGTGGGTTGTCATTTCACATCCTTAATGTTTTCCTATGAAGCACAAAGGTTTTATTTATTTTTTTATGATTTCCAGTTTATTTTTTCTCTTTCATTGTGCTTTGATGTCACATCTAAGAAATCATTACCTAATGCAACATCATGAAAATTTATGTCTATTCTTCTTCTAAGAGTTTATAATTTCAGTTCTTACACTTAAGTCTTTAATCCATTTTGAGTTAATTTTTTATAAGTTGTGGGATAGCACCTCAGGTTCATTCTTTTTTATATGGATATCCAGTTGTCTCAGCACAGATTATTAAGACTATTCTTTCCCCACTGAATTATCCCGGCATACCTGTTGAAAAGCAACTAGCTGAAATGTAAGGACTTATTTTTGGACTTGCAATTCTATTCCTTTGATCTGTATGTCTACCCTATGCCAGTATAACATTTCCTTGATTATTGGGAAATGTTCATTCTCCAACTTTGTGCTTCTTTTTCAAGATTTGTTGGCTCTTCGGGGTCTCTTGAGTTTCTGTATCAATTTTAGGATCAATTTATAAGCTTATCAAAAATAATCATCTGAGATTTTGATAGAGATCATAATAAACCTAGAGTTCACTTTTGGGATATTGCCATCTCAAGTCTTCTGATCCATGAAAATTGTATGTCTTTCTGTTTATTTAGGTCTTTCAAAGTTTCCTTCCAGACTATGTCCTAATTTGAGACAGTAAGTTTTTACATAACTTTTATTAAGTTTTTATTCCTATGTATTTTATTCCTTTTCATGCTGTGGTTAATGAAAATGTTTGCTATTGGTGGTGGTGGTGGTGGTTATTTCACATTGATGTATAAAAATTCAACTGATTTTTGTATATTGATCTTGCGTCTTGCTATCATGCAATCATGGTGAACCCTGTTCTTTGTTCTAAAATATTTTTGGTGGATTCTTTAGGCTTTCATAAATGTAACATTGTATCATAGTTACATAGAGCTAGTTTTCCTTGTTCCTTTCTTTTTTGGGTGCCTTTGGTTTTGTTTTCTTACCTAATTCTCCCAGCTAGATTGGAAGAGGTGAGAGCAGACATCCTTGTCTTGTCCTGCTTTGAGGTGGAAAACTTGGATTTTTCATCATTAAGTACAATGTTACTTATGGGCTTTTTATAAATGCCTTATATAGGTTGAGGAAGTTCCCATCTATTCATAGTTTGTTGATCCTATTTAATAAAAAGCAGTGTGTATTTTGTCAAATGGTTTTCATTTGTCTATTAAGTTGATTGTGTGATTTTTGTCCATGATTATACTGATGTAGTGTTTTATAGTCATATGAATTGTGTTTCAGTTATTAAGCTAACCTTGCTTTCTGGGATAAATCCCATTTTGTCATGGCAAGTAATCCATGTATTATGCTGTAAGAGTTAGGTTTGCAAGTATTTTGTTGAGGATTTTTGCATCTATCTTCACAAGGAATATTGGTCCATAGTTTTCTTCATATGCAATGTCTTTGCTAGATTTTGGTATCATGGTAACACTGGCCTCATAAAACAAGTTGGGAAGTGTTCTCTCCTCTTCTACTTTTTGAAAAGTTCATAAAAAAAATAGTATTAATTCTTCTTTGAAGGTTTGGTGGAATTCACCAGGTAAAGCCATCTGGTCCTTGACTTTTCTTTGTGGAACTTGTTTGTATTATTAATTTTATCTCATTACTTGTTATATGTCTCTTTAGGAACTTCTATTTCTTTTTGAAGCAATTTCAGTAGTTTGTAGAGAAAAAAAGAAGTCATACTGACAGTATTAGCAGAGCTGCCTTTGTCCTGTGATCTCTCTGTTAGGCTGTCTACCTTACTTGGTTATACCTAGAACCCACACTCCATTAATTATTGGCTGGCTCTTATTTTCAACAATGCCCTTGTTTTTCAGCAGTTTGTTTCAATTAAATTCATGCAGGGGTAGCTTTGAAGCCAGTCATGTCTTTTTTTTTTCTAATCCTAGCAGAGCTCTTCATAGAAATCTCATTTCCTTTTCCTCTGTTGAACTATCTCACCTAGGGTTTTATTTGTTGTTGCACTAATTAACAGAAGCTATTGTTTCCTAGAACATGCTTAGCCTTGTGCGTCTATACACTGTATTTTAAGTAAAATCAGCTCGCTTGCAGACAGGTTCAGAGCTACTTGTTCTTGTGCACTATTTCACTTCCTGAGCAAAATCTCTGAGCCATTCCTCAGGATGCTGGAGGAGGCAGTAGCCTTTGATCTTCTTGACTTGCCTTTCCTAGAGAGGAACTTCTGCCCTATGAGTAAACTGGAATGAAGATGGTCAGGGGCCCAGGATTTCCCACCTTCACACCCAGGGTTACAGCCTCCATATTCTGGGTGGGAATGCGTGGAGGACGAAGGCAGTCTCTGACCTTAGCACGCTCACCAGGAACTCAGTTTCTTCATCTTGGAAATGGAAGGAATGAAAAGCGTTATGACACGTTCCTTCTAGTGAGGTGTGGTGATCCCTGACTGGGAGTCGAGGAGACAGGAAGCCCCATATATTTAGCCACATTCTCCCAGAGTTGAACTTCCATCAAGCTGAGCTGAGGACTGGAAGGCTAGAGGATGAGCTTTTACTGAAAGCCATACACTCTTAGGACAATTTCCAGAGAATGTAGGTTTCGTTTTGTTTTGTTTATCATTTTCACCACCTTTCCATGGAGATCTTCCTGTCACCATTCCAAAAATGGAAACTAACACACTATTTTTATTTCTATATTAAAGATATAGAAACTGTGAATTTCATGACTTCCTAAGCTCCCTTAACTAGTGAATAGCAAAACTGAGATATGATTCTAGGCATCCTCTACTGTGCCGACTATCATGACAAAGAATGTGTGTGTGTGTGTGTGTGTATTTGTGAGAGTTACCTTAATAAATGAAGAATAACACTGCTCCATTTTCTTAGAATTCATTTACTCTGCAAGACATGATTTAGTACCGCCTATGTGCCAGCCCAGGTGCTAGAAATAATGACTATTAAGATGAGTGATAGCTCCATATAGCTTACAATGCAGTAAGATCGGTTGTTTAAGTGATATCTATTCATCCTTTGATGAGCAGGATTTTCCTGTGAGTATATCCAGTGTCTTGTAAGACCCTTACTTGGCTGTCTAGTGGATGCCTCAAATTTATTAAGCCCAAAACCTGATTTTGAATGCTGCTTTCTCCCATCTGTTTCTACACCATTTCTTCATATTAATAAATGCTATCACTGACCTCCCAAGTTGTCAAGTCATGGAAGAGGGTTTATTTAGATTCATTCCTTACTCTTGTCTCTTACATCACAATTCTTAACAAGCTACATACACTTTCTAAAATACATCTCCAATCCATTCATTTCTCCTCATCACCAGCAGTTCCATAATCAAATATTCCTCAATATTATTGCACTGCAGCGGACTACTGATTGGTTTATTACTTCCACTTTTTTTGACATATAATCCATTTTCCACACAACAGCTACACTGAGATCCTTAGAGAAAAAAATAGATTGGGTGCTGTAATTCTCTTCCAGTGATATTCTATTGCATTTACAGAAAATTTAAATTCCTGCTCTTAATTTTTAAGGCCTTTTATTATGTAGTCTTTACCTACATTTTCAGTTTTGCTTCCTACCAATTTCTGCAGTGTTTGCACTGTTACTCTTTCTATTTCTGAAGAACATCCAATTTATAACTCCCATAGGGCTGTATCACATATTAGTTCTTTTTCCTGGAAATCTCTTGACTAGGTATCTACTTGACTGACTCTTTCTTGACCTCCAGTTCTCATTCCAATTCTCAAAGAGGTTTTGTGAGATCAGCAATTGCAATGTAGCCTTGAACACTATTTATACTTTTAAAAAATTACTTCTTTGTATATTCTTGATATTCACTTTTAATATATTTAAGTCTATCTGAAATAATCTTCCTTACTTGTTTAATTTCATATTGTTGCCTCATTCCCTTGGAAAATAATAAGGCATCTTATAGTACAAATTGAAAATACGTAAATGAATAAATGAAAATGAGTAAATGAAATAATACTGTTCTATGAACTATATGTTGAGAAACAGCCTTTAAAAAGGTATATTAATTAGGAAAACACTATTTTATGATATATTATTGTTTGAACATAATAGAAGTTTAATTTTTCTTCACAGTAATTACTGCACAAATGTTCCTGATCAGTACTAATCCAAGTGTTGGTTCAGAGACCTAGAATTCCTCCATTTTATGTTCTGTGTCCTCAACACATTACTTCCAAGATCATTATGCTTTTCTCTATCAAGCCAGTGAAAGAAGAAGAAACAAGTAGAGAAGCTAGGCTTTTACCTTTACCGTGATCCAGAGTTGACAAACTTCAATGCAAGAATTACTCAGTGGTTAACATTTAGACCCAAAGGAGGACGCAGCTACTTTACAGCCACAACTTGTACTACAGGATACTCATGGTCATGATACTTTGCACCATAGGGTGCTTAAATTCTGGAAATCTCTCTGCTAGTATATTACAATGGTGACCTATCTTTGTTTACATTTTTTTTTTACATTTTCTCTGTCAGGTTTACAAATGAAGTTAATATTCAGAATCCCAATTTATTATATCATATTGTTTGGGAAGCATGTTCAGAGACATTTATAGACAACATCTGGCAAGCTTAAAACTTCCATAAGTAAGACCTCAAAAGCACAGTTTATTCTATTAACTCATTATTTTCTTTATATTGTATTTTTTCATTTTATTTCCTGTTTGTTCTGATTTCTTCAGATGATGAAATAAAGTTCCACACAGAATACATACAGGAGAAATAAAAATATAGTAAGACATGTATAATAAAACATGCAATTGCATTTTTAAAGATAAAAACATTTGATGGGTAAATTTATAAAAGAAAACTTGCATTTTTTAAGTATAAATGACTGAAAGAAATGTTTGGATTCTTGAGCATTTCTAATTTCTCTTTTGAGATTCTGTGTTGATTCTTATTGATAAGTCCCATGGTCTCCAGGCACCAAACATTCTCATATGACATAATTATCCTTATTATACAAGTCCCTTATTTCTTAGTTCTACTTAGGAATTTGTTCAATGTTCATTTTTTATTGTATGGTTACATTTGAGGATTAAATATGTTTTACTGCCCTTGAACACCATTCAAAATATGTCTTAAGTTTCATGTAAGTTTTCAATATGGTATACTGGGTCAATAAACAAGTAACTTAAGTTGTTCTCTCCATTTTCTACTCTAAAATGGGGAATAATAATAGCATCTACCTCATAGGGTTATTTGAATGATAAATTCAGTCTTTTTTAAACAATTAGCAGAGTGCTTAGTGATTTGTACAGTCCGCTATTTAAAATGAAACACAGTGTTCAATGGACCTGTTTAATTACAGTAATATCATATTCCACTTTTGTGGGTGGTGCTCTAGTCCTTTTACTGAGTCATCCAACTTTGGTATAATAGCCAACTACAGAAAAGGAAACTGCAGCAATTTGGTTTTATAATTAATTTTCTCCTACACTCTGACTTCATAAATAATACTAATAGTGATAAAGAATTTGGCTATTTTTGTTTTCAGATAGGAAAATGACAATAATGACATTATCCCACAATGATATGGAAGCTGTTAGGACTTTGAGTTCCTTATGATTTATGAACAAGTTAAAGGGAAAAATTTTTATTCTCTAAGTTTATTCTCTACCTTTCTCTACAAAGCCCTGTCCTCTTGAGCTTCAGGTTCAAATAATACTCTACATATCTACCCATATCTAACCAAAATGCAAAGTTTGAGGACACAATACTAAGACTGCTCTCACTGGTGACACCACATGCAAGTTTGGGAGTTCTCCAAAACCACCCTCAGTTTTAATAATTCATTAGAAGGATTTTTAGAACCCACTCAAAGCCCTCATGTTCTTGGTTTTGGCTATTACAGGGAAAGGATATAAATAAGAATCAGTCACAGGGAGAGACACATAGAGCAGAATCTAGAAGTGTTCTAAACCTGAAGCTTCTATTGACCTCAGAAGAATTACCCTCCCAGATTGATATGATAATGTGCAGAGTATTGCCAACCAGAGGAGATCCCATGAGCCTCAATGTCCAGAGTTTTTATTGATGATTGATAATGTAGGCATAATTGATTAGTTCATTGTTTACCCAAGTGTTTGAACTCAGTCTCAGGACCACTGATACTGCATGACCCAAAGCATCCAACCAAAATCACATGATTAGTCTTTCCCATATTAAATCACATTATTGGTCTTTTCCACACTAAATCACATGATTGGTCTTATTGACACAGCCCATTCTATGACTACTAGGTATATCTGTTCCCAGTCTAAATAAAGGCACTTCTTTTATGTGTGACATAGGTTATCTCTTAGAGGCCAAACACAAAGGGCACACCTCTCTTTGGACAAGGCCAAATTCTTCACTATACAGTGTCATCAGCAAGAGACTGCTGATTTTCTGTGCATATGTCAACTTCTGTCCCTAAAACAATTGATTTAGTTTCACAGTCAAACTTTCCAAGAAAGAAGACTGACTGGTTTGTCACTATCATGCAGGTCATGTGGAAATCTCACCTAAACAACTTCAAAGTCCAAAGTTTACAATAAACACTAAGTACCATGATTTTATTAAATTGATAATTGCATTTAAATATAAAATGTATCTATTTATTTGCCTAAAGCTACTTCTTTTATGTGTAAAATGGAAAGAAAACATTGATACATAAAGCAGGCAAAAGAGGGAGTTGGTTAGAGTTGGTTATCAATTTTACTCCGTTGTCTATATCTTAACTTCTTGGTCCAAATCATGGTTTGTCCATATTCAATGATTTTTAGTAAATGGGAAAATGCATCTTTCATCAATAATCCACTTTCACGTCTAACTTCTCTTTAAAGCAGAATGACTTTTCTTATACTTGATCCAAATTACTCTTGCTCAAATTTGAATAAATCTTCTTTGTTCTGTTTTTAGCTTTCAGTTCAAGCACTACATTGGAGAATGAAGGTACACAAAACATTATTATTAACCATTTCTCAGATACGTTAAAGTCACTTTAAAGTTTAATTCTTTTTTTCCACATTTGACCATTCTCACTATAGAGTCATAGTAAATCTAGTAAAAGATAGAGTGCAGGAAACACTTAAAATTATTCTAAAATATTCTCTTGAACAAAACTATATGCAAATGGTTGCCCAGACTGCATTTTTTAAAGTTTCTTAACGTATATAGTAGAAAAATGGTCTCCATTCCTCACAACAGGTCATGGAAACAACAAAAGGGTTAGATCTTTTGCATCCTCGGTTTCTCAGTATTGGAATTGTTGATTATGTTGCTCAGCAATGTGAAAATCAGTGGTACCTTAGGATCTTGTATCCTCTGGTAAAAACTATATATATATATTTTTTTTAAACTTTTTATTAAGGTATGATTGATAGACACTCTTATGAAGGTTTCACATGAAAAAAAAAAATGTGGTCACTACATTTACCCATATTATCAGGTCCCCACCCATACCCCAGTGCAGTCACTGTCCATCAGTGCAGCAAGTTGCCAGAGATCCACTATGTCCCTTCTGTGTGCTACACTGTTCTCCCCATGATACCCCACACCATGTGTACTAAACATAATACCCCTCAGTCCCCTTTTCCCTCCCTCCCCACCCGCCCTCCTACACCCCTCTCCTTTGGTCACCACTAGTTCATTCTTGGAGTTTCTGAGTCTGCTGCCATTTTGTTCCTTCAGTTTTGCCTCATTGTTATACTCCACAAATAAGGGAAATCATTTGGCATCTGTCTTTCTCCACCTGACTTATTTCACTGAGCATAATGTCCTGCAGCTTCATCCATGTTGTTGCAAATAGTAGAATTTGTTTCTTTCTTATGGCTGAATAGTATTCTATTGTATATATGTACCACATCTTCTTTATCCATTCATCTACTGCTGGACACTCAGGTTGCTTCTATATCTTGGCTATTGTAAAATGTGCTGCAATGAGCATAGGAGTGTATATGTCTTTTTGAATCTGAGAAGTTGTATTCTTTGGATATATTCCAAGGAGTGGGATTCCTGGGTCCAATCCCACTCCTTGGTATTCCTGGGATACCAACAGAATGATAGTTCTATTTTTAGTTTTTTGAGGAACCTCCATGTTGCTTTCCACAATGGTTGAACTAGCTTACATTCCCACCAGCAGTGTAGGAGGGTTCCCCTTTCTCCACATCCTCACCAACATTTGTTGTTTTTAGTCTTTTCAACACTGGCCATCCTTACTGGTGTGAGGTGATATCTTATTGTGGTTTTAATTTGCATTTCCCTGATGATTAGTGATGTGGAGCATCTTTTCATGTGTCTGTTGCCCATCTGAATTTCTTCTTTGGAGAACCATCTCTTCATATCCTCTGCCCATTTGTTAATTGGGTTATTTACTTTTTGGGTGCTGAGGTGTGCAAGTTCTTTATATATTTTGGATGTTAACCCTTTGTCAGATATGTCATTTACAAATATATTCTCCCATACTGTAGGATGCCTTTTTATTTTGTTGATGACATCCTTTGCTATACAAAACCTTTTTAGTTTGATGTAGTCCCATGAGTTCATTTTTGCTTTTGTTTCCTGTTCTCGAGGGGATGGGTTCAGGAAGAAGTTGCTCATGCTTATATTCAGGAGATGTTTGCCTATGTTGTCTTCTAAGAATTTTATGGTTTCATGACTTACATTCAAGTCTTTAATCCATTTCAACTTTACTTTTGTGTATGGGGTTAGACAATAATCCAGTTTCATTCTCTTGCATGTACCTGTCCAGTTTTGCTAACACCAGCTGTTGAAGAGGCTGTCATTTCCCCATTGTGTGTCCATGGCTCCTTTATCATATATTAATTGACCATATATGGTTGGATTTATATCAGGGCTCTCTAGTCTGTTCCATTGGTCTACGGGTCTGTTCTTGTGTCAATACCAAATTGTCTTGATTACTGTGGCTTTGTAGTAGAGCTTGAAGTTGGGGAGCATAATTCCCCTGCTTTATTTTTCCTTCTCAGGATTGATTTGGCTATTTGAGGTCTTTTGTGGTTCCATATGAATTTTACAATGATTTCCTCTAGTTCGTTGAAGAATGCTGTTGGTATTTTGACAGGCATTGCATGGAATCTGTAGATTGCTTTAGGCAGGATGGCCATTTTGACAATATTAATTCTTCTTATCCATGAGTAGGGGATGTGTTTCCATTTATTGGTATCTTCTTTAATTTCTCTCATGAGTGTCTTGTAGTTTTCAGAGTATAGGTCTTTCATTTCCTTGGTTAGGTTTATTCCTAGGTATTTTATTATTTTTCATGCAGTTGTGAATGGAATTGTTTTCCTAATTTCTCTCTCTGCTAGTTCATTGTTAGTGTATAGGAATGCCGCAGATTTCTGTGGATTAATTTTGTATGCTGCAACTTTGATGAATTCAGATATTAGATCTAGTAGTTTTGGAATAGATTCTTTAGGGTTTTTTATGTACAATACCATGTCATCTGCAAACAGGGATAATTTAACATCTTCCTTGCCAATCTGGATGACTTTTATTTCTTTGTGTTGTCTGATTGCTGTGGCAAGGACCTCCAGTACTATGTTGAATAGAAGTGGGGAGAGTGGGCATCCTTGTCTTGTTCCCAATCTTAAAGGAAAAGCTTTCAGTTTCTCTCTGTTAAGTATAATGTTGGCTGTGGGTGTGTCATATATGGCCTTTAATATGTTGAGGTGCATGCCCTCTATACCCATTTTGTTGAGAGTTTTTATCATGAATGGATGTTGAATTTTGTCAAATGCTTTCTCAGCCTCTATGGAGATGATCATGTGGTTTTTGTCCTTCTTTTTGTTGATGTGGTGGATGATGTTGATGGGTTTTCAAATGTTGTACCATCCTTGCATCCCTGGAATAAATCCAACTTGATCATGAATTCAGTTTGCTAATATTTTGTTGAGTATTTTTGCATCTATGTTCATCAGAGATATTGGTCTCTAATTTTCTTTTTTTGTGGTGTCTTTGCCTGGTTTTGGTATTAGAGTGATACTGGCCTCATAGAATGAGTTTGGAGGTATTCCCTCCTCTTCTATTTTTTGGAAAACTTTAAGGAAAATTGGCATTAGGTCTTCACTAAATGTTTGATAAAATTCAGCGGTGAAGCTATCTGGTTCAGGAATTTTGTTCTTAGGTAGATTTTTGATTACCAGTTCAATTTCATTGCTGGTAATTGGTCTGTTCGGATTTTCTGTTTCTTCCTTGGTCAGCCTTGGAAGGTTGTATTTTTCTAGAAAGTTGTCCATTCCTTCTAGATTATCCAGTTTGTTAGCATATAATTTTTCATAGTATTCTCTAATAATTCTTTGTATTTCTGTTGTGTCCATAGTGATATTTCCTTTCTCATTTCTGATTCTGTTTATGTGTGTAGACTCTCTTTTTTTCTTGATATGTCTGGCTAGGGGTTTATCTATTTTGTTTATTTTCTCAAAGAACCAGCTCTTGCTTTAATTGATTCTTTCTATTCCTTTATTCTTCTCAATTTTATTTATTTCTGCTCTAATCTTTATTATGTCCTGCCTTCTACTGACTTTGGGCCTCATTTGTTGTTCTTTTTCTAGTTTCATTAATTGTGAGTTTAGACTGCTTATATGGGATTGTTCTTCTTTCTTGAGGTAGGCCTGTATTAGAATATACTTTCCTTTTTGACCAGCCTTGGCTGCAACCCACAGATTTTGCGGTGTTGAATTATTGTTGTCATTTGTCTCCATATATCGCTTGATCTCTGTTTTTATATGGTCATTGATCCATTGGTTATTTAGGAGCCTGTTGTGAAGCCTCCATGTGTTTGTGGGATTTTTTGTTTTCTTTGCATAATTTATTTCTAGTTTCATAGCCTTGTGATCTGAGAAACTGGTTGGTACAATATCAATATTTTTTAATTTACTGAGGCTCTTTTTGTGGCCTAGTATATGATCTATTCTTGAAAATATTCCATGTGCACATGAGAAGAATGTGTATTCTGTTGCTTTGGGTGTAGAGTTCTGTAGATGTCTGTTAGGTCCATCTGTTCTACTGTGTTGCTCAGTGCCTCTGTCTCCTTACTTGTCTTCTGTCTGGTTAATCTGTCCTTCAGAGTGAGTGGAGTGTTGAAGTCTCCTAGAATGAATGTATTGCATTCTACTTCCCCTTTCAATTCTGTTAGTATTTGTTTCACATATGTGGGTGCTCCTGTATTGGGAGCATAGATATTTGTCCCGTCCTGCAGGACTATAAACAGGGGCCGACGACCTGGAGGAGAGAATTGAAAAAAAAAAAAAGAGAGAGGCAGAGGACACAAAGAACGACCAGCAAGACAGGATGTCTGATCAAGCTGGCACAGTTTATTGTTTGCAGGCTCAATTTATACAGGTTAGCAAGTAAGGGGTGGGTCAGGAGATAATTGGACCTTACGTGGTGCCGGCGGGGAGGTGTAGAGGGGTGATTGGGTCTTGGTTGGCACCGGCGGGAATGGAGGACCCAGAAGAGAAGAGGGGAGTTCGCCATTTTGGGGGTGGGGGCCCTTGGGAGGGAGGTTTTAAGGGAGGGGCTTTCCCCTGGGGCAGAGGGTGTTTCTTGATTAACAAAGGACAGAAAAAGCACATGTTGCGAGGTAGCCTAACCACTAGCTCTAACCTAGAAAAACATATGTTGCGAGGTAACCTAACCACTAGCTCTAACCTAGGAGTTCACTAAATGCGTTTCTTGGTAATAGGGGAAAACTTGTTTCTAATGCGTGGATGGATTCATTGTTGCTGACTTTACAGGAAAGACTTTACTCAAACGTTGCTGTTGTCTTAAGGCTTTTGTGACCAAGTCTGCCTAAAGGCCCACAGGTTTGCTCCCAACATATATTTATAATGGTTATATCTTCCTGTTGGATTGACCCCTTTATCATTAAGTAATGTCCTTCTTTGTCTCTTGTCACTTTCTGTGTTTTGAAGTCTATTTTGTGTGATACAAGTACAGCAACTACTGGTTTTTTCTCACTGTTAGTTGCATGAAATATTTTTTTCCATCCCTTCACTTTTAGTCTGTGTATGTCTTTGGGTTTAAAGTGAGTCTCTTGCAGGCAGCATATAGATGGGTCTTGTTTTTTTATCTATTCAGTGACTCTATGTCTTTTGATTGCTGCATTCAGTCCATTTACATTTAGGGTGATTATCAATAGGTATGTACTTATTGCCATTGCAGGCTTTAGATTCGTGGTTACCAAAGGTTCAAGGTTAATTTCCTTACTATCTAAGTGTCTAACTTAACTCACTTAGTATGCTGTTACAAACACAATCTAAAGGTTCTTTTCTTTTTCTCCTCCTTTTTCTTCCTCCTCCATTCTTCATATATTAGGTATTACCTTCTGTATTCTTTGTCTATCCCTTGATTGACTTTGGGGATAGTTAATTTAATTCTGCATTTGCTTAGTAATTAGCTGTTCTACTTTCTTTACTGTGGTTTTATTACCTCTGTTGACAGCTATTAAACCTTAGGAACACTTCCATCTATAGCAGTCCCTCCAAAATAGACCATAGAGATGGTTTGTGGGAGGTAAATTCTCTCAGCTTTTGCTTATCTGGAAATTGTTTAATCCCTCCTTCAATTTTAAATGATAATCTTGCTGGATAAAGTAATCTTGGTTCCAGGCCCTTCTGCTTCATTGCATTAAACACATCATGACACTCCCTTCTGGCCTGTAAGGTTTCTTTTAAGAAGTCTAATGTTAGCCTGGTGGGCTTTCCTTTGTATATGATCTTATTTCTCTCTCTGGCTGCTTTTGATAGTCTATCCTTATCCTTGATCTTTGCCAATTTTATTACTATATGTCTTGGTGTTGTCTTCCTTGGGTCTCTTGTGTTGGGAGATCTGTGGATCTCCATGGCCTGAGAGACTATCTCCTCCCCCAGATTGGGGAAGTTTTCAGCAACTACCTCCTCAAAGACACTTTCTATCCCTTTCTCTCTCTCTTCTTCTTCTTCTGGTATCCCTATAATGCAAATATTGTTCCATTTGGATTGGTCACACAGTTCTCTCAATATTCTTTCATTCTTAGAGATCCTTTTTCTCTCTGTGCCTCAGCTTCTTTGTATTCCTCTTCTCTAGTTTCTATTTCATTTATTGTCTCCTCCACCATATCCAACCTGCTTTTAATGCCCTCCATCGTGCTCTTCAGCAATTGGATCTCCAACCTGAATTCATTCCTGAGTTCTTGGATATCTTTCCATACCTCCATTGGCATGCTGATGATTTTTATTTTGAACTCCCTTCCTGGAAGAGTCATAAGGTCCATATCATTTAAATCTTTCTCAAGAGTTACATTAATTTTACTCTGGATCAGGTTCCTTTGGCGTTTCATATTTGTATATGGCGTCCTCTAGTGTCCAGAAGCTCTACTCTGGAGCTGCTCAGCCCCTGAAGCAATGTCGGGGGTCACAGGGCAGCGGTATTGGTGCCTGGGGGGAGGAAAGAGCTGTACCCCACCTCCCGGCTGCTGTGCCTGTCTCCACTGCCTGAACCAGTGGGCCAAGCACACAGGTATAAGCTTTTGTCCCAGAGCAGCCGGATATGGGTCCCTGATTTCCACAAGTGGCTGGAATCTCAGTCTCTCCAGGAATTCTGCCTGTATTAGCTTTACAACCCGGTAATCATGCGAATATCATGAAAGCACCATGAAATGTAGGTTTGTGCTCCCAGAGCAGATCTCCAGAGCTAGGTATTCAGCAGTCCCAGGCTTTCCACTCCCTTCCTGTTCAGTTTCTTTTCCTCCCTCTGGTGAGCTGGGGTGGGGGAAGGGCTTGGGTCCCGCCAAGCCATTCTTTGGTACGTTACCCTGTTCCGTGAGGTCTGCTCTTTTCTCCAGGTGTGTGCAGTCTGACGCCATTCTCTTCCCTGTTGCTCTCTCAGGATTAGTTGTGCCAACTATATTTTCTAATGGTATCCAGTTTTAGGAGGAAGCCTCTGTCTCTCCTCTCACACTGCCATCTTTAATCCTCTGGTAAAAACAATATTTAACAGTTTGTTTATAATGTAGTTTCCTAAATGCAAAATATCTACAGCACTCTAGAACACCTGGCTTTAGGGTCATCTAATTAAACTCATTGGGAATATACTTGAGGAATGTTTATTTTCTAACTACATTATATGAAGTGTAATGTGAGTGTATGGTGTGGGTATATAAATATAAATAGGTACATCATACTATTTTTATGTGTGAACTTGCACTAGATGTGAAATTTGTGAATTGTTTATACATCAACAACCAAGTGATTTACAGGAAGAACTGGTGATACTTGCTACCTAACTTAGAAGTTCTACTTAAACCTTCACTAGGACAGCTATAAAACCATCCCACCAACTCTTTGCTAAAGCCTTTCTTCTATATTGTAGGCAACTTATTAATCATAACAGTCTAATCTAGGTAGATAACCCTCTCAATATGTCTTAAAGTTTGAGGGGCACAACAATCAAAATAACTCTGGTTAAGTCCCAGAAATTCTGAGGTACCAAAACCTGCTTAATTTTTCTGGCATCTATGAAATCAGTAAAATGTCTGCAGAAAACTACATGTTAGACAGAGGGAATATATAGGGAAATCCTATGTAACATGTGTCTTCAAGATGCTTACATTAGGCTTGCATAGATTTGTAAGTTAATAAGGGTAAAAGACATTGTGATTGTTTTGATAAAATATATGACCAAGGTTTTAGAATATGAAAGACATCCTAAAATTGAGGAGGTGGAAAATGAGAGAATGACACAGAGGAAAAAAAAAAGCAACTGAACATAGACACAAAGGTATAAAATGATGTGCATTTGGGTGAACATAAGTATTACAATGCAGCTGTAGAATAATTTAAGACAGAGCAGAGAAGTAGAGGAAAGGCCTTGTATACCATGCCTACCCAAATGGAAATGAGAAAAAGTGATAAACTTTGATCTGATTATTGAAAACATCAGTACTGAATTTAAAACAATTACATTAATGTGAAAGTGATTGAATTGGAACTGGAGACACAGGGGTTAAAGATAACAATATAAGAAAGGAAGCCAAATTGGAGAACCATTTATGGATTTGGGGGATATTAAATGATCCTAAGAAATTTTTTTAAAAACTGGACTAAGTATCCCTAAGGGAATTTTATAAGGATGTAGAAATGAGAGAATTTGATAATAAGAAAGTACTACTAAGTTATAGTAGTCAGTAATGTTGTTCACTGAACATTTCTGAGTTTCCATTTGTGATCACATGGAAGGATGTTACTTCCTAAACCCTTGTTTTGGATGATGAATTATAAGCCAAAGTTAGGTATTTCACTTCTGGACAGGATCATTTATTTAATTGTCAGCACAAAAAACCTCTCATCTGTGCTTCCTTCTGGCTCATGAACAGCAATGCAGAAAATTCAGGCTACTCTAAAAGCCAGTGTTCCTGAGAAATTAAGGTGATTGGAGTTCCTTGCACACCTGCACTAGGTCTATAGCATGAATGAGAAATAAACCTCTGTTGTTCTAAGTCACTGATGTTTTAGAGCTGTTTATTACCACAGCATAATATATCCTGCTCTGACTGATTCAGAAGTCACTGGTGTAAGAAAAAGACAAATGGACCAATAGAACAAAATGGAGAGCTCACAGAGAGATACACATACGGACACTCTACGAATAAGGCACCCCACAAATCAACAAGAAGGAAAGATTGTTTGATGTGGGAAAACTGGCTCACTCTATGAACCAGTAAAAAACTGGATCTCTACCTGAGAGCACAGAAAAATTAGAAATCTAGATAGAAAAAATGTCCAGTAAAAAAAATGTTGGAAAATCATTGTGACCAAACAGATAAAAAGAACTTCTTAATTAAAATTTTCAAAATACAATCCAATAAGGAAAAAATACACAAATAAATCTGAAAATCAACAAGAAAAAAATCTGCAATTCCAAAAGAAAAATAAACATATGTCAGATCCTTTCCAACAGAGAAAAGCAAACAGGTTGACAAGTAGACGATGAGGTACTCAAAATCAGTTCCCAGGGAAGTACACAAAAGCAATAATGACATATTATTTTACTCCTGTTTGAAAGCTGCCTAATGCCAAGTGTTGGGCATGCACAAGCCTGTATTCTCTGCTTTGAAAAGATATATTGATACAGCCATAACTGGAAGGCAGTCTTGAATTATTAAATAAAATATACACATTCTCTTCTTGAGCACATATAGGGAGATTTTCACAAAGATGGTTTAGAGGCCATGTAAATAGATGTTCAGTGAAAGATTGTTTATAGAGATGAGGAGAATAGATGGGTGAACTCTATTCAAAGCTCATCATGGAATATTATGAGGCAGTTGGAAGCAACACATTAGCGGTACATCTAAAAACATGAATAATCTTAAAAACTGATTATTTTTTAAAGGAAACTAAATTATGTCATATAAACCTATTTATGTATATTCAATGTCTGCAGGAAAAAAATCATTTGAAAAGACATAGCAACAAGCATAAAAGGCTCATTAACATGGTTGCCTATTTTGAGTGGGGAATGTAAAATGGGAGTCAAGTAAAAGGATTAAAAAAAAGTAAACAAGCAAATAGGATGAAAAAAAAAGGAAGGAAAAGATACAGTTCTCCATTTCAAATGTTGCCTCCTGCAAATTGGGAACTCTATGTTATAGTGAAACAACAAAAAATGCTCTTCTTTTGAGATAACATTTTGATACTAACTGTAATGATCTTTATAAATCATCTAAAAGACAGAAATCAAAAAGTTATGATTTTTGCATTCATTTCTTCTAGACTTCCTGCAGAAGAAAAGGATAATATGGTTTCAATTGTTCTGAGCAAATCAGTTTTATTCAAGTGTTATGAAAATAGTTTGTATACATGGATTCTAAAGTACTTCCAGGATTCACTATGTACTTTCACAAGACATCTCAAACTTATCTATGCAATATAAATTTTTTTTTTCATATTGAAAGCTAATACTTTGCTATGCCTACTCTCAGATTTTATTTAGGTCCTTCTCTTTCCACAATTGTTTAATCTGCTCATCTCTCAGACTTTGGGTCTCCCATTCTGATAGAAGATGGAACCCTATGTTTGGTGTTAAGCATGAGAGATAATTGCAAAATGAAATGTGAAAAACAACACTAGCTGTGACTTTGCAATCTTACTACATAGTTGTAAAGTGCACAGTTAGGTATTAATGCCTATATTGTTTACTAACAATTCCATAAACAAAGACAGAAAGAAATGACCTAGACACAGCTACACAGTCTAGCTGGATAAAAGAGATTTGTGAGTGTGTATATCTATTAATGATCTATTACTCTAGGGAACAGAGCACTAGACTACGTCTGACATGTTGCACCAAATGCATTCAGAAAAATGTGAACTGAACAGACATCGAGAAAACAAAGAGGATCCATGAGAGATTGATTCATGTTTCACGTGATCAGCGCCTGTGAGACCAATGGACTTGAGGGAAAATTGCCGATTGTGAAGAGAAAGAATGAACTTTTCTGCTGCAGGAGGTCTAGAGAAAAATGAATGTAAGCTGCAATGACTCAGAATTGCCATTTCGATAAATGTTCATGGACCGAGTGTATGTCACAAGACAGTGCTAGTCAATTTGTGTAGTAGAAGAAAAAGTAAAGAATACTATTAAGAGAAATCAAAGTTTAACATGTAACAGCATCCTTCTTATATCAAAATAAAACACAATATTCACCATGAAGAATAAAAGAATAAAGCTATTACAGGATGAATGTTTTAAGCTTGAGAAACAGAGGAGTGCTTACTAGTCACAGAACATGTTTAATTCTTCTGAAGACATAATAGATTCTATACTTTAATACAACAGATAATATAAAAGTTTGACTTCAAATGCAAACCTGCAATTATCGTTTCATGTCTTGAATTGCTCACTACAATATTCAATCACACATTGGTAATGTGCTTTTCTCTAATTTGTCACTTATTTCTTTCCTACAAGCAATGCTACTGACAAAAAGTCATACTCATTCATGTCTTTCAAAATAAAGCACTTCCTTACTTTTGTCTCATTCAACACTAAATTTAAACATACAGGCATTAGCTTAGTGTCACAGTTCTAGATGCAAGACTATACATACCTGATATAACCCTGTTTTATATCAGGTCCTCTTTTACCTTCATTTCAATCAATACTTTTCTCATCTTATGTCTAAATAGTAGCCCCTAGTTATTTGTGTGTTATCACTAAAGATCTTTTTCTGTATTTATTGTCTCTAAAAAGGAATTGATCTGCAGCACCAATAATAGTAAACAATAAAATAACTAAATTAGAAACTTGAGCATAAAAGTGTTTTCCAGTGCATTAAGAAAGAAACCCTTGGGTCAAAATATTCTGAATATACTCACCATCAGTGGTTTTTCCATTTTTTCTCACATGGAAGGTTAGTAAAAGGATTATTAGCAATTAGAGGAATTCTGATATATGTGTCATTCATGTAAAGATATATATTTATTATGTGAAAAAATATATATTTCTTCATTTACCATAATCAGAAGTGCAGACACAGAGGCTTTACTTATTGCTATTACTTGTATTCCAACAACCCTAACTATTGTGACAAACTTGTAAAAGAGAAACAACTTCTGTGTTAAAATCCATTTCTGTGCATGTATTTCTTAAAGAAAATTGCTAAGCATAGTTGTGAACATGAAATCTAATGCCATGAAAAAAACATTAACCCTGCACCGAGATGAAACCAAAGTGAAAAGTAGAACATTCGGCAATAATCAAAGAAAACATCATTATTTGGCCAGTAGCTCCTACTTACAGAGAAACATTTTTTGCTTTTGAAGGAAAGCACTTGCTTCTGTTAGAGAATTAAACAGATTTTTAAGTCTTTAATCTTGCCTAATTTTTAATACTATCATTCATATTCACATTACATGTCTTATAAAATATCTAGCATTTTCAAGTCTTATTATTTTGAGAAGCACAAATTAAAATGAAAGAAATAGAATAAATTCATTCCTCAGAAACAACACATATAAATCCAGTAAAAAGCAATACTTCACAATTCATACATGGAAAACAAAACAGAGTAGAACAATTAAAAATAACTGAAAATTAACTTCTTTTTTATTAACATAAAGTTGATAAGAAAAAAATATCAGATTTGAGGTCTTAGAACACAGTTGCTGGGATCTTTCCTTAAAGAAAGATGTCTAGAATTTAACATTAACTCCTAGAAAATATTTTGATCAAGAAATTAATTATCAGAAAGTTACATCTCTTCCTCCAAGACTGTTGTAAAATGTTTATCAACTAATTACAAGAAAAGTGACAAAATTCAAGTAAAGAAGAAAAATTACTATAAGGTACGTTCTGTCATTCACACAGATGGCAATAGGAGGAAATGTGATTATATTTCACTATAAATGGATTGTCCTCTTTTATTATTTTACACCTAAAAAGGTGGCCTGTTGTTTTTGCATCCTAAAGTAGAGATAGTTTCTTTTATATAAAATCTGTCGTTTAGAACTTAGTGGTTAAGAGGGTTTCTGTAGTCAGACTTCTTGGGCTTAGAAACCTGCTTAGCAAATTGCTAGACAGATCTCGAGAAAGCCTCTCCTCTACCTCAGTTTCTTTATCTCTAAAAGAGAGCTAATAATAGTATTTACCTCATAATAGTCTTTTGATTAAATGAAATAATGCATTGGGTGAGAGTTCCGTAAATGTAAACTATTATTAGAGTTGTTTAATCTTAGGAAAGAGTCATGTAAAGATCTAATTATCGTAATTGGACAAATAAAAACAGGTGTCATGACAAATTTATTAGCAATTGTTATGGTACATTTAATTCTTACCTGGAGAATAGTCTTAGGAAAGGTCACATGGATGAGGGGATATTTCAGTTGAACACTGGAGAATGAACAAGTTTCCAAAAGACAGATATAAGGCAAGAGGCTTAGAGAACAGAATAAAAAGGTATAGAGTTATGAAAATGCATGACATACTCAGAAAACATCATATAGTCTTGTATGATTGGGAAGTATATTTAAAAATAAATACCTTGATTAATTAATCAAAGTATTTGATTAATTAATCAAATTCATTTTCTTCAAAATGGTATTACTAAAGCAAATGAGGAAATGATTAAAAATTTTTGTCTCACTCTTCTTTGCTCAATTTTCCTGCTGTTCTCTATGGAAAAATCCCACCGTGAAAGAGAAATTAACAACCTCTTTGAGTCAAACAGCCAATGAGAATTCTAGCCAAAATCACAGCAGATTTTTACTAGTTAAGAGTTCCTAAAATGCCAAGTTTCTTGTGGATGTGCTGATCTAAACTGAACTTCAGCATCCACCAGGAAGCCTGAGCGAAGCTCTCTCTTAGCAGGACGGGGCTTAATGAAGCTGGATTTCAGTGCCGCTGCTTGTAGTACTCAGGGCTGACTGTGACCTGCTTCCTTGCTCTGTCAGAGCCGAGGCAGTGAGTACGCATTTCTCACAGAGCAGAGAACTCAAAGCAAGAGCCCATGAGTTAGCGAAAGGCAGTGGAGCTTCCTCCTGAGAGTTCCACCATCTGCACCTGCTGAATCCCTTAGGGATGGGTCAGTCTATGGATGCAGTCATGATTTGATTTTAGAGGTCTGGTGCACTCTTTATCCCCATAACTACCCTGCTTATTCTCCTGCTTCTAGCCTAAGGTAGACTTTTACGAACAATGTTAGTGCTGAGCTGGATTTAGGATCAGCACCTTCCATAACACCTGCAGTGTTGGTAGAGGCCTCGGAGCCTGTCTATAGCATCAACCTAGGTTCTTCCTTTTGTTGTGCTTTTGGACCCACAATCCCAGGTCAGGTTCACGATCAGCAGCCACTCACTCATAAGACTTGAGGCAGCCTGGTAACGTCGCTGTTTGCATATGAGATATGATTCTGCTCATTTCAGATCACACCCAGCACTGCAGTTCTCCACTTGCAATCACTGCCTTGTATTATTCACCATTTCTGACTCTTGTCATTTAAATTCAGCACAGGCTTCCTTCTACATTCATTCTGAAGGAGCCCTGTGTTTTGGAATATTTGGAATAGGAGTATTACTCTCTGTTCTGTATACTTTCCTCTATCACAAAAATCCTCACTGTAACTCCTCGTATTATATTACATTACATACATCATATTATAATTATTTATCTATAGATTTTCTCCATTAGTCTGTGAATTTGGGGAAGTGAGGGATCTTCTTTTACTGATATTTCAAATATCAAAACCAAAGCCCAGAAAAATGTCTGGCATGAAATACATGTTCAATAGATGTTTCTTGAATTAATGAATGAACTACCTGTTACCCCAAAACTAATTTTTGCACTACACAGAGTGCTAATACTAATGATTCATTTATTTGTGCATAAACATTATCCTTTTACTATGATTTTTCAAAACTATGAATACTTTTTTTTAAGTAGCACAATAAGCCTTTAATACATAGCTATAAACCCCTTTATTATAACTCTCTTCTAAGATTGGAGTAGCTAAGACTGAATGAGCAGAACTATGAATGAGCAAAACTACCCAGAATCCTGAGGGCAAACGCTTTCTGTTTCCCAGCTTCTGCAGAAATAAAAGATCTCCTAAAGCAATGGAATCTCCAGCATTGCCATTACCAATATTATCAAACCAGCCACAAGGGTTGTTATTTGTGTAGAATTACCTGAAGCTTCTAGCTCCTTAGTGTCTGAGATAGATGGTATGGATTTTAATACAAATGTTTAAACTCACTTAAGCTTTTTGCATAGTGAAGGTTAAATGACCATTAAAATGGAAGGTTCCATGTGTTATTTTAGTACACAGCCAAAAAAAATGCATATAGTACAAAACAGAATCTATTACATTAATGATCTATGCTGAAGTGGCAAAAATATATTAGAGAAATGATTCATTGATTCCATCAACGTTTCCTCCATCAACTTGCATTTTCAGAGAGATGCAATGCTCATTTTTCTTTGGAACATTCTGTAGTAAATGACGACTTAATTCCTCTGTCAAAATAACATTCTCAAAGGCAAGCCCAGACAATTATACAAAATAACATCTTTGTGCCAAATACATCTCAGCTCTTTCTCAGGTACATTTTCTTTGTTTACAATGACAGTAACATTTTGACAATATTTCTGTATCTGGTATGTAACCCAAACAACAAAAAAAGATGACTAACCTATGATCTTGAACAGCTGCCATGGATGCAGTATCAGGAAATACATATTTTTTTAATCTTCTTTTAAAAACCTCAAAACAACTCAGACTTGACCTTGGAGATTAATCAGTGCACAAGGAAATGAGATCTAGCCGAAGGACTCTCTGGCTCTACCAGGCATGGTCAGTGTCAGTGATGGGCACCAACTGGTGCATCTCAAGTTGACCTTACATGGGTGAGAGATGAGAAGGCAGAAGTCCTGTCAGCTGTCATATGAGCCTAATAACCTGCCTACCTTGTACAAAGGTATCCTTTAGAGAAAACTGCCCCAACTCAGTTGGCTATTTTGAATTTTATTTCCCAAATTTAGTGATTACGGTTTTTGAGCTGAGCCTTTAAAGGGGTTTAGATACATTTTATAGTCACAGTAGATGGAAAATCCATTGATCATGAGTGAAAAAATGTACATGTCGATGCCTGTCCAACTGGAATCTGTAGACTTCTATAGTTAAAGAGAATATTTTCAGCAGCTTAAAATGTTTAAAATTGACAGACATATTTATAAATTTAGAAGAAAGAATGCCTCTTAGTACAGTGGTTGCTAGGTAAATTCCTTCAGTATAATTCCTTAGGAACAAAGAGCAATGAAAGAATTAAACTAGGCCTCTCTTTCTGAGATATAAAAGTAACATATGCCAGGAGAAGGAAGGCTATTCTCTTCATGCTCTCCCTAGAAATGCTACACAATGTGCTGTTCCTTTATATACTGCGTGATTTAGCTCCATTCTTGGCCTTTTATGCTCTCCTCTGTATCAGGAGGGTCTGGGAGCTGGAAAACTACATTTTCTGGACTTTCTTGCAAGATGATTAACCTTCAGATTCTGCCAGTGCAAAATAACTGGCAAGGAAATGGGAGACTAGAATAAAGGGAGAGGTCAGCGCCTTTTTCTTTGCTGCTCTGGCAGTGCCTTCAGCATTGCAGGTGAAATCATGGGCAAGTGGAAGCACCTGGGTTCTTTCTAAAGCATACAGTTCTCATCCTGACAGACAGTGGCTGTGATGTGCGCACTCACGCAGCTTTAGCAACAGCTTGTGGGCACTGATTCTAGTGACAACAGTGAGAGAGCAAGCACATGCCGCGCCAGGGAAAATGCAGTCTTGGGGCTTCCTGTAGTCACCGACAGTCCTACTGCCCAGTGATTGTGCCCTCTGGGCAATGCTGTTTTCCTTTCTATTCCTCCAATCCTGGTAGAGTAGAAACTTGATGCACATTTTAATATCAGCATAACCATACTGGCCATTCTACTTTCCTTCAATGCCCACAATATCAACTATTTCCTCTGTATGTTTGGTTTCCATATCCCTCTTCTTAAGTCCACATCTGTGTTTCTAATTGCTGATATACTCACTACTATCAACCAAATGTGTCCTCCCTTTCCCAGGTTCACACAGAAGCCCTAATCCCCAGTGTGAAGGGTATTTGGAGGTCACATCTTTGAGGGGTAATTAGGTCATAAGGGTGCAGTCCGTGTGAGGAAATTGGTGCCTTTATAAAGTCATGAAGAGACCATAACTCCCTCTCTCTCCGTAATGTAAGGGTATAGCAAGGTAGCCGTCTGTGCATCAGAAAGAGGGCCCTCATCAAGAACCTAACCCTGCCAGTACCCCAATCTTGAACTTCCAGCCTGTGTAACTGTAAGAAATAAAAATTTGTCATTTAAGCCACCCTGCCTATGGTATTTTAGTTATAGTAGTCTCAACTAAGATAGTCACCATAATAATAATATATTTCAAAAAGAACAAGTCCAAAATTCGGCTTTTCTCTTCCCCAGACTAATACCTGTACCTGCTCTTCTTCCTGAATACAACATTAAATATAATTACTCAAATCCCCCAGGCTCAAAACTTCAAGCCAGCCTGGAATCACTTCTTTCAAGCTCTTACAGCTCAAGTCAATTATCAAGTAAATTTTAATTCACAAACACCTTCAGAGTCATGCCTCAAAATCTGTCAATTACATTGAAAATGAATTTCCTTCTACCATTAAAGGGCTTTATAATGTATACTTATTTTGCAGTTATACTTCATGTGCATTAAAATTGGACTTTATCTTGCTCAGCTTTGCCATTGATCAGGCTGATTACTTTACTTGGATTTTCTGTCCCTAAGCATTTCTTAAGTTCTGTATCAAATGCTATCTCTTCATGGATACTTCTGTGACCAACTGGCCTTCATTTAGTATCCAATAACACTTTTTAATATCTCAATAAGATGCATTATAGGTAAAATTGCCATATTTATAGAATCTCTCACCTGGCCTTAGTCCATCTCCATATCAATAGATGTTTCCAAGGGGTGGAGAGAAGTTTCTTGAGATATTGGAAAGGGTTATCAAGGAGAGAGACACACTTAAGGGTCACTTGGAGGCTAGGCAATGACCTATGGATGCCCTTGAGAAAGAGAGACAGTTATTGACAAGTCAGGTCATGGTCCTAGAAGATAGGTTAGCTGCTAGGGAGTAGGCCGCTGGAGAATCGCATTGCAGGAGGCCGCTGGGGAGGGAGAGGAAGAATCAGTGCCTTCAGCCCCAGAGATGGTAGACGAGATGTCAGGGTAGTATGAGCAGGTGGGGCCGAAGTCTGAACTGTGGCTAAAGCCACCACCTGAGGCTCCACACCTCTTGTAAAAAGGCCTGCATAGTTGTAATTAAGAAAATAAAAATACAACAACTGAGGGCTCCTCAGGGGGAGGAGCTGCCCCCTCCCCAGGTTGTGGAGCACTCCATGCTCTACCCTTACACCCAGGATGAGCTGGTGGATATGAGCATCTGGTTTCAGCAGAAGCCTTTGGAACCTCTACCTACATGGCTTTTGATTTGGGGGATAAGGGGGTGGAAAACATTGTTATGTCAGGTTCTAAAATGGGTAGATTGGCTTCCCTGATGACTCGCCCTTCCTTCCAGCAGTGCTTGCAAGGTGCCTGTTACACCTCAGGGAATCAGGCACTTCTGGATTGGCTGACAGCAGCCATCAGAGCAGATTGGCCTCATCAGGATGATTTACTATACATACCTACTAGCTGGAAAACATGCAGAGCCCCAGCAGGTGTTTTGGGAGCTGGGCATGAAAATATCATCTTTAATATGGACCCCCAGGGCCCTGATGAGTTCTTCACCATAGGATGAGAAATCTGGTGCTCCATACAGCTCCCCCAATTCTCTTTGGGTCCCCAGTGACTATTCTTGCCCCCAAATAGGGCAGCCAATAAGTGATGCTACTTACACTTTAGTAGATCTGGGGGAGGTTGTAGCAATAAAAACACAAAAAGAAGCACAGGCTATGACTAAAAGAAGAGGAGCAAAGGGCCTCCTGAAGGTCTCAAGGTCTCATATGTGGGTTGATTTGATAACGGCCGCTGAAGTGAAAGAAAAAGTTGATGGGCAGCCCAATAGGATCTTGTTAGAACTGTGGCACCAATTAAAGCCAGAGCAGCAGTTCCAGCTGCTGAAGTCCAGGATGTGGAAAACAGAGTCAAGGCCTCATGCCCGGCCTGTGTCCCTGCAAAACTTCATGGGAGACACTGCTCAGGCTCCACCTGGGCCCTCACCCCCACAAGAGGATGATTGGGCAGTTTGACTGAGAAGGCTCAAGGCCCCCACCTTGGGGGACATGGTGGGGAGTAGAGGCCACATGTAGAATTAGTAATCCATTGGTCCCCTGTGAATGTGTACAATGTGTTCTGGTGCTAGTGAACACAAAAGCTGAATATTCTCTGATTTATGGCAATCCTGAGTGTTTTCCTGGGACCCTTGTTGTGATTGATGGCTGTGGGGATAAGGCATTTAGACATTTAGAGTGAAGAAAGCCCAAATCCCATTGGGGTTAGGGCGTTTACCACCAAAGGAGAACACTGTGTACATTTCTCCCATCCGTGAATATATTGTGGGGATGGCTACAGACCACTGCAGGTAAATTCAGACTGAGGGTACATGTGGTAAAGGCAGTCCTGAGGGGACATGACAAGCACCCACCTGTTGCTCTGCCTGTACCTCAGTGGGTGACAAATACTAAGAGGTATAAATTTCCTGGGAGGCACAAGGAAATCAGAGAAACTCAATAGGAGTTGGAGAAGGTGGGCATCATAAATCCCACTCATAGTCTTTTTAATTCCCTGATGTGGCCAGTGAAAAAGCCGGGATAACAGGGAATTGAATAAAGTCACACCCCCTTTGCATGCTGCTGTCCCCTCTATAGCAGCCCTTATGGACACCCTCAGTCATGAACTAGGGACGTATCATTATGTTGTGGACCTTGCTAATGCTTTCCTCTCTATAGACATAGCAGAGGAAAGCCAGGAACAGTTTGCCCTCATGTGGGAAGGCCCACAGTGGACATTCACTGACTTTCTACAGGGATACATCCACAGTCTCACCATTGGTCATGGACTTGTAGCCAAGGATATGGCCACAGGGAAGAAACAGCAAATTGTGTGGCTGTACCACTACATTGATGATATTATGCTCACATCTGATTCTCTTGCAGATTTGGAAGGGGCAGTTCCTAGACTGCTGCAGCATCTACAGGAGAAAGGATGGGCTGTGAGTAGCACCAAGGTTCAGGGACCTGGTTTGTCTGTGAAATTCTTGCAGGTTATCTGGTCAGGTAAAACTACAGTTATCCCAGAAGCAATCATAGACAAGGCCCAGGCTTTCCCCACCCCACCACTGTAGCAGTATTACAAGAGTTTTTGGCTCTTTTGGGCTACTGAAGAGGGTTTATCCTGTACTTGGCACAAATTCTGAAGCCTCATACCGGTTGGCACAAAAGGGTATTAGGTAGGACTGGGATGAGACATGGGCAGCTGGTTTTACTGTTGCTAAGTGAGCAGTCAAGGCCATACAGGCCTTGGTTATAATGGACACATTGAGGCCATGTGAGTTAGATGTTCATGTAACCAAAGATGGTTATGGATGAGGTCTTTGGCAGTGGCTTGAATGGACACACCAACCTTTTGGATTCTGGTCACAATTATGGAAAGGAGCAGAGGTCTGTTAGACCTTGATAGGGAAGCAACTGGCTGCTGTGTACCATGCCTTGCTGGCTACGGAGCCCATCACCAGAACAGCTCCAACCAAGGTAATAACCTCCTATCCCATTGTGGGACGGGTGCAAGACTGGACCCAAAGACCATGGATTGATGTGGCATAGATGCCTACACTGGCCCATTAGGGCACATATTTACAGCAGCATAGTGCCCTCTCTATTAGCCCCTTAAGTGGAGAACTCTAACGCTTATTGGGGCCACTGACATATACCAGTGGAAAGCAGGAGGAACTTGCTTTTGAGCCTTTGGTAGCAGAGAATCCTTATCAGGAGTAAATATCCTCTATATATGAAGATGCTTGGTATACAGATGGCTCCAGTCATGGGCAGCCCCAAAGAGGAGAACTGTGGCTTTCCATCAAACTGAGACAATACAGATGGAGGATGGAGAGGGGAAAAACAGCCAGTGGGCTGAATTGAGGGAGTATGGCTCATGATCAGCCAGGAGCCCTTCCCTATAGCAGTCTGCACCGACAGCTGGACCATCTATCATGGCTTGACCCTGTGGCTACCAACATGGTACCAGGCCAACTGGATGGTGGTCACTGTTCACTTTGAGGGTAAGAGTTTTGGCAAGACCTATGGGCCTCTAGTCAGACTAAGACAGTTACTGTATGTCATGTGACTCACCATTTGCCTTTGGCATCCCCAGGGAATGATGAAGCAGACACATTGGCCCAGGTGCACTGGCTAGAAGGAAAGCCTGCCTCTGATGTAGCCCAATGGTTACATCAGCGTTTTTTGCACACAGGGCAAAAGACAATTTGGGCTGTAACACTTCAGTAGTGCTGGCTGTTGACCTTTGATGAAGTCAGCGGAGCCCAGAAGGAGTGCCTTGTGTCCTCTAAGAGGGACTAACACCAACTGCCACAGCAGCATGGGACAATAGTAAAGAGGCCAATACCCCTTGTCAGGTGGGTGATAGACTAGAGTGGGCCTCCGCCTATATCAGAAGGGTATCAGTATGCCATGACTTTGTGGACCCAGCTTCTGAACTGTTGGTTGCTTTTTTGGCATGTCATACAGATCAGCAAATGACCAAAAGGGGCTTAGAGCATCTCTTTGGAGCTTATGGCCAGCTGCGGGTGATTGAGAGCCATCAAGGTACCCACTTTACTAAACATGCATAACATGAATAGGTGCAGCAGTTAGGAATAGTTTAATGTATCACATAACCCTACTAGGGCAGGCGTGGTAGAGAGGTACAATGGTTTGTTGAAATATGGCCTGAAGTCAGACACCAATAGTGTACAGAGCTGTTCAGTTCACTTATAGACAGTGCTACAGCGTTTAAATGAGAATCCCCGAAAAGGAGCATTGAGCCCTGTGGATATGCTAACACACCCTTGCTGCCTCTCCTATACAACTGTATGTGAAAGTCAAGTAAGAGTTATTGAAGCCAGGGTATGGCCAGCAGAGCAACATCCTGCTGCCAGCCCCTACTGCACTAAGCCCCAGAGACTCTGTTGAGTGGACATGGCCCTGGACATTTTGACACATGGACCAGGGATGGCTGGCTCTCCTGGCACCTTGGGGAAAAGGCCTGGAAGCTGGCCTCCTGTGTGTTCCTAGACTAAAAGCACTGAGGCCCCCAAAGATTCTGGTCATGTACCTAAAACATCCAGGAAGTAAGAGCATCTTACGGGGAAGTTTTGTTTCATCTTTATGGCAAGTGCATGTACCTCCCATAGCCCTATATATTGACCCATCTGTAATTCCCACAGGGAGGGGTTGAAAGTCTGGTATACGAGACCAGGACGAGATCCCATTCCTGCCACTGTCCTATAACAGGGCCACTCTTTTGCATGCATTACACCTGACAGACAAGATTTGCCTATGCTGGTGTCATTAAAACATGTATCTTATTGCCCTTAAGTTTATTTTCTCCTACAGTCCTTGTGGCCTGGACCTACCTCCTGGCTGTAGCTGTGGTGTGATGATTGCTCTGAACTTCCTACCTGTTCATCTACTGCCTGCCTGTGGAATGGGCGAGCTATGGACTTAATCTGCATAGGACCTTGAACCTAGCTGGACCCTCCAGCTTGAGGATTATCATGATTTTATTTATGTTGTTATTGTATGTTATTAGTCTGGTTGCAGTGTCCAGTTTTCTCACACAGGAGCCATTGTGGAAGATAGGCAGTGAGTAGATTGTGAGATGAGATTTCTGGAGGCTTGGGTTGTGGGTAAAATTCCAGAATCTCTCACCAGGCCTTAGTTCATCTCCATATCAATAGAGGTTTCTAAGGGGTAGAGAGAAGTAGTCCATCTCCATAGACCTTAGCAATAGTTGATTACAAGCTGGGTGCAGAGTCAGCACGTACCTGGACTGGAGAGTTTGGTGGATTCTTTTTGCAGCTGGGTCACCAGAGACGCTGGTGAGCAGAAGTAGACAACTGCTTGTAAGCAATAAATGGGTTTAGCCCACTTTTTTTCTCTCTTTGATGGATTTTGGCTTCAAAGGTTACTTTCCCTGAGCTGGAAACATATTTTCCCCTTGGAGTTACATGCATATATTTCTTATTTTTATTATAGCTTTCAATAAATATTTGAATGCCTACTATATTATAGAGCCTTTTCTCAGCAAGGAGAATTAGAGGAAAAGGAAGACACTGTTTCAGAAATCAAGGTATTCAAAATTTAGTGGGCAAAAATAGATCAAAATAGACAATTTACAATAAACCAGTGCTATTATACTCTACCAATTGTAGTGGAAAGCTACTATTTTAAGCTTCTACTGAATTATTTAATTTGTTCCTCAAAAATCCATATTAGGCATTATTAGTATGATCCCCAATTTACACATAAGGAAATAGACAAGCTAAGAGGTTAATAAGTTATAATTGTTAAGTGTTAGAGCTGGAATGAAAACCAAGGTAATTTAATTTCAGAATCCAAGTGCTAAATTAATGCATATACTGGATAAATTGCTGTGAAACACCACTCTTTAACAGTTAAGTCCTCATAGAAATCAGGAATAATATATTAATCAGGGTTCTCCTGAGGAAAAAAAAAACCATAGGAGATAGAGTAAGAGAGAGAAAGAGATAGAGAGAGGTACAGATACAGACAGGTATGTACTGCAAGGCACTGGGTCATGTAGTTATGGAGGCTGAGCAGTTCCCCAATATACCATGTGCAAGCTGAAGACCCAGAAAATCTGATAGTATTATTCAGTCCCCATCCCAAGGCCCAGGAGTCAGAGAGGACATATGGCTTAGCTCAAACAGCCGAGCAGAGAATGTAGTGGGAAGAGTGCATTCTCCTGTCCTCTGTCTTGTATTCTGCTCAGATCCTCAGTTGATTAGCTAGTGCCCCCTCCACATTGGTGAGGTCCATGTGCTTTACTGAGTCCAGCAATTGAAATGCTAATCTCATCCTCACAGACACACTTTGAAATAATGTTTAGCCAAATATCTGGACACCTCTGATACAGCCAAGTTGTCACATAATATTACTCATTCTAGATTGCTTAACAGGGATGATTAAATTTAAGTTTAGTATAGACAATGTGTAGTCAAAAGTTGGAGGTACTATTCCAGGCAATGAAAAAAAATCTGAAATATAAATGTTTGGGACCTTTTGATGCCCAGTAGTATGAGGGCTGGGAGAAAGAATAACGAAATAGGAAATGGCAAGGGATAGGACTAGAAAGGTAGACTGGAATCAGATTGGGACTCTGTTGCAAGGTGCAGGCATCATGTTAAAAAGGATACATTTCTCACAGTGTCAAGGAGACACCAACAGAGGTATATGATGTACACAATTCTTGAAATAGTTTGGTGATGAGGAAACAAGTCACAAAATTGGCTGATAGTCCAAATGATATAAATAATGAAGATGTGATTACCAGGAGCAGAAGTATTATAAAAAAATAAGAAAATACAGTATTTTCTTTTCATATAGTAAACACTCAAATATTAAAGAATTAAATGAGAAATATATGCTAATTCTAAATCATGACCAAGCAGTTCTTTCTCCAAGTCTTTTTCAGTACATGCACTTGTCTTTCTTCTCTCCCATATGTTTAGCTAAACTAAATGAATATTCCATCAATGCATTATGAATGAATGTATGGGATATGTGAGACAAGACAGACTAAGCTGGGAATTTGGGCTGTAAAACTTAAAGAATGTCCATTTGAAGGATTAATTCTGAAAGTGATTTTTAGCATCTCAACATTGTGAAACAACCCGAAACATTTTACTACCTGTTAATGGTCAAATCCATTTCTCCATATGGCACAATCTGCAGAATGTCAGAATTATAGTTTTGGGAAAGATCAGATAGATCATTTAGTTCAACTTTTGAAAGAGTATATGGCTACACTGGTTGGAAATGCTTCCCAGAAAAAAAATTACTCTATAAACCAGTAGTCTCCCTAAATTCTCTATTATAAGCCCATAAGAAAGTTAAAGGCAGTGAGAGAAGGAGTAAAATTAGCACAACTGTAATTGAGGACACTAACTAAGAAAGGTTGAGAAGCTGAAAATATATTATGCCATTTTTCCAATGGTTCAATAGCCTCAGCTTATTATATTCCAAAGAACTGATTATCCTGTGCTGATTACATGCACTGCTATAATTAATATAAAGTTTTCCCTTATATAGAACTAAAATCTGCCTCTCTATAAAATTAACTCTGAGCTCAAAGGATGCAAAATGTAATGGGCACTATTATTTTAATGACAGTATTATAAATAAGGAAAGAAAATAAGCATGGTTTGTATGTAATTCTGAGATAATTACATTAAAATACTTAAATGGCTCAGTATCATTAGTACCAGCACAGTCAGAAACCACAAAAAATATTTTTGATTTTGTTTTGTTCCAGGAATGTTCTAGGGATTGCGATTTAAACCTGAGCAGCAGACCTGGGTTGACCCCTATAAAGATTTAAGTCCATAGGGAGTTAATAAATAAAAAAATTGAATTTACTGTGATATGGACAATAATAGAAGTATAGACTGCAGAACACATGGCAGTTGCTCAAAATAGACTTCAGAGGAAAGCTTGGAGCACACTTCCCAGATGCAGAGTTATCATAGCAGAATGTTCTAGGCAGAAGGAAAAGCCTAGTTCATATTTTAATGTCGTTTCACATGGCTACATTCAGTGTAAAGTGGACACTGGAAACGGTGTGAAAAAGGAAGGTGAGCGCTAACTCAGTGAGAGGGTCAGTTGCTATGTTCAGGAATGGTCGAATGATGGTCACTGAGTAAAATGTAAAGCAGAGGAGTGATGTGGCCGTGTTTCATTCGAGAAATGGTTTCAAGGTGGAGAATGAACTGGAAAGGGCAATTCTCTTTCTAAGACAATTTTTTTTTGTTTTGTTTTGTTTTTTTGTCATTTTTTAAAAATTATTTTTTATTGAAGGGTAGTTGACACACAGTATTACATTAGTTTCAGGTGTACAACACAGTGATTCAACATTTATATACATGATAATTCTAGCTACCAGCTATCACCATACCAACTTGTTACAATATTTTGACTATATTCCTTATGCTATACATTACATCCCGGTTACTTATTTATTTTACAATTGGAAGTCTGTACTTCTTTTTTTTTTTTTTTGAGAGGGCATCTCTCATATTTATTGATCAAATGGTTGTTAACAACAATAAAATTCTGTATAGGGGAGTCAATGCTCAATGCGCAATCATTAATCCACCCCAAGCCTAATTCTCGTCAGTCTCCAACCTTCTAAAGCATAGCGAACAAGTTCTTACATGGTGAACAGTACAAGGGCAGTCATCACAGAAACTTTCGGTTTTGCTCATGCATTATGAACTATAAACAATCAGTTCAAATATGAATATTCGTTTGATTTTTATACTTGATTTCTATGTGGATACCACATTTATCTGTTTATTATTATTTTTAATAAAATGCTGAAGTGGTAGGTAGATGCAAGATAAAGGTAGAAAACATAGTTTAGTGTTGTAAGAGAGCAAATGTAGATGATCAGGTGTGTGCCTGTAGATTAAGTGTTAATCCAAGCTAGACAAGGGCAATAAAACATCCACGGATGCAGAAGATTTCTCTCAAAACAGGGGGGGGTGAGGTTCTAAGCCTCACCTCTGTTGATCCACAATTTCTCACCTGATGGCCCCCCTGCAACTGTGCCTGTCTTAGGTTGTTCCTCCCTTGAGGAATCTTACCCGTCTCTGGCTAACCAGTCATCTTCCAGGGCCATACAGGGAAATGTAAAGTTGGTAAGTGAGAGAGAAGCCTTATTGTTTGAAAAGGTTAGCTTTTTATTTCTTTGCATATTTATGCCCTGGGGCTTCTATGCCCAGCATTTGTCTTGAGGTATCTTTACCACCTGGAAGAATTATGATACTCCATAAATTCTATATGAGGCACGAATTCTATTTAAGGGTTGTAATTAGGAAGGAAGAAGAAAAGCTATAGAAGTAGCAGGCGGAAGAAAACATGGGAAGATTGATCATTTCCTTGACATATCTTCTTGTAGAGTAACTTCAGCATGTATAGGTTTTAAACTACTAATTAAATTGCGCACACACATTAACATAATAGGAGTACAGTTACATAACCAAAGCAGACCTATAATTACCAGCCATCTCCAGTGAAACCAAGAAAACCAGTTAGGCACCTTAGGCATTTGTGAAAACTTATCTGTGATATGGTGGATATTGTCCAACTGAACTTGCACAGTCTGAGAGAAATCAGACAAATTAAAACAACCCATTCCTGGGGACTGTTCACATCCCATATGTTCTTTTAACAGTAGATAGTCTGTAGTTGTAAGATTTTGAGTGCTACAATTTGCACTTCTCCTAATTCTTGGTTGAGTTCCAACAGTATAGATCCAGTCAATTTGTTGTTTTACTGTATGCACAGGCCGGCTTAGATATCTCCTTCTTCATTCCCATGGCAAGTCCAGGAACCGGTGGGATGAGTGCATCTACACCTGTAGCAGCATGTGGATCTTTGTTGGGGTTTTTTGATGATCCTCTTCTGGTATGAGTCTTCCAGAGAGTGCTGATGTTGGAAGTTCTTTTTCATATCGTATCTTAGTTCATTTTCTGGGTAGCCAAAGTAGGCTTTGATCCTCTGTATAAACACAAAAAGACCCTTTGACCACAGTTTGATATGCCCTTTATACCATTGTGTAGAACTCATTGAAGGTCACCACACAGGAAATTCTTTTTTTTTTTAAGAGAAAGGAATATTATCAGAAAAATGGACCTCCATAGCTGATCATCTGACACCCTTTAAGTGAACAAAATTAAGGATATTTAAACCATGCATTAATCGGTGATTTACAGTTAGTTTTATCCTATCAAAGAGTAATCCCACTTTTCTTTCTTTCTTTTTTTTGTTATCATTAATCTACACTTAGATGATGAATATTATGTTTACTAGGCTCTCCCCTATACCAGGTTCCCCGTATAAACCCCTTTACAGTCACTGTCCATCAGCATAACAAAATGTTGTAGAATCACTACTTGTCCTCTCTGTGTTGTACAGCCCTCCCCTTTCTCCCACCCCCCCATGCATGCTAATCTTAATACCCTCCTTCTTCTTCCCCCTCCCTTTTCCCCCCTACCCACACATCCTCCCCAGTCCCTTTCCCTTTGGTACCTGTTAGTCCATTCCTGAGTTCTGTGATTCTGCTGCTGTTTTGTTCCTTCACTTTTTCCTTTGTTCTTATACTCCACAGATGAGTGAAATCATTTGGTATTTCTCTTTCTTTGCTTGGCTTATTTCACTGAGCATAATACCCTCCAGCTCCATCCATGTTGCTGCAAATGGTAGGATTTGCCCTTTTCTTATGGCTGAGTAGTGTTCCATTGTGTATATGTACCACATCTTCTTTATCCATTCATCTATCGATGGACATTTAGGTTGCTTCCAATTCTTGGCTATTATAAATAGTGCTGCAATAAACATAGGGGTGCATCTGTCTTTCTCAAACTTGATTGCTGTGTTCTTAGCGTAAATTCCTAGGAGTGGAATTCCTGGGTCAAATGGTAAGTCTGTTTTGAGCATTTTGATGTAACTCCATACTGCTTTCCACAATGGTTGAACTAATTTACATTCCCACCAGCAGTGTAGGAGGGTTCCCCTTTCTCCACAGCCTCGCCAACATTTGTTGTTGTTTGTCTTTTGGATGGCAGCCATCCTTACTGGTGTGAGGTGATATCTCTTTGTAGTTTTAATTTGCATTTCTCTGATCATTAGCGATGTGGAGCATCTTTTCATGTGTCTGTTGGCCATCTGTATTTCTTTTTTGGAGACCTGTCTGTTCAGTTCCTCTGCCCATTTTTTAATTGGGTTATTTGTTTTTTGTTTGTTGAGACGTGTGAGCTCTTTATATATTCTGGACTTCAAGCCTTTATTGGATCTGTCATTTTCAAAAATATTCTCCCATACTGTAGGGTTCCTTTTTGTTCTATTGATGGTGTCTTTTGCTGTACAGAAGCTTTTCAGCTTAATATAGTCCCACTTGTTCATTTTTGCTGTTGTTTTCCTTGCCCGGGGAGATATGTTCAAGAAGAGGTCACTCATGTTTATGTCTAAGAGGTTTTTGCCTATGTTTTTTTCCAAGAGTTTAATGGTTTCATGGCTTACATTCAGGTCTTTGATCCATTTTGAGTTTACTTTTGTATATGGGGTTAGACAATGGTCCAGTTTCATTCTACTACATGTAGGGGTGCAGTTTTGCCAGCACCATCTGTTGAAGAGACTGTCATTTTGCCATTATATGTGCATGGTTCCTTTATCAAATATTAATTGACCATATATGTCTGGGTTAATGTCTGGATTCTCTAGTCTGTTCCATTGGTCTGTGGCTCTGTTCTTGTGCCAGTACCAAATTGTCTTGATTACTATGGCTTTGTAGTAGAGCTTGAAGTTGGGGAGTGAGATCCCCCCTACTTTACTCTTCTTTCTCAGGATTGCTTTGGCTATTCGGGGTCTTTGGTGTTTCCATATGAATTTTTGAATTATTTGTTCCAGTTCATTGAAGAATGTTGCTGGTAGTTTCATAGGGATTGCATCAAATCTGTATATTGCTTTGGGCAGGATGGCCATTTTGACAATATTAATTCTTCCTAGCCATGAGCATGGGATCAGTTTCCATCTGTTAGTGTCCCCTTTAATTTCTCTTAATAGTGACTTGTAGTTTTCAGAGTATAAGTCTTTCACTTCTTTGGTTAGGTTTATTCCTAGGTATTTTATTTTTTTTGATGCAATTGTGAATGGAGTTGTTTTCCCGATTTCTCTTTCTGTTGGTTCATTGTTAGTGTATTGGAAAGCCACAGATCTGTGTGTGTTAATTTTGCATCCTGCAACTTTGCTGTATTCCGACATCAGTTCCAGTAGTTTTGGGGTGGAGTCTTCAGGGTCCCTCATGTACAGCATCATGTCATCTGCAAACAGTGACAGTTTAACCTCTTCTTTACCAATCTGGACTCCCTGTATTTTTTTGTTTTGTCTGATTGCCATGGTGAGGACCTCCAGCACTATGTTATATAATAGTGGGGAGAGTGGGCATCCCTGTCTAGTTCCCGATCTCAGAGGAAAAGCTTTCAGCTTCTCTCTGTTTAATATAATGTTGGCTGTGGGTTTATCATATATGGCCTTTATTAATTTGAGGTACTTGCCCTCTATTCCCATTTTGCTGAGAGTTTTTATCATGAATGGATGTTGAACTTTGTCAAATGCTTTTTCAGCATCTATGGAGATGATCATGTGGTTTTTGTCTTTCTTTTTGTTGATGTGGTGGATGACGATGATGGACTTTCGAATGTTGTACCATCCTTGCATCCCTGGGATGAATCCCACTTGGTCATGGTGTACGATCCTTTTGATATATTTTTGAATTCGTTTTGCTAATATTTTGTTGAGTATTTTTGCATCTACGTTCATCAGGGATATTGGTCTGTAGTTTTCTTTTTTGGTGGGGTCTTTGCCTGGTTTTGGTGTTAGGGTGATGTTAGCTTCATAGAATGAGTTTGGGAGTATCCCCTCCTCTTCTATTTTTTGGAAAACTTTAAGGAGAATGGGTATTATGTCTTCCCTGTATGTCTGATAAAATTCTGAGGTGAATCCATCTGGCCCGGGGGTTTTGTTCTTTGGTAGTTTTTTGATTACTGCTTCAATTTTGTTGCTGCTAATTGGTCTGTTTAGATTTTCTGTTTCTTTCTGGGTCAGTCTTGGAAGGTTGTATTTTTCTAGGAAGTTGTCCGTTTCTCCTAGGTTTCCAAGCTTGTTAGCATATAGGTTTTCATAGTACTCACTAATAATTCTTTGTACTTCTGTGGGGTCCGTCGTGATTTTTCCTTTCTCAGTTCTGATACTGTTGATTTGTGTTGACTCTCTTTTCCTCTTAGTAAGTCTGGCTAGAGGCTTATCAATTTTGTTTATTTTCTCAAAGAACAAGCTCTTGGTTTCATTGATTTCTGCTATTGTTTTATTCTTCTCAATTTTATTTATTTCTTCTCTGATCTTTATTATGTCCATCCTTCTGCTGACCTTAGGCCTCATTTGTTCTTCTTTTTCCAATTTCTATAATTGTGACATTAGACCATTCATTTGGGATTGTTCTTCCTTTTTTAAATATGCCTGGATTGCTATATACTTTCCTCGTAAGACTGCTTTTGCTGTGTCCCACAGTAGTTGGGGCTTTGTGTTGTTGTTGTCATTTGTTTCCATATATTGCTGGATCTCCATTTTGATTTGGCCATTGATCCATTGATTATTTAGGAGCGTGTTGTTAAGCCTCCATGTGTTTGTGAGTCTTTTTGCTTTCTTTGTACAGTTTATTTCTAGTTTTATGCCTTTGTGGTCTGAAAAGTTGGTTGGTAGGATTTCAATCTTTTGGAATTTACTGAGGCTCTTTTTGTGGCCTAGTATGTGGTCTATTTTGGAGAATGTTCCATGTGCACTTGAGAAGAATGTGTATCCTGTTGCTTTTGGATGTGGAGTTCTGTAGATGTCTATTAGGTGCATCTGTTCTAGTGCATTGTTCAGTGCCTCTGTGTCCTTACTTCTTTTCTGTCTGGTGGATCTGTCCTTTGGAGTGAGTGGTGTGTTGAAGTCTCCTAGAATGAATGCATTGCATTCTATTTCCTCCTTTAGTTCTGTTAGTATTTGTTTCACATATGCTGGTGCTCCTGTGTGGGGTGCATATATATTTAGAATGGTTATATCCTCTTGTTGGACTGAGCCCTTTATCATTATGTAATGTCCTTCTTTATCTTTTGTTACTTTCTTTATTTTGAAGTCTGTTTTGTCTGATACCAGAATTGCAACACCTGCTTTCTTCTCTCTGTTGTTTGCATGACATATCTTTTTCCATCCCTTGACTTTAAGTCTGTGCATGTCTTTGGGTTTGAGGTGAGTCTCTTGTAAGCAGCATATGGATGGCTCTTGCTTTTTTATCCATTCTGTTACTCTGTGTCTTTTGATTGGTGCATTCAGTCCATTTACATTTAGGGTGATTATTGAAAGGTATGTACTTATTGCAGGCTTTAAGTCTGTGGTTACCAAAGGTTCAGGGTTAGCTTCTTTACTATCTTACTGTCTAACTTAACTCACTTGTTGAGCTATTACAAACACGGTCTGATGATTCTTTTTTTCTCTTCCTTCTTATTCCTCTTCCTCCCTTCTTCATATGTTGGGTGTTTTGTTCTGTGCTCTTTTTAGGAGTGCTCCCATCTAAAGCAGTCCCTGTAGGATTCCCTGTAGAGGTGGTTTGTGGGAGGCAAATTCCCTCAACTTTTGCTTGTCTGGGAATTGTTTAATCTCTCCTTCATATTTAAATGATATTCATGCTGGATACAGTAGTATTGGTTCGAGGCCCTTCTGTTTCATTGCATTAAGTATATCATGCCATTCTCTTCTGGCCTGTAGGGTTTCTGTTGAGAAGTCTGATGATAGTCTGATGGGTTTTCCTTTGTAGGTAACCTTTTTTTTCTCTCTTGCTGCCTTTAATACTTTGTCGTTGTCTTTGATCTTTGCCATTTTAATTATTATGTGTCTTGGTGTTGCCCTCCTTGGATCCCTTGTCATGGGTAGTTCTGTGTACCTCTGTGGTCTGAGAGGCCATTTCCTCCCATAGTTTGGGGAAGTTTTTGGCAATTATTTCTTCAAAGACACTTTCTATCCCTTTTTCTCTCTCTTCTTCTTCTGGTACCCCTATAATGCAGATATGGTTCCGTTTCAATTGGTCACTCAGCTCTCTTCGAATTCTTTCATTCCTGGAGATCCTTTTGTCTCTCTCTGCATCCACTTCTCTGCATTCCTGTTCTCTGTTTTCTCGTCTATTAATGGTCTCTTGCATCTCATCCATTCTGTTTTGAAGTCCTTCCAGAGCTTGTTTTATTTCTGTATTCTCCTTCCTTAGTTCTTGCATATTTCTCACAAGTCCATCAGCATGGTTATGACTTTTGTTTTGAATTCTTTTTCAGGAAGACTGGTTAAATCTATCTCCCCAGGTTCCTTCTCAGGGGAAGATGTAGCAGGTGCTGAAGCTGTCTGGGTTACTCTTGTCTGGCTCATATTTTTTTGCCTTTTCATGTTGACAGGTGCTATTGACTGTCAGCTGGAAGGGCCAAACTTTTCACTTGCTACTAGCCTTTCTTTACTGGGACAACTGCGACCCCTAGTGGCTTGTGTTGGGTAATTGGTTGTAGACAGGTCTTTGTGTCTTGCCCGGCCAATATGGAGGAATCTCCCTTTCTGGGGGTGTGGTCTGCCTTAGGCTGCTTCTCTGCTTTCGCAGCGCCCGGAGGAATGATGGACTGGGGGGCTGTTTGGCTGTTTACCTCTGTGAGGAGTCTCAGAGCTGTTGCCCAGAGGGTTAGTGCACCCAGGTTTCCCTGTAACTTCCAGCCACTGGGCTGTGACCTGTGTTCTTTCCATCCAGCTGTTACGTCCCTGTCCCTTTAAGACTTTCAAAAAGCACTCGCTTTTCTTTGTCACAGGGGTATCAGCTTTGGAACCCGCTCAGAGGTCTTGCTGCCCTGATTCCCTAGTTTCCAGCCCTCCACACATGCACTGTGTCTGCGCTCTGGTGCGGGTGGCTGGGGCTGGGTGTTTAGCATTCCTGGGCTCCCTCTCCCTCCTGCTGGGAGCTGGGGGGAGGCGTGCTTGGGCCTCACTGGGCCAGGGGTTGTATCTTACCCCTTTCACCAGGCGCTGGGCTCTCACATGTGTGGATGTAGTCTGGCTGTTGTCCTGTGTCTTCTGGTCTCTCTTTAGGATTAGTTGTATTTGTTGTATTTTCAAAAATATATATGTTTTTGGGAGGAGATTCCCACTGTCCTACTCACTCTGCCATGTTGGCTCCACCCCCTTGTTTCTAAGACAATTTAGAAAATGTTTTCAGTAATCCAAGTAACAGAAGATTATATGTCCTGGACTGGGGCAATTGCTATATGGATGGTAAAATGCAGAGAAGTTCAGAAGGTATTTATGGACTAGAATTGATGAGGACTGGTAATTAATAGAGATCAAAGATGTCTATGTTTCTGTCTTGGACACCTGAGTAGGGGTTAGGGCCATTTTACAGTGTTTGAGAACAAAGGAGGGACAGCAGGTTTGACGAGGGAGGAAAAAGGAATAGCTCTATTTTCCATATACTGGGTGTAAAATTTTTATGAATAATTTCCTTGGAAATACCCTGTGGGAAATTAAATATTTTGTCTGATGTTACAGAAATATATGTGAAAAATATGGCTTAAGATATACATTTAGGGGTCATCAGCCCCCTGATGGAAATTGAAGGCTTGAGAATGCTTCACATTCTAGGTGGTAAAATAGCATTTATATACATTTTACTATGTTCCGTGTCCTGGGTTAAACGTTTTTAGTTCATCGCTCAAACCAACATATGATTTGGTCCTCCTAACAACAATGTGAAGTATGTAACATTATTTTCCCTTTCCACAGAATCTTAGTGGTTCACTAATGTAAAACACACACCTAGTAATCACCTTGAGGCAAGTGATCGGGGTCAAATGAATCCCAGTGTCTTTGCTCTTAACCACGTAACTACCCTTTATGCCACTGTACAGTGTATAGAATGAGAGCCCTGAGCAATACCTATATTTAATAGGAACAGAAAGTACAGCTAATGAATTAGACAAAAAAGAAAAAGCCAGGGGGTTAAGAAGAATGCTAAGAGTGCAATCAGAATAGGCTGGGAATGAAAGCTTTACACAAAGGAATGAATGATTCACAGTGTCACTAACTGCTGTATGTGTGGGTAACATATGGATAAAAAAGTGCCCTTAGGGTAGAGGAGCAAAGAAGCATCTAGTGACTGATTGTGGCAAGATCATGATTAGTGGGGTCTGGTCTCTGTTTCTTTCTTTACCACTTTACTCAATACAGCAGCCTTTTAAAACATCCAATCAAAATCCTGGAATGGCTTCTCATTTCCCTCAGCAGGAAAATCAAGTCCTTAGAAACGTTTGTAAGTCTGCGTGGTCTAACCTCTGTTACGTCTCTGTCTTTAACGCCTACTACTCTTCCTTCCTTAATTCAGCTCCAATCCCACTGGCATCTTGTGCTTTGAAAACCCCAGGCATACTTTCAGTGCTTCCACATTATGCTACTGGTTGGATATTCCTCTACTTGGAGCATTATCCCCCCAGGTGTCATCAGTGCTCATTTCAGTACCTCCTTCAAATCCCTGCATAAATATGATCTGCTGTACTCATAACAATCTTGAACATTGCAACCCACTTCTGTCACTCCACCCTGGCACTGCTGATTCCCTTCACCAGAGCAGTGCTTGACACAGACCAAGCCTGTCTATTGAATGAATACATAAACAAATGAGGGTGGAGAAAAATCTGGTTTGTTTTATGATGAAACCATAAATAATGGCAGCGGGAACAAAGGAAATATTTACTTAGCCACTGTTTTGTGCCAGACCTTGTTATAAGCGTTTGACAATCATTAAATCACTAGATGTCCATGGCAATTCCATGAGATTTATACTGTTATCGTCACTATTTGAATTTAACAGAAAGGGCACAGGAAGTTTAAATAACTTGACAAGAACAAGTAGCCATTAAGGAGTGGAACCAACATTTGAACTTAGACAAACTTCAAACTGAGATACTTGCTCACTATTTTTACCTAAGGAAAATCATTATATAATCCATATATCTTAAAGAAAAAGAAAAAATACTCCCAAAGTTACTTGTATAAGACAAATAGTTAAACATTATGAAATGAATTTTAAACAGGCACACTCTCTCCAAGGCATGTGGAAAAGGCAGTAACATAGGTCTAAAATGACCTCATGGGTACAGTATACTAAGTTCAAAGTATAATAGTTGTTTTTAAAAGAAATTAACATAAAAAACAACATAAATTAACAGGGAAATCACAATATCTGAAGCTTAATGGTAATGCCATAATGCATTGAAAATATGAAATTCAAACACTAGGAGGTACTTACTTCTGTGTGCTTGATAGCAGTTTTATTTTAAGTTTGGACAAATATTGCTTTCCATTTTAAATCCCATGCCCTCCAAAATGGAAATCATCTACTTTTAATCATTTGCTCAGGTAGGACTGGGCCTTACAACTGGCTTTGGCTTACAGGACAGGAGCAAATGTGAAGGAAGGAAAAAGTCGATGCCTTTCTTGACATTGGTCCTGTCGTCCCACAGATGAGACCACCCACCATGCTCTGAAGAAACCCACTTGGATTAAAGACTGATGGTCGAAGGGGCCCAAGTGCCCCTCCAGTTGAATGTAGCTTCATGAATAAGCCCAGGGAAAACCAGCAGAAGAGCTGGCCACCCTCTTGAGAAACAATGGAGTGTTTTTGCTTCAAGCCCCTGAGATATGTGATGAATTTATAGAAACTTGTTTAACCCTGTTTATTCTGGAATTCTTCATTTTAAAACTGAACATCATGTCCCAGCAATCCCCTCAGTCCCAAGCATTTGGACATTGGTCACCATAGGAGTAGTTTATTTTGCAACAGTAAATAATTTGTACCCTCCTTAATTGAAATTTCCTCAAGGGCAGCAACTATGTTTTATTCAATTTTGTACATCTGACAATTCTTTAATTATTGTCTTTAGGTAAGAGTTGCTTGGTGACCTTTTGGGTTAAATATAACAAGAAACTTTTGTACTATTAGTAAGATTCTCTGGAAATATGTGTGTGAAAGAATTGCATACACATGACTTAATTTCATACATTAATCTTGTTTATACAGTATCAATTTTGTTTTATAAATGAGTAAGATGAGGTTTAGAAAGAGTTGTAGTAAGACGTGAAGAAGACTAAGACAAATCTGTATGTGTGTATACGTTTATACTTGAGCTAGGCATAATGTGTTGAGTAAACAGATAAACACTTTTAACAGAGCACAATAAGTATTACAAAGTGGAATAGAAAATGGCTAAAAATGGCATCCCTTAAATAATGTACAGTCATGAAGAGTAAGTGTGGTCCTGATATTATGCAATTACTGATATTTTTAGGTCATTCAAAGTCAATTCTGTTTTAGGATATATTAATGCATCACACTCTTATTATATGGATATTATATGGTAAGACACATGATAGTTCAGTCAATGAGAGTTGCTCAATAATGGTTCAAGGAAGAAGAAATGCACAAATCAATGAAAGAGTAACCCAACATGACTCACTCAGGGCAAGACGGGAAAGAGGATAAGGGACCAGGAAATTATTGCATCCTTGATTCCATGATGGACCCACAGTTTTCAGAGAGTATGCATATCTTTCGAGGACTATGGTGTACTTTTGGATATCTTATTGTATTGTACTTATGTATAAACACTTCACATTTTTAGATAATGCGTCTTTCCATTCTCCTAAAATATACATCAAATATGACATCTAAAAAGCAAATATTTTCAAAAAATAATAATTTTGTAGTTCATCCTTTCTTGAATGTTTTAAATATGTCAGTACATTTGTTGCTTTAAATTTTTTCTTGCTTGGTTGCTACTCAATATATTGAAAGTTAATTCAAAGTTAATTCCATATAGGATATATGAATAAAAATGCATAATTAAATATATATATCAACTTCATGTTTTAACGTTTAAAATAAATTTGTGATCTTTCTATATAAAACATGATTCATTGTGCTCTTTTTTGTAACTTTGGGTTGCTTTTCTATTTCTGAAAGAACTTATATGAGGCAACATTTTAAAATAGAAGAGAGCCAGCATAGCTAACACTGGATATTTTAGAAGAGCTACATTTGGAAAAATAGTTATAAACTTCATTATTTCACAATGAAATTAAAGTAGATAACTTAGAAGAAAGGTGTTTGCCCTCTAATATTGGAACCTTGAGCACTTCATCTTTACTCTGAAAGAAGTCTAATTTATACGTGTGTAAAAATCTGGACACATATTTCAAAGTGCATTTGGAACATAAAAACTTTGTTTAATTTGTTTAAAGCTAGGGTGGTGTTCAAAAGCTTGTCATTCCAAATATAATATTGTACCAAATTCCAAACCTATGCAATAGACAGTATAAACGTCCTAAATTTTGTGAAGAAAAAAGTCCAGGTAAAAATAGTTGAAAAGTAAATAATTAAAGAGAATTTTTACAATTTCCTGGGATAAATTGCCTTTGATACTCACTTTAAAAAAAAGAAACTTAAAAAGAAAAGGAAAGATAAAGGGAAAAGGGCTGTCAAATGATTTAAGGTGCTTTTCATGCTGAAATACTTTATTTTTTTAAAATACTGTCTGCATTCCCCGAGGTGCATGAAATATAAAATATCTAAAAAGTAAATATTGTCTGAAAATAATAATTCAATAATAATAATAACCTATAGTTTGAAACTCCATGAAGTTAAACTCTTTCTCTTTTTATTTAAAAATCTATGATGGCTTATGCATTTTACTTGAATTGTTATTACTGAAATCTAATTCATTTAACAAATATTTATCTTGTATCGTATTCAAGGTAATATGCTTTAAAAATAAAACAACAAATTTTCTTACTGAATCTGCACTTATTACTTTTCCATTTTTTTTGTCTCACATTTTAGGTATTTGTTGCCAAAAATATTGACTGATGGTGTCTTTTTCCCTTAAGTGTAATTATATTTTATTTAATATTAAAAAATACTGTATATACCCAATAATTAGGCATGCTAAAAATTTATTATATCACCTTCCCAACTAAAAGGGTCAAATTTTTTTAATGAATTTAAATGTATTGTAGAGATTTTTGCAGAGACTGCTGACCCGCTCATTACAGCCGGCTCTCCTCTTTCCCCTGGGTGCACAGCTGGATTGCATTGCCCAGCTTCGCTGTTAGAAGTTTCCACAGAATAGAAGTATATGTGATGTGATCCTTTACCAGGTCTTCTAACAAACTTTTATGGGGAAAACTGCAATGACCCTGAAGATGGCAGAGTCACCATTAGCCCAGATTCCTGAACAACCATATGGAACAGTGCTTTTGCTGATGTGGGGCAACCACAGACATTTCATATAATCCACCCAATTTTAGAGGTTTACTATCACAGCAGTTTAAATATGTTGAGAAAATTGTCAATGCTTTGTCTATTAACTTTTGAACTTTAAAACATTTTATGTATATCCATTGAAATTTATAAAGTATATTAAATAGTATGTTGCTTTTGAAATAAAATTGTTCTCACTTTTCATGATATAATTCATTTTGGGTTCACATGCTTCTTTCACATCAGGGTCATTTTCTGGAGGGGGTCACAGTTTTATACACAAACTTTATAAGTTCATGTTATCTGTAATAGTTATTCTTTTCCTCCCTGTTATCATGGCTCCCTGTGTCCATGGGAGGATAATATTCCACATGCTAGGCTCCTTATGACTTGCATGCATCAATAGAATGTGAAGTGAAAGGATACTGTAATCTGTCTGTAGGATGTGACTTGTGATGCAGGTTTCTCCTTGGATGGCTGCTGGTCCAAGGAGGACAAGTTGACAAGTAACCTGAATTCTGAAGCAGAGCCTCACTACCTACCCTCCCACAGGCATGTGAATGAGATAAATAAATAAATGCCCAGTGATATCTGCCACTAAGGTATTTATTTTTATGCTGCATTATCACAATGCTAGCTAATTAATATATCCTGTAAATGCTCATTGAAAATTTTATCACAAGCACAAATACTAACTTTTATAATACTAGGTTTTCTTTCTAATTTTCCCTGTTTTTTTCAGTAAGCATGAATTCTAAAATCTAAGTGGAAATTCTTTTTTTTTTTTTAATGGCCTTTAAACAGTTACACTGCAATGACATTTTACATTCGCAACCCCGAGATGATGCATGTGAATATAAAATCTGTTAAATTTATTTGCCTCCTTTCTAGTTTTTCTGTCAGATGACCTCTCTGGGCATCCAAAACTAGCATTGATAGGAATACTTTCGTGCAAAAATTTTTTCAAAGATAGAATGCCTATTTAAGAAAAAAAAAGGAGTATGAGAAATTTTTAAGGCCTTAATAATAAATGATCCTTTTTGAAAGATATTTTTTTACTGGAGGACCTCACTTTATCTTTTGACAAATAAGATATTTATTTATTTAGCAACACTATGTTCTAGATATACTGCACTGAGGGCTGGGATTGAAACATGATTAAAATAAATACCCAGCTCTCCAAAATACTTGTGAGCTTGGCAGGCACATCTCTTGGGGTATTCTGAGATTTTAGCCTGTTTGGTTTATGTTTCTTCATTATCTTTCTCTTAACGATCACTGCCATGAAAGGGAAATGTGTCAGGGCTGCAAAAGGGATCATCTTGGCCAGAGCAGGGCAAGAGTGAGACTTCCTTTCCAGTCACACACACACACACACACACACACACACGCCCTCCACCCCACTCCCATCACCTCCATCACCACTACACAACAATGAGAAAGACAAGGCTGGGGTCTTGAAGACAGAAAGACTAACACTGTAGCTCCAGACAGTGTGCCAGAGCAGCAGGAACAGCCCAACATGAAGTGACTGACTGTGGGCCAATAGGTGGTTACCCTCACCTAAACTTCAAGCCCTCAAAGGAGCAGAATGCCTCCTGGTTTGAAGGGCAAATGCCACCTGGCCAATAGATATCTGGGTGACCTATAGAAACAAGTGGCCAATGACCAGAGGGGTTATATCTCTCTCATATCTTGTCTGAAGAATCCAGGGCAACTCATAGGAAGAAATTACCCTGTCAAAATCTATGTTTCTAACATCATTTAGTTTGTGCCTAAGCAACATATCAAATACAAGAATCATATCTCAGTTCTTATACATTGGTATGTTTTATCATAGAAATTAACAAAAGTCAAATGAAAATTTGTAAGAAGGGAACCTTTCCCAGAATGGGGAGATTCTAGAATACTCCAGCACTGAATCAATATACCTATCAACTAAACAATCTGGCTTGAAAGCTGTACTTTCCCCTTTGTCACAAGTCTAAGAGAAGCTTTCTTTGTAAATTCCCAGAAGTATGTCACTGTATGGATCTATGTATTATCTGTAAGACCATGCTCTGCAAATATTTCTTTGCTCAATGAAGGTTTATCTTAAGAGAGGGGAGGGGAAATGCAATTATTCTATGTTGGGCACACAATATTTCCTTGGAAATTTGTATAGGCTATTGTGTACATATTATCTCATTTAAACCTCTCCAAGACATTGAGATACTAACTCCCCCTCTTCACGTTACAGAGATCATAGTCTTATAGTCATAATTTTCTTGTCCATGATGACAAAAAGATACTTGAATAGCAACACAATTCAATACCTCTTCACAAGAAACAATATCTTAGTAGAGCTGTCAAACATACAAAGCGAAGTCTTTTGGCTCAGGTATTTTAAATTCATTAACATATTTATCTCATTCATTTGTCAATTTTCTTTATCTAATTGGTTACATTTACAATTCAAGTAAATAACTAGTATTTGAGTTCAGTGAGTGGTTTAAGTTCAGGAGAAAGTGCTTGATAACAGCAGCTATTATAATATTTTTAAACAACATGGGAGTGCAATAAAGGAATTCATGAAGGTATTGTTATGAGAGAAGGGGTGTTGTGAAATTCCTCAGTTCTTATCTTCTCAAAAGAAAAAATTCAGTCAAGAAGCCCGATAAAGAGAGCCACAGAAGGTTTTTTATTTAGCTAAGCAAAAAAAAGTAGGCTCCAGAGGCAGAGGAGCAACTGTCCCTGAGGGTAGCTAGCTGCCTCCTGGGTTTGACAGCCTGGGAGTTTATTTGGTTTCCTCCCTCCCTTCTGTCTGTCTCTCCTTTGGATCCACCTTAGCTCCTCCCCTTCAGCCTCTGTGTGAGTCTGTGTGTGTCATTTTTCCAATGAGTGCAAAAGCAAAACCCCTGGTGGGGCCAAAACCTATAATGGCTTCAGGGTCATTAGTGGACAAGGTCTTCCTTAAATGCACATGCGCTCAAACTGGGAAAGTCCCAGTGACCCATATCTTTTGCTTATCAGTCAGTGCTGGACTGCAGCAGGGTTTGGTCTAAGGTAGACCGGATGGTGTGGGTCCATGAGGAAGGGGGTTCCCCACCCAGTGCAAGTTCCCTATGAAGTCGATGAAACCAAAGAAAGACAAGGGAAAGAGTGGGTTGGGGATTAAAGGCTGATTTTTTATGGCTCAGTCTCTCTCCCATGCAGCGCTTTGCTCCCTTTCCCTTGGCTCCACTCCCAAGCTCTCCCTCTCTGCGGGGCTGCACTGCCCTCCCCTCCCCACCCCCATCCCCACCCCCTCCTCCAGGAGGAAGTCCTCCTGCAGGTCTGGCAACTGGCAGGTGCCTGACTCATTTCCTACTGAGACAGGGACCATGGGCTTAGACAGAGTAGGGTGAGGGACTCTGGAAAAAAGAAAGCGAGATAACCATTGTGAGATTTGCTTTGCCTGCTGGCGGCCCAGCTTGTTTTTCTAACTTTACCCAAGTGATGCTTTTCTTCCTCCAGCCCTAAACAAATGATTTGTTGCAACTTGGGCAATGTAGCAAGCAAGTCCAAAACAACTGCAAGCTGAAAACAACATAGTAAAAACAGGAAGGATTCCATCTTAAAACCCAATTAGTTAAAAAGTAAGACAATAACTCAACCCTCCTTGGGAGCAAAGCAGGTAGCCTTGAGTGATATTCTCCGAGAACAGAAAGCTGCTATCCTGGGAGGAAATCAGAGCAGTAAAGTTCTTGTAAATAACCCGGAAGACTAACAAGAAACTTAGTGTTTCTTAAAAAGTATTTGGGACCACTTAGCGGGTGTACATCCCTAGCCCTTTGTCTCTCAACTGCCTATAAAACTCCTAAACAATGCACCACCGCGGGGTTCTCCTGTCCCATCCTGGCCTGAGCCGGGAGCTCTGTCTTTTCGCTTTCTCTCTAAATAAAAGCCTCTGCCTTGCTCTCCTACCTTGACTGTTTGTGAAGTTCATTCTTCAGCTCCATGAACAAGAACCCCGGCATCACTACCAGAAACAGAGGAGAGGTGAGAATGACTGCTAATGTCCGCCCCTTACCCAACCAGGAAGCCTGTGACCGACCTGGGGCTCTGCCCTGGTAAACATCACAATGATGTACAAATGATGTAGCATAATTCATCACACCTTCTCATTCCTTTTATCCAAATACCATTAAATTCTCTACATCATATTTTCTAAATATCTCTAGAATTCTCTCTCCATTTCTACTACCTCAATTCTTACCTTCATCTTCTTTCTCCTGCACAACTGTAATTGTGTTTAACCTAGTTGTCCTGTTTCTAAACTCAGCTATAAATAAGCCAGCTGTTGCTTTGCAAGCAAAGGTGTCATCCTTTAGCACCTAACATTGGATACCCTTATTGGGCCCTTAGATGACCTGACTGTTCCTGTTGGTCTTTATTACTAACCTCTCCATCTACCTTCTACACCCACTGTGAATTTCAGCTAGTTGATTTATTTACATTGCATTAAGTATGACATACAACTAATGTTGTGACTTCTAATAAAAGTTAATCTTTACCTGTATTTTAAAAAAAAGATTATTTACATAATACAGATCACTTGAATTTATTTTTCCATAAGGAAATTAAAATGAAAAGTATATGCCAAGTTTTAAAAATATAATCCTAAACAGCACCTAGAACCTGAACTAGAAAGCAGATTAATCATATATGAAAATAAATTAAGGATAAAGGGACAAAGGAAAACAGAAGTTGGGTGACTTGAGCCTAAGGGTGAAAAGTCTCATAGCTGAAGGATAGATATAAATCCTATAATATTTTGCTAAGAGGCACATACTCCTGATACTGTTTATCTAACATTGTAGTTAGAAAAACATACATTAGAAAGAGATGCCAACTTTTACCAAGAGCTTCTCCTGGGAAAACTTGTCTCCTGCAGGCTCCTTTGCATCTCTTCACATCTAAAGCTCTGCCCTACATAATGGTAAAATTGTTTCACTAATCCTCTTAAATTTTTCTTAAGCAGTCTCCCACTTTCCATAATAACAATAGTGGCAAGTCATTAGACACTCTGCAGAACTTAAACGAACTTGAATTCACATGCTATTTACTTGAATTGTGAAAGTAGCCATCCCTCCCCGATCCCCAAAAAATTAAACCTGGTTAACTGGTTCAAATGGGAACCATACATCTTTTCTTAAATAGAAAAGAGAAGAATGCAATATATTTTACAATCCAAACTGAAACCAGTTATATTTCTTAAGCAGAATTCTACCCTATAGACAATTATACCTCCTTTGGAAATACCAGAGAACCTTTATTCATCACTTGGCTGAACATAACCAATGTAGGAGCTTGTGCTAACACATACAATTCTACAACTCGGGGCACTCAGTAGCTGTTAAATATCCTTCAGCCTCATCAAGGCTTCCTTAACCCCTAGAACACCCACATCAAATTACAGGTGCATGTGCACGTATTCGTTCAATAAATACTTAACCAATTTATAAATTTAACAGGAGGGGTTTCTGGGCCTGAGCATGTATGTGGCTGCATGATTTTTATACATAGTTCTGTGCTTTCTTTCTCTTGACAATTGTGGAGTTTGCTAGTGATTGTTACTAAAATTCATCTATCAATTAAATTGTTTGTTTGAGACCTAGATATTGTCTCCCAAAATCCCCCTTACCTCAACTGAGTCCCTCCTGTCATTTTTTAATCTGTGAGTGCTTTGAAGGAAAACGATGTCTTGGGACAACTTTTTAGGCTAGAATATAAAAGGAAACAAACAGGTATATATCTAAATGCAGTCCTGCTCCCTCTCCAACCTGCCTCTTGCCATCTACTAATAATGGAAAATATCTAATCATAGTCCTTTGTTTTAAAAATGTAGAAGATAACTCACTAGAGATTATTTAATATTTTCACTTATTTAATTTGATGACATAAGGGATCATGGTGGCAAAATAATGCTTAAAATTCTAGTTTACTGACCTGTCTCTATGTGGCTCAGTCCACTGATTTGAATAATTTTATTTAAATTCTGCAGAGTGCTAGTAAGGATTAAAAAAAAAAAAACTTTCCAGTTGATTTGGAAACTTTTATAGGGAAAATATCATGTTTTCTTCCTCAAATGGTTAAATTGGCATTAAAAGACATTTAAAACTAAGTTATAGTTTTCACACCACACTTCCTCATAGCTATAGTTGTTTTATATGTGGCACCTTTTCTCTAAGCAGTACCACATGTTGTATAGACTTTAAGTTACTAATCAAAAGGGTAACTATGCTTTAAATTTGAATATATTTCACTTATCTTAAAGGTAAGCGATATTTTGAGATTTCTGCTCTTTCAGATTTTTTCACCTCTAAAAAGTAAGTCAAGTTTCCTTCTGGATATAATAAACTGCCAACAACCTAAGCATATTTTTCAAGTTAGTAGCTTAATGGAAAACATGGGAAGAGGGAGATTAATTTATGAGATCAAACTTTTGGTCTTTCTGTGTCAAAATGTTAACTAGAAGAAAAATCTAATCTCTGTCATCGGTCATTATCTGATGGCTTACAAGGTGCATGGGACCTACTTTTCTTTTAATATGGTGACTTTGGAGTATTCTACATGGAACTCAATGTTGTGATAAATGTTTATGGAAATATGCCAATAGAAAACAATGTAAACATAATAGCAGTCAATCGTATAAATATGAGAAATCTCCATTAGAACATGGATTTTTTTTTAAATAACAAAACGGATTTTTGCACTTTAAGAATAAAGAAGCCAAATAATTGCCTGAATTTGTATTTTCATCCAGTTTTTCACGCTGAGAACCTCATATATGTATTTGGTTTGCAGAAAGAAGCTGCCCTTCAATTTCTGGTACCTTTGCTTTTCATTTGTGCTGAGTAGTATTGACACCCCGAGAGGACAAAAAGACAAAGGAGCATTTTTTCCTTCCCCATAACTTTTTTTCTTTATTTGTAAATTATTTCAGTTAGAATCTGTGTGTGTGTGTGTATGAAGGTAATTATTTAACACACTTTTTTTATTAAAGAATTATTGATATACAATCTAATGTGGTTTCAAATATATAACACAGTGGTTCAACAGTTACCCATTTATTAAATCCTCACCCCCTCTAGTGCGGTCTCTATCTGTTAACGTAGTTACATGTCAGAATCATTAACTATACTCTCCATGCTGTACTACCATCCCCATAACATGGTTACTTTGAATTCATTAGCTTTGTCTTAATTCGTATTTCCTCCATACAAACATTGTAAATCATAAATAAAATGGCAAAATATAAAGACCAAGCTTTTTGGTTTGCAACATTTATTTCTCAAAATACAGTTTTTAAGAGTCAAGCTGTAAACAAACCTCTCAAAATAAGAGAAGACAAGGAGAGATTTTGACATATTCCTAGGATCTCAATGTATTGCTGCAATTACCTAAGGGGTCTGAGGTTGATACATTTGTGTGAATTAGTGTTATTTACTAATGCAAATTAATTGATGAGAGAGAGAAAATCAGCTGGAGGAGTTTAAGAGCAGCCCTCACAGAAGGTGAACAAATAAAAAATAGTTCAACTAGATCCTCCAAGGGATTGGATCCTTAAGGGACCTGTTCCAGTGACCTGCAGGTATGTGTTACGTTTGTCTCCTTGCCTGAAGGATTTGCCAATTATGTGTTCCTGACTATGAGCTGGTCTGCAACTAAAGATGAGAGAGTATAAAACACTCTTCAAACTAAGATAATGAGGCATTCCTAAAAAGGATGGAAGGAATAATCTGGTAATGAAGTAGAAAGAATATATTTTTAAAGAGTAGAGGAGAATAAAAACAGAGCCTAGAGGTTGAGTTACAGAATATGTTGCAGAAAAGGAAGAAGAAATAAAAATTGTATTTCCAGCACTGTATAAATAAGAACCTCTGCATGAAGGTTGTTTCTTGTGGCCCCCAAACATTCATGAAAATTTGTTCCTATCAGAAAAGAGAAAAAAATAAATTGAGCATCCATTATCATTTTATGTATTTATTTAAAATACATTCACATACTACTGTGTTAACAAATCCATACATTTAAAAATATACACAAAATATAATTCTTGAAAAATTAGACAAATGTTTTGATGAATCATCTGTTAGCTAAGTGTATAAAAACTATCTTATTGTAAATACTTCAGTATTTTTGTTAGAACATACAAAATTCTTTTGTAAATGTAGTGTACTATGGTTCTTGAATTTAGGAGCTGACATCATTTTAGCTAAATAAAATACTTTGAAAACACTTAAATATAAATAGAAGAAATTTATCATTGGTTGCATTAATAATTATGGCATATATTTTTCAATCCATATATAATTAGGCTAAGATTTTATTGCAAATTAGCTTTATGTTAAGTATTTATATTCTTTGACCCACTTGTTCTTATGAACTGGTTATATATGAACTTATAAAATGGTTTCTATATATTTCTTATGTGAAAAAGCAATGAGAGTTTTTATGGGTAACATATTTGCAACAAAACATTTCCAAATATCTGTCTTCAAAATACTCTCTGAGTTTCTATCTTGCTTTCTGTGGGAAAATAGAGATATAATTTCCATACATTACCAATGAACATTCCAAAAATGAAATCAAGAAAATAATTCTATTTAAAATAGCATCAAAAAGAATAAAACAAAAAGTTGACAAAGTAGTATAGCACGTAAAACTATAAAACATTGTTGAAAGAGATTAAATCATAGATGGAACAATACTGCAATGATAGATCAGTAGAGATATTACTGTGAAGATAGTACTACTCCTAAAATTGATTTACAGATTTAAACCCTATCAAAATGCTAGCTTGAGTTTATTTTATTTTTTTTAGAAATTGAGACATGATTCTAAAATTTATATGAAATGTAAGGGACTCTGAATAGCCCCAAATTTTTTGAAAAACAAATTTGGAGGACTCACAATTCCCAATTCCAAAATTTACCACAAAAGTACAGTATTTGTATAAGGACAGAACATGTACATCAAAAGAATAGAATTGAGAATCCCCAAATAAACTTTCCACTTGTGGCCACTGATTTTTGACAAATGTCCCAAAATAATTATGTGGGGACAAAAAGTCTTTTAATAAATGATGCTAAGCACTGGATACCTACATATGAAATAATGAAACTGGATCTCTAGCTCATATAATACACAAAGAACACTTCAAAATGGATCATAGACTTTAGTGTAACAGCTAAAACTATAAAACTGTAAAAGAAAACATAGGAGCCAATAATTGTGACTTGCATTAACAATTGTTTCATAGATATGACAAAAACATGTGACAAAAGAAAACACTAATCAATTGGATTCCAACAAAATTAAAAATTATAGTGCTGCAAATGATATCATCAAAAAAATTAAAAGGCAACCCACAGAATGTGAAGAAATTTTTGTATATCATATATCTCATAATGGACTTTTATCCAGAATATATATTAAAAGAAACCTCTTTCAACTCTGTAATGAAATGATAAATAACCCAATTTTAGAAGGGCAAAGGATCTGAACATATATGTTTCCAAAGAAGATATACAAGTGTCCAATTAGTACAGAAAATGATAAATAATACCATTAGTTCAGATATAAACCCATGAATATATAGTCAATATATATACAATAAAGTAGCCGTGAATATAAAATGAAGAAAAGATAATCTCTGCAATAACTGATGTTGGGAAAACTGGGAAGCTATAGGCAAGAGAATGAAACTAGATTACTGTCTAACTCCACACACAAAGGTAAACTTAAAATGGATTAAAGACCTAAATGTAAGTCATGAAACCATAGAACTCTTAGAAGAAAACGTGGGCAAAAATCTCTTGAACATAAACATGAGCAACTTTTTCCTGGACACCACAGAGAACCACAAATACCATATGATTTCACTTATGTGGAATCTAAAAACAAAACAAAACAAAATGAACAAAATAGCAGTAGACTCATAGATACTGAGAAGTGACTGTTACCATAGCTGAGGAGTTGTGGTGTATGGGTTGGAGAGGCAAAGGAGGATAAAAGCGCTCAAAAATTCTGAGTCATGTATAAATTGGTCATGGGGATGTTAGTACAGCATGGAGAATATTGTCAATGGTTCAGTAACATCTTTCTATATTGATAGGTAGTACCTACATTAGTTGGGGTGTGGATTTAATAATGTGTGTAACTGTTGAATTGTATAGTTGAAACTAAAATAATATTGTACACCAACTATACCTTCATTAAAAAGAAAAAGAAAGGAAAGAAGTTTGTTAGTTCCTACAAATGTGAATAATAAAGTTACCTTATGATCTATCATTTCTACCCTTAAATGTTTAACAAGAGAAATAAAAACATACAACTCACACAGAAACTTGTACATGAATGCTCAGTTATCTTATTTGTCACAGCCCCAAAATGAAACAATTCACATGACTATCAACTGATAGATGTATAAATAAATGTGGTATATCCATTCAATAGAATATTTTGGGGAATAAAAAGGATGAAGTAGTGATATATGCTTAACACGGATGAAGTTTAAAAACATTGTGCTAAATTAAAGTCACAAAAGATCACATATAATATGATTCTCTTTATATGAAATGTCCAGAATAGACAAAAAATAAAGATAGAAATTAGGCTAATAGTTGCCTAAGACTGTGGGAAGGGTTGGGGGAGGATGGTGAATGACTGCTAATAGGTAAAGGGTTTTGTTTGCCAGGAGGACAAAAATGCTCTAAAAAATTTCGCTGTGATGATGGCTATGCAACCTTGTGAGTATACTAAGTAACAAACACTAAATTATGCACTTCAAACTTCAAATGGCTGAATTACATGGTATGTGAATGTAAATTAAACTGTTTTAAAACTCTCAAGCATTTGAAAATGTATTGGAATGGGAAGCGTGAGATACGAGAGGGCAGAGTGGTCCATGATCATCAATAAATATTTTCTTCATTAAAATGGATGGACCTCAGTGCCAATCACTGCAATGAGTCTGTGGTTTGCAAAGAGATGGCATAAATTAAGTCTTGTCTAAGTTGAGTTTGAAGACAAAAGATAAATGATGATGAGGATGTGGAGAAAAGAGAACCCTAGTGTACTGTTTCTGGGAATGTAAACTGGTGTAGCCACTATGGAAATCGGTATGGAGGTTCCTTAAAAAATTAAAAATAAAACTACCATATGCTCCAGCAGTTCTGCTCCTGGGTACATCCAAAGGACACTAAATCACTCTCTCAGAGATAACTGCACCCCCATGCAGCATTATTAACAATATAGAAGACATTGAAACTACCTAAGTTGAATGGAAAAAGAAGTGGTATGTACATTATTCAGTCATAAAAAGGAGAAAATCCTGCCACTCATGACATGAATGAAATTTGAGGGCATTAGGCTAAGTGAAATAAGTCAGACAGGGAAAGACCAATACTGCATAATCTCACTTATATGTGGAATCTAAAAAACCTAACTCACAGAGACAATAGATTGTTGATTGCCAGGGAAAGGGGTTGGGAGAAATGAGTGAAAGTAGTTAAAGGGTACAAACTTCCATTTATGTGATGAATAAGTTTTGTATATCTAATGTATAGCATGGTGACTATAGTTAATGCTATTATATACTTTAAAGTTGCTTAGAGAGTAAATCTTAAAAATTCTCACTACACACAAAAAAATGGTAACTATGTGAGGTGATGAGTGTGTTAACTAATATTCTGCTGATTATTTTGCAATGTGTCTACATATATGTATATCAAATCATCACATTGTATACCTTAAAGGTACACAGTTACATGTCAATTATATCTCCATAAAGCTGGAAAAGAAGGAATGAACAGCTTAACAGTTGGATAGAGGAGCATAACTGGAATGGAAATGATCTGCTCTGCATAACTTCACTAAAAAGAAAAAAATAAGAGACCTACTGATGGAATCTATAGAAGTGGATAATTAGGATTTTTTTTCCAAAAATTTAAGAGGTCTAAAAAATATAATGGTTTGACTCACACATATCAATTGTAGTTGGTGAATAATTTTATTTTTAAAATAAAATGAATTATACTATGAAATATTTCATATGCAATTTTCCTTCATAATTGTATCATCCAATCTCTTAAGTTAAGACAAGTTTGAGAAGTTTCCAATAAACATGGTAAAATTTGCTGCCAGATGATAAGAAATAGTTTAGATGTGTGTAACTCAGATATGACATTTACGAAACAGACCGTTTCTGTTACAATCTCCTTAGACTACAAAAACTTTAGAAAGCTCATGTTGATTATATGACTTGTCTGACATGTAAAAGTAAATGCTACTGCTTATAAAACTACAGATGGGTCAGTCAGTGGCAATGCTGCCCCTGTCCAGTCATCCACGAGGCCTTACATGTCATCAACTTGGATTGACTTTTCTTTTTCCTACAAAAAGCTTTACTGTTTCCATTTGATCTGTGGCTTAGGAGAGGCCTCCAGTCAAAGAGCTGCCTAGTGGCTGCAGGGAGAGGCTCAGGCGGAAGCCCTGACACCAGGGAGATGCCAGAGGGGCCCCTCTAAACTTCTGGGCCCCAGAGGCTCTAGGCAGGCTTGAGGGTGAGCCTTTCAAATAGATGCTCGCCCTGTCCAGCCTGGAGGCCAGGCAGCCTGAGGAGTCTGGTCAGGTGCTCGCCCATCTTCTTGATGAGTTTCACCTCCTCATCTAGAAAGTGGTTCCCCCCAGAAGTCCCAGAGTTGGAGGTCTGAACATTCACAACCCAGAGCATGCAGACCCAAAGGGCCTGGCTCAGGTTCTCCTCCGGGACCATGGTGGCTCCCATGGCACCCAGGGCTTTACCCCACTCATCTTGGGTTGGCTTCTGCATGTCCTGGAAGAGGTGGTGGCCCACCCTGCTAGTTGGCATCTCTGCAGAAGTGGCCCACACTCTCCAGAGCCACATCTTCCCCATTGACATAGAAGCCCAGAGAGCGGCAGATGCAGGAGGCCTGCAGGTACAGGCTGACCAGGCTGCAGACGGTGGCCTCCACTTTGGTACAATGATTCTGACTAATCTGGGAGCTCATGGTTGATAGGCAATAAAGTGCTAAGCTCAAAACACAGTTTGAGTCAATCCCAGTGACAGAGAATGACTGAGAAGGTGATTCTGAAGGTGGCGACTGGAGAAAAGCTTGGAGGGCTATCAGAGACTGCTTACAAGGGGCGTCCCTCGTCCTGTTTCATCCAAATGCTGTTAAGGAAGAGACAGATCCACTGGACTGCTGGTCACACTGGAGTTTACTTTTTGATGGGCTCTAGAATATCAAAGCAAAGGAAAAGGACATTTTTAAAGGTTAGTGTTATATCATGCTGAAGGTTACATTGTAAGACTTCTTTTTTATTTGAAAAATATAACTAGAGGTTATGGCAGTGCTATTGTTTCTTTTGCCATTTATTTTACTTTGTTATTTGATCTAGAAAAGAGAAAAAAAGTAGGTCATATCTATTGCCATTTTCTCTACAAATAAGTCATGGTGGAAAAAATTAGATGTAGCATATCAGCATAGCCACCTAGAACAAGAAAGAACCATGCAATTTCTGATTTCTTGATAAATCTTGTCAGTGAAATCTCAGTCTAATTCTGCAAGCAAAGCAAGGTTGAATTCACGTAAAATAGAAATGTTCTTTTAAAAATCTATTTAGGGTGCTATAGAACAAATGTTGATTTATTTATTTGTCCATATGTCATTTGCACAAGAATTTATTGTTAAATTTATTATGAAACTACTTCTTGCCAAGAATTTTACCAAACACAATATAAAAGTATCTTTAAAGAGTTCAAAATTCAGTTGGTAAAATAGGTGATGGGAAGTCTCTGAAATGTCCTGTAGCCTGTGATTAGTAAATATCATTTCTTGTTACAAAAATCAGAAATACCAAAGAGATGGTTTGTTGATTTAATTCCTAAATTGACAGTTTCAGGAGGGACAAAAAATGTTCTACCTCTGTGATCAAATAAACAAACAAAAACAAAAAAAGAAACAAACAAAACTTGATCATCACACCCTGAAGATGGCAGTTAGAAGGCTTTCTGCCTTATGTAGCAGAATACATCAACACAAACTGCCTTGAGCTATAAGAAATGTTGGACTGTTCTTTCATGTAATATTATTTCATGTAACTATAAAGACAATAGGCTTTCTCTTTCTCTTAGATATTCTCTAGGTCTCCTCTCCCCCAAGGGCTAGTGGAGGAACAGCTGGTAGAAAGACTGATAGAGTGCAGTATTTCCAGGTATCATAACCAAACGTAGCAAATCCAGAAAAAAAAAAGAATCTATTGTTGCACCACTTTCTTAACAATGAAAAAACTTTCCTCATTATTTAGGTTAAATGTCTACTCTTAACCAAACACTGGCTAGGAGAATGAGAGTACTATAAGTAGTTCAAGGTCTAAAGCAATTTAAACAATATCAGATCTAAAATTGAAAGTAAGAATGAAGTTACCTTTGTTTGGCATGAATAAAATGGTAATTTTTAAAAAATCAGGGTTCTATGGGGCAGAAAAAAGTGTTGGGTAGACAACTAATAGAATCTACTCTGTTGAACCTACTGATTATCATGGAAAGTTTATAATTTGATAAATAATAGTTCACTAATTATATTAATTAATTAGAGTCTAAGTATACATTTGTATAGATAAAAAGTTACACAGTATGCCTTTGTTCAAAATAACAAAGATCTGACCTCTTAACCAAGTTTTGGATCTCTTCCTTGGAAGTCATGCTATTGTCTCCCAGGTGCTGAGAAGCAAGAGCATTTCCAGTTGAAACAAGCTGTGGGGCTCATGTAATAGCTGTTACTCTTCTAGTAAATTACCTTCACATCAGAGCTAGTAACTCTATGACACAATTAGACCAATAGTTTTCAAAGTGTTGTCTTCAGACAAGCAAGATCATTACCACTTGTGAACTTTTTAAAATACAAATTCTCAGACTCCAACCCAAACCTACTGAATCACAAACTTTGGGTTCAAGGTCTGGTAATATGTGATTTTAAAAGTCCTACAGATGATTCTGATTATGTTAACATTTAAGAACCACTGAAAACAACTTTCTGTTATCAGTTTTTCATTATCCTAACTGTACTTTATTTCAAGCTTCTCTTTCCCAGTAGAGCCCCATGGTTCTGGTATCTTCATTGCAATATTTTTACTAGTGCTATTAATTATTTTCTTTTCTTTCCTCACTCTTCTCCATGCAGCAAATGCCGAAACCGTCTCTCTCGCCACTGGATCACCTTCTGTATGTAAATGACTAGAACTTCACTATCCAATATGGCAGCCACCAACCACATATCACCAATGAAACTGAGATTGATTTTAAAAAATTCAGACATATTAAGCCACATTTCAAATGTTGAATAGTCACACGTGCCATAATGGACAACATATTTATGAACCATATCTATCTATCATTGTAGAAAATACTATTGGACAGGAATTGACTAGAGCATCACAAATTCTTGTTTATAAGTGCACAGTTTAAGTAACATGCACTAAAGCCAATTACTTACATGTGGATAAAGTGAAGGTCCCTATGGCCAGGATCCTCACCTGAACCTAAACTACTTGATCATGTAATGCCTGTGCTAGGCTACTGCTTCCACACCCATAGGCAATAAGATATTATTGACTAAGTCACTATTTAAAGAGCTCTGCCCAGTGCTCTGGTTAGAGGCAGAGATGAAGGAGGATTACAGACCTTCAGACTGTCGGATGCAGACGTAATTCTAGTGCTCGACCTATCACCAGGAGAACAAGCAGGGTAATAAACCCTTTCACCCCAGAAATGTTCCATTGTCATTCCTCAGTCTCACTGAATCCATAGTGAACTTGCCTGGGGCTGAAACCCATTGGCAAGACAATATATAAGTAGAATCCTTCCAGAATATATTCAATTTCAGGAAGAAAAGTTATTTATTCTAACTTTTTTGTATAAAGATATAGTTTCATTTTTGAAAACATGATAGAGAAGACATTCTGAAAGACCAAACATGATAAAACTTCTCCTTCAAAACACATAAATCCTAGCTAAATATAACAAATGGACAGCTTTCATATGAACAACTGAGCTTGCAAGAAAGTGTTGAGGGTAGGAATTTCCAAGGTATCTTCAGGTTTATCAATCTTAGAAATTTGGAGTCTAGGTATAGCGAAAATGGAAGTTACCATGGCCAGGATCCTCACCTGATATTAATCTTATTGATGATGTAATTGGCCTACTGCATAGGCCAATGCTCACACACCTGTTGGCAATGAGTCATTATTATCTATGTTGCTATATAAAGAGTTCCACCTAGTGTCTTCAGAGAGGTGAAGGTTAAGGCTAATTGTGGATTAAAGACTTGTGATTCTGCCATGATGCAGACGTGACCTGCCACTGTGAGAATAAGCTTGGTATAAACCCTTTTACCCCTAACATTCTGCTATTATTTAGTGTCAGCGAATGCAGAGTGAACTTTCCTAGAGCTGGGAACCCCTTCCGGCCTGCAGTTACGCTAGGCCTTTAAGATCAGGAGACAAAGGTTTTTGTGAGAAGTGGAAATTGAGATTTCTACATCAATTTGGAGTAATTGAAGTGTACTCCATCAGAAACGGTGAGAGAAAAAATACTAACTCAGTAAAGGAAACAATTAAATAATCTGAGTAGAAAAAAGGTATCCTGAGGATTTTTGACACAGAATTGCCCTAACAAGTATAGGTGATTCATATGTGCACTATCTATTGGTTCAGATGTGGGGATCTGTGGCAGATGCAAATGAAATTCCTCCCCCAAGAGGTGCCATTCAAACCAGACTTCTCGGGTTTCCCACACAGAGCCATACTAAACTCACAAGGGCACAGGTTGTTATGAATAAGCAGGTTATTAGATTGATTCATGAGGTGAGAGAAGGAGCACAGTGAGAGAATAAGGTAGAAAAGGAGGGAACTGGATTGATGACAGAAGACCAGGAGAAAGTACTGGCTTCATCCCCTGGGAAATAAACCAATGAAAGGTGGCAAATTGAAAAGCGGTATGATCAGATTTTCTCAGAAAATTTGTTTGGAATATAGTAGATGATTCTAACTTTTGCTGTTACTTTGACTTAAAATTTTCACATCCTCCCAGCAGAGGCTCTGACCAAAATCCAAGTAAACTACTCTAAGATGTGGTCCAGGTCCTGCCTTCAAAACCCCATTTTGCAGTTTGAAACAATAGAGCATATTTGACCTAAGATAGTGTTTTAAAAATGATGAAAGTAAGTATATCTCATAACTCAATTTCTATAGAAAATAATATTTACCTTAGAATAGGATTTTGAGACAGAAAACAACTTTGAACTAATTACCTGTGTATTTTGCTTATCATTCACTGAATAGTATGGTTTCTTTAATATGCTTTATCTAAATCAACTAAGTGGACAAGAAGATACCAATATACTTAAATATAGCCTTTTATGTAGAACAAAGCAAAAGAAAACACACAAAAAAATCAAACCACAAAAACCCATTAAATAAGCTTTTGATCTCTTTCTACAAGAAGAAACTTTTAACTTCTTCCCTGCAATGTGTCATGAAATATTTATTTGTTTCTTTCTCTGTTCCTGGCCAAACAGAAAAAGAAAATCAAATAATATTGCATGCTGCCAATTTTGGCTTTGTGAAAACCTGATGGTGGTATTATTCAAACAGTGGTTTCTCATTTACTTAAGCTTTAAATTTCAATTTGTGTTTTCTGATTGAAAGACTAGACACTCCTCAGCTTATCCCCATACCTACTTCTACCACCATCAACACCGTCCCTTGGATTATCCTCCACTTCTTTTTTTAGTCTTTCCTTCCATCATCACTACTCACATTCTTTAAAATCAATATTCCATCATTTTCCTTAGGACCTGAAGAATGTCTGACTACTAAGCTCTTGTTTTCATTGGAAAGATCCTGGATTTATTAATACTCAAATTACTAGCAGGAGTTAACCTTTTAAAAACAAATTGAAACAAATATAATGATTTCTCCACCATGATAGTCTTTATTGCTGAAAGCATTCCATTTAAATTAAAATAGAGGATTATGGATTACTGGGATGGCTAATTTTGTGTCACTTCAGTGATGCCCAAGTCCCCAGATACTTGGTCAAACATTATTTTTCTTTTTTCTATGAAGGTGTCTTCTGGATGGAATTAACATTTGAATAGTGGACTCTGAGTGAAGCAGATTACCCTCCATAATATGGGTGTGCCTAGTCCAATCAGTTGTAGATTTTAATAGCACAAAGACTGAATGCCCTCAAGGAAGAAAGAATTGTACCAGAAAACTGCCTTTGAACTTGAACTGCAACTCCTCCCTGTCTCCAGCCTGCCAGGTCAGCTTCTAAATATAGAAAATAAATCTTTCTCTCTCTTGTTCTGTCTCCTGTTGGTTGTTTTTCTGGAGAACACTGACTAATATAGTTATTATGATAAAAGTTCATTTTTTATTTATCATGTGGTATTGAAGTTTTGTTTTTTGGTTTCTCAATATTTCTTGGAAAATATATAGCCAAATAATATAAAGGGAAATTACATTTTGTAATTCAATATCTAACTACATCTTAAGAATAGAAAATGATACATATATGTTATGTAATTCATAGTTTTATAAAAATATATACTACATTACTTTATAAAATATATAAGCTATATGAAATATGTTATAAAGTATGTAATCTATGAATATGTAAGCATATGTTTTATGTAATTTCTAGAAAGTATGTAGTTTATGTAATGCATATACAGACATACACACTTTATAAATGAAATCATACAGAATCTAATGAATCCTGTGAATTCATTCAAACAAATGAAATGAAAACTTCTCTAAACTAGATTTCTTCAGAAATTGAGGATATAAAGATAAATTATACATTTTCTTAGTAACCACTCAGATAAGTCTATTAGAAGGAGGCATAAATAAAACATAAAGATCAAATATATGTATACAACATAGTAAATTATTTTACTGATATTGTATGTACACATACAATGACCAATTATTCTTGGGCCAAGTTGTGTGGCAGGCTCAGTAAATTCCTCAGCAAAAATGATATACCTTGTCATAGTATTTTGCACTTATCAGAAAATTAACCATTGATCTTTTCAAAACCTTGGAAATTACATGTTTATTCAGTAAAACTTCTATCTCAAAAGTTCTGTACATATTGTAAGATAAATTTTAGCCGAAATAAGCAGGCAAAGAGAGGCAACAAAGGGCCAAGTAGTTTATTTGAATGCCACTCCCGGGTGATGTTCCACAGTCTGGGTATTACAGGCCGGAGAAGTCACACCCAGTCAGGGAGGTGGGGGCTTATAAGGGGTTAGGAGGGGGAGGAGTGGGCAAGCTATCCTAGGGGGTGTGTAGAGGTATGATTGGCTAAAGGTGACATAATAGACAACTAGAAACATTTTTTCCTTCCAAGAGGGAGGAGGCTGACATCCGGGTCTTAGTTGGCACATCAGAAGGATGGAATTCAGGAAGAGCTGTCCCCTTTCCGTATAAGGCATGGACCTTGGGGTCTGGTCTGTTCCCCCCTATGTCATCTCTCTGTTCTGTTTGCATGTCCTTGTTTTTCCTTCCTCCAGCCTAGCATTCCAGCCTTTTGGTCATAATGGGCGACGGCTCTATCTGGTTACTTCCAACTGACAAGGGGCGTCATGGGGGTTTGAGGCTGGTATTAGGCTGAAGGAGGGGGGTCAGTGGGAAGAGGTGCATAATGGTGAAGTAACATCTGGTTGGTGGCGGCCCGGGTCATTTGGGTTAGCCACTGTTGGAGGAACCTGAGGACACAAGGGGCAACTAAGAGTAAACCACAAACTGTTATTAAGGGGCCCAGTAGGGGCATTAGACAGGCCATTATGGGGAACTGGTATTATGGATCGAGTTTACGTCTCAATGACTAGTATTAGGATTTAGTATAGATAACTGCATTATTGAAACAATACTTTTCTCTAAAATCACCCTCATTTTTATTAGACGTAGCCAGATTAAGAAAATAATTAACGGTTGGCTTGATTATTTGCGTAAGTGCAGCATGAAGAGCAATTGATTACATAGGCTCTTTTAAATATGCTTTGTGGGAACTTTTTATAAGGAATTTTAGATTGGACTTTTAAAGGCTTCTTGAGGTCAGAAAGCCAAGCCAGACTTGCCATCAGGTTGTGCCTGCAGTACTTGTACATTTGGGTGAATTCCTCTCTTTTCTGAGGTTCCCAAGACATTCTTGAGGTTCCTGAACCTGCCAGGCAGTGTCCTTCCTTACTTACCTGGTAAGGCTGCTGGGAACCCTGTAAGCAAGGTACCAGGCCAGTTCTTCCAAGGGGCTTTGTTGGCTTTATATAGTCAACCTTAGTTCCTTAAAGCTGTCTGTTCATATCTGAGTTTACACACACGTCTCTCAGGTATGACGTTCCAGTTAAAGCTTTGGTAATATAACCAGTGATTTAAATTGGTTCTCTTATAAGGAAAGCAGATTATTATTGAACTTGTGCAAATAAACATACTGCCATGAAATATAAAAATAGTCACTGAGAGTTATTAAATTCTGGAGGGATCAGGTAGAGAGAAAGATAAAGTTTCAATTCTGATTATAAAGGCAGTCATTTACTAAACTGTTGTCAGCTTAAGAGAAAAAGCTTAAAACACTTTATCAACATTTGAAACAAAAAGCCACCAAATCATCTTCCTTAGTTTACTTAATCCTATGTAACTAATACCTGTTCTGCTGAAATCTAGTTTTTTACTAGTTTAGGAGTAATAAAACAGTGAGTATAGATGACAAAAGACTTACAAATGACCGTGGTTAAAGATCTGATGAGAGCTTACTGTAAGGCAGTTGACATAAGGAAATTCTGATATTTCTGTAACACAAAACATTTAGTAACAAAGTTTAGCATTATTCTTTTTGACAGTGCTTTCTAGGTAATTAAGCAGGTAATTATATATCAGATAAATAAGCTAAATTAGCCAAATACTTTCTCCAATGAGAAAAAGTTCCTCTGACATGATCCCGGGGCCCTCTGGAAAGATATCAGAGTTAACTAGAGGTAAAAGTACCTTTTTGAATTTGATTTTGGGAAGTTGTCAGAAGAAACTTTCTTTGGCACTTGCTTAAATAGGATTATAGGTAGCCATGATGCAATACTTATCTATTTAATTAGAATGACAACAATTACCTCAAAGGCAAATAAAGAAGGTTACACAGTTGTTAGCAAACTTTAGCTTTTAGTCTTTTTAATAATAATATCTTATTTTCTTAAATACTCCAACAACTCATTGAGACTTCAAGCATAAAAACTGCTTTGATAAAACAATTAGAGAACTTTTTGCAATCTTTCAATATTAGGAGCAGACTAACAGTTAAGAAAACTTTGTCTTTTTAACTGAAAACAAAATTCTCATTTTGCTTTGTACTTGATACTGAGACTCATTTGCTTTAATTTTATATAGCAGGACCATATTAAATTCTTCCACAAACTTCCTACAACCTTTTTACATTTAGATTTCTCTTTCTAAATAAACAACTTTACTTTAGAATAAAGTTACTTTCTTTTATCAAAAAACAGATTCTTTAGCATGCAGAAATGTTTTCTTTATTACTTTAAGTAGTTTTAATTAGAACTTAAAACCATTAGGTACCTTAATTTTCAGTGAACACTGAGAAGTAGGCTATTGTAAACTGTTACACTAGCATTCTTTAGGTTGATAAATTTATGGACATTTTATAATTTCTGTAACTATGAGCTTTACAGCACAATCTCTCACTAAACATAAAGTATATCTTCTTAACTTAGCAAAACTTTAAGGTTTTAGGTTACTATAAAGATTTCTAGGCTGTAGATAGGTAAACACACTGTAACACACAATTAAAAGGTGTTCACTTTCCACACTTATTTAGTTCACTCATTCGTAACAACTATGCTACATTACTTACAAGACCTTTACTGAATATTAGACAAAGCCAAGTCTTTAAGCATTTTATTCTTAAAAGATTTAGCAGATAACATCGACTTAAGTGACCTTAGGTAAACTTAGGCAGCTGATAACCACAAGGACATGCCCGCCTCAGCCAAACCCAAATTAGCATTAATGCTTAACATTTTTTATCAGATTTCCTGGAAGTTTTAGAATGCTCAGTTTTCACAAGAGCTTATTTTTAAATTAATATTTATTAATACCATCCGGAGATAGGAAAGTATTTTTCATCTACACACTTAGACATACAAACATACAAACTGAGACACAATGACTACAGTCAGCAACACTTCTTACACAAAAACATATACACACACAGACAAACTGATATAAAGACTTTAGTTACTGATATCTAACTGTTTTCTCTCTCTCCTCAGCTTCTTGTCAGTGGTTTTTGGAACCAGAGGGTGGGAGGAGCGTGTTCTGGTGGGGGAAGAGGGTGGTGAAAGTGGAAGGAGAGGGGAGGGGGTGGTGCAGCCACTGGAAGAAGAGAGCAGGACGACAGCATGGTTGAGAATGTAGGACTTTAAGATGGCAGCAACACGTGTGAAAACAAAGGACTTAAAGATGGTGGTGGAGAGAGGGGGAGGGGATCACAAGCTGAGGGAGGCGGGTGACTGAGGTCTTCTGGTGGATCTGAAAAGGAAGAAGGACTGAGCAGAGTAAGAGGCTGACAATCTTTAACTGGAGATCGGGCCAGGAGAACCTGAGTCATTGAACATTTAACATAAAGGTCTAGACGGGAGTGCAAAGTCCAAAAAGCCTGCACATATGGGATTTCACTCTACTCTCTGCTCCAGTGACAATAATTAATCAAGGTGGTGAGGAGGCCAAAATTGAAAGTTCCCAAGGGATACTGAGGCCTGGCCTCAGAGCAAAGAAAGACTAGCTTCTATTTGTGAAATTCCCAGGACAAACATAGAGTAGCCAAATTAGAAATGACACACCACAGTGGGGTCTGAGCCTCTGCTTTTGAGGGTTGGTTTCCCATGTCTGTCTCACCCTCCCAACTAATCCTGCTGAGAGAAGCGCCCAGTGTCCCAAGCGCACCAAGTCAGCGGAGACGGCCTGGGAGCCTGGGAGAGGGACATCTCCCCCACCACAGGGGCAAGGGCAGACCGGATGCCCACAGACGTCCTGGAGACTGGGGTGGTGGCATCTCCCATACCACAGGGCCAGGGGAAGGCCAAATGCCCACAGAAGGTGGGCCGAATGCCCAGGGGCCGGATGCCCACCTGGACGTACATACGATTTCTAACGGACCAGGTGAAATGGAGTTAGGAAGGGAAGCAGACCAGGAGAAACTGAGGGACTCACCAGAAAATAGTCCACGCAGTGAAGAGCAGGCTGAGGTCCTGGGTCGGGGAGGGAGGGGGCGGGGCCGCTGGTGGCTGGTCGGGGCCCCATTCTCACGCTCCTTCCCGGGTTTCGGCACCAAATGTAAGATAAATTTTAGGCAAAATAAGCAGGTGAAGAGAGGGAACAAAGGGCCAGGTAGTTTATTTGAATGCCACTCCCAGGTGATGTTCCGCGGTCTGGGTGTGACAGGCTGGGGAAGTCACACCCGGTCAGGGAGGTGGGGGCTTATTAGGGATTAGGAGGGGGAAGAGTGGGCAAGCTATCCTAGGGGGCGTGGAGAGGTATGATTGGCTAAAGGTGACATAATAGACGACTAGAAACTTTTTCCTTCCAAGAGGGAGGAGTCTGATATCTGGGTCTTAGTTGACACATCAGAAGGATGGAATTCAGAAGAGCTGTCCCCTTTCCATATAAGGCATGGACCTTGGGGTCTCGTCTGTTCTTCCCCCTATGGCATCTCTCCATTCTGTTTGCATGTCCTTGTTTTTCCTTCCTCCAGCCTAACACATATATAGAAAAAAAGATTTTAATTTATATAAAGACTTGTTTTTTCATGTATATATGAAGAGACAAGTGCAAAGCACTGCTGATACCTGTCAGGAATGAAGGACATGCCAGAGTCAATTTAATCTAACATTCAGTTTCAAAACTATTGAATAGGTGTGGTAGCATAATTTAAGTTTATTCTGCTTACATTTTTCTTTTCCTCCCCAAAGAAAAGCACTTTAAAAATCTTTAAGAAGATTTGCAGAGGACAGCTGAAACAGTTTGAAGTCAACAGATTTCCTTTCTTTTGTATTAAAGATCTTTTGCAACAACTCCCAGGCAAGCAAAAGTTGAAGGAATTTGCCTCCCACAAACCACCTCTACTGGGCATCCTACAGGGACTGCTCTAAATGGGAGCACTCCTAAAAAGAGCACAGAACAAAACACCCAACATATCAAGAAGGGAGGAGGAGGAATGAGAAGGGAGAGAAGAAAAGAATCATCAGACTGTGTTTATAATAGCTCAACAAGCAAGTTAAGTTAGACAGTAAGATAGTAAAGAAGCTAACCCTGAACCTTTGGTAACCACAAACTTAAAGCCTGCAATGGCAATAAGTACATACCTTTCAAAAATGACCCTAAATGTAAATGGAATGCACCAATCAAAAGACACAGAGTAATAGAATGGATAAAAAAGCAAGACCATCCATATGCCGCTTACAAGAGACTCACCTCAAACCCAAAGACATACACAGACTTAAAGTCGAGGGATGGAAAAAGATATTTCATGCAAACAACAGAGAGAAGAAAGCAGGTGTTACAATTCTGGTATCAGACAAAACAGACTTCAAAATAAAGAAAGTAACAAAAGATAAAGAAGGATACTACATAATTATAAAGGGCTCAGTCCAACAAGAGGATACAACCATTATAAATATATATGCACCCAATACAGGGGCACCAACATGCCTGAAAAAAATACTAACAGAACTAAAGGAGGAAATAGAATGCAATGCATTCATTCTAGGATACTTCAACACACCACTCACTCCAAAGGACAGATCCACCAGACAGAAAAGAAGTAAGGACACAGAGGCACTGAAAAACGCACTAGAACAGATGCACCTAATAGACATCTACAGAACTCCACATCCAAAAGCAACAGGATACACATTCTTCTCAAGTGCACATGGAACATTCTCCAGAAGAGACCACATACTAGGCCACAAAAAGAGCCTCAGTAAATTCCAAAAGATTGAAATCCTACCAACCAACTTTTCAGACCACAAAGGCATAAAACTAGAAATAAACTGTACAAAGAAAGCAAAAAGACTCACAAACACATGGAGGCTTAACAACACCTAAATAATCAATGGATCAATGACCAAATCAAAATGGAGATCCAGCAATATATGGAAACAACAACAACACAAAGCCCCAACTACTGTGGGACACAGCAAAAGCAGTCTTACGAGGAAAGTATATAGCAATCCAGGCATATTTAAAAAAGGAAGAACAATCCCAAATGAATGGTCTAATGTCACAATTATCGAAATTGGAAAAAGAAGAACAAATGAGGCCTGAGGTCAGCAGAAGGAGGGACATAATAAAGATCAGAGAAGAAATAAACAAAATTGAGAAGACTAAAACAATAGCAAAGATCAATGAAACCAATGGCTGGTTCTTCAAGAAAATAAACAAAATAGATAAGCCTCTAGCAAGACTTATTAAGAGGAAAAGAGAGACAACACAAATCAACAGTACCAGAAACGAGAAAGGAAATATCACGACGGACCCAACAGAAATACAAAGAAGTATTAGTGACTACTATGAAAACCTATATGCTAACAAGTTTGGAAACCTAGGAGAAATGGACAACTTCCTAGAAAAATACAACCTTCCAAGACTGACCCAGAAAGAAACAGAAAATCTAAACAGACCAATTACCAGCAACGAAATTGAAGTGGTAATCAAAAAACTACCAAAGAACAAAACCCCCGGGCCAGAACGATTCACCTCGGAATTTTGTCAGACATACAGAGAAGACATAATACCCATTCTCCTTAAAGTTTTCCAAAAAATAGAAGAGGAGGGGATACTCCCAAACTCATTCTATGAAGCTAACATCACCCTAACACCAAAACCAGGCAAAGACCCCACCAAAAAAGAAAACTACAGACCAATATCCCTGATGAACGTAGATGCAAAAATACTCAACAAAATATTAGCAAACCGAATTCAAAAATACATCAAAAGGATCGCACACCATGACCAAGTGGGATTCATCCCAGGGATGCAAGGATGGTACAACATTCGAAAGTCCATCAACATCATCCACCACATCAACAAAAAGAAAGACAAAAACCACATGATCATCTCCATAGATGCTGAAAAAACATTTGACAAAGTTCAACATCCATTCATGATAAAAACTCTCAGCAAAATGGGAATAGAGGGCAAGTACCTCAACATAATAAAGGCCATATATGATGAACCCACAGCCAACATTATATTAAACAGAGAGAAGCTGAAAGCTTTTCCTCTGAGATCGGGAACTAGACAGGGATGCCCACTCTCCCCACTGTTATTTAACATAGTACTGGAGGTCCTATCAGACAAAACAAAAAAATACAAGGAATCCAGATTGGTAAAGAAGAAGTTAAACTGTCACTATTTGCAGATGATATGACACTGTACATAAAAAACCCTAAAGACTCCACCCCAAAACTACTAGAACTGATATCAGAATATAGCAAAGTTGCAGGATACAAAATTAACACACAGAAATCTGTGGCTTTCCTATACACTAACAATGAACCAACAGAAAGAGAAATCAGGAAAACAACTCTATTCACAATTGCATCAAAAAAAAAAAAAAATACCTAGGAATAAACCTAACCAAAGAAGTGAAAGACTTATACTATGAAAACTACAAGTCACTCTTAAGAGAAATTAAAGGGGACACTAACAGATGGAAAATCATCCCATGCTCATGGTACGAAGAATTAATATCGTCACAATGGCCATCCTGCCCAAAGCAATATACAGATTTGATGCAATCCCTATGAAACTACCAGCAACATTCTTCAATGAACTGGAACAAATAATTCAAAAATTCATATGGAAACACCAAAGACCCCGAATAGCCAAAGCAATCCTGAGAAAGAAGAGTAAAGGAGGGGGGATCTGACTCCCCAACTTCAAGCTCTACTACAAAGCCATAGTAATCAAGACAATTTGGTACTGGCGCAAGAACAGAGCCACAGACCAATGGAACAGACTAGAGAATCCAGACATTAACCCAGACATATATGGTCAATTAATATTTGATAAAGGAGCCATGGACATACAATGGGGAAATGACAGTCTCTTCAACAGGTGGTGCTGGCAAAACTGGACAGCTAAATGTAGGAGGATGAAACTGGATGAAACTAACCCCATATACAAAAGTAAACTCAAAATGGATCAAAGACCTGAATGTAAGTCATGAAACCATTATACTCTTGGAGAAAAACAGGCAAAAACCTCTTAGACATAAACATGAGTGACCTCTTCTTGAATATGTCTCCCCGGGCAAGGAAAACAACAGCAAAAATGAACAAGTGGGACTATATTAAGCTGAAAAGCTTCTGTACAGCAAAAGACACCATCAATAGAACAAAAAGGAACCCTACAGTATGGGAGAATATTTTTGAAAATGACAGATCCGATAAAGGCTTGATGTCCAGAATATATAAAGAGCTCACACGCCTCAACAAACAAAAAACAAATAACCCAATTAAAAAATGGGCAGAGGAACTGAACAGACAGTTCTCCAAAAAAGCAATACAGATGGCCAACAGACACATGAAAAGATGCTCCACATCACTAATTATCAGAGAAATGAAAATTAAAACTACAAAGAGGTATCACCTCACACCAGTAAGGATGGCTGCCATCCAAAAGACAAACAACAACAAATGTTGGCGAGGCTGTGGAGAAAGGGGAACCCTCCTACGCTGCTGGTGGGAATGTAAATTAGTTCAACCATTGTGGAAAGCAGTATGGAGGTTCATCAAAATGCTCAAAACAAACTTACCATTTGACCCAGGAATTCCACTCCTAGGAATTTACCGTATGAATGCAGCAATCAAGTTTGAGAAAGACAGATGCACCCCTATGTTTATCGCAGCACTATTTACAATAGCCAAGAATTGGAAGCAACCTAAATGTCCATCGGTAGATGAATGGATAAAGAAGATGTGGTACATATACACAATGGAATACTGCTCAGCCATAAGAAAAGGGCAAATCCTACCATTTGCAGCGACATGGATGGAGATGGAGGGTATTATGCTCAGCGAAATAAGGCAAACGGAGAAAGAGAAATACCAAATGATTTCACTCATCTGTGGAGTATAAGAACAAAGGAAAACTGAAGGAACAAAACAGCAGTGAATTCACAGAACCCAAGAATGGACTAACAGGTACCAAAGGGAAAGGGACTGGGGAGGATGGGTGGGTAGGGATAAGGGGGGGAAGAAAAAGGCGGGTATTAAGATTAGCATGCATGGGGGGGTGGGAAAAAGGGGAGGGCTGTACAACACAGAGAAGAAAAGTAGTGATTCTACAACATTTTGCTATGCTGATGGACAGTGACTGTAAAGGGGTTTATAGGGGGGACCTGGTATAGTGGAGAGCCTAGTAAACATAATATTCATCATATAAGTGTAGATTAATAATAACAAAAAAAAAAGAAAGAAAAGGGGGATTGCTCCCTGATAGTATAAAACTAACTGTAAATCAACAATTAATGCATGCTTTAAATATCCTTAATTTTGACCACTTAAAGGGTGTCAGATGATCAGCTATGGAGGTACATTTTTCTTATAATATTCCTTTCTCTTAAAAAAAGAAAAAAATAGCAGTTCCTGTGTGGTGACCTCCAATGAGTTCTACACAATGGTATAAAGGGCATATAAAAGTGTAGGCAAAGGGTTTGTTTGTGTTTATACAGAGGATCAAAGCCTACTTTGGCTACCCAGAAAATGATCTAAGATATGATATGAAAAAGAACTTCCAACATCAGCACTCTCTGGAAGACTCATACCAGAAGAGGATCATCAAAAAACCCCAACAAAGATCCACACGCTGCTACAGGTGTAGATGCACTCATCCCACCGGTTCCTGGACTTGCCATGGGAATGAAGGAGATATCTAAGCCGGCCTGTGCATACAGTAAAACAACAAATTTGACTGGATCTATATTGTTGGAACTCAACCAAGAATTAGGAGAAGTGCAAATTGTAGCACTCCAAAATCTTACAACTACAGACTATCTACTGTTAAAAGAACATATGGGATGTGAACAGTCCACAGGAATGGGTTGTTTTAATTTGTCTGATTTCTCTCAGACTCTTCAAGTTCAGTTGGACAATATCCACCATATCATTGATAAGTTTTCACAAATGCCTAGGGTGCCTAACTGGTTTTCTTGGTTTCACTGGAGATGGCTGGTAATTATAGGTCTGCTTTGGTTATGTAACTGTACTCCTATTATGTTAATGTGTGTGCACAATTTAATTAGTAGTTTAAAACCTATACATGCTGAAGTTACTCTACAAGAAGATATGTCAAAGAAATAATCAATCTTCTCATGTTTTCTTCCGCCTGCTACTTATATAGCTTTTCTTCTTCCTTCCTAATTACAACCCTTAAATAGAATTCGTGCCTCATATAGAATTTATGGAGTATCATAATTCTTCCAAGTGGTAAAGATACCTCAAGACAAATGCTGGGCATAGAAGCCCCAGGGCATAAATATGCAAAGAAATAAAAAGCTAACCTTTTCAAACAATAAGGCTTCTCTCTCACTTACCAACTTTACATTTCCCTGTATGGCCCCGGAAGATGACTGGTTAGCCAGAGACGGGTAAGATTCCTCAAGGGAGGAACAACCTAAGACAGGCACAGTTGCAGGGGGGCCATCAGGTGAGAAATTGTGGATCAACAGAGGTGAGGCTTAGAACCTCACCCCCCCTGTTTTGAGAGAAATCTTCTGCATCCGTGGATGTTTTATTGCCCTTGTCTAGCTTGGATTAACACTTAGTCTACAGGCACACACCTGATCATCTACATTTGCTCTCTTACAACACTAAACTATGTTTTCTACCTTTATCTTGCATCTACCTACCACTTCAGCATTTTATTAAAAATAATAATAATAAAGAGAGAAATGTGGTATCCTCATATAAATCAAGTATAAAAATCAAACGAATATTCATATTTGAACTGTTTATAGTTCATAATGAATGATCAAAACCAAAAGTTTCTGTGATGACTGCCCTTGTACTGTTCACCATATAACTTATTCACTATGTAAGAATTTGTTCTCCATGTAAGAACTTGTTATGCTTTAGAAGATTGGAGACTGATGAGAATTAGGCTTGGGGTGGATTAATGATTGCGCAGTGAGCATTGACTCCCCTATACAGAATTTTATTGTTGTTAACAACCATTTGATCAATAAATATGAGAGATGCCCTCTCAAAAAACAAAACAAAACAAAAAAAAGTACAGACTTACAATTGTAAAATAAATAAGTAACTGGGGTGTAATGTATAGCATAAGGAATATAGTCAAAATATTGTAACAACTTTGTATGGTGATAACTGGTGGCTAAATTATCATGTATATAAATGTTGAATCACTGTGTTGTACACCTAAACTAATGTAATACTGTGTGTCAACTACCCTTCAATTAAAAAAAAAATGATGTACTGATATATACTACAATGTGGATGAACCTTGAAAACACTATGCTAAATGAAAGACGACAGACCCAAAGGGCCACCTATTGTATGACTCCACAAAGTATCCAGGATGGGGTGAAAAACTAGGAAGCAGACTACCGGGGGTGGGGTTGGGGAAATGGCTAAGGGATATGAATTTCTTCTCAGGATAATAAAAATGTTCTAATTTGATTATGGTAACAGATGAACAACTCTGAATATACCACAAGGCATTGGATTGTAACTTTATATGAGTGAGTTGCATGGTTTGAGAATTATATCTCAATAAAGCCATTAAAAATAAAAAAAATAAAATAAATAAAAAAAAGATCTTTTACATCTTATCTTGAAAGAGTAACCTAGGAGTTCCAAGAGCAGAGAGAAAAGAGAGCTGCCAAAAAAGATGGAGATTGTTCAAGAATAAGTAGAAATCCAAGGAATACCAAAGATGTGCCAATGAGAGGAAAAGAGAGACTCCATTCCAAACTGACAACATACTAGGGAGGAAGAAGATCCTCAAATGAGTTGGTTATTTAATACAGGGAGAAAGAGGGAATCTGGGGAAACAAGAACCCCCAGCATCAGCACAATGTCCAGATCCCCTGCCCTGCAGACATGATGTGGCCAAACTACAGAGAGGTGGCAGGCTTAGACAGCTGGCATCTCAAAGGCAACTAATGTGTGCCTAAAAGCAGAGAGGTTTGCCCTACTATGTTATTCAATTTAAGATCCCTTGACTTCCTTCCTCCATGCTAGTTGTGTGAAGTTCAGGTTAAGAGAACTTAAATATGAATGGGATTAAATTGCTCAAATGACCAGTGGATTGGGATACTCATTATTAGATATAAATTAAAAAAATAAAGAAATGCAATAGCTGTGACCAGACTGAATCATGTATTAGGATTGGTATTCACTGCGTGGGCATTGTTGTTTTCTATTTTAGACACAGAACCTGATATGAACGATGGAGAATTTAAGAGGCTTTCCTATGCACATAACTAGTCAGTGTTCGTCATATCCAGATCTCTCTGAGTCCATATCCATAGTTCTCACTACCATACTCCACTGCTTATAATTTAATTGTATTCTTTATTGTCACAAGGCTAAAAATAAAATCACACTTGAAGTCCCCCAAGAAAAATGAATTATGGAAATAGAATTGCTTAATAGTAATTTGGGAGACAGGATCTTATATTCTGATGAAGACACTTCTTATAATCATACAAGAGATAATTTATTGATAAAGTTCTTTCCCAGCCTGAATTGGATAAAGAACTACTATCTACAGAGTCAACTGACTTTTTTAAAAATGAAAAAAGATCTATCTTTCTTTTAAGTCATAAAAAATAAATTGGTCTCCATCAAATGGTACATACATCTTTTATTCTTATGTCTAGTGATGAATAATATGCAGCTCAGCTTATTGGAAACCTTATCTTACTGATCAAATTTCATATACAAAACCCATCAAGATATCAAAGAAAATATTATACAACCTTATAGATTTTTTAAAATAAAACTTATAATTTAAAAATATATTACAATATCTGATCGTTTCTGATAAGAATGTGTGCTCTAATTATTGACTTCTGTACTCAATTTAGAAGAGAGAATTTAGAAATGTATAGGTTAAGAGACCAGAAAATATCTGTACACTTAGAGCCTGAGGCAAAAGTAAAAATCAGAAATTCTGCTCTTTTCATTTAAAATTTGGTATTTTGTACATCATTGTTTGTATTGCCTTTTATTTTAAAAGTATTTCATTAAAACATTATCTTGACTACTGAGTTTTTTTTATTGAAGTATAGTTGATATACACTACATTGGTTTCAGATATACAGCATAGTAATTAGACATTTATATACATTATGAAATGGTCACCAAGAAAAGTGTAGCTACCAACGGTTACCATACAAAGATGCTACAATATTGTGGACTATATTCCCTATGCTGTACTTTTCATTCCCATGACATTTATTTGACTGAGATATTTTTGGTGCACCCTCAAATTTAATGCCTGACAGCATTTCACTTGCCTCACCCTAGCGTTGACCCTCACTATACCTATCCTGTTTGAATTCTAGAATATTCGTCACAATGCCTAGAGAAACTATATAAGGAGATAAGTATCTCTTTGGCTATGGAAGTTTACAAAAAGATAAGAAAATGCAAAACCTGAGCTAAATTATGTATATATAAATTATATACATATAATTTATGGCATTCAGTTTTTGACTAAAGACTCATTCCCCAAACAATCCCTCTCTCCACACACACAAACTTACTGACTTATTTTTAGAGTTAGTACTAAGATAAAAAGAATCTTGAAACATTTTGACATATTTTAAAGCTTTTCCATTATTACCCATTTAGGATTTAAAGATTCTCTCAGCAATAGTTTACTGAACTATTGATTGCAACATATCTGAATATGCATTACTTTTATTTTAATAATTCATTAGAAGTCCAATTAGCATCTGTATTTAGGATTTTTTTTTAGTTAGATGACAGCTGTAAAGTGTACCACATGGAATATTTGGTCTTTTTAAAAATTTCTATACTTTTTGTTTTATGATAATGCAAATACCTCAACAAATAGCAAGTCTGCAGTATGGTATTTGTGAATTTATACCATTCATTGATATCCTCAGGTGTCACCAATAAAGAGCCAGATTCTGTGAATTAGAACATAATGAAAATCATACCAAGAAAATCATGCTAGAATCATCATGCAAAACTATATTTTGTGTGTATTTAATCACAAGCAATAATACTACACATTTTATAGCACTCCTTGATTCACAAATTATACTAATTTTATTCATCCAAATTGAAAAACAATTTTAGAAGGCAAGATGAATGGGTACATTATCACTATGTTACTTACAGAGAAGCTGGCAAGAAGCCTTCCGATGTCATATGAGAGACATACTGCATTATATCCTCTGCAAACTGTGATCCAACATCTTTATTAGATGCATGTATTGTCAAATTTATAGAATTAATGAGTTCAGTAGGTTTAGTTTCCTAATCCAAGTAAAATGACAGAGCATTTGAGAAACTATACATTGTCAGAATGTGCAGGTGAGTTGTTCCAAAACAACCATCTACTATCCCTTCCTAAGAACTGCCACAGTGTAGTCTCTATGATGAATTAACAACAAAGGCAAAATTACAGAAAAAAATGTCTGGCTAAATAAAATCTTCCATGGAAGAAGGAAGGAAAGCTCTCACCCCATCTTCTACTATTAATATTAACGCAAGTTGGCTCATGTGATTATCCAAGTTCACCTTGAAATATGGAGGCAGAGACCCTTAGATGCTGAGACAGAAAGGCCGAGACTCTCAGCCGATTGGGGGAGACAGAACAGAGGACAAAGAGGCAGAGGCGAGCTCTCTAGGCCTGTCCGGGAGGGGCTGGACTGACCGCTGAGTCTGAGAGAGGGCAGTGCTGATGTTGGCAACAAAGGGAATGTAAAGGCGACTGACAATTTTACAGTTTGTCAAGGACTTCAATTCTTATACTCTGGATGATTAAATCCTCTAATATATTTTCTATTTTTTTCCTTCCAAAATATTTTTATGCCTACAAATGTACTTATCTTTCCTTTGTATTCCCAGTGAAGACACAGTCCTGCTTCACTTTTTAAACTTTATTTCTTCATAATCTGTACTGGATTCAATCTTACCATGGATGACCACCTTCTTATATAAAGTACATATTTTTCCCAGTCATAAAAGTTTGAAACATCGGACTCATCTATGCCTGTCCCTTTTTCTTGCCCACAGATAATATGCTAAGTCCTCTTATTAGCATTATTTATGCCCTACATTTCTATATCTACTTACTATCTATCCTTAAACCACTATCCTAACTTGATTTCCCGTACTTTAGTGCACATCCTCACTTGCTGTCCACCATGTCTCTCTCATCCCTGATCCATTTCCTATAAAGCTGACACATTTTCTTTATAAAACACAGTTTTGCTCATGTTACATCCCCATTCAGAAACCTTGAGTAATTTTCCATCAGCCAAAGAAAAATGTCCCGTGCCCCGACCCACGGAACGAACGTGGAGTGTAGCCAGAGACGCCTGCAGAAATGAAACAAGCAAGGGACACAAAGAACGACCAGCAAGACAGGGTGTCTGATCAAGCTGGCACAGTTTATTGTTTGCAGGCTCAATTTATACAGGTTAGCAAGTAAGGGGTGGGTCAAGAGATAATTAGACCTTAGGTGGCACCGGCGGGGAGGTGTAGAGGGGTGATTGGGTCTTGGTTGGCACCGGCGGGAACGGAGGACCCGGAAGAGAAGCGGGAAGTTCGCCATACTGGGGGTCGGGGGTGGGGGGTGGGGGCCCTTGGGAGGGAAGTTTTAAGGGAGGGGCTTTCCCCTGGGGCAGAGGGTGTTTCTTGATTAACAAAGGACAGAAAAAGCACATGTTGCGAGGTAGCCTAACCACTAGCTCTAACCTAGGAGTTCACTAAATGCGTTTCTTGGTAATAGGGGAAAACTTGTTTCTAACGCGTGGATGGATTCATTGTTGCTGACTTTACAGGAAAGACTTTACTCAAACGTTGCTGTGTGTCTTAAGGCTTTTGTGACCGAGTCTGCCTAAAGGCCCGCAGGTTTGCTCCCAACAGTCCTGTGGTAGGTTTGTATTTGAAGAGCTTTACAATTGAACAGCCTGACTTTGCCATCACGTTGCCTACTGCTTTCGCATTCTCTATGCTCAGGCTAAATATTGATTTCTTTAAACTTTTAAAATCTTATACATTTGTTCATAAGATTCAATACCCCTGAAATGTTTCTTGTGACCTTCTTTTTTCAGTCAATTACTCCAAGTTTGAAGACCCATCTCAAATGTCATCTGAAAGTGACACTTTCTCTGATACCTTGAGATCCTTCCTCTGAAATGCCACAGTGTCTTGTTTATAGAATATGCCACTTTCAACCTTATTTTAACATCATTTATACATTTCTTGTTCCCTACACAATCAGAAAACTTTTAAAAAGAGAAATTTTGCTCATTCACTTTTACATACTCCATGGCGTCCAAAATGAAACTATGCAAAAAATATAAATCAAATAGAGCATATTTAAACTTCCCCAAAAAATCACCTCTTACATCATAAGTGAGTTCAAATAATCAAGGTAATTGCCTTGCAAATCTTCATGATAATAAACAACCCCTTAAGAATTTCAGCAATTGTCAAGAAATTTTGGTTATGTAGATTTTCCCAGAATGCAAAAATATCTTAGTTTTTGTTTTATTAGTTTAAATTCATTTTTTCTTCCAAAAAGAAATTTAAAAGGTCTCACAGGATTTATCTGATATGTTTTCAGGTGTCTTTCAATGAGTGGCACTTAACTAATTAAGAGGAACATTAAAAACTGAGGATGAATCTAAAGGTGGAAAATAGCCAATATGGGGTACCAGTGGCACTTCATAAATCATCTAGAGGAATTTACAATCAAAATTCAGTTTTAAACAATGCATGATTCATATAATAGTCTAAGCTACTCTAAGATATCCCAAAATTCAATAGTCCAAACAACTAAGAGGTTCACTTACCTCTCACATACGAGTCTGGAGATGGGCAGCTTGAATCTTATTGAGAATCCTGTTTCCCAGCATCATCCAGAGATCCTGGCAGCTTTTGTCTTGTTCTGTTTTCCTACATCCATAATCCAGCCAGTAAGAATAAAAGAGAGAAACAAGCAATTTTCTCATAAAATTATGGTCTAAGATTCATCTCATTACTTCCATTGGATATATTCTTGGCTAATTCCCTGTCACATGGCTGCACCAAGCTTCCAAGATATCAGGGATTTCACTATTAAATGGAGAAAGGGATAGTGGATGCTGTGAGGCAGTTTGCAGACTCTGCCACACAAAGTGACATCTCAAAAAAAAAATTCTGATCTATGGGAAGATACAGCCAAACTCCTTAGATGGTAAAAATAAATACATTGTAATTTGAGAGAAAAACAATGTGAGTAATAGTTACATGATGGTAGACTCCAAAGCCACTGATTTTGACTAGGATAAAAGAAGTAGAGGTCTCTGTAGCATGTTCTCTGAATATATCAATGCAGTTTGGTCCTCTGGCTAAAAATATTTATAATATTATGAGCAATGAGAAACAGAATTTGATTTTTCCCTTAAAAGAAAACATCTTAAAGTGAACAATTGAAGTACCAGAAATAGTGATAGACCTTAAAATCTTGAAAGGGAGATAAATAGGAAAGATAAAAGTGCTTCACATGAAGGAAAGAAAATTGATAGCATATGTTATTCCCGAACTGAAAAAGATTAGATTCTATGATAACCTCTACAGGGTAATGCAAGACATACTTGTAACAGACTATTTTAAAGAAAAATTAAGATATTTGAGATAACTATACTTCGCATTTTGAGATTGTCATGGATGAGTTCTTTGGAAAGAATACTAACTTTCAAAATTATTCTCTTAGTACCAGTGCCAGAGATAAACCTGAATTTAATGAACCAAAAATCTGACTTTATATTTTAAAGATATTGCTAAAGATTACAAGCATGTAAATCACAGTCCTCTTGGGTAATCACCTGTATCATTAATATTGGTACTGTCAATGATTTGAGGACAAAATGGGTGTAAGATAAAGAATGTAACTAGAAATCAATTTTTTTTCATTATTTCTTAATCCAACTTACTAAATTCTTAATGTTCTGTTCAAAATATACTCTTTATAAGCATTAAGCAATGATATTAGCACAAGCAAATCAATATTATCTAGAAAATTCTAGACCCTATTCTTAAGTGGATACATTTTTAGAACCTATACTTAAATAGAAAGGAAAAAGTATGCATAAATGTTAATTATTACACATTTCAACTGAAGTAATAAAATTCTCCAGTAAAGTTCAAGGAGAAAAGTTTTGCATCTTGAAGTCATATTTTTGTTGTCATTAGTAGATGTTCAACTATCTTAAAATTAAATGTAAGATACCAACCTTTTGAAATAGTGATAATTCATCTGGCTCACTGTCCATACGTATTATTCTCTGACCCAGTTCCCCATAAATTAGAGTTTCCCCTGAGAAGTTCTTAAAAATACTATCCCTTATGAACAGTGGCATACATTTCAAGATGAGACAAAAATCCAGAAATGTAGAATGGTTTTCTTTCAACAAAGCTAAAGATCTGTTATTACTGTCCTTATATCCTCAATGATACTATATTATTATCTTTGACCTTTTAATGATCCTCTTATAATAAACTAACCAATTTATTCAAAATAATAAAGCACGGAACTAGCCATTTTGAGCAGTTACAAATTATAGACACAGTGTTAGGGGCTTTGCATATGTTACAGATGTTTTCGATATCACCAAATTTGCTGAGATATATTGATGTTCTTTAATAATCACGGGAACCAAAGCTCAGGTTGCTCAAGTTCACACAGGAATTAAGTGGTAGAGTTGAAATGCTGATAGGACTCCATGAAAGTGAAAGAAAAGCAGAAAGGATAGAAATATAAATTTAAGCTTTAAAATTTGTTTTATTTCTTGCTAGATGTCTTACAATCTGCCTCCCCAGATTATAAGTTTTTCATGAGCAGACCAGAGTGTTTTTTATGAGATTTTTGTTGTGCTTTGTTTTGCAGCAACAATTAGAACATTCACTGGAATATATAAGACAAATGCTAATTTATTTTAAGCTGCTGATATTTGAATGTGCGAGAATGAATGGCATTAATTTAGAACTAATAAAGCACTGTTTAAATCTTTTGACCCAATCCTAACTTTACCAATGGGAAACCAAGGTCCAAAAATGACTGTGCTTTTCAACATTTTTCAGATAGAGGTGACAGAATGATAATCTGAACTTGTGTTTTCCAATTCTAAGTCTAATGAAAACATTGTTTTCCTATGGAAAGTGGCCTATAGAAAAGTAGCACTTTTAAACTGAATATAATTTCATAGTTTCTGTCTTCACTGGCTTTAAATGTATATCTCATATTTGGTCTCCTGGTTGCCTTTTGCCAGAGAGAAGTTCACCAACTCAAATTTCAGAGAGCTCTAAGAAGCACATTTTCTATGGCAGAGTTTTGACCATTAAATTACCTTCACTTTTTTATGACAAAATTCATCTTTATGAAGTTTCAAGATGTTGCCCAAGGGCTATGACTAAATATAACAGATATATGCTTATAAACAGTTATTTTTCTTTTGTTGTGTAAGAAACCTCAAGAGAAATATAAGCCTAGAGAACAAGAAAGTGAAATTTTAAAATAAAGTATGTTTTGCTGAAATCCACCTTGTTTCTATTTTCCATATGTATGTATATATATGTACATGTGCAGTATACATAAAGTTTATATATAAATAGATTATATAAGCCATGTAATTTACATTATATGTATATATACAAACATATATAGAATCCGCTTTCTTCCATTTACGTCATTGTATATCATCATGAACAAAACATAACACTTTTTATAATTATGTGTTCAGCTTTTGAGTGGTGAAAACTAGGAAAATGAATATGAGCTCAATCTCTCTGTTCCCAAGAATAAGTCTGAATTGTTTTTAATTTTACCTTTTTCCCCTCCATGTAGTCAACTTAGAGCATTCATCTAAATAATGTTTTCAGACTATAATATTGAAAAATTTGAGAGGGGTACCTACTAAGCCATTCAGTCCTTAGAATTCATAATTATACATATATTTACCTATGGCCTTACCTGCAGTGATGAGAAAGCTTTAGCTGCAATATTACACCTCCTCACAGGTGAACACAGATGAGGGGGCCAGACTGAAGCTCACTTCCTGGACCCGTGAACTACACATGAAAGTAACGATTTGTGTTTATTCAGTTTTGGAAAACAAATGTGATTTATGGCTAATGCTAAGTTATGTAGTTTTTTCTCCCCTTATTGTAGATGTACAAATGAAGCTAATGGTACATTAAAAAAAAACTGACAGATGAACTGAAAGTAAACTATGCAGAATGTGTGTTATGAGTGAATGCCCTGCTAGAGAACACGACCATGGACTGAAGGACTATCAGAGCCTCATTTCAAAATGCTTTACTCTGAGGAAAAACTCTAGTATTCATTATTATTTTGTGTGCCTATGACACAAAACATAAGCAATCTGTATTTGTAGAATTAAGAAATAATTCTTTCCAAAATACTGTTGAAAAAAAAAGAGGGAGTGACATCTTTTGTAGAATCCTTAGAGAAAGATTTCCTTAGAGGGGGTTACAAACAGTGCTGCTAATGACACAGTTACACATACCTTTTGGTCCACATTTGTATATAAATTCTCTTGGAATTATCAGATCATAGTTTCACATATGTTCAGCTCTACTTGATACTCCACTTTCCCAAAATGTTTCTAACAACTTACACTTTCATCAGAGTTGTGTGAGGAGTACTGTTGTACTTCCTTCATTACATTTGGTATTGCCATTAAAAAAAAAATTAGATCTAGACATTATAGTGGTTGTATAGTTGTTTTAATTGTTATTTCTCTGGTGACTAATACTAACGGTCATTTTTTCACATGCTTTTTAGCCATTTAGATGTCCTCTGTTATAAAGTGTGCCTCTTAACTCTTTTGCCCATCTTTTTTTATTTAGGCTAATATCTTTTTCTTAATTTGTGAGTTTTTTAAATATGTTCTGCATGCACACACTTTGTCAGATTACACATTGCAAATGTTTTCTCCTACTCTGTGGCTTGTATTTTCTGTCACTTAATGAGCTTATTAAAACACACACACACACACAATTATTTTATGTATAGAAAAAAGGAGCAAAGAAGTTCTCTACATGACAACAGATAACCAGAGGGAAGAAAGAAACCATGTTAAGTACCTGGTATAGCGAAGGAACTCAATAAATATGTCTTCAATTAATCAAAAATGACAACATACATTTCTGTTCTGTTCAATGAAACCCTTACCCAAATATTGCCTTGATATTTGTTCAACACAGTAATGGCAGTTTTCTAGGAGAAAACAACCATGATTAAGAAAATTTTGAAGTATCTCTGGGGATTGTGCATTTCCCAGTGACCAAAGAAGAGAAACATCGTTTACCATTGCTAAAAATTATAAAGAACTGTTAGCAGGTTTTTTGAAGCTATTAATCCAGGTAAATATACCATACACTATTTTACTTTTAACATTATTTCTAACTTAAGAAGATATATTCAAGGAAAGAAAAATTGAGGGAGTAAAAGTATTAAATAGTAGAAAAGGAAATGGGAAAACAATTGTATCTTAATAGAAGTGTTTAAGACTTTATATGAGACTATTTCATGCTGAATGCAATAGTTCACAATCCACAATCATGTTTAACAGATAAGCCATGATGACTACTCAGCTACGTACAACCATTTATAATTTAAAAAAAGGAAAAGCTTTATTTGCAAACTGCCTTGAACAGGATCTGTTCTTGGATCTGTTTTTAAATAAGTTGCTTGAAGAGTCAATAACAATCCCCTTAGCAGACAGGAATGTGAATCAAGCACTAATAAATGAATAGTTTCTCTTGCACTTTGAAAAGTGCTTGGTTGGAAGAATACACATAAATCTATATAAACAAAGCAAGCATTTTAAAAAGTCATTTTAATTGTGAACACTTCCTATAGCTCTTAAATATTTCAATAGTTTTAATCAATTAGGGAATCTATTAACATTTACTATTGTCAGCTCTATCTTGTCATAAATATATATTGCTTCTCAAGGTAAAAAAAGTAAAAAAGGACAACTGGAGGGATGACACATTTCTTTAAAGACTCGCGTTTAACAGTGACATAAAACAACTACAGCTGCAGTAATTTCACTATTCTGGTCAACCACTGACATCTATTGGCCAAAATAAGCAGATGAGGTTTGTTTAACTTAGAAATGCAGGTAAGATTTTTTTAATGACTCTGGTTTGACTATATTAAGTTTATTTAGAAACCAATGCTTAAGTACACTTTGGTTAAGTTATGTAAGGAAATAGGATATTGAAACCTATGGCCCAAAATCTAAAGTGTTAGAAGTGGCCTAAGTAACTTTTATTTTTTTTCCCCTGACAATACTACATGGTAGAGAGAAAGCCAATTTGTTCAATAAAAAAAGTAAACATCTGGTCTTAGAACAAGTTTCAAGTTTGAGATCTTTATTTTCTAATTTTACAAAAGGTTAAAGCTCAGCAAATACATGATACTCTTAACTCTAAAAAAAAAAGTGTCTTCTTAAATTTTCAAATTAGACCATAGTTATGTATCCTTCTTTTTTTTAAATTAAAGTATTATTGATACACAGATTCATGAAGGTTTCACATGACCGACACTGTGGTTTCAACATTCACCCATATTATCAAGTCCCCTTCACACCCTGTTGCAGTGTAGCAAGATGCTATAGAGTCACTACTTGTCTTCTCCATACTGCATAATTACGTATCTTTTGTAGGCTTTTCATCATCTTTATTTCATTCCTTTCCCTAACCTCCTTCTCCCACTAAGTTCTACTCCTTGACTCTTATCCAGAGACTTCTCCCCAGTGTTTTATAATTTCAAGACAATGTTGCATTACTGAGGAGCCATTACATTGGTAACCTTTTGGATATAACATCATTCATTTATGCATTCAACAAAAGTTTTTAAATGTCTCTACTTACTGTATACCATTTTAGGTTCTGTGATTTAAAAGTAAACCAGAACAAAATCCTTGTTTGCCTGGAGTTTTCCACTCATTAGTGAGAGATAGAAAATAAACAGAAAAATGAAATAAATGGTATGGTATGCCAGGTAGTGATAAATGCTACTACATCTATGGATAAAAACATACAAGGAAGGGGGATAAAGATAGTTAGGCCAGGCTTTAGTGTGTTAGCCATGCTGAATGTGGTGGTCGGGTAAGGCCGTACTGGGCATTTGAGCAAATCAAGTGAGAGAATGAAGCACGGAAATATCTAGGGAAGGAATGTCTGGAAAACAGGAATAGAGAGTGTAAAGATGCTGAGGAAAAATGGGTGCTTGGAGAGGTGGAAAAGCAGCAAACGGATAATGAGTGGAGCCGGCAAACAGCTGTGTAACAGGAGACAGTGTCAGAGAGGAGACAGGTGGATGGGGCTTTCAGTCTGCTCTAGGACGTGGCTTTGACCTTGAGTGAGGTGGGAAGCCCTGGGAAGGTGTGCTTGCAAGAGTAATCTGACCTGGTTCACATTTTAAGAGGATCACCCAGGTGGCCATATGAAGAACAGACTGCAGGAGTCCGAGCCAGGAGCTAGGGTGGAGACAAGGGCCGGGTTCGAGGGGAGAGGATGCTAAGGCTTGAATCAGTGTGGCCGCGACAGAAGCGAGTGACTGCAACTAGGGTGGTGACTGTACCTTGAACATAGAATCAAAAGAGTTTGGTAGGAGAATTTAAGGAAATTAAAAGGCAAAAAGTCAAAGGAAACGCCTACAAAGTCAAAATTACTCCCTCTTTGCAAGTCCCAGGATAAAACCCTAATGAGATCACTAGCGATTATTCTTTCCTTATTTGCCTAAAAATGTGATAGATTGGCAAAAGAATCTGATAACATTTCATAGGATTTCCGTGGCCATAATAGTAGCAAATGAAAACGCTACTGTCTTTTCAAGTATGTATCAGACACACAACAAAGCACATGGTTTCAGTTTGTGATGATATGTAATACCGAATTGTCCCCTGGAAGCATTCACTAAAACTGTTTTCCAAAAGCCCTTTCCTCAAGTCATACAATTTTATTAAGAGGACCCCAGTTCCACTTAACTATAAAAATTCCAATTAATAATACTTTTGAGTAAAAACATAATATGGTTGCCTAATTAATCAGAGTTTAATTATATCCAGATTTAGATTACAAAGGGAGTTTAGACATTCAGTAGTATTTGCAATCTGGACACTTGATTTGTTTCAAAGGCATTCTGTTAGCCAAGTTACCTGACAGCCACCTCTGCACCAATTATGGGAGCCGGATACGTAATCAGCAGCTCCACCTGAGACACTGTGGGTGGCACACTCTTAATTTCCTTGTCTATCCTCCAACTCATTTTGTGTATCTGAATGGGGCCATAAATCCTCTCATAAACATTCTCTCTCTGTCCACAATATGCAGAACTTTTTAGGGAAGTTCTAAAAAACAATTTCACCTTCAAAACATTTTACTGAAGTTTTGGATAAACAATTTTTATTCTAATACCTACTTCTTTAGTGTCTCTATTGCCCTTTTTCTTTTAGAATATTGTTGCCTTCGACGTTTAGTCCAAGTTCACTCTTTGCTCTTTTTGATCATTGTATTCATTTTAACTTCATGCATGTAATTTATTCAATTCTAAGTACAGTTATCTTGGAAATAAAAATCCTTTAAAAATATGATCTATTGTTATACTATTCTATTGATATATCTGTTGATATATCTATATATATCATATAAATGAAGATAGTTCTGTTTAAAGCTACATTTTGTGTGTGCATGTGTGTGTGTATTCTTACAAGCAGCTTTAAAATGTTCTTCTTTTCTTGATTCTGACCTTCTGTTTTCAATATCCTTTGCTTCTCACTGAATTGTGAATGTGCCCTTTCCCTGTGTCTGAAAATCTTTCAACCTTCACCATTCATTCTAAGAATCAGCAATATGTTATGTTTTTATAGAACCTTTCTTGCAGGGAACAGAGAGTGTTTCATATATATTACCACATTCATCCTTAAAATTTCTCTCACAACACCCATCGTCCTGGCTAAACTATGCCTCAATTGAAACCTCAATCCGTATCTTTAGTTCTTCCTTCCTTCACTGCCTTTCCTATAAACTCTGTAAATCACATTTTCAGAATCCCGCATCTGTAGAAAATAAGCATAATTCTGTCACTCAAATGACTTTCCTTTCTAACCTTGTTCTCAGGATTCACCATCTCTATTTCAAAACTTTCCTGCAGTCCACCTGCTAGGCACTAGGTCACCAAGGTCTTCCTCCTTCTTTCTTCTCCCTCATGAAAGCAAAATGACCTGACTTGATAACATGTCATACTTGCTTTTTTCTAAAACCATGCCACTTATCTTTGCCCTAAATTATAATCATGTCCCTTTTCAATTTATTTTGTTTTTCTAGTGATGATGAAAAATAATATTGTCTTATTTGATTTTTATGTTCATACCAAAGTCATATTTTAAAAGACTGAGCCCTTAATAGTAATTGCTCCATTTGGTAATGTTTACCATGAATCAGTCAGTTTGGTAAATGCTCAGGTAGATTGCCTCATTTAATATTTACTGTAAGAATAAGAGCTCTGTCCTATTCTCTATACATTAGAGATAGAAAAATTAAGGTTTTCAAAGGTTAAATAACTTGCCCAAGGGTATGCATAGTAAGTAGTTCCACATGGACTTGGACTGATGTAGCCAAAATACATCACTATTTATCACGCTACATTGTCTCTTGAAAGTTGAAAAAAAAAAGTAATATTTATTTTTCCTCAGAATTCACCACTATCTATAAAACACTAAGTTCTGTGATCAAACTGGTTCAATAAATTAGTCTAAAATCTAGACACAATTGTCAGTACTTCTTTTCAAGCTTAAACTATTATCTTTAACTGGATTAAAACTATTACCTCAATATGTATTTTTAAATTAAATAAAACCATTAGAGAAAAGAGGAAAGAGATCTTCTACAAAGGATATGTTTCCTGTTTTTATGTCCTGAGCTATAGGTCTCCCATTTTGTTTTATTTTTCTTAGTGAAATGGCCTACTTATGTTAGTTAAAGCTAGTCTGTTGCAAATGGCCTACTTCATTGCAGAGCATCTGCTTTTCCCATTGACTTCTTAATTCTGAGGACTTAACAGCCTTCTATGTGAACTGCTTTCTTCTCATGAAGCTCATTTCTCTTCAGTCACATTATGTAAAATCTTCAGGACAAAGAACCATGTTAAGTATACAGACACTGAGACAAAAGCAAAATTAATCTAGTTTTAAGGATTATTGGGAAAGCTAACAATTGTGCAAAGTATTTTCTAAGTGTATCACATTTCAAATACTACACACATAAGATATGATTAACTGAGTAAAGTAAAAGGAAAAATAAACTACCAAATGAAGTAATATGAGTATATTTCCCCAAGTGATGTAATTATTACTTCATTTGAGGGTATGTGAGAAAGGAAAGAGTTAATTATTTGAATCAAAATCCAGAAACTTGAAGAGTAAAAATGTGGCAAGCTAATCTATTTAGGTTTTTGACATGTCACTGTTATGGTTCAGAAGATAAACTATATTCCATAGATTAATCATTAGTTCCTCTAAACTCTTGTATAAGATGGGCATTAAAATGGTCTCACTGCAGCAACTGACATTTTATAGATGCAAGAAAGATTCAAATGATGTGAGAAGATTAAATGGCTCTTTAGTCCTCTTTCCCCACTTCAAATACACCTCCCAATTTTAGGCCCATTCACCCCCCTAAAAAAATACTATAGTGTTACAATTTCCCTTCAAGTCTATTTGACTTGATAGAGATGGTGTTCATGCAATAAAAAACATTTCCTGATTAACTGAAATCATAAAAATACAATATAGCTTTTTAATCATTTTAAATTATCTTCAGATAAGCTTTGAATCATTGACAGTAAAGACTGTAAGCCATGTATATGTAAAATAAAAAATAAAGTTTTCCTATGCAACCATTTATACCCTATGAAAATCATGCAAATGCTGCTTTGAGAAGAAGAGAAAAAAACTTGTTTTTTTTTCTCTTAAACTATGCCCTTTCCTCAGAGTACAACTGCAAAGTAATTATTTACATATTTTAATTTACATATTCTTGACTGAAAAAATAATTTACATATCACAAGGTAAGTGACTTCACAATGTGGGGATTTCAGGACTCTGACTCGTATAGGGTCATTTAAAAAAGAGGCTCAGGTAGTAAAGCCTATTGTTGAACTTGAGTTATTGTACACTTGGAAGAATACCACCCAAAGTTTTCAAATTAAAACCAACCTAAATATCTTGAGTATGGAATGGATTCACTGGTGTTTAGATATTAAACTTGATCTAAAAAATAATGTAGTTATATGAAGATTCTGTAGACAAAATATAAATGATACAGAATATGTCATTATAGAAAAGTTTTCCCCTTAGGAAAAAAAAATCATCTAAAGAAGCACAGATTCTCCCCTCCATCCTGTCAACAAAGAAGGAATCAGGACAGCGGCTTCCCCGGCATTTCATTTGTGTGAGTATGAAGAGATTAAAGTTTATTATATAAATGAACTTGCTAAAGATTAAAATGATGACATTTAAAGATAAAAATGACAAATATTAAATCCTATTCATCAAGCTCAGCAAGCTTAGAATCATAAAAAGAAAAACTTTTACTAGCTGTTCATCTGGTAACATTTGCACAAAATAATATATTGTCACAGATTGTCAGTGAACTGACACTCTGCCAAGTAGTCTTTGATTCAAATTTGTAAAAGAATAAGATGAACAAAGGATATCAGACTCCATAGAGAAGGGAAAAAAGAGGCAAGACATGGGGTCTTAGGACGCACAGAATTTGAGATCTAGAAGGAATGTAAAAAACTATCTCATCCTTTTTCTGTATCTTCTTAGAAAAACAACTAGAACAAGTATTAATAAGACTTTACTCAAGGGCACACAGTTGGTAATTTACCAGACTCTAAAGTAATGAATTATATAAATATAGAAATTGTAAGATGTTGTATATAGCATGCAAAAATACATTAAATATAAAATTACTCTTTTCTATATCTACATGCATAGTTCAAATAACAGGCAGAACTTAAAAGGATAAAAGTACTATTTTTATAATGTTTAAAGCTTTAAAGATATATTTCAATGAGCACTTTCACTATTCTCCAACTATTTATTTTAAAAATCATTTTGAAAAATGTATCTTCATACCATCCTAAATAAAAATCTTTCAAAATAGTTTTTATATTTTTAATTTGCAATTCAGTAAGATAATGATAGTCAGTATGCACATTCCAACTCAAGAAGTGGTGTCACTGCATTTGTACATTTACTACTATAAGCATCATACTAGTACATACAGGGATACAATTATATATCAGTGGTTTGTACCAGGCTCTGAAATCCATGACATCAAATGCTGACAGTTCTCTTCCTTTGTTTCTAATATTTATCACATTATAAAATAACAATAAATATTAATACTTTCATCATATATCTGCCTTTTAGAGAAATCAATGCCTTGCTATTTTAGACACTGTCAAAATATTGCATTATCTTAAAACATAGTCATTAAACTTAAAAATGTCAAGTATGCCTTTGGGTTTGTAAAGGGGACATGACAATTTCTGATTTGATTTGAAAATAAATCAAGCAGCCACTGCATTCTCAAAGTAACATTATTAATTACTTCTACTAATTACCTCTGAGCCGAATGAACACTTTGTGAGGAAAGAGAAAAATAGCCTCCTAAGTAGTTTGATTGGAAGTACATCACAGGATCTCAGCCCGCTAGCCTGTCTCTAACTCTCCCCCACCTTCGGACGGGCCCCTGACCTTCCCAGAAGAGCAAAATCTGTCAGAACTTGTGTGCGAAACTCAACTCTCTGTTCTGGCCCATCGTCTACTTCCAAGACTGATCTAGCAAAATGAGGGGAGGAAGGTATTTCTAAAGGAAGAGACATTCCTGTGCTAAACATAACTTACTTCCTGATTCTGGCTAAGGTAATCCTTTCTTTATTGGTGGGTTTTATCATTCAGGAGACATTCTAGTAACTAAACTGATATTGATTTACCATCATGTTTGTCATTGCTCAAGCTTAGGAAGAAAAGTTATCTACTGACGGAATAAGACATTTTTTATTCAACAGTGTTTTTGAAAAAAAGAATTTCAAAAACGTTCCTTCCAAGAACTAATACACACCCTACCAATTCTCAGTCATAATCACCATAAAGACAAGCAGGCATTTTAACTTAGAGGTAAATGGAAGCCAGCAATGTTTTAATATAGTTATGATGTCCATCTGTATACCAATAAACAAAGAGGGCAGGATTCAAACCACCTTAAGAGTACAGCAAGCTTTTTAACATAGAAATTTAAAATTTCCAACATTTCTTAAATCAATTTAGTTTCAAATCTTAGTTTCATATATAAAACATATATTTTCTACTTTTGCTGCCTCCTATGGGTTATTTAGAAATTTAAACAAAGGCAAACATATGGAATTTAGTATTTGGAAAGAATTTCACACAAACTTCGCTAAGATTGGCTGTACATACAATTTGCTAAAATGAGATAAACATCTGGGTAATTAAGCAAAATTGCCTCAATCTTTTACTTATTTTTAATAATGGATTTAAAAAATGAGATATTGAGGAGTAAGAAAAATGCAAGCTTTGGGAGCTGATCAATATTGAGCTAACTCTGCCACTTACCGGTTTTAAATTCAAGTTACTTTTCTGACATGTTAGAAAGGAGTCGTTAGCTACTACATGGGGCACTTTAGTGGATAAAGTCAATCACTGGACATAAAATTTCTCCTACAATGCCTCGCACAGTAGACATTTAATAACTGGGGGTTCCTTTTCCACTTCAATTTTGACTAGACCTATATAAAATAGTATTTTTAGCTCTTCATCATATCCTATGTGCCTTATTATAATGCTAATAGAGGTTAGATTCATGTTATCAGTCACTGATTTATTCTCCTTGAGCTATAAACCAAGGTCAAAGGTGAGCCTCATGTAGTCCTTCTGGAGATAGCCATTTAGAATAGACTGTCCAAGAACAGTGTGCTACTCCCATGGCTATTGAATCAGAGTAGTGCCCTGCAAGAGCTACGCGGACTAGTGGAATCTGACAGGTCTAATCTCAGCTGTGTGATCCTGGCAAGACCACTCAACTCCCCAGGCCTCAGTTTCCTCATCTAAAAATAGTGATAAAGGGGAGTTGTAGGAGGATGTTCACTTGAGCTCTACCTGCGGTTGCCGAGGGGGAAGCATTTGAGTCTAGGGAAGATAGGATGGACAATACAATGAAGTATATTACAGCAATTAGAAGCAATTAGAAACATAACGTGGGTACAGCTTTTTAAAAAACACGGTGCTGATTAAAAGACATTAGAAGCAGAATGACATATGTAACAAATCGTTTATTAATTTCAATTAAAATATATGCATAGAGAATAGCAATCCACATCTTGCAAGAATATATGCACACAAAGTGTTTCACATTAAAATGGTTGCATGGGAGGTTGAGAATCTAAGGACAATATATAGTAGAAATTCAGTAAATGCTAACTCTTTAACTCAGATGATAAAAAAATAGAAAGGCAAGCATATGTGTGTGTGACAGTGTGTTGTCATACATTCTACAGGCTTTTCCAGTAAGAAAAACATCTGCAGTTCAAAACAGGGCTACAAAGCGTGGTCCAAAAACTTCATCAGAACATGATATTTATAATTTACTATATTGTTAATTTAATTTCCTACTGTTACATTAGCAGCTTCAGGAAAAAAACTGAGACTAGGAAATAGCATGAGAGGAAACAAAGTAAATTTAAAATAAGCTAATTGACTAAAAATATTGAAAGGTTGTCTTTCAGCTTGGCGATTTTAAATTAATCATTTGTATGCTTTTAAATCTGCAAGAAAAAATCATAAGGCTAATTACAGTACTAAAGGATTTACAGAGATTTTCATCTCCACATCATTTATACAGCCTACAATTAGCATATTTTAAAAGAATAGACTATACAACCAGTAATATTATCATGACTCTCTGTCTTTAATTCTATTAATGAAATACCTCGTTTAAAATTGGAGCCTCATATAAGGAAGGAAAATTAAAATATTTAAATTCTAAGCTAAGGCTTCACATCTTTAAAATAAGTATATTAAAGCTTATTAACAAAATCAAGTCAATATTCATAACAAAATTATTTTATTCTATTAGATTTAAATTTCTATTAAACCCATTTTCCCACTAAGCACTTATTTAGAAGAATAAAGAACAATACACCTTGATTTTCCAAAAGAAATAAGTTCTTTTAAACTGTCCATCAATTAACAAAACCACCAATTTAATTATTCTTCCTATGCTCAAGAATATAAAATGATCTAATTTATAATTAGTGTTGTTATGACAAGTGCCTAATAAACTTATAATAATTTGACATTAGGCTTGAGTTGTCATTAGAACTTGGAAAATTTTATGACTTGAGGCTTTTCTAATCCCTAAGCATATTGATGAAATCCAACTCTAATAAGAAAATCATCCTGATCTTTGCTGTTTTCTAATTATAACTTTGGGTACTAAACACTAAAAATATAAATAACTGAGAAAGTTACTGGCACTTCATAAAAAGCAGCAAATTCTTATTGATTTTATTTTTATGCCTTATTACTACTTTTCTATGAATTATTTGTATATTCATATAATATAAACATGATGATAAAAGATTTACTGTATGGCTATACAATTAGTATAAATCAAACTCTTGTCTCATTAGCCCTACCTACACACAATGATATCAAGATGAGCCTTGATCTGAAGATCATAATATGCTTTTTGAATATATGGGTTTTTTTCATTTTTAATACTTGAACAAATTCTTCATTTTTAGTAGCACAATTTTACTACCTTTGAAGGGAAAATTTGACTCCAAAAACAACCAAAACACAAACCCATGCCCACAAGCCCCTCCCACACATGTACAGATTTTAGCAAGTACGTCTTTTGTAATGTCTCATTTTTAAAAAGGAATTTAATGCATATTTTTCTTTTAATGTTCTTGTAACCACACAGTATGTTCCCAGGAAATTAAAAGTGAAGCAGCTAATCCAATATCCGAGCCCTTGCAGAGGACCACAGCTGATGCTCCCAGGGAAGCTGACAAACACCGGACATTCCCCTCAGGTCCCTACATAGACGACTTGCCCAGAAAGTATTTATATTTGTCCCCTTTGGAACCTGAGAAGACGCATTTGAACATAGAAACATGACATTTAAATGCCTAAGGTCAACCGTAAATTTTCTATCAGCTGAAAAAACCCTATCATGGCAAGATTGTAATCAAACTACTTACTCCAAACAGGAGAATATTGTTTCCATCCCTAAACCAGATCTCTTAAGGAGAAATCTGTAAATATGCAAGTCTAGTTACTAGTACATATGCTTTTAATTTTTTCCCCAAAATATTTTTCCATTCTGGATTTGGACTCTTAATGATTTGATCATTATCTATGTAATCAATAAATATTATTCTCAAACAAACTTGTAATTGAAATGTTTGTTTGTAATGATTCATTTTTCTCCTTTTTTCATTTTCTCTCCATTTTGCATCTTCTAAATAAATTGCATCCTCAGGCTGTCCCCTCATTTCCCAGAGTCTCCCAGCAATGCCCTCCCCCTCTGCCTGGGATCCCACATTAGAGCACCCACTCCCACACCCCAACACGCTCTATGAATTTTACTAACTACTGTCCTACTTGTTCACTCTGCTTTTCTTACTCTCCCTCTGTTTCTTCAGCATATAAAGAGTGATTGGCTAGGTAATCAAATCTTAAACTAAGTTTTTGATAATTTTAATTAATTTTCTCTGTCAACATAAGTGTTGTCTAAATGCACTGTGGCATTGTGGATTGGATCCTGGAATGGAGAAAGGAAGTCAGTGGGAAACCAGATGAAATTTGAGTAAATTTTGGAGTTTAGTTAGTGGTAATAGTAGCAGTGATTTCTTAGTTTTAATAAACATACCACAATAATGGAATATGTTGAGGGGGGAGGATGAATAGATGATGGGGTCTCTGTTTTATATTTGCAACTTCTCTGTAAAACTAAAACTAAGTAGTTTATTTTTAAAAGTCCCAAATAAGTAGTTTATTTAAAAAACAAGTGTTGCATTTTAAAATGAGAACCAATTATTAACACAAGGAATGAAGAAGATGGAGATTTCAGATACAATGCTGATGCTTTAAAGAGAGACTTTTGAGATGAAAAAATTTCCATCACTCTTCATTTTACCTCATAGAGACAGCTGCCACTGTCTGCCTTTGCATAAAGGTTGGTTGTGAAGGAAATTGCATTCATTTGCATGACATCTGGTCAGGCAATGACACATCTCAGATTTACTTTTCAGAAAAGGTGAATCTAGTTGCCTTATGGAGTGTGGCCTTTAGGAAGTCAAGAGAGGATACCAGGTGAACGGTTAAGGGGCTGTTGTAGAAATGTCAGGCAAAAGCCATATTAAACTAGTGAAAGCAATGAGAAAGCAAAATGATGAAGTAAGAGATATTAGGACACTATATTGGATGTGGTGGGAGACAAGAAAGAATCAAAAATGACTCATTTTTTTTCTCAGCTCACTGCGTAGATGACAGAAAAATTGACTGAAAAAGAGGAGGAGGAGTTATTTAGATAAAAGGCAAAATGAAATTGTGGAAATTTTAAGTAGAGATGAAGGGGTAAAAAATTCAGGAGAAGATCTGAGCTGCCAATGAAAATTTGAAAATTTAACAATCATCAGCCTTAAGATGACATGAATGAATTTATTGAAGATTACCCAAATAGTTATTGAGCTAATCCAAACAACACATATCCAGGAGGGAAAAAAAGTCAAGTGCCGTGCCATAAAAATACACAGCCCAGAGATGATTTACTGAGTTATTTATTAGAGAGAATCATAGCCCTTTGTTAAGGAATTTATGCCAAAAAAAGTAGTTTATAGGGAAAAAATTATTTTTAAAAACTACTTTTGTCTCATATAAATATTTATACCATGTTTTACTCTTGATCCCTAGGAAATATCACAATTGATAGAGAAAAACAAAAATGTAGCTGAATAAGGATAGAAATTATACACATGTATTAGTTATTAACTGTATCCACAGACACATGTGTATTTCTCTACTGTCATAGTGTCAACAAATCAGCATAGTTTTTCTTTTCTCTTAAGAGACCAATAAGTCTTATGACCAAAGAAGTAAATAAATACATGTATATACTTACACTTTGGTTAAATATAGTTACATTTTGGTTAAAATCAAGTTAGTAAAGCCCTAGGATAATAATAAATAGCACAAGAATAATTCTACCATTGTTATACTTAAATAATTTTCTCACTAGGAGAGTTTTCACTTCTGTTTGATTATTGGTCTACATATGGCTGTAAGGTTCCCCATGTTTCAGTTTCTCTGTGAAAGACACCTACTTCACAGAAGGATTAGCCATTAGTAGTTGAATTTAACAGAAGTTTCATGTTGTAGTGGTTTTGAAATAGTACTAAAAGTCAAAAACATGATTTGCTGCTCCTTTGGAATAGTATTTCACCTCAATGTGAATTTCACATTGGGAAAATGGAAATAATGATTACATGGCACTTGGAAATCTGCACATGAAATACCACAAGTATTCACAGAGGGATATACATACATATATATAATTTTAACTTCTAAAAATCTCCACCTACAAAAAGATTATAATTATATTGGTTCCACCCATATTTATTAAACACTAGTTATTTCTTCTAACTTTAATGTTGAATCCAAAGGTGATCCTACAAAGTCCCATACCAGCAAATGTCTTAATCACAAGGTAGTCATCCAGAAACTGATGTTTTAAGAGCAGGAAAGTGAGACTTCTTAAGGTATTATAAACCAGTTCCCAAGAGAATGAAATGACAAGTTACAAACTAGGAGAAAATATTTGCAAAAAAACACATCTGGTAAAAGACTATTACCTAAAATATACAAAGAAGACCTAAAAATCATTGAGAAAACAACCTGCCTAATAAATAGGCAAGAGATCTATACATACACCTCACAAAAAGAAGATGTACATACAGAAAATACACATGTGAAAAGATGTTACACATTATAGGTCATCTAGGAAATACACATTTAAACAATGAGACACAACTACACATCTATTGTAATGCCTTAAATCTAGCACACTAACAATACCGAATTCTGACGAGGATATGGAACAGCAGTAACTCTCATTCATTGCTAGTAGGAATGCAAAATGGTATGCTTACTTTGGTGGTTTCTCACAAAACTGAACATATTCTTCCTATACATTCCAACAATTGGGCTCCATGGTATTTATCCAAGAGATTTGGAAACTTAGGTACACACCAAAGCTTACACACTGATATTTTATCAGCTTTCTTCATAATTGCCAAAATTTGGACACACCCACAGTGCCCTTCAGTAGGTAACTGGATAAAAACTGTGGTCTATTCAAACAATGGATGTTTGTTTCAGCACTAGAAAGAAATGAACTACCAAGCTGTTAAAAGACAAGCTATTAAATGGATATTACTAAATTAAAGAAACCAATTTGAAAACAGTCTCTACTGTAAGATTCCAAATATATAGCATTCTGAAATATATAATATTCTGGGGAAAAAAACTGTGGACATAGTAAAAAGTTCAGTGGTTTGCCAAGGGTTTGAGGGAGGGGAATGATGAATAGGCAGAGTATAGAAAACTTTCAGAACAGGAAAATACTCTGTATGACACCTTAATGATGGAAATAAGTCATTATGTATGTGTCCAAACACATAGAATACAGAATACCAGAGTGAGCACCACGGTAAATTAAGGACTTTGGGTAATTATTATGTGTCAATGGAGATTTATCAATTATCCTTTGCAACAAATGCACCATGCTGACAGGGAATGGTGATAATGGGAGAAGCGAGGCATGTGTGGGGCAAAGGATGTATGGTGAATTCTTCATTTCTTCCTTTCAATTTTGCTGTGAATCTAAAACTGCTCTTAAAAAAATAGTTTTGTCACGACAGTGATACTTTATGCCTCTTCTCTGTCTGTAACTTGTACTATCTCTGAGAACGAAGATGTTCTAGAATGAATATCTTTTTATTTTAATTTTAAATTGCCTGCAGAAAGAATACAGACCTTCTAAGGTGATTTCATGAAAAAGAAGTAATGTGCTACATGTAAGAGTATAATGTAATTAATTATTATAAAGATAAAATATAGTGTTTCTACAGTTAAAGATTTCCAACAATAAACAGACTGGCATAAATATATATATATAGTTATTCTATAACTAATAATAATTAACACTAAAAAAGGTATGTATCCTATAACTATTACAATTTAAATATAATGAATATGGAAAAACTAATTGTTTACATGACCTGGCAAATCTAGTCAGGCTTTGTAGGACTGGATTTAGAAAAATGCTGGCATGATTTTAAAATAATGATACTCCTATTTATGTTATCCGACATGATGGAAAGTTATTTCAAAATACATTAAGATAGCTATGAGATAACCATGGTATTGTACCCAGGATTATATAACTGTGGAAAAGAAGAGGCCATATTAGACTCCCCAGAAATGTCTAAACAAACCTGGATTCCAACTTTAACTCTATAAACGCTACTTTCATGACCTAAGTGTATCAGTGTCCACACCTAAAAAATACGGATAACAATATTTACCTCCAAAGATATGGTTACTAACTTTGAAGGTATATAAAAAAGTAATTTTATAAGCACTAAGTATATGTGTGTGCTCACATTTTAAAGTCATAGTGCCTAATCCAATGTATTTAACCAAGAAGCCTGCCTTTACGTTGATGAGTAAAATCCAAGGAATTAGCAATATGAACTATATCCTATAGGAAAATTTTCTCAGTTTTAGAAAGCAAGACATACACAGTTTTATTGAAATTAACACTTAATTTAGTTTGTTTATAATATGCACAGAAACTGCTTTTTCATTAAAAGTGGCATCTAGATATGCCTATCCAATTAGGTCGAGAAGGGCATTAATTGTGTCAGGTCCTTGCTTATAACAGGTGAGTGATGCCATTAAACTGACAAACATATCTGGATAATTCCAGAATGACTGAGTGAAAGTCAAAGAAGCTCTCCAGAAAGTTCTAGAAGACACAGAACTCTAATCCCCTTGGTTCTGTTTTAGAATATTGTCAAGGGTAGTAGAACAACCAAAATTTTCTTTTGCCTTCTGATAAAACACTTTTTAGAATGACTCTTTCGAGAAAGGTTAGTCATTTCCTTCTAAAATAATAAGAGAATCTCTGGAAACACACAAACCTTTTCAATTTGTATCATATAATAAGGATATGGTTAACCTTTTAAAAATTAACTGGCCTAAGAAGCTTTTAAGAGTCAGACAAATAGCATGAAACCTTGATAAGAAGCCTAGATGGGCATTATCAAGTGGTAAAGGACAACATGTAAAAAAAAAAACTAAGTTCAATACTAAATGAGCAGAACCAACAAAAATAAGAGCAGAGCAGCCTTGCAAAAAGGTTAGAAGTAATGAGAACACAACATTCTAGCAAGAGCCGATTATACAATTCACAGACCATTATGCTGGAAAGGGGAAATGAAAAAATAAATAATAAGGTCGAATCTCCAAAATGTATGAAATAAAGAATATTATATTTTTAAAGGGAAAGCAAAAGCATCTTAAAAGGATTTGCTCTCTGGAAAGCAAAGTCCTAGTAAATTATTAACTAAGCATTTGGTAAATAAAGAAGATTAGCAAAACATGAGCAAAATTATCGTGGAAAAATATTGAGACTGACTTCATTATCATTATTTGCAGCATTAGAGTATTTACAATTCCTTATGAGATGCTTATTACTTTTAAGTCACGTTGCCTAATCAAGGGAAGACTAAGAAAGCTGTCTTTACTTTGATGAGTAAAATTCAAGTAATTGACAATGTGACTATATCCCATATGCAAAAGAAAATACAGTATTTTGTCTTTTTAAAAATGAAAGCATGCAAAATGCTGTAGAATACTAAAATTAACATTAATTTTATATTATGTATTATATACATGTACAACTTCATATTATATATTAACTCAATTTATAGGTTTCAATGTATAAAATGAAGATAAAAGTTAAAAACAGATGGATCTCATTTACCTAATATTAGTTTCATTATTGGTAATATAAGTGCTTAGTAAATTCAATTTGTTTCTATATTTTTTTCTAAATGAAATATATTTACAAAGGTTTTTTTTTTAATAATAAAAACTTTTTATTTAAAAAAAGTTTAGGGAAATGCTCTTTGTGTAACTACAAACAGATGCAAAGTTTCTAATGAGCAGTTTGTCAATAAGTATCAAAATATGAATTGCACATAAAATTTGACCTAGCAATCTTAATTCTAGAATTTACACTGATATTACCACATATGTGCAAAATACATGCACACAAGATTGTCTATTATAGTATTATATCCAATAGTGGCATCACTCACCTGTTATGAGCAAACTTTAATAGAGGAGTGATTAAATAAATAATGAAGTAATTTGCAGACAGTAGCTATTCTGCTCAAGATAAAGGTTAAGGTTAAGCAAAGGTTAAAGGTTAATATTAACAGGATCTCATATTTTCACATTAGAAATATGATTAAATTTATTTGTAAAGTGTTACATGATTTAAAATGATTTCCTACAAATCAAATCTTAAGAAGTCTATGAACCAACTTTTTTCCTTTTAAATGATAGATCAGAGCAGTTCATCTCAGAGAGGCACAGATGAGTTATTTAATTTTAAAAATCACACATATAGTATCAACAAATTTTATATATACATTTAGTGGTTTAATATCTCACTAAATTCAGTGAAAAAAAAAAGTAGATATTGGGCACCTAAGATGTTATACAGGACTGATCCCACTAGTGTGAGCATAAAATCTAATCATCTATTGTCTTTTTTCCTTTGGATTATATTTTAGCTTCTTAATGAGCATAAGATGTACATTATTTCAGTTTTAATCTTTTCTTCTCAAGGCCATCACCCTAAGATTAAGCAGGTCTTCTACTTACCAAAGTAACATTTTGACTATTTCTGATTTTGTAATGCCTACTTCAGAAAAGAGTGAAATGTGGGAGAGTCTTTTTTAGTTTATCTGCTTACTATTAAGGGGAAAAGGGTAGCTATGCAAACTGCAGCTAACACAAGAACAAAAAACTGCAAAACCACTCTTACTCTGACTTATGGAAATACCTGTAACTGAGGAATTAAAGTATAAAGGCAATTTCATAGACTCTATAAAGGAGAGGAATGTTTCTCAAATGAGGTGTGTCATGCAATTAATGTAAAACTGTAGCCAAATCTTTGTGCTATAATCACTGTAATCTTGCTGCCTGAAGCAATACTACAAATGAGGAAAGGAGGTCAGCATAGACAAGAAATAATACAAAATTGAATCATGCCCCAAACTCCCAAAATCTACATATACAGAATAGACATTCTTTGCCTTTCTACATTACAAACAGGATTAGGCATAGGAGCTTATTTAAACAGTGGTATCCTAACTCAATGATAAACGCCTTCTTGCAGACACGTTCACCGCAATTTAAAGCCATGTTGCCATGAATAACTCTCTAGCTGCTGACAGAGGAAAAAAGTTATTTATAATTCTACTCTATTGAATTCTATTTTTATATCTAATGTTATTAATATTATACCAATTTTGTTGTTATTTATGAAGTAATGTGCTAAGTATTGAAAAGGAATTAAAAGCTGAATAAAAACCTGGCATTTTCATGGATAAGAAACCTAAAAGAAGAGAGAATATCTAGTCATATACTAGAAATATAAAGTTAGAAAGTGATAAAGCATCCTGTACATATGCTATGAAACTTCAGAGAAACCAGAATTCACTTCCATCTCTTTGGATTGGAGATCAGAAAGCCAAACTTTGATTCGGAGAAGAATTTAGAAAATTAAAGATAGGTTAAAGCAATTCTATAGTGGGTTTTAAGTGTGGACAAAAGCACCGAATGGATAAATTAAAGTTAGGTGTGAACAGAAATAGTTTTCCTGACTACAAGCTACTTTAAGACAATACATTTTGGAAGAAAATCTTGACAATCGGCTGTGAACCAGACTATGGTAGATGTTGAAAGTCATTTTAAAAGATTTGCATGTGATTTAGTAAATAACAGAGGAACACAAAAGGTCTTAAGACAGAAAATACTGGGATAGTAGCTGTTTTCAGCAAGACTCTTCTAAGATACACCGGGTGAACTGGAGAGTGAGAAATCCAGAGAAAACGCAATCCGTTAGATGTGTCAGTCCACCTAAGCGAGGGCGTGGACTAGGGTAATGTTGGCAGACCTGGGATGCAAAGATAAATGTGAGGGATATCTAAAATGAGATATATAATCTGACAATATGTAACCTTTGTGTGAGGTACCATTGATGATAACTGTGAAGTTTACATTTGAATGATTGAGAGTATAGGTTAATCATAAGCATAAAATGAGGAATGAATGATAAAGGATGGAAAATGGGGAATTAAATTTCTGACGCTTGAATTTGATGAACTGAGGATTAACCAGGTTGAGGCATGTAACAATTGGAATGTGTCACTGAGACTTAGTTTGGTAATCAGTTAGGTGATGATGATATAGATTATATTGATGCCTATGTACACAGCAATAGTTCATGATTATGGTTGATGTATACTGTTTGACCATGCCATCTAGACAACTTCAAGAATGATTCCATGGTAGAGCACATGTAGCCCTGGTTATGAGGAGCTTTGCATTCTTGTTGAAGATCTAGCTGCATGTAGTTGTGCACATTTTACTTTCTTCCTTGTGATTGGATCAAAAAGCTGAAAGTAACTTGATAAAAAATTTACTATTTTAAATAAAGGTAGATGTACCTAACTTAAACTGATTTGTCAGCTTTATTGAGTTATGAACATAGGAATTATATACATTTAATGTATACAACTTAATGTTTTAATATATGTATACACTGAAACAATCACCACAATCAAGCTACTTAACATGACTATTGCCTTACACAGTTACCATTTTCTTCCTTTGGGAGTGGTGAGAATATTTAAGGTCTACCCTCTCAAGCAAATTTCAACTACACCATACAGACTGTAGTCACCATAGCATACATTAGATCTCCAGAACCACTTTATCTTGTATAACTGAAACTTTGTACCTTCTGAACAATGGCTCCCCATTATCCCCCTTGTGTCCATCCCTGGCAACCACTATTCCACTCACTGCTTCTAAGAATTTGACTATTTTGGATTCCACATATAAATCATTTCATGCAGTATTTGTCTTTCTGTGTCTGGCTTTTTTCACTTAGCACAATGACTTCAAGAGGCATCCATAGTCTCACAAACAGCAGGATTTCCTTCCTTTTTTTAAGACTGAATAATATTCCAAATGTAAAACAGAAAATGAATTTTTTTAGAATGTAACAGGAGAAAATGTTTGAGACAGAGGACTTGGGGAAGAGTTCTTAGAAATAATACCAAAAGCACATTCATAAAAGAACAACAATCATTTGTACTTCACCAAAGCTAAGATGTCCTGCTCTGTGAAAAACCATGGTAAGAGGATGAAATATATTATTAGAAAATCGTATTTGCAAGCTACCTATCTAACAAAGAACTCATACCTATCATATATAAAGAATTCTCAAACTCAAGCGTTTAAAAAAACTTGTGGTCCAGTTAGAAAATGTGCAACACATGAAGAGGTACTTCACCAAAGAGAATATGCAGATGGTAAAGAAGCATGTGCAAAGATGCTCAACATCACTAGCTGTTATGGAATTAAATTAATTCCACGAGGTGTTATCACTACATACCTATTAGAACATACAAAATAAAAAACAATGACAAAAGTAAAAGCTGGTGAGAATGCAGAAATACTGAGTCTCTCATACACTGCAGGTAAGAATATAAAATGTAGTCTCTGTGGAAATACTTTATCAGTTTCTTTAAAAAAAGTATGTGTGTGTATACACATATATATGTAAATATATACATATATAAATGCCACATATATTAGTAAACATATATATATATACACACACACACACATATATACATCTACTTACCATATGCAATCTTACCAATTACAACCTTCAGCATTTATTTCAGATAAATGAGAACCTATGTCCACACAAAATCCTGCCCAGAACTATTCATAACAGCTCTATTTGTAATAGACCAACAACTATAAACAACAAAAATGTCTCTCAGCAGGTGAACCATTAAACAAACAGTGGTACATCCGTACTATGGAATACACACAACAACTTGGCTGGAGCTCAATGACATTATGCTAAGTGAAAATAGCCAATATCAAAAGGTCATAAAGTATATAATTTCATTTATAGAACAGTATCCAAAGACAAAAAATACAGAGATAAAATCAGATTAGTGGTTTCCAGTAGCAGGAATTGACGCAGAGGATGACTCTAAAGGGGAAGCATAAGGGAGATCACTTAGGAGATGAATAGTTCTGTATTTTGATGGCAATAGTGGTTACATGAATCTATGCATGTGATAAAATGACAGAAACAAACATCCATGTACCAATGTCGGGTTGCTGTCAATGTGCTATAATTATATAAGATACAACCACTGGGATGGACTGAGTGAAGGGTATATGGGACCTCTCTGTCTTATCTTCATAATTTCTTGTTAATTTATAGTTATGTCAAAATAAAAAGCCTTAAAAAATTAAAACATGTTGTATGGCTTAAAATATAACTCAAAATTATATCATTAATCCTGTGATAAAAGTGAACTACTTTAACATATGGCTCTCTAAACACATTGTGGCTATAAAAAGATGGACTTCCTGTATATATAGTATTGTCTTTGGGTCTGCATGTCCTTTGCTAATCTAGGCTACATTTTAAGACAGAGAACTTCTCAGAAGAAGTTTAGCAGAAAGTATATATGGATTTGAAGAGTTCAAAACTTCAATCCAAGACACAGCAGTTATTCACTTAAGAAGTTACTAATTGTGTAATCATAAATGAAAGTCTTAATTCATTTTCCAAGTTTCTGTTTATCATCTTTAAAGTGAGGATAATAAATCATGATTGTATAGTTTTGTGGTCAAGATAAGACACAATTTATGAAGTGATTTCTACCAACATTCTTCCTTATTAGTTTTAGAATTGAATTTGTCTATGTTAGAAAGAACTGACATCCCTTCATAGAACAATGAGCATAACTTACTTTTATGATTATATCATGAGAGACCACCTTATTTCTCATTTAAAACCTTTAACAAATAAAGAACATGCATCATCAAAATAATGCTGGAATATGTGTGGGAAACTTAGGAGCCCCCCAAAAAAATCAAGTAAAGACAAATGTTGAAGAGGGAGAAGATATTGGAATAAAGAATGAGTTACAAAATTCTGAGCAAACATTAGGAAATAAAATGTGGTATTTACATATATGTATATTAAGCCTATTAAAGGAACCCATGTAATAAAGGGCATGACACGTGTGAAATCATAGTGCTAAATTTACAAAAGGTTATGTGCTGTATCTTCACTTCTTTGCCCTTTTCCCACCAAGACTGAGCTGATGTTAGGGTAGCACACTTTTTAAAATAAATCATAACCCATATTCTACTTACATCATTACAAACCTTGAAAGCCTCTTATTTTTAAGTCTAATTTCATATACTCTTCCAAATATATATTTATTACCATGTCTGGACCTCTAACAGTTGAGATATGATCCTGAACAAACCTGTTCATTATATAACCCACACTGCCATGTCTTCTATAAAAAATATAATTTCAAAGATCATCAGAGTAATACTTGACATTTTTTTCTTTTAAACTTATGATAAATACCTTAACAGCAAAGGATGTACATGATTTGAATTTTTAAATAATATGCAAAGAAAGAACATAGGTTTTGGAATCAGTTAAACCCATATTTGAACCCTTGCTCCATCATTTAAATTTCTTTTGGGAGAAAGGAACTGACTTTTTTAACTTCTTTCCTCCCATATAAATGAGGACCTTAGAATTTTATAGAATGAAATTAAACACTCTATGTAAAGCTATATACAGTATCTGGTATCCAATAGCATCTTAGTAATGGCAAAAAAATATGTTTTCGAGAAATAGGGTGCATATGGCCATGTTCAAGATTCTTGACTTACTAAGTAAGCAATGGGAAACTCCTGAAGATTTCTGTTGTTGTTCGGGGAAGTACACTCATTGTAATAGTATCTAGATTAACAATTCTGTAACCTTCTGTGTGAAGCATATTGTCTAAAGATCAATTGATTGAAAATTAATGTAGGTATGACATTTCTGAATTTCCTGTAGCCAGTCTATAAGTCAAGCCTAAGCACCACTGATCAGAAGACAAAAGGCTCAAGCTGCCAGGGAATGATAAATTCAATGGAAGACATTGCTACTGTCTGATTCCCGGCAGTGAACATATTTGATGACTTCCTGCCTCCTTTATAATGTTGAAAAGAGAGTTCTTCCAGCAATAATCCACAAATTAGGAGAAACTCATTCAGTCTGTCAAAAAATTAAATGGTTGAATGTCCTCAAGAATCTAGCCAGATGTTTTACTAATACTTGCTATAAAAAGTGAGTAGTTTTTCATTGCCTTTTCCCTTCTCCATTCTAGAAAAATAATTTCACAAATTTAAGTTATATATTTTATCATATATAAATATGTGAAATTTTCCATATATATTCACACACACATATGTATGAAAGGAAAATTATTATGCAAGGATATAAAGTCTTGTTCTGAAAAAACGACATGAAAATAGTCTTGTCGTATGTTAAGGAAGAAAGTTGACTGACTTGGTGGGAATTTTATTTGCTTTTACCTTTTCCATTCTGGATAACTAAATAGGGAGGGCCAGTTCATCCCTAATTGGAATTTGGATCTGGTTGAAATAACAGAATTAAATAAACTTAAATTTATATCATGGCTTACATAACGATTCTAGTGACAAAATAAATAGAGCCATTGCCTTATAAAATGGTAATGAATATTGTATACTGTGCTTGAAATGTATCTGGATGTATCAGAGAATTTCAATTTAGACATACATAGCCTGAATTTGTATTTCATTCTTCCTTTTTAGGGATTAGTACTTTCAAATATAAGAACACCTTAGCATCTTCTCTCTACTTTGTATTTTAAAAAGCTATAATGTACTGATTATTCTTCTTCTCAATATGTCAAAATTCCACTACCCAGACTAAGGTATTTATTCCCTATTAAAAAGCCTCGAGTAGTCTGTTGGGTCACAAAAGTGAACAAAATATTTTTAGCCAAAGATGTACATAGATGCCAGTTGAAATATTCTTCTTAAAATTGTTACTTAGCTTTATTAATATTCCATATAACTGCTACCCTGCCTTACATATTTTGGCACTGAATACTGAGCTCTACCATGTAGTAAAGAAAGGGAAGTTTAGTTCAGGAGAAAAGTCAAATATTAGTTGCTGTGTGTATGAGATAGCAACACAGAAATTACAATATGGGGAAGAAGAGTCAATTAAATGGTTATTTATCTCTATGTGGTTAAAATACTCAGCTAAAGAAAAAACTACAAGGAATTGATTAATAATAGATATTATGAAGGCAATAAGATTATAATGTGAGGTTAAATATTCTTTGCAAAAATAATAGAGAAAAGTGACCTTTTGATTTGGATAACACTTTTAGTTTTACTCATTGCTATCATGCTATTCAAATTAATAGAAGTATATGAATCCATTAAAGTGTAAGATAGTATTCAACTTTTGAAACATAAAAGACGTTTTTGCTTACATCAGAAAGCTTGTTAAACATTTCACTCTCCTGAGGTGAATGTTTCTTTGGTCATCAGTGACTGGGAATCCTATGGTAACACAGAAAAAGTACCCCTAAGGCACACGGTCCTGAGATGTGCCTACCAAGTAACGTGACCGATTTGTCAGCAAGCCCTGGTGCCCTGCCTTGCTCAGCTGTGGGAGGCCACCACATTCCTTGCCTCCTTCGCTCTGACCTCTTGTTTCTGTCTTCACATATGCTACAAGTGACTAAGCCTCTTGCCCCTTTCCTGTAAAACCCTAGCGATTGCACTGAACCCACCTGGATAATCTAGAATGATCAACAAATCTTTGCCATGTAGGGTAGGATATTCACAGGCTCTAGGCATTAACACAGACATCTTTGTGGGCCATTATTTAGCCTACCATGCTGAGCACGAGCTCTGATAATGGAACCTGAATCCCCTGAGACCACAAGCTGGTGATATTTAGATGTTCCAACACTACCTTTATATGGCAGTCTTTTGCCAAGATGTATTGAATGCAGTAATGAATCATTCAGCCTAAAAAAATCAGTTTACTCTTCTGCTCATTTATTAGGAAGCCTCATTTGATAAATCAAATACAATTTTCCTGAAAAAGTGAAAGAAGTTTGTAAGGAATGGGCATTGCACATTAAACAAATGATTCGTGCTGTGGAAGGATGTACGAGAATGCACATACTTTCAGCTACATTGAAATCATAACAAATTTCATTTTTTGTTTTAAAGTTTTATAAAGTAAGCCTAACTCTGGCTCATATTTTTTACATATTTTGCATGGTTTTTACCGAGAGTCTTTAAATTTTTGACAGTTTATTTTTCCAAAAGGTACTATGTTCTAGCAAATATTACAAAGTTAGTACTTCATTATCCCTTCTCTGCAAAACAAAAAGTCTAAGTAAGTTTAACAATTCAGTTTTTGCATTTCATAAAAACAATACTTAATGGTGCTTGAATTAAAATGAACTAAGTAATTGATGACATCCCTTCTTAATGATACACTAACTCTGGGTCATTCCTTTTTCTATCAGTCTCAACAGCTCAAGGCCACTTGCATAGGAGGCACCCTCTGGCATTGTAGAGATCAACTAAATGGGAATGTGTCGGTGCTAAGTCAGGGAGAGACAGCTTTCTGCTGTCTTCCAACTCCTTTCGTTCTTGTACCCTGAAACTCTTCAATTTTTCAGGAGTGTTTAATTTACATCGAGGGTTACAAATGTATAGTGGTAGGATTTTACTACCAAAGAACTATTGTTATATTAGATTAAAACGTGATAAAGCATGGGTTACATGTACAAAACTTTGCCTACGAATTAAAAAACGAACATATGGCCTTTATTTTGATAAATGTATTCAAGTATAACTACCTTAAATATCAGCTTTGCATGAAGAAATATTGGTGTAAAATGCCATGAGATTCAAGGTTAAAAAATAGAGAAATGCATGTTATCAAGCTATAAAAAGTGCATAGTTTTTTAAAAAGTATAATGCCATATACTAGAATATTTTGGTCCATGAATAAAATTGTAAAAATACTTAAAAATATATTAAGAGAAGTATATTAAAAAGTCTTCCTCAGACTTTCTGAGAATGAAAGAAAAAAGGAAAAGAATATGATCTCCTAGACAAATTAAAGACCTGAAGGTAAATGTAAATTTTATAAGTTTTTGAGTTGATTTTACCTCATGTGAACAATAGCTGTCTTGTAAACGGATGTATATGAACTTTAGAAAAGCAAACTTTCAAATGGAATTTATTTCAGTCATGCCACAGACTTGGAGAAATGTCACATTTTTATTCAGAATTATTTGTTACTTAGAAGCTTAAGTGGTTTGACCAGTGAAAAGTTAACATCAAAATGAAAAATACTGAGAATAGCATGATTTAAAGGATGCCAATGACTTAAAGAACCCAGGGGATAGGTATTTGCATACTAACTGTAATGTTCCTACTGTTACATTACCTTCAGCTTGAAGATCTGTCAGAAAGAGAAATTTGACATCATCTGTGACAATCAGACAGGAAGGAAAAATGCCAGTAAAGTGAGTTGCTGTTTAAAGCTGTTTTTATCTCCGAAGATGTACAAATGCAGCACTTGAGTCTCCATTAACCTGGGTAGTTTGTTTCCTTCATTTATGTTAAATATGCTAATTGTTGTGTTCCTGATTTATTTTTTCTCCTTTCTCTGTAGGTTTCTTGTTTCCTAATATACGTCAACAAAAGTTGTGGTTCTCTTCTACAGTTAATTTTTATATTTGCTAAGATAAAGAAAGGTTATAAAGTGGAGAAAAAAACCACTGAGTTCTCTCTCAGTGAAACTTTTCAAAATTATTAAATGTTAAAGACATAAGACATATATGACCCTTGCAAAACTTATTTATTTTTGTGATACTTATTAAGAAATTTGAAAATAGATATTAAATGCTGGGTAAGGAAGCAGCTGTCACTTCCTTGAACACATGGACTCCTTGCTTGAATTTCCCATTCTCCAGCACACTGCTAATTGAGTGTGAACAGCTAAGTTGTTGGATTCCAAATTTTTTAATGCAATACAACTGGTTCTAGCTGGCACAATTAGCAAGATAACTGGTGGCTTTCACGCAGTTCCCATCTGGCCTGGCTCTTCTCCGGACAAATAATATGAGAACTGCTGGCCTTGATGATACTTGCTTAATGAAGGAAACAGAAAGAAAATCAGCCAAAACCCCATGAAACACTAAGTGCAGTTTTGGCTCCAGATATATGGTGAATTTTCATGGCAAATTATATGCATACAAAAAGTTACCCTGATTATGCATCACAATTATCCAGGAAATACATACATGCATACAAATGAGAGGGGCCAAGCAAGAGCTCTGTTCAAATTACAATGAAAATTCAAGTAACATAAAAAAAAGAGAAAGAAAGAAATGACAGTGACACATCGTACATTGACTTACGGTACCACATGGCAGGTAAACTTTAGCCACGTCATTGTACTTTTAAATCAGCTACCCTCTTTTTCCACAATTCAAATTCAATAGATTTCCTTCTTAACATTTATATAAATGCATTTTTTAAAGCATAAAACACATTTCTCCCTCACATCTCAAATGAGAAATATCCCATTTTCATTTGATAATGCATAAGATTTAAGAATCTTTGTCTTCCGTAAACTTTCTATTGAGTAGCTAATTATCACAATTTAACTATTACTTAGAGGTAATATTTGTGTGTTTAATAAAACTGTTGCAGAAAAAGCACTTTCCAAGTATTTACCGTAATGTTTCAAAACATGAACAATGTGTAAGCATATGTGTATTGATTCATCTATTCCAGGAAGAAGTATAAAAACAGTCAGGGTTAAAAGCAGATACACTTGTGTTTGAATTCTAACTGCTCATTAATATATGTGAGATATTTTGCCAGTTATTAGCATGTCTGGGCCTTTTCAGTCATTAATAATACAGGATTAAAAAACAGACGTCATTTTCAAGATTAAATGAGGTAAAACATATGACATGCTTAGCACCATGTGGTGGTATAGATTGTGAATATTCAATACATTTTGGTGCATTTCAGGGCTATTTTAGACATTGTCTCTCTGTTTATTCATATATAGCAATAATCTACTTCCACAGTATTATAAATATACAGTCAGCCCTAAACTTAAAAATTTGTACAGCAAATTAAAAACATTACTCCTTAAAATAATTATATTTTACCCAGCTTCTGAAAAGTAAGTGCTGGGGTGCCACCAGCCTTCCAACCTATCAAGTAGTCAGAATAAAACCTCTCAGATCCAACATGCAATCAGTTGGCAGACAATGAGCTGAGGGCATTCCAGGCACTGCGAAACACCAGCAGAGTCATTCCTTCTGAGAACTGGGCAGCTTCTCCCTTTATAACAATGTCAGCAACTGGTGGACCTCAAATAGGGTGCTAAATATGCCATTATCTCTACTTCTTTTATATATATATGATATTCTTTATCTATAGACTATCTATCATATTCTAGGAGATCTAATTCAAAACAAGATTTTTCTTCTGTGCTTGGTTCTGTACCATCTCTCAAACTTTACTTTCTTCTCTTTTTACTGTCTTCCTACATTAACCAAGATAATAACAATAACTACCATTTATTTGAACACTCCATTCCAAAAAGACTTCTTTATTCCTTTTGCTTTTGGTTTAAGCAAAATCTGGCTGTTGCTAACGGATATGATTTGCCTTTATGCTTTCCAGAATGGATGGTGTCCATTATCTCCAGTTTCACATATTCAGGGCTGAGGGTGAGGTCTGTGGTGTGTCACTGCCGGGGATGCTTTCATACCATTCCCCTTTTCCCTCACTGAGAACACCCTTTGAAGCTAACACACTTCAACCATACCTCTCAGTAACCTTCTTATGGCTGTTACCTACCAGCTTCTCTAAGGCTGCTGCCCTATTCCACTGCCGGCTTTGTCTGCCACTATTTGGGGTGTGCTCATTCATTCATTATTCATTTATATGCTTGACAAATATTTCTTGGACCAAACACTATGTTTTTGGTGGAAAAGTTACATTTATTCCTATCATCAGAAAACTTACATCCTAATGGGGAAACATATGTTTGTCCTTGAATGATTTTCGTCAAGATTTTATTTCACAGTGTTTTTCTTGGACGGCTGTTCCTCATTCAAAATGGCTACATGGTGCGGCCAGGCTGAGGCTCAAAAGTCCCCTCTGCCCTATTCATTAACACAGATTCCACAGGTCCTAAGTACATTTTAATTCAAATACTCTTCTAACCACCAAATTTCAATCTACAAATAGAGACATTTTTAAACATGTTCATTTTAAGAGACTGTATGATGATTTTTGCACTATCTGATAAAATTCCTATTATTTGACTCATACGAAATATATGCTTATTAGAGTAACAGGTTTTATAGCACACAAAAGCTTTTCAATGTAAAATTAACCCAAGATTGGGTCTCATTCTCTATTTATGAAAGATAGAAATTGAGCAACTTAGATTTGTAAAATGTCTGTTTGAATGAAAAACCACCATCTCAAAATGGTTTTGGATGAAATTGTGTGTCACCAAAATTGAGAAAATCAAGGGAGAAAGGAAAATCAGCTGCCACCACTGGGGAAGTAAATGTGAGACAGGACATATAATGGAGGATAACAAAATGTCACAGGAGTGACATAGCCCCTCTCTGTGTCCCGAGGACAGCCATCATCACCTGAAAACCCAGCTCCGACTGTACCAACACAAGGGAACCCATCGAGCCCGACACAAAAAGAACTGCAGCAGATCACAGAAAATCATAGGATATGAGCAAAGTGGTCCCTTCATGCTGGCTTAAGATTAGTCACCTTGATATATAAATGTAAAATTTTATAGGAATGACTAGATATGAGACTCTATTTAATTATCAGTCACTAATAGAATTCTTCAGTTAGCCCATCCCATTCTGCAACTAAGTCATTTGCACACCACAGCTACATAAACCAAGGTGCTGTGGTTTTTTTTGGACAACAGATGCTTTCTATAAATGGGGGCTTATTTCATTGGGATCTTTGTTTACTAAGGGGAATAATACATGATATATTTGCATCTCAGAAAGTTTGTATCTTAAACCTGATTTATTATTTCTACATCACATCTCCAAAAGTATACTTTCTTTAGAAAACTTAAGTCTATAAATTTTTGACTGCTTTGGAAAAGATATTATTCTGGCCTGACAGATGCCTAGATTTAAATAAATCAGCCCAGAACTGGAAGCATCCCAGTCTGAAGAGAAATAAAGGCTTGTCTCAGAGTGGGTTAAAGACTTCTCAAAATACAATAAATAAATATTTTCAGGGTCATCACATGTTAGAAATCCTTAATCAAAACTTTTCAAAACTTTTTTGAGATGTATAATTGTGAATCTGGTAATTTCATATAATGAAAAACTTAGGAAATAGCTCATTCATCACTATTCTATCATAATAACTTTTCAGTAATAGACTCATGTTGCATAAAGAAAAAATTCACTATGCTCCATAGAATGATGAGCAATATCTCCCTTTTGCCTTTATGAGAATTTAAGAATATGCTAATAGTGGTAACAGTGTTAGTTATATTAATAAATAATTTGCTGCTATCAAAATTACACCCCACTTTGTGTTGCTATTGCAGTCCTGTGTAGGAAAAAAATATATAATTCTTGTTGACCTTTTGCAGTTTGATTCATGGTGCCAAGGTGATTTAAATGACGTAATTCAATAAATATATATAGCTCAAGTATTACCATACATTATAGAAGAAAAAGATCACAATGCTATTGTCAAGGGTAGATGTTGTTTCTACAGGTCACCAACGACTGAGGCAATAGTGTGGTCTGAAAATATGGACATACTTTTAACAAACCAAGGTAAGATCCAATAATAAGTTTAAACATACAATGATTAAAAGTAAGTTGTTAAATTCTGGAAGTTGTAGACATAAAGTACAAGTCTTATCTATATTTGAATAACGGTCCCAATAGTCACAGATTTATACAGGCTCAGAGTCTAAATGGAATTAAGTTAGAACTAAAATATGACAAGATTATAGAAACTCTGAACATTAAAACAAAAATGAAATCCCAAATAAGAAGTAAGAAATTTGTCATTTCCTTACACTCATTAACATTTGAGGTATATAATGACTATATTTGTTATAAATTAAAGAAACATACAAACTATTAAAAAGTTGAAACTTTAAATAAGTCACTTGTTTTTCATATCCTGTGGGCTAAAATAAAGTTTTTAAAATATTTATTTCAACTGAGCTAGTCTTATTTTTAGTGCATACAAAATCACACTTAAATGTATGTGTAGATATGAATGTACATCTGCAGATGTGAATTTGGATCTAATATGGTGGTTCAATAAGCTAATTTTGGCCAATTATAAAAAAATCCAGAATTTGTTATGAAGTAATTATTTACAAAGGTATCTAGAGCTTGTTTGTGGTATAGATAATCCTGCTTTACAATAATTCTATTTCATACAGGGAGAAAACTGATGTTATATAGTCATTTATAGACTACATTTTAAATGTAATATTGTTTGTATTAGTCACATGTCATTTTCACTTTTACTTCATACAGTAAATATCAGAGTATTGGAGAAGATTAAAACATGATCAAACTTCATAAATTCTTCATAGATGTTTATTAATATATAAAGTTAGATTTAATTAGATGCAATTACCCTCTGATTTTATGTTTCTTAAGTAACTAATTCCTAAAGCATAGATATAAAATAATCCACATTACTCCTAGAATCCAACTAAAGACGTACAATAAAGACATCAAGGAAGTGGAATTGCATTTTTGTAAGTTTTGAATGGCATGTTTCTTTCCTCCTTAAATATGTAACCAGTGAAACAGATCAGGTTTGCTAAGAGCCTCAGGAAATAAGCTAATTTTGGCCAATTATAAAAAAATCCAGAATTTGTTATGAAGTAATTATTTACAAAGGTATCTAGAGCTTGTTTGTGGTATAGATAATCCTGCTTTACAATACACCACCTCAGCAGGTGGTGACTTGGCTGGCTCCAGAGTAGGGGAGCTCTAGAGGACAGAACCACAGAACAGAGGCATGGAAAGTAGGGAGATAGAGACAAATACTTCCATCTGCATTCCTCCTAGGATCTTTTATTTCATGCCCACATAAAATAGAAAAGTCATAGATTCATCTGAATAGCTGTTAGGCTTTTGCTTTGCTTTTTATAATACCAGCGAAACAGCTTACATGCATTTGAATGCTTCAAACAGCTAAAGGACTCACTGAATTCTCTAATTGTTTTGTCTACTTGAGGACGTGCCTTGCTAGTAGTGGGCACAGGCGCTAGTGCAGGTTGCATCACCTATTGCTAACGTATCCATTTGTAAGCCCCTGTTGGGTCTAACCAGTCATCATTCCATCTTGTAGAGAATATCCTCACATGGTATGATTTTAATGGCATGTAGCATATCATTCCATATGACATCTTTGAACATTCAATGTATATATACTGCATAAAAGAGTAGTTCAATAAAATAGTGTGTCCAAGACAAAGACAACTAGCTCCTTTTAATTTTTTATTCTCTTCCATTGTGTGCTACACCTAGCAATGGAAGTTAGGAGAGATGTTAATTGTTAGCTCAGAGTATCCTTCATTAAAATTGCAGGATAGGAGAAAATAGTAAGTTTCTTTATCTCTAACTTCCCATCTTTTGGGGATGAATTTAGATAATCCTCACCACAAGAAAGCTTTCATATGCCTTAATGGCACATGTATATAACAGACCTGAATCTACAACATTCTTTCATTATTATTAGAACATACTTTACTCTATATAAAATAGACATTAGCATATATTCAGTTTAGACCCCTCAAATTCATTGTTATTTGGACCAAACTCATGGAAAATTTTAATTGAGTGTTACTAAGAAGATTTTTATAACCTAAATTTGTGTCACAGAAGCTTCTTGGATGTATTTTTAAATGCAAGAAATGTGAGTTCATTGAATTTTTTATAGTGCTCACATATTAACGACATCCACACTCTCCAATATTTCTACTAAGAATTTTAATTGTACCTGATAACCTTTTGCAATGACTTGTTATTTCACCTCTGTTTCAAATAATAAAAAAAATTACATCTATTTTTAATTCAGTGTTTTTAGACACTTTAATCTTACTCCATGAAGCCTTTTTCTCTTTTCTCTCAACTAACCTTCACTTCACCTCCTACCTATAGCAACGTACAAATAACTGACTGGCTGCTTTTACATAAATTTTTCTTTTATTTTCTTTTTCTCTAGTCAATTTTTCCTTGCCCCTGAGTCCCCATAGAACTTATTTCTCCCTACTTTGGGATCTGAAGGGTCACCTCTCTGAGCATGCAGGCAGGGCCAAGCTGCTTCGAGCACATGTAAAGGACAGGGGGCAGGTGGAGGAGAAAACCACCACCATTTTGTAGGGCAAATCCCTCTAAGAGATAAAAGCACTAGTATACATATTCCTCCTCAGAGAGATACATAGTCTTGATTATGAACAGCAACTGCCCTTAGAAGAGTAAAAAGTTTGAAACTGAATAATATGAATTTAAAGAACTGACTTACTTCATTCAACTATGGGAATCTGATAATGCTCTTTCTAACCTGTTATCTAACCAGAAGCACACTTTTAACCATACTCAGCCTTATGAGATTCAGCGAGAATTACCTGCCCAAATGAGCTCTAGATATACCAAAGAAGACTATGTCAGGGCACATTTTGCTGAGGAAAATAGAGAAAGGAACAGTATAAATGGTGGCCATAAACTCAAATATCTGTGGGAGCAAGGAATGGCAAATGTGTAAATTTGGCTGAAAGTAGGGTAATGGGGGAAGTGGGACCTATGGAAATCCCAAACTACAAGCACTATCTGTTATTAAATTTTTAAGAAATGCATATACTACTCAAGGCAAAGTAAACAAGTCTTCAAGTAAGTGGGCCCACTTACAGTCCCTGGTCTAAAGTGTCTGGAAAATGCATGCTCGGAGGATGCCTGGGAACGGGAGGAAAACACTGTGACAGGCTGAGTCAGAACAGGTACCATTCTGCTTGAGGGAGCATCAGGGAGAAGTCAGTGCAACTGGCCTCATTGAATTAAAATTGCCCATCACAACATAAAGGGAAGAAGCATTCATACCAAATCTTTCTTCTTTTAGAGATTACAACTGACCAATATATCATCCAAAATTAATGACGGCCAGCCCTTCCCCCTTCACTGTAAACCCAACCAACACAATCTATCCCCATAGCATCAATTCGAATTTCCTCACCAACTCATAGCAACAAAAGTATTCTTAATCTGAAGTTAGTATAACATCATTCAGTAGACTTGGGCTTAGTGCAATGGGTCTGGAAAGTCAGGTCAAATCCAGAATTTCCTCTGAAAAACTTCCATTTAAAAAAAAAAGACTTTCTCCTAACCAAAATCTTAGATTTTACATACCTAGAAAGAAAAAGTACAGTGTCTTGCCTGAGGGTTTCAGCCCTGGGCAAGCTCACTATAAATTCAGTGAGACAGGAATGACAATGGAATGTTCTTGGGGAAAAAGGTTTATTACCCGGCTTGTTCTCCCAGTGGTAGGTTGAGCATGAGGATCATGTTTGCACCCAACAGTCCACAGGTCTGTAAGCCTTCTTCGTCTCTGCCTCTGCCCAGAGCACTGGGCAGAACTCTTTATATAGTGACTCAGACAATAACAGCCCATTGCCTACTGGTGTGGAAGCAGTAGCCTAGCAGAAGGCCAGTTACATCGTCAAGTAGATTAGGGTCAGATGAGGATCCTGGCCATAGGAATTTCCATTTTCCCCACATACAGGTTTTCTTTGTTAATGGAGCTAATTATAAAAATATAGATAGAAATATTTTATGTTATGTTATTGATCCAAAATAAGGTTTTCAAAACTTAAAAAGAGAAACATATGTGTTATATTAGAAGAATGATAAATATTTGCCACTGAATATTCAATATACACTCATGCAACAATGTGTTCATTTTGTCATATTACTGCAGTACAGGCCATAGAAAGATTTTTCACATATTTTACAGCTGGTCTAGATGCTTTTCGAACATTTCTAAAGTCAGAGTTTAGTGAAGAGAATGTTGAGTTCTGGCTTGCCTGTGAAGACTTCAAGAAAACAGAAAGTGCAGAAAAAATTGCTTCTAAAGCCAAGATGATTTATTCTGAATTCATTGAAACCAATGCCCCTAAAGAGGTAAGTAAAAAACTCTAGGATAATGAATATTCATCTTCTAGCAAAGCTCTCAATTAAAAGACATTAAATCCATCTAAAGTGAAACCAAATTGTCACTGTATTCAAATAGAAAATATCTGTAAACTTCAGTAGAAGTTCCTTAAAATTATCCTCTGTCTTTTATGGATTCAGCAAACATTTTTCAACACCTACTATGTGCTGGATATGACAAATATTTCTGTTTTCTTAGCATAACATGCAGGCTCTTGAAAAATAGTGTTTACTATCTCAGATTAAATGTTCTAAAGTTAACCCTCCAGAAATCCTACTTAAATGTGCTGTTAGATTTCACATTCACCTTTGTTTATCATTTTGAGAACCATGCAGGTCAATGTGGAATAAAACTCTTGAATAAAATTTAAATGTTTTTTAAAAGAACAACATAGGGTGGATACAACTACTTACTAACAGTACAAATTCTTGACTTTCAATATTTTGGAGATTCACGTTAAGCATGTAATAGTCTTACTCCCCACCCCCTACCGCCACCACCAAAAAAATAAAAAGGTTTGCTTGCCTTTATTTCTTTGATGGTGAAAATGAGCTAAAGGTATGAGGCATTATCTCAAGTGATCAGGACCCACCTGTGCTTCTTCAAGATCAGGAAAATAGAAAACAACTTAGAGAGAAATCTGGAATGACCTTGCTAATAGCCTCAAAAAATGTTTTAGGCTTGTGACATCTCATTAATATCTGATTTAATTTCCAGAACCCAAACCATGACTATCTCCACATACTTTATTGGTTAATTTTAAAGTTTAGGCAATTTATATTTTTTAACCACTGAGATTACTCACTGAATATATCATATAAGCAAAGAGTTTTCATGCATAAGTAGCAAGCAGGAAGCTACATTAAACTACTGGTACCAATCATAAACTACTAATAAAAGTCATCTTTCTTATAGAGTGAAATGCCAATATCCTCATAGGTGACAGTTACCACATTTTCTGATCCAAAATTAAGATTTGTGGTATGAGAAGGCTTTTTGTGCTTATGGAGACAAAGGACAGAAAAATGATATGCAAACATTTTCAGAAAGTCTAGGGATAAAGTTGCTGTATCAACAGTTCAAGTTTTAGATGGATATTAATTATTGCAGGATATACTGGTCTCATATAACATTGCAGATATATTAACCAACAAAGCATGACCTAGAATTCATAGGGGGAAAAAGAAAAGAACTTTAATTCCTATGGAGCTATTTCAACATTTTGCATCACCATCTAAGAATAAATAAGAATCTGGAAAATTGAAAATATAATATGTGAGATTTTTCAAGTAATGTGTCATTCCCTAAAAGGCTTTGAAATAAACTCTAAAGATGTCCTATTTATTGTGACATTGACCTGAAAGCCAGATTTTTTTCTTATGAGCCCATCTAATAAACAATGATTTTTTTAGGATAACATTCTCAAACATTATATATGAAAAATCTTCTAACAAAAAATGTAATCTTTTCATTAGAGCTGAATTCAAGCAAACAATGTACAATAAATTATCAACTTTGACAAAATAGTTTTGTTTAATCTCCTAGTCTTTTTTTGCAAAATAAATGTATAGTAATAATTTAAATGAATAGTGCAGCTATTTTAGGATTTAAAGCTTTCATAGCATTTTATAATTTCTACATCTCATTAATTTTGACTAAGTAAAATATAATTAAATTTATGGCTGCTCTTCAAGTAATAGATTATGTTGTCTACTTGAATCCTTGAAGTGTCTAAAAATATTATTATTGGATATGACAAAATTCACTGAAAAAAAGAAGGATCCATGTGGTCCATCAGTTTTATGTTAAGTATGATACAGCAGTTAAGGTTGATTCATTAAACTGATTTTCTGAGTGCCTGTCCTCACAATAAAGTCACAGAGCAGAAGAAGATACTGACATATAATGCTCCCAGTAGAAGATACAGTATATAATATAATAAAATCACATATAATGTTTATCATTAGCACAGTAAGAAAAAGTACTATATCTATCTGGAGAATTAAGGGATGGATTTGCAGAGTGGTTCACATATGAAAAGATATATCATGAAAAGTGAGTCATATTTATCAAGAAAGCAAATGAAGAAAGAATATTTCAGACTGAAGGCACAAGATAGCATGGAGGCCCAAAACTCCCTGAAAATTACAATCATTTTGATATTGCTAATGAGGAGTAGATAGATAGCAAAAAAGATAAAAAAAACCATGGGAAGAATTCTAGGTTTATCTTATAGGCTTAACAAGACTTACCAAGACAAGGTAATGTATTTGATATGGTAGTTGGAAAATATAATTTTCATAAGTAGAAAATTAATTCAAGATTGAGATCCATTTGAGACTATTCTCCATTTTATATATTCGATTATTGTTGTACAACTGACTTTTATAAAGAATCAAAATTATAACCAATTTCCTTGGTTGAAAATGTTAAAATAAAGAACAATGAGGTCATCTTATCCATATGTCTATTAAATTCCATTTACTTTCTTTTCAATTTCTTGTGTCTTTACTTCTTCATCTATAAAATTGCTAGCATGATTTAATAATTTTTAATTGATGCAATTAGGCAATTTGCAATTAGACCATACTACCCTTACTAAATGATCCCTGTCTTTAAATTGACATCACTAGCCCTTCTCAGCTTCCTGTTCTAACAAGGACTACACACAAAAGTTGAACTTTCAGTTTCTCTGAGAGATGATAACAATTCCAACTGGATATTATTCTCTTTCTCTCACAATGTCTCCTTCCATATGGTTTCTACAGTAATAAGCACTTTCAGTTTCTACAGTAATAGGGTGATGTAATGGAAAACCTAAAATTTGAAAATATCTAGACCTCTAAGTTCAAATCCTGTAATTCTGTGGTAAACTCTCTGAACCTCAGTTTCCTCTCTAAAAATGTGTCAATAAAAAGTATTAACAACTACACAGAATGATGAAAATTCATGTGTCTAGAGTTTAAATTATGCAGAATGGCTTTTAAGAAATTGTAATCCTTTTATTTAACAAATCATTATAAATCAACCCAAAAACAACCATCAACAAACTTGAGAACATTTGAAGATAAGCAACTTTAAAAGACTAGATAAATATATATACATGAACACATGTTATAAAAACATATTAACAAAAACACTAGTTTCAGATAAAAAGAGCTACTCACTGAATGGATTGTACCTAGTCAGTTTCAGAAGAAAACGCTGAGAGGAAAAAAAATAGGTCTGAGCCAGGTATTTCAACTAAGTGATATGAAAATGAGAAAATTTTTAGAAAAACAATATATATTTTAAAGGGTCTCTATTTTGCACACAGTAAGAACCTATGAGTGACAAAGGAAAAACTTACACTTGTATTAATTCTTCATTCAATTTGGACCACTAATTTCATAATATTTGGAAAGTTTCAAGAAAAAATATTACTTGGTTTCAAGAGAATGTAAATCTTCAAAAATTTTAAATAATATTTTCATGGTCAACTTAGGACACTGGCATATTTTAAATATTTACACTATATTCATATCGTTGTTACTTTATATTGAAAAACAAATTGGTCAGCATGAAAAATATGTGATCGAAAGAAGTTTATGTTGTTATCCTGTGAGATTAGAAAATGTTCCAAAATATAGTATAGTGTAATGTTTAAAAATTATATAAATTCAACTTCACATTACCACCACTCCAGGAACAAATATATTGGAAAGTTTTTAAGCCCAATAATATTAGTACAAAATATTTAATTCTTAAATGCATTAATTAAATGTGAGGACCATAACTCACAAAACAAAGAAGAAACTGTAGTCATAAAGGAGAAGATATCTTAATGGATCTGTGCAGAACTTGTTTTTAATATCTGCGTCTGGTTTTTATTTTTATTTTTAATGCAGTAAATATTATTTATTGACTTATTTTATTTCACATTAATATGTTTATTCTGTGCCTGCTATTCACCTCCTTATAAGATAAAGTTCCTCCATAGAAGGGAAGTTCAGTCTAGGCAGGAGAACAGATAATAAACTAATAAGTATAAGGCAATGTGTTGTGTGAACTAGGCAGCTCAATAAGGAAATGAAAAACAAAATAGGTCAGAACTATGATTTAGCTCAGAAGAAACTGTCAATCTAGTTGATTTAAAGATGAAATGTATAGAACTAGTCAAAAATAGCAAAACAAGTAATCAGGTGCAAAAGATAAAGTATCAGATGAGATTGTTTGCATTATGCATAAAGGATATAATGATTGAATAGCAGTGACACCGGATACTGAGATATGGCCTTTATTTTAAATGGCCTTTAGTTTTAAATTGAGTCTTAAGTGAAGAAATAGATATGTGAATTATTGGTAACAAGAAGCCAGTGAAAATGGACATTTGGAGGCATTTCTTAATATTACTATAATACCAACTTTTCTCCATTTTACATTCACATTTTTTTCTTTGCATTTTAAGTGCCATTCCCCCAATGTGTTGATGTTATTTTTGGTTTTAGTCTTGCCCCACAAGTTGCTGCTTGCCAACAATACCCCCAACTATAGAATTATCCCCAGATATAATGAGTCTACTTATTAATTTCCTAAGTTTTTGTACACTAATCAATAGTTAAGTGTCTATTATATGCCAAGTACCATACTGGTGCCCCTAAGAAAAAAGACAGAGTCCCTGAATAGAAAATACTGTCTTGATGCGAAGACACCAGATAAAGATAATAACAATAAACTCCTGTGAGCATCATGACAGGGAAATACAGGTGACGTGGTAGCTCGCAGCAGGAAAATCCATGTCTATGGGGTCAGGAAACGTATCTCAAAAATGTAATTCATAAGCTTTGACCAGAAATTTAAGCATAGAGGGAAACAAGAGAAGAAGGGAGGAGGGAAAGAGGAGAGGAGGAGCCGAGCAAAGGACCAGCCCATGCCCCCAAGGCTAGTAAGGAAGCCTGGTGCTGGGTGTCTCTGAGTGCGCCTGTACCTCCTGGATCCCAGTGATTTCCGCATCTGTATTTATTTCATCTTACAATGAAGGGATTTCAGAGAGGAGAGGGGGGTGGTGGAGAGAGAGAGGAGGAGGAGGAAGGGCTGACGGAAGGAAAGGAGGGGAAGAAAGAAAGAAGAGCAGAGATAAAGAAACATCTGCACAGAGCTTTCAAGGGACTATCTCATTTGATTGTGTTCACTTCTAAGGAAGGTATTGCAAGACTATCCACATCGTGCAGGAGAAAAATGACCTGAGTCCTAGAGACAAACTGATGAGTCCTGCAGTCATTAAGATACACAGACCCTGAGGAGGGAGATGTACAGCCCACACTTTTAGGTTGCAAATTCCTTTTTCTAGATCTGCCATTTATTGTAAATGTTCATGACACAGCCTGGGAACTGATGTGTATGCTAAGGAAAAAAGCATAAAACGATCTTGTCACATCAAGTCTATCTTCCTTTCTATCAAAACCTTCATTTCTTTTCTCATATCTCCTTTAATTTGTATAACTTCTTAAACTGTGAAGCCCAGATTCAGATAAAACATCAGGAGGGAAAATAGTAGCAGGAGTATTTCTTCTAATGATCTGTGGAATCATTTTGGCACTCTGAAAAATCGATGGCTGCATTTCAACACAAAAACAAAATGCTCAGTGTTTTTTGAATTTCCACACATCCCTGTGACACTTAAATTAATCTTGGATTAGCAAACTGAGGTTAGTGAAGGAAACCAGTAGATCTGGCTCCCTTTTAGCTGCTCCAGACAGCTTTTGCTCATGTACAACTATTTTCAGCAATCTGTATGTATTACAGTTTTGTACATTATGATTACATGCATTATGATTCTTTCACTTCTCTTGCCCAATTCCAGGTGTTGGTACTGCCTCCCAAGTCATGGCATGTATTTCTGCCTTGAAAACCAGTAATAACAAAAGGATACAGTCCTGGCCAAGGATGGATTCCTTCTAGATGTTACAAACTTTGCTATTCTCAACTTTAATAGCCATCCTTGAGAATATATTTCAGGATATTAGTTTGCTTTTCATGATGCCAAGAATGCAGTAATACGTGAGGTGTTAGTAGTGATTGAATAGAATTATGCTACCAAAAACATGATTATAGGCAGCTTTAATTTGAATAGTAATTTTAAGCTCTGTTGTGAATGAGGCCTAAGATGCTGCCTGCTCCATTTCAGTAAGGTGTTTTACATATGCAGGCACACACCCTTTGCATAATGACAGTCTCCTGCTACACTATCCATTCTAAATGAGGAAAAGATTATGTCATTTGAATGTGAGAACACAGGTGAAAGCTTTTCATTCAAATTATGTAAAAACATATAAAGCACAGTTTAGAGTCAGAGGAAAGCCAAAGGTTGCACTTTAAAAGGTATTTTTCCTACTAAAATAATTCGTTGAAAGCCAAAATAATTTAAAACTGTTGGTATAGGAAAGGGAAATTTGGCTTGCATAACTTACAGTTAACAAAAGCACATGAGCATTAAAATATTCTGGGTCTTTATAATGAAACTGTTTTGAAACAACTACCACAAGCATTATTCAGAAGGCAGTCATTTTAATGCAATGGATTGTTGTCAGTGTCAGCTGTGTCAAGGCCTTTTCAAAATTGACAGGATTTAAAAGCCTCTAAATGGTTGTGATGACATCTCAGCTGTCATTTCATAAGAATCACAATCCTACATCTTGTTTTCTGAGACTGTCAGTGCAGCGGTCTCAGATATCTAAGATAACTCATGACCCTTTGAAATATAAGCAAACAAAATACTGTATTTCTCAGAGTCCTTGAAGACGATCCATACAAACAAAATGCAAGTGACTATTCATATCAGTAAATACTATAGACATAACTGTTTATTTAATCAACAGATACACTGTTCAGCCCTTGCTGTTTGAGATTCCCAGCAAAGTCAAAGCTTCCCTATAATTTCCCTGTAACTCCCCACTCACAGGAGTGCCCCTAGACTACACGGTTGGAAAGTCTGCCCTCTCTAGAAGGTCACCTCCAGGGTCTCCCATTCAGTCTACCTCACTAAACTTCACTCAACTACATTATAAGTAAGATATCTCCTCTGTCTTACTTTTTGAGATAGATATTCATCCATATATCTTCTTGTAGAGCCCAACCAAAAATCAAATTTGAGTTAAGTGTAAAGTTGGAGTTGGAGTTTATAGAGAAGCCTCCAGAAAAGTGATCCTATTAAAGGAATGTATGTGTCAAAATATATACTCATCCTAATGTTTTCATTTATTTCTTGTTACTGAAATTTCATGGGAGTCAAGAGGAAAAGACAAGGCTTGATAGCCTATTCGCACAGGTGGACCTCTCAGGAGCATGTAACCAAACTGATCACTGTCTCTAGTTGTGAAATACAGTCTTCAGTTGGCTTCTCGTGCTCATTTTCCTCCTCCTTTCCTGACTGCTCTTTCGGATTTTATTTTGCTGTTCCTACTCATAATCCAGCATGCACTAGAATGAGGGGAGGAAATCCTCATTTATTTTCCGCTTACATTCATTCTCTCGGTGATCTCTTTTATAGTCTTGTGTCTTTAAAAGAGCCTCTCAAACTTAACAAATTCAAATCTCAGTCCTGATTTTATGCTCAAAACTTTGTCCTACCTGAGTCTCTACCTCAGTTCATGGCAACTCCAGTCTTCTATTAGCTCCGGCTAAATAATCGCTATTCATCCTCGATTTTTCTTTTGTGTTCATACTTCATATCTAACCCACCAACACTCTGCCATATACTCTTCAGAATATTTCTAAAATCCAGTCATTTTAAACATCTTTGTCCCTTGTCCCAGCTCATAAATATTTGATCACAAGTTTGAGCCTTTCTAAATATCTTGGAAATCTATGCAGTTCCCCTGATTCTCAACAACTGACCCAGCATCACTGATCACCTTCTGTTACAGTTTCCTAAATTTTCTTCCTTTTATCCACACCTGGCTACTAGACCACACAGTGATATGTTTTTTCAAATATGTGTTTGCATCAGTCCCTTACTTCAGATTCTCTTCCTTGCTCCCAGGTTAAGTAAAAATTCCGTTAAGAAGACCTACAAGGTTCTGTGTGACTGGCACCTCCGTGCCTGTCCAGGCTCTTGGCTTTCTTCCCCTGCAAAACCCACTGGGCTTCTTTTGGTTTACGCTTCCATGTGTAAGTCCCTTCCTTAATCTTCTACTCATAATAACACTTCAATGGTAAACTTAAACTCTAATTTCCTTTAGAGAGCATATTTTTTCCCTTTGGATTGCTTTTTGAAAATCTGTCTTTTCAACTGCCTTTTTATCTTAATCACTTTATATCTTCAGATCCTTAGCACAATTCCTAAGCATCCACTCAAAAAATAATACTTCACATGAATAAATTCTAGAAATGACCACAAATGAAATAACTGTTTTTTCATATACACGTTAGTTGTTTTTATCCAGAAAAATGGGGACAATACTACTATTCATCTGATAGTTGTGTGTATATGACATAAAATGGTCACATAAAGACTTGGTACATTAGTACTAATATTCAATAAATTTTAATTATTATTTATAGTAAAAATAACCGTTTTAAATATTCTTATGATTGTGTTAGAAATAATGCCATTGTTCAGATATCTTGCCATGGAAGAAGACAGAGTAACCAAGGGAAAAAACCTGGGGAGAAAAGAGTTGGGACAGAACTTGGAGAATGCATATCTGTTCTGCTCATATTTTAAGGAACATGCAGAGAAAACAAATTAATGAAAGATATAGTAAATGATCACAGATAAAAGTCAGGTTAATTCCATGTCATGTGCCATTGAGTTCCCTTTTGTACTGACAGATCTTCTTACTCTGATAATCAGATTGAGTACATAACATCAATAGAAGCCTTCGTACTCAAATCTGTTTAAACAAGAAATCAAATTTCTTAAGATTTGTGACTCAAAATAATGTATAATGGTAAGGAAATGATAGTGACTTTCCTTCTGTGGCCAAGGAAGACTTCTTAGAGGTTATTCAACTTGAGCTAAATCAATAGGGGCAAGGAAAGTCTGTTTGGAATAGAACTGTGGGGATCAGAGGATTTTAGATGGTGAAACAGCGTGAACAAGGGCTGTAGTGCAAGATTCACTTTGCAATTAGGGAGCAGACCAGTCTTAGGGGCATCACTAAGGACAAGGAGGAGACCATTTTGAAATAATACATTGACATCTGAACGGGCTGAAGCTCAAACGACAAGATAAGGTGTTTAAAGTTTATGTCATAAAAAATAATGGGTTTCAACTGAATATTCATACAATGAAAGTGATATTTTGGTGAAATAAATATAGTAATGCTTCTACAGGTTCAGAAGGGAAGGGAATTATAAGAAGAGTTGAGGTGTAAATTCTGCAGTTCAGGGGAGGGATTAGGTTATAAAAGACTACACTGGAGAGATGAAAGTGAGAAAGAAAAAGATCACATGAAATTACAAAATAAAAGACAAATGAGAAAAAATATACATATGAAATAAGAGATTGGAGAAAAAAGAAGTGTCAGAGATGATTCTTATGTTTCCAGCTTGAACAACTTGGAGAAAAATAATGACATTTATACAAACATGTGGGTGTGATGTTTTGTCACTGACATTAAGCTGAATTGCCAAGACACAGCTTCGTAAGACTGCTGATTATCTCAGTACATGTGCCCATCACTCAACTATCAATAGCTGATGTTGGCAGGTCTGCGGTGGGAGAACAGGCAAATAAGAAAAAGTGAGAGAGATAAGTCAGAACTACATGCTTAATATAATTGAATAAATAATATTAATTATAAGTATTAATTTGAAATAGAATAATGTTCTTTAAAATTTAAACATGATTTTCAACAAATAAATAAATGTTTTCACTTTATTTATACAACATACATTTATTGAGCCCTTACACTGTTCAAGACATTATAAGGCATGCACAAAATGTAAATATCATCTAAGTGACACAAAGTTCTTTGAGGGGTCAGAGAGGGAAACAATGCACAGGTAAACTTCACAGGTACATGTTATTTTTGAACGCATCCTTAAGGACATGAAAGACTGAAAGACTTAGATGAAAAAGCATGACTTTCAGCTAGGTTTAAAAAGGTATTCATCGGGGAAATTAAAAGGGTAGTGTCTAGCTTGGTGGGAATACAGAGCACACACAGAAGAGAAAAAATACATAAGTTAAACTGCATTGTAAAGGCCATAAATGCCAAAACCGGACTTTGGAACTTTTTTAAATAGGCATCGGGGAGTTATTGCAGGTGTTCAGTTCTGATAAACATAATAAGCCAACACTGTACCCTGAGCACACACGAACCCTGCTCTCTGTGAAAACTCACCCAGTGAATGAATACTTCAATGAGCTAAGTTGTTATGTTTACCATTATAGTGGATCTAAAGTTAAACAAATTTCAAATGATGCCATTAAACAATTAACAAGACAGTTATAGGAGGCAATACATATTATCTCATATCCCCACAATGTAAGGTAGGATCTGTGAGACAAGACTATCCTAGGCGTTTAAAAGTCACTAAATGATCTTGGTAACACCCACTGTTCAATGATTCCTACTATGAGGCAGGTACTACACTGGGTTCATAACGTTATCATGACACTTCCCTGCTCAAAACTCTTCCAGTGTCTTCCTATTGCTTCTAGTAGAAAGGTAAGAACTCCTTAGCACAGCGCATCAATCTGACTAGACCTGTCCTGTATCTCCACTTCCAACCTCATCACAGGAACTTTCTTTGTCATATCCTATACTCCAGCTGTCCAGCCATAGTGGCTTTTCAGAATACAGCAAATTCCTTCTTGCATCAAGAACTCTGTATTTGTTGTGTTTCCTGCCAGAAACATTTTCTCCGAGATTCTCAGAGGATTTTGTTTCTTCTCATCTTTCAAGTGTAAATCTAAAATAATGCTATTTATTTAGTTACTTGTTATCTTTCCCCAAATATAAAAAGCATTTGGCACAAAATAGACACTCACTAACACTGGCAGAATCAATGAATATATGGATTGCCTCACTTTAATTCTTACAACAACTCAGTCAAGAAATACCTAGCTTAAAGATGGGGAAGGACAGCTCGGAAATATTACAGGAAATTCAGGACACTGAGGTCATCAGTGTCAGAGCACAAGATTTGAAAATAAGCCCAAAGTCTTTCCACTACCCCTCCCCATCTTCCTGCACAGAGAAGGAGAACTTGATTCTGGATTTTAAGACCTCCAAGGGAGTTGCAGCATTCGATCTAGAGCTCTGACGAACGAATAAATAGAAGGGCAGATGTGCTCTAAGATCACAGAGCAGCCGAAGTCCCTAAAGAAAGAAGTCATGTGTGAACAGTGGCCTTTTGAAGGCCTTTTGATGATTCTTTTCAAATTAGAATTATTTCTCCTTCCTAGAATAATAATATTAAAATATTTTTGTTATTTAATTAATTTGGTACTTTAAACACTTTAAGATAGATGCTATGACTATTCTCTTTTATACCATGGCAATCGAAGATGAAAGAAAATGGTAGAACTTGCTTCACTTATATGAACAGCAAATGAATAGCCGAGGGGAGATTTGGTTGTGGGGCTGGCTGCTATCTTCTGACCTCAATTTAATAAGCATAAGCTGTCATTTATGCTCTCTTTTACCAGACCCCAAAATTCTGGCATTTTCACTGTCTCCCCCATTTTTCCAAAAGACATTTTAATTCTATTCAACACATATTTATTGATTGTCTGTTCAGTGGCATACATTCTGCTAAATGCCATAAAACAGAATGCAGAATGAGACAGAGCACCTGTTTTGGTGAGCTTTCAATTTTAAGATTGACCTTAAAATTGAATATTTTTTTTGTACTTCATGAATATTTTCAGTTAATAATTAAACAACTTGTATATGAAATTTTCTGTTTCTATTTATGTGTGGTAGTGGCAAGGGGACACATATATATGTATATTCTGTGGGAGGCAAGGTCAGTGAAGAGGGTGTTATTTGGTCCATTTTGGCAAACAAAATGAAATAAGAATTAGAAAGCGATATGTGGCAAACAAGGGAAAGTATGGAGAATGGAAATGGATCCATGGAAGCCAACCTAGTAAATTCTAATTATTGTTCTGCCTGTGGAAAGTATGTAGTAGGCATTAGGGTCAAGTACTAGAAACAGAAATTTAAAATCATAAAATATCTTGCTTGCTTTTTCTCTTTGACATTTTTTATAAACTCAAAATAAGGCTTTACCTTTGTATTCAGTCTATGCCAACCCACTACCTAGGAAAAATAATCAAACAAAGCATGTGTCCTGCATTCCAAAAAATTGACACATGACCTTTCTGCTGTTTCGCATAAAATTAACTTTGTGCTCAGAAAAGAATTTAAGAAGTACGTGTATCTACCATCTGTATAAGTCATGTATTCTTTGATTAAACTAATCTAATGGTATGCAAACTTATTTCCACAGATTAACATTGACTTCAGTACCAGGGATCTCATCTCAAAGAATATTGCAGAACCAACTCTCAAATGTTTTGATGAGGCCCAGCAGTTAATCTATAGTCTCATGGCCAAGGATTCTTTCCCTCGATTTCTAAAGTCAGAGATTTACAAGAAACTGGTAAATAGCAAACAGGTTGGAAATCATAAAAAATGGCTTCCTTTCTTGTAAAGGTAAACAGTAAACAAATAACCAAGTTACAATTTGGGGGAAAACAAATGATAGGAGAGAATAATTCTTAATTTCTGTACCTGAAGGCTAAAATGTTAAATATACTAATACAACATAAAGGTTTTTTAGGGTTTAGAAAACATTTTTTGCTCCAAAGGAAGAATACTTTTTCTATATGATGCCTGATATTCTGAGTCATTTGTTTATAATTTATTCACTTTATCAAGTACTTAAAAATGTTCTACTGGTAAAATACAAAGGGAGTTTGTAGAGATAATACACTAAGTAGATATTCATATAACAATATAAATTCAAGGAATTATATACCTTCATGTTGCTGAATGGGAGCCTGGTTAGCATCATATACATGATTTTAAATACCATTTGCATTGTTTAGAACCTCACATAAGTAGAAAGAGAAATTCTGAACCAAATACAACCTTCTACCTAGTGTACTCAGCTATTTTTTTTCAGCCAGGATTTGCCACATAATAACTCTGTGGTTATCTAAACTGCTATAGCCCTCAGTTTAATTAAAAAGAAAATTAAAAGAATGTATACATATTTTTATATATGTCATTATATATATAATAAATATATATTTTATGTATATGACTTTTTATAAAGTGTCACATTTTATATATGACTATGGCTTAGACTTTGTCAAAATATTATCGGTTGGTTCAATTCTCTGACATCACATTGGCATATATATGGGAAGAGTCTGAAGTGTGGGGAAGACTGATTTTCTTAGATTAATAAAAATATAAAGAAGAGGAATGGGAGTATGACTAAGTTCTTATATAATGACCTGCGTAACAGTAATTGTCCCACAAAATAAAAACATATTGCAACATTATATACTCAAATTAGGGAGTTAAGTATCTATTCACTCATTCAGCACTGGAACATGTTTATAAAAGTCAAATAAATTTTAAAAACATTTATTTTGAGTCGTGCCTAAAATTGTTTCTTTCTATATATAAATGTCTTGTAATGAGCATGAATAATTTAATGTAGTAAGAGGATCTATAAGGATTCAACAGATCATCCTTATTTCCGTTGTATTTGCATAGATTTATCTTTATTGATATCTCTAATTTGGAGATTATTTGAACATTAAAAAAATAGAGGAAAAAGAGCATTACTTAATTTGTCTCCACAAAGTGCTCATTTGACAGACAAATTTTTGTCTCCCTTTTGTCACAAAAAACAAATATTGAAATATGTTAAAATGAAATATTCCCTGTACATTTGCAAATTCTTTACAGAAAAGTGTAATACAAACTGACTGTGAAATATTCAGTGCATCTCATGGTGTACTTAGTGGAAAACAGCTATATACTTTCCAACATTTATTCTGAAGTTTCCAACCTTAATTTAGCCTGTACCTAAATAGGAAATTTTAAATTATTCCCAGACATGAGAAAGACTTTAGAAGATAGAAGGCAACTCAAAAATTAGAATCACATCCCCTCTTTTCAGACCTGGAAAAAGAAAAAGAGATCTCAGTTATTTCCTACGGTCGCGCAGCTGAAAGTGGCAGAGCCGTAAGAACAGCGCTCTCACCGCTGGGCCGCACTAGCTCCCCGTGCCTGCGCAGCAGTGCGGGCTCCCCACCCACTGCTGGGGACCCCCAGGTTAGTGCTGAGGCCTGAAAAAATCTCAGTTCCTACTAACCCTAAAATACTCAGGCACCGTTTCTTTCATTAATGTTTCAACTATCCTTTGAGAGTCAGTTTGTAACTTCCTTATTATTATTATTATACAGTAAGACTTCATGTTTAGTGATCGCCTTTCAGGTTTTCTCTAATGAAAGGTGGAAAGCCGCAAAGCAAACTTTCACCACCTAGAAGCAGGAGGGGATTGGTAGTGGGTAAAAACACAGTAAGTGTCAAAATGATATGTGGAAAACTTGGGTGTTGAATGAACGCTAGTAGACCCCAACCAGGGTCTCTCACAAAGTCTTCTTCCCACCTCCTCAATGCATTCCCCATCCCAAGCTGTAAATTCTTTATTTAATAGGACAGAAAAGAAAAACAATAGCAAGTTTTGGGAATATTTGGAAGTGAGGATTTTGAGTAAAACTATGAGATGCATATCTTTCACATGTGGTTCTATTTATGTCTTTCTCACCCCATATGTTATTTTATTTCATCAGTTATCATTAATGTCTGATTTTATGGATGGTATTTTTAAATAAAAATGATTAACTTGTAAAAAATGATTACAACTTTCCTGCTAACATATTTAAATATTCAATGATTGCATAATGCCATTTTCTAAAAATATTTACGTTAGTTTTAAGAAATGAAGAGCTTACAAGAAAAACTAAGCTAAGCAGTAAAACAGCAATGAAATTACAAGATATTGACATAGAAATGACCTTCAAATCATAAGAAAGTTTTTCCAAGAACAGTCTTTCCCATTTTCTGACAGTTCCTATAAAATATATTTTAAAACAATTTATGTTTGCCCTCCATTAGATCACATCTAAAGTAATCAAATGATACATTCCTAAAAGAATCTTAAGTTCTTTAACAATCTAATTTGATGTTACAATCCATGAATTTATCTAAAATCCTGTTTAATTTACGTGAATATCAAGTAGAAATAATTTAATTCATCAATAATGATTACTGATTCTTATAAGTTTATACAAATATAGTTTTCATACTTGCCTAGAAAGGATCTATTTCAGGCTCAAATTATAATCAACACTTTTTTTTTTACTAATACCATACAGTAAAAATCTAAAACCTATAGGATATTCCAAACATGAGCTAGTGTCAAACTATATCATCTCAAAGTCTTTTATTCTGTCTCTATATACAATTCATTCTACTCACCTTTATTGTTTTACTTTTCTCTAAAATTTTCCTAATTTTGTGTTATGTATTGACTATGTGTATCCATAGTATTCCTAATAAGAGTAAATGGTGATATAATAAAAGCAGAAAAAAAATGTTTTCTGCTTCCTTTCTCATATCCTTTCTAATAAACAATATTATCTTGGCCTTTAAAATAATAGTATTCTGGCCCATAATTCTGGAGAAGAGCCTAGATTTCTTTCCTGGAATTTCAATAAAATTTTAAATCCATTGTCCTGGACTTGAAATATATATTAAATTGACTTTCCTTCTGTTTAAATGGAAGCTGATAGCTAATCTTCCCAATCTTGTAAGCTAAGTCCTAACATAAGCAATAAATATAAATCATTGTTGCAAAACTAAAGAGATCCATTGTAAAAAAAAAAAAAAGGAAACTACCTTTAAAAAACAAAACATGCAATCTGATCTCAGTAACCCTAGCCTTTTCACATATTTATTCCCTATGCAACAATTCTATCTCTAGCCTTCACCCACACACCCCTTATCTAGAAGTTTCACCCAAATTATATTAATGCGGGCCTGATTTGCTTCCCAACCACACAGTCATGTAATTTATTTTATGGTGACACCAATCAATTTAAAGTGAACTCTTTCCACAACTACATGAAACAGGTGGGATGTTGTCAAAACAAAATAATCAATTATTATATGAATAAGAAGGCACTGACTTTATGTTCCTCTTACTGTTTTGTCAGATTTGCCATTGCTTTTTAACAGGGAAGCATCAGGAGTGAATAACAAGTGGTAACAATTTACTTCAGCTATCCATTTCAGAGGAAAATTTTTAAATTATATACAATTGCCATTTATAGTATTTGAATACAAAATAAATGTGCATAATTAATTGTAACAATTAATAAACAGATATTGGTGTTTTTCCAATTATAACACAAGGTGGGAAAATAACATTTGTTAAATGACCTCATATTTATAAGAAACCACATCTGTTTTTGCCTTATTTTGTTTAAGATGCAAAATCAATATTGAATCTGGTAGAGAAAAAAACTAATAAAGTTTAATCAGGTTATTGTTTAGCCATTGAACGTTGATGTTTTGTGTTATATCTACATTAAAGTCAGCTATGAATATTCCAAAGAAAAGGAAAACTGTCATGATCAATTCACATTTTTTCCTTGGGAATGATTGTTTAACTATTACTGGATACCCCATGTAAGACATCATTTCATTGACTTATAAATGAGAATTTTGAAGCATATAATTCCTTACAAATTTGTTGTGGTTTCCTTGTTCTAATTCTTTTATTATTTTTGTGCATTTAGGAAAATAAGTTGTAATATTTGGTTCATTAATCATGAATGATAATTGCTTAGATAAAAATAAAATAAATATCTGATGTTTCCTAAAAACCAGTAAGAAAAAAGATAAAGATTCCATATTTAAATATTCTTGCATTAATTTCATATAATTTTAATTAAAATGTCTTATTTTTAAAGTATCAGTTTTAGGCTTTTAAACTATAAAGGAGTTTTGTGCTTGATGGCTTTGAATTATAGTTTTTGTTCTTCTTCCCAAATATATCATGTTTACCACAAAGACATGAATTCAAAACTTAAGACTGGTATTCCTTACCTCTTACACAGAAAAGACAAACAAAGACAACGGAAATTCCTATTATTTAATAGGAAAGTAGACTTTAAATTTAATTAGTCAAAGCAGTATTTATTTAATATCTGAATATGAATCTTTTATGGGATCATGTCAAAATCCATTATTAAAAACCAAGAACACATCAAGGGAGATTTAAATGTTGAATTTATGATTGATCTACTAAAAATTTGCATTCAAAGTGCTGTTTATTATCCAATAATTCTCTAGATTCCTTTATAGGATTTTCTTTCTGCTAGAAGCATACTTTTAAAATGAGTAAATAAACTCTAACACTAGTAGTTAAAGATTGATTGGCAACTTCAAACCATTAGCCATACTATGGCTTAAGCCAGATAAAAGCCATTTTCTCAAATGCAGTTTTTATATTAAGTGGTAGAAGTCAATGGAGAATACCAAGTATCATTACATAGTGGCTGTAAGTAAATTTAGAAATTTATTGAGAACTCTAAGTTTACAAGTATATTTAAGCATATATACATACATATATATATATATATATATATATATATATATATATATATATATATATATATCCACTTAAGGTATTCGGTTTCTGTTTAAGTTTCTGTCTTTTAAAACATCAATTACTTATTTCAATTGGTTATTTTTTAAATCCCTATAAATTATATTTCATATTATCTCCATGCCAAACACAAGTAAAGTTTCAGCAAAAAGAAAATAAAAGCAAGTATTAATCAAATCAGATCTGTTTTCTAAATCTATAACTTTGAAAAAAGAGACTAAATACAAGCAAATACATTTATTTTCTCATTCTGAAGCTAATTAAAATGAAATCATTAGCCCTGAAACATGAAGGGGCATTTCTTAAGTCAATATTGAAAGACTAATTGTATATTCATAAGTGTTTAATAACTACTGTCTAATCAGTTGACTTTCAAGAATTTCTCATTGAATTAACAATTCAGAAGTAAGCAGTATAGAAAACACAAAAGACTTTTATGTCTTCAAAAAGTGTGCCAAAAACTAGAAAAACAGTAGAATTTGTACAGCAGCTCTTAAGTTTAAAGTATTTTCACAAAGTAATGTTTTGTTTGTAAAATAAATGATGAAAAGAACTATAGAATATGTAATAATTGCAGGATAATATACATGCATATGAATGTTGATAATATCAATATATAAAAAAATCTATAAAGTCATGACTAATTAAAATAAGACCAACTAAGACTTTGAAAAGAGAAATTTTGAATCAATGTGTGAAAAATGTAGTGGCCATCAACCAGAGAAGAGAGCAGGAGAAAGTGTGAGCAAAGCATTCAACAGCATATGAAACCGCAGGATTGGACCTATGTAGAATCAGGAGTCTGGGAAAGAAACAGGGCAAAAGAAGATCACCTTGCAGTTGGCTAAATATAGGTGGATTTCAGGATTTGGGCTTGGAAGAATGGAAGAATAATGCTAAAACTAATAGAAAAGCAGGAAAACTGAAGCAAGATCATGACTTAGGTTCACATTAAAGGTGTTGAGTTTCACAAGTACAGTTGTTAAGGTCCCTCATGTCAGGTGCTTTTAAGGGATGTAGAACAAGTGCACGCCTCTCCTTAAGTACCCATAGCCTCTTATATAGGTTATATGGCCTAACATAAACAGCGCAGCTTCCGTGAGCAGCGACAAGCTCCCAATTCTTCCGCTTTGGAATGAGAAAGCTCTCTCTCATGCTTAGTCCCTGCTCTCTTTCTACCATAATTTATAATCTTTAAACCAAGCAAAAGGCAAGTTTTGTCTGCACTTTGTCTTTACTTGCTCATCTTAAATTCTTTATCTACCTTAGCCCAAGGCACTGGCTTCTCCCTGAAACTACCAAGGCCCTTTGAGGGCGGATCTGGGGACCAGTTTCCAGGCCTCTCCTCGTGGCGGGCTGGGTGCCACGCCCTGCTGACCACGCCCTGCTGACCACGCCCTCCTCAGCCCTGCCCCATGGTCCCGTGAGCGCCTCCCTCCCCAGCCGCCACCTTTCTGGCTAGGCCTCCGGCTACTCTTTGGCCGCCTGCTCCGTATGTTCCCACATTTCAGTTTCCGTCCTTGTTCTCCTCCTTCCCTCCGCGCACTCGCCTGGGCATCTCCAGCTCCCCAGGCTTCAGCACTCTGACTATTTTGACTCCTGGAGTGATTCAGGTCCTGTGGGGTCTGAAGCTCATCCAATACGGAGGGCCCTCCATAAGGAAAGGAATACAGAATTCTGGATACAGAATTCAGTTTAAAAAAGTGAATATATACTTAGAACAAAACAAAATAATATTTTCTAAAAGGCTGACAAATATCACAGCATCATAGAAATAAGATGAGCACAGTTTCATTAATTGACACAACTCCACAATTTACTCCATTTTCATTTTTTTTAATAGTCTAGAGAATAGAAAGATAAATGAGTCTTTCATCTAGCATGATTAACCAGATGTTATCTTTTATTACTGATATATGAAATGCAAAGAACATGAGTCTCTCATACTGATGAACTTGCTGTACATAATGTTGTTACAAATTTGTGTCCTAAAAAAAGGAATTTAGATAAAGTTCATTTCTTGCAATTCCCTTTAAATATATATGACATTTATAATTACATATTTCATTATCAAATATGTCCACAAAAGAAAAGAACTTCTATTTGACCAAGCATTAGTCAGAACCAAAGCCTCCACTTGAAAGTTTTATACATCTGGATGATTAGAAGAATTTTTCACAGAACAACTTGTGTTTTCATATACTCAGACTTTGTTTCTCCTTGATGAGCCATTTACTTCTATACCAGGCACCTTAGGAAACTTTCTAAATTTTTATTTTCAAACATGGGAGCCCAGTCTAGTTGTGGGGTCAACACTCAGACTATTTACAGTAGTTCCTTACATTTTCTTTGGTAAAGAGAAGAGTTCAGCTGTTTAGAAGAAAAGGTACACCTGCTCTCCCGTGCCTTCCAAATACCTCAACAGGTGCTTTCTGGTTCATAAGACAGAAGAGTTTCTGTGACTGGGCTTTTAGCCCCAATTTCCACCAATTGGCCCTAGTGTCCACCTATGTAAATGTAACTACCCTGTTATTACCATATCACACAAAAGGTAATAAGTCTTTTAATTGTTACTGAGACATAAGGCATAAAAGATGTAACAGAAGGACTTTACATATAACACAGATGTTTTTAAAACTAGGTGCTTCTCCATAGAGCCCTGGTCATAGTCAAGCATGCCAACTTTGTGCTACCGCTTCACCCACATGTAATTGCATGGCAATTATTTAGAAATTCGCCCCTCATGAGTCTTCTGAAAGTATTTAATTTAGTAGTCATTGACTCAGCTCTCCTTCCTACGCTGATTTTGTTTGTGCATTATTTAATTAAATTACATATTAGCAATAATAAGTAAAACACACATAAAGAATAAAGGAAAAATAAAACTTCACTGTCTTTTAATAAACACAATTCTATTGGTATGAGGAGAGGAGCACTAGCCACAAGAATTCCATATTGCAGACATCAAACAGGATGTTGAAAAAACAGAGAAAGTGGAATAATTCAGAAAGGTCCTTAATTGGAGTTTGGCTAAGAGAATACCTAGACTGACTTTTAAGATGAGCATTATAGGAAAATCCATGCTTAGTTGTCCAATACCATGTTCTATTAAACCCATGAAAGAGATAATAGCTAAATATGAAAAAGGGAGTGGGCCATTTTTGTCAAAGCTAAAATCTGAGAGGTAAAAATATGATTCAAGTGAAAATATAAAATAAATAAATGTTGACAAAATTATTGTACTTATTAACAAGGGAACAAGCAGGATAGTAAAGCTGTTTCAAAAGAGAATGAGAGAACAGAACTACTTACAGCCAACTGAAGGGGCTAAACTATAATTACAGTTATATGTGAAACCAGTTAATGTCCTAGAGAGTAATATAGCCATAATCTTTGGAATTATCTGTTCTACCAGGAACAAATCTATTGCTCCTCCAGTGGACAAAACCATCTGTTATTTATCAATATACAAATTATCCTCTATCTTCACTAAGTCTGAATCCTGATCAATAGTAAATAGATCCAACAATGGTTCATTCCCCTAGAGTTCTGTAAAGTGCCAGATAGTAAATATTTTAATATTTGTGGTCCATACAAAGTCTCTGCCACATATTAATCATTTTTTTATAATTCCTTAAAAATGTGAAGTCCATAATTAGCTCACAAACTGAATAAACACAAGGCCTTACTTGGGCCAGGTTTCACCTGTGGGCCATAATTTGCTAAACCCCTGCCCTTGGCATTAAAATAATCCTTGGATGAGCCTGTTGCAGCAATGTCCTAATATGACACAAAACACTTACAGTCTTCCCTTGCTTTTTTCCAAATTTTAGGTATTTTTTAACTGCACCAATGAAGAAGCAAAGGCAAAAAAATGAGTAAATTAGCTCAAAATTCTAAAGCAAGATGCACAGTTGGTACTTGAGTTTGACTTTAATACCTTGCTCTCTCATTTTTCTTAGTCACCTATATGCACACAAACATACACAAAACAAATTATGCATTTTAATTAGTTTTTAAAATAATTATTTTACTTATTCCTTTTATATTGTGATACATAAAATGTTTAACAGAAATTCAGCCAACATTGTTTTCCATATGTTCTATTGGGTAGTTATAATCATAATCTGTTCTACCTGTCAAAAAGTAAATGACATTCAAGGGTAAAAAATTAAAATAGAAATGAGAAGAAACTCTGAATAGTAAAGGCAATAAAGATGTCTTATCCCTTCAAGAGTTTTCAGGGTCCAGTAGGGAAAACAGAAACCATTTTGGGAATGCTAAGAGAGGAAATTTAATACCTGAAATTAGGTATAAAAAGTGATGGGTATTCAACACAGTACTGGAAGTCCTAGCCACAGCAGTCAGACAAGAAATAAACGGCATCCACTTTGATAAGGAAAAAGTGAAACATATTTGCAGATAACAAGATACTGAATATAGAAAATTCTGAAGACTTTATCCAAAAACTATTAGAACTAATAAATGAATTCAGCAAAGTTGCAAGATACAAAATCAACATACAGAAATCTGTGGCATTTCTACATACTAGTAACAAACTAGCAGAAACATAATTCAAGAAAATAATTTCACTTTAAATTGCATCAAAAATAATAAAATCCTAAGAGTAAACCTAATCAAGAAGCTAAAGACCTTTACTCTGAAAACTATAAGATATTAATAAAAGTAACTGAAGGGGGGAGAAGATGGTGGCATGAGTAGAGCAGCAGAAATCTCCTCCCAAAATCACATTTATCTATGAAAATAAACAAAGACAACTCTTCCTAAAATAGAGACCAGAGGACACAGGAAAACATCCAGACCACATCCACACCTGCGAGAACCCAGCGCCTTGTGAAGGGGGTAAGATACAAGCCCCAGCCCAGCAGGACCTGAGCGCCCCTCCCCCTACCTCCCCACGGGAGGAGAGGAGTCAGCTAGGAGGGCTAGGGAGCCCAGGACTGCTGAACACTCAGCCCCAGGATTCTGGACCAGAGCGCAGACACAGTGCATGTGCGGGGTCCTGGATACTAGGGAAACAAGGCGGCAGGACCAGAGAGTGGGTGCCTGAGGCAGACGCCAGAGAACAAAGAAATGGGAGTGGCTTTTTCTTTTTTTTTTTTTTTTTGGCGAGTGCTTTTTAGAAGTCTTAAAGGGACAGGGAGCCCAATACTAGGGAAACAGGGCAGCAAGACCTGTTTTCTTTGTTTTATTTTATTTTTTCTCTTTCGTTGTTGCTGTTGTTGTTTTGGTTTGGAGAGTGCTTTTTGGAAGTCTTAAAGGGGTAAGACAGCACACGTAGCCCAGAGGCAGGGAATCTGGGGATACCTGGGCAGGAGGGAGCACAGAGGCCCCCTGGCATTGGGCCTCCCGGCAGCTCCCCCACCAATGGGGCTCCACCATTTTGGAGGAGAAGCCCGAGGGAGGTCACGCCCACAGCAACAGCGGAGATAAACTCAATGGCAACTGGGCAGGAAGCAGAGGCCCTGTCTGCGCACAGCTGCAAGGCACAAGCCACTAGAGGTCGCTATTCTCCCAGGAGAGGAAGGCCACAAACCAACAAGAAGGAAAGCTCTTCCAGCTGTGACTCATACCAGCTCTGCAAACTATCTCTATCACCATGAAAAGGCAAAACTACAGGCAGACAAAGATCACAGACACAACACCTGAGAAGGAGACAGACCTAACCAGTCTTCCTGAAAAAGAATTCAAAATAAAAATCATGAAAATGCTGAAGGAGATGCAGAGAAAAATGCAAGAGCAATGGGATGAGATGCAGAGAAAAATGCAAGAGCAATGGGATGAACTCCAGAGGGAGATCACAGATGTCAGGAAGGAGATCACAGAAGTAACACAAACCCTGGAAGGATTTATAAGCAGAATGGATAAGATGCAAGAGGCCATTGAAGGAATAGAAACCAGAGAACAGGAATGTATAGAAGCTGACCTAGAGAGAGATAAAAGGATCTCCAGGAATGAAACAATACTAAGAGAACTATGTGACCAATCCAAAAGGAATAATATCTGTATTATAGGGGTACCAGAAGAAGAAGAGAGAGGAAAAGGGATAGAAAGTCTCTTTGAAGAAATAATTGCTGAAAACTTCACCAAACTGGGGGAGGAAATAACCAAACAGACCACGGAAATACATAGAACCCCCAACAGAAAGGATACAAGGAGGACAACACCAAGACACATAATAATTAAAATGGCAAGGATCAAGGACAAGGAAAGAGTTTTAAAGGCAGCTAGAGAGAAAAAGGTCACCTATAAAGGAAAACCCATCAGGCTAACATAGACTTCTCGACAGAAACACTACAGGCCAGAAGAGAATGGCATGATATATTTAATGCAATGAAACAGAAGGGCCTTGAACCAAGGATACTGTATCCAGCAAAACTATCATTTAAATATGATGGCGGGATTAAATAATTCCCAGACAAGCAAAAGCTGAGGGAATTTGCTTCCCACAAACCACCTCTACAGGGCATCTTACAGGGACTGCTCTAGATGGGAGCACCCCTAAAGAGAGCACAGAACAAAACACACAACATATGAAGAAGGGAGGAGGAGGAATAAGAAGGGAGAGAAGAAAAGAATCTCCAGACAGTGTATATAACAGCTCAATAAGCGAGCTAAGTTAGGCAGTAAGATACAAAAGAGGCTAACCTCGAACGTTTGGTAACCACAAATCTAAAGCCTGCAATGGCAATAAGTACATATCTTTCAATAGTCACCCTAAATGTAAACGGACTGAATGCACCAATCAAAAGACACAGAGTAATAGAATGCATAAAAAAGCAAGACCCATCTATACGCTGCTTACAAGAAACTCACCTTAAACCCAAAGACATGCACAGACTAAAAGTCAAGGGATGGAAAAACATATTTCAGGCAAACAACAGTGAGAAGAAAGCAGGGGTTGCAGTACTAATATCAGACAAAATAGACTTCAAAACAAAGAAAGTAACAAGAGATAAAGTAGGACACTACATAATAATAAAGGACTCAGTCCAACAAGAGGATATAACCATTCTAAATATATATGCACCCAACACAGGAGCACCAGCATATGTGAAACAAATACTAAAAGAACTAAAGAGGGAAATAGACTGCAATGCATTCATTTTAGGAGACTTCAACACACCACTCACTCCAAAGGATACATCCACCGGGCAGAAAATAAGTAAGGACACAGAGGCAATGAACAACACACTAGAACAGATGGACCTAATAGACATCTACAGAACTCTACATCCAAAAGCAACAGGATACACATTCTTCTGAAGTGCACATGGAACATTCTCCAGAATAGACCACATACTAGGCCACAAAAAGAGCCTCAGTAAATTCCAAAAGATTGAAATCCTACCAACCAACTTTTCAGACCACAAAGGCATAAAACTAGAAATAAACTGTACAAAGAAAGCAAAAAGGCTCACAAACACATGGAGCTTAACAACATGCTCCTAAATAATCAATGGATCAATGAACAAATCAACATGGAGATCCAGCAATATATGGAAACAAACGACAACAACAACACTAAGCTCCAACTACTGTGGGACACAGCAAAAGCAGTCTTACGAGGCAAGTATATAGCAATTCAGGCATATTTAGAAAAGGAAGAACAATCCCAAATGAATGGTCTAACGTCACAATTATAGAAATTGGAAAAAGAAGAACAAATGAGGCCTAAGGTCAGCAGAAGGTGGACATAATAAAGATCAGAGAAGAAATAAATAAAATTGAGAAGAACAAAACAATAGCAAAAATCAATGAAACCAAGAGCTGGTTCTTCGAGAAAATAAACAAAATAGATTAGCCTTTAGCCACACTTATTAAGAGGAAAAGAGAGTCAACACAAATCAACAGTATCAGAAACGAGAAAGGAAAAATCACGACGGACCCCACAGAAATACAAAGAATTATTAGTGAGTACTATGAAAACCTATATGCTAACAAGCTTGGAAACCTAGGAGAAATGGACAACTTCCTAGAAAAATACAACCTTACAAGACTGACCCAGAAAGAAACAGAAAATTTAAACAGACCAACTACCAGCAACGAAATTGAAGCAGTAATCAAAAAACTACCAAAGAAAAAAAACCCCAGGCCAGATGGATTCACCTCGGAGTTTTATCAGACATAATACCCATTCTCCTTAAAGTTTTCCAAAAAATAGAAGAGGAGGGAATACTCCCAAACTCATTCTATGAAGCCAACATCACCCTAATACCAAAACCAGGCAAAGATCCCACCAAAAAAGAAAACTACAGACAAATATCCAAGATGAATGTAGATGCAAAAGTACTCAACAAAATATTAGCAAACCGAATTCAAAAATACATCAAAAGGATTGTACACCATCACCAAGTGGGATTCATCCCAGGGATGCAAGGATGGTACAACATTCAAAAGTCCATCAACATCATCCACCACATCAACAAAAAGAAAGTCAAAAATCACATGATCATCTCCAGAGATGCTGAAAAAGCATTTGACAAAGTTCAACATCCATTCATGATAAAAACTCTCAGCAAAATGGGAATAGAGGGCAAGTACCTCAACATAATAAAGGCCATATATGATAAACCCACAGCCAGCATTATATTAAACAGCGAGAAGCTGAAAGCTTTTCCTCTGAGATCAGGAACTAGACAGGGATGCCTACTCTCCCCACTGTTACTTAACATAGTACTGGAGGTCCTAGCCATGGCAATAAGACAAAACAAAGAAATACAAGGAATCCAGATAAGTAGAGAAGAAGTTAAACTGTCACTATTTGCAGATGATATGATACTATACATAAAAAACCCTAAAGACTCCACCCCAAAACTACTAGAACTGATATCAGAATACAGCAAAGTTGCAGGAGTACAAAATCAACACACAGAAATCTGTGGCTTTCCTATACACTAACAATGAACCAACAGAAAGAGAAATCAGGAAAACAACTTATTCACAATTGCATCAAAAAAAATAAAATACCTAGGAATAAACCTAACCAAAGAAGTGAAAGACTTATACTCCGAAAACTACAAGTCACTCTTAAGAGAAATTAAAGGGGACACTAACAGATGGAAACTCATCCCATGCTCGTGGCCAGGAAGAATTAATATCGTCAAAATGGCCATTCTGCCCAAAGCAATATACAGATTTGATGCAATCCCTATCAAATTACCAGCAACATTCTTCAATGAACTGGAACAAATAATTCAAAAATTCATATGGAAACACCCAAGACCCCGAATAGCCAAAGCAATCCTGAGAAAGAAGAATAAAGTAGGGGGGGTCTCACTCCCCAACTTCAAGCTCTACTACAAAGCCATAGTAATCAAGACAATTTGGTACTGGCACAAGAACAGAGTCACATACCAATGGAACAGACTAGAGAATCCAGACATTAACCCAGACATATATGGTCAATTAATATTTGATAAAAGAGCCATGGACATACAATGGCAAAATGACAGTCTCTTCAACAGATGGTGCTGGCAAAACTGGACAGCTACATGTAGGAGAATGAAACTGGAACATTGCCTAACCCCATATACAAAAGTAAACTCAAAATGGATCAAAGACCTGAATGTAAGCCATGAAACCATTAAACTCTTGGAAAAAAACATAGGCAAAATCCTCTTAGACATAAACATGAGTGATCTCTACTTGAATATATCTCCCCGGGCAAGGAAAACAACAGCAAAAATGAACAAGTGGGACTATATTAAGCTGAAAAGCTTCTGTACAGCAAAAGACACCATCAATAGAACAAAAAGGAACCCTACAGTATGGGAGAATATATTTGAAAATGACAGATCTAATAAAGGCTTGATGTCCAGGATATATAAAGAGCTCACATGCCTCAACAAACAAAAAACAAATAACCAAATTAAAAAATGGGCAGAGGAACTGAACAGACAGTTCTCTAAAAAAGAAATACAGATGGCCAACTGACACGTGAAAAGATGCTCCACATCGCTAATTATCAGAGAAATGCAAATTAAAACTACAATGAGGTATCACCTCACACCAGTAAGGATGGCTGCTATCCAAAAGACAAACAACAACAAATGTTGGCAAGGCTGTGGGGAAAGGGGAACCCACCTATACTGCTGGTGGGAATGTAAATTAGTTCAACCATTGTGGAAAGCAGTATGGAGGTACATCAAAATGCTCAAAACAGACTTACCATTTGACCCAGGAATTCCACTCCTAGGAATTTACCCTAAGAATGTAGCAATCAAGTTTGAGAAAGACAGATGCACCCCTATGTTTATCACTACACTATTTACAATAGCCAAGAATTGGAAGCAACCTAAATGTCCATCGATAGATGAATGGATAAAGAAGAAGTGGTGCATATACACAATGGAATACTACTCAGCCATAAGAAAAGGGCAAATCCTACCATTTGCAGCAACATGGATGGAGTTGGAGGGTTTTATGCTCAGCGAAATAAGCCAAGCAGAGAAAGAGAAATACCAAATGATTTCACTCATCTGTGGAGTATAAGAACAAAGGAAAAACTGAAGGAACAAAACAGCAGCAGAATCACAGAACTCAGGAATGGACTAACAGGTACCAAAGGGAAAGGGGCTGGGGAGGATGGGTGGGTACGGAGGGTAAGGGTAAGTGGGGGGGAAGAAGAAGGGAGGTATTAAGATTAGCATGCATGGGGGGGTAGGCGAAAGGGGACGTCTGTACAACACAGAGAAGACAAGTAGTGACTCTACACTTTGCTATGCTGATGGACAGTGACTGTAAAGGGGTTTATAGGGGGGACCTGGTATAGGGGAGAGCCTAGTAAACATAATATTCATCATATAAGTGTAGATTAATGATAACAAAAAAAAAAAAAAGCAGTTCCTGTGTGGTGACCTCCAATGAGTTCTACACAATGGCATAAAGGTCACATAAAAGTTTAGGCAAAGGGTTTGTTTGTGCTTATACAGAGGATCAAAGCCTAATTTGGCTACCCCTAAAATGAACTAAGATACGATATGAAAAAGAACTTCCAACATCAGCACTCTCTGGAAGACTCATGCCAGAAGATGATAATCAAAAATCCTCAACAAAGAGCCACGCACTGCTACAGGTGTAGATGCACTCATCCCACCGGTTCCTGGACTTGCCATTGGAATGAAGAAGGAGATATCTAAGCTGGCCTGTGCATACAGTAAAACAACAAATTTGACTGGATCTACACTGTTGGAACTCAACCAAGAATTAGGAGAAGTGCAAATTGTAGTGCTCCAAAATCTTACAACTACAGACTATTTACCGTTAAAAGAACATATGGGATGTGAACAGTCCACAGGAATTGGTTGTTTTAATTTGTCTGATTTCTCTCAGAGTATTCAAGCTCATTTGGACAATATCCACCATATCATAGATAAGTCTTCACAAATGCCTAAGGTGCCTAACTTTTTTTCTTGGTTTCACTGGAGATGGCTGGTAATTATAAGTGTGCTTTGGTTATGTAACTGTATTCCTATTATGTTAATGTGTGTGCACAATTTAATTAGTAGTTTAAAAACTATGCATACTGAAGTTACTCTTTAAGAAGATATGTCAAAGAAATAATGAATCTTCCCATGTTTTCTTCCGCCTGCTACTTCTATAGCTTATCTTCTTCCTTCCTAATTACAACACATAAATAGAATTCATGCCTCATATCGAATTTACCGTGTATCACAATTCTTCCAAGTGGTAAAGATACCTCAAGACAAATGCTGAGCATAGAAGCCCCAGGGCATAAATATGCAAAGAAGTAAAAAACTAACCTTTTCAAACAATAAGGCTTCTCTCTCACTACCAACTTTACATTTCCCTGTATGGCCCTGGAAGATGACTGGTTAGCCAGAGATGGGTAAGATTCCTCAAGGGAGGAACAACCTAAGACAGGCACAGTTGCAGGGGGTCCATCAGGTGAGGAATTGGGGATCAACAGATGTGAGGCTTAGAACCTCCCCCCCCCCCTGTTTTGAGAGGAATCTTCTGCATCCGTGGATGTTTTATTGCCCTTGTCTAGCTTGGATTAACACATAGTCTACAGGCACACACCTGATCATCTACATTTGCTCTCTTACAACACTAGACTATGTTTTCTACCTTTATCTTGCATCTACCTACCACTTCAGCATTTTATTAAAAATAATAACAATAAAGAGAGAAATGTGGTATCCACATATAAATCAAGTATAAAAATCAAACGAATATTCATATTTGAACTGACTGTTTATAGTTCATAATGCATGATCAAAACCGAAAGTTTCTGTGATGACTGCCCTTGTACTATTCACCATGTAACTTATTCACTATGTAAGAATTTGTTCTCCATGTAAGAACTTGTTCATTATGCTTCAGAAGATTGGAGACTGACGAAAATTAGGTTTGGGGTGGATTAATGATTATACATTTAGCATTGAGTCCCCTATACAGAATTTTATTGTTGTTAACAACCATTTGACCAAAAAAAATAGGAGAGATACCCTCACAATAAATAAATAAATAAATAAATAAATAAATAAATAAATAAATAAATAAATAAATAAATAAAATAAATTTTAAAAAAAGAAATAAATAAAATAAAGTACACACTTCCAATTGTAAAATAAGTAAGTAACTGGGATGTAATGTATAGCATAAGGAATATAGTCAAAATATTGTGACAACTTGGTATGGTGATAGCTGGTACCTAGATTTATCATGTATATAAATGTTCAGTCATTGTGTTGTACACCTGAAACTAATGTAATACTGTATGTCAATTACCCTTCAATAAAAAATAATTCTCTAAAAAAAAAAAAAGTAACTGAAGAAGACTCAAATAAATGGGAATATATTCCACGCTCAGCTCATGGGTAGGAAAAGTGAATGTTGTCAAAATGGTCATCCTGCCCAAAGCAATTTGCAGGTCTATTGGAATTCCTGTCAAAATACCAATGGCACTTTTCAATGAACTAGAGCAAATAATTCTGAAATTTATAGGCAAGCCAAAGCAATCTTGAGAAAGAATAACAAAGCTGGCAGTATCATTCACTCTGATTTCAAGTTATACTACAAAGCTGTGGTGATTAAAACTGTATGGAATTGGTGCACAAATCACTATATGGATCAATGAAACAGAACAAAATCCCAGAAATAAACCCATATCTATATGGTAAATTAATATATGAAAAAGGAGGCAAGAATGTAAGTGCAGAAAAGAAAGTCTCTTCAATAAATAGTGTTGGAAAAACTGGACAGCTACATGCAAGGGAAATATTGATTATCAAGACAGAGTTTTCATTTATGAACAATAAAAGTTGCCTAACCCCGCTCTGTTAAATCACCCAAGTTAATCTATGAGAGGTAGGGTTTTCAAAAAGAAAAAACTATAGAATATGCATAACTCACTAATTTCCAATACATTTATTTTCTATTATTATAATTACCAGATACTATTTAAAATATCACCTAAATTTACTTAATGAAAAATAACATTATATCTCATTGAATTTACATTTTTCAGATAATTTTAAATCCCAAATAAAATAACAATATTATTGCACTGAGTTACTTTCATTAAATTTACAATATGAAAGGAAAAGTTATTTAAATCATTGTGTAAATGCTTATGGAAAATTTTTATTTATGAAATGCATAGAAGATGAAACTATATGACTTATTTAAAACTGCTATTTAAATTAGGCTTCTTGAAGATTTTAAGAGAATGGTACCAAATTTAGAAACAATTACAATATTCCATGAATTTAAAATCGAACTATATTTGAAAATGAACACACATAAAGATTTTTGTTAAGCCTGATTGGTTCAGAAACATGCCTTGGGGAAAATCTGATTTCTTGGAGACTTGAAATATAAGAAAATAATCAAGTAACTTTATGGTAGAAAGTACCTAATATTTTTTAATGTATAACTTTTAAAATTACTTTTCTCTCAAGATTAAAATGTTAAGCTTAGAAAAAGTAGCAACTTTTGACAAAACATGCAACGTACTGACTGTCAAGTTCCATGCAATACATTATGCAAATATAATTTCACCCTTGCTCTAACACTGAATAAATGCACATACTGTATCATAATGAAGCATTTCTTTGTAGCATTTTAAACTTAACATACAAGTCAGCCATCAGTAAAGAGTTAGTTAATGTATGTTACAAGTATTGTTAAAACCAAAGTTTTAATTAGTTAATTCCATATCACAATGCTTAAAATAATATCTTTCCCTACTATTCTCACTTATTATGAAGAATATGAGATGTTATCCTATTACAATTCCATAGATGCTAGCAGAAGACACAAGACTACTGAATCAGAGATAAAAGACGTTATTACCCACAGCAATGGCAGTAACCAGAGTATCAGAACCCTTGAGCCCCATCTTCCATAGGGTAATGTGCAGAGGGCCATGTGATAACTGCATACTCAGCAGCACATGTTACAAGAGAAAGCCTGAGCCTAGAGAACCTGGATCTTTTATAGTGGGCAGTAATACATGCCTATCCTTTGCTCTGGAGGGAGACACCCTATTTTCTAAGGCTGTTTGCTACATTAAAAAAAAAAAAGTCTTGAAAAATTAGACCAGAACAAAATTAGTCCATGCCTCTGCTTGCAAGATGGGCAGAAATGTGAAAAGCCCATGGAAAACTGTCTCCCAAAAACCATCCAAAGATTAGAACATAACTAGTCTTATTGCAGGGAACATGGGGAAAATGCTCAGACATCTTTGCTTTTTTGGGTTGTGACTATATAACTCCGTAAGACCTTGCCAGAAGCCATTCTCTGAGAGCAGGTGGTAATAATCAACAGAGAAAAAGTAACAAGTCATTTTTTTGTGTTAGAAAAGCTACTCTCTATAAAAGTATGTCAAAGTATATTATTTTGTAAGAGTTGGGCTTTTTCTCTTTGGAAGCTCTTCAACAAACTGCTTACAAATGGATAGAGAAATACCCTGGAAAGGAGGCCTATATTTCTAAAGATGGTAATACTTTGAGTTAAACAGATTGCACTTAAAATGTGTCACAAGTGAGATGACTCAACTGAAACTTCACCGCTCCCAGCTCTACTGTTTGATGTCTTCTAAAAAGAAATAATCTCAAGTCCTAAATTTACCATATGTAGTTTGAGTTGTGTCACACCACTTGTGGCTCCATTTTGCAGTTATGCAATATTGCAGTTGAACAATGTTGGCCACTTGAATGCCAATAGGCCTGAAAGACCTCTTCAGTAGACATCAAAGCAATCATTGTTATTTCTGTGTAAACCAATTTGTGTGCATTAGGACTAATACTAAATTCTGGTGTTATATAAGTTTTTTAAATAAACACATTTTCTACTATGGCTTCTTATTAACCACCATCAAGTACACAGGTATAACTCAGTGTCATTATAAAACTATAGCAAGAATTTCTAAGGAAAACTGTAATCAAAAAAGTGCATTAAAATCACTGAGTCTTTTCCACAAGTCTCATTTTTAAGATTTATACTATTTCTTCTCCAACCCTAACAAAAATCTGTACAAAATAGGTAAATGTCTTAAGTAACTTGACATATTGTGTAATATAAATGTCTGAGCCTGTACCAGACTGCGTGCAGTACTTTTAAATGTTTTATTTTGCTCATTATTTTGCTATTAATTTCTTCCTGCAGAGTTTTTACTCTCATCTACTTAATCTATTGTTAGAACATAAGAATTATCCAACTTGACAAAATAATGGAAAAAAGGAGTTACTGATCCAATCCCTACATCTATTTATCCAGTCATTTCTATTCTTTTCAATAATTAATTAATCCAGCAAAAAATTAACTGTGGTAAGAATGAGTAAAAAGTAGGAATTTCTCTCAATGGGTTAAATAATATATCATTTTTACTGATCACACTATAAGGAAATTATTATAGGAATGCAATGAGTCTGATGGGATGGAGCAGAGACAGAAAGAATATATTGTGTGAGGGTGTGTCTGCTGTCTGTTTGGAACAGGAAGAGCCTCAAAAGAAATCTGAGGAATGTTAGGGTTAAACCAACCCTAAAAACTGACCAGACAGGGCAATCGGATGTGAAAAGGCATGAGGAAAAAAAGAGAGAGAGACTCTGAGTTTAGGAAATCTGAATGCCCACTCAGCCAGCTCCATGTTTAAGTGAGTATTTACAGTCTTCTCTCTATAAGCTTCATTTTTCTCTTCATTTCTGTAGCTGACTCTGAAAGTGGAGACATACAGCACCCCAAGAAATTCTGCCACCTATTTCCCTAGCCAACACCTAATAAGCCAAGATTGTAGGCATTCACACAAAAGAGGAACAGAACTTCTGGCTTTCCTTTTTTGCCTGCTGATCTGCCACAAGTAGGAGGTATTAATATTCACACTTTCCAGAAATTTTTATTGTTTACTTGCTATGAGGTGTACCAGTGTGCCAGTTTCTAAGGATACACAATTAAATAGGGTAGACAGAATCTTTGTCTCTGTGGAAAATACAATTTAGCAGCAGAGAGAAAATTAAACAAGCCCAATAATATTTTCTATTAAAAGGGAAGGACAGTGTTTGTGGAAGGACATAAGTCTGACAGGAATGGAGAGCTCAGATAAAGTTTTCTAAAAGGTATCTAAGATTCTATGTGCCAGAGTGAGAAGCAAGCTATCAAAGGAGTTTAAGCAATGAAATAAACAAAATCAGAATTTTCTTTGAGAAAGATAAATGTCTAAAGTGTTGAAATTACTTGGAAATTAACAAAACTGCTCCTTCTAGAATGTTAAATATTTAGGTATAGTCTTGTAAAAGGAATGTTCACCAAAATATTCTTTTTCTTCAAACTCTTTTCCACGTACAAATTATAACCAATTCCAGGGCAAGAAACTTTTATTTCACAAAGCAGTGGGACAGTTTTTCATACACAGTAAGCACATTTTAAGTACTTTTATAATGTCTAATCCAGAACCAGAAAATATAGCCATCTGAAGCTGGCAGTGTATTTGCTTTCTGTGAACTGTAAATAAGATGATTACAAACCCTAAAATTGGCCACAAGCATGTCTAACATCATGATACACACTTTGATTTCATAAGCCTTTCGTGTTCTTCATGCCATTGAATTAAAAAATTATATCAAAGTTTGACTAAAGTTCTGTAATCCGTTCCTTAAAAATATCAGCTAGCCTTAGTTTCTTGCCCATTTCCTCAGTCTGAGCTCTGGAATGATTGATTTGGGAGGGGACACAACTGACACTTTTCACAGACTAAACTCTGACACGAATCTCTCCAGCTAATCTCCAGGTGAGATTCCCAGTGGGATCCACATATGTATTTGAGAATGAGAACACCTTCTTACCTTATATTTTCACATCAAAATTCATACCATTAAGGGGAAAAATTCATCACTAACCTTTCATCCAATTCAAAGTCTAAATATGGAAGGAAGTAAAACAGCACCCTGGTGGAAAATCACCTGCTTGCTGCTAATTGGGTGCCTCCACAATCCCCCACGGAAGACTGGCTAGCCAATTAAGCTTAATTGCTGAGCACCAGGGCCTTGGGGTCTGGACCCTACAGATCTCACAGCTGTAGCTGCAGGGAATTCTTTGCCCAGAGCAGGGATTCAACCCCATGCTTCTCAAACTAATCTCAGTGACACTTTATCCTAATACACTCAAACAGAGAAAGGGCATATTCTACCTTTAGGTTGTTGCCATATTATTGAGGATTGATTTCCAATTAATTTTCTTCTCTGAGTTTCAACATAGTCCCTAGTCTTTGATATTTTATTCAGTTTATGATAAGAAAGGTACTGGAGAAAAATACACTTGTGAGAAAAGACAGATTCAAATGATCACTATAAAACTCCAAACACTTTAATAGAAATCTGAACTCATATACATACATGTTTTTAAATTTCACACAAAAAATTACTCCTTGCCTCTAATATAGAAAATATTCCAAAGATTGTCAGTTACTGGAATCTCAAATAACTTGCAAATGAATACATTTTATATCTCCACCTTTGAAAAGGTGTGGCGTTCTGTTATTATTCTTTCTCTAATGCTTTTGTTCAGGATCCTGATAAGTAAGATTTTTCAGGATATATTCTCCATCTAACATTGACAGGAGTAAAATCACAAACCTATGCTTGACTCATTCTCTTTTTAGATTTATTTTTCTAAATAAGTAAGTTGCTATGCCTCCTAGTCACCATGACAGCTTTCTGCAATGCAGGAAAACACGACCTTTCACTGTGACACTCTTGTCCCACTCAGATTCCACTATTTCCATTTAAAATGAATTAAGGCTCAATTATATTCTTCTTTAAGGCCTTCTGCAAATGGGTTTGCAGGAGGTTGCTGCTGGGTGTGAACATTTCCATACTGTATTCATTAGTCAAAGAAACAAGCAAAGACGATTTATACGAAATGATCAAATCTGTAGGCTGATTTTATTTTTCTTTCTGGTGTTATTATTGATTTTTTCACTCGCATTTGTCATTAGTTCTAAAACACAATGATAGCCAAGAAATTTGCTAAAACATAAATACTACCTTCCAAAAACATTTTTTATATGAATTAGGACAAGAAGAGTGTATGTAGACAAGAGAAATATAGCAAAGAGAAGCATCTATACATAAAGAACCATATGTAAACAAGAGAAATATAGAAAAAAAGATATAAAAAATAAATGAAAGGATTGAAAAAGGAAGGTCAAAAAGGAAAAGGTGCATTATGTAAATACTATGATGGTTACAATTATGAAGAGTGTAATAGATTTTGCTTTACATTCTTTTGATACAAATGTCAGTACAATCCAGTTACATGTCATATTAATGCCTACTATATCTTGACAGTTTTCTATATGATAATCAATTGATCCTAAAGTTTTCATTCTCTGAAATTGTATAAATGGGTAAAGAGAAAAGTGAGCAGAAAAGAAAATGACATCATGGAAATTATTTTAGATCAGAACTTTTCAAGCTCCATTTAATTGAATAAAGAACACAAATAAATTTGTGGGAAAATTAGGAAAAGGGATTTAACATCTGCATCAGTGAGAACTCAGCATCACACGAAGGGGGTAAGATACAAGCCGCGGCCAGGTGGGACCTGAGAGCACCCCAGCACCCTCGCGGGAAGAAAGGAGTCAGAGCAGGGAGGGACTGAAAGCCCAGGACTGCTAAACAGCCAGCTCTAATAATCCACACCGGGAGCGCAGACACAGGGTGCATGGTGTGCTGGATGTTAGAGAAACAGAAGGGCAAAATCTGAGAGTGCGTACCTGAAACTGGCTCCCCTGGGACAAAAGAGAAGTGAGTGCTTTTTTGAAAGTCTTAAAGGGACAGGGAACTCACAGCTGGATGGAATTGTCCTGGCACACTCAGCCAAGCAGCTGGGAATCCCCTAGGCAGCAATGCAGCTCTGAAGCCCCTCATGGTGATAAGCAGCCAGCCAGTCATTTCCCGGGCTGGTGCAGACCCCGACACACTGGCCCAGTAGGGCGCAAGCCGGCAGTGGTGGCAGCAGTGGCAGCTGAGCAAGCAGCCCGGGAGCGGCCTGTGTGAGCCCATAGCAGTGGTGGCTGAATGAGTGGCCCAGGAGCAGCCTGCATGAGCCTGTAGCAGCCAAGTGGCCCAGGAGCAACCATGCTCCCAGCAGCCACCCAGAATCTCCTCCTGGCACACAGCCACCCAGGCCAAACCCAAAGGCTGCCACCAGTGCACAGCTGCCTAGCTGGGGTGCTGCTCTCACATGAGGGCACATCTGGCATGCCTGAAACTCCCCACAGGGCTCTGCCTTACCCTGATGGAGACCCTGTCCACAGCAGCTTAGGGGATTAATCCAGAGGTGGCTACAGAAGTGTGGGTAGCTGACATAGGCAGCAGAGAAGGGCAAGGCGACCAGCAAGCAGGAAATGACTTTGTCCTCCCATCTACCTCTATCACTGCAAAAAGACAGAAGAATTTGATCTAGTCCAAAATTACCCAGACAACCCCCGAGAGAGGGCCTGGGGAGATAGATTTAACCAAACTACCCAAAAAAGAATTCAAAATGAAGGTCATAACCATGCTGATGGATCTGCAGAGAAATATGCAGGAGTTAAAGGATAAAGTTGGGAGGGAGAATACAGAAATAAAACAGTCTCTGAAAGGACTTAAGAGCAGACTGGATGAGGTGCAAGAGGCCGTTAATGGAATAGAAATCAGAGAACAGGAACACAGAGAAGCTGAGACAGAGAGAGACAAAAGGATCTCCAGGAATGAAAGAATATTAAGAGAACTGTGTGACCAATCCAAACAGAACAATATTCGCATTACATGGGTACCAGAAGAAGAAGACAAAGAAAAAGGGATAGGAAGTGTCTTTGAAGACAAAGAAAAAGGGATAGAAAGTGTCTTTGAAGAAATAATTGCTGAAAACTTCCCCAAACTGGGGAAGGAAATAGTCTCTCAGACCATGGAGGCCCACAGAACTCCCAACACAAGAGACCCAAGGAGGACAACACCAAGACAAATAACAATTAAAATGGCAAAGATCAAAGACAAAGAAAGAGTATTAAAGGCAGCCAGAGAGAGAAAAAAGGTCACCTACAAAGGAAAACCCATCAGGCTATCATCAGACTTCTCAACAGAAACCTTACAGGCCAGAAGAGAATGGCATGATATATTTAATACAATGAAACAGAAGGGCCGTGAACCAAGAATACTATATCCAGAAAGACTATCATTTAAATATGAAGGAGGGATTAAACAATTCCCAGACAAGCAAATACTGAGGGAATTTGCCTCCCACAAATGACCTCTACAGGGTATTTTAGAGGGACTGCTCTAGATGGAAGAACTTCTAAGGCTAAATAGGAGTCAACAGAGAAAATAAAATCACACCAAAGAAAGCAGACCAACCAAATACTAACTAAAGGCAAAAAATAAAATCAATTACTCACAAAAGCAGTCAAAGGAAACACAAAAGAACACAGAATAAAACACCTAACATAAAGAATGGAAGAGGAAGAATAAGAAGGTAGAGAAATAAAGAGTCATTAGACTGAGTTTATAATAGCTTAATAAGTGAGTTAAGTTAGACAGTTAGATAGTAAAGAAGCTACCCTTGAACCTTTGGTAACCACGAATCTAAAGCCTTCAATGAAAATAAGTACATATCTCTCAATAATCATCCTAAATGTAAATGGACAATGCACCAATCAAAAGACACAGAGTAACAGAATGGATAAAAAAGCAAGACCCATCTATATGCTGCTTACAAGAGACTCACCTCAAACCCAAAGACATGCACAGACTAAAAGTCAAGGGATGGAAAAACATATTTCATGTAAACAATAGGGAGAAAAAAGCAGGTGTAGTAGTACTGGTATCAGACAAAATAGACTTCAAAACAAAGAAAGTAACAAGAGATAAAGAAGCACATTACATAATGATAAAGGGTTCAGTCCAACAAGAAGATATAACCATTATAAATATATATGCACCCAATACAGGAGCACCAACATATGTGAAACAAATACTAACAGAATTAAAGGAGGAAATAGAATGCAATGCATTCATTCTAGGAGACTTTAACACACCATTCACTCCAAAGGACAGATCTACCAGACAGAAAATAAGTAAGGACACAGAGGCACTGAACAACACACTAGAACAGATGGACCTAATGTACATCTACAGAATTCTACACCCAAAAGCAGCAAGATACACATTCTTCTCAAGTGCACATGGAACATCCTCCAAAATAGACTACATACTAGGCCACAAAAAGAGCCTCAGTAAATTCAAAAAGATTGAAATTCTACCAACCAACTTCTCAGACCACAAAGGCATAAAACTAGAAATAAATTGTACAAAGAAAACAAAAAGGCTCACTAACACCTGGAGGCTTAACAGCATGCTCCTAAATAATCAATGAATCAATGACCAAATTAAAACAGAGATCAAGCAATATATGGAGACTAATGACACTGACAGCATAAAGCCCCAACTTCTGTGGGATGCAGTGAAAGCAGTTCTAAGAGGAAAATATATGGGTGGGAAGGGAGGAATAAGTGGGGAAGAAAGAAAGGGGGCATTATGATTAGCATGTATAATGTAGGGGGGCACAGAGAGGGCTGCGCAACACAGAGAAGACAAGTAGTGATTCTACAGCATCTTACTACACTGATGGACAATGACTGTGATGGGGTATGTGGAAGGGGAGTTGGTGATGGGGGGAGTCTAGTAAACATAATGTTCCTCATGTAATTGTAGACTAATGGTACCAAAATTTTAAAAAATAGGTACGCATGAAAATATTTTTCTATCAAACAGTTAATCATGTTAGAAATCTTTAAGTATTTTGAGCATATTTATAGAGGAGAATAGAGTTATTCTCTGTTCTCTATTACTTTAAAGAATTATGGTTGGGCTTTATAATACCCAACTTTTCCAGTTTCTGGAGGGTTTCTCCAATTTCTTTATGCCCTTCATTCAATTTATATTGCTTGATATTAGTCGTCTGCTGACTACAGGCAGAGCTATAGATGGGTACCTAGCATGTCCCCTCAGAACTGCCTTCACCACATATACTGTCAGTCTGAACTCACCTGCAGTGGTCTGAAACCATAGACTCTGCAGGTTATCTATTCCCAAAACATATTTAGGGATGGAAGAGATATACAAGTATACTCCTTTGGGTGTAGATGTCTTATTCCCAAAGGTATTTGGGCTTGTTTCACTCTGATAGCCTTCCCCCCATACCCATCTATGATAGTGGGGGTCCTGGGGAACTGCTCAGGGTTACTATGAATCAGTGAACATTCAGTTCCTGTGTCTACCAGAGCCAGGACATGTTGTACATTCACTGCAGACCAATGGATACATATTTCAAATGTGGCATCTGGTCCCACCCTGGTCCCTCAGGGCAGGTAACTCAACCTTCTCCTCAATCAAGCCTTGTCCCCAGTCATCTTCCTGTGTGGGTCCAAGTTAGGTTGACTCACTCTCCAGCAGGAAGTCTTGAAAACACAGGCCAGACTTGTGGCTCTATCTCTAGCTTCTGCCTCTTCATCGTCTGTGGCTGGAACTGCTACTCCAGTGTCAGTTGTTGCCACAGATCCAGTAAGATTCTATTTGACTTCCCATCTAATTTCCTTATGTTTGCTCCTACCTGTATTACATCAACCCACATCTGGGGCCTTGTAACCTTCATGGGGCCCTTTAAATTCTTCCCCTGAGTAGCAGACCTTATTTATTTCTGTGCTGTCTTTACTTCAGCCTCTCTGAAGTCTTCTACTATACAGGTAACCTCACTTATGGGCTACGCTAAGTAAGAGGCAAGAATCACCCCTAGGGGCCCAAAGAGGGATGTGGGAACCATTTGAATCACATTTCTCATCTCTGCAGTAATAGGCTCCTCATATGGGCCATAATTCTCTGGACTACAGATGGCATTTTTCATGCATAGCTCCCCTAACACCTTGATTGAGCCTCACAACACAAAGCATAGCCATAAGCCAATAGAGGATGGAGTGATTTTCTGGGGTCTGATGTGCATTTCGTAAACACTGCCTCAAGGCAGGATGAGCTGCCAGGGAAGCCAGCTTTCCCTTCTCTGATCCAGACAGAACAATTCCATTCACCCATAAATCCCACAGATGCAGGAGCCAAGCTGGTATTGACTCTGAGAGTTTCTGCCTAAACCAGGAGCCCAAATCCACCACCTCAGCCTGAGTATAGGGGCAAAGCACAGAGTGCCCCATGACCTGGGGAGGGGGCTGCTCCTCTCCCAGAGGAACCCTCGGTTGCTGTGTTTCTATTTTATTTACAACCACTTGGCATGCTTTCAGTAGCGAGGGTTGGTGCCTCCAGCACCACCCCTTTGTCCTTTCCCAGCCCCTTTTCCAGGGCTGATGGCACCTTTCTCTCCACTCCCCTGAGCGCCTCCTCTGCTATACCCTTTACTTTTTCTACAGCGCCTCGCAGCAGTGCTAGCTCCGTCTTCAGCAGCTCTCTTACCTTCACCTCAACACCTTGCTGCTGTTGTTCTCATGCTGCCTCTTCCTGGGCTTCCCTCAGGAGTACGTCTTTCTCCTCCATGGCCTTTGCCTCCTTCAGAGCATCTGCAGCACTGGTGTCTCATTCTGAAAGGAATCTTTTACCTCCTCTGCTGGACCTCTCAGCACATATTCTCTCACTGCCTCTTGTGCTCTTTGCAGGGGTATGTTCTTCTCCTTCATGGCCTTTACCTCTTCCACAGTACCTCGCAGCAACACCATTTCAGTTTTTAACAAATCTTCTATTTCCTCCATAGCACCTCGCAGCCAGCATTCTTGTACTGCCTCCTCTCATATTAAAGCCATTTCATTCTTCAATGAATACACAGCAGTTCATAGCTCATATTATTGTGCTGCCATTTCTTGTGTCTCTTTCAAGAGCACATTCTTCTCATCTGTAGACTTTTTTAATACTGTGAGAAACAGCCAACCAACAGTTCCCACTGCCTCACGGGCATTCTATTTCTCAAAGGAGCTCTTTTTTATACCACCTCTACTGACCCTGGTATCACCTCCACCTGCTTCCAGTCCCAGGGTGGGGCCCAGTCCTCTAGGAGGCAAGCCACCTCAGACCTCATGACCACTGGCAGACACTCGATTTTCTCTGAATTCATAGAGGCAGGCCACTGAAGTACGGCACCCACTGGGGCAGCCTGTTCTGTTCTTGATCAACAATGAATCCTGATGACATTACCAATTGTCTCGCCAGTGGGTTTCAGCCCTGGTCAAGTTCACTGTAAATTCAGTGAGATCGAAGAATGACAGTGGAATGTTATTGGGCTGAAACCCTTTTACCCAGCTTTTTTCTCCTGGTTTCTCTTGCCCTTTCTCTTGAAGGGCATTGACTGCTGCTAATGAGTCAGCAAATACCAAACATAGGGGCTTCAACCACTGTTCAATATTTCCATCACAGCTAGGAAAACAATGTGCAATTCAACACACAGAGCTGATTTATTTTTAACTTCTTCAACCAGAGTGGCAGCCTTCCAGATAGGATGCTGTCCATTCACTCTGGAACTTCTGTCCACAAGCCAAGCAGCTATTTGTTGGTCAGTCAAGGGCTTTCTGTAGGGCATTGTCCAAGTGATGGCAGAAGTTGGCAGCAACTCACAAAGTTCCAAAGTCAGTCTTAGGGAAGAAGAGGCTCCCTACTCATGAGCTTCTCTCTTGCATTCTCCAGCCAGCATGACCCTGGAAAAACCACTTCCATTTTATCACAGAACTCTCCTGGGCACTGCCATTCCCATTAGAGTGTTTCTCCAACATCACCCAAGACATCATGGGTATTTTGACTTTCAAGATTATTTTCGTCCTTCAGTCATAGGGACAGTTTCAATAGATGGATACATACTAGCATTTGCCCCTCAGATGGACACTCTCTAATCCCAAACGCCTTTGCCACAGCCCAGCCCACGCTGCACAGAGCTATCACACAGGAGAGGGGTCTTACCTGTGCTCCAGCTTCCATGCTACCATGTGCTCTCTGGGGCAGTCATACCGGTCCCACTTCGGTTGTCCAATCATATTGCTTGAAGGATGAATTTGTATGTCTTCTTGTTTTTAATAGTAGGTAGAAAAAGTGTGCCAGGGTCAGACATAGAACAGATAAAAGAGACACAGTTCCTTTACATAAAGTTCATTTAAACATTCCAACTTTCTCCTTAATCTTATCAGCCCGTGTGCCCTACATCCTCTCAGTCCGGTCGGGGCCTGAGTCCGGGCCTCACTGGAGCTTCGGCAGCACAGTGCGTGAGGCTTCTGTGTGAAGGGCGCTCGAGACTTCACCTTTCCATCAGCTGCTTTAACCACTCCTGTGCGAAAGGCCTCAGGTCCCTAAGCAGGGGGGTGACCCAAGGGACCCTGGCCCTATTCTCACTCATTATCTTGATGAATCTACTTAACTGTTTCCTTAAATGCATGTGTTAGGAGGCACTGGATTGTGGAACTCCTAGGTTCTTGGCTTCTTGAAGGAAAAAACTGAGTCAAGAACCAATAGAGAGTTAAAGCTGTGAAGGTTTTTTTAGTCAGCAAAGAGAGAGAAAAGTATGTTCCAAAGACAGAGAAGCAGGCTGACGCTGAGGGTGGGCAGCAGCCTGCTGGCTTTTACACTGTCTTTTTATTGGGGTTTATTTTGTTTCTTCCCTGTGTTTTGTCATTCTCACACCATCCTTTGGATCTGCCTTGATCCTCCCCTTCAGGCTCCCCTTCAGCCTCTCTGTTCAAATTTGTGTTCATTATGTTCCCATAATGCCTAAGAGAAACCCAAGTGAGGTCGGGGCCAAAATGGCAATGTAAATTTTATTACAATGATATTATAATGGCCTCAGGGTTATTAGCAGACTAAGTTTTCCTAACTAAGTTTACCTAAGTTCTCCAAACTTGGGTAAATAGAGTGGACTTGTTTGGGCCCCTTTAATGTCTGGAAACAGGCAGGGAGGCCCTTTGCGTCTGCTGAACATTTGGCAGAGCTATACGAAAACTTTAACCCCCATCAATGTTCATTTTATTGATCCCTTTTCCTAATAACTGTCTATAGATTTCCACCCCACTTGCTTTCAGTGCCTCTCCTTTTCTTTTCCCTTTGTTTTGCCCTGTCAACGTTTCCTTTCTTCACCTTAATTGTTAATAACCATTTAACATTTTCCACTTTTCTAGAAATAGTTAAATGAAAGCAGCCAGCCAGAAAAAGATGAATCCTGCCAATTCCACTGATACAAGGATTCTAAAATAGTCCAACTCTAAGAAACAGAAAGGAAAATGGTGGTTCCCAGGACCTGGGAGGAGGGGGAAAAGGAGGAGGCTCAATGGATATAAAGTGTCAGTTGTGCAAGATGAAAAAGTTACAGAGATCCATTTTACACAAAAATTTAGATAGCTACTATTACTATACTATGACCTAACAGTTACAGCATGGTCATTCAGGTGATTCAGAATATGCTTACTTTTTTTAGGCATCTGTAAAAATTTTCAATTTAAAAATTGCTCATGAACAGCCACAGTCCCTTCTAGAATATTTTCGTAATGTAGGGCATTGGGGTAGAGGGGTGTGCAGGAGACGGATTCAGCACCTTCACACCCCAATTGAGAAAACCCAATGTATGTGATTAATTCACAGCTCATGGATGAAAAATAAAATCTTTAGACACTGCTTAATTGTCCTTTCAGATGACAAATTGCCAGGAAGAAGCAAAATAAAGGGTACCAGCCTCCACAGTTAACGCCAACCTGACCCTGACTTTAGTTTCAGTAAATTCTTACGTTTTTGGTAGATAGTAATAAACCTAGTTTAAAATGATAACTTTGTTGTAAATGGGAGCTATCATGAATAAAGCCATTTGTGGTAAGAAATGTGGCTGCTTTTAGGTTAAGTCTCAGCCATTATATAAAAATTTCTAAGCATTAAACAATCTGGTAATAGTTTCTGTGCTTCATTTCCTTGGTTGCCACTCATTATATTTTTGTTTCATAATTTCCATAAATTTTAATTGAAATTAAAGGTGTAAAGCAATATGCTTTATATTGAAAAAAAACTTTGCCATATACAACTGTCATAAGTTCAGAGCACTAACATTTTTTCCCCAACCTTAGTGCAGGCAGAAAAGACATTTTCATTTCCCTTATATATGTTTTATCAAGGGCTTGTTTCCATTCTTTATTGTAACTATTATAGAAAAGTGTAACATCAAATATGGAGGAGATTTGATTGCTCAATTCAACAGCAACACAAATAATATCATTCAAGTCATGTCAAACATTCATTAAATATTAGACATACAACGTGATACCTCATAACTCTAATTCAATCATTTAATTAAAATACCATATGAAGTAAAAGTAGTCATGAACTTGAAAATAACTGAACATCAAAGAAAAGATTTAACAGTCACCTAAAGGATGACTCTATTACACATTTTGCAGGTAAATAAAAGTAGTAATAGCCCCAGCTAATGCCCAAGTATCAGCATTACTAGCACACTGACACTTGCAAAGATGGCTCAGATAATTGTCATAAACCCCTGAGAGACACGCTATCAGGCATTCATGTGCTTGAACGAGGCAATTTAAGATGAGTTTCTGCTCTTTCAAAACGTAACTAGCTAAGATTGTGGCCACCTGTAACTAAAGCAAGAATTCCATTTGAAATTTAAAATACAGGCCCACGTATTGCTATAGATTAATATTGTTAGCCCATTTCATGACAAAGTTTGAAACCATGGAAACCTCGCAACAATTTTAAAGTTCAGTTAGTAACGGCAACATTGCCAAGTTGGAAGGCCAAATGATCTATAAACTCTGCTTCAGTCTATGCCTCCCAACAGGCAGTACTTTTGCGGGTAAACAGAAATATTCTAAACTTTTCTAAGTATTCTAAGCACTTCTAAACTTTCACAGTATCGTGTGATCCAAGCTGTTGTTTATACACATAGGAACATTTACAGATGATTTTGGTTACTGTTGTGCTATTACTTTAACATAAGACTTGCATAAATCTTTTTTTTTTATTTTAATAATGTCATGTAAGCATTCATCAAGCTTAAAACCAATAACTTTGGAATGCAAGTTAAGATGAAAAAACCACTATGAAGATAGCCAAAGAGCCAGCAGGACTCACTGTGCTGTTAATTTAGGAAAGTGCACTCTGTGATATTTTAAAGACAAAGTTGAGAAAATAAATATACCATTAAGCCACGAATGCCTTTAAGCTAGCCAAAATCTTCACATTCCAGGCAAGAAAAATAGAGAAAATGCAAGCAAATTGTTAGCAACCTGGTTTCCAGATGAACATCTCATTTTAAAATACCTCTAAATTTAGTCATTAAGGAAATTAAAACATGTTTGGTGGCCAAGGGGGTCTTGACATTCCCCTCAGCTAGACTTAACTTTAGACTTTTGGCCCCCTGACTTCTGTTTTATTAGAGCATTTTACTTGTGAAAACTTGCCATTCTAAATCCATTCTCTGCCCCTTGAGAAGTAAATGTTTTTTACTTCTTTCAGATTTTGATCTAGGAATTTCTTTCTCAAGGACCCGGGGCCATTCCTTTGAAATACGCTCATCATGGAAGATTGCTCCCCTATCTCCCAGTCTCTGTGCATAGGCTGGAACCTGACTTCCGCGGACAGCTTGCTCCATGATGTGAAATCACCTTCTGTCATCACGATAAAAGACAGTTCACTTCTCCTTTGATTAAGGCCAATCGGCAAGCACAGAGGGTCTGCACCTTCCTCCCCCCCCCCCCCCCCCCCCCCCCAGTGCTTCTGTTTCAGCGGGGCTGGTGCCCAGGCTTGGTCTGTGATCTCTTCCTATTGCTGGCTGGTAATGCGCTGACGTTAGCAGAAAGAATCAACTTTTTTCTGCTCGTCTTGTTTGGTACAATCCTTTTCTTTAGCAGGTAAGTTTGAGAAATCCCATCGCTCCAGAGGATGTGGTCTCCATACTGTAGTGATGGGAAATGGGAGCTGAGCAGATAATACAAGAGATCAGAAAATGGTTCTAGAAGAGAATAGAATGTCTCTGCTCCCTGATTCTCAAGGGTTTAACTGTCAGCACCAAAACTAAAAGGAAGAGAGACAGAAAGACTGAAACTGAGGTTATATGACTTCATCAAGGCTACACAGCAAATAATCGGCATCCTCAGAATTTGTAATGTTTTATGAAGTTACTGGATTTGATTTCTTGGTGAAAATATGAGGAGACATGAGAGGAGCTTAGGAGCCGTTTCCCGCTTCCTCCGTTCGGTTTTCCCTTCCCTCCGCTGGCCCCAGGAATGAATCCCCACTCCAGGCTCCTCTCTGCTTCCTCTGTCCCCCACCCATGCAGTCCTTCCTCTGTGTTAGTAATCGCCCAGGTTTAGCTGTAACTCACTGGGGGGCACTGGCTCCTCCAAACAATTGTTCAAATACAAATTCCACCCCAGGGAAATCATCCTCAGAGGGGCCACTCCTTATGAGTTGCTCTTTGAAGTTTACTCCATAATCACTAATTCATACCTATCAAAAGGAGTAGGGACTTTGAATATAAGTGCAGTTTTCGCATAATCTAAATTTATAACATTTAATACTACTTATTAAAATATCATTAAGAGTATTAACCAGAACATTTAATCAGAACATCCCCACTCCCCAGCTTACTGGACAGCCTTTGGTAACAAACTATTCTGCCGATTAGTACACTTACCCAGGTCATTACTGCTTTTAATATAAAATACAGGAAATGTCACTTAATAAATGCTACAGGACACAATAAAAGCAAGATCGCAAATGTAGCAGATCACGGTTTGAAAACATTACAAAGTAACTTTCAAACTGCAAGAGTTTCTTTAAAAACCAAAGCAAGTTTATTAAACTCCTACTTGTAATGAGAATGTATGAGAAAAAAATAAATTGATCTACTTGCCTTCTGACTAGGAAAAACTCATTTTATATAAGGAACATTCCACGGAGTTTTATTTAACTACACACGTTTTACTGAGTGTGTCTGAAGTACTTCAGCACCTCTTGGTATGTCATCATTCTGAACTCGTTTAGAATTCAGCGAAACATCACAGAGCATAATATATTCATTTGGTAACCATTTGGATGTCACATTTATTTCTATAGGTGTTCAATTGTAATTCAACATTACTGGGCACTCAGGAAAAGTGTTAGCCTTAATTTCTATAGTTGCCTACTCTTGGAATTTATCCTCTGCATCTAAATCAGCACATTTGCATGTGCAATTTATTCTTAATCTGAGCTTTATATTTTAAAGAATCTCTTTTTCCTGATCATCACGTTTAAATGCAAATTGCTTGATACACTGCTAGTCTGTTACAGTTGTGAAGAAATCTTATAAAGCAAAGAGATTCCATAGCTTAGTTATAGCTGCAAAAGGTATATGAGCTTGCATTATTTTCTTATTTTTAAAAAAGTTCATTGTGCCTAAATAATATAAGCATATTTTTTGCCACTTTTTACTCAGTGAAACCCGAACAGGGCATGTTAAAATGAATATAACCTATGGGGATTAGTCTTAAATGTTTTAAGTTTTGAGAAAATGCTATTCCTCACATAGAACATGACCTCTTTATGTTTCAGTGAAGGGAGCTAAACCGTAATACAAGAGTCAGAAAATCGCCTCGGAAGTGGATGGAATACCTCTGTTCTCTGATTCTCAGAGGTTTAACCTCCAGCACAAGAGCTGAAATGTGGGAATGAGAAAGATGTGGATGAAAACTTCCAGCTCTAATTACAATTATAATCTTCCAAACTAATTCTACAAGAGTCGGGGTAAAATATCACTATGCGTTTATGTGATAAAGTTTCCATTATCATCATGTAATATATTAAATAAAATCATAATAATTACAATTTATTGTAAATTGTTTAACTCAAATTACAATTTATATGAGCTCAACTCAAAAATATGTATAAAATATATATAAACATGAACAGAAATGTGTGTATTTTATATGGATAGATTGGAATTGTTATTGGTTTTATAGCAATGTTATTTTAAATTATGATTAATTAACTGTAAGATCTAAAATACTTACAAAAATAAAATCTCATAACACTCCCAAACAATACCTCTTCAAAGGTGCAAGAGAAAGTTTAAACCCTATTTTACAGCAGACAAAGTTAAGGTAGATTTTTGGATTTGTAGTGTAGTGAGCACTCATGAATTAAGAAAGGGCTGACTTTCACCCCATATTTCTCTGTGGGTGTTATACATGTTCAGTTTTCTTCAGTTCTCAAGCCAATAGATTCTCTACTGAGAAAACAAGATGAAAGGCAGAAAATAATTACCAAATTAATTTATTCATATTTCTTGTTGGCCTTGTAAAAGCTGACACATAAATGAATGAAAGTTGTAGACAGATACATAGATCTAGTTTCAGATTTTGGCAGAGTCATCAACACATATTTAGAAGCACCCACAGTGTCCTAGGTGGATACTTGGCTATTACCGTGGGTAACACCCCATTTTCTTAACTGACTCCTACCTTAAATTGAGCTCTAATTTCTTGAGAACATTGTAAAGGTCTTAACTTAGAAGCAACTAAAGTGGCCTATTGTTCCTTTTAAATAGCGTATCAGTCACATAATATAGAAAACAAATGTATGACCATTTGGCATGTGTAATTTTACCAGATGAGACAAATTCTTTTTTTAAGTTTAATTTAAGAGGAGTGGTAAGAGTGGACTCTTAAAGAATCATGGATTCTTTTTCCACCTACTATTCCTAGACAAAATGTCTGTTTTACCATATGTTTGCAGATCTAATTTTTAATTATCTTAGACTGTAAATCCACCAAATGGTATACAGTTAACACAACTTTACATTATTTAATACATGAAAGGAAATTTTTGTTTAAAAAGAGCATTTTCTGTTTCAAATATTTCAATTAGAGATAGTCAAGATTCTGCAATGCATTTTTCATTTGGAATTTTTCTTGACAAGCGCTATCAGTCAGTATTCCTAAGTAACAGAAGAAGAAAGACATTTAGATGACTTTTTGTGATTTAAAAAAATATAGGACGTTAAAGATTTTAAGTATCTGACTAACTAAGTAAATCAACTATACCATATACAATATCATTTCTTGTCTTTTAAGAATTTTTTTTCTTTGATGTTGAGACAATGGCCATAACATGCAAAATTTCTAACCTTATCAAATATAATGCTATATTTGGCCTTATGTATTATTTAAAACCACTAAAACTTTCCTCCAGGTGATAGGGGAAACAGCCTTCCTAGCAGACAGATATTAACCCCTTGCCTAATGAGATTAATTTGTTTCCCTGTGGGTTGGAGGTATCTATACAGAATGATTTCTTTTCAGAGAATTTCTCCTTTATCAGGGATGGCAGACAAACATTTAATCACCCCTCATCTCTTTCCCTCTTTCCTGACCTGTTTCCTAAGAGGGAAGGCCTGGTTGCTGAGCAACAGACTTCTCTGAAAAGCATGCAGTTCTCCACATCCCTTAGTTAATAAAAGGCAGGCAGCTGAAAGCTAACCTAACTGAGGGTCGGACACCAAGAAGGGGTCTGACTGAGCCACCTTTCCAAGACTCTGACAGCATTGCAATCAGTCACGGAGTTTGGCAGCCATATAACTTCACAGCTGCAGAATATCAAATGCCTGTGTAATAATAGTTACTAATTAGAGTGAACTAGATATTTAAGAAGAACTAAAATCAAAATAGCCACCTCTCAGAATATGTAATAAATCAAAAAACTGTTGTTTAGTTCCAAGACAATAATAGCTTTTGTGTGCTGATGTGGGTTAGACTGGAAAGCAGAATGACATCTAATTCATACATTTTATTTATTAATTACTTTTCTGTGTGTCTATATTCACTTCTGTTCAGGAGGTATTTTGGTTTGTTAATAACTACACATAACAAATTTCACTTGTAAGGTATTCATTAGATTTTCCCTGACTTCAGTTGTGCCCTCCTGCAGTTTACATAATTGATTGTAAATTGAAAATCCACTTCATGTTCCAAGAATTAAGATATTTCTTGTTGCTTTCTGTGAACAAAGAGTAGTTATGTCTAATAACCCATAAATGGCTTAATATTTTAGCATCCTTTTGTCATCAGAAGTGTGTCTCCAACTCGTATTTCTTTAGTAAAGTTGCTGCTCCACCCCAAACCTTTAACAAATAAATAACACTCAGAATTTGTTTTTGCTCTATTTTAGTATTTAGTATTTGACTTAAATGAGTCAAGATTCCCACCTGGAAACTCACAACTCACCTACCCTCTAACCACAAGAAAAAAAATCATTTGCCTCTCCACGCTCTCAAGCCATTTTCAGAATACTTTAAGAGCCTGCTCTTCTACTTTCCCCAGAAATCCTGTGTATGTGAGTAACACATCCTTCACACTCTCATAGTATATGGGTGGTGTCATCAGTCTGGAGAGCCGGGTCTGATTTTGGGCGGGGTGGCTGAGCCCACCCTACATGGGGCAACAATTGAACAGCCAGTTGGGCTTTTCAATTACCTGCAGGAATTTATAACTTCTAGAGAAATGATTTGATCACTACATATGAACTGATCCAGTCATTAACTGTTTAACAGTTCCTAGTTAGGTTTTTTTAGTAGTTATCAAAACATTAACATTAAATCGAAAGAAAGGCAGACACAGAAAGGTCTAGAATTTCAGCTGAGAATGGTTAGTATGTTGTGAACATTACCTTCGTGTATTCTGTTGTACTAATTTCTTGTGAGCCACTTGATGTTCTTATGAAATGAGACTGGGTAAATAAATAATTATACTGGCTTATTCAAACAAAATATTCATATAGAATACTTACCCCAGTGACAGGAGATGCCTGAGAAGAAAGAACAAAACTGCAAGCATTTATTCCAGTTGCAAAACATTTCATACAACTTCCCAGTGTTCATGTTTTGTCTTTCTCTCCAAAGTTTGCTCCTTCGAATTTCTAATTCTTCTGATTATATAAAGAAGAAACCCTAATGTAGGTGCTAATCTATCTTTAGCATTACTCTGTGAAATGTGTGAATCTCTACACTGACAAAGAAAGCATGCTGTCCGGTCCACTTGGAAGTCAAGAGTAGAGTGCAGAAATAGCAGGACTGACATTTCAGAAGATAGGAAAAGTGTGTGTTGGGGGGAAATGGTAAGCAGGGAACCCGAGGCAGTCCTGGCCCTAAGAATGAGAGACAGGTCAGGCCAGGAGGCACTCTTGGGTAAAGAGCAAATATTTGAAACCTCAAGTCCTAAATTTAAAAATCAAAGGTATTTCCTGAATAACATCACATTACATAAAACAAACTGACCTCCTTATCTATAGAAGCTGTAAATTGCAGCTATTTCAACACAAGACACATGGGGTGAGAAAGTTTGCCCTGAGGTAGGCATTTCATGCATTTTAAAGAAAATCCAAGTTCTAAAATAAGAACTATAATAGGAAAGAAATGTGGCAGAGACACTGGGAATTTCTCATGATCCCTCATGTAATTGAACAGCATGAATACAAAACCAGCTGCATATTGGCTGTCCCGACATGACTGCCTTGGTGCCTCTCAAAACAAAATGAATATTCCTTATTATTACTTTACCTATTTTATGCTGGCTTTATTCTGATTTAACACTTTAACAGTATTTTTTTTTTTCAGGCATCGCACTTGTATCCAGAGCTTTCCTTAACTTCAAAGCAAGCAGTAAGCATTGCAGTGTCCTAAAGAGGTTTGAATATTGAAAAGAATTATGTGCTAAACCATAATTATTTAATGTATGATTAGTATAAAAACAATTATTTAGCATTAAAATCGTGCTCACCTGCATGGTTTCACAAGACATGGATGAATTTATTTTCTTTTTCTCCATACTCATGAGCAAAAAATAACCTTGAAATTATATCAATTCCAAAACGGTCTTAAAGACCCTAGAGACAGAAAAGCCTTTGCATCTAGAGTTTACTGTATCATTTGAAAGGATGAAAAACTATCAAATTAGGAACTCATAATTTCTTATTTGAACCAAGATGATACGCTCCTATTCCACTTCAAATTCCATTTTATTTTTTATTTATGTGTGTATGTATATATGTCCAAACAAGACAAAGGAAACACAGTAAAAACAATTTGTTTAATATGTGAAAGCACATCAAGGGGAAAACTACATGCAACTTCCCTCTATCTTCTATCGGACTTGGTCACATAGCTGGGAGTACAAGGCAATCACCATCTAAATTGGGAAGCTGACATGGGAATTATCCTCTTCTCCACAGTGAGGCCATTAAGATGCTTTGGTCTTGTCACATTTTTTAACACTGAAAGTCCAGAGGTTTTACAATGTTTCACAATGCCTTTTTCATTGAATGTTGTCTTTCCAAGGAAATAAATAGGATTTTGTGTTGAAGCTCTGACATGTCACTCTTGTTTTAACCTCAACAAATAATTTTGCTTTCTTCATTGCATACAAACATTATTCTCAACATTGTGTCGTCTGATTCTTAGACTATATAACCTCTCAGGAAATTTTATTGTTGATGTGGTGGATGATGTTGATGGATTTTCGAATGCTGTACCATCCTTGCATCCCTGGGATGAATCCCACTTGGTCATGGTGTATGATCTTCTTGATGTATTTCTGAATTTGGTTTGCTAATATTTTGTTGAGTATTTTTGCATCTATGTTCATCAGTGATATTGGTCTGTAATTTTCTTTTTTCATGGGGTCTTTGCCTGGTTTTGGTATTAGACTGATTCATAGAATGAGTTTGGAAGTGTTCCCTCCTCTTCTATTTTTTGGAAAACTTAAAGGAGAATGGGTATTATGTCTTCTCTATATGTCTCATAAAATTCAGCAGTGAATCCATCTGGCACAGGGGTTTTGTTCTTGGGTAGTTTTTTGATTACCGCTTCAATTCCATTGCTGGTAATTGGTCTGTTTAGATTTTGTGTTTCTTCCTTGGTCAGTCTTGTTAGGTTGTATTTTTCTAGGAAGCTGTTCATTTTTTCTAGGTTTTGCACCTTTTCAGCATATAGATTCTCATAGTGTTTCTGTGGGGTCCATCGTGATTTTTCCTTTTTCATTTATGATTCTGTTGATGTGTGTAGATTCTCTTTTTCTCTTAATAAGTCTGGCCAGGGACTTATCTATTTTGTTTATTTTCTCAAAGAACCAGCCAGCTCTTGGTTTCATTGATTTTTTTCTATTGTTGTATTGTTCTCAATTTTATTTATTTCTTCTCTGATCTTTATTATGTCCCTCCTTCTGCTGACTTTAGGCTTCATTTGTTCTTCTTTTTCCAATCTCAATAATTGTGACTTTAGACTATTCATTTGGGATTGTTCTTCTTTCTTTAAATAGGCCTGGATCACTATATACTTTCTTCTTAGAACTGCCTTCACTGCATCCCACAGAAGTTGGGGCTTTATGCTGTTGTTGTCATTTGTCTCCATATATTGCTTGATCTCTATTTTAATTTGGTCATTGATCCATTGATTATTTAAGAGCATGTTGTTAAGCCTCCATATGTTTGTGAGCTTTTTGGTTTTCTTTGTACAATTATTTCTAGTTTTATACCTTTGTGGTCTGAGAAGTTGGTTGGTAGAATTTCAATCTTTTTGAATTTACTGAGGCTTTCTTTGTGGCCTAGTAGGTGGTCTATTCTGGAGAATGTTCCATGTGCACTTGAGAAGAATGTGTATCCTGCTGCTTTTGGATGTAGAGTTCTATAGATGTCTATTAGGTCCATCTGTTCTAGTGTGTTGTTCAGTGCCTCTGTGTCCTTATTTTCTGTCTGGTGGATCTGTCCTTTGGAGTGAATGGTGTGTTGAAGTCTCATAAATGAATGCACTGCATTCTATTTCCTCCTTTAATTCTGTTAGGATTTGTTTCACATATGTCGGCACTCCTGTATTGAGTGCATATACATTTATAATGGTTATATCCTCTTGTTGGACTGACCCCTTTATCATTATGTAATGTCCTTCTTTATTTCTTGTTATTGTCTTTGTTTTGAAGTCTATTTTGTCTGATACAAGTACTGCTACACCTGATTTTTTCTCCCTATTGTTTGCATGAAATATCTTTTTCCATCCCTTGACTTTTAGTCTGTGTGTGTCTTTGGGTTTGAGGTGAGTCTCTTGTAAGCAGCATATAGCTGGGTCTTGCTTTTTTATCTATTCTGTTACTCTGTGTCTTTTGATGGGTGCGTTCAGTTCATTTGTATTTAGGGTGATTATTGGAAGATATGTACTTATTGCCATTGCAGGCTTTAGATTCATGGTTAACAAAGGTTCAAGGGTACCTTCTTTACTATCTAATCATCTAACTTAACTCACTTTTTAAGCTATTATAAACTCTCCTTATTTCTCCTCTTCCATTCTTTATATGATAGGATTTTTAATCTGTACTCTTTTGTGTTTCCTTTGACTGCTTTTGTGCATAGTTGATTTTATTCTTTGCCATTAGTTAGTATTTGGTTGGTCTGCTTTCTTAGTGTGATTTTTTTTTCTCTGATGACATCTATTTAGCCTTAGGAATGTTTCCATCTAGAGCAGTCCCTATAAGATGCCCTGTAGAGGTGGTTTGTGGAATGCAAATTCCCTCAACTTTTGCTTGTCTGGGAATTGTTTAATCCCTCCTTCATATTTAAATGATATTCGTGCTGGATACAGTATTCTTGGTTCAAGGCCATCCTTGGTTCAAGGTTTCTGCTGAGAAGTCTGATGTTAGCCTGATGGGTTTTCCTTTGTAGGTGACCTTTCGTCTCTCTCTTGCTGCCTTTAGTACTCTGTCTTTGTCTTTGATCTTTGCCATTTTAATTATTATATGTCTTGGTGTTGTCCTCCTTGTGTCCCTTCTGTTGGGAGATCTGTGAGCTTCCATGGTCTGAGAGACTATTTCCTTCCCCAGTTTGGGGAAGTTTTCGGCAATTATTTCTTCAAATACACTTTCTATCCCTTTCTCTCTCTCTCTTCTTCTTCTTCTTCTGGTACCCCTATAATGGAAATATTGTTCTGTTTGGATTGGTCACACAGTTCTCTTAATATTCTTTCATTCCTGGAGATCCTTTTATCTCTCTCTGCCTCAGCCTCTCTGTGTTCCTGTTCTCTGATTTCTATTCCATTAACAGCCTCTTGCACCTCATTCATTCTTCTCTTAAGTCCTTCCAGAGATTGTTTTATTTCTGTATTCTCCCTTCCAACTTGATCCTTTAGCTCTTGCATATTTCTCTGCAGGTCCATCAGCAAGGCTTTGATCTTTATTTTGAATTCTTTTTCAGGAAGGTTGGTTAAATCTATCTCCCAGGCCCTCTCTTAGGGGTTGTCTGGGGGATTCGGGACCTAGAGGTAGTCATAGGCAGGTAGCACATGTGTTAGTGGGGGAGAACAAAGTCCCTTCCTGCTTTCTGGTTGCCTTGCCCTTCTCCGCTGCCTGTGCCAGTTACCTTCACACAGGGAGCAGGCTCCAGGTTAATTTCCTGTGTTGTGGTGGGCGGGGCAGCCCAGAGCCCTGTGGGGAGAGGCTGGCATGCCCAGTGTGCTCTCCTGCGAGAGTGGTGACCTTTTGCACCTTGCCCCGGCTTCCTCTGCCTGTGCTGTGCAGCTGCTCACCAGCAGCGGCTTTTGGATCTGGCCCAGGTGGCTGTGCACTGGGAGGAGACTCTGGGTGGCTGCTGTGCATGGCCACTCCCTGGCTGCTCTGCTGAGGCTGCATGGGAGAGGGAATGAATGGCAGGCTGTGTTTCACCAGGAAGGGCTTCAGAGCTTTGTTGCCTCCCAGGGAGTTACAATGCCTGAAGTTCCCCGGGGTTCCCGGCTGCTGGGCTGAGTGTGCCGGGATGATTCTGCCCAGCTGTGAGGCCACCTGTCCCTTTAAGACTTTCAAAAAGCACTCACTTTTCTTTTGTCCCAGGAGCGCCAGCTGTGGGGACCCGCTCACAGGTTTTACTGTTCCATTTCCCTAATATCCAGCACACCATGCACTGTGTGTCTGCGCTCCTGGTACAGATGACTAGTGCTGGTTATTTAGCAGTCCTGGGCTTTCACTCCCTCCCCATTCTGACTCCTTTCCTCCCACTGGGGAGCTGGGGTGAGGGGCACTCGGGTCCCGCCAGGCCACAGCTTGTATCTTACCCCCTTCATGAGGTGCTGAGTTCTCGCAGATGTAGACATAGCCTGGCTGTTGTACTGTATCCACTGGTGTCTCTGTTAGGCATAATTTTATTTGTTGTATTTTCAAAAATGTATATGATTTTGGGAGGAGATTTCCTCTGCCCTACTCATGCTGCCATCTTCCCAAAATCCACCCACCTCTCAGGAAATTTTAGGGGAACAAATTCCCACCCTGAATGTTGGGGAAATGAAAATATAATTGAGAAAACAGTTAGGTGAGCATTTTCAGAACCAAAAGTGAAAACTAACTCATGGTATTTTTCAGTGTAGCTCACCAGAATTTGGTTCTCATCTCCTTCTGAGCATCTGAATCATCAATAAACACTGAAAAATTCTCATGAAATTAATCATATCTGTGAAAGAATGCATATAAATATTTATATAAAGATAATGATTTATTATTTTGACTTCTACTACTACTATTATAAACTCTATTAATTGTCTAATAATTTACACCTCAAATGAGTTTGGTTTGTAGGGATAAGACTATCAAATATCACTCAAACAGTCTTTTCATGTAGAAAGCTCCCACAGTATCTACACAATAAAAATATACCTATATTGATACAGGGTTTCCATTTGGTTTTCAATAATAATCTCAAGCAATTCCTATGCACACTAAATTATGACAATGGCATAAATTATTACAAGTGAGACACAAAAGGAAGGGCTAGCATGACAGAACACTAATATGCAGGTTAACCTCTTTTTCAAAACAGAATGTATTTGATGACAGCAGTAATCAATTAATGAAGTATAGAAAACCTAGTCAATATCAGTTTATTTCAATAAAGATTTAAGGGCTAGATCCTGCTCCCTATTACCATTTAGTGTGCTGAGTTCACATAAATTTCCTTTACCTCACATTTCCTTAGAAGGCTTTCTAAATATAAAGACAGAGCTTTAAATGGAACTGCAATGCTTGTTAAGTGATTAAACTTTCTAAGACACTGCTGTCCTCCATAAGAACAGGTACTACTAGTGAGGTGGCTGACTCAGCAGAATGCAACATTTTTATGATCATGAACTATAAGATGATTAAGATCAAGAGGTTTTTCCTGTAATGTCCAAAATCTCTCAAGTAGAAATTAAGAATAGCATTTTTTATGCTCTCTCTTTACTTAAGCTAAAGAAGGATAACAACAAGTCTGAATTTGGAAGAAAATGAATTTTTTGCTAGCAGTTTCTTAATCCAAGACTGTCATAGTGCACAGGCACAGGGCATCCATGATCAAAAGTAGCTGTCTTTAAGGCATGATCACATTCAGCACTTAACATGCATTAAACAATTATTGAAAACTGATTTTGGAAATTAAAGTAGAATGATAACATCTCAAGTCATCATGTCTCTCATTCTAATACCTCTTGCACATTAAACAGATATATTACCTCTTTTTAGTATTCTGTAGTTGAGCATTTCTGTTTGAATTTCATATGATAGAAAAATATACCATCCACAAATGTATTTAACTATATCAAATAATACACATTCACCGTCAGATACACCCAAAACTTTTCATACTTGCATATACAAAAAAGAAATCTGAAATCTCTAATGAAATATTTATCTACCCACTTTTAAGTTAGATATTTTTCATTCTGTCTTCCAAACACACACATACTCACACATACACACCCCACATAAATACACAAATTAGGATGTCAGAAAAAGCAACATTTTTTAGTGTGAAAAACTGCTGTGTTGTTAATACTAAAAAACATTTTTCCAGACCTTTTAGAATTCCTCCAGGACAATTTTGACAGAGATTTAATCTTAATGACATAAACAAAGTTGCTACTCAATAATTCATTTCATAAAACCAGAGGGTAAGACAGAGAGCAACTGCATTACACTAAATCACTCTAGATCTTAAGTACTGGTCACAATACTCAGCCTGGCCATTCTTTATGAGTATGTGGTATCCTTGGAGAAATAAGAATTTTAAGTTTACTAGCCTAGTTATTCTTTGTTTATAAATCTGTAGGCCCTTTGGAAAGATATACACTTTAATTTTAGATATGTGGAAGAAGAAAAAAAATGATTCATATTTACTCAGACTCTTAAAGACTTGTAAAAACTTTTATAACATAAGCTCTATTAATTCAAAAATATGGTTACCTGGATAGATAATGAACTGAAATTCATCCTCACTCAATCCACAAATTAAAAAATGTTCAACAAATTACATGTAAATGAAAGTTTAGCTAATTGATGGATTCAAGCTTTTGTTTTCAAAAACTTTTAGACATTTACATTTTACATTCAATGTATTTCATATGTCATTATAAGTAGCAATACCGATTCATATGTGAATACTAGACCTACAGGCTTATAATCACTCTTAGCTAACATATTAACATCAGTGATGTAAGTATGAGTTATAAAATGTACATAGGATAACATTATCTTTGGCACATTGTTTCTAGAAATCATTTTGTCAGAGAAGGCAGTTAGTTAGACATAAGCAGAAAAAGGGGCCAGCACATCACCAAGGAAGACTCCTCCGTGGCCAATCCCTAAGCCCCCCTTAGTTCTCAGTGCCACAGTCAAGGGCACCTGGCTTACCAGGAGTCCCAGGCAGTCAAGGACACTGAGATTGTCAAGAGGCCCAGGACCACAGGGGCTTCCCTGATTATAGGGCAGCCACAAGGTCTGAAGACATTGTCCAAAAATAACCCCACTTAATTAAAAAATAACATCTACCTAATTAGTATTGGCCCCCCTGTGAGCTTTGCTTAGGCACTTATGGGTAAGGTGCCTGAGCCCCCAAGAAACAGGCTATGTAACCTAGAGCTGTCAATCAAAAGATGTAAGATTCAGGGCAGGACTTCTGGCCATATTAAGAAAAAATAAAAGCCAGCCCAACCCTAATAGTGGAGCTACTTCTGGTTTCCAGATAGTCTGCTCTCCTGTCTTAAGAGTATACTTTTCACTTTAATCCAATAAATTCTTTGCTACTTTTTTCTCACTATTTGGTCTCTTAACTGAATTCTTTCCTTCAAGAAGATAAAATTGGGAAAATTTAACATTACATTCTAACAGTAACATGTCACAATTAATTATGTACCACTGTGGCACCCTTTAAAAAATTTTTTATTTCTAACAAAAATTTCTATAATTTTTGAATATTTTTGTTTATTACTTCTTGAGGCAGGAACTAATCTTTGTATATACATGCCACAACACCTACAAAGAATAAATATTCATTGATTTACATTGTTTCCTTAAATGTTATGAAAATATGTCAGTATGTAATAATAATTAAATTTTTGTAATTATATTTTGTCAATTACATTGTTTTTGATCTAGAGTAATTCCTGTTTTTTTTCTATACATGCCAAAATATATACAATATCTCATCAGGGGTTTTTTTGCTCATTTTTTCTTATAAAAAAATAAGAGTATCTTAACTACTTAATTCATAAGTAGAAACTATATAAAAGACTAAATAAACGGTCACTGAATGCTAACCAGATGGTCATTGCTAACTGGAGTCCAATTCAAATGGGAAAGGAAGTGCCTGTTAAGCTAAGAGCCTAATGTCAGTAAAATGGGGAATCAAACACACCCCCTTCCACTGATCACATGTTCCACAGCCTTGGATTGGTGGTTTTCCAGCCCGGTGATCAGCATACAACAGTGTCTGTTGTTTATGTCTTGCATCAAAGCAGATCAACCATATAGACAAGTTAAATTTACATGCAGCCATATTATTTATAAAGAGAATAACCAGTTCTTCTACTGCTGACAATGACCTCTAATGTTTCAAACACTTAACTGATTCTTTCTGGCTTTCTATATTTCTCAACATGTGCAATGAAAGAACTTAAGTTCTGCTAGGTAACATCCTTTTCAGTTGATTTGTCCTGAAACTGTTATCCAGCAGTGTCAGTGCCACTAAAAACATGCAGTTTCTGTCTACATTTTGATCAAGATATCCTCTAGGGTTTGTTTCATGAAAAATGACACAAGTCAATAATTATAGTCAGACTGTGTCTCTATAGGGAAAAACAGGTATAATTTGAGGTTCATCTAAATAAAACTTGATTCAATCCATAGCATGACAAAATTAATGAGAAATAATTTTAACTAATTACACATTTCCCAACATATAAGGAAATTTAATAATAATAGATTGTTTCCTATGGAAGTGTTGCAAAATATTTAAAGGAGTATTATTGTTTGATCTCAAGAAAAATGGAATGATTTTTAAATTGATAGAAAAAGTTGCTAGAAATTTATAAAAGGTGTCACAAAGTGACATATGACTAATTGTAAAAGAGATAGAATAAACAATGAGTCAGAGAGATATTCTTTCATGTATATTCATAATCAAAACAGAATACTTTAATATTAGCTAAAAATAATACTCAAAATTCAGGTGGTCATAGATGAATAGATTCTGCAACAATGGAGCTTTCTGAAACCTAATATATTTATTTATAGTTATATATATTGATATATACCTGTAATAAACAACAAACTTTACATACAATCTTAAAATGAATAAATAGAATGAATGGTTTTTAATAACAGTATTTTGTTATTTAGATTACTTACCTGATTCTGAACACTGATATTTTTAGTGAATTTTTCTACAGTGTTTACCTAAATTACATCATTTTTGTTTAATATTTATTTAAATTATTTCTCCTTACATGTATTGTAAAAATTTGCTCTATTGAACTTAATTCTATTTATTTCAACAATTTCTTCAAATCATCTAAATTAGAATTATTTTATTTAGTGTCCAGGATTTTATATTTATTTGCATCTGGGGCCTTAAAAGTGACACTGTAAGAACAGTGTTCTCCTTGACAACCAGCCACAGATTGTGTTAAAAGTTATATATGGTTCTTAGATTAAAAGTAAAAATGTTAACCCTTTTTACTGAAACTCTATTCTCTATAACTGTTAACCTTTAGATTCCATAAATTCTATTATTCATTATATCAAATACAATTTCTTTTCTTTCGTTGCTAAGGCTTAAAAGATGTACATTTATTCTAGCATTTCAAGATTTTTGCAGAAAAAAATTATTTACCTCATCCATGTGATTCATGATTTCATCTATCTAGATTTAATTTCTATACAGTTTGTCTTTTTTCAGACTTTTGAGCCTATAAGTTTATGCCCTCCTCTGTCCATTTTATAGCTGTCACTTTTGAAAAGATTTATTTCTGAATAAACTATTATTTTCTGTTTTCAAAAATTACACTAGCTTTTTTGGTCACTGCATCACAGTGAATTAATACCTTGGGATAACATCTCTGAATCTAAGATGCTTTTCCACTACCAACATCAATAGCTATTAAATATTTAACTGCTTTAAAAAATCTATAGTTTTACCATTTTATCAAACATAAAACTAACCTGAGACCTTCTACTGATGCAAATGTTGGCATGTCTCTTTAGCACAGAATAACTGTGCCCTTGCCCTTTGTTAGCTCTTAGGCATTTTCTTTAAAAAAAATGTTTTCTATGTTTTACTGATAAATTAAATCTTAGTTCTTTGTATAACTCTGAAGATATTCTTTAGAAATTCAAGTAGATTAGACAAAGAGAGTATCTTTTTCATTTATATATCCTAAACTAGCATGATTTGCCATAGAAGGACTGAAATATCACAATATCTGTTTTTTTCTAATTTGTCATTTTGTTAAGTATTCAGGGTTTTTGTTCCTTCTGTTCATAAATTTCTATAGTTTATCTACTGTGGAGGTGAGACTAAATACTTTCTTATGTTGAATTTAACTGCTGATGAACTTTGAAATGTCATTAAGCTTTTTATATATGAATTATATATTTTTTTCTTGTAAAACCTCAGTTTTCTCCTTGGATTCCTTTAACTCTCTCAGACAGATACCATCCAGATATACTAACTTGTCTATTTTGATTTTGTTAGACTGTTTTAAAAACCCCTTGTGAGTTGGCTATACCAATGCAATTCGAGAAACATTTTGGACATTTTGGACAGAAGCTCTATCTACTAGGCACAGCAAACAGAGATATATTCCAGGTAAGTGTGGGCATAAATCTATTCTTTCTTCCAGAAAGTTAACTTTATCCTCATTTCTAATTCCAGTTTTATGTCAGTTATTAACATAATGAAGATTCTTTCTCTTATCTCTAGATTTCTGAAGAAAAGTGTAATAAAACCAGATTTAACTATTTTTCTGGGACAGAATGACTGATTCAAAGTCTATAATAATACAAAGCCTGGGATGACTTTAAATGAGTATACAATCATCTCCCAATTGTGTTTAAAATTCCTTTGTTTCTTTAGATGAAAATGTTCCTTCCAATCATTTTAAGAGCATCAGGTTTTTTTCACTTAAATATTTCAGGTTCTTCCAACACAGCCTCTGTAATTAGTGGCTCCAGGCCAGTAAATTTATCCTGCACATCAGTCCCTCTGTTTCTGCTCGCTTCAGCCTAGGACGTGAAAGCAAATCGTTGCTACTGGCTTTTCAGACTTGAAATTGAATTCACCAAACACTCTGGGAATTATACAGGATAAGCACGTGAGCTACAGAGAGCAATGATGCCTGTTACAAAGGCTGGTGCTGACCCTACACATACTTAGTTCCTCCTGATTTCAAGGAAAGTCATGAGCATGTAAGAAAGAGCAACATTTGTCACTGGATTCTGAACACATTTCTAATGGCATACAGGAGACCTCATTCTTCTCACTGAACATAGGAGTTCCAGATTCCAAGTGAAGATATATATTTAATTTGCTGTTTATATAATGTCCGCTTCGGTATGTTATTCCAAATGATTCTCATTTTAGTCCACAATGCAATCAGAGTGTATCTCAAAAGCATACTTATGAAAGATAAAACAACCATATGTTTATGGTAAGTGTTACAAAACTCAGAAGAAAGTCAACAAAAATGTGGAAGCAATTTCAAGAGATGTTAGAACAAAGTAAATTAGAGATCTTTTAATACCATGTCTTAATTTTGCCTAAGAGAAGACACAGATCAGGGTAGAAAATGAGAGCCCAGGATCAAAGAACCAGTTAATGAAAGAACTGAGAATAAATACCAAGTCTTCTCATTTTCATTTTGATGTTTTTAATCTCATATCAGTGAATTTCAAAGAAAACAAACATACATTTTAAACTTTTATAATTACAAGTTTCCTCTACTACAAATTCCGTGGTACACAAACTTAGGGTTCTCCAGAACATTATTCTATCAGCCACATTCTCCTCCTCTACCATTAGCAAATTTCAAATAATTTGCACGCTAATGTGAATTTTTAAAGTCTGTGTTATTTTCAAAAATAAACCTTATTAATATATTACTTTATTAAAAGTTGCTGTAGAGTGGGAGCCAAGATGGCGGCGTGAGTAGAGCAGCAGAAATCTCCTCCCAAAACCACATTTATCTATGAAAATATAACAAAGACAACTCTTCCTAAAATAGAGACCAGAGGACACAGGACAACATCCAGACCACATTCACACCTGTGAGAACTCAATGCCTAATGAAGGGGGTAAGTTACAAGCCCCGGCCCGGCGGGACACAAGCGCCCCTCCCCCTGGCATCCAGCAGGTGGAGAGGAGTCAGCAAGGAGGGCTAGGGAGCCCAGGACTGTTGAACACCCTGCCCCAGGATTCCGGACCAGAGCACAGACACAGTGCATGCGTGGGGTCCTGGATACTAGGGAAATAGGGTGGCAGGACCAGTGAGCGGGTGCCTGAGGCCGACAAGGGAGAAAAAAGAAACGGGAGCGGCTTTTTTTTTTTGGTGAGTGCTTTTTGGAAGCCTTAAAGGGACAGAGACCCCAATACTAGGGAAACAGGGCAGCAAGACCCGTGAGTAGGTGCCTGAGACCGGCACCTGAGGAAAAAGAAAATCGCGTGTTTTTCCTTTTTTTAAATTATTTATTTAATTTTTTTTTCTTTCTTTCGTTGTTGCTGTTGTTGTTTTGGTTTGGAGAGTGTTTTTTGGAAGTCTTAAAGGGGCAGGACAGAACACTTAGCCCAAAGGCAGGGAATCTGGGGATCTCTGGGCACTCTAATCCCCTGGGCAGCAAGGAGCACAGAGGCCCCTTACAGAGATAAATAGCCTCCCAGCTGCTCCCCCTCCAACAGGGCTCCACCATTTTAGAGGAGCAGCACAAACCAAGCCACACCCACAGCAACAGCAGAGATAAACTCCATAGCAACTGGGCAAGAAGCAGAAGCCCTGTCTGCGCATAGCTGCCAAGCACAAGCCACAAGAGTTCGCTATTCTCTCAGGAGAGGAAGGTCACAAACCAACAAGAAGGAAAGCACTTCCAGCTGTCACGCATACCAGCTCTGCAAACTATCTCTACCACCATGAAAAGGCAAAACTACAGGCAGACAAAGATCACAGACACAATACCTGAGAAGGAGACAGACCTAACCAGTCTTCCTGAAAAAGAATTCAAAATCAAAATCATGAACATGCTGACGGAGATGCAGAGAAAAATGCAAGAGCAATGGGATGAGATGCAGAGAAAAATGCAAGAGCAATGGGATGAAGTCCAGAGGGAGATCATAGATGTCAGGAAGGAGATCACAGAAGTGACACAATCCCTGGAAGGATTTATAAGCAGAGTGGATAAGATGCAAGAGGCCATTGAAGGAATAGAAACCAGAGAACAGGAACATATAGAAGCTGACCTAGAAAGAGATAAAAGGATCTCCAGGAATGAAACAATACTAAGAGAACTATGTGACCAATCCAAAAGAAATAATATCCATATTATAGGGGTACAAGAAGAAGAAGAGAGAGGAAAAGGGATTGAAAGTCTCTTTGAAGAAATAAATGCTGAAAACTTCACCAAACTGGGGGAGGAAATAATAAAACAGACCACGGAAATACACAGAACCCCCAACAGAAAGGATCCAAGGAGGACAACACCAAGACACATAATAATTAAAATGGCAAGGATCAAGGACAAGGGAAGAATTTTAAAGACAGCTAGAGAGAAAAAGGTCACCTATAAATGAAAACCCATCAGGCTAACATCAGACTTCTCGACAGAAACCCTACAGGGCAGAAGAGAATGGCATGATACATTTAATGCAATGAAACAGAAGGGCCTTGAACCAAGGATACTGTATCCAGCATGACTATCATTTAAATAAGATTGCGGGATTAAACAATTCCCAGACAAGCAAAAGCTGAGGGAATTTTCTTCCCACAAATCACTTCTACAGGGCATCTTACAGGGACTGCTCTAGATGGGAGCACTCCTAAAAAGAGCACAGAACAAAACACACAACATATGAAGAATGGAGGAGGAGAAATAAGAAGGGAAAGAAGAAAAGAATCTCCAGACAGTGTATATAACAGCTCAATAAGCGAGCTAAGTTAGGCAGTAAGATACAAAAGAGGCTAACCTTGAACCTTTGGTAACCACGAATCTAAAGCCTGCAATGGCAATAAGTACATATCTTTCAATAATCACCCTAAATGTAAATGGACTTAATGCACCAATCAAAAGACACAGAGTAATAGAATGGATAAAAAAGCAAGACCCATCTATATGCTGCTTACAAGAAACTCACCTCAAACCCAAAGACATGCACAGACTAAAAGTCAAGGGATGGAAAAACATATTTCAGGCAAACAACAGTGAGAAGAAAGCAGGGGTTGCAGTACTAATATCAGACAAAATAGACTTCAAAACAAAGAAAGTAACAAGAGATAAAGAAGGACACTACATAATGATTAAGGGATCAGTCCAACAAGAGGATATAACCATTCTAAATATATATGCACCCAACACAGGAGCACCAGCAAATATGAAACAAATACTAACAGAACTAAAAAGGGAAATAGACTGAAATGCATTCATTTTAGGAGACTTCAACACACCCCTCACCCCAAAGGATAGATCCACCAGGCAGAAAATAAGTAAGGACACCCAGGCACTGAACAACACACTAGAACAGATGGACCTAATAGACATCTATAGAACTCTACATCCAAAAGCACCAGGATATACATTCTTCTCAAGTGCACATGGAACATTCTCCAGAATAAACAACATACTAGGCCACAAAAAAAGCCTCAGTAAATTCCAAAAGATTGAAATTCTACCAACCAATTTTTCAGACCACAAAGGTATAAAAGTAGAAATAAATTCTACAAAGAAAACAAAAAGCCTCACAAACACATGGAGGCTTAACAACATGCTTCTAAATAATCAATGGATCAATGAACAAATCAAAATAGAGATCAAGGAATATATAGAAACAAATGACAACAACAACACAAAGCCCCAACTTCTGTGGGACGCAGCGAAAGCAGTCCTAAGTGGAAAGTATATAGTGATCCAGGCACACCTGAAGAAGGAAGAACAATCCCAAATGAATAGTCTAACATCACAATTATCGAAACTGGAAAAAGAAGAACAAATGTGGCCTAAAGTCAGCAGAAGGAGGGACATAATGAAGATCAGAGAAGAAATAAACAAAATTGAGAAGAATAAAAAAATAGCAAAAATCAATGAAACCAAGAGCTGGTTCTTTGAGAAAATAAACAAAATAGATAAGCCTCTAGCCAAACTTATTAAGAGAAAAAGAGAATCAACATAAATCAACATAATCAGAAATGAGAATGGAAAAATCATGACAGACCCCACAGAAATACAAAGAATTATTAAAGACTACTATGAAAACCTATATGCCAACAAGCTGGAAAACCTAGAAGAAATGGACAACTTCCTAGAAAAATACAACCTTCCAAGACTGACCAAGGAAGAAACACAAAAGTTAAACAAACCAATTACGAGCAAAGAAATTGAAACGGAAATCAAAAAACTACCCAAGAACAAAACCCCGGGGCTAGACGGATTTACCTCGGAATTTTATCAGACACACAGAGAAGACATAATACCCATTCTCCTTAAAGTGTTCCAAAAAATAGAAGAGGAGGGAATACTCCCAAACTCATTCTATGAAGCCAACATCACCCTAATACCAAAACCAGGCAAAGACCCCAACAAAAAAGAAAATTACAGACCAATATCCCTGATGAATGTAGATGCAAAAATACTCAATAAAATATTAGCAAACAGAATTCAACAGTATATCAAAGGATCATACACCATGACCAAGTGGATTCATCCCAGGGATGCAAGGATGGTACAATATTCAAAAATCCATCAACATCATCCACCACATCAACAAAAAGAAAGACAAAAACCACATGATCATCTCTATAGATGCTGAAAAAGCATTTGACAAAATTCAACATCCATTCATGATAAAAACTCTCAGCAAAATGGGAATAGAGAGCAAGTATCTCAACATAATAAAGGCCATATATGATAAACCCACAGTCAACATTATACTGAACAGCAAGAAGCTGAAAGCATTTCCCCTGTGATCAGGAACTAGACAGGGATGCCCACTCTCGCCACTGTTATTTAACATAGTACTGGAGGTCCTAGTCACGGCAATCAGACAAAACAAAGAAATACAAGGAATCCAGATTGGTAAAGAAGAAGGTAAACTGTCACTATTTGCAGATGATATGATATTGTACATAAAAAACCCTAAAGATGCCACTCCAAAACTACTAGAACTGATATCAGAATACAGCAAAGTTGTAGGATACAAAATTAACACACAGAAATATGTAGCTTTCCTATACACTAACAATGAACCAATAGAAAGAGAAATCAGGAAAACAATTCCATTCACAATTGCATCAAAAAGAATAAAATACCTAGGAATAAACCTATCCAAAGTAGTGAAAGACCTATACCCTGTAAACTACAAGTCACTCTTAAGAGAAATTAAAGGGGACACTAACAAATGGAAACTCATCCCATGCTCACGGCTAGGAAGAATTAATATCGTCAAAATGGCCATCCTGCCCAAAGCAATATACAGATTTGATGCAATCCCTATCAAATTACTAGCAACATTCTTCAATGAACTGGAACAAATAATTCAAAAATTCATATGGAAACACCAAAGACCCCAAATAGCCAAAACAATCCTGAGAAAGAGGAATAAAGTAGGGGGGATCTCACTCCCCAACTTCAAGCTCTACTACAAAGCCATAGTAATCAAGACAATCTGGTACTGGCACAAGAACAGAGTCACAGACCAGTGGAACAGATTAGAGAATCCAGAAATTAACCCAAACATATACGGTCAATTAATATTTGATAAAGGAGCCATGGACATACAATAGCAAAATGACAGTCTTTTCAACAGATGGTGCTGGCAAAACTGGACAGCTACATGTAGGAGAATGAAACTGGACCATTGTCTAACCCCATATACAAGGTAAACTCAAAATGGATCAAAGACCTGAATGTAAGTCATGAAACCATTAAACTCTTGGAAAAAAACATAGGCAAAAACCTCTTAGACATAAACATGAGTGACCTCTACTTGAGCATATCTCCCCGGGCAAGGAAAACAACAGCAGAAATGAGCAAGTGGGACTATATTAAGCTGAAAAGCTTCTGTACAGCAAAAGACACAATCAATAGAACAAAAAGGAACCCTACAGTATGGGAGAATATATTTGAAAATGACAGATCCAATAAAGGTTTGACATCCAGAATACATAAAGAGCTCACACGCCTCAACAAACAAAAAACAAATAACCCAATTAGAAAATGGCCAGAGGAAATGAACAGACAGTTCTCTAAAAAAGAAATACAGATGGCCAACAGACACATGAAAAGATGTTCCATATCGCTAATTATCAGAGAAATGCAAATTAAAACTGCAATGAGGTATCACCTCACACCAGTAAGGATGGCTGCCATCCAAGAGACAAACAACAACAAATGTTAGCGTGGATGTGGAGAAAGGGGAACCCTCCTACACTGCTGGTTGGAATGTAAATTAATTCAACCATTGTGGAAAGCAGTATGGAGGTTTATCAAAATGTTCAAAACAGACTTACCATTTGACCCAGGAGTTCCACTCCTAGGAATTTACCCTAAGAATGCAGCAATAAAGTTTGAGAAAGACAGATGCACCCCTATGTTTATCGCAGCACTATTTACAATAGCCAAGAATTGCAAGCAACCTAAATGTCCATCGATAGATGAATGGATAAAGAAGAAGTGGTGCATATACACAATGGAATACTACTCAGCCATAAGAAAAGGGCAAATCCTACCATTTGCAGCAACAGGGATGGAGCTGGAGAGTATTATGCTCAGTGAAATAAGCCAAGCGGTGAAAGAGAAATACCAAATGATTTCACTCATCTGAGGAGTATAAGAACAAAGGAAAAACTGAAGGAACAAAACAGCAGCGGAATTACAGAACCCAAAAATGGACTAACAGGTACCAAAGGTAAAGGGACTGGGGAGGATGGGTGGGCAGGGAGGGATAAGATGGGGGAAGAAGAAAGGGGGTATTAAGATTAGCATGCATGGGGGGGAGAAAGGGGAGGGAGGGCTGTACAACACAGAGAAGACAAGTAGTGATTCTACAACATTTTTCTATGCTGATGGACAGTGACTGTAATGTGGCTTATAGGGGGGACCTGGTATAGGGGAGAGCCTAGTAAACATAGTATTCTTCATGCAAGTGTAGATTAAAGATCAAAAAAAAAAGAAAGAAAGAAAAGGGGGATTACTCGCTGATAGGATAAAACTAATGGTAAATCAAAGATTAACGCATGCTTTAAATATCCTTAATTTTGATCACTTAAAGGGTGTCAGATGATTGGCTATGGAGGTACAGTTTTCTAATAATATTCCTTTCTCTTAATAAAAAAAAAAAAGCAGTTCCTGTGTGGTAACCTCCAATGGGTTCTACAATGGTATAAAGGGCATATCAAAGTGTGGGCAAAGGGTCTGTTTGTTTTTATACAGAAGATCAAAGCCTAATTTGGCTACTCAGAAAATGAACTAAGATATGATATGAAGATGAACTTCCAACATCAGCACTCTCTGTAAGACTCATGCCAGAAGATGATCATCAAAAAACCCCCACAAAGATCCAGGCGATTCTGCAGTTGTAGCTGCATCCATCCCACCGTTTCCTGGACTCACCATTGGAAGAAGAAGGAGATATCTAAGCTGGCCTGTGCATACAGTAAAACAACAAATTTGACTGGACCTATACTGTTGGAACTCAACTAAGAATTAGGAGAAGTGCAAGTTGTAGCGCTCCAAAGTCTTACGACTACAGACTATCTACGGTTAAAAGAACATATGGGATGTGAACAGTTCCCAGAAATGGGTTGCTTTAATTTGTCTGATTTCTCTCAGACTGTTCAAGTACAGTTGGACAATATCCATCATATCATAGACAAATTTTCACAAATGCCTAGGGTGCCTGACTGGTTTTCGTGGCTTCACTGGAGATGGCTGGTAATTATAGATCTGCTTTGTTTATGTAACTGTATTCCTATTATGTTAATATGTGTGCACAATTTAGTTAGTAGTTTAAAACCTATGCATGCTGAAGTTACTCTACAAGAAGATATGTCAAAGAAATAATCAATCCTCCCATGTTTTCTTCCATCTGCTACCTCTATAGCTTTTCTTCTTCCTTCCTAATTACAACCCTTAAATAGAATTCATGCCTCATATCGAATTTACCGAGTATCATAATTCCTCCAAGTGGTAAAGATACCTCAAGACAAATGCTGGGCATAGAAGCCACAGGGCATAAATCTGCAAAGAAGTAAAAAGCTAACCTTTCCAAACAATAAGGCTTCTCTCTCACTTACCAACTTTACATCTCCCTGTATGGCCCTGGACGATGACTGGTTAGCCAGAGACGGGTAAGATTCCTCAAGGGAGGAACAACCTAAGACAGGCACAGTCACAGGGGGGCCATCAGGTGAGAAATTGGGGATCAACAGAGGTGAGGTTTAGAACCTCACCCCCCCTGTTCTGAGAGAAATCTTCTGCATCCGTGAATGTTTTATTGCCCTTGTCTAGCTCGGATTAACACATAGTCTACAGGCACACACCTGATCATATACAATTGCTCTCTTACAACACTAAACTATGTTTTCTACCTTTATCTTGCATCTACTTACCACTTCAGCATTTTGTTAAAAATAATAATAATAATAATAATAAAGGGAGAAATGTGGGATCCACATATAAATCAAGTATAAAAATCTAACGAATATTCATATTTGACCAGATTGTTTATAGTTCATAATGCGTGATCAAAACCGAAAGTTTCTGTGATGACTGCCCTTGTACTGTTCACCATGTAAGAACTTATTCACTATGTAAGAATTCATTCACCATTGTAAGAACTTGTTCATTATGCTTCAGAAGATTGGGGACTGATGAGAATTAGGCTTGAGATGGATTAATGATTGTGCATTGAGCATTGACTCCCCTATACAGAATTTTATTGTTGTTAACAACCATTTGATCAATAAATAGGAGAGATGCCCTTGCAAAAAAAAAAAAAGTTGCTGTAGACCATTTTAAAAATTCTATTTAAATTATTTTTAACCTCTTCTTGTTCCTTCAGAGTTTTTTTTTTTAATTCAAAAAATTATAGGCAGGAATATGCTTTGTTTTGAATTATCTTGTTAAAGAATGATAAGCTCAGTTTATGTTCCCCTCAAGCTTCCTTATCCTGGAACCCCTCAAATGTGCTATGTCCAGAAGACAAAATGGGAGGGTAACTTTTGGTCCCTAATCTGTTTCACATCTTCAGCCCAGCATTCAAACACAAATGAATTTGCAAACCTCAGTGGACTTCTTTTGAAAATGAAGTCATCGATTGACTTTTGGTTGGTACTTAAAAAAACAGTCCTGAAGAAATGTTGCATCTTTCATACCTGCACATTCATGACCCCATAGGAGAGTAAGTGCTCCCCATAACTTGCAGCTGTTATTATTTTTAAGGAGAGTAGCACCTCCTGAAAATGCACACATGCCCATAATATCAATACTTCCACTGATTATGTAAAATAAAATGAATATATAAATGAATAATTTAATACCACAGATGTGTTTCCTTGTCCTCTCATATAATTGCAATGGGACAACAAAAGTCCCATAATGAATTTAGTTAGACATCAGTGCTTAAAACAGATGGATGCTCTAAAGGACTACTAGAAACACAAGGACTCTTTGAATCCCACATCAGTGAGGATTCATTGAGGACACCTATCACTACACCAGTACAAAGGGATTTTGTAGTATCTGATACGTTTTTCACTCACTTGCAATAGAAATTTCTTCTAATAACAGCTGAAAACTTGGTTGCCACAAACAATGTTTGGATTAAAGAAGAACAACAAAAGTGGTGACTTCAAATCTCAAAGGACCACGGAAGAGTTGCCTTAGTGTGGAAACAGGAGCTACATAATTTGCGAAATGTTAAGGTGTGGTATCATGTTAATCACACTGCTTCAGATTATGACTTTCAAGCACCTGTTGGTAATCTACATGTATCAAGCCAAATGCTAGGTACTTTTATTTATCTCATTTACTCTTTACAGCAATTGTATGAATAGTTATACTTATTTTATAAATAAAAAGAGTCAGTGAGATTAAGTAACATGATCAAGATAATACAGTTAATAAAAGCAGAGGTATTTTCTGAGACTATTTGCTTAAGGTATTTTCTTTCTTCTATTATTTATTTATTCTTCAGCAAAGATAATCGTGTTTGAAATTGCATCATCTCTAATTCAATATTTCAAAAAATATAATTTTGCTCTTCTTTAACTAAATGGAATATGGCTTACAATATTTTGTGTTCTTTTTTTTTTAACCCAGAGAATCTTCTTGCCAATTCCAGGTAGCATATCCCTTTCTAATATAAAATTGAAAAAATCAAGTTCTTTCTCTCTTCCTCTCTCCTCCCCTCCCACAACTCCATGCTCCTTCTTTTCCTTTCCATGAAGTAATATAAATTCCAATGTGACCTAGCATGTTTTCCTGGAACTGAGCCAAGGATGTCTATGGCCTTCCCTGTGGCCAGCTGATCCTTCCTTGTCTAGGTGTCATTTCTATCTCTATTGCATCTGCTCCTGATGTCTGATTAGACATGACTTCCAATTGATAGGTCCACACTCTACGTTACCTTTTTTCCAAGGGTGAGGTCCTCATATCTATTTCCATGCTTTTCTTGGAGACACAGTAAACTTATAAATCTTCTCTCAACATTTCTGGCCTAGACGTGCAACATTATAGAATGTTGCTATGATTCAAACTGGTCTACAAAGTACCTCACACAACCATGAATAACCTACAGCTCTGATATTTGAAGGCACTGTCATCTTGCCTAGTTGTGCCATGAAACTCATCGATCAAAGTATATTCAACTCTGAGATACCTTCCAACTATCTGGTGTCTCCAGAGGCACACATTCTCCCCTGGACTCAGCTCAGGCAACATGGCAAAGGCTTCCCGAAGACTGTAACCATCAAACTGAATGCACTTTTCCTCCAATCTCTTTCCTGTCCTGTGGTTGAACCATCTTCTTCAAGAATGGCTCCCAGGAAGAAAATCATTAAGCAGAATGCCTGGAGTCCATAATCTCCTATGAAGCACAGGAGGACAGCAGAGACACCCTGAGAAATAAGCCAGTCTAGCCAAAGCTCCTTGTACACATGCTGATGACAATTCTCATGGGACACAAACTAACAGTATTTTTCCTTGAGAGAGTCTTATCTGTGAAAACATTTTAGCAAAATATACTTGATTTATCTAGGATTGTTTGTACTAAGCAATCCTGGAATCTATGAATTCATACTACATGGCTCCCCAGAAAATCACAATAGCTATACATTTTGTCTGGAAATAAAATGACAATGCATCAAAGCAGAATGGCCCTCATCTATGTCATTTATGTAATCATGAGTATCACACAGAACCCCTCAGCCAAAACTGAGCCAGAGCACATCCTGATTTGCAAGACGTGACCTGGGTAACTGTATTGAAGTCCTGGATCAGTCCCTGTCTCACCTATGCCTCACAATTACATGCCTTCTTGAAATTATTATTAAGGCTTGTCATTGGTATGATCTCTTTAGTGAATCTGATTTGATAATACAGTCTCTTGTATTATCTCAATTCACCGTCAATCCTCTTTCACTGATATAAACTCTATGCTCTGAGTCATCTAGATTTTGGTTGTTGATATTTTTTAAATTAGATGGTAAAATTCACTAAATGCTTTTCTCTTTAAAGCAGTTGACTCAACAATTAAAGGCAAGGGTATTTCTGAATATTGTGTGCTTGAGACAGTGGAATAAAAGACCCTTACTGATGCTTGATGGTGAGAATAATAAGGATAATGAGAAAATTAAAAATGCACAATCCAATATTAAACTATGAACTATTATTTTTAACTCAAATGTTAACTAAGGCACTATCACTACATCACCTTTACTGCATAAGAGTCACAGTCTTTCATCCTTCTATCCTGAGATCTCAAACTAAATCTGTATTTAACTATTTTAGATAAATCCCAAATAATTATTAATATCATTTTTGTTACTAATATTGTGAATAGATTGATAAATTCTTATGTCATCATACATTTTCAAGTATTGTTTAAAAACAAACATGGATTATTAACAATGTCTGTATAATCTTGCCTAGGACATGGACAGAAAGATTGAGTGAAATGTTCAATTACAATAACCAAATTGTGAGAATTAGATTTGTTGAGTTCTTATAAAGTAATCCCTATCAATTCGTCAGGTATGATTTGAATGCCAGTAAAGTCACACACTCAAATATATAGCTAAAATATGACATAAAAGGATTATTAACAAAGTACATCAAATTCAATGATCAAAACCCAACAAATATATGCTTCTAATGTTTCCATAGAATAAAATGCGATTCAAAGACTCCTAAGTAATCTATACAAATTTGCCACTCACCTTATGATATGAATAATATTTTCAACTTTAATTGAAACTCCAAGTGAATTTAAAACATTATAATTACAGAAGAAAAAAAGAAACAGTCAGGGTTTTCCAAATGAATCCACCACTATGGACCAAATTGTATGCCACAAATTTGAGAATTGAATCATCTTTCTATTACAGTTAAGTATATTTCAACTGATAACTATTAAGTAGCCTATTTTTCATGGGGTTTTTTTGGTATTTTTCTCTGTCAGTGATGTAAAAGAGCTAACAAAATTCTATGAATGTGGAAAGGGGGGGAAAAGTACAAAGACTTTAGAAAAGAAAGTTTAAAACTTCTTTTAGGCAATTTAAAGTTAAGAATGAATGAAAACAGTAATGAAAATATTTTCTATTATCACAAATATTTTGCAATTTAAAATTGAGAATTTTTATAAAGTTCGGCACATGTGTATTGTTTCTGAGAAAGTGGGACTTTTTTATTACTAGAAGAAAATGTCAGAATATAAAATTTTACAATCCATAGCTTTCTGCAAGACCTTGAGAAAAGGTATTGTGATAGTGCTTCTTAAGGCAATACATTTTACATGTAAATAGCAGTGATAATGTGGCTCTTAGGCAAGTCTATGCATTTAAATAAAAAGTTCAATGTGCTGTTTGTATACAAAATATTTTTTGCACCAATGATAAGTTATTATATGGTGCCAAGTGGACCTTAGATAATATATGTCTACCACAACTCAGAACTAAATATAATAAAACCAAACCAGTAACTGTTTAAATTTACATTATTTTGTGTCACATTATTATAGAACACAGAGAACTTCAAGCAACATTTAGATAAGATGCTTCATTAGATAAAACCTGTCCTACTTTAAGGCAGAGCTGCCCAGGCAAAACCAACCTCCCCAAGTGAAATAATAAATCAAATGTGGTGTTACTAGAATGACATTTTGTGGAAGTATATCACAGTTCAGTCTACAATTTAAAATAACTTTTGCATATTATTATCCCTCATAATATGGTATATAGTAGACTATGAGCTCTTTGATACATGATCTTATTTACCCAGAGTTCATTATATTGTTTGTAGGACTATAAATAAAAAGTTTCTACTCTTCAAAACAATTGGATATATAGTCCAAATGAAGCGTCCTTAGGCTATAGCACAGAAAACTTATCTATAGTTATCAATGCTAAAGAGAAAGGAAAAGTAAACACTGTTGGAAATTAAAAATAAAAGTGATTTTTGATAAAATAACATAAATCCCATTTTATTTTTCAGTGTATATAACCTTGGGTGGAAAAGTCTTCTATGTATTTGTAAGTAAATAACATTCAAACTTTGACTGATCATTGTCAATTCAACGTAGAAAGTCAAAACAGAGTGGGGTGAACTATTTTAAGTTAATCATTTAGACTATATATATATATACAATATTTAATGATTTATAACTTTTCTAACAAACAATGAAAATATTTCACAAATGTTTGTTCAACATTTTAATTATTTTTCTCTATTAAAATGCAATTTAGTAAGTTTATGAGTTCCAATCAATGTTTTTCAGTCTAGAACCCCAGACTCAGGGTTAATGCCAAAATGGACTCTAAAATAACAATAACAATGTAGTGATGGTATCGACAAAATAGTAAGAAACAACATTTATTGTGTGCCTACTGTATTCCAGGAACTGTTCCATATACTTTACATGTATTAAATATTTAATCCTTACAACAAAGCTATAAGATTAGTATTCTTCATTCTACAGATGAGGATATTAATGCACAGATAGATGAGGAAGCATTTCCCATGGTCATTCAGTTAGTAACTGACTGAGTTAAGATTCAGACCCTAGCAACCTAGATGTTTTCATCACATGAATACTAACCTTTCAGGATAGTCATAGGAAGTCTGGGAGCTATTTTGAGTTCCAAACTATCTTATAGACATTGCAGATGTTTCTATTTTGGATGAACTAAATAAAACACTGTTTCTTTGTCTTTGGTCAAAATTATTACATCAATTCAGAATGGTAACAACTAATTGGTTTGTGATCACAAGTCTGTAGACATCTTGAGACACAAGGAAGATCATGACTCATCCATCATCTCACAACTAGTTTGTAGGGAAGTTAAAACAAGAAAACAGCTTTCTTGGTTTCTTTCCAATATATTCCTAACTTCCATCTACTTTCTTTAATATAAGAGTATATATACATCAGAATTTCCTTCAAACTATATTTTATGTATTTCATTGCAATTTCTAACCTTAGCACATTTAAAATAACTGGAGCTAATGCTTTAAAGACTTGAAAACTTTTAGAGTGGTTTTTATGTTAAAAAAATATGAAACAAGGTAAAACCCACTTTTTATCCAGTTAGCACATCTTTGGAAACATATTCGGTTTCTTCCGTCTAATTTTAAGGTGCCCAGTTGCAATGGTGTCTAACAACCTGATAAGGTTTCACTGCAAAATTCAGTCACAGGGTAGGTCAATCTCAAAAAAATTATGTTCACATAAATCCAACCTGGATCAATTTTTTTATTGCAGACATGAAAGTAAGCTAGGGTTGGGGAAGAAAGGAAAGACCTGTAGAACTGTAGCGCACTCATAATCTTTCATTTCTGCCCTGGAGAGGCTTGAAACGTTGAAGCCAGGAAATAGAATACGATCAAACAGCCCTGCTTGTATGTGACTAAATTGATAAAAGCCGTGAAAACCTAAATCTAAATTACAAAGCACATTTATGAAGTCCTATCAAACTGAATTGTTACCTTTAGTACTTTAAACAGAAGATTCGAACGTTGAATAGTGAACCAATAAATGCTTAATGAAGGATGAATATATGGTTTTACCAATCCACACTTGATCTTTTGAGATATTTGCTTTCACATCTCTAAAATCCACATGAAACCAAGACTGACAACCTTTTCTGAGTGATTTGTAAAAGAAGGAAAAGGTACTGTATTTCTTGTAGAAGAAATCCTACATATTTTGAATATTGATAAGTTCTTTAAAAATGTGAATAGAAATGCAGTATGTGTCATAAAATTATTTGTTTGAAGTAGTGAATTTGCACAACATTGCACAAATTATCTACTGATCATAACTGGTGAAACAAAATATTTAATGGTGACAGGTTTGACACAGAAGCCATTTAGTCCATTTTAAACTGTCACTTGATAGGTTGAGAAAATTGCAGAAAAATTCAAAACTGAATGGCCAATATGTAAACTATTTTAAGCTTAAGTGGTTAATTTGAAAAAGCTTATACAGTATAGAAAAACACCCAGTGCTTCAGAGTTTGAAAAGTTGGAAATTCTGTCACATGTAGATAAGGACAGAAGAAAGAAAGAACATAATCTCCTAATATTACACATTTAAAATTCCATGTCTGTTATTATTTGAAGACTAAACCTGCTAGAAGATACATCCATAATATCAGTTTTAAAGTGTAGTTGTTAGTTTGCAAATTCATGCAAATATTATTCATCCAGTGCTCAACACTCCCCTAAATTACCTACATAATAAAGGGAAATACTTTTCATATTATTTGTCAAGGCAACATATCTTAACATTTTTGACTATATGTTTTTGATATGAATAAACGGATCAGTTGGTAAATGTGAATAAGTTTTCTTCAAATGCCCTTTCTATAGTTACTATTTGACATAAAAAGTTAAAATGTATCACCCAATAAATACCTCTCTTAAAACACAACTTATTTTAAAGTTCAAGAAATAATATTTGTTGTCCATAGAGCAAGCACAACATGAATATTTCTTGAGTAAGGAAATGAAGGGAAGAAGGTAAGAATATTCATGAGTGACAGAGCTACACAGGTCTCCCACAGACACTGAAGAAGTAAGTGATCCCTGCCACAACTCCAGTTTTTGTCTTTCATTTGGGCTGTAATTTCAACAGTAACAACAAAATGCACAGAAAGTATTTTCTATGTTGGAAAAAATAGAGATGATCTAATCATAAATCACAAAATTTGGGGGGACTGATATGTAGGAGGATAAGTTTGAGCAATACAAATGAAAGGGTCCTCAAAGTGACAGAAAACTTTTCCTAGTCCATGATAAGAAACTTGCAACAGAATATAGGTAAACTGTATAGTCACTAAGCAATGTTTAATTTAACTGGCATATTTGTAAAACCAAGATTTTTCTCGCTAAAGAAAACAGCTGTGTAGATTTACATTCTGCGATAAATGCTTATCTCAGTCTAGGACTGTAATAACTATAATAACTGAGCAAGAGTAGGTCAGCGAATTAAGACCTGTGAACCAAATTTGACCCACCACTTTTTTTTTAATAAATTAAGTTTTATTTGAGCACAATCCTACCCATTTTTTTCTTATTGTCAGTGGCTCCTTTCCTACTACAAAGACATAGCTGAGTACTTGCAGCAGACACCGTCTGGCACAAAAGGCCTGAAATATTTAATATCTGGCCCTTCAAAGAATGTTTGCTGACCCCTGAGCTGGTGAATACATATTATATTGAAAGCTTTTGAAAAGAGAAGTTAAAAATCAATAAGCAATAATCAAAACAGAGACATGAATAACAAAATATCTCTAAATGTGCATGTTAAAGTTCATATTACTTATTTTGTGCAATTCCATGGGAAATGGCACAGCCTTCATGAATCCCAACAACATATGCCAGTTTACAATTTGAGAAGAACTACATATTCTAACCAGACTCTCTGACTTGGATATCAAGAGTAATTAAATATTCCTAGGGAAATGTTTTTTGAGGTTTTTACCTAAACAGTAATCAATGTAGAATGTTTATAGATAATAGACAATGTCTCTTCCATATTCTGTGAGTGGTGAATGAATTATACACCTGGAAGATATTTTTGCTCCTTTTTAGAAAGTCAGAATACCTTCCAACACTAAACTTGAGATATCTTTTTAAAAAATAAAACAATAAGATTGTGGACAAAACTATGCTGTGAGAAATGGTAAATTTACAAAAACATAGATATAAGTGAACAAATCAAAAACATATTTTCTCCATTAATTTGAAATACTTACTTAAATTAGGAGACATTTTTATTTCTCCCAAGCCATATTAGAATATGTGGTGCTTTTTGTATATATACTTTACCTAAAAAGAAAAGGATGCCATGAGAGAGGTTGACTAAAAATTGCATTTAATTTGAAGAAATATATTTTATGTACACAAATATCTATATGTTTGTACATATGTATAAAGGAACATAGCATGAAAAAAGAAAAATCTTCAAATCTTGATTAGTAAAGAAAAATGGAAATGAAATTTTGAGATGAGTTATCACATGAAGAATATTTTAATATATTAAGTGAGCAATAATTGATGTGTAGTATATTCTAAATATTTAGACAATCTAAATAATTTGATTATATTTAGAGATGTGACCTATTTTAAAAGTCATATGTGACCTATTTTAAATGTAAGCCAAAGTAATTATAGCAAGGTTGCAAGATAGAAGGTTAATGTACTAAAGTTCAATTTTTTTCCTATATAACAATGAACAAGTGGAACATGAAATTAAACACACAGTGCAATTTACACTAGCATCAGAAAATTTAAATACTTAGGTATACATTTAATAAGATATGTATGATATCCATATGAGAAAAATTACAAAAATACGGTGAAAGAAATCAAAGAGTAAATAAATGAAAAGATACTCCATGTTCATAAATAGGAAGATTCAATATTGTCAAGATGTCAGCTCTTCTCAGCTTGATGTATAGATTCAATGCAATGCCAATCAAAATCCCACCAACTTATTTTGTGGATATCAACAAATTGATTCTATGTATTCTAAGATTCTATGTACTGAAGGCAAAAGATCCAGAAGACTCCGTGCAATACTGAAAGAAGAAGGCAAAGTGGAGGAGCGGCACTACACAACTTCAAGACTTAAACCGAAGCTACAGCAATTAAGAAAGTGTGTATTGGTAGAATAGACAAACAGATCAAAAGGACAGACTAGAAACTCCATAAATATCTCTTTAACAAATGATGCTGAAATAGCTAGAATTCAAAGACAACCTTATGCCCATCAGAAAAATAAACTCAAAATGGATCACAGACTTCAATGGTATAAATTGCCAAACTATAAAACCCCTAGAAATTAACTAGGAGAAAATCTAGACCATCTTGGGTTTAGCAATGACTTTTAGATTGAACCCAAAAGCATATTTCATGAAGGAAATAATTGATATACTGGACTTAATTTAAAATAAAAAAATCTGTTCTGCAAGAAACAATGTCAAAAGAATAAAAAGACAAGCCATAGACTGGAATAAAATGTTTGCAAAAGACATAATTGATAAAGAATTGTTGCCCAAAATTTACTAAGAACACTTAAAGCTCAACAATAAGAAAACAAACAACCTGATTGCAAAATGGGCCAAAGACCTTATCAGACAACTCATATAAAGAAGATATACAAGTGTCAAATATGCATATGAAAAGATGCTCCACATCTCATGTCACCAAGGAAATGCAAATTAAAACAATAAAATACCACTACATACCTATTAAAGTGGACAAAATCTAGAACATTGATACCATGAAATGCTAGCAATGATGCAAAGCAATAGGAACTCTTATCAATTTCTGGTAGGTATGCAAAATGGCACACCCACTTTGAAAGGCAATGTGGCAGTTTCTTACAGAACTAAACATATTCTTGACATAGGATCCAGCAATTGCACTGCTTGGCATCAATTCAAAGAAATTGACAACATGTGTCTACACAAAAACCTGCATGTGGATGTTTATAACAATTTAACGCATAATTGCCAAAACTTGGAGGCAACTAAGATATCCTTCAGTAGGTGAACGGATAAACTGTGGTACATCCAGATAACAGACTATTATTTAACACTAAAAAGAAATGAGCTATCAAACCATGAAAAGATATGAAGGAAATTCAAATGCAAATTACTAAATGAAATATGTATGATTCCAGCAATATGACCTTCTATTAAAGGCAAAACTATGGAGACTTTAAAAAGATCAGTGGTTTCCAGGGCTTGAGGAGAAAGATGAATAGAAAGAGTGCAGAGGATTTTTTGGCAGTGAGACTACTATAATGGTGGATAAATGTCATTGTACATTTGTTCAAACCCATGGAATGCATAACACCAGGAGTGAACCCTAATGTAAACTATGGACTTTGGGTAACAATAATGTGTCGAGTTAGGTTCATAGATCATAACAAATGTATCACTCCGGTTAGGGACATTGATAATGGGTAAGGTTATACATGTGCGGACACAGAGGCACATGGGAAATCTCTGTACTTTCCTCTCAAATTTACTATGAACCTAAAACTGCTCTAAAAAGTAGTCTATCAAAAATATATAGCCCATTAAAAGGCACTGGTTATTGTTAGAAAATGAAAATGCATTGACAGACTCAAAACTTTTCTTTCACATCACCAGGGAAGTGTCCAGAGGGTGGTATGACTCAGTAATCAATAAGTAAAAAGAAAAATGTTCCTCTTTGTTTTACAGTTTACCTGCATATATTAAGGGTGGTCAGACTATTGTTAGGAAAGATCATTTTGCCCTCATACAACATGGAGTCAAAGGACAAAGTGTAGCCCCTTCAGGGAGCTGCAGGGCAGTGCAGACCCCGCCACATCACTGCTTCACCTTTGACCACCTCACCTTTGAAATAGGTTATTGTATATGTTTTGCAAATGACAACACCCCTCAAGACCTGGTTGAGGGCTGGGTAAGGTTGAGGTTTGATAAGGAAATATGGTGAATATAAACAAAGCTAGGCTTTGAGAGGAAGCTGTGTAGGACAGCCTGTAGCCAGAGGAATATGGAGGGCAGAAGCTATATACTGACAGGGAAGGGACCCGTGATAATTTTTGAGTGAAGATAATATGCAGAATAGTGCAATAGCATGAATGTATCTTATGCATACTCTCACATCTGGAAAAATATAACCCAAAATGTTAACAGTTACTATTCATGGAAATAAAAGTAGGAGAAAAATGGAGATATTCACTGATTTATGCACTTGTATAATTTAAAAACAAACTAAAGTTACTACAAAAAAGTCTTAGAACTGTATAAATTGCTATTAGGAGGGAAAAAGAGGGGCCTGTTCACCAGTTTTTAATATGCCCTTTAAGACCTGGTCATACCCTGTGACAATTTATTTTATTTAATTGTCAGGCAGAACACTGGGGAATGAAAAGACAGAAAAGATCTTGGTCTTGGTATAAGCAGTATTTAAGGGAGAATTAGTAATATTTTATTTGTCAAGAATCCTTAAGAGAATGAAATAAATCAATATTTAAAATATTTATGAAAGCAAATATACAAACATTATCTTAACTGTTCATCTTGATCAGTGGGTCTGTCCCTGAGCATGCATGTGTGGTTTTACAGATTTCTCTGTAAACTGGTGAGTTTCTGTTTCTCATATGAAAACAGGAGGCGAAACACATGCATGCAGTAATAGTCTTGGCCTCGCCAGCCCCAGCAAAACCTCTGGCCCTGGGACGGAGAGAGGATTCAACCTTTAGTCTGCCGGGGGTGACTCAAAGTCTCAACATGGCTAAAATCTCTGCTGAGTTCCTCAGACTGATTACTGATAATCAGGTAGTATTTAGAAAATTTGCTGTAAACTAGTGTGTAAAAATAGTAGCTGAGCCATGTGTTTGAGTGCCTGGGGACAAAGTGCACCCAGACGCCAGGCAGCAGAGGGAGAGTCCCTGTAAGGCCAGTGTCAGTGATGTGCGCACCTGAGCACATAGCCGGAAAGGAAGCTCGGCCTGGCCAGACTCCAACAGGCTCTTCTCTGCTCAGTGGTTGTCCCCATTAAACACAACAGACATGTAACTGAATTCTTCATCCTCACTCACTAATAAAATATGACTGAAGGAATACAGACAGGGGGGAAATTTTTTAAAAATTAAATTAAAAGGAGTTTCTGATGTCAGTGAGTTTATATTTTAGGAGGGAATACACTATAATAAAAATGCTATTTAAAATGTACATCAGAAATGAATAAGCACCAAAATCTACACTAAACAGGCAGGACACTGGAAGGATTCAGGGAAAAAAGCAGCCGTAGCAGAGTGGTTGGGGTGCTAGACTTGGCATTAGAAGGTTTTGCCTTACAGACCTGCCTCTTTACAAAAATGTGTGTTTTGGGTAAACCATTTGATCTCTCTGATCTCGATTTGCTCATCTGCAAAACATATAGAATAACCTATTTCAAAGGATTGCTTTAGGAATTAAAGGATATAATAAATAAGTATTTGTGAACTATTAAAAAAAACCCTACAGATATAAAGAGCATTATCTCAAAAAATATTTTATTAGAAGGAGAGAATCTGAACCACATGAAAGAGCAGGGGCAGCAGAGGCGGGCTAAGGACAGCATTCCGGGGAGGGAAGAAGTGGGATATGCAGAAGACAGCTTTTCCAGGGAAGCTTTGCAGAATAGATCTTCTGGTTAATTCACTAATAAAGTACGTGAGGTAAATAGTTAAATATGAGGCAGGAAGGACGGAAGAACAATGTAGCAGTCATGAGTGCCAGATTAAGGAGTTAAAACTTTATTTGGTAGGCTATAAAGTTACACTGAAAGCTTTAAAAGTATTTATTGCATGATCACAGATGTGTTAGTGAAACACTAAAAGTTTGTGGGATGGAGGAGTGAGGAAGACCTGGAAATGACACGATCTCAATAAGTTACTGAAATGGCTCAGGTAAGAAAAATTGAGGAGAATGAAATGCGCAACACTTTTACTCTGGGAATTACCATTTCTAGAATCTATTACACTGATACTGGTATATTTATATGAATACATATGTAAAGAGTTTATATGGCTATTTAATAACAGTGATCTTTTTAATGGAAACCACCTAAATGTTACCAAGGAAATAGTAAACACATTACAATACATCCATATCATACAATGCTACACAGCAATTACAAGACAGACTTAAAGAAATGTGACGTGACCTGGAAATAGTTCTAAAAGGTGTTAAATGGCCACAGCATGTCAAAGAATAAGACAAACAGCAAAATCACATTAAAGTGTTTAATATGTAAAGTGTACATATTTTCATATTTGTATGAGATTAGAATAAAATTGGAAATGGAAGGTGCCTTCCAGAACATCAATAGAAGCGGACTCTAGAAGCGGACTCCTGGGAAAGGAGTAGGGACAGGGAGGACTGGGAGGGAGAGTTGTGGCATATTTTTTCACATGTATTCGTGTCACCCACTGTGCTACATGCTGGGAACAAACCTGTAAGTGAGACTAACAAGCTGACTGCTTTCATCGTCCTTCCGTCTGCTGATGAAAAACAGTTAGCTTGTAAATGAAATATTGTAGTGATCAAAGTATTATACACAGAATGAAAACAGAGAGATATGATAGGGAATAATTCAGTGTATACTTTAGTTTGCATATTTTGGTCTTTTACAGCCACAAATTTAGTGACTTAACACAACACCTACTCATTATTTCAGTTTCCATGGGTCAGATGTTACAGGTCCTCTTACCCAGGTCTCACGAGACTGCAGTCAAGATACTGGCCAAGCTGCCTTCTTTCTGCAGTTCAGAATTCTCTTCCAAGCTTCTGTAGATGGTTGGCAGCATTCATGTCCTGGAAGCTATATGACAGGGAGACCCACCTGGCTTCTTGCTGGCTAATAGCTGGAGGCAATCCCAGATCCTAGAGATGGCCCCACTTCTGTTCCACGGAGCTGTCTCCATAGGCGGTTCACAGCAAGGCTGTTCCATGCAGGACAGCCAGTCTCTCAGCTCCTCTACAAGTGAAATCTTGTATAGCATGCCATAGGCATGCGAGTGGCTTCCCGTCGCCCATATTCTACTGATGAGAAACAAGTTACTGATTCCACCCACACTCATGGGGAAGAGAGGATACAGGATTGTGACTCACTGAGGGTCACCTTAGGAGTGTCTGCCTCAGTGATCAAGAACAGCCCTTGTGAGTTTGTATTTTAGATGGCGGTTAGTCTGAGATCTGAATTACCAGAAACAAACAGCTGGGCTGGACTCTGTGATGCACCACGCAGAGTTCCCTGAGGACTGAGGGATATTTCCCCAGCTCCTGGAACTGCTGCTGGCTGACAGCCCTCAGTTGTGTTAAATTAATTCAACAAAGAGACCATTAGACTGAGGTGGCTCTAATGCCCTGTTGGCCTACAAAAACAAACCAAATTCTAAGCCTGTAAATGCCTCAGGGTTATTAAATCGAAACTCAAGGGTAAATAATGACAAACAGCCAACTAGCTTTCAACTGTAGCCAAGTAACAATTTCCTTACTTTGCCTCTGTCTTTTCTCTAGAAAAGCCTCTTTCCAGTTCGTGTCAGTGGAATGCTCCTAATCACATCTGGTTTGGCCCTGCCTGATTCAAATTGAGAACCTGACACTCTGAACATTTTTAGTATGCCTCAGTTTATCTTTTAACAATGGTCAGTCCTTTCTAGAACCTTCCCTCACTGGAGAGATTGACCCTTGCCCAAGATTACACCCTTCCAGGAACAACATTGATTCAATAACTGTTTGTGATGGAGAATAAAAGCCTGATCCCCTCAGCTCAGCTTTAGACAATTCTGAGGGACCAACCAGCCTCACAGTTCCCTGCAGAGTCACCTGAGAACTTTATCGAGGCTGTGTTGCAGCCCAACTTCTCTCTGTGCCTAATCTTGCTTTCCTCCTTGGAATAATGTTGATTCTGAGAGCTCTCCTTCATAAACTCCCTACATCCTAATTTCCACCTCAGAGCCTGTTTCCTGGGAAAGTGAATTGCAACACTAGCTATGTCATGATTAGAGTAATACACGTTCCAGGAAGAGACTGGTGGTGCAATGTCTTTCCAAGTAGGAAAGACAGGCCAAAGAAAACTGGTTAAGGTTAGAGTTCAACTGTCAGAAGAATGGCTCAATTTGAGGTCAGAAAATCAGGCCACAGGAAGAGGCCAGTGTTATTAGGTCATGTAGGGCTGTGAACTCCAGGATACAGAGGTTTGTTACTTGAGTGTGATGGAAAACCACTTGTGAATTAAAAATTTAAAAACTAATCTCAAGTAAAGATGAAAATAATAAGATAATACATAAATTTGATAATAGATCGAAAACAGAATAAGAAACCCTGGAAAAGGGAAATATGGAAGTTTCTCTTAGCAATGCAACAAACAAGAGAGAGAACCAAGTTATTTATTAACACTCATCTCTGATTTCATTTTAATGAAAAAATAATTGAGGCAATGAATGTGAGAAACCTGTATTTGAAAAATTCTCATCGACTTTGCCACCTACTATTAAATTCAGCTCTTTTGAATGGCACACCCTTTGCAGACAATACCAATAGCCACTCAAGATGGCACCCTAAAAGGAAAGAATACTGAAATAGAACTTAAAATCTATAATGCCCAGTCATCTCAAGCTGTGCAATGTATGCCTGCAAAGAATAAGTCTTTTCTCTGTTGCACACAATCTGAAGAAAGTTCAGCAATAGAAGGCTCAGATGGCTTTATCAACAACAGGTTCATTCAAAAGCAGAGAAATCTGACAGAAAAGATGTTTGAGAAGTGGGATTTGAAGAATTTCATGAATTCCCCTTTCTATTTCTTTCCACTTAAAGACAATTCAAATAGCTTATTTCTACCTTATAAGACAAGGTAGTGTTGAGCTTTTAGCCTTGATGCAGAGTGAAACTGCCATCTCTTTGTGCAGGACGCTTCCTGCTGAGCGCCCCTGGCAACTTAAAACTCATTCTCAGGGGGAAAGAGGAAAGTTCTTGGCAAATTACATCAGGAAGAGTCAAGCATTAGATTTCTGGGGCTCAAAGATAAAATTATATTAAAATGTAAATAAATTTTCTACATGCAGTACTAATACTAATATTTCAGTCATTCAAGGGATGCAGACATGTAATTCAAATGGTTGCTAATTACTTTCAACCCATGTACCTAATGAAGGACAGAGTCTATAAATACACAGATGAAAAATACTTTACCTTATTTATTTATTAACTCCATTCTAGAGCTTTGGCAAAACGAGTTAACTGTAGACACAGTTGGTCTTAACTGTATCGTTGATGAGAGGGAAAAACTAACCTACATGTAGGATTTTTTATTTACAAGGTGCCTCCATAGGCAGTTCCCTCACTCTTAATGGAATTAAAGCCTCAGCTATCTCAGAGCTCACAGTCGGGGTTGGCACATGAACTCATCCAAGGTCAATGGCTTGTGTCCGGAAATAGAAAAAAAATAGACAAAAACCGAACCACTTGTTTCACAAAAAATATTTCATACTATTGATGGAAAAGCCACACTGCCTTCGAATTCCTTGCATCCATGATGGGCGGCAACTGGCCGTCGGCAGAGGCCGGGCCTGTCTTCACCAGCACCGCGGGGCCCGTGTGGACACACTGCTGCCGCATGAGAAAGAGCAAAGCAGCGTCTCAGCGCTGCTCCTCGAGCATGTTCTCTGGGATTCGCTCACTGTTCCAACATCTCCATGGAGCAATAAAAGAAAAGTGAACATTACTCCCACTTTACAAGTGAAAAAACAAGTTCAATGACACCAAGTCGCTTATCCAGTATGAAAGGTAATTTACAAAACAGTCAGTAATCAGCGAAGGCAAGGGTAAAAGCCACTCCTTCCATTGCACAGAGCCTGAAGCCTTCTTAGCCCACATGGTACTGTTGCTGTGTAGACTGCTTCCCCACCACACCTTGACACCTTAGAATGCTGTCTCAAGGCAGGGAGCTAAAGGTACCTGTTGGATATCAGAAAAAAGTCAGACACCACAAACTTAGAGTGGAGTACTGTGGAAGCATTTAAAAAGAGTAAGTAGTCACTATGCTATCTTATTTCAGCCTCTTTAGCTAATGACAGTTTATTTCCTCAGTATCTCCTCTGTAATATCTGAAACTTTTTTAAAGGAGAATAAATGCAATTATCTGTGAAAGCGTAGATATAGTGCTTAAATGTTTATTGCTGAGTAGAAACAGGGATTAACTAAACAGGCACAGGGAACTTTTGGGAGAAATGGAAATGTTTTAAAACTGGATTTTGATGAAGATTGCACAACTACAAATTTACTGAAACTGTTGACTGCACATTTACAGTGTGAATTTCATGATATGTAAGTTATACTTCAATAGGCTGCTAAGAAAAGAGTAAGAAAGAATGGGGGAAATTGTATTACTGTTAAAAATGAATAATATGAATATATTAACATAAATAAAATAGTATCAGATTTTAAGTAAAGGAGACAACAAAGTCAGTGAGTACCTGGATTTAAAGCAATGAGGACTTGGGACCCAGAGAGAGAATGCTAATGGGAAATGATAATAACATCAAGTATTTTGTAGCACTTTGGCTATTACATTGCACAATGTCAAAATTACAATCTCATTTGATCATCACAAAGCTCCCATTTTATATTTCCACGAGGAAAAGGTAGAATGGAGAGAGGAGATTTGATCAAGATCACAGAACCAGTCTCAGAGATAGATTTCACATTCAGCCCCTGTAATATAAACCTTGAATTCCAAATAAGTTAGGTTTGCTCTGGAGCACGCTGGTACTGTTCTGTTATTTCTAAATATTCATTCATTCAATAAACTTCTGTTGAGCAACTGTTATATGCCAGCCATGGCTAGCCATATATCCTCAGGGATAATCCCATGAGGCAGAAATTATGATTGTGATTTTAGTGTAATGTGAGTTTCTCTAGGCCTGACCTATGGGGATAGGGTCATGTGAACATCCACCAGTATTTTCCCAGCACTTACTAACTCTTCCCTTGTAGGACCCCAAATACTTGACGAGGACTGCCTTGTCAGACGTCCCTGCAATTCCCAAAAAACATGCTCGAGGAGCCGCGCTGAGACGCCGCTTTACTCTTTCTATGTGACAGCAGTGCGTCCACACGGGCCCCGCGGTGTGGGTGAAGACAGGCCCGGCCTCTGCCGACGACCAATGCCGCCCATCCCGGGTGCGAGGAATCCCAAGGCAGTGTGGCTTGTCCACCGATAGTATGAAATATTTTTTGTGAAACAAGTGGTTCGGTTTTTGTCTATTTTTTTTCTATTCCCGGACACAAGCCATTGACCTTGGATGAGTTCATGTGCCAACCCCTACTGAGAGCTCTGAGATAGCCGAGGCTTTAATTCCATCAACGATTACTCAGTTTTCAATATTTCTAATTTTTTAATCAATCATGTCTAACAGCTCAAATTTAAATTTAGCTTTTTCAAATTATACGTCACAAAATTGAAAACTGAATGAAAAGTTGAGCAAGAGTGGTAGAACCAAATACATGTCTTTTAAATGCAGGAAAACAGTTCACCTTTGAAATAAAATATGTGCGTTTTTTTTCTTTTTCTTTTCTCTGGTTGTTAAAGGAAATCTACAGAGATAAAGGAATTCATTTGTGGGAGAGCACAGGAAACAGCACAGTTCATACAGTTCTCCAAATAAGCTTTGAAAAATCTGAGTGCATGGCCAGATTACCCACCTGAATTTCATGATGCACATAATTCACAATTGTTACCAGTCTAGATTTAGAAGATTAAGTTGTATTCTTTATCTTAATTTTACACATGAAGAGCCAATTTACACCTGGCTGTGTATTTTTGCACTAAACGTATTTGTAAGACAAGAACATTTATACTTTGAAAATATTGACTAAAACATCGACCTGATTTGGTTTGCGTTTGTCTTATAGTGGAAATTACTAAACTTTCCTGCATTTGTTAAAAATAATGTACAAAATAATATTTAAAAGTGCATGGTATTATCTTTGAAAATGATTGAGGAAACTTCTATTTTTAATAAAAATATATTTAAAATAAAGATAAAAATGGAGCCAGATTCTTCTAGGATCCAGAATGGTTCCTAGTGTATAAGCTATTTCGCTAGGGAAGCTGCATCGATGCATACAAAGCATTTAATGAAGGGCCTGCAGCCTGCTGAAGCTCTTAGGGAAACAAAGCAACCTGAAATAAGCTTAGGGCACTTGGAAAATCTGGCTTATAAAAAAACACATGTGGAGTGTTTTTGATGAGTATTATTTTTGATAAATATCTTATAAATGGTAAATTATTCTTTGTTTCATTTGAATATAAACATATTATAATAGCTTATATGATATAATGTGTTCATTGTTTCAACAAATATTTCTTGAGTACCTGAGAGAAGCCCTGTGCTAGGAGCTGGGAGACAATAAGGAAAACAAAACGGACAAAAATCCTTGCCCTCACAGAACCTAATGAAACACTAACAAAATACATGAATAAATATTATGCAAGATGGTAAAGAAAAAAACTTAAGCACAGAAGGATAATGGGGACTGTCGAGTGGTTGTGATCTAAATAGGATGCTAGGGAAGTCCTCACGGAAGAGCTGACAACTGTACAATGGCCTGAAGATGAGCGAAATGGTCTTGTGGCTGGATTTCTCTCCGGAGGGACAGAAATCCAGGACAAAGAAACAGCAGTGGCGAAGGCCGTAAAGCAGGAGTGTACTTGGCCGGAGGACAGTACAAAAATGGTGAAGAAACACGGCACGGAAACTAGAAAGGATGTCAGACAGGGATGTGGATGTGTCTATGTCTGTGTGTTTGAAGGGCCTTTTGCCAATATAAGAACTTCAACTTTAGTCTGAATAAGATAGGAAGACACTGAGCAAGACAGGAGGATTTTGATCAAAGAAATAACATGAAATAGTTTATATTTTTAAAAATTCATTCTTACTGCTTTGTTGAGAATAGACCAGAGGAAGGCAGACACGCAAGCATGGAGACCAGGGATGAGGTTATGCGGATTTAACAAAAGCAAGAGAGGGGATGATGGAAGGGGTCAGGGTCACGGCTCCGGGTGTGAGAAATGATGAGCACATACTTTAAAGGCAGAGCCGAGAGAATTATCTTCCATATTGGAAAAGATGATAGGAGAAAGAGGAGACAGAAATGATCAGAGGAATTTTAACATGAGCAATTGAAAGCATGGGGAAGACAGTAGGCAAATGTGGTTTTTGGGTGCATTCACTGTCATACTCTGTGAGAACCATGAATCACCGGCTCTACGTATCTCAGTGGCCAAACTCTTGTACCTCATTCCAGGAAAGAGTATCAGGCAGCAGTGGAGATTAAGAACCCAAAAGCACGATCAGGCGATGGAACGAGCTTAGTCACCAAATCATACATATTCATTCGACTAATAATGACAGAACTAACTGCGTGAGTCACTCTCCTAGGTGCTCACTGAATTCAGAGTCCACTGCAAATCCTACAAAGGCAAAAACGCTCGCAAGTATACATTATAATGATACAGCATCCTTTACAATAATGCTTTACAAAAATGCTTTTTGATTCCTCAAGTCATTACGATCAGGTATGAAGCCCTCCATAAGACCACCCCCAGCAGCTGATGCATCCCCTGCTATCTGAGTTTTCTAAGCTGAGGCCTCAGAATTCAATGTTTCCCTTCTGAATTTGTGAGCAAAATAAAATAGTTCCCATTTTGTGCCACTAAATTTTAGGAGTGGTTAATTAGGCAGCATTACATTATAGGAACAATTATGTTAAGTGTTAGTGCCACATAATCTCATTTAATCTTCAAAAGAAATCTATTAGCTGGAGATTATTATTATCTGCATTTTACAACGGGGACTGAGCCTTAAGAGTGGTTAATGCAGCTAACAAATGGAAAAGCCACCTTCAAACACAGTTACAGAATCAGAAATTGTAAAGACAGCATTGTGATATATACTATAGCTAAGAAACTGCCAGTTGCTGAATAAATATGAAATAAATACATAAACTAACCCCTATTTTTGAGACTTCTATAAGCAAAATAAGAAGTCAAGACACATATGAGACAATAGCTCTCTTCTCAAAAATCTTTAATTCAACAACCTGGGAAATGGTGCGTTCATTCATTAATCAAGCATTTGATAAGTGGCTACTGAGTGCCTAGCATTGTATTAATCAGAAAACCAGCCAACAGTATAGGCAGAGAGAACAGCAAGCAGTGAAATGAAAGAAAGGACACCTTTATAAATCACCCACTTGCATTCTATTCTAGGAGTAAGATATCTAAAACACCTTGCTAGTAAAAGAAAAACCGAAGTAGGATTGAATTCTTGTGATAATGGCTCATCAAAGTGATGCACAACTCACGCACAGAAAAAGATTCTAAAAGATTACCTAAAGCATGGAAGAAATGACTAAAATAGGTATGCATGTTCCTGGGTGGGAGAGGGGAGAAGGGAGAGATACAGGGAAGAGAGAGGATGCATAGATTTTTCCTGGGAAGGATAAATTAAAATTGATGTGAAATATATATGAATAAAGTCATGAATGTTTAAGGGAGTGTTTTAAATCCATAGATTTAAGAATCTGCTGTACATTTTTGAAGTTTTGTCTACAAACTCTACACAAGGCATTCTGAGGAATAAAAAATGGTTTTGTCCAAAGTGCTGAAGAAAACAAAGATGGCTTTTTAAAAGATAGGAAATGTTTATATCTCCTCTAGACTTTACATGTCAAATAGCTCATTTTTACTGTTTTGGAATTTGAGAAAACATAAGAAATATCTAGGAAAATGCAGGGTTAGAACACTAGTATTCTAGGAGCAGCAGATTCTATGCTACCTCTCAATTTGCCCAGTGGACACTGTGGGAGACTTCTGTGTCTGGTCAGAATGCATTATCATCAACTGTCTTTAATTGCAAGTCACTAAAGATCTTAATTAGTGGAGATAGGTGTATGTGTGTGCACATGTGTGTGTGGATGTGCATGCACATGCACTTCTATAATATATTGCTATGTAGCAAAATGACATCTTGGTCAACTCCATTTTCTACTTTTAAAATTGAAATTAAAATACTGTGTAATAATATTGCTATTTTAAATACTATTCTAATTTTATATAATGCAAACAATTATTTTAAATACTTTTCTTCAAAGAAACTAAACTACTCACAAAGGTATTCATTTATCCACATATCTCCAAGATACTGTATCATTATTTAGCTGAGCACTTGTTTCTTGAAAATTAAGTCTTGTTGGCTCAGGATTTTAGCATTGCTGCATTTTTTTTTAATAAGCAGGTTTATAAGTGAAGTTTCTAAGAAAATTTAGAATCTGAACTCCTAGGTGATGACAGAGTGTCAACCAGCATATGGAAGGATCGAAGTTGAGTTTAGTTTTCATTGATCTGGTTTATAGATGCAGTGAATAGGGAGGCTGAAAGTTTAACAGTACAAGTTAATCTTAGCAAAATGGCTAAGAAAATGGTTATCTATTTAATCCTCATATCTATTAAGATTAATTTTGTGAGGGAGGAAAATAATTTTCCCTCTGCTCTTCCAGGTTCTCAACTGAGACCCCCCTGTAATAAAAGACAAATTAATAGGAAAAAAGCAAACAGAAGTTTAATTAACATGATGCCTACTGTATGCATGGGAGAGACCTAGGGAAACTGGCCAACTCCCTGAAATGGCCCAAGCCGCCACCTTAAATAACATCTCCAGCTAAAGACAACCTAAAATGTTAGGGGTGGAGAGCCAGTTACTAGAGGTTTTCAGGCAAAGCGCGTAATTGTAGGGAAGATTATTATGAAGATGTCTCTGCCTTCCCCTGGGGCAGAGAGGGAGACACCTTTACAAATGAAGATTTCCCTTATAAATGTGAGTATCTCTTACAAAATGGTAATTTTTACTCATTTCTCAGAACTTCTCCAGTGTCTATTTCTTCAAAACAACTGGTCTTAAATAATTCTTATGCTAATGAGGCATATTTTACAGTGATAAATTCTGTTCTCCTTCAAGTTCTTCCAGCCCACATCCCAAGAAATAAGAATAGTAACCATTTATTTGATAATTACCAATTAATAATATTAGCAAAATAATGATAAGTTCATAAATTCATGATCACTCTTATTGATTAAATGTGATTGCTATCTATGTTAGCCAGAAAAATGTTGACATTTAAGGCCACAATTTAAGATGAATTCTTTGTTCTGTACACTTTTTTTCACAGTGTTTTCTAAAAATGGAATGCTGACATTCATTCAACGAAGCATTCTTAGGTGCCTGTTACGTGCCAGGCTCTGGGTCAGACCAAATAAGATTCAGTTCGTTTCTCAAAGGACTCACTCTTAAATAAAATGTAGCAAGTAGGAGAGTAAAAAACTACCGCAAAAGGCATAGATACTGATATAAAATATGCAAGGCAACAATGGGGCACAAACAATAAAGCAAACAGCATGTTTTACCTGGGAGAGGTATCAGGACTGGCTTCAGAAAGGAAGGGGTTTCTGAGCAGAGCTGGAAAGGAATGTGCGGCAGAGAACAGCTCCAGGAAAGGCACAGAGGCACAGAACCGCTCAGTCAGCTTCCTTTGAAGAAAATGTTCTGCTTTGACAGATAGAAAGAATAGACAAAATACATAATATATGTCATATATTATATGCAATGTGTATGTAGCATACACATTATATAAAATACATGTAAAATATACACACATGAATATTTATAATAAATGAATATGTGTGTGTGTAGATACATACATATCTACAGATACATATATATGTTTTCCATGCCTTAGCGCAATGGAACCATTTTCACCAGCCTTTGGGGTGCTGTTTATTGTACACCCCTACTTTGGCCCTTCAGTTCTGTCTTGATCCACAGTTTTTTTTAAAAATGCTTATTCAGTGTCTTCTCACATTTGAAAGCATAATAGTACCCAGAAGATATTTTATATTTAAAATTGTAACGTTTTGACTAAATTATTTATGTAAATTATTATTTTTTTTAAAAAGAGCCCTATCCCATCAGTTTTGTAATGATGGCTAAATGCCCTTACTTAAAATGCTCTGGTGACACCTTGTGGCACATCTTCATATAACAACCTACTACTATATCACTTTTGTCATGTTGTAGAAAACTTTTAAAATACTATACTCAAGCATCTAGCCAACAATTATTATTAAGGATTATATTGGGATCAGAAACATTGTTAGCCACTAGGTTCACAAATACAAAATAATAAATGTGCATTTTCTCAGTGGGGCTTGATTTCTGATAAGTGTTTTGAAGAAGAGACTGGAACTGAGATATCAATTATTAAACCCTGTTATAGTACCTTTAATAGACATGGAAATCATAACAGTTTGTGTCCGATTGAAAAAAACTTCTTGTGTTGGTGATCCTCTGAATGACTTCATCTGTTTGGGAAAACTATAAAAGTATATCCTGTAGAAAGGCTTTATAATTACAATGTTATTTTTCATGCTTAATTAATGTATAAAGCTTCTGGAGTCTCACACCAATTGTGCTACACTATAGTGAGGTAGCTAACTTAATGCACTCCAGACCTCAGAAATTATATGGCACATAGGAGGGGATCACTGGAATCCATACCCCACTTCTCATAAAGCTCATGAGAACATCCCCCTTTTTCAAAAGGAGGTCAAATAAAAAATGCCTTAGAAAACAGTCTGCTTTGGCTTATTTTGTGTTTTACTAAATGACTTCACTCAGTAGAAAAACAGTTGTCTTGAACTTGGAATGATTCATAATGAATGTATAGGAAATGGTCCCATTAGAAACCCCACAGTAAATATGCAGGTTTGACAAGGGTATGAAGTAAGCAACTCTGAAGCACACACTGAGTTTCTATGTAATGATCATTGGCCCTACCCAAGTTAAGTCAATTCACGAAATGAAATGTATTTGTTTCTTTTTATTCTGCTTTGACTCTTGGGGTTTGCCTGACATTGATTCAATTTTGTTACAGCAAAAATTATGTAATAATTACATTTCAGAAGGAATCAAAACAGCTTTAGTCAGAAAACACTTTTTGCAGGGTGTTCACACTCCTGAAGACATCAAAAATTATGTTGACCACCGCTTCAAGAGATTAAAATTGTAAATAAGTAGTTGGCGATTGTGAAATTTATAGAACAATCCTTTCCAAAGGTTGATCAAATTATGTAATATATATTTCAGGGGGTATAAAGAGCACACTAATTTAAATTAATAAATAATAGTATCAAAGCAAAGCTCAGTTCACTTGGAATTCCCTTTTCTACCTCCCTCTATCCTTGCCTCTCTTGCCCCATGGTACTTAAAAACCACTTCAAACATGACTCTGCCCCTGAAGTAGGGACCCATCCTGCTTGTCAGCTGAGGAATCCTTTACCCACTTCAACAGTCACGCTATCTACTTAGCACCGCTTAGATCAGTGTTTTCCAACAGTGCCCCTTTTGACATTTGAGAAGAAGCAATTGTTCACTGTAAACAGTGTCCCACACATTGCAGCATATTTACATCCCTTGGATTCAGGCACCGAATACCGGCAGCACTCACCAGTCTCTTTTGAAAACCATATATATATTTTCTATATATTTTCAGATGCTCCTTACAATTTTGGGAGCATAGAGATGAGTACTGAAGTAGGCAAAAGAGAAATGCTTATTCATTTATTCAATAAGAGTTTATTAAATATCTGTAATTATAAACCAAATAACACCTAAATGGAACTCACTATCTAATTGGAGAGACAAACATATTTAATGATCAATGGCCCTACCCAACTTACAGTACTGCAAAAATATGTACAAGATGCTAATATGAAAGGAAGGAAATGACTGGGAAATTGAGAAGGCTATGGAGGGAAACATATATATATGTGTGTGTGTGTGTGTGTATGTCACACACACACATATATATATAATCTGTTTTGAAGGAAGCATAAGAGTAGCCCAGGAGAAGAGTGAAAGAATATCTCAATCAGCAGAAGCTATATGCAGAATCTGAGGCGTGTGGACGAGGATGAGCAATAGTATGTACCTGTCTATGTGAGTGAAATGGTAGGTTTTTGAGAAAGTAAGATGGAAAGGAGGATAAGAAGTAGTAAGGAAGGGAGAGGGAGAATGGGAAGGGGGATTACAAAGGCACATTATGATCAACTATGGAATTTGAATGATTTCCTGCCCCTCTGACTTTATGATCCTCCTCCGGAATCTCAGTTACTTTCGTACCATGAACCATACGACTCCTGATATCCCGGTTATATTTCAAACTCTGCTTTTCTTCAGACTTAAAAAGTCACAATGAACTCCTCATCTTTTCTTCCAAAGTAGGTATTGGCTTCTCTGTCACTCTTTCAATTTCAAAGTCACTGACTTTTTTCTTTCTTTCACTACTGCCACAGAAATCAAATCAGTTTCTATTCTCTACTCTAATTTTCCTGAACAATACCTCTTTTATAAATTTTTCTCATAAGTTCCAACCTCATTTCTGGGTTGTTATACACACACCTCCCTTAGCTGGACTCCCAGCCCCTGCTTCCCACACTCGTCCAGCATTCCTGCACACTGCTGTTACACACATTTAATGCATTGCCTCAGTTTATTTTATATTAATTTCTCACTTAGCCTTTACTAAACCTCATCAGTGGGTCCATTTATTTTTCATTTTGCAGATGAAGAAATAGAGATTAAGTGATTAAGAAACTTGGCCATATTTTCACAGATAATAATAGAGCCAGAAATAAACATAACAAGATATTTATGATTCTTAATACTGTGTTCTACTTCTGATTTTCTTCTCTCTCTTTCCATCTCTTTCTTTCTGTGTGTGTCTGTGTTGTTCTCTCCTTTCACCAGTCTCTGTTCTCTGAAATGAATGTATCACCTAAAATGTATCCTCCTTTTTCTATCAAAATGTAATTCATCTGTCAAACTCTACTTAGAGACTACTCTCTCCATAAACACTTTCCTACCAACTTACGTTGAAGTCACCTCTCCCTCCTGCCAAGCCAGTGGTTTCCAACTTTGGCTGCACATCAGAATCACCTGTGGACAGTTGATATAATTGGCTTGGGAAGCTAACTAGGCATCAGGATTTTTAAAATTCTCAAGGTGATTCCAATATGCAGTCAAGGTTGAAAATACTACTCTAAAATCTTAACAATATTTTTTACTCTACAGCTCTTTTGGCAATGAGAATCACAGAACAGCATGATATCAGGTTGAATTTGGAAATCAGTTATTCTTTCTGTAAATGAGGATGTTGAACATGACTATTGATCTACAGACTCTTTTAGGCAAAGTACTCTGAAATCATTTGAAGACACACCAAAAAATATATAAAAAATAAAGGTGAGCTTCTTTCATGGAAATGGAGGAAAGAAACATCAAATGTCACTGAACTGCCTGCTATCATTACATCTCTGGAGTCCCTGAGAGAACTACATGAAGACCTGAGGGCACCTAAGATCAAACCTTATATATACTGAGTTAAATCAGTCCCTTCTGTAGTCTATACTAGTTTGGTATTCTACAGTATCATAGGTAACATAAGATGAATTATCTATTTGTTAGCTTTATTATTGGACCAGTTCTCTCCCAACAGCATATTATTTAACTTATAGGGTTTATATTTCTAATAGAATTACATTTATCTAATGAAAAATAATGATATTTTCAAGTGATCTAGAAATGGGACCATGAACCAAACAGTTGGTATTAATATTTCAAACTCAAACCACCTCTGAGGATAAATATTAGTATAACCCTTTTGCCAGTGAAGAAATTGAAGGTTGAGAGGTTAAGTGACTCACCCTGAGTTGGGGTGCAATTTAGTGCCACGCTGCATTTCTAATACATTTTAGTTTATTCTATTTTTTATAAATATTTTATAAGCCTCTCCTTTACCTGCCACCATGGGCTTAAAACATTTCTACTAATCAGTAGCACGGAGTTGTCTCTAAGCTACTGGGAACCAAAGTTCAGCCATAATTTAGTGTGATAGGCAATTCACAACACATTTCCAGAGAGCAGCAGGGAGAGAAAACCACAAAGCAGAGTTGTGCGTTCACAGAAGGTGAGATGTGCTGGGGACCTGCTTTTTAACGACAGCTGTAAAATGCAATTCTTTGTAACAAAAGAAAAGTGATATGTTTGACCATATTGAACTTGAATTCCAACTATCATGAAAAAAATTAAAGAAAAAAATTAATTAAGAAAACCTGTTAGAAAGAAGGAAATAAATAATCAGACTGGAAATAAATGAATTAGAAACCAAAACAATAGAAAACACCAAAAAAATCTAAAAGCTGGTTTTTTGAAAAGATAAATAAAATTGAAAAATCTTTACCTAGAATCACCAAGAAGAAAGGAGAAAGTGATCAAATAAATTGAATCAGAAATGAAAGAGAAGATACAACTAATACCACAGAAATACAAAGGATCATGAGAGACCATGACATACAATTATATGGCAACAAATTGGGCAACCTACATACAATCTTCCAAAACTGAATCATTAAAAAATAGGCCTGAATAGACTAATTAATAACAAGTTCTTATTACTATCCTTCTCAAACTCTTGCAAAAAATCTGGAGGAAAGGAAATGCTTCCAAGTTCAATTTACAAGGCCAGCACTACTCTGATACCAAAACCAGACAAGGATAGTGTGAAAAAAAAAGGAAGTTACAGATCAATATCCCTAATGAACAGAGATACAGAAATCATCAACAAAATAGTAGCATATCAAATTCAACAATACATTAAAAAGTTCATTCAGCATCCATAAATCAACAATGTGACAAACTACATTAACAAACTGAAGGGTAAAAACATATGATCACGTCAAAATGCTAAAAAATCACTTGACAAAATTAAAGATCTTTTTATTACAAAACTCTCAACAAAATGGGTATAGAGGGAATATATCTCAATATATAAATGGCATGTATGACAAACCCATAGCTAACATCACACTCAACAATGAAAAGCTGAAAGCTTTTGCTGTAAGAATCAGGAATGAGACAAGGATGCCCACTCTCATCACTTTCATTCAACATAGTATTGGAAATCCTAGACACAGCAGTTAGGCAAGAAAAATAAATAAAAGTCATCCAAATTGGAAAAGAAAAAGTAAAACTGTGATTCTTTGAAGATGACATGATACTATATAGAAAACCCTAAAGAGTCTACCAAAACACCTAAAACTAATAAATAAATTTAGTAAAGTTGCAGGACACAAAATCAATGTACAGAAATCTGTGCACTAATAATGAACAATCAAAAAGAAATTAAGAAAACAATCCATTAACAATCGCATCAAAAAGAATAAAATATCTAGGAATCAATTTAACCAAAGAGAGGAAAGACCTGTACACTGAAGACTTCAAGATACTGATAAAAGAAATTGAAGAAGACACAAATAAATAGAAAGATATTCAATGCTCATGGATTAGAAAAAATAATAGTGTTAAAATATACATACTACCCAAAGCAATGTACAGATTCAGTGCAATCTCTGCCAAAATCCCAATGGCAATTTTCACAGAAGTAAACAAATAATTCTACAATTTCTGTTGGATCAAAGACCCCAAATAGCTAAAGCAATCTTAAGAAAGAACAAAGCTGGAGGTATGCTGCTGACTTGAAACTATACTACAAAGTTAGTAATCAAAACAGAATGGTATTGGCATAAACAGACACATAGACAAATGGAACAGAGAGCCCAAAAATAAACATGCATATAGCCAATTAATTTATGATGAGAAATCAGCCAAAAATACACAATGAGGAAAGGACAGTCTCTATAATAAATGGTGCTAGCAAAACTGAAATCCACATGCAAAAGAATGAAATCAGATGACTCTCTTACACCACACATAAAAACTAACTCAAAAGGGATTAAGGACTTGCATTGTAAGACCTGAAACCATAAACTTCTTAGAAGAAAATATAGGTGGTAAACCTTCTGACTTTGGTCTTAGCAATGTTTTTTTGGCCAATGACAAGGGGACTAAAAGCAAAAAATAAACAAGTGGGGGCTACATTAAAGTAAAAAGCTTCCACACAGCAAAGGAAACCATCAACAAATCAAAAGTCAACCTACTGAATGGGAAAAATATTTCCAAACTATATTTCTGATAAGGGGTTAATATCCAAAACATATGAAGATATAGCATGACTCAACAACAACAGAAATCATCCTAAGTAAAAAATGGGCCAAAGATCTGAATAAATATTTTTCTAAAAAGGACATAGTTGGCCAATGGGCACATGAAAATATGTTCAACATCACTAATTATCAGGGAAATGCAAATCAAAACCACAGTAATATATCACCTCACACCTGTTAGAATGATTAGTATCAAAAAGATAAAAAATAATTCGTGTTGGAAAGGATATGGAGAAAAGGCAACCTCCTACAATGTCTGTGGGACTGTAAATTGGTTCGGTGATTATAGAAAACAATATAAAGTTTCCTCAAAAAGTTAAAAAGTAGACATACAATACTATCCAGCTATTCCACCTCTGGGTATTTCTCCAAATAATAGAAACACACTAATTCAAAAAGACATATGCACCCCTATATTCATTGCTGCATTATTTACAACAGCCAAGATACAGAAACAATCTAAGTGTCCATCAATGGATGAGTGCATAAAGACAATGTGGCATACATTTACAAGGGAGTAGTACTCAGTCATAAGAAAGAAGGACATTTTGCCATTAGCAACAACATGGACAGACCTTGAGGTCACTGTGGCAAGTGAAATCAGTCAGATGGAGAAAAACAAATACCAGTCATTTATATGCAGAATCTAAAATACAAAACAAAAATAAGGTCAATGAGGAAAGGACAGTCTCTTTAATAAATGGTGCTAGCATGCAAATTGGTTCAGTCACTATGGAAAACAATATAGAGGTTCCTCTCAAAATTAAAAAATAGATATACAATACAATCCAGCTATTCCGCAGATTGGTCCTTACCTAGGGGAAGGGGAGTGGGCCTAGCTGAAACAGGCGAAGGAACTCAATTGAACGGTGATGGTTGGTAGTTAGATTTATGGTGGTGATCACTTTAGAGTGTATACAATTATCAAATTATAATGTTGAATACCTGAGACTTATATAATGTTATGGACCAATTTTATCTCAACTGAAAAAAGAATTCTGTTATTTCAAAATAGTTAAAATTTTAACAGAAGGAGGAAAATTTTTTAAGTATTCTGACATGGGTGTCTCAGTTTCCTGAGAAAGCTCAGTCACCACAACATTTTTTTCTGCATTTTAGTTTGTTCTCCTTTCCCAGCAGATCATTTTCCTTCCCATGTGAGGACCAGTGCAGAGGTCTGCCATATTAAACTGTCACGAGAACACAGGAATAAAAGATTCCCAATAGTGAGGGAAGTTTAGGTGAATAATCCGTCAGGGAGGTGGCATCACTAAGTCAACATAATAACACATGTGGGAGGACACACATCCATCCACAAGGACCAAATCCTTTCCGTTTAATACATCTTATTACTTGTGCCTACAATATTTAAAGCTGGAAGGCACATCGTGGCCTAGAAATTACTGAGTAATTGCTTTTTCTATTAGTATCCAAATAAAAAGAATTTAAGAGCAACAGAACCAAGTAATTGAAGTCTTTTGAGTTTATTTCAATATTAAACTTCTAGTTCTCCCATGAAAGGTACGGCTGCTCTCAATTCTTAAAGCTCTGTAAAAAAACAAGTGTAAGGATTAGGAAGCTGCTGTGTGTATTTAAAAGTATACATTTTGTATAATATTTCTTCAAATCTAATACTTAGCTAATTATTTTACTATAATTATGTGATTAGAAAACACTACTTTCATTAATTTTCCTAAGAACTTTATTGATATGATTAATATCTAGCTTAATTGAGAAAAGTTTTAGGCTGACTGGCATTTATGTAATTCAAGGGTAACTATGTGAAGGTGTGGTTTGGACATAATGTCTTGAATATCTAAAGTGCCCTTAGCTGTGCTGAGAGAACTGGCCTAGGAATTTTGTACGCATAGATTGTCAAGCTTGGACACAGCTGTTTGGAGTTACCCATAGGGGACTGTCTCAGGATTCTGTCCTAAGAAATGACCGACAGTAATTGTATGTACCTTGTTAAAATGTTTTGTAAAAATTAAATGAATTATGATATATAAAGCATTTAAAACACTGGCTAATAATAAGCATTGTGTGAAAACTAGTTATTGCTATTACTATTATTATTTAAGTGAGAAAATAATTTAAACACTAGAAGATTTTATTTCAAGTTTAAAACAGCATCATCTGCTTTAAGATGGAGCTTAATCTTTGTGGAACCTTGTGGTATGCTTCACCTTCGTGTGTTTTCATTAGTATTACTCTACTGAAATGTAAAGGTGAAAATGAAAGGAACTCTCCATAGATATCAATTAGGCACATCACTTCCTTACACTAAAATTTGGAAAAATTTCCATAATGTGGCAAGGAAAACATGCTTAGTCAAAATACCTAAATTCTTCTATTATATACACAAACACCCTAAGGTATTCATAAAAATTCCAGATCTCAGGATATTCACTGGAGCTATTTATAAAATCATTCAAACAGCTGATGGACAGTTGACCTAAACAGAAATGATTGAATTTCTCTCTAAAGAGCCAGAGTGAGTCTCTGGAAAAAACGAGAAGCTATTATGTCATGTCCAATTTATTTGGCCTAGTGATTCAAAGAACACTGTTGCATCCATTATCATCATTTCCCTCTCTAAGGTTCTTATACTCATTGGAAAATATCCTTAGCTACCCTAAAGATTGCATGTTCATTCTTTACATTAGATTGAATAACCATAGACATGGCCTGGCAGAGTGATAAAACAATATTAGCAAACAGCTCCTGGACATTAGGGCCTGAAAAGAGCTCTCAGGGATTCTCCCCCAGTCTGAGGCTGCCAGCCACGTGCTCTGCCTCCCTCTACTTCCAGTGCGCACTCCAGGCTGAAGAGTTTTTATAAGCAAGAGGATTAATAGGTCCAGGAGCAGATGCTCTTTTACAGTAAGTACTATTGCAATTTCTAATTGTGCTTTATGTGTGGTTGATGGCAATCACTCCCCAAAGAGACATTTCTTAAATACTTCTCTATTTTAAGATCCACATTTTGGTAATTTTATTAAGTTAGAAATTAAATACTTGCTGGCTAAAGTGCATCACTGACTGTGAACAAAACTGTGCTTAGAGACCCTCTAAAAGTATATCTTCTCTGCATTGTTCAACACTATCTTTGTCCAAGTAAACACAGAGCAAAGGACATTTCTATCTCATATGCCCTGAGAAATGATAAATCCAAAGGATGGACAAAAGGAACTGAGGTACCTTACAATAGTTGAATAACTCCAGTCCCATTGTAGGCCCTCAAAACTATGTTTGTGGAACTTATCAGAAAAGTTTTTATGATAAAACGTTTGATTTTTCCCTGCCCCTTCAACAGACAATATGATCTGTATTTTTTCTATGTATCTGTGAGGGATGGAAAAAATTACATCTAGAGGTCATTTTTAGAAATTTAAAACATGACATGTTTTAGCCCCGACATAATTCTAAAGGATACTGTGTGTCCGTGGTAAGTGATAAGAAGACATTAGTGAAATTAATCATTTATGCTTAGCTCATTCATTGTTAATATTGACATAGCCATTTATTGATAGTCATTTTGGTCAATGAAAACCAAGAAGGCAAATTAAAAAAACAAAAAAAGAATAGGAAAGACAAAATTATTGAGGTTATTGTCTTGATTTTATTCTTTCTCTTATGACTTTATTGCAAATGATCTCTGTATCTTTTTTTCTTTTCTGAAGCAACTTATAATCCTAGTGACCTCTGTATAACTGTATTATGATCTATATTTCCTTATAAGAAAAATGTTCAATATATTTGGCATCACATTTTTTTGGGTAAAGCCTTGAACCTTTCTAAATGTCAGCAACTTTATATATTGGTAGGTATTACAAGCATGTGTGTAAATATTATAAGTATGTATATGTATTTGTTTATATGTATTCACACACATATACATGTATATATAATTATATATACTATATATAATATATAGTTGATAGGGTTGAAATTATATTTTTATCTATAGCTACATCTATATATTTATATAGAGAGAGTTACCCAATACTTAATCCTTCCCAGATCTTGAATTCCTTGGGCAAACTGATAAATATCCTAAGGAAAACACACTTATGTACATATTGAAACACCCCAACAAGGCATGCATTTATGTCAAAGTCCATAGGTTGCAAATTAAGAACCTTGGGTAACTCTTCTGTTGATCAGCAAGAATATTCAATTTAGAGAAAGTATTATTATATGTCATTATTTCATATATTATAATAAATAGAGCAAGAAATAGTAATGTTCCCCTGATTCTATTTTCAAGTCAGACCTGAGAACGATGAGGAAGCGACTTAAGACAATGTCATCATCCCTGCCTTTTCATTTCTTTTGTTTGCTTCTTTTTCCTCTGCAGCTTTCACACCCAGCACAACAAAGGAGATCACATTTGTTTTCCTTCAGTTATTCTCAAGAGGAGAGGGAGAAAGCACATCAGCCATGGAGAATGGACAGTGGTATTATTAGAAGAGCTGGTGGGAATGGAGATCAGGATGAAACTAGAGTGTAGGCCACTGAATCATAAATTACACAGTTAGGAAGAAGGCATATCATGGGCACTCATCAAGCTATGTAGCATTTCTGTCTTTTCTCTCTAATGTCCACTTCCATAGTACTTTTTGGGACTTTGGGGTTGCTGAGGATTTATATGATGGAAGAGGTTAATAATTAGGGTCCAGCCCCAGGAATAAAAGCAGAGAGCCATTTGCTTATGGCTACATATACCAATCAACCTCACCACTTTTTTATTGTAGTCCTCATGGTCCTTTGTGACTGGCATCCTTTCAAAACAGAAGAAGAGACATGACTGAAAGAATCTTAAAATATTTTATTGGCCACAGGGCATCCTCTGTGCCCCAGGAGTCAGACAATATAATTCAACTCTCATAGCATAGTTTTCATAAAATCTTATGAGTCACAGTAGTACACTGTGTTCCCCAAGGTGCACTTGTTGGTAGCCCTCCCCATCTATGACAAAACAAAAGTGGAAATGTTCAGCATCTTATCTAAGAAACTAATGTCTCATTCAATGGTCTAAAATTTATAACACCATCAATATATTCTGTCATGCTCAGAACATCCCAAGTCCCCTTTTAAGGAAGGTTGGTTCCATTTAGAATATTGGGAATTTCAAGAATATTTGTGAATAAAAAAGAAAAAGAAATCCTTTATATAAATGTCTGGCCTTTCACCATTATGATTCCTGGGAAAAATTAAGCCTGACTGCAGTTGGAAAATAGGGAAGCAATATGACAAATTTAAAAGTACCCTGACCATTTAATTACTTTTAAATTATATTTTACATAGGATTAATGTTAGGTCTGTGTAGCATCAAGTCTCCACCTCATTAACTTTTTAAATATATCATCTTAAAAATTTTAACAGATTTCCAGGATAATATGTAAGTCAGCAAATAGTCAAGACAACAATTTAAAATATCTCTAACATTTTCAACTTCTCTTGTTGTTTTTCTTTAAGCTTTACCTGTTTCTCTTTGTTCAGCTAATGGGTGGTCATTGAAGGCCTGTTATATCCAAGACCTTGTGCATGGTATTGAAGATATGATAGTAAATAACATAAGTACAGGTTTCTTGCCCCGGGAGAGCTTGCAGTATTTTTGGAGACACAAACAAGAAATGAGGCAATTCCAGTGTGGTACATTCTTTGACAGGGAGGAGCAGTTTGCTAAGAGATGTCATTTTTTTTTATAAAGCATCTAGACCAGATTGCAGGAATTATGGATGGATTTCTAGACAAAGTGACATCTAAGCAGAATTTTGAGCAGTGAGCCATTAGCCAGTTGCAGGAAGGTGGGAGCTTTAAAGAAAAGAAGCAAGATACTCCCATAATGAGAGAGGGAAGCAAACCCAAGTTTCTCCCGCTATCTGAAAGTTCACTTTATGCCACTTCTTTTGTAGGGAAGACCTTCATTAGGATCTGTTTCTGCTAACTGAAGGAAATACAAAGAGGATTTTCACTTTTACAAAATGGTAATTGCTTCTGCACTTAACGCCATTTCTAATTACAAAAGATTTCATAGGAATTCTCTACTTTCAGATAGTGGAGGAATCGTATATCTTTACATTAAAATATGAGAGACTCCTGTCTAGTCTAAAGGTTAATGGGAAGAACCCAGGATGGAAGAAGAACATGAGCAGAGAGGAGAGAGGGGTGTGACTGAGAGAACAGGGGCCTCACGAAGGCGTAACACAGCCAAGAAATGGTTTGAGGAATGACTCATTACACTATTATGGAAGGAAAGGGAAAACATGAATATAAACAAATTTGAAAGTGCAGCGGCAAGATGAGAGAATTCCCATAAAGTGGTTTCAATTTCTTAGTATGAACAAATACAGTAATCAATATTTATGGATGATATTTTATGTCTCAATCAGAGTGATTAGATTTCATATAATACTCAGAACTTTCTGTGACACTGTTAATATCTTCCCAGTTCGCAGATGAAAAAAAAATTGCCTCAGAGAAAACAGTTTGTCCTCCATCACACAGCCAGGATGGGTCAGGGTCAAAGCTGGGAACCCAGTCTCTGTACTATGTGCTTCTTTGCAGTCCCTCCAGGAAAGTAGAAGCAGCAGTTCTCTGCTGCGAGAGAAAGAGCAAGTGGAGACAAAACTTTGATATGAGTAGAAAAGGATCAAAATTGCTGCTAATTTCTCCCATTCTAGCTACAAGCGTGCTAGATAGTGCTAAAATGAGTAGAGATTGTGTCACCAGTCATTTGGAAATCTCAAGGTTTGCTTAACAGCTCAGTCAAGTATTATTACATAAAATGTAGACATTTTTGTTCATGCATCAATTTAGGATTTAAATTTTTCCAAGAAGATGGTGTCTTAGTCAGCTAAGGTTGCCATAACAAAATAACATGTACTGGGTGGCTGACACAACAGAAGTAATCTCTCACTTCTGGAGGCTGGAAGTCTGAGATCAGAGTGAAAACTCTCTTCCTGGATCACAGACAGCTCAACATCTTCTCTCCATGTGCTCACATAGTTCATAGAGTGAAAGCCAGCTCTCTGGTGTGTCTTCTCATAGGGCACTGATCCCAGAATGGGGGCCACACTGCTATGGCATCATCTGAACCTCACTGCCTTCCCGAAGCCCCATCTCGAGATACTATCACATTGCAGGTTAGGTTGTCAGCACATGAATTGGTGGGAGGAGGGGACATAATTCTGTAGATAGCAGATGGGAAAAAATAAAAATAATTATCTGATTAAAAAATATTCAAGACCTGACCATGAAAATCTAAAATGAATAGGAAAGGAAATGAAGAGTAGGTGAGCTAATTTCAGGCAAAGTGGTGGAGCCCGGACAAGGGAATAGAACATACATAATGGGAGCAACTCAGCTCAGATAAGAGAGATGGACGATGGGATACTTGAACTGAATTTTTATTTTTAATATCTGCCATATTGATTTTTCAGTTAATAACTAAAAGGAAATAAGGGTCTACATGCTTATTTTCTACAGGCAGAATAGAACAGAGATTGGAATTTGCTGTACAAACATATTTGAGGAGAGAGAAACCTAAGGGTCAGGAAGAAGCTGGCAGCCTCAAAGAATGAACAGCAAATGAAGTTTCCAGGAGAGAAGAAGAGGTAACAAAGGGAGCTGAAAGAGCTCACCACTGACACCTCAGTAAAATCGTGCCCTGTAGCTAATAAAAAAGAAGCACAGATGGACTATTTAGCAAAAGAATCCAATCCCTACTATATGTAGATACACTCACTGCATAGAAATAATCTATCTCACAGGGTAAAGAAGTTTAACAACATTTCCAATGAAGGACTGCAAGACATTTTTTGAAAGAATAGGTCAGAAATCATTGAAGAAAATGTGATTGATATCAAGATATAATTTTAAATAGTATGTCAAATTCACAGCTTTTTTTTCTGGTCTCATCGTCTTTCACCAAGACAGAACTCAGGGACAGTGTCCTCTTCTGTCTGTTGCTTCAGAAATTATATTCTCCAAGAAAATGGATTAGCAGGAAAGGTGTAATATTCAACCCCTTAGTCAGCAGTAGGAATTTTTAATCATCAAAACACAATTTTGTCCAATAAACTATTTAATTAAGATTAAGAATGCAAAATTTGTTAATTTTCAAGGATTTCAAAAATAAAACTGAACACTAAAATTTAATGGGTGCTAGTCATATTAAAACATACCACTGAATACTTCAGCAGTTTTCAAAATATGGTCTACAGACCCCTGAAGCTCTCTCTAAGACCCTCTCAAGGTCGATCAAGGTCAGAGCCATTTTAATTATAAGACTAAGAGTCTTTTCGCCATTTTCACTGTGTTGACATTTGCACTGAATGTGCAAAACAGTGATGGATTAAACAGCTGACACTTAAGAATGAATTAAGGCAGTGGTCCCAAACTGAATAGTCATCCTTATTTTCTTCACTGCCAACTTTCACTTAAGATGTCCTTGATGATGCAGCAAAAATTATTAACATTATTAAATCTGAACCCTTGAGTACATGTCTTTTTAATATTCTACATGACAAAATGGAAAATAACCATAAGGTATTCCTATTACATACCTAAGTATGATGGTCATTATGAGGAAAAGCCTCTGGGCAATTAAGTCATGAGCCAAACTATCTACTATTTTTAAGAAACATCACTTTTACTGAAAAGAACAGCTGGCAGGCAAATATCATTATTTAGACTTGACCATTGGCAGACATTTTCTCCCTGATGAACAAAGTAAACCTGTCACTTAAGGCATTAACTGATTGCCTTAATTAGCTGCTAATAACACAATTTAAGCTTCAAGAGAAAACTTCCATTAGCTTGACAGTTTTCCAATTCTTACAGACTTTTTTGGTGAAAACTAGTGATATTAATAACATTTCTTGATACTCTATAATCAATTCATCAATATTTGGAAGACCTGCAAACTCAACAATATTTTCCAATGTTCAATGCATCATATTATAAAAGCATTTGTGGGTGAAAACTACATTCAAATTACATAATAGACCAATGCATTTTAATCTAGTGAAATGTTTATTGATACAGTTTCAGATTCCACATTACAGTTAACCTTTAAGAAAATACCACTTGCTGAGTTTGGGTGTAGTATCAAAGAATACTATTCACCATTATATATAGAGGCTATTAAAATACTCTTTCCTTTTTCAACTATATATTTCAACTAAATCTAGGGCAAGCCTGGATTTTCTTCATTTACTTCAAGCACAGTATATTTCACATAAGATTAAATACAGAGCAGATATGATAATCCAACTATCCTCTATTAGGCCATATATCAAAAAGATTTGCAAAAATGTGAAACACTGCTACCCTTCTCACTAAATTTTTATACGGAAAATATAGTTACTTTACTAAAAACATGTTATTTATGTTAACATGCAATGACATTTTAATAGTTTTTAAATGAATTAATATGTGTTAAAAATTCTGTTTTGATTTCTATTACAGATATCAATAAATAAATTTTTTTAGTGTCTTCAATAGTATGTCAAGATCTAAGGGTGATTTAAACCCAAAAGTTTTGACAATTCTTGCTCTAGTTGAGCAAAATTCACCTTTAATTGTGATTGCTATCCATGTAATCCACAAATTAAATTGTTGAATTTTAATGTTACATTGTTGTTATTTAACAAAACATAGAAATACCCAAAGAAAAAAAATATACAGAGCTCAGTTTTATTTCAAAAGATTTAAACCATATATTGTTATAACAAAGCTAGAAACCCCTCACTGCCCTCCTTTCTCTCTACTTTTGTCAAGACGGTGAACCAGGTTTTCTGGAAACAGGACTAAGACTTCTGCAATGACACCAATATCGCACTGGCAGCCCACATACAACAATTTTTATTCCCATGTTCCAAACTGGAAAACACAGCCTCAAAGAGACTTTTTTTACTTCCTGCAGCACAGAGCAAGAGGCTTGGACAATAACTGTCTTTTAAGCTTCCTTCTTTTGGAAATCTCAATCCTACAGAAACCTGGCCATAGACCCTGATGCTCCCTTTATATTTCCCCAAGACAGCCCACAGGGGAACTGCACATAGGACATCTAGAATGAAAGTCAGATTTTTGGTGCATAGGGTTAATTTTATATAACTGGCCAACATCTTGATAATGATCCTGAATTCATATAATTGTTTAGTAAAAAAAGATGTTTGTTAGAAATAACTTTTAAAAGGTATCTATTTTTACCAACACAGAGGTTTCACTTTCAAGAATGCTAAAAAGTGAAGTAAAATCTGAGCTGTCACAAACTGAAAAGTGGGCTGAGGGGCTTCCTTCACCATGATAATTCATGGGTCTGCCCCTGGTTACAGATGTTTCCTATCAAGATCAAATAGAATATTCAAGAATAATGGCTTGAGCCCACTTTGTATACCCTAACGCAGTTCCATCAGTCTCCTCCAGTGAATTCCTGAACGTTCTTGAGAGTGGGCTGAGGGGACAAGGATAGAGACATCATCTTTCTTGGTGTCACTCCGCTTCACAGCTTGGTTCTCCTCCGTGGCCTGGCCCACCAGCTGCAGTGCCCGGCTAACCCACTTGTCTTTCTCTGCTGGATTTCACCTTTCAGTGGCAGAAACACCTTGTCACATTCCAGCTAAACATTCTGACTTGGTCTCTCAAAATAAAAATAATCTAATTTTTACCTGAAAGTCAGCTGAAGTCCTAGTTTCCCAGCCTTCCTTGTCTCCAAGTACCGTTAAGTGTATAGAAAGTTCTGTTTAAATGAAGGTGTTAGGTGGGACTTCCAGAGAGCTTCATCAGAAAATGTGCTCTTTCCCACCCTTTCTCCATTCCACCCCCTGAAATGTGAATGTGATGCAGTGCTGCAGTGACTACAGGAACCACCAAGATGAGGACCAGAGGGCAGGGTGGCAGAAGGGAGGTGGAGAAGGACACAGATCCCTGGTGACCCTGGTGCCAGCGTGCCTGCCCTGGGTTGCCTTTCCCTAGAATGCTTTACATGAGAGATAAACTTACCATCACATTTAGCCATGTTCTTCCAAGCTTTCTGCCACACAGGGCGATGCCCAGTCCTAACCAAAACACTTTGTGTCTCCCTAAATTATAAAAAAGGGTATTTTAAACAAAAAACTTTCAATGGAAACTTGGCACTAACAGATGGGGATATATGAAAGAGAAATGAAATACTGCAAATTCCGTGAAGAGCATCACTGTTTTTGGATGTTTGTTATCACTTCTCTCCTTCAGAAGTGTTCATCATTGTGCGTGTGCCTCCATGATCCCCTGCCTTCCGTCACATTCTTACAGCTCTCCTTTGTCCTCTGACATGATCTTTTCTTGTTCACTCACGTTAACTCAAAATTCCTCTTATTTTATATTGTCCACCATTGATGTCTGTCTTCCTCCCACCCACTCCATCCAAACTGGACCCATAGCATTGAGTTTCTCAAACAAATGTGACATCAGAGCAGATCCCAGTGTATTCACCAACCGAAGAAACCATCCACCCCAGAAATAAATTAAGCAATTCCCTTAGAAGGAAGAGGCAACCACAATCAGTTTTTAATAGTACTTTTCTTTCTACTCTATCATTACTTAATAACAGTGAAAATACAAATGTGAAAACTTAGTGAAATCAGAAATTCTCCCAGAGATTTTAGCAGTTTCCATATATCATGAAAAAATACCAAGGAAGGCATTAACTGAGATGCTGCAGATGCTCAGACTAATGCGAAAGCAGAAGCTATCTCTTAACCCAGAGAGACACCCCCAGCAATCTGCCAGCTCTTGCTGGTGCCATGCAGACATCGCCACCCTAAGCCTGCCCTTGCTTCCTACATGTACTGTAAGACTTCTCTCTCAAACTGTAACGGGACACAGCTTCTCTCTTAAACACGTAAAACATGTTTGCATTTTTACTTTCACCACCCCATAGTTTCCAAGTATCACATTCTCTGAGAACTTTGTTACATAATTCGCAGCTTTCTCTCCAAACCCAATTACTGTGATTATCCTCCAATTTTCACAGGGATGATTGAATCAAGACCTCAGCTTGACAATTGCCTTAGCCCTTCATCTCCATTATTTTTCACCTCCACTCTGCCTCTTACATTTGAACTTGTCACCTTCGAACCTTCTGGTCTTAAACTTTAACTCTAATTTTTCTATCGCCAACAATGTTTAGCATTCTGTCTTTCTCTCCTTCACTCCCATTACAACTACTTTTTAAGGAGTAAATAAATGATTTTCCAAAGCAGCATTTCAGGTATTATTGGTCTCTTGTGAAAAATGATTCGTGGTGATTGGGCCTTCCTGGATTTCCTGAAATGAAACAAATTTGTATAGTTTTCTGTGCTAAGTTTAAGGGAGATCCTTTTGAAAGTCTAAATAAATTCAACAAATATTTTCTGAGTTTTTACTATGTTCAGCACTCTGTTAGTTTTGCAATGGATTTAAAAATGAGACCTTAAACAGCTGAATATCTATGATTTAATTATATTCTTAATTTTAAAAAAGTAAGGCTCCTAATTGTCTAGGGAAGGGAAAACTGCTAGTTCTATTATCCCATTCTGGAGTCTATTCTAACAGTAAAATCATTGCTACCATTCCAGTATAGTAGGAGACAGAATGAGTAGATAATTCAAACTGTTACAAACAGTGCAAGTGAACTGGATTTCTTTATATTTAATAATAAATGGTCATCCTAAATGAGAGTTCATATATTTATTTACCCCAGCCTTTGCCCCATTCCTGAAAGCCTTAGAAGGCAGAATCCTAAGCCCTTAAGTGCACCTCCTCTCTGAGGATGCCTGCACTCCCCTTTCTTCAAGTGTGTACTTTTTGCCTTAAATAAAAAATTCTCACTGCTCAACTTAGGGTGTTTATTCTCTGCACTCTTGCAGTAGTAAGCATCTTTGTTATTTTGTTATTTCACACTATTCACTAGACTTTAGCACAGGTCTTCACTCTCTCTGTCCTTCTCCAGCTTTCTTCCTCTCTGCAGCCTGCAAGGCAGTGGCCATTCCCTGCTACTCTCACTTTAATGATTTCCTTCCTTATCTTCACTCATCTGACCAGCTCCAGAATTCTTTCTTGTTCAAAGCCAAGAACCCTCCTCCATCCAGGCTGAGGTTTCCCCTGGTGTGCAGGGAGAGACCTCCCCAGACGCAACTGCCCAGCAGCAGACCCATGAGGGAGATGAGGACACAGGGCAAAACACTGTGCCCACGTCTGGAGGGAAAGAAATCAGGCACAGGGAACAGTGGCTTCCCACACCAAGAACCTACAAACAGAAATTGTCGTGGGAACGAGTGCTGGGGCAGGAAACCCTGCCCTGTAATTAACAAACTGCTGGAGGCTCAGTGGGAGCAACTCTGAGACTTAAAAACTCCAGCTAGACACAGTCTTAGGAGATTCCCCCACAATTCTGTGACTTTTATGTCCAAGAGCTCGACCAGATTCCCAGAGTGCATATCAGAGAAAAATCCCCTGGGGTTACAGCAGGGAAGAGGGGAAAGGAACCACCTGAGATACACCAGCACCCTCTGTTCTTACCAAGGCCTCCCTCAGAGAACACTAATTACCCAGAGCCTAACTTAATGGGGGATTATCAGAGCCTAACTGACCTAGAGAAGGGACATAGCCAACCTGAGCCCATGTTAGCCATCCTATCCCACTCAAGAGGAAGAAAAATACAGGAGAAACACTTGTGAAGTTCACAGTCTGAGGTATAAAGTCAGTAAAAGGGTGAGGCCTAATCATAGGACTACAGAGCGTGTTCCCTCACACCACAGCTCACCACCACATCATTAAGGCCTTTGTATAGCAGTTCCTTTTATCTGGTGTCATGTTCAGTTACCAAGAAAAAATTACAAGGCTTAACAAAAGGTAGAAAGCACAGTTTAAGGAGACAGAGCAAGAATCAGAACCAGGCATGGCAGGTGTGTTGGTATTATCAGACCAGGAATCTAAAACAACTACGATTGATATGCTAAGGTGCCTGACGGATAAAGTAGACAGCATGCAGAATGGATGGGCAATGTAAGCAGAGAGAAAAAACAAAAAGACATGCTAGAACTGCAAAGAAGCACAAAAAACACTGTAACAGACATGAAGACTGCCTGGGACGGGCCTACTAGTAGACTGAACACACCTGAGAGCAGAATCTCTGAGCCTGAGGATCTCTCAGCAGAAACCTCCAAAATGAGAAGAGACAAAGACTGAAGAAAGCAGAACGGATTATCCAGAAACTGTGAGACAACTACTGGAGGGATAACACACACATTTTACCAAAATACATAGTAACAGGAATGCTGGAAGAAGAAAAAAAGTGGAAGAAACAGAAAAAATATTTGAAACAATAATGACTGAGTATTTTCTCAAACAAAACTCAGACACCAAAACATAGATCCTGGAAGCTCAGAGAACAAAGAAGGATTGTGGATAAAATGAAAGTTCCTGTGGTCAGGATTCTCACCTGGACCCGGCCAGCTAGCTCACTGCACATGTGTGGGCAATACATTGTTATTGAATCTATATAAAGAGCTCCACCCAGGGCTCTGGGCAGCATGGTGGCAGGGCTACAAGGCTGCAGGAGAGCAGAGCAGAGGCTAGAGTGGTGGCAGCACCGAGGACAGAGGCCCAGAGGATGGCTGTGTAGAATGACTGTGCAGAGAGGCCCAGAGGATGGCTGTGCAGAATGACTGTGCAGTGGGGCCCAGAGGCAAAGACTGGCTTGCTGCATGCAGACTCGCTCTGAGTGAATGGGATTTTAGTGACTGACCTGCCACCTGGAAATAAAGTTGGGTATAACCCTTTCACCCCAAGAACATTTTGCTGTCAATTTCTTTGGTCACATTGAATCCATAGTGAACTTGCCTGGGGCTGAAACCTATTGGCAAGACAATAGGATTCTAGTGATTTACCTGCCTCCGTGGGAATAAAGTTGGGTATGACCCTTTCACCCCAAGAACGTCCTACTGTCATGTCTTTGGTCACACTGAATCCAAAATGAACTTGCCTGGGGCGGAAACCCATTGGCAAGAGAATAAACTAAGGGTACAGTCCTCTTACATTAACTACTGTGTATAGTGAAAGAACTGTCATATCCAGGTGTCCCCATTATCAAATGCTACTTCGCATCAGGTCCAGGACTGTTTTCAATTCTCACTGCTAAATTTCATCATGTTGATTTATCCGTCTTTTCCCAACTACTGGGCTTTAGTAAACCTATGCTTTCAATATTCCTTGCATTTGTAGGAGAAAAGGGAAAATAAAATACTGCTCAATAAAATTAGTGTGGCACCTGGGGAAAATCCCTCAGAAGCAAATCAAGTTGTAATTTAGTTGTGTCTGTGCTGTTCCTGCAGACTCTGTCCCTGTAAGGAGAGGGTGGGCAGGAGTGGACCTCCGTGGCCCTGCTCTGAATCACAGCCTGTACACACTGCTCACACTTTATCATCAGAACCCACACACGGGACGGGGCTGTGTGCAAGTCAGATGTTCTACTCATCCATCAAGGTCCATCTGCATGGTTGAATCTGACCTTCCTGCCCATTCTGAATGATGGCCTGGCAGGGCCTTCCCATATCACACAAGTTGCACCTCTGAGGGGCATGCCTGAGCATTTCTCCTCCTTCTCGTGGGAACCCTGCCTTGGCTGCCGGTGTCTCTGAGACAGAGCTGTGCCACAGTACACAGGCACCAGGAGAACCCAGATAAAGGCCTCCCTGGTGCACTGAGTAGGAGCAGAAAACCTCTGGGGGGCAGAGACTGGTGAAAGACATGGACGTCCCAGCCTCTGACTGACCTTCCATGGAGAGCCGCCTGGAACTGTAGCCCTGCCTGGTGGGGCTGGATGAGCCAGTGGCTCTGCTCACAGGGCAGAGTGCACTGACCCACAGGAGATGGAGGACGGCCACAGGAGTTTCCAGAACAATTTTTCAACTTCTCTGTTCAAAATTGTTTCATAGAATCTGGTCCAAAAGCACAAAGGAGACGGTGACCACCACTCCCGTTTAGTCCTTGACAGATAAGAAGGCAGAGAGCAGGGTTCCTCTTTGTTGAATTTGGGGCAAAGGGTGACGATTCCTGGAGTGCAGTCCTGAGGTTAATGTGACAGCACCTCAGCGTCCAATGGAGACCTAGGAGATGGAAATTTTATTCAGATAAAATCGTAATGAGTTGGAACGGAACAAATTAAAATTGTGAATAAAACAGTCCATTTAAACATAAAAGCCTGCACTTCTAATTTAGGCGTCCAACTCTGGGCCCCAGAACCAATGCACTCGCCTGTTAGTTCCTGGCGCCACCAGGTACCCAGGAAGCGCCAGTCTGTGCAGCCGCTGGCGCCTGTGCAGTGAGGACCCCTCGCGAGGGCCAGGGGGGTCCAGGGGGATTTACTGGGTACACTGCCACCTGTACCTCGAGGCCGAGGCCCAGGGAGACTTGACAAGGGGTGGCCTGGTTGGGCCCCTCGCTGTGCCCCCTTTGTCCCCAAGCACGGTGGCCTCTGAGGTGTCGGTGTCTGGGTCCCGAGTCCTGAGGAGGTGGTCAAAGAGCACGGGCGCCGCGGTAGTGAGGCGCCCTGAGCGGCGGGGCAGGAAGGACTGGGAACTGGGCCACAGGCTGCGAGGGTTTCACCCGTCAGGTCCCTGCCATCTGAGGCACCGGCACTCTTGGGGCTGCACAGGAAAGGGCAGCCTGGGCCTGATCAAAGGGAAGGCCTGCAGAGGCCCGGGAAGCACCCTAGGAAGCTGCCAGCACCCCGCGTCCCCAGGGCATGGCCTCCTGCTGGCACTTCCCCCACAGCGGGTCCCAGTCTGGCTCCTCCACGATGCCAGGGAGCGCCCTGACTCACGTCCTCCGTGCTCTCTCTGCGACTGCACAGTCATCCCACACAGCCGTCCTCTGGGCCTCTGTCCTCGGCGCTGCCACCACTCCAGCCTCTGCTCTGCTCTCCATGCAGCCATGCCACCATGTCAGGCAGAGCACTGGGTAGCGCTCTTTATATAGAGTCAATAGCAATGTACTGCCCACACGTGTGCAGTAAGCTAGCCAACCAGGGCCAGAGGAGAATCCTGGCCACAGGAACTCTCATTTTATCCACAAGGATGAAAGCCAAAAACAGCTGTCCCATAAATGCATTATTTTCAAATTCCAAAAGTCAAAGAACTCTTGAAAGAAGCTAGAGAAAAATAACATTTTACCTGCAGAAGAACACTGTCTTTTATTTCTGAGACATACTACTCTTCTGCTTCTCACCACATGTCAGCTCAGACACCCGTTGATGATGTCACTATATCCACCTGACCTCAATAATGTTAGACTTTCCCAGGTTCAACTCAGGTTACTTACGTTTTTCTATCCCCTGACCAGATAACTTCATTCATTTCTGTGGCTTACATAACACATACGGTTAGATAAAAATTGCTAAATGTGTGGGTCTCAATTCTTAATTCTGTTCTGCATTTGAAACTTTTATAGCCAGATGACAATTGGCACTTTAGTGGATATACCACATGCACCTCAAAGTGTCTTGCCAATGGGTTTTAGCCCTAGGCAAGTTCGCTATGGATTCAGTGTGACCAAAGAAATCGACAGCAAAACGTTCTTGGGGTGAAAGGGGTATACCCAACTTTATTTCCAGGTGGCAGGTCAGTCACTAAAACCCTGTTCACTCAGAGAAAGTCTGCAGGCAGCAAGCCGGTCTCTGCCTCTGGGCCCCTCTGTCCACACAGCCATCCTCTGGGCCTCTCTGCACAGTCTTTCTGCACAGCCATCCTCTGGGCCTCTCTGCACAGTCTTTCTGCACAGCCATCCTCTGGGCCTCTCTGCACAGCCATCATGCACAGGCCTCCTCTGAGCCTCTGTCCTTGGTGCTGCCACCACTCTAGCCTCTGCCCTGCTCTCCTGAAGCCTTACAGCCCTGCCACCGTGTTGTGCCCAGAACACTGGGCGGAGCTCTTTTTATATAATCAACAGCCATGTATTGCCCACAGATGTTCAGTGAACTAGTCAACCATGGCCAGGTGAGAATCCTGGCAACAGGAACTCTCCTTTTATCCACACAAAGATAACAAGCCCCCAAACAGAAAACTCCTCCTGTCCCACCTCTTCTCAACCTCTGCTTCTGTATTACGGTCTTGCCAATGGGTTTCAGCCCTGGGCAAGTTTACTATGGATTCAATGTGACCAAAGAAATTGACAGCAAAACATTCTTTGGAGTGAAAGGGTTTATTACCCAGCTTGCTTTCCCAGTGGTAGGTAGAATACTACTGTATCCTACTCCACACATAGCACTGGGCTGAACTCTCTATATAGCGCAATAATAGCTTATTGCCTAAAGGTGTGGAAGTTGTAGCCTAGCAACAGGCCAGTTACATCATCAGGTGGTTTAAGTTCACTGAGGATCCTGGCCATAGGAACCCCAACTTCCCCACACTCCACCCCTCCAGGATTCTCACCTTACGATCAACACGCTTTCAATCTTCTGCAATGGTCCCTGTGCAAGAAAACTGGAGCCCTGTAACCAGATTCCAACAGCAACACAGGATAAGAACAACTTTGAGATAATAACAAAAATTAAGATACAACAAGATTTTGGTACAGATAACAAAAATTATAATAATCCTCAAGCCAGAGGAGGTTCCTAATAACAAAAATTATAATAATTCTCAAGCCAGGGGAACTTCCAAATCCACAAAGACTTTAGGGGCAATAAGACCCATGTTTTAATGTCCAATATAAAGCAAATCTTGTCCATCAGGTGGGATGCATGCAAGAGAGTGGTCCTGGGATAGGACTATAGCAGGAAGGGGTTCCCTACCAGGTCTAGTATACCATATTTTTTCTCCTTTCCCCATAGGAGTTACTGAAGGGTCTATATATAATGCTACTGGAGGTGCATGCACTGCCCATAATGATAAAACAAAACTCCCCAGGAAGATGCTCCTACCTTCTGGCCATTCAGCATATACTACTGTGACCTTTACGGGCCACTCTGCTGTTATTCCAGGAATACACAGGAGGCCAGCTTCCAGGCCTTGTCTCCAAGGTGTCAGTAGAGCCAGCCATCATTGGTCCATGTGTTGAAAGGTCCAAGGTCATGTCCACTCAATGGAGTCTCCAGGGTTCAGTGCAGTTGGTGCTGGCAGCAAGATGTTATTCTGCTGGCCAAACCTTAGCTTCAGTAATTCTTTCTTGGTTTGTACTTGCAGTTGTATAGGGGAGGCAGCCATATGTGTTAACATGCCTATGGGGCTCAGGGCTCCTTTTCGGAGTCTCTTGTTGAAACACCATAGCACGGTCCATAAGCAGACTACCATCCCTGCAGACTGTCGGTATCTGACATTAGTCTGTATTTTAACAAGCCATTGTGCCCCTCCATCATGCCTGCTGCAGTAAGACTGTATGGCACATGAAACTTCCATTTGATTCCCAGCTGTTGCATCCATTCTTGCAGTGTATGTCCAGTAAAATAGGTGCCCTGATCACTCTCAATTACCTGTGGTCAGCCATAGGCGGCAAAAAGACGCTCCAGGCATCTTTTGGTCATCTGCTGGTCTGTACAATGGGTAAGAAAAGCAACTACAAGTCCAGTAGCTAGGTCCACACAAGTCATGGCCTAGTGATATTCTTCTGACAGAGGTAGAGGCCCAATATAGTCTATCTGCCACCTGACAAGGGGTATAGGCCCCTTAGCTATTGCCCCATGTTGATGTGGAACTCGTTGTAAGTCCCTTTTGGAACACACGACACACTCCTGCCGGGCTCTACTAACTTCTTTGAAGGTCAAAGGCAAGTCCCACCTATGGGCTACAGCCCATATTGTCTTTTGTCCCGCATGCAACAAATGCTGCTAAATCAGAGGCAGGCTTTCTTTCTAATCAATGTATCTGGGCCAATTTACCTGCTTCATCATATCCTGGAGATTCCAGTGGCAAATGACCTGTCACATGATATACTGTAATTATTTTGGTCTGACCACCGATCCATAAGTCTTGCCACAATTCTTGCTCACAAAGGTGTCGGTGACCAACCAGCCAGTTGGCATGGTACCAGGTTGGCAGCCACAGGATCAAGCCCTGATAGACAGCCCAGCTATCAGTGCAGACAACTACAGGGAGGGCTCCTCACTGATCACAAGCCACATGGCCTACAACTCTGCCCAATGGCTGCTCTTCCCCTCATCATTTTCCATCCATATTGTCTCAGTCGTAGGATGGAAAGTTATGGCCCTCCATTTTGGAGGCTTCCCACAGCTGGAGCCATCTATGTACCATGCATCTTCGGGTATAGGGGCTCTTCCCTCCTGATAGGGACTCTCTGCTACTAATGGTTCAAAAGCAAGTTCTTCCTGCTTTTCACTAGTATATGTTACTGGCCCCAATAAGCATTGGAGTTCTTCACTCAAGAGGCTACTAGAGAGGGCACTATGCTGCTGTAGGTAAGCACCCCACTTGACTAGTATGGGTGTTTGTGCCACACCACTCCTTGGCTTTGGGGTCCAGTCTTGTACCCACCCCAAGATGGGATAGGTGGTTATTACCTTTATCGGGGCCATTCCAGTGATGGGTTCTGTAGCCAGCAAGGCATGATACAGCAGCCAGACTGCCCATTTTGCTGTAGTAAAGGCAGATGCACATGTCTCATCCTAGTCCCACCTGACACCCTTTTGTACCAACCAGTATAAGGGCATCAGAATTTGTGCCAAGTGAGGGATAAACACTCTCCAGTAGCCTAGAAGATCCAGAAGCTCCTGTAACAATGCTACAGCTGTAGGGGTAGGAAAGGACTGGACTTTATCTATAACTGCTTCTGGTATAACTTTGGTCTTACCCGACCAGACGACCCCCAAGAATTTGACAGACAAACCAGGTCCCTGAACGTTGGTGCTGTTCACAGCCCATCCTTTCTCCTGTAAATGTTGCAGCAGTCTAGGTGCCTCACCTTCTAGATCTGAAAGAATTGGACAAGAGCATGACATCATCAATATAATGGTACAGCCGCACCATTGGTGGTTTCTCCCATGTAGCCAAGTCCTGGGCTACAAGTCTGTGATAGATGATGGGGCTGTGGAGGTATCCCTGTGGGAGAATGGTGAAAGTCCATTGCCATCCTTCCCATGTGAAGGCAAACTGTTTCTGACTTTCCTTCTCAATGTCAATGGAAAAAAGGCATTAGCAAGATCTACCACATAATGGTATGTTCCTAGTTCATGGCTGAGGATATCCAACAGGCCTGCAATAGAGGGGACAGCATCATGCGTGGGGGGATGACTTTATTCAGTTCTCTGTAATCTACAGTCATATGTCAGGAGCCATCTGGCTTTTTTACTGGCCACACTGGGGAACTGAAAGGACTATGGGTGGGCTTTATAATACCCATCTTTTCCAGCTCCTGGAGAGTTTCTCCAATCTCTTTATGCCCTCCAGGCAGTGTGTATTGTTTGGTATTAGTCACCCGCCAAGGCTCAGGCTAAGCTATGGGCCAGTGCCTAGCATGTGCCCTCAGAACTGCCTTCACCACATGTACCCTCAGTCTGAACTCACCTGCAATGGTCTGAAGCCATAGAACCTGTGCGATATCGATCCCCCAAATATACTCAGGGATAGGAGGTATATACACAGTATACTCTTTTAGGGGTAGACACCCTATTCCCAAAGGGATTTGGGCTTGTTTCACTCTGAGAGCCTTACCCCCATATCTATGATAGTGGGGTTCCCGGGGAACCACTCAGAGTTACCATGAATCAGTGAACATTCAGCCCCTGTGTCCACCAGAGCCAGGACACATTGTATGTTCACTGGGGACCAATGGATAGCTATTTGAACATGTGACCTCTGGTCCCCCCTGGTCCCTCAGGGCAGATACCTTGACCTTTCCCTCAGTCAAACTGTGTTCCCCAATCATATTCCTGTGTGGCCTCAAGTGAGGCTGGCTCGCTCTCCAGGAGGAAGTCTTATAAACACACAGGCCGGACTCGTGGCTCTGTCTCTGACCTCTGCCTCTTTGGTTTTAATGGCTGGAACTGACGCTCTGGTTTCAGCTGTCGCCATAGCTCTAGTAAGATCCTATTCGACTTCCCATCTAATTTCCTTCCATCTGCTCCTGCCTGTATTAAATCACACCACATCTGGGTCCTCGTAACCTTCATGGGGCCCTTTAAATTCTTCTTGTGAGTAGCAGATCTTATTTCTTTCTTGGTTCTCATTGCTTCAGCCTCTCCTAAGTCTGCTACTGTATGTGTCACCTTTGCTATAGGATGCCCTAAGTGAGGGGGAAAAAAATGGCCAATAGAGACCCAAAGAGAGATGTGGGAGCCATTCGAAGTCCAATATTTCTCATCCCTGTAATGGAAATCTCTTCATCTAGGCTGTAATTCTCTGGACTACAGATGGCATTTCTTATGCCTAGCTCTCATAACACGTGTTGAAGCTCAGCATACATCTGGCATCTAACAGAGGAAGATGATAGATCACCCTGACTGGGCCACACAGCATGAAGTGCAGCCATAAGCCAATCAAGTAGGGAGTGACTCCCTGAGATCTGATGTACATTTTGTAATCGCTGCCTCCAGGAGGGCTGCCCTGTCAGGGAAGCCAGCTTTCCCATCTCTGATCCCGACAAAACAATTCCATCCACCCCTTAGTCCCAGGAGCCAGACACAGGAGCCAAGCTGATATCAACTCCGAGGGCTTCTGCCTAAACCGGGAGCCCAAATTCACCAGCTTAGCCTGAGTGTAGGGGCAGACCATAGAGTGCTCCATGACCTGGGGAGGGGTCTGCTCCTCTCCTTGGGGAACATTCAGCTGCTGGGTCTTTATTTCCTTCACAACCACTGGGCATGCTGTCAATACAGGAGGGGTCAGTGCCTGCGGCACCACCCCTTCATCCTTCCCCAGCTCCTCCATTTCTGGGGCTTATGGCACCTTTCTCTCCCCTCCCCTGAGTGCCTCCTCTGCTACAGTGCCTCGCAGCAATGCCAGCTCAGTCTTCAGCAGCTCTGTTACCTTCACCTCAGTGCTTCGCAGATGGTGTTCTCCTGCCACCTCCTCAAGAGTTTGTCTTTTTCCTTGATGGCATTTTCCTCCTGCAGAGCACCTGGCAACTCTGCCATCTCATTCTGTAAGGAATCTTTTACCTCTTCAATGGCACCTTGCTGCTGGTGTTCTTGTGCTGCCTCCCCTCGCATCAATGCAATTTCCTTCTTCAGGGAATCCACAGAAGTTTGTAGCTCATGTTCTAGTGCTGCCATTTCTTGGGTCTTTTTCAGGAGCATGTCCTTCTCTTCTGTAGACTTTTTTAATACTGTGAGAATCAGCCAGCCCAAGGTGCCCACTGCCTCATGGCACTCTCTCAAAAGACCTACTTACTATATCAAGGGCCACCCCTTCTGCCTCAGGTGTCACCTCCACTTGCCTCCAGTCCTGGGGTGGGGCCCAGTCCTCTAGGAGGTAAGCCACCTCAGACCACATACCCATTGGGGGACAGTCCACTGTCTCCCCATTCAGAGGGGCAGCCCACCGAGGCACCCCTCCCAAAAGGGTAGCCTGTCTTTTTCCTTGATCAACAGTGAACCCTGCCAACTACGCTAATTGTCTTGCCAATGGGTTTCAGCCCCAGGCAAGTTTGCTGTGGATTCAATATGACCAAAGAAATTGACAGCAAAACGTTCTTTGGAGTGAAACATTTATTACTGAGCTTGTTCTCCCGGTGGTAGGTTGAACACTAGCATCTCTGCCTCCGCCCAGAGCACTGGGCTGGGCTCTCTGTATAGTGCAATAATAGCTTATTGCCTAAAGGTGTGGAAGGGGTAGCCTAGCAACAGGCCAGTTACATCATCAGATGGTTTACGTTTAGTGAGGATCCTGGCCTTAAGAACCCCAACTTCCCCTCAATTACCAATTGAAATACATGGCAACTCCCTTCACCCAGTTACTCAAGACAAACATTCCCTCATCCTCCTCTTTTGCTCCTTCCTTTATCCCTCACATTTAAATCATTAACAAGACCATCAATTGTCAATTCTTCCCTCAAATACTTTTCTTTAATTTGTCCATTTCTACCCTCTTAGTTTCTCCATTTCATCCATCTTAGTTCAAACCAGCATCTTCTCTCACCTGGCCTACTGAAATAGCTTCCTAGCTGATCTCTGTTTCCCCTCTTTCCACTCTCTAATCAACACTCCTTTCTGCACATGTAAACAGCGGAGTGGCTTTTGAAAAATGCAAATCCAATTGACTCAGTCCATACCCCAATGCTTAAAAACCCTCGATGGATTCCCATTGGAATAAAGTAGAATGGACCAGATCTGGCTCCTGTCTGCCTCATCTTGCTCCATTTGCCCCATTTTTCACTGTGCATTGGCTCTTCTGGTTTCTATCTTCTTCCCATAAACATGCTTGGTTCTTTTCCTCCTCTTCTTTCCTCTACCTGGATTGATCTTCCCCTATTTTCCATACAACTGCCTTTTCTTTCTTTCATATCTCAACTCAAATGGCAAATCAGTCTGTCTCTGCCAATCCTAAACTGGAGTTGCCAGCACACCCTCCAAGTTAATCTCCTTCGAAGCTCCCGAGTGCTCTGTATTGATTGTGGTTATTAGTAAGGGGTGAAGGTGGGTTAGGCTGGGTATGATTCGAGCATTGTTTGTCTCCCTTCCACACATAACCTACAAACATCCCTGAGGGTAGAGATCTTTGCTGTCCGGTTGACCACTGTAATCCCAATGCTCAGAGCAACACTGGCACAAAATAGCTTCTGAGGCAATAATTGTTGGATAAATTAGTGAATAATCTTCATTATAGGCAAAAAAGAAAAAGACTTACAAAAATGAACAAATTATTGTTCAGTGTCAATCCAGAAGGTATCATCTTGGTGCATTTCAATGTAAATTCAGTCTAAGAAAGTCAGCCCAGAGTCCTAACTGAAATACGGAACAAGAAAACCTAATTGAAATGTGGAACTTTTAAGTTGAGGGAACTTGTAGTTCTAGTGCACCTAAGGTTTGGGTATAGAAATAATTCACCATCAATTTTTGCAGGCAATTTCAGATAAAACATACATTTCATTGCATCCACATCTCCTTTTCAAACTATGGCTCCCAGTATTTTCAATTAAAATTCCTGGACTACAAAAAATTTTCTTCCCTGCTCATCTTTTTCTTCTTATTTTCCTGTCACTTATTTTCTAAAATGTAATTTAGAGTTTGGCCACTTGAGGGCACTTTAGCTCTTTTATAGACACTTAAAAAAAAACGCCATTTGATTTACAAAAAGGCAAGAATTGATTTCCCTAATAGTACCTTCTTGATTCTGACACTTGTAAATCTCCAACTCCTAACTCAGACAAGGTATTTCTAATCCAGGAAACTGACATTATTAACTCATGATATAATCTTACTTCAACTTGATGTCAGCTTCCTCTCGAAGAGATCACAGCACTATCCGTTTTAGGCTAATGATTCACAACTGGGGTGAGCATTCTCATGCTGGAGAATTTTCAAATTATGCGTTTCTAAGCCGCACTTTATGCATTCAGATGCATCACAACTGCCAGGGGTGTAGCATTAACTTCGGAATTTTTACAAAGCTCCCAGTCATTCCTAATACACTCCTGGAAGACAACAGAGGCCAGTATTTTCAACGAGGCTTGTTAGATACATGCGTGTGTATGTGTGCATGTGCGTGCGTGCCTCTGTGTGTGTGTGTGTGTGTGTGTGTGTGTGTGTGTGTGTGTGTGTGTGTGTGTGTGTGTGTGTGTGTGTGTGTGTGTGTGTGTGTGTGTGTGTGTGTGTGTGTGTGTGTGTTGTTGAATGCCCTGCACATAGGCATCAAATCACTGCCTCAAAAATTGCTACCAAAATGTTTCCGTTACGACTGTCTTCAGTCTCTGTGTCCTTGTCGAGGCTGTCATTCCTGAGGGCGAAGTCGGACAACCTCGTGCAGATCCCATATCCACCTCTGGCACCAGACAAATGTGTCTGGTGAACACAGGGGGGTGGGCGGCTCCGTGAGTCTGGCTGGACAGCAGAACTGCGGCTACTTTGCCACCTCCCCGTGACCGCACAATATTCCTTTGCTCTTCTTACCCGGCAGGGGACTGTGGAAATCCTCCTTACCTTCCTTATCAAAGCAAAGAATTCAGTTGAGAACCCTGCAGAGTTAAAGGTGCAAAGGGTTTTTTTTGTTTTTGTTTTTATTTAGCAAAGCGAGAGAAAGGGGAAGTATGCTCCAAAGACAGAGAGCAGGCTGACCCCAAGGGTGAATAGCAACCTGCTGGCTTTTACACTGTGTCTTTTTATGGAGCTTTATTTGGTTTCCTCCCCCCATTTTGTCATTCTTAGATCTGCCGTAGTTCCTCCCCTTCAGCCTCTTGGCCCAAGTTTGTGTTCGTTATTTTCCCATAAGTGCTTAAGTGAAACCAAGGCGGGGCCAAAACCGCATTATAAATGGTATTATAATGGCTTTCTGGTGGTCATTAGTGACAAGGTCTTCCTTTAGCGTGCATGATCCAAAATGGGTGAGGTCCCTGTGACCTGCATCTTTTACTTATCAGTTTGTGATGAACAGCAAAAGGTGTTGGCAGGTCTAAGGGAGACAGGGGGTCCCTGGGTAGAGACTGGGCGGTCTGCTACCCTCCTTTCTCCCCTCCTGCTATGTCTATCTAACTGCCTACTCTAACACGAGTAGATAATACCCCCTCTTCCTCCAGATACGCCCACTGCCTTCACATTCCAGTGCCAGCAACACCATTAGCTCCCTTGGCCTGAAAAACTTATAAAACTTGTAAATATATTTGTTTTTCTTGCACGAATGTAAGGAATGTTGAATCTTTTTATTCCAACCAACTCACTCAGGAGAAAAGTGGAGAGCAACATCTTCAATTCATCTCTTTTTGATCTGGGGCTCATCCTAATAAAATTGTGAGGAAAAATGTGTGTGGAGAGGGTATTGTTCCCCCATTAAACTAACATAGAATTAATGATGACATCATGCAGTCATCAAACTAGTGGAATGTGCTGTGCTTTGGAATAAAAAGGTATATATCTTCCTATCCTGACTCTGCAGCATATTATTTTACATGCTGATGGCTCTATTTTCCTCACATACAAAATGAAGAAACAAAGATATGTAACCCCATGGGGACTAAATGAATAGCACACTGTGCTAGACATGGTGGATTGGCCCCACATCCAGCCCCAGCCATCTATTCTCCTTCCCATTCACTGAGGCTGGGAAGCTACACACCACTACATTTCCCAGACTCCCTTGCAGCCAGGGCTCTGGCTTGCTTGATCTGTGTCCTGCTGGTCAGAGGCAGAGGCCGAAAGTGAGCTGGCGGCCTTGTTCCTTCAGTGCATCTCTGCTGGCAGCAAGGTATTAGAAGTAGGAGGGGTTCCTGATGCAGAATCTGAGTCTACTTCCCAGATTTTTCAGTATTGTGAGGCTTCTGGCATTACAGCCATGATAGCCTCAGAACTGGAAGTGCCTCGTGAGTCGGTTCTGTGCTGCCGTGGCCATCCCAGGAGGGCCGCCCAAGGACCTGCTTCTCTGGCCCCTCCCCTGACTGTAGGTCCTCCCTCACCGCCTGAGCCCACTTCCTCTTCAAGTCTCTAGAGTGACTTCTGTTTCCTACTCTGAACTCTGACTAATAGAGACATACAAAGTGCTTCTGGCACTTAAATATTGCTTTAAAAACATTAGCTATGATTTATATTTGACCTTATTCAAATTGCCTAATCTCACTAAATCTGAGTTTCCTTTTCTGTAACACAGAAGTCTGCTTTTGGTCCTGCTGTGCAGATAAAATGAGATAATGTGTGAAAAGTGCTTAACACATGAAGAGCTCAATAAAGTTTATAATTATTATTTTTATTTGTTTCCACTGTTTTTTTTTTTTTTATGAGACTGTAACTCCCAGGGAAAATCCTGGGGCAAAATACCTTTGAAATTGAAATCAAAGGGAGAAATAAAGTGGGAGAAACCCCATTTATTGCTACCAGCAGTCGCCCACTTCTGCTCTCCTGTGTCTCTCCCCTCCCAGCTGCAAATACCTCACTCAGCCTCTCAGGTCCAGATAAGCCCTTGCTCCCCAGTGTAATTACCTATTGATATGGAGATGGCTACTTCTCTCCACCCCTTGGAAACACCTATTGATATGGAGATGCACTAAGGCCAGGCGAGAGATTCTGGAAATATTGCAATTTTACCCACAGACTAGGGGTAAGGGTATTGAACACGTATAGGCTAATATCTACCCTATTGGCATGTAGCAGATTTCCAGATTTAGTAATACGTTACACAGAAAGCCAGGCTAACCTTAAAATAACATCATTGGATTCTTACCTGTGGAATTTTTCTTTGGACCTTATAAACACTAGGTGGCAGACAAGTACAGTGGAAAATCAGTACCAGCCAAAGCAACACACTTGGTTTGCTTTATGAAGGTGGATAGAAGCCAGATCTTTGAAACATGTTTCTCCTGTTGCATCAACTAATGAGGAGAGTAAAATAAAGGTGCTTAATATTTAAATACACAATTTTCAGTTAAAATATAACGTATGTATTTTAACTTCATAGTTTCAGAAAATTAATAAGTACAATTTTCCAGCATATGCCTGCATAAATTTTAAAGCAAAACCACTCAACAACTTAGGCATGGATTTTTTTTTTAATTAAGAAGACAAACAGTCCATGAGTCATTAGAACAAAGGATCATATTAAACATAGTGCGAAGTGGAAATACCCAAAAGGGGCTATTTTAACCATTAGGTGTTGTAGGCACAGTGCTGAGATTTATGAATATTTTAAGATATTAGAGAAAGTATGAGACTTGTTAGAATCTTGTCCTTAAATTTTAATTTCTCACTGTGTTACAGGTATATATAAATCAGTGATTTCTGTACACTGGTTGGTCAGCAAACTCACTAAATTCTCTTATTAATACCAGTTTTGTGTAAAGGTCTCTCGAAGTTTCTCTATGACTATACTTTCTGCAAATATCAGCAGATTTATTTTCCACTTTGCTAACATTAATTTTTTTCTTTTTTTATTGAATTGCTTGAGGCCTCCAGTATATTCGGAAATAAAGTAGTGATAGTAGCATCTTAGCCTTGTTCCTGGTATGGAGAACTTTTCAATCTTTCACCATTACATAAAATATTTGCTAGGGTTTAAATATTTTACCCATCTTTTCAACTTAAAAACTTTGACTTTATTAATCCCTTTTATTGTGTGTTTGTTCTATCCCCTTCATTTTTCTCTGCTATCTTATCATTTTCTTCCTTTTATATTCTTTGGATTTAATTTGCTGTTGTTTTGCCAACATCTAACACTGAAATGGAGGCTTAGTTGATTTTAGACTTTTAAAAAATATATATGCATATAGGACTTTAGATATAGATTTCCAATATGTATATAAAGTGAGTTGAAAATAATCAATTTTAACTTTTCAACCTGAACCCCTCAGCATCGTCATTCTGAAATTAAATTCTTTAATGATTTTAATAATAGTGTATACATTAAAATCATTCTTCTAAATCCTTAGACCTTGCCTTTCCGAATCTTTCACGTGCATTCTCTTCTTAGGTGTGTGGCACTCCATCTCAAAACACACTTGATGTGCTCATTACAATCCGAGCTTTGGAATGCTCCACAGCATGGCCATGTCTGGCCCACCGCGTGCACTACAGATGACAGAACACTTGATCCATCTGTTAGTCATCTTCGGATATTCCATCCTGTCTATGAAACCCTTCCTCACAATTTTGTGGGGTGTTTCTGTTTTAGAGTTTTTGCTTTATTTCTCTGTGTCTTATCTTAGAAAGATCAGAGTTCTGAATTTTTTAAGTTACATACACTCCATATCCATATTCTAATCAATCTTCTTTAGTTATCAGGTTTATATTCTAAAGTGAACCATGATTTCAATTTATAATAATGCTGTGGGTAAAATTGTGACTTTTCCAGAATATCTCGCCTGGCTTTGGTACATCTGCTTATCAACAGGTGTTCAGAGGTGGAAAGAAGTATGGCTTTAGGGCATTTGCATCATTCCTCAGGGATGGAGAGAAGTTCTTCTCCATATCAGTGGGTAATTACCTGGGCGAGGAGGTCTTATCTGTACCTGAGAGGTGAGGGGAAGGGCTGGTTTTGCTTCTGCTGGAGCAAGAAAGAAAGCAGGCCTGGACTGGAGTTTGTGAGCAATAAACTGATTTTAAACTTTATTTCTCCCTTTGACTGATTTCAGTTTTTAGAGGTATTTTGCCTGGATTTCCTCCCCCCAACTAACAAATGCCAATTCTGCTTTCATTCTGTGGCCAAATTATTTAGACCCTGTTGAATGATGAGATGAATTTTCTATTAATGCTAACTTCCCCTCCATGGAAACCAGATGAAATAAACTGGTAATTCTCATACAAAAATGGAGAATTTATTATTTGGAGTACAGCATTTCCACAGACAAGTTTTTTAGGTTGTACAACATTTAACTTGGTTTTATCCCGTGGTTATAGCCTGGCACTAGCCTGGCCAGTCTTGAAAACACATGCTCAAGACCACAATGGGAAAAGGGTGTAAGAGGGTGAATGAGTCAGCACACACCCACAGACTCCTCTAGGAAAAACAGCTGCTAGCTGTCTGAACTGGTATTAATCATCTTAGCACATAGGAAGCCTGTAAAAAAGGTGACTCCTTCCAGATGCCAGCAGAGAGCAGGTTACAAAAAAACTAGTATGGCTAAAACTCTTCTGAAAGGGTGACTACAGGAGAAAGCATTTAGTACAGCCCTCAATAAAGAGAAGTGTCTGTTGGTGGTGGTTTCTGGAAGCCATAATTCTGTGGGAAAACCCAAATCTTTGGCCTCAGTGCAATTTATCCAAGTGTCATCTCCAAATCTTACTTTTAGAAAATCACACTACTTATTCCTGAAACAGATGAAAATCATCATCTCATAATTATGTGACATTTCCTGGAGTAAACTGGCCAGTCATCTGTTGATAACTATACCAGTTCCCTGAGGGCAAGAACCTTGCTTAGCCAAGTTATAGGCATATCATATGTATGCCAATGGTCCATGATTTCGGGTTGTTCCACTTAAAACTTCGGATTGTGCAACAGCAATATGCAATCAGTAGGAACCATAATTCAAATATTCCATTTTGACCTTTCCCTGGGCTAGCAGTATATGGTACAATCCTCTTTTACAAGGTTGGGCTGCAGTGGCCAGCCACAGAACCCAGTCACTACACAACTGCGAGGGTCACAACCATCCTGTACCCATACAGCCATTCTGTTTTTTCACATTCAGTATAGCAGTCAATAAATCACAGAAGGTATTCAATACTTTAGTTATAAAATAGGCTCTTTGTTAGATGATTTTGCCTAACTGTAGACTAATGGGAGTGTTTTTAGCACATTTAAGGTAGGCTAGGCTAAGCTATGATGTTGGTTAGGCTGGGTATATTAAATGCATTTTTGACTTAGGATATTTTCAATTTATGATGGGCTCATCAGGACATTACCCTATTTAAGTGGAGTAAGATCTGTACAATACATACGAATGCAGTAATTTATTTCATACCAAATCCGTATTATCATGAAAACTTAAAATATATTTTAAAATGTCTACAAGTGAATGTTTTACAATGATGATAATGGTTAGGAACAATTTAAAAGACTACTATATTACATGAGGCTATCACTCAAGAAAAAAAAAGTTGGCACATAGCTATCCAAAAGCAGTCATTTTCAGGATTAAAATGAGATTGTATACTACATTAATAAATTGATGTAATGATGACCACAAAGCAAATCTTTCCTCGAAAGTGGTCACTACAAACTCAGAGCGCTACAGCCTTGGGGTCATTTACTAACAGATGTTCAATGAGCATCGAGTAAATAAAAGAAGTTGGAATACCAAAAAATATAAGCATCCGAATATTAACAGAGAATTTATTTTCTTTTTTCTTTTGAAAAAATTGAAAGCTACAGAAAAGTTGCAACAACAGTAAAAGAAACATCCATAGGCCCCTTGCTTTGTTTCCTCAATTTAACTTTTTGGTGTTTGTTTCTTGAAGTGTGTCTGTGTGTGTGTGTGCTCATGCGCACCCACTGGTCTCTGAGAATTGCTTGCAGCCGTCATAATGCTTATGCCTAAACACTTCAGTACATATATCCTAAGAACAAAGACTTTCTCCTATATAACAATGCAATTATCTCATTCAGGAAATGTAACACTAAGATTATGCCATTATCTAATACACAGTCCATTTTCAAATCATCCCAGTTATACCAAAAATGTCTTTTGTAGCTTGCTTTTTACTTTATTTTTCCTCTTTGAGTTATAGTCAAGGATCACACTCTGCAGTTAGTTGTCATGTTTTTTAAGTCTCTTTTGACCTGGAACAGTCAGCTTCCCAGCCTTTTGGGTCACTCATGCCACTGACATTTTTAAAGATCCAGACCAGTTGTTTTCCAGAATGTTCTACAATTTGAATTTTTCAGATGGTTAGATTCAGTTTAAACATTCTGAACATGAACACTGGACAGATGATATTGCTTAATTCTTGGTACATCAACAATTGATGTTCATTTCCCCTGTGCTATGTCCTATCCTGGACCAGCTGGGGGGGATTTTTCTCCTGGCCTCTGCTAACACAGCTTTCTTTCACAGAAAGCTCTCTCTGTTCTTTCAGCTACCTGAGATTTCCATTTGTTCACTGCTCAACTCAAATATCATCACTTACTACAAATGTTTTTTAATACTATACTCCTCCAGGCATAAATATATATATATAGCATAAATATAAGTACTATAATATAGCATAAATACAAGTACTATAACCTAGAGAAGATATATATAATCTTCAAAATTCCTCTGATTTTCTGAAATCCACTCAGTGCTTCATCAATATGAATTACTTCATAGTTTCTTTTATATTAATACTAATTTTATCATAATCATATACTTTGGCATTCTGCCAGATTACCATCCTATTGACAACAGTGGTCATGGACCTTAAATTCTGCACATTTGGATTTTATTTCCCACAGAGCCTATCAAATCCAGAGCATGCAATAAGCAGTAGATTTTTGGTCCTTGATGAATGAATGAATTAAACTACCTTAGGATAAAAAGTCCATCCTGTAATTAAGTGCCCAATTGTTTTTCAGAACTCATCCAAAAAAAAAACAGTATCTTGAAACTGAATGGTCATAGAAATCTCCAGGTCTCTTCTTTACCTCTACATCTAATGCACTTTTTAAAAGCTTAAATTCTCAAGGAATATTTTCAGAAATTAAGACTGGAGAAAAAAATTCAATTTAAAAAGTGTCTCCTTTTTCTTCAAAACAGTATTCCCTATTTTTTTTAAAAGTGGTTCAGTTGATTTGAAATAGTCATAATAAAAAATAACAAAAAATCAAGAGAGTAAAGAATATCATAAGTTATCTCAAGTCATTGTAGTATTTATTTTTTATTATGCAGTACATAAATTTCCAGAAAACTCAAGGCTTTATAGCTCCACATATTATTTTCTGTTTGCACTTATACTTATTCTGTTTCAGTGGAGAGCATATTTTCCAATGGCAAATACTCCTTGATATCTTCAGACATAATCTTCAGCCATCAGGGCTTCTCATCATAGATGAGAAAACACAGAAAGCTTCTGCCTGGGGCCTTGCTCTGCCATCGTTTCTCATTGCCAGGAACACACAGAGCTACTGCTAGCTGGTGCAGACTCTCCTGTTAGTCCACTAACTAAATATGGGTGAATTTTTCTATGAGGAAAATATGACCAATAAATGTGTATTTTTATTTAAATAGGGTCTGATTGTTAAATTGCTAAGGGATTGACTGAATCAAATTGTAACACAAGTGGACTTCAAAATTTGGCTTCTGACATGCCATAGATGTCCATCTAAACTGAATATATTCTCAAGCATGGTTTATATCAAGAAAATAATTGCATATTAAAGCTGTCTTTAAGTAGATTACCCCACACTTTTAACAATAATAAGCTTTACCCTTTTGAGGCCTTTTCAGGCTTAGTCTGGGGTTGGGGAGGAGGGCTATTCTACAGTCTTGTAAAATCAGGAAACATTAAGAAATATAACACTAAACAGATTTCAGAAACACAGAAATTTTCAGAGACTTAAGGTTGTTTTGGTATCTTGAACCTTCAAAAAAAGAATTAAGGATTTCCTAAAATTTATTTGGAGTAACTCATGGCAACCACAGAAGACATGCCGCCTCACCCAAGTTCCACGTATATTTGCCAGTAACTTGAGAGGCAGTGTCACTATGTACAGAGCTGGAGGCAGATGGCCTGGATTCCTCTGTTACCTCCGTCAGTAATTACCTGTGGAACCTGGCAAGGCCTTGGGAAAATGCCTCAGTTTCTGATTTATAAAAATGGAGATGAAGTCATAAGGTTATTGTGAAAAGCAAATTAATGAATTTATAGTGAAATTGCCATGTAAACTGAAAAGGGCATGTGAATATAAGTTGATATTGTATTTTAATGTAATGTTTCACATGTTTGCATGAAGATTTATAGTGCTTGCTTTTCTGATTAAAAGTCTTATTCTCGAGTCTATATTTAGTACAAATGAAGCAATCTTCTATCTGATATAATTGTATAATTATAGGACCAGTTCATACAACTAACTATAAGATTATATTTGAAAGTCTTTGTAATTTTCAAATTTAAAGAAATGCTTTCACTAGGGAATACAAATATAAAATTACGTGTGTTTTGAAACAGTAGAAAAATAACCCAAAAGCTACTTAAAATTAAGAGACAGTAATAGAAACTGGATATCTGCATAGCTATTTACTTTAGAACCCTATAAATACCTATGTAACTTAGAATAACAATTACCTCAGAAATAAAAAGCTAAGCAGTTCCTAAAAATAAAACATTGGGGAAAAAAAGAATCAAGTTGCATAACAAATTGTTGACATAAACACAGAGAAGAATTATTTCAAGTGACATTAAAATGCAACATTTTTACTGTTCATCACTAGTGAGATGTAGCCTTAGGGTAAAAAATTACCACAAAGAAATCGCAGGCTGCACTCAGTAGCCTTTTTTTTAATGATAACATTGGTATTGTTATTTTGAAATTATATATATATGATATGGGTAAATCAAGTAAGTAAGTATGTAATGGCACCAACAATTTCAGTATGAGAAAATATAGGAAGAAAAGTATAAAACCAAATAAATAAACCAAATAAATGAACACACAGTGATCATACATTCCAAATAGAAATGTCATTATGGATACATGACTTTTTCTGAAACATACATACTCTCATTATATGGACTGAATGTTGATTCCCCCCGCAAATTCATGTTTGAAGCCCCAATCCCTAATGTGATGGTATTTCAAGGTGGGAGCTTTGGGAGGTTTTAGGTAATGAAAGTAGAACTCTCATAAGAAGAGAAGAGAGAGAAATTATCTCTTTCTCTTCTACGTGAGGACGTGAGATAGCAGCTGTCTACAAGCTGGGAAGCGGGCTTTCCCCAGACGCTAACTATGCTGGCAGTTGTTCTTGGACTTCCCAGCTTCCAGAGTTGTGAGATACAAATGTTTAAGTCATCTAGTCTATGGCATTTGTTATAACAGCCTGAGCAGACTGAGACACCTACATTTATCTTTTTAAAAATATATATATTATGTAAATACCTGTCCACTGAAAAGTTCCAGAAGCAGTGACAAACCAGGAGCAATGACCACCTCTGAACTTTATTTTCCTCCTTGAGAAACTGATTTGAGTCTGAGTTTGAGTAGAAAATATGTTTGAATAAATCGGCAACGCCTTACACTGAAAAGCAAGAAAGCTGTCAAAAGTTATAGAGGTGTGGCCAAGAGACAAAAAAAAAAAAAATTGGAGCAGCTCCACTGGCTTGAATATCAAACTGGAGCAGCTCCAGTTTGAATATCAATAGAAATGACTGGGAAGCTTGGAATAGATCTTATACACATAAGGTAGTAATTATACAAAAAAAATCACACACTCACTTGTCACCTCTGATAGTTACTAGAAATTTCCAAAAATCTGATTCACAAAATATGAAGGGACTCTACATGAGCTGTTCTGCTTTGTCTGTGTATGGTTTACCTCATGTTGTTTTTCCAGGGTAACTGTTGAGTATAAAACCTGTCGCCTCCACTTGGGAACATACAGAGGGCCACCAGAGTGCCACAGCTGATCTCTCCGTGGGGTAACTGAAGCTGTTGTTGAGACCGCGCCCTGGACCAGCCCCTTCCTATCCACTCCTGCTGCTTCTCCCAAGCACACTCCCTAATGAATACGCTGGGTGTTCATCTCCACCACAGAGTTCGCCTCCTAAGAGAAACAGCCTGTTGCAAGCAGTTATTCCCACGTGTAGCCTAAGGAAGCAAATACTAACAAAGGATTGTAGAGCTGAGTCACCTGTTCCCCAGCTGGCAAAGAAGACCACTTCACTGATGGCAGCTGAAACACACAGACTCTGGCACAAGGCAACAATGCAATTGTCAGTATTCTCACTGGTTTAGTATACTGGTGGCAGGAAATATATTAGCTGGTACAGTCTATCAGACATTTGAGAAACTTGGAGGAAATAATAATGATGAGGAACAAAATTAGATTAGCTCATGCGACACTCTGGGAGAAAAATAAAACTTGGGAAAGATTAATCTTCAATTAAAAGCAAAGTGTAACAGTCATTGTCCTCTTTGGTGACAGATGATGGACAGATAGAGAGACAGACAGATGTCTCATCTTCTACAGTGGGAAGGCAGAGGCAAAGGCTGAGAACAATGCTCATAAAGCAGCCAAATTAAAGAAAAAAGCTTTTATTCCCAACCAACACAGTCTACACCAATGCCAGTCTCCTGTTTGGAAAAGAATGTGATCCTAACACATGGGGTAGTGATATCTAGGTTGTTGCACCTGAAAATCTTGAATTCCTTCTAAATGCATTGATTTAGAGCAATGCCTGATGAGTGCCCTGCACACTTGTCTCCCTCTCTGTGTTTGCTCCCAGGGAAATCAGCGTACGATGGTGACCGCAGATTGCAGAGTGAAAATCTCTGTAGAGGAATCCTATCTAGTAAATGCAGAAGGAATTATACATTTAGCAAATGACTATTGGTAGCCTGTAGTGAAGTAATAGAACTACCTATCCCACCCACACCATAATTAGTGACTAAAATCATTGTGTCAAAGTTTGATGAGGAACTTTTTGTTAGACTGGCAACATACTAACATACTGATCAGTTTTAATATCACTACAAATGGGACACCCTAGTACTATATGTTCCTGATGTGATAAAGCTATCTATATAGCGACACTTAAGAAGTATCTTTTTTCCAAAAGTTGAACCTGAATCTAATCAATCTGTAAATTGCCAATTTACAGGAAATATAGGGAAAATGCAATAAGGAAATGTAATCAGCCACATCCAAAATGTGAGAAACTTTTCAGGACAAATGAACCAATATCTTCAACAAATATATAACATTATAGAAAGATATTTAGAACCATATTAACCAAAAATAATGTGTGGCTTTTGCTTGGCTCCTGATTCAAACAACTAGAGTAAAAAGATACTTTTTTAAGAGAAATGAAAAAAATGTAACATGGACAGTTTAGTAGATGATACATTATTTGTTAAATTTTATTTTAATGAAATATTACTGTTAAGCTTTTTATAAGTCACTGTCTATTAGAGATTTATACTGAAATATTTACAGGTGAAATGATACAATGTCTGGTATTTTTTTAAATAATCTTCAGAACAGATACATAGGGTAAGGGAGTAGATAAAATAAGAATGGAAAATGTTACTAATTACTGAGCTGGGTAATGGGTAGACAGGGATTGATCATGTGATTATTTCAATTTTGGAGTACATTTAAAATTTTCCAAAAAAGGTTTAAAAATGATTTGCATCTTTAATGTTATGTAATACCATGTCATACATTCAGTTAAGAACTCATGAGGTATTAAGTTTGAGTAATATCGGTAATTTGTGATATAGTCACTTAGTGACAAAGTATTTTTAAAAGATGAATTATATTAATGTTTTGAACAGATGATCTTCATATTGTCCTTAACAAATAACATATACACATTAAATTTAGCATAATCATAATTAACAATTGTTAGTATAAAATATTAAATTGATCATGAAATTTATGCTTCACATTTTCAATCAAAATGAATAATTCCATTGAATAATGCAATTCAATGATTTGATTTTTTTAATTGTCTGATAGAAATTTACTAGAATGAAAATTTTCCTGAAGCAATTTGGCTAATTTGATAGTTGGTTACAAGAATAGCTTGGTGGAAACATTATCCCCAAACACTTGTTTTCAAATATTTTTTTATTATGGTATTATTGATGTACACTCTTATGAAGGTTTTACATGAAAAACAATATGGTTACTTTTGGTCCATATGATCAAGTCCCGCCCACACCCCATTGCAGTCACTGCCCATCAATGTAGTAAGATGCCACAGAGTCACTATTTGCATTCTCTGCGCTGCACTGTCTTCCCCACGATCCCCCCACACCATGTGTGCCAATCATAATACCCTTCAATCCCCTTCTCCCTCCCTCCCCATCTGCCCTCCCCCACCCCTCCCCTTTGGTAACAGCTAGTTCCTTCTTGGAGTCTGTGAGTCTGTTGCTGTTTTGTTCCTACAGTTTTGCTACGTTGTTTCAAATGTTTTTAATGTGGTTCATCAGAGAAAGTTTTGCAACACTTTCTGAATATTTAAACTCTGTTCATAATATTTTAAATTTTTTAATCTAGAAGATAAGTTTCTAATTGATTAAGAATTTAACCTACCAGTTTGGATATTTAGATCTTTTTCAACATTTGGCATTTTAGAGAATACACGAATATAGAAATGATAAAAATATTGACTGCGATTATAAAACAAAATATTAAATAAAACAAAAACAAAGGTAAACAAAATGTAAGGAAAATATTTAAAATGATGTAAACCATTAGTTAAAAATTTTAAGAGAGTTGGGGATGGAAAGAAACCTAGAGGAACAAATTCCAAAAAGTGGTGAGCCTTTCTAGAAGAGAAAGGAGTCAAATTTGCTTTCCTTCAAGAGGAAATGGTATAGAAAAAGGAGCTAAAGGTAAGAAAAAATTACCCAAATTCTTAATTACCTGTTAATGACTGTGTGAGGGCTTGCCTAATGAATTACAATCTCTAGGAACCCTGGCCTCAGAACAAGTCTGCTCCCAACTGCCATTTTCCCATAAACTTTCACTGTATGTAGACTTAAAGGTGGGGACAAGATAATTGGGAAACCCTTGTTGAGGCACACAGGGCCTTCCCTAAAGGAAGCAGCCCACTGAAGACTGGGTACAAGGCAAGAAATCCATCTAAGGCACTTCAGGTTCTCGGTGGATGCAAGTAATAGCTGCTGAAAGCTGGTGGTAAGTCAGGAGAGAGCAGAGAGATCTCCCAAAGGTTAGAAAGCTGAGAGTGTGAATAGGTAACAGAGTATTGTGAACAACTTAAAGAGCTAGCAGCCAGACCTTAAAACAGAGAGTTTCAAAGGCACACAAAGTAATTTGACTACAAAGCATAAAGAGAACTTTGAGATCTTGCCAGTGCTCAGATCCAAGTCCTACCAAAACATTTGAAGCCTTTAGGGATCTAGATCTTACTAAAGTTGTGTCAAAGCCAAGATAACTGAAATTAATCAGATTAGACTGACTCAGCCACCTGCCAGAAGTTTGACAGAAAAAAGATGCTTGTCTTTTTTGGGCAGTAAATAATCTTTATTTCACCTTATACTGTTCTTTTACTCACAATCTCTATCATAAAATCAAGGATCGTGAGACATCAGAAGTGAGAAAAAGTGATCTGTGTTTAAGAAAACAAATAGTCAATAGAAATAAACCCAAAGATGGCAGAAATATTGGAATTATCACAGAGACATTAAAAATACTACAATAAATATTATGAAGAATACAGCAAAAATGGTTTTCAGCATGTGAAAACAGATGATGAATTACCACAAAAAGAAACTATTAGAAACAACCAAATGAAATGCTAGAAATAAGAAAATTATATCAGAAACAAAATGTTTATCCAATGATATAATCTAAAAACTGGAAAGAGCAGATTAAAGAAGTAATTACACTTGAATATAGACTAATAAAAAATATCCAGACTGAGTACAAAAAAGCAAATTTGTGCTACTGCTATGGAAAGCAGTATGAAGGTTTCTCAAAAATTAAAAATAGAAGTATCATATGACCCAGCAATTCCACTTCTGGGAATCTACCAAAGGAAAACAAAATTTGCTCTAGTTTAGTGAAAAATGCTATTGGTATTTTGGTGCAGATTGCATTGAATCTGTAAATTGCTTTAGGCAGAATGGTCACTTTAATAGTATTAATTCTTCCTATCCATGAACATGCGAGAGCTTTCCATTTGTGTCATCTTCAATTTCTTTCATCAGTGTTTTATAGTTTCAGAGTATAGGCCTTTCACCTCCTTCGTTAGATTTATCCCTAGGTATTTTATTGATTTTGATGCAATTGTAAATTGGATTGTTGTCTTAATTTCACTCTCTGCTAGTTCATTATTTGTATATAGAAATGCAACAGATTCCTGTATACTGATTTTGTATCCTATGACTTTACTGAATTCATTTATTAAGTCTAAAATTTTTTTGGTGGAATCTTTACAGTCTTCTATATATAATATCACATCATCTGCAAATAGTCATAATTTTACTTCTTCCTTACAAATCTGGATGCCTTTTATTTATTTATTTTATATGATGGGTGTGGCTAGGACTTACAGGACTATTGAATAAAAGTGGTAAGAGTGGGAATCCTTGTCTTGTTCCTGAATTTAGAGGAAAAGCTTTCAACTTTTAGGCATGATGTTAGATGTAGGTTTATCATATATGCCTTTTGTTTTGTTGAGATGTGTGCCTCTACACCCACTTTGTTGAGAGTTTTTATCAGGAATAGATATTGAACTTTGTCAAATGCTTTTTAAGCATCTATTGAGATGATGATGTGGTTTTCATCCTTCCTTTTGTTAATGTTGTGTATTACATTTATTGATTTGAGGTTATTGAAACATCCTTGCACCCCTGGGACAAATCCTACTTGATTGTGGTGAGTGATATTTTTAATGTATTTTTGAGTTCAGTTTGCTAATAATTTGTTGAGGATTTTTGCATCTATGTTCATCAGGGATATTCGTCTGTAATTTTCTTTTTTTTTTGTAGTGTCGTGTCTCCTTTTGGTACCAGGGTGATGCTGGCCTGATAGAACAAATTTGTAAGTTTTATTTCCCTTTCAATATTTTGGAATAATTTCAGTAGAAGAGATACTAACTTTTCTTTAAATGTTTGGTAAAATTCACTTGAGAAGCCATCTGGTTTTGGAATTTTGTTGTTTGGAGATTTTTTTTATTACTGATTTAATTTCATTGCTCATAACTGGTCTATTCAAATTTTCTATTTCTTCCTGTTGCAGTTATTAAAGATTATATGTTTCTAGGAACTTATCCATTTCTTCTAAATTGTCTAATGTATTGGCATATAATTTTTTAATAATACTCTTTTATAAATGTTTGTATTTCTGTGCTGTTTGTTATAACTTCTCTTTCATTTCTCATTTTGACTCCTCTCCTTTTTTCTTGATGAATCTAAGTAAAATTCATCAATTTTGTTTATCTTTTCAAAGAATCAGCTTAGTCACATTGATCTTTTGTACTTTTTTAGTCTCTATTCCATTTATTTCTACTCTGACATTTATTATTTCCTTTTTTATACTAACTTTGGGCTTTGTTCTCCTTTCTCTAGTTCCTTTAGGTTTTGGGTTAGATTTTTTTATTTGAGATGTTTCTTGCTTTCTGTAGTAGGCCTGTATTGCCATAAACTTCTCTCTTAGGACTGCTTTTCTACATCCCAAAGATTTTGAACAGTTGTATTTCTGCTTTTATTATTCCCTAAATATTTCTTGATTTCTTCTTTGATTTTTTTAATGGCCCATTGGTGGTTTAGCATGTTGTTTAGCCTCCATGAATTTGGGCTTTTATGTTTTTTCATGTAATTGATTTCCAGTTTTATATTATTGTTGTGTTTTGAAAAGGTGCTTGAAATGATTCCCATCTTCTTACATTTATTGAGACTTTCTTTGTGGCCTAACATGTGATCTGTTCTAAAAAATGTTCCATGTGCACTTGAAAAGAATGCTCATTCTACTATTTTGGAATGTAATGTTCTGTATATATCTGTCAATTCCATTTGGTCTAATGTTTCATTCAAATCCACTGTTTCCTTATTGATTTTTCTCTTTGGATGATCTATCCATTGATGTCAGTGTGGTGTCAAAGTCCCCTACTATTATTGTATTACAATCAATCTCTGTAATTATTTCAGTTAATGTCTGCTTTATAAACTTAGGTGCTCCTCTGTTGGGTGTGTAGGTATTTATAATTGTTATATCCTCTTGCTGAACTGTGTCCTTAATCACTATATAATGTCCTTCTTTGTCTATTGTTACCATCTTTGTTTTAAAGTCTACTTTGTCTCATATAAATATAGCTACATTACCTTTTTTTCCAATCCTTTTCTTGTGGAGTATCTTTTCCCAGACTTCAGTTTCAGTATGGGTGTGTCTTGTCTTCAGATCTAAAGTGAGCTTCTCATAGGCAGAAAATAGAGGGTCTTGTTTTTGTTTTTGTTTTATCCATTCAGTCACCTTATGTCTTTTGACTGGAGCATTTAGTCCACTTACATTTAAAGTAATTATTGGTAGGTATGTAGTTACTGCGATTTTGCTAAATGTTTCCTGGAGTTTTTTTTTGTTGTTCCTCTCTGATCCTTGCTTCCTCTCTTGTTCTCCCCTCATGTATTATGACCACTTTTAGTGTCATGTTTGGATTCCCTTCTCTTTGTTTTTTGTATCCATTATAGGTTTTTGGCTTGCAGTTACCATGGGTTCTTATCTGACATCCTAAAACTATGACAATCTATGATATGTTGATGGTAAATTAAGTTCAAATGCATTCTAACACTGCATTTTTTACTCCCCCCAGGCACATTTTATGTGTATGATGCCTTCTTTTACACCTGTTTATTCAGGGACTCTCTTAACTAATTTTTAGATATAATTAATTATACTACTTGTGTCTTTTCAACCTTCATTCTAGCTTTTAAGTGATTAATCCCCTTCTTCTGGTATATGCTTGCTTGTGCAGTGAAATTTGCACTTTTGTTTTTTTTTCTTGCTTCTAGTTAGGGTCTTTTCCTCTTAAAGAAGACCCTTTAACATTTCTTGTGAAGCCATTTAGTGGTGGTGAGCTCTCTTAACTTATGTTTATCTGTGAAGCTGTTTATCACCCCTTCCATTCTGAAGAATAATTTTCTGGGTAGAGTATTCTTGGTTGGAGGTTTTTTTTTTTTTTTTCTCCATCAGCACTTTGAATATATCATGACACTTCCTTCAGGACTGTGGAATTTCTGCTGAAAAATCATCTTATAGCCTTACAAGGTTTTCCTTTTAGGTAGCTTTGTTGATTTTCTCTTGCTACTTTTAAGATTCTCTATTTTTGATCTTTGACAGTTTAGTTATGGTGAGTCTTGCCCTAGATCTCCTTGGGTTCATCTTGTTTGGGGCTCTCTCTGCTTCCTGGGCCTAAATGTCTGTTTCCATCTCTAATTTAGAGAAGTTTTCAGCTATTACTTCTTCAAATGTTTTCTAGTCCTGTCTCTCTTCTCCTTCTGGGAATCCCATAATGCAAATGTTTGGACATTTGATGTTGTCCCAGAACTCCAGTAAACTATCCTGATTTCCTTTTACTCCTTTTTCTTTCTGCTGATCAGCTTGAGTGGTTTCAGTTACTCTATTTTCCAGATCACTGATCCATTCTGCATCTTCTAATCTGCTGTTGATTCCTTCTAGTGTATTTTTCATTTTATTTATTGTATTTTTCATCTTATTGGTTCTGCTTTATATTTTTTATCTTTTTGCATAGGTTCTCTCTGAGTTCCTCCACTCTTCTCTCAAATCTGGCTGAGAACCTGCAGTGCATCCCCAGGCCCAGGCCCAGCCTCACTTCCACAGCAACCAGTTCTATGCCCATAGTATAGCAGTGGCCCAGGCACACTATCCAAGGGTGGACAGTGACCAGCTCTGCACCAGGGTGCAGTCCCAGGGCCAGACACATCCCCAAGGCAGCTCTGCCCCCACAGTCACTGGTTCTGGGTCTGAGTGCAAGTCCACCATTATAGTGGTGGCTCAGGTGTGCAGTGACTACTGACTCCAGGGAAGCCCCACCACCACAGCGACTGGGTGGGACCCACAGTGCAGCAGTGGCCAAGGTGCTCACTGCAGGGGTTGGCAGTGACGGGCTGTGCACTCTCAGGCAGCTACAGCTGGTGTGTGCGTCCCAAGGCTGCTCCTCACAGTCTCAGTGTGGGGAAGCAATGCAAAAATGGTGCTTACCAGACCTCTGATCCAGAGAGTCTTCCAGCCATCCCCCACCAAACACTGGGTGCTTTAGTTCTGTAAATCAGTTTTTTTCTGATTTCTGATTTCTTATATTTCTTATATGATATATTTATTTCTTCAGACTTTAAAGCACAGCTTTTTTTTTCTATGCCTGGGCAGGGAATCTGTGCCCAGGTCCCCAGGGGTATTCCTCCTGTGGATAAAGTGAAGGTTCCTATGGCCAGGATTCTTACCTGGCACTGGTTAGCTAACCACTACATATGTGTGGGCAATACGTCATTATTGACTCTATATAAAGAGCCCCGCTCAGTGCTCTGAGAGACACGGTGGCACTGCTGCAAGGTTTCAGGAGAGCAGAGGTGGGACTGGGATAGCGGCAGCACCGAGGACAGAGACTAAAATGGCTCTGAGGGTAGAGAGGCCCAGAGTCAGAGACCAGCTTGCTGCCTGCAGACTCGCTCTGAGTGGATGGGATTCTAGTGCATGATCTACCACCATGGGAATAAAGTTGGATATAAACCCTTTCATCCCAAGAACGTTCCACTGTTATTTCTTTGGTCTCACTGAATCCACAGTGAACGTCTCCGGGGCTGAGACCCATTGGCAGGACCCCACCCTTCTGCAGGTCATTCACTGGATGGAGTTCCCTCTGTTACTGTGCTGCCATCTCACCTGCCATTTTTTATGTGATCTTTATATTCCTCCTTGTGAAGAAGGTGCTCACTCAGTCCTCAGTTCTTCCTCAAGATGTATTGCTCTGCGTGTAGGTACAAATTCAGTGTGAAGTTTGGAGGTGGTGGGCTCAAGTTCTCTCTATGCCACCATCTTCCACTGACCTCAAAATGAACTCTCGTTTCTAGTTTCTTTGACCATTTATTGGCCCTAGATATGATGTAAGAGGGAAAATTTAGAGGTCACTGTGGAGAAAAAACAAGTTTAATTGTAAATAATGATGCCATATTGTCCAAAAGAGAAATGCAAAAAAGGGATGAGTTGTTTGAGGTGGAAAGTTAAAAAGATAATCTTCTTCCCTTCTTTAGACTCTCCAAAACTTCTTCATTTGATTATATTTCCATTGCTACTTTAGGCAAGGTGTAGAATTTCCATGTCATTACCACAACTTCTCTGATGTGATAGGTAACACTTAAGATGTTAGGATTCCCATCTGTGGATACAGAGAAGGTGCCTATGGCCGGGATCCTCACCTGAACTTAAACCACCTGATGTGTAAGTGGCCTGCTGCTGGGCTACTGCTTCCACACCCGTAGGCAATAAGCTATTACTGACTGAGTCACTATATAAGGAGCTCTGCCCAGTGCTCTGGGAGAAGGCAGAGATGAAAGAGGTTTACAGACATGCAGACTGCTGTATGCAGATGTAATTCTAGTTCTGAATCTACCACCATGAGATTAAAGGCAGGTATAAGCCATTTTGTTCTATTATCATTTCTGGGTCTCATTAAATCCATAGTGAACTTGCCTGGGGCTGAAACCCTCAGACAAGACAGAGCCCATTCCATACAGTAAGTAAATTCTAATTACATAAAAATATATAACATTCTTGCATACATTTGAAGATCAAATGAAATAATATAAATATAGATAAGAAGAGTAATTCTAAGAACGTAGCAATCAAGTTTGAGAAAGACAGATGCACCCCTATGTTTATCGCAGCACTATTTACAATAGCCAAGAATTGGAAGCAACCTAAATGTCCATTGGTAGATGAATGGATAAAGAAGATGTGGTACATATACACAAAGGAATACTACTCAGCCATAAGAAGAGGAAAAATCCTACCATTTGCAGCAACATGGATGGAACTGGAGAGTATTATGCTCAGTGAAATAAGCCAAGCGGAGAAAGAGAAATACCAAATGATTTCACTCATCTGAGGAGTATAAGAACAAAGGAAAAACTGAAGGAACAAAACAGCAGCGGAATTACAGAACCCCAAAATGGACTAACAGGTACCAAAGGGAAAGGAACTGGGGAGGATGGGTGGGCAGGGAGGGCTAAGGGGGAGTAAGAAGAAGGGGGGTATTAAGATTAGCATGCATAGTGGGGGGAAGGAGAAAGGGGAGGGAGGGCTGTACAACACAGAGAGGACAAGTAGTGATTCTATATTTTGCTATGCTGATGGACAGTGACCGTAATGTGGTTTTTAGGGGGGACCTGATACAGGGGAGAGCATAGTAAACATAGTATTCTTCATGTAAGTGTAGATTAAAGATTAAAAAAAAAAAAGAAAAATCAGTTCCTGTGTGCTGACCTCCAATGAGTTCTACACAGTGGTATAGAGGGCATGTCAAAGTGTGGGCAAAGGGTCTGTTTGTTTCTATGCAGAAGATCAAGGCCTAGCTTGGCTACCCAGAAAATGAACTAAGATACGATATGAGGAGGAGCTTCCGGCATCAGCACTCTCTGGAGGACTCATGCCGGGGGATGATCATCAAAAAGCCTCCACAGGGATCCGGGCAATGCTGCGGTTGTGGCTGCATTCATCCCACCATTTCCTGGACTTGCCATTGGAATGAGGAGGGAGATGTCTAGGCTGGCATGTGCATACAGTGAGACAACAAATTTGAATGGATCTGTACTGTTGGAACTCAACCAGGAGTTGGGAGGGGTGCAAGGTGTAGCACTCCAAAATCTTACGACTATAGACTATCTACGGTTAAAAGAACATATGGGATGTGAACAGATCCCAGAAATGGGTTGCTTTAATTTGTCTGACTTCTCTCAGACTGTTCAAGTACAGCTGGACAATATCCATCATATCATAGACAAATTTTCACAAATGCCTAGGGTGCCTAAATGGTTTTCTTGGCTTCACTGGAGATGGCTGGTAATTATAGATTTGCTTTGTTTATGTCACCGTATTCCTATTATGTTAATATGTGTGCACAAGTTAGTTAGTAGTTTAAAACCTATACATGCTTAAGGTACTCTACAAGAAGATATGTCAAAGAAATAATCAATCCTCCCATGTTTTCTTCCATATGCTACCTCTATAGCTTTTCTTGTTCCTTCCTAATTACAACCCTTAAATAGAATTCGTGCCTCATATCGAATTTACCGAGTATCATAATTCCTCCAGGTGGTAAAGATACCTCAAGACAAGTGCTGGGCATAAAACCACAGGGCATAAATCTGCAAAGAAGTAAAAAGCTAACCTTTGCAAACAATATGGCTTCTCTCTCACTTACCAACTTTACATTTCCCTGTATGGCCCCAGAAGATGACTGGTTAGCCAGAGACGGGTAAGATTCCTCAAGGGAGGAACAACCTAAGACAGGCACAGTCACAGGGGGGCCATCAGGTGAGAAACTGGGGAACAACAGTGGTGAAGCTTAGAACCTCACCCCCCCTCCCCCTGTGTTGAGAGAAAGCTTCTGCATCCATGGATGTTTTATTGCCCTTGTCTAGCTCGGATTAGCACATAGTCTACAGGCACACACCTGATCATCTACTATTGCTCTCTTACAACAATGAACTATGTTTTCTGCCTTTATCTTGCATCTACCTACAACTTCAGCAGTTTATTAAAAATAAAAATAATAATAAAGGGAGAAATGTGGGATCCACATATAAATCAAGTGTGAGAATCAAACGAATATTCATATTTGACCTGATTGTTTATAGTTCATAATGCGCGATCAAAACCAAAAGTTTCTGTGATGAATGCCCTTGTACTGTTCACCATGTAAGAACTTATCCACTATTTAAGAATTCGTTCACCATGTAAGAACTTGTTCGTTATGCTTCAGAAGATTGGAGACTGAAGAGAACTAGGCTTGAGATGGATTAATTACTGTGCATTGAGCATTGACCCCCCTATACAGAATTTTATTGTTGTTAACAACCATTTGATCAATAAATATGAGAGATGCCCTCTCAAAAAAAAAAATACAATCTCATTATTTTTGCAAGAATGATCCTCTTTTATTCACTTACTTAAGTTTGATTATTAAATAATATGAATACCGTTGAATTCATTCCTCAACACAAAATAAAAACTGTAACAATTTGGAAAAAAAAAAAAAAGAAGAAGAGTAATGGACCCAATGTATATATGCAAGTGAAATGGGTCAGGTCCTCGAGGACAGGATAGTAGAGGTAAGAAAACTCAAACTATATTTTACAGAAAGATACAACCATAATGAGTATCTAAAGTATTTCTATTCCTGTCCTTAAAGATATAACATTTTTAAGTATTACATAAACATTTATTAAATACTTATTTATTTATGTTTTAACAATAAAAATATATGTATATAAATACATATTATATGGAGACATTCAATAAATAAAATATATAAGAAAACATATATATATATACTATATGTTGATAAATACTAAGGAAAAGTATAAGGCAGAGAAAGTAGATAGAAGTTATAGGTGGATGTTTTACTGTTTTAAATTTGGTGACCAGGGAGAATCTTATTAAAAGATGTGGTATTTGAGCATCAATCTGAGATATGTGGAAGGATGCCATGTAAATATTTAAAGGGACAGCATTCCAGATAAAAGAAGTAACACAAGCAGCAGCTCTGAGAAGGGAGGCTGCTTAGCGTGCTTGAGAAGTAGCAAGGTGAGCAGTGCACCTGGGAGAGTCACGCAGAGCAACAGGAGACAAAGTCATAGTAGCAAGGACAGCACAGATGGACAGGGTCTTGCAGACCCTAGTAATGACTTAGACTTTACTCTGGGTGAAGTGAGAAGCCACTGGAGGATTGCGACCTGAGAGGCGAAGTTATCTGTTTTGCAGGAACATGATGGTAGCTGGGTGTTGCAAGATCAGTGCTGAAGTGGAGAGACCAGGTAGGAAGCTATAATGTGCAGGAGATGGTGGTGGCTTGGATCAGGGCGGTAGCCGTGAGTGTGGCATGGAGTGTTTGCATTCCTGACCCTCTCATCAAATTGCTTACTGTCCAGTTAGGAAAGAAATTCTGGAAAACCTTAAAAATATTTTATGAAACAGAGGAAAGGAAATTATTAGGAGCCAAATGGTGTTAATGAAGTTATAGATTTCAGAGAGATTTGGAAAAATGCAAATTAAACAAGGTGAAATAAGTGTGACTGATTCCTTGTGTTTGAATAAAAGTAATAATCAGTGATGTTCACTGTGTCCATCACATGCCAGGCACCAGGCAAAGTCTTATCTTATCACATGCCTTATTTCATTTAATCCCTGCCACAAACCTTTGAGTAAGTTGTGGCTATTGCCCCATTTCCTACATGAAAAATACAAAGAAATTCTGTAAAGGTTGAGTACGTTGTTCAAGGGCCGTAGCTGGGATTTCATTATGACCTGTATTTTATTACAGCCTGAGCTCTAAACCAACACTCTGTTCTGATTCCCTATATAACTGGGGAACAGGAAGGACTTTTTAAATTGGAGAATTCATGGAAGTAAAGATTAGGAATTCACCTTATTTGGTGTGCATGTTTGAATGGCTGGTCTGGAGCTGAAGGTTCTTGTTGGAGAACAGTAAGAAAAATAGTGGAGATTGGAAAGTGGATCCTGATTTTAGATGTCCTCGAGAGCTGGGCAGAAAAGCTACAGCTATGTTGAGGAGAGAGTGAATATCTAAGATGAATGTGTTGGGGGGGAAAGTATTCTAGGTTTTCTGGGCTGTGGGTGCAAGATGAGCTAGAGACAGTAGGACCTAGCAATTAGAAGAGCCAGTACAAATGTAATGATTCATGCATGAGGTAATAAGAGCTGGTCAGAGTAGGAATGGAAAGAAAAAGATAAATCTCAGAAACGTTTCTTGGAAAGTTTTTTCATTTAATCTAGCACAGAATTTGGTTCTGAATGGTTTTTAAAAATCATAGGGTTCGGGGGCCGAGCCAGGATGGCGGCATGAGTAGAGCAGTGGAAATCTCCTCCCAAAAACACATAGAGCTATGAAAATATAACAAAGAAAAATCTTCCTAAAATAGAGACCACAGGACACAGGACAACATCCAGACCACATCCACACCTGCAAGAACCCAGCACCTTGCAAAGGGGGTAAGATACAAGCGCAGGCCCGGCGGGAACCGAGCGCCCCTCCCCCCGGCTCCCGGCAGGTGGAAAGAAACCGGAGCGGTTTTTTTTTGGTGAGTGCTTTTTGGAAGCCTTAAAGGGACAGGCCCCAGTTGCTAGGGAGGCAGGGTGGCAGGACCGGTGAGCAGGTGCCTGGGACCGGCGCCTGAGGACAAAAAATATCCCGCGTTTCTCCCTGCGGGACCGGCGGACGGGTGCCTGAGACTGGCGCCTGAGGACGGAGGAAATCGCGCGTTTTTCCTCTTTTTTTTTTCTCTTTTTGGCGAGCGCTTTTTGGAAGCCTTAAAGGGACAGGGACCCCGGTGCTAGGGAGGCAGGGTGGTGGGACTGGTGAGCGGGTGCCTAGGACCGGCGCCTGAGGACAAAGAATATCCCACGTTTTTCCCTGCGGGACCGGGGGGCGGGTGCCTGAGACCAGCACTTGAGAACAGAGGAAATCGCGCATTTTTCCCCCCTTTTTTTTTTCTCTTTTTTGCAAGTGCTTTTTGGAAGCCTAAAAGGGACAGGGACCCCGGTTCTAGGGAGGCAGGGCGGCGGGACTGGTGAGCGGGTGCCTGGAACCGGCGCCTGAAGACAAAGAATATCGCGCGTTTTTCCCTGTGGGACCGGTGGGCGGGTGCCTGAGACCGGCACCTGAGGATGGAGGAAATCGCGCGTTTTTCCCCTTTTTTTCTCTCTTTTTGGTGAGTGCTTTTTGGAAGCCTTAAAGGGACAGGGACCCCGGTGCTAGGGAGGCAGGGCGGCGGGACTGGTGAGCGGGTGCCTGGGACCAGCGCCTGAGGACAAAGAATATCGAGTGTTCCTTCCCTGCGGGACTGGTGGGTGGGTGCTTTTTGGAAGCCTTGAAAGGACAGGGACCCTGGTGCTAGGGAGACAGGGCAGCAGGACCAGTGAGCGGGTGACTGGGACCGGCACCTGAGGACAAAAAAAAAAAATCACGTGTTTTTTCCTTTTTTTTTCTTTCTGTTCCCTCTCTCATTATTGCTGTTGTTGTTTGGTTTGGAGAGTGCTTTTTGGAAGTCTTAAAGGGGCAGGACAGGTCACTTAGACCAGAGGCAGGGAATCTGGGGATCTCTGGGCACTCTAACCCCCTGGGCAGCAGGGAGCACAGAGGCCCCTTACGGAGATAAATAGCCCCCGGGCCGCTCCCCCTCCAATGGGGCTCCACCATTTTGGAGGAACAGCCCCAGCCAGGCGAAGCCCACAGCAACAGCGGAGATAAACCCCAAAGCAACTGGGCAGGAAGCAGAAGCCCTGTCTGCGCACAGCTGCCCAGCACAAGCCACTAGAGGTCGCTATTCTCCCAGGAAAAGGCCACAAACCAACAAAAAGGGAAGCTCTTCCAGCGGTCACTTGTACCAGCTCTGCAAACTATCTCTATCACCATGAAAAGGCAAAACTACAGGCAGACAAAGATCACAGAGACAACACCTGAGAGGGAGACAGACCTAACTAGTCCTCCTGAAAAAGAATTCAAAATAAAAATCATGAACATGCTGACAGAGATGCAGAGAAAAATGCAAGAGCAATGGGATGAGATGCAGAGAAAAATGCAAGAGCAGTGGGATGAGATGCAGAGAAAAATGCAACAGCAGTGGGATGAAGTCTGGAAGGAGATCACAGATGTCAGGAAGGAGATCACAGAAGTGAAACAATCCCTGGAAGGATTTATAAGCAGAATGGATAAGATGCAAGAGGCCATTGAAGGAAAAGAAGCCAGAGAACAGGAACGTATAGAAGCTGACATAGAGAGAGATAAAAGGATCTCCAGGAATGAAACAACACTAAGAGAAATATGTGACCAATACAAAAGGAATAATATTCGTATTATTGGGATACCAGAAGAAGAAGAAAGAGGAAAAGGGATAGAAAGTCTCTTTGAAGAAATAATTGCTGAAAACTTCCCCAAACTGGGGGAGGAAATAATCAAACAGACCATGGAATTACACAGAACTCCCAACAGAAAGGATCCAAGGAGGACAACACCAAGACACATAGTAATTAAAATGGCAAGGATCAAGGACAAGGAAAGAGTTTTAAAGGCAGCTAGAGAGAAAAAGGTCACCTATAAAGGAAAACCCATCAGGCTAACATCAGACTTCTCGACAGAAACCCTACAGGCCAGAAGAGAATGGCATGATATACTTAATGCAATGAAACAGAAGGGCCTTGAACCAAGGATACTGTATCCAGCACGACTATCATTTAAATATGATGGCGGGATTAAACAATTCCCAGACAAGCGAAAGCTGAGGGAATTTGCTTCCCACAAACCACCTCTACAGGGCATCCTACAGGGACTGCTCTAAATGGGAGCACCCCTAAAAAGAGCACAGAACAAAACACACAACATATGAAGAATGGAGGAGGAGGAATAAGAAGGGAGAGAAGAAAAGAATCTCCAGACAGTGTATATAACAGCTCAATAAGCGAGCTATGTTAGGCAGTAAGATACTAAAGAAGCTAACCTTGAACCTTTGGTAACCACGAATCTAAAGACTGCAATGGCAATAAGTACATATCTCTCAATAGTCACCCTAAATGTAAATGGACTTAATGCACCAATCAAAAGACATAGAGTCATAGAATGGATAAAAAATCAAGACCCATCTATATGCTGCTTACAAGAAACTCACCTTAAACCCAAAGATACGCATAGACTAAAAGTCAAGGGATGGAAAAACATATTTCAGGCAAACAACAGTGAGAAGAAAGCAGGGGTTGCAGTACTAATATCAGACAAAATAGACTTCAAAACAAAGAAAGTAACAAGAGATAAAGAAGGACACTACATAATGATAAAGGGCTCAGTCCAGCAAGAGGATATAACCATTCTAAATATATATGCACCCAATACAGGAGCACCAGCATATGTGAAGCAAATACTAACAGAACTAAAGAGGGAAATAGACTGCAATGCATTCATTGTAGGAGACTTCAACACACCACTCACCCCAAAGGATAGATCCATCGGGCAGAAAATAAGTAAAGACACACAGGCACTGAACAACACACTAGAAAAGATGGACCTAATAGACATCTATAGAACTCTACATCCAAAAGCAACAGGATATACATTCTTCTCAAGTGCACATGGAACAATCTCCATAATACACCACATACTAGCTCACAAAAAGAGCCTCAGTAAATTCCAAAATATTGAAATTCTACCAACCAAATTTTCAGACCACAAAGGTATGAAAGTAGAAATAAATTCTACAAAGAAAACAAAAAGGCTCACAAACACATGGAGGCTTAACAACATGCTACTAAATAATCAATGGATCAATGAACAAATCAAAATAGAGATCAAGGAATATATAGAAACAAATGACAACAACACTAAGCCCCAAATTCTGTGGGATGCAGCGAAAGCAGTCTTAAGAGGAAAGTATATAGCAATCCAGGCACACTTGAAGAAGGAAGAACAATCCCAAATGAATAGTCTAACATCACAATTATTAAAACTGGAAAAAGAAGAACAAATGAGGCCTAAAGTCAGCAGAAGGAGGGACATAATAAAGATCAGAGAAGAAATAAACAAAATTGAGAAGAATAAAACAATACCAAAAATCAACGAAACCAAGAGCTGGTTCTTTGAGAAAATAAACAAAATAGATAAGCCTCTAGCCCAACTTATTAAGAGAAAAAGAGAGTCAACACAAATCAACATAATCAGAAATGAGAATGGAAAAATCACTACAGACTCCACAGAAATACAAAGAATTATTAAAGACTACTATGAAAACCAATATGCCAACAAGCTGGAAAACATAGAAGAAATGGACAAAATTCAACATCCATTCATGATAAAAACTCTCAGCAAAATGGGAATAGAGGGCAAGTACCTCAACCTAATAAAGGCCATATATGATAAACCCACAGCCAGCATTATACTGAACAGCGAGAAGCTGAAAGCATTTCCTCTGAGATGGGGAACCAGACAGGGATGCCCACTCTCCCCACTGTTATTTAACATAGTACTGGAGGTCCTAGCCATGGCAATCAGACAAAACAAAGAAATACAAGGAATCCAGATTGGTAAAGAAGAAGTTAAACTGTCACTATTTGCAGATGATATGATACTGTACATAAAAAACCCTAAAGACTCCACTCCAAAACTACTAGAACTGATATCAGAATACAGCAAAGTTGCAGGATACAAAATTAACACACAGAAATCTGTAGCTTTCCTATACACTAACAATGAATCAATAGAAAGAGAAATCAGGAAAACAATTGCATTCACCATTGCATCAAAAAGAATAAAATACCTAGGAATAAACCTAACCAAAGAAGTGAAAGACTTATACTCTGAAAACTACAAGTCACTCTTAAGAGAAATTAAAGGGGACACTAGTAAATGGAAACTCATCCCATGCTCATGGCTAGGAAGAATTAATATCGTCAAAATGGCCATCCTGCCCAAAGCAATATACAGATTTGATGCAATCCCTCTCAAATTACCAGCAACATTCTTCAATGAATTGGACAAATAATTCAAAAATTCGTATGGAAACACCAAAGAACCCGAATAGCCAAAGCAATCCTGAGAAAGAAGAATAAAGTAGGGGGGATCTCACTCCCCAACTTCAAGCTCTACTACAAAGCCATAGCAATCAAGACAATTTGGTACTGGCACAAGAACAGAGCCACAGACCAGTGGAACAGATTAGAGACCCCAGAAATTAACCCAAACATATATGGTCAATTAATATTTGATAAAGGAGCCATGGACATACAATGGCAAAATGACAGTCTCTTCAACAGATGGTGTTGGCAAAACTGGACAGCTACATGTAGGAGAATGAAACTGGACCATTGTCTAACCCCATATACAAAGGTAAACTCAAAATGGATCAAAGACCTGAATGTAAGTCATGAAACCATTAAACTCTTGGAAAAAAACATAGGCAAAAGCCTCTTAGACATAAACATGAGTGATCTCTTCTTGAACATATCTCCCCGGGCAAGGAAAACAACAGCAAAAATGAGCAAGTGGGACTACATTAAGCTGAAAAGCTTCTGTACAGCGAAAGACACCATCAATAGAACAAAAAGGAACCCTACAGTATGGGAGAATATATTTGAAAATGACAGATCCGATAAAGGCTTGACGTCCAGAATATATAAAGAGCTCACATGCCTCAACAAACAAAAAACAAATAACCCAATTAAAAAATGGGCAGAGGAACTGAACAGACAGTTCTCTAAAAAAGAAATACAGATGGCCAAGAGACACATGAAAAGATGCTCCACATCGCTAATTATCAGAGAAATGCAAATTAAAACTACAATGAGGTATCACCTCACACCAGTAAGGATAGCTGCCATCCAAAAGACAAACAACAACAAATGTTGGCGAGGCTGTGGAGAAAGGGGAACCCTCCTACACTGCTGGTGGGAATGTAAATTAGTTCAACCATTGTGGAAAGCAGTATGGAGGTGTATCAAAATGCTCAAAACAGACCTACCATTTGACCCAGGAATTCCACTCCTAGGAATTTACCCTAAGAACGCAGCAATCAAGTTTGAGAAAGACAGATGCACTCCTATGTTTATCGCAGCACTATTTACAATAGCCAAGAATTGGAAGCAACCTAAATGTCCATCTGTAGATGAATGGATAAAGAAGATGTGGTACATATACACAATGGAATACTACTCAGCAATAAGAAGTGGAAAAATCCAACCATTTGCAGCAACATGGATGGAGCTGGAGAGTATTATGCTCAGTGAAATAAGCCAAGCGGAGAAAGAGAAATACCAAATGATTTCACTCATCTGAGGAGTATAGGAACAAAGGAAAAACTGAAGGAACAAAACAGCAGCAGAATTACAGAACCCAAAAATGGACTAACAGGTACCAAAGGGAAAGGAACTGGGGAGGATGGGTGGGCAGGGAGGGATAAGGGGGGGGAAGAAGAAGGGGGGTATTAAGATTAGCATGCATGGGGGTAAGGGAGAAAGCCGAGGGTGGGCTGCACAACACAGAGAGGACAAGTAGTGACTCTACCACATTTTGCTAAGCTGATGGACAGTAACCGTAATGTGGTTGTTAGGGGGGACCTGATATAGGGGAGAGCATAGTAAACATAGTATTCTTCAGGTAAGTGTAGATTAAAAATTTAAAAAAAAAAAAAGAAAGAAAGAAAGAAAAGGGGGATTACTCCTTAACAGGATAAAACTATTGGTAAATCAAAGATCAACGCATGCTTTAAATATCCTTAATGTTGATCACTTAAAGGGTGTCAGATGATCAGCTATGGAGGTACTCTTTTCTGATAATATTCCTTTCTCTTAATTAAAAAAAAAAAAAAAAGCAGTTACTGTGTGCTGACCTCCAATGAGTTCTGCACAGTGGTATAGAGGGCATGTCAAAGTGTGGGCAAAGGGTCTGTTTGTTTCTACGCAGAAGATCAAGGCCTAGCTTGGATACCCAGAAAATGAACTAAGATACGATATGAGGAGGAGCTTCCGGCATCAGCACTCTCTGGAGGACTTGTGCCGGGGGATGATCATCAAAAAGCCTCCACAGGGATCCGGACGATGCTGCGGTTGTGGCTGCATCCAGCCCACCGTCTCCTGGACTTGCCATAGGAATGAGGAGGGAGCTGTCTAGGCTGGCATGTGCATACAGTGAGACAACAAATTTGACCGGATCTGTACTGTTGGAACTCAACCAGGAGTTGGGAGGGGTGCAAGTTGTAGCACTCCAAAATCTCATGACTATAGACTATCTATGGTTAAAAGAACATATGGGATGTGAACAGATCCCAGAAATGGGCTGCTTTAATTTGTCTGATGGTTCAAGTACAGTTGGACAATATCCATCATATCATAGATAAATTTTCACAAATGCCTAGGGTGCCTAAATGGTTTTCTTGGCTTCACTGGAGATGGCTGGTAATTATAGATTTGCTTTGTTTATGTCACCGTATTCCTATTATGTTAATATGTGTGTGCAAATTAGTTAGTAGTTTAAAACCTATACATACTTAAGGTACTATACAAGAAGATATGTCAAAGAAATAATCAATCCTCCCAAGTTTCCTTCATATGCTACATCTATAGCTTTTCTTCTTCCTTCCTAATTACAACCCTTAAATAGAATTCGTGCCTCATATCGAATTTACCGAGTATCATAATTCCTCCAGGTGGTAAAGATACCTCGAGACAAGTGCTGGGCATAGAAGCCACAGGGCATAAATCTGCAAAGAAGTAAAAAGCTAACCTTTGCAAACAATATGGCTTCTCTCTCACTTACCAACTTTACATTTCCCTGTATGGCCCCGGAAGATGACTGGTTAGCCAGAGACGGGTAAGATTCCTCAAGGGAGGAACAACCTAAGACAGGCACAGTCGCAGGGGGGCCATCAGGTGAGAATTTGGGGATCAACAGAGGTGAGGCTCAGAACCTCACCCCCCCTGCTTTGAGAGAAATCTTCTGCATCCGTGGATGTCTTGCTGCCCTTGTCTAGCCTGGATTAATACTTAGTCCATAGGCACACACCTGATCATCTGATCATCTACATTTGCCTTCTTACAGCACTAAACTATGTTTTCTACCTTTATCCTGCATCTACCTACCACTTCAGCATTTTATTAAAAATAAAAATAATAATAATAATAGGAGAAATGTGGGATCAACATATAAATCAAGTACAAAAATCAAACGAATATTCATATTTGACCTGATGGTTTATAGGTCATATTGCATGATCAAAACCGAAAGTTTCTGTGATGAATGCCCTTGTACTGTTCACCATGTAAGAATTTATTCACTATGTAAGAATTCGTTCACCATGTAAGAACTTGTTCGTTATGCTTCAGAAGATTGGAGACTGACGAGAATTAGGCTTGAGATGGATTAATGATTGTACATTGAGCGTTGACCCCCCTATACTGAATTTTATTGTTGTTAACAACCATTTGATCAATAAATATGAGAGATGCCCTCTCAAAAAAAAAAAAAAAAAAAAAAAAGTGTGGGCAAAGGGTCTGTTTGTTTCTATGCAGAAGATCAAGGCCTAGCTTGGATACCCAGAAAATGAACTAAGATACGATATGAGGAGGAGCTACCAGCATCAGCACTCTCTGGAGGACTTGTGCCGGGGGATGATCATCAAAAAGCCTCCACAGGGATCCGGATGATGCTGCGGTTGTGGCTGCATCCAGCCCACCGTCTCCTGGACTTGCCATAGGAATGAGGAGGGAGCTGTCTAGGCTGGCATGTGCATACAGTGAGACAACAAATTTGACCGGATCTGTACTGTTGGAACTCAACCAGGAGTTGGGAGGGGTGCAAGTTGTAGCACTCCAAAATCTCATGACTATAGACTATCTATGGTTAAAAGAACATATGGGATGTGAACAGATCCCAGAAATGGGCTGCTTTAATTTGTCTGATGGTTCAAGTACAGTTGGACAATATCCATCATATCATAGATAAATTTTCACAAATGCCTAGGGTGCCTAAATGGTTTTCTTGGCTTCACTGGAGATGGCTGGTAATTATAGATTTGCTTTGTTTATGTCACCGTATTCCTATTATGTTAATATGTGTGTGCAAATTAGTTAGTAGTTTAAAACCTATACATACTTAAGGTACTATACAAGAAGATATGTCAAAGAAATAATCAATCCTCCCAAGTTTCCTTCATATGCTACATCTATAGCTTTTCTTCTTCCTTCCTAATTACAACCCTTAAATAGAATTCGTGCCTCATATCGAATTTACCGAGTATCATAATTCCTCCAGGTGGTAAAGATACCTCGAGACAAGTGCTGGGCATAGAAGCCACAGGGCATAAATCTGCAAAGAAGTAAAAAGCTAACCTTTGCAAACAATATGGCTTCTCTCTCACTTACCAACTTTACATTTCCCTGTATGGCCCCGGAAGATGACTGGTTAGCCAGAGACGGGTAAGATTCCTCAAGGGAGGAACAACCTAAGACAGGCACAGTCGCAGGGGGGCCATCAGGTGAGAATTTGGGGATCAACAGAGGTGAGGCTCAGAACCTCACCCCCCCTGCTTTGAGAGAAATCTTCTGCATCCGTGGATGTCTTGCTGCCCTTGTCTAGCCTGGATTAATACTTAGTCCATAGGCACACACCTGATCATCTGATCATCTACATTTGCCTTCTTACAGCACTAAACTATGTTTTCTACCTTTATCTTGCATCTACCTACCACTTCAGCGTTTTATTAAAAATAAAAATAATAATAATAATAGGAGAAATGTGGGATCAACATATAAATCAAGTACAAAAATCAAACGAATATTCATATTTGACCTGATGGTTTATAGGTCATATTGCATGATCAAAACCGAAAGTTTCTGTGATGAATGCCCTTGTACTGTTCACCATGTAAGAATTTATTCACTATGTAAGAATTCGTTCACCATGTAAGAACTTGTTCGTTATGCTTCAGAAGATTGGAGACTGACGAGAATTAGGCTTGAGATGGATTAATGATTGTACATTGAGCGTTGACCCCCCTATACTGAATTTTATTGTTGTTAACAACCATTTGATCAATAAATATGAGAGATGCCCTCTCAAAAAAAAACAAAAAAAAACAAAAAAAAAATCATAGTGTTCAGAATCTAGGCCATGACCACAGTTAGTTGTGTGAACTTGGGCAAGTTATTTATCTGGGATATTTCTTCATCCATAAATGAAGTTGTCTTAGATTATCTCTAATTTTACTTCCTTTTCTACAATACTACGATTAAGATTTGTTTGTTTTTAAACCCCAGCTTAGAACAATGTTAGAGCTTTGGCATCTATTTCTACATAGGTTTTAAGATTGGATTTCCTCCACAGTACATGGTATCATGTTTGGCACAGAAATGATGCTCAAAAATATTTCCTGAATTGAATTGAATTGAATCAAGTAATCACCAAAGAAAAAGAAGGAATTCAAGTCTCATGACTGTAGCTGACAGACCCTGATTTCCAAAAGGAAAATGTTCAGAGCTGGTCTGCATCCTTCCACTGGCCTGCTCAGTTTCTCAGCCAGGCCTGTTCCAAGAGGGGTCCCTGGGCCAGAGCATCAGCCAGTGAGGGCTCCTTTCCTGCACAAATCTCAGGTGCCGCTCCAGGTCTCCCGAACCAGAATCTTAGGAGGTGGCCCTAGAATCTGTGTATTAACAACCTCACCGGTGGCTCTTAGGAACACTGAAGTTTGAGAATCTCTGAACTATCCTCAAAATCAATTTACGTATTTAGTTACTACCCAGAATGGGGTCCTAGACTTAGAATGAGAATTTTTTATTAAGATATTTTTAAATCCAAAGGTTATTAAATAATTTATGGGAATAACATAATCATGTGAGTAAAGACATATACATATATGTGTATGTTTGTATGAGTGTGCATAATCACCCAGACATACTTGCAAACTACAAGTCACTCCACAGCCCTAGAGAGCAAAGCCATACCTGTGATACTTCCTATTCTAGGACTTTCCTAAGCTTTCCAAATAGGCTTTACTCAACAAAGTCTCCAAGAACCAAAAGACAGAAGCAGCTCTACTGGGAAGGCTTTGCTCCATATCTTTTTGTAAGCAAATAATGATATGAAGTGAAATAACATAAACAAGATTTATTTGTTTGCTTACTTGATCTTTTAACTAGGAAAGGTGATCATTTATAATGGCTTTGATTTTCAGCTCTTTCTGCACCTGCTGTTCAGAGTAATGAAGTGGGCTGAGTGTAGGCTCTGGAAGCTAACAGATACTGGTTCAAACCTGGTCCTAGTTGTCCTAGCTGTGCAACTTCAGACAAGTTCCCTAATCTGTTGAGCCCCAGTTCTCATTAATACTAGTACAATGTTTGACACAAATGAAGTACTCAGAAGACTTGCATTCCCTTCTTCCAACTCTAATTTGTCAGTAATTTTTATTTTTTGATCCCTTTCCTGAACCCTAAAAGTAACAGAGAAAATAAATACCCCTTGTTGGGGAAGGTTCTCGAGAAATTGTATCCACCAGCTGACCCATGAACAGGGCCCAGGCCATCAGAGGCACCTCACCCACTCCCCATCCTCGGAATGTGGGCTCCATCGGCCTTCCCTCCTCCCAGAGGCTGCCTCAAGGACAAAGCCTGGAGAGAGTGATGTGGTGTTGAGACCATCTGGATAATATATATGACTAAACCCAGTCAAAATTTCTATAAAACCTTTTACGACTTAGCAGGCAGGTGCAGAGAACTAGTAGTCTTGCGGCTGCCCAAGCCAGCCTCCTATGTAAGTTTCCTTGCTTATTAAACCTGCCCCCTACCAGTCCAGAGTGACCTGCCTCTTCAGTCTCTCCCTGCCCTCTGCATATGGCATCATTTTCGGAGTCCATCTGGGAAGCTCCTGAGGAGCTTGTGAACCAACACCCCTCCACCCCACATGGGATGCATTGAGGAAACGCTGATTTGGTGACATGCAGAGCTCGAATGTCTTTAATGCTGGATTTCCTAATGCTCCTCCCTGAGAACCACCCACGGAGAGAAAGAAAAGAAACCACTTCCCACATAGGAGGCTTTCCTCATTTCCAAAGTCACAAGAGAATCATCACAGCGGCCAGAGGAAGTGCTGCCGCAGGCTTGCAGGCTCTTTGCCCGCAGGAGAACAATCAGTCGGCCCTTCAGCCTGACTCCATACTGTCTGTGACCTACTACTTTAAGTAAAATCTTACCTTTTACAAAGTAGGAAAAGTTAATCTTCTACATTCCACATTTAACTTTCTCAATCTAAGCTTTGTCTGAACAAGTAACAAGGAGATACAGGGAACAACTCCTCTGAATGGTTAGTCAAAAAAAGAGCCACTTCTATCGTCGCCGTAGCATTCACTCTAAACAGAACTCATCAATGTGGTGTCCTGGGTCCCTATCAACTTTCTTATCTGAGCTTGAGAAACCTGCTCTTTTGACTCTTTATCCTAGAATATCTGTGAATCTTGTGAGTCTTAGAACACAGAGTTGTCTGTCAATAGTCAAATGTTGCCACCAAGTTGGTGTGTGGGAGGATCAATCTAATAATTAACTATTTAAATTTTATATATATTTTTTCTCTTGGCACTATTCACTTCAAATATCTAATTCTAAAGTTCCCTACTTTGTGTCTATATCAGGCTTGTAAAGTGAAGAATTACAGAAATTATAGAAATAAAAATAATTCAAAAGCCTTGTGACCCCCATACCATGTGAGAATACTCTTACTTTAATAGTAAAACACTTTAGATCTCCAGTTCACTTACCACACAGATTTTCCAAAAAGAGAAAGAGAACTATGCTTGTATCTGTAGGTAGGTAGAAGTCGGGGACAGGGGGTGGTTATACATTGATCGTGGGGCTTCAGTGGATTTTTTTTTAAGTGAAATAGCTAGCTTTAAATTACTTTCAAGGTAAAGAAAATACAAAAATAAAACCATATGCATTTCTCCCTAGGCATTAAAGTATAGGCACATAAGCAAAGTATTACCAAATTAGTACTATCTAATTTAAAATTATTTAAAGTTATAGAAAAAATCCATTTTTTTAGGTTTAACTCCTCTAAATCTTAAGAATCTTTCTTGCATTATAGGATAAACAAAAATAGAAGCAATCAATGAAAGCAAGAGGCCTTTTGTTTTTGAACTTACTCTGCACAGGCTACATGTAGTGTGTGGTTAGCTGCTGGCTGCTCCTCATCACTGCCGCTTTCCTGACATCCGCAGGTAGGCAGGTAGCCTGCCTCTGGGGCTGGTACAGGCCCTTCTCAGCATGGATGTGGGATCACGCACGCAGGGTCAAACCAGTTACAGTCATCTTCTCTACTTGCCCTTTTCTTTTCATTTCATCCCAGAGGCTGACATCAATTCAAGTTTATTCATTATCAGGAAACTATTTTTCTGTTTCTGGTTATTTTTCTTAATTAGCAATAATTCATGCCATCCCCCAAATGGGCCAAAATCACTTGAGTTAATCCTATTTGGCAACAGTTTGGGTTTGATCAGTTTACAGAAATTTTTTTTTTTCCTTCTCTGGGATCCCTGAAAGCATTCCCAGTTTCTAAGAGCAGAGAGTTTATTATTTCAGTCTGTGTTAGCACCTTGGAGACCGAAGAGATTTGTTCCACTGCCCTTTCTAAACACATTTAATAACCACTATGTCATGATCTACCTTAGATTCTCCTTGTTAGGCTAATTTCTGCTGATATAAATATGAGCTAGGGTGATTCTCCTTAATGACTGTGAGATAATAACTGTGTTATTTGACTTAAATAAACTATGCTCCTAGCTCAGTTCTTACAACTCAAAGGAGTATAGACAAATAAGATACATACTTGTAGACACATATGTATAGCTATAAACATGTAGATATATATTTGCCTCTGTAGAAGAAAGACTTCATATTTTATTGTTATTAACTCAGTCATTAAGTACTAAAGTTATGAATTCATTCATATATGCAAATACATTTTTTTAGGGCAGTCAAAAAGGAGTGTGATTTATTAAGCACCTGTTATGTATTTGTTTTTATGCCAGGTGCTTTATACTTGTTATATTATTTAAAATTTTATAGCATTCTAAATCTAACCCTACAACTCAGATTTGATACAAAGCTATTATATCACCAATCCATTTCCCATGGAAGGACAGGGACCGAAATCAACAGGGCCAGGCGGAAGCATTCGAAGTTTAAGATCAAAGAAACCAACACATATTCTGACTCTACAGTGTGTTCTTGAACTCCAAATCTGTGTTTTTCATTTATAAATTGGGAATAACAAAACTACTTCATTATGCGCTAGTGAAGATTAAAGGAGACCATGTAGAAATGCAGCTGCGAAGCAGGGACTCAAATTCAGTTTGCTTCCTCTAAGTTTTACTTCCTCTCCCTAGAGTATAAGGTTTCTCTTCTTATACTCTACTTGGGTTATAAGTGAATTAAAGGATTAAAATGGTAAAACTAGAAGCAGCTGTAGTGGCCATCGAGTGACCTCATTTAACAAATGAAGAGAATAAGGGTCAAAGTGTTTAAAGATATAAACACAGCTAAGCAGTAGCAAATTGAGTATAAAAAAATCCCAAATTCAGTATCTTTTCCATTATAACAACCAGAGGTAGACAGTTAATGTACCCTCTGTGCCCCACTCCCATTATAAGCTTAACTGAAAATTCTTAAGCCCTGATATATGTAGTACAAACTATGATTATAAATATTTTTATGTGACTCAAAAATGTCTATAGTGGCAGCCTGGAAATATACCCATGTGCCCTGTTTAACAGTCGCAGCTACTGTTCAGTTTCAGACAAGTATGGTTATGCAGAACTCCTGACCCACTGTTGCCAGATGTGAATTGTTTCTCTTTAACATTAAGAACTCTCAACAGGTCACCAGCTTGTGCCTTCTATGATAAAGGGTAAAGTGAAGAAACAAGCATTCAAAAATCAAAAACCATCCATTAAAAGGTCTGTTCTCATTAAAGGAATTAGGAAAGAATAGACAATTCTTTTTTTCCTACTTTCTCCTTCCACTTGCTTTCATTTTAAATTGGGTAAAAAGTAAACTTGGATGAGGCTGTTCAATCATATTTCCGTTTGTACTTTGAAGTTCAATACTCACAATAGGTGCTTAGCAAGCATGTATCAATTGATTCATTGGTAGTGGGACTGCTATCAATTTCTTCTACCTCCCATGCACACTTACTTGATCCCTTCATTCTTTTTGCAAACATTCATCCAATCAATAGTCATGCCTGCAATCTTTCAGGCCCTGTGCTGGAGATGATGAAGAAGTAAATAAGAAACTGTTTCTGCCTTCAAAGAACTCCAAGTCTGAAGTAGGACATGGATATGTAACCAGATAACTCTTTTGGATAGAATGTAAAAGTTATACTGGGGATAATTCCCTTTAAAGTGGCATTTACTTTACTTACTACCTACCACATCTTAGATTGCCACAAGAGCTCAGAAGCGTAAAAAAAAATGTGCAGCTGTCAGTAATGATTAACACAACGGCGAGACGTGGTGTATGAGAACGGATATAGGTGGTTTTATAAGGACAATGTGGTTGTGTGGGACACGCATGCTGAACAGAGACTGCAGACACTTTGCCCAAAACATTTTTTTGCAGGGCACGGATGTAAATGAACCTGTGTAGAAGTCTTTGCTTCCGGAATTGGAAGATTAACTAACCAGTGAAGTTCTGTATTATTCATTTAGGCAATCATTTGCTTTTCTTGATGCAATATATAAAATTTGAACAAGATAGAGCAAAGGAACTTAGTTAGGTCACATTATTTAGGACCTATTTCTATTGACTAAGTATGAGGATTCTATGTGTTAAAATTTATAACAATGTCAAAAGCTGCTGGGCTTAAACAATCTCTCAGGATCTCAGATCTAAATCTACAAACTTTCAACGGTTTGGGGGAAAAAGATTCAGCAATTTTTATTCAAACCCCCAAAGTGACTCTAGATGGAATTGCATTCTGAATACCTACTATTAGCATAGTGCTCTTATAGATACTGTAGAGATTAAGAAGATCTATAAAACATGTTTCTGATCCTCAGAGAATTTGCTGTCCAGTTGGGGGAGGAACTTTCAGACATGTGAAAAAAAAGAACATCCAAAACCAGGCAGTACACAACCACACAACACATTGCCCAGTGACTGGCGTCGATAATCAAAGACAAGCATGTAGTTTGAGAACTGTAACTATGAGGTAAAGCAATCTAGAAAGAAATTTTACTTGACTTGAGCTTTGGGAAAAAGTAGCATTTGAATAAAACAGGCAAAAAAGAAGTGTGTAAGGGAAAAAGGAGATGGCAAAGGCATAGGAGTAGGAAAGCTTAGGGAATATTAGGAAACAGAGATTAACTCATTTGGTTGCACAGAGGTGCCCTGGGAGAAATGTAGGAACTAGAGTTGAAAACACAGTCTGAAATCAGACTAGCAAGAACATGAATGCAAAGCCAAGAATTTCTGACCTCCTTCCATAGGTAATGTTGAGGCACTGAATATTTTTCACCAGCAGAGTGGTGTAATAAATTTGGAGATTACATGCAGGGGAAAGACCAGGAGTCGGAGTTAAGACCAGGTGTGTTGAGAGAGATGTGAGAGCTCCATTTGGCTAATAATTTTACATTTATTCAAAAGAATATATTCTTTAAATAGCTTGTTCAATATTTATTAGTAAAGTCTGATGAAAATTTCTCTTAATGTGGATTATATGCCACTTTATATTAAAAATAGATTATGTTCACTGACTGTAACATCTTCCCTCTTTTGAAATCTTTTGGTATTCAAGTTAAAATTTATTTCCGATTTTTCAGAATTCATGTTTTCCTTCTGTTTTCCTCTGTGATTCCTTGTAATAATCAAATTCTTGGCATCAGCTTTCAAATGTAGGTAATAAAGCTCATCATTTTCCCAGTATAGTGTGATAGGGTACATTATTCATTTTCAGAATCTAGGTGCACTGGATTGCTGACCCAAAGTGACCCTCAGATGACTGATGGGCTTCAGATCTGGTAGGGTGACCTTTCTTGCACTGAGCCACTTTCCGTGCACACGTCATCAAAATACTAAACAAGGACGGGTCAGTGTCAGTGAAGAGGGGTTTGTTTATTTCATTCTTGGGCACTGCCTCTTTTGGCAGGAGTAGTGCCCAGATTTATCCTGCCAATTATCAAAAATGTGTGATTGGAGAACTGAGGGACCTAGCACTTTGTTCAGATTTATTATATAGATATTATAACATCACATTGATAAGTAGCCCAGACAGCTATGTGGCTGGCTAGGCTATCTCTTCACCTGAATATTAGGGCCAGACAAACCTTCCCTCTTAAGTATTCAGTTTAATAAGATAATTTCTACAGCACTAGAATGGTTTCCACACACCTAGTCAGAAACCAGGTGGGGTTTCCACACCCTAGAGTCCGGATTTGCATGATCACAGACCCTCAGTCACTCAGGGGTAAAGTTAAATTTGAATATATGTCACCTTCTCTGATCTTGTCCTGAACTTAATAAGCTGGCTTTGGGGTTACCTCTTCAGTTCTTACTCTTTGCTGAAAAAGCATGTAGACAGCAGATAATCTTTCCTGGATTCAATATTAAATCACATAACTTTATCATATAACCTTCCTAGACTGTAAAATTCTTTAACCATTTGAAAAGAAATGAAGTCTATATGTAATTATACAGCATCCTTTCTATTTTGACGTGCCTTCTTTTTTTTTAATGTAAACCATTTTAGTAGATCAAAGACCCTGAAAGACCGCTACCTACCCAATTCCTCATGCCCATCCCAAACAGAAAATCTTCCATAAAATAAAATTTACAAAACAAAGCTCTAAGCTAAAAGATTAATACAGGTTTCAGTAACATTGTGTTTTATTAAATATTTTAATCTAGACTTCTTATGGAGGCCATAAAAATATACAGAACTTACAGTTAGGAACTTTAGTTCTCTAAGACACCTTCATAAATGACCTATAGAACTGCTGTAAGCTTCAAAACTGATGATATCACATGCATAGAAAGTCATGATAAGCAAAGTAACAAATGTTAACAATTCTGTCTGAATGTGGAGAATGAATTGATTCTTTGGGTCACACACACCAGAGAGGAATGTGAGAACATGCACACTATCACTGAGAATCAGACGCTCCGGCAGTGCTAGCGGAGTCGGTGAGCAGGCCGGGAGCTAGCAGAAATATTAAAGCTCTCTCAACATGTCCTCTCATTGTGTTACACTTTCCCATCTAAAGATCACACTCCACCCCCTGCATCCTGAGTATAGGAGAAGGGAGTCTATTTTTCCCAGAAAAGAGCCTTCCTCAAATATTGCTGAGGGTCGACAGAAGCATCGCACAGAAGTGAGGCCTAGAGCAGCACCAAACTGCAGTCCTGAATAAACAAGAAAATGTACAATATTAATTTTCCCAAGACATAGTTTCAGAGATGTGGAGTTTGTGACATAATAATCGTGAGACCTTTTCCTTAGTTCTAAAGAAACACAATGTCCCTGCTGAGCAGTGTGGACCACCATGTGTGTATTACATGCTGCAGAACACACACTGGCCTGGGGATGAGCTACACAGACACGGCCACTTACAGCCTGTGACATCTGGAAACAATTTTCTAGATCACATTATTTTCACCTGACCACTAAGGATAATGACTTCTACCTTACCACTGGAGTAACCAAATAAAATAACACAGCAAAACAAACTATAAATGGCATGTTTTCAAAGACTTTGTTGTTTTTTCATAAACAATGCTTTAAAAAATTCTACCCATAAAGAATCCATAAAAAATATGGATTTCCAGTGGATCACTCATTCCTTTATTTATTATTACCCAGACTTACAAGATGCTAGCAATGGTATCACACACTGAATGTGTGTTAGTGACTAAATAAAGTCAGGCAGGCAATAAGTAAGTGAATACACACACATACACACACACACACACACACACACACACACACACACACATGCTTGTGTAGATGAATTGTATGTGTATTTATAAAATTACAACTGAAATAGATGTTGAGTGTGGGGAGGGTCTACTTAAAATGCTTAAAGAAATTAGGGAGTGTCTGAGAAAGTGATATTTATGCCAAATTTGAAAGTTAGGGCAGTGAATCAAACAAACGGGCAGGAATGGAGAGGTGTGTTAACTGTGAATTGTGACTTTGCCCTGAGGAATATTTTGAACTTTACCACTTTAGAGGCAATATTCAACAGTGTGTGTAACATAGAGAGCAAGTAGTTACTACAGAAGGCAAAATTAAATCACACCTCATAATTTTCCTTGCCCTTTACTTATTTCCTGGGCATCAATAATCATTCAATATGTGGGGGGTTTTTTTGAGCTCTTATTGTGACTCTAGTGTTTTGTAAATGTAATCATGACCCCCAGAGGCAATCAGTTAAAAAAAAGAGTATATTCTGGGGCTCCACCCTAGAATGACTAAATCACAACATCTTGGGGAGGAGCCCTGAGAGACGCACTTGTAACAATCATCTCAGGTCACTTTGGTGGGTGCCTGAATGTGAAAACTGCTAGACAGAGCACCTAGCTAGGTAATGCATATGATAGCACTGCAGGTACACGTTCCCTGACTGCAAAGACCTCACAATACGGTCTAGGTAATAAAGCATATATACTTTATATATACATATATACATATGTATATATACTTTATATATACATATATACATATATAATAAACACATTAGCCTGTTAAGATACATGTCAAAACAGATGTAACCCACAAATGCCTGAGGAATTCAGGTGTTGGAGATCAAGGGAAATACCGGCTTCTCAGCTGGCAGTAACTAGATGCCTTCCTACAGCTGACCCTGTGAAGTGGAAGTGAGGCTGAAGCCCTGTGAATTATATGAGATTCATGAAGAAGCATTCGTCAAGAACTTAGCGCAGAGATGAAGTGCCATTTTAGAAGTTCTAAACAGAATTAGGGAAATATTTGTGCAGCAGCATATTGCCCAACATCTTCAACCACAGACAACTTGGAAACATAGAGGGAAATAGAACAAAACACAAATGGACAGAGCCCAGGAGTGCCAGGACTGTACCCCAGGCCCACTGGAAAATTGATCCCCGAGAGCTGATCTGAGTCACTACAAACTCACAATCTATCTGCCTATCTCTCAGGCCTTTTTCTCTAGCAAACATATATTCACTTATAAAATCAGACTTTCCCTCCCTTGAGTTCTAGCAGGCTTAGCCTTGGAAATAGAGATGCTACATCCTGCACCAGAAAGAATTTTGTTTAGGATTGAACCACATTACCTATTGTTATCTACCTCTGTTTCTCAAACTGAGGCTTAGATTGAGATGCTTTGCCAATATTTTTTTCTTTTGCTTCTTTCTTGTCTTAGTCTCTACAGTCAGTTTGAACTTGGCTTGGACTGTATTTTATGATCTTCTGTACCCACATACCCTTTGTACTTTCTTACATGAATTAATCTTGTTGGCCTTGACTTCAGCCCTTCAGCTATTACCTTTCCGATGGCACATTTCAAGGGCGATCAACATCAGCAGAAGAGATGGTTACAAGCAAGTACGGAATTGGGGAGACAAGTGCCCCACTGCTTTCCTTCGCTTTCTCCATATTTCTACTCTTGGTCTTCTAAGGAACTTCCGGCCCAGGATGTCTGAGGAGCTCTCCTAAGGCACATCTCCAGCTGTCCCTGTGTTGCGGATTGTGCAGGTAAGCTCCTGGGTACATGTGCTACCAACTCCCACCACTACCAACATATGCCCAGTTCCAAAGGGTATGAATGAATAGTTGGATATAAGGGGACTTAACAGTCTACCTTGGAAATATTTCAACAATTCGTTTATTAGTTCACTGATGCATATTGCACACAATCACAAAAGTCATCACTTTTATGCTTTTATGCCTTTGCTTATGCTTCTCCAAAAGTCAGGAATGCCATGCTCTCTCATCTTATCTGTTCAGATTCAGCAGAAAATTGACCTCTGTGGCCTGCTCTTGCCAATGGTTCATAACAATGTGTTCAGAACCATGTTTATCAGGTGGTCTACTTGTTAACAGTATATGTATTTCTCTAGCACTCAGATTGTCACCATGTTAGATATGGGCTTTAAATTCAGAAATTTTTTACTCTATCGTGTACTTCCTGTGTACCTTTAATAAGATTACTTAAATATGCTTGGTACTAGAATTTCCTTCTATAATTTGTCATTGGCAATATCTATTTAGTAGGCTTGTTGGGAAAATCAGCTGAGAAAATTAATGAAGAGGGTCTCATACAGCGCTAAGCACAGGCTGGGTGCTCAAAGTGTCAGCTGAGTTGATTGAATCAGAATGACCAGTTGTCACGATCTGGGGGCTGCCTTTGAGGTTTTGGGGCAACGCAAAGAGCAGAGAAGGCAGTGGGAGTGGTCATGGAGGGTGCTCACACAGGCCACCTTATTCTGTACACACCTGTACTTCTTATACTGCTACAGTGCTAATTCATGGTTGCATAAGTGTTTTAAGATGCACATGCATATGGCCTTCATAGCCAGGCAGCTGGCCTTCAAGGCCTTTATCTAGCTCCTTTCCCATGGGTACAACAGGTTTCTCAAGACATGTCTGGGGAGAAGCAGCAAGCAGCTGTCCTCATAGAACAATAGGGGAAGTTGGGAGGGTGCTTCCCTACTCCAGTATGCTGCCGGCCCTGGCGCTTCTGGCAGAACTGATGCCCACTGCAGTGGCTGTTTTTTTTATCATACACTGGAAACAGTTTTCATTTTTTAAAATTTCCAGTCAAGAAAATAATGAATAGTTTGTCCTGCCTTCAGTACCCTGAAAATTCCCAGATAGAAACATGACATGAGTCATACACACCCATCCACAAAATTCTACCAACCTCCCTCTACAACACAGAATTTTCCTAACTTCTCCTCATTTTATGTTCTGGGAAGTTAGTGAGAAGGTGCAGGTAAAATTAGTGGTTTTCCTAACACAATCTCACTGGCCTTCTGCCCTTTCTAATGGTGTTTCTCTCTTTAACATTTGAAGAACTATAATGTTTTGTTTTTACCATTAAGTAACCAGTGACTACATAGGCAAGCAGCTAACTGAAATCCTGGGAAAGTAGAGGAGGGTAAATTAACTTTTCCTAGAAAGTACTGTTTCCATCACTAACTTACCTGGAACACTTTTGATAAACTTAGAGACTAATCTATCCCTACTAGAGAAGTCAGTGCCTCTCAAACATTAAGATCCCAAGTAATAAGCACATAGTTGGAGCAACAGACAAGTAGTCATAATAAGAAATTTGAAAAGTAGACTATTAGGACATTACTAAAGAAAGAATTTGGTTTTCAAAAGTTACCTTACAATTTCTAACACATAGACCACAGAGAGTAAGCATTAAAAAATGTCTAACAGTGTGACCATGGATAAACCAAAATCTAAACTTTGAGCAACAACATGAAAACAAGAAGCCCTAACATTTAGTTAAGAAAGAAAATGAAAGAATTTATCGTTGCAACTTAGATGACTATAGAATTTTGACTTTTGAGAAAGACAGGAAAGCATTAGTAGACCATAGAGAATCTGGAGGGGAAAAAAAAGGATCTTTTGGAACCTTAAACGTGTTACTGTTTCTTGCTAATGATCTTCCAGGAACCTTCCTAGTTTAAATGCCACTGGTTAATTATCACTCCTTCTCCTACTTGATCTTGCAACTGCACTTACCACACACAGACCTCCTCCTTGTGAAACATCTGCTTCCTTCACTTGGTTCTAAGATGTCTCCCCACACCTGTACTCTGCTTCTTTACTAGATTATCCCCTTTCCAACCTCTCAATATTGAATTTCTTCTCCTCTCTGCCTGCACTTACTTTCTAGAGGGGATACTCTCATCAAGTCTGATGTATGTGCTGATGTCCTCTAAGTTTCATCTCCAGCCCTTACTTCTCTCCTAAAATCCAGACTCCTGTATACACCTCTATTGACTATTTCATCTTGGATACCTACCTAATGGGCTTTGCAAGTTTAACAAACTAAAACTTTGATGCCCACCCATCCATCCAAACCTATTCCTCCCACAAAGCACTTAATTCTACCATCACTCACCTGTCGCTCAGCCCAAAGCCCTCATAGCTGTGCATGGCTCCTCTCTTTCTCTCACACCCTATTTCAACTCCTGCAGCAGATCCTGGTCACTCTATGTCCAGATTTCACTGGGAAGCTGGTTGTTCCCCTGACCACACTGTGTCTAGTGCCCTAGTCCTTAAACCTCCTTAGTCCATCAACAACCTCCTATCTGGTCCCTCTTCTTCCATTTTTATACACCTTTCTTCCATTGATCTGTTTTCCAGAGCAAACAAAGATTCTTTTAAAAATATAAATAAAATCCTATCATTTTCTTCTCTGAATTATCAGAATAAAGCCCAAACTCTTTAGGTTGGTCTATAAGTCCTCCATTTTCTGGCCCTAGTAACAACCAATACTTTCACTGTACCATTCTTTACATCACCATCTATTACTGCATCATCTCCTACCACAGAGCATTTGCACCTGCTGTTCTTTCTATCCAAATACACCTACCTCCTTGAGGTAGTATCATAACTTGCATTCTGACATTTTTTGGTGTCTTTGTTCGAACACCACGCCCTGTGGACTGCTTTCCCTGATACCCATGCCTTACTCTCTAACATTGTGTTCTGCATTATTTTCCCTCACATGGGTCATTTGTCACCCTGAGGAAGCATGTTATTTATTCGTTTACTTATTGTCTACCCCACCACCACCAGCAGAGTGTCAGTTCCATGAAGGCAGGGGCCAGTCTGTTTTGTTCTCTGCTATACTTCCAAAGACTAGAACAATTTTTGAGACATAATGGAAACTACATAGACTTTGAGTAAAAGAAATTACTAACTATGTGTAAGGTATTTATTTAGTAAGCTACAAGTGACTTACATTATGGATATATAGTCAACCTTAGTGAATTCTGTTGATGTTATGAATTCCCCACTTGAATCCCTACAGATCTTGCTGGTGAAAATGGCCAAGGAATAGAACAGGCTGCCCTTATGGGAGGGGTGTATTTTATTGCCTCTATTTTCTCAGTAAAATGGGAACTAAGATCCTTTCCTAATAGTAAAGGTTAAAAGAACAAAATTCAAAACATAATTCAAGGGAAAAACAAAATATTGTCCAAAGAGTAAAGACTGAGACCTGCTGGTAACCTGCCATGTCTTGGCAACATATCACTTACACACAAATGCAAGTGTAATTTGTGTCATGATTAACTAAACCTGGACACTTACCAGTTCATACTGAACTATAAGTTAATAAAATATTATCAATATATCTGAAGGCACATAGAGTCAAAGAACTTTAGAAACCAAGCACAAAGAAACCACACATGCAAAAACCAAATGATTAATATTCGTACATGTGATCAGCCTGGGATCCCAAAACCGTGGTAGGTAAAAATCAAGGGCCAAATTATTTGATTCACCTGCACATGATCAACCTACACAGTTTCCACAGAAAACAGAGAACTTACTAGGACCATCTATTGTTTCAGAAAACAGTATGAGGTCTGCTCATTAAAACTTTCAGTGAACAGGTCAAAGAAGAAATATTTTGATGAAGTAGCTGAATAACGCTAGAATCCAGGCTCCTTCACACACGTTAAATGGAGTACAGGTGTCCAGAAGAAAGTCATTCATAAATATCAAGTTCAGTTTTCTTGTAGATTCCAGAAAGTAAAAGATTCTCTCCAATAGTCATTTTCACAGGAGTTCTATGCCGCTTGCTTATTGCCAAGGATCAGGAGAGTCTTGAGGGAAGCCAGATGGTCAGCTTCCAAGACAAAATAGTGGGGATTTCTCAGAGACAATCCCCTTCTCTTAAGCAGCTTCAAATGCATTTAAAAACTAGGCAAATGCACTGAGATACACACGCACACACAGATATATAGACACATGCTAAATAGTATATATCACAGGAGATAACAAGAGACACATGGATCATTCATGCATTCCTGTTTCCTTTTTTATCATTTCATGTTTTGAAAGGAAGGATAATTAGACCAATATATCTAAATATTAGGATATTTGCACATTTGGGGAAGATTCAATTATGGAAAAGCAGGTTGTTAAATAACTTCAAGAATTTTATACCTTTTTATTAATCTTTAATTCATATTCCACATATGAAGTGACAGCAGAGTCAGAATGTTTTCCTCTTCAGCATGCACCCTGTGGGCAGTCCAAAGAGCTGCTATGGATCCTGCAAATTCTTGAGCTGAAAATAACTCTTATGAAATAATTAAAGATGTCACATGATGTAGTTATGGAATATGACTTATAATCTCAGGGAGCAAGAAATAAAAGAGAAGGATGAAGTTAAATAAGAAGATAGGAAAATGCAGGACTGAATAAGTGATTGACATATTACAAAATAGTCTCTCATTAAAACAAACAAAAAACTAAATTCTATCTTACTTTGTATTGATCCACTTTCTTTCAGTGACCTAAAATAAAATATATCACTTTTTTCTTTTACTTATAAAACACTAGAACTAACATGTATTTAATCAAATATGTACAAAGTACATTCATAAATAAATGTATTTATTTAAACAAATATTTCTTGAGCACATCCTATGTAGTAGCAAGCACTGTTCCAGGCACCAGACAAAAGTACAAAAATACCTGCTCTTGTGGGAGTTATATTCTAGTGCATGGAGACAGATGATAACAAAAAAGTAGCCAGTGAATATATGGACTGTTAGATCATTATAATTGCTGTGAATGAGAATAAAGTAGGAGGATAAAGTGTTTTGAAGGGTTGCAATGCAAATATGGTAGTCAGGGAACACTTTGTTGAGAAATGAAGATGCAAGTGAAATCTAAAATTAGTATGGAAACAAGTCACCCAGATATTCAAGAGATATTTTTCTAAGTGGGGAAATTTGTGCAAAGGGAATATGCCTGGCATAGTCAAGAAAAGGTATGAGTGGAGTGAAGTACTCAAGGAGATGAAGTTAGGTTATAGGCCAGACTGCTAGAGCCTTGTAGGACCTTGTAGCTACTTTAGGCTTTGCTCTGAGAAAAAAGGAAAGTCAATGGAGGATTTGGGGCAGAGGAGTGAAAATGACCTTTTTTTTTTAAGAATCACTGGGGCTGCTATATTGAGAATAGACCAAAGGGGAGGGATGGGATGGAGGATTAAAAAAAGGAAGATTATATTAGAGGTTATTGCTATAATCCGTGTCTTAGACCAGATCAGTAGAAGTTGAAGTCATAAGAAGCAGATTCTGAATATGTTGAAAACAAAGTTAACAGGATGTCGTACAGACTGTGAGAGTCATCAGGACTGACCTAAAGATTGTGACCTGAGCATCTAAGAAAATGGACCTCTCCTTTGTCCAAGAGGATCAGAAAGAATTCGGCAAGAGCAAGTTAGGGGTGATGGGACATATGGGCATCCCAGTTCTGGGGAGACCAATTAAACATTCAAGTTAATGGAAAGCTATCCAGAGAGAGAGAGAGAGACATGCAGGGGGCTTTAAGCATATGGGTGGTATTAAAACCATGAGAATGAAGGTGGGCACTCAGAAATTAAACGAGAACAGAAGAGAAATTTGCGAACTGAGTTTTGGGCCCCTCTAAAATTGAGAAGTCAGGAGATGAAGAGGAACCAGTAACTGAAAATAAAAAGAAGTATCAAGTGAAACAAAAGGAAAACCAGACTTGTTCTGCAAGACAAGCAAAAAAATATTTTGAGGAGGAAGTAAGGACCGACTATGGCTGATTTTATTCATAGTTCAGGTATGAGGAGAGTTGAGCATAGACCTTAGTTTTAATGACATATCTCAGTGACGTAGACAAGGGCAGTTTCTGTGGAATGCTGGATGCAAAAGCCTGACTCAGAATAAAATGGGAATAGAGGAATTGAAGACAATGAGCGCAGTTGATTCTATTACAGAAATTTACCGTAAAAAAAGAAAAATGGAGCAGTATTTGAAGAGGGTCAATAAAATAAAGAGATCTCTCTCTTTTTTTCTTAATGGGCAGAGAAAATGAAGGACTCAATCTGTATTTGCATGCTGATGAGAAAGATCACTCTAATGGAGGGAGAATTCCAGAAAGAAGAATATTGCTGGAGCAAGGTCCTTCTGGAAAGGGAAGAATTGCCTCTGGTCTTCGACATGGACATTTCCTCCACCATAACAGGAGAGAAAGTAAAATCTGTGGCTACAGAGGCCAGAGTTAGGCAGATGAGGAATGGGAATATGCAGAAATTCTCCTCTTATTACCTCTATTTTCTCAGTAAAATGGGAACTAAGATCCTTACCTGATAGTAAAGGTTGAAAGAACAAAATTCATGACATAATTCAAGGGAAAACAAAATATTGTCTAAAGAGTAAAGACTGAGACCTGCTGGTAACCTGCCATGTCTTTGCAAACATCTGTGCAAGGGCTCAAGGCGGGACCAGATGTGCTGACATGCAAGACTCTCAATCTGCAGCACAGCTCACAAAGCGATGAGAAAAGCCAAGTATTTGGCTTTTCAAGAGCTGCTCTTGAAGGAAATGAAACTCAGTAAAGCTAAGTCAGATCTGGCTGTTCACTTCTGCCTCCAGTTCTGTCCAGACTCGGCCGTTACCACCAACAGGTTTCAGTTTTACAAACAAAAGTTTTTTGTGTACTTTAATTTGTTTATTTGGGGGAGAATGTAATGAAGGAGTATTATTTTATTTGTTTTTAATGAAGAATTCCAATTCACTAGGTTTTTATATTTCTGTTGCAAAATCATCAATGCCCTTCTACACAAAATACTTTGTATTCCGAAACTGGCCTAAAGTTGACTATTTTTATATAAACTAGAATTTTCTCATACTTTAGCAGAATTTAGAGGATCTTGTGTTACTTTTTGAATTGCAGCAAAACAAGTAGTATATCAACACAACAAAATAATCTGTTGTGATTGAAATGAGTCACATTCTGTAATGAAAACTATAGGTAACTTATCATTCCAATGCATAATTAACTATAGAGGTATATCTTGGACTCTGATATCTATCTCTCCTGCTTATTCATTCATTCACTCAACAAATGTTTATTAATTACCTACTATGTATCAAGAGCAGCATATACAACAGTGAAAAGACAGATGAAGATTTCTTGCCTTCATGAAACTTATTACATTCAAGAGGGAGAAATAGAGACAATGGACAATTCACATAATAAATAAGAAAAATATGTAAAAGCTCATTAAGTACAATGAGAAAAAAATACATCAGAGTAAGGAGAATGAGGAGAAAGTCTGCAATATACATGGTGTGGTCAGAGTAAGTCTCACTGAAAAATTAACATTAGGACAAAGACTGGCAGGAGGTGGGATGTTCAGTCATGTAAGCTCTCTGGGGAAGAGAGAGAGAGTCAGAGGGAAGAGCAAGCACAGAGGCTCAGAGAAGAGAGAGGGCCTGGGGTGTTTACACCAGTGTGAACAGTCAGCTTGAGAGTCATGGGTGAGGAGAAGAGTAGAAGACGGGAACAGTTGCATAATTTTGGGGGCCCATTACAACACAAAAATATGGGGCTCCTTGTTCAAAATTATTAAAAGTTTCAAAATAGCTGCAGCAGAGCTTTAAACCATGCATGGGGACCATCTGAGCACAAGGCACTGTGCAGTCATGGAAGAGGAAAGCAGAGGCACTCCACGGTCTTCTTCCTGATGAACAGAGAATGAGAGTCACCATGAACTTAGACAAAGAAGTGCAGGAGAGAGGCAGGGTGGGCAGGGGAGAGGGGTGGCAGCAGCCAAGGCCTCAACACAGAAGGCTGAGATCCCTCTGAGACACTCAGGCAGTGGAGGCAGGAGGCTGGCAGCTGGGTACGTGAGTGTGATATTCAGGGCAAGGTCAGGCCAGACGCAAATGTGAAAGTAATCAGGGAAACCTTAATTCTTCAGTGTAACTTAGAGTAAAGGTTTCAACTAGTCTCCAAAGTTCTAGACTATCAAAATTCTTCTGTGTATGCCACACTGATCTTGGTTAATGACATCTGTACTATAATATTTACTTTGTACTCCATTTTCTTTTTATTAAAGTTTTCTTTTTTCTCATTTAACTGCATGGCTTCATTGAGACTGAACATACAAGTTTGAAATGTGACTAAGAAGTTGAAGAAAACTGTTTCTAAATGTCACAATTAGTTTTGTATACCAGTAGATTTTCTATTTAATTTTAGAACAAACTATTTTTTTTTTAATCTCCAGGGCAGTCCTTCTATTACATAAACATAAAAGAAATGTTCATCTATTACATATATGATGTCATCATTGATCTAAACACAGGTAATAAATATTCTGGTTTAGGAATGTAAATTAGTAAGTTGAAGAGAGGCTGCATATTATTTTTTGTCTATCACTGGGGAAAAAAAATTGACCAGGGATGAAAAGGACTAGCAATAGGCAGTGTCTGGATTTTGGCTTGTACCTGGTGAAAGAGTTGGCTTTTTTGTTAGTTTTAGGAATTGCTGTGGGAAATATGGAATATGTTCAAGCAATATTTCATGAGGGCCTGGATGTCAAAAGAAGACAAGAAATTGGAGGGAGGGGCATTCTCCCCAAGTGTGTTCAAAACTAAATCCACCACACCAGAATGTCTGGGAGGGGCACTTTTGGAAGAATCTGGAGGGAGCTCCCTTGGCAGGATGCCTGTCAACTTCTGAGAGATGTCTTCAAGAGAGGGGCCTCCCAGGGGGCATGAAGACGGGGAATGCCAGCCAGGGAAGCAGGACGGGGCAGAGGAAGACATGAGGGGCTGTGTGGTGACTGTACATGAGGCATCATTTTGAGCTACTCAAAAATAATTTGGGAATGTTTTAGAGGAGATGACTGATATTCAGTAATTACAGTGAAAGAGGGTCAGGGTCAGTGTAATTCAGTTCACTGTTTATTGACATGTGACATCATTTTTTCCCCAGCTTGGTAAAAGATGCCTGTACATATATATTTCTAGTTCCAAACAGGGACTGAAGTACAGTATACTATCAGCAGACTTCTTTGAAATTAGTTTTCTTCCAACATGATCTGCTATCCATTTCTTTAGGTTGAATGAAATGTATCCATATTCTTTCTGGTCTCCTGCCTGGTTTCCTTTTTCCTGCCCTCTGTCACAATGGGAGAGATGGGTGGGAAGAGACTTTTCATGATTAGAATCCAAACTAAATACAGATTTCCTATGTTTATTGTATGTAGAAATGCAGTGATGTTTATTGTGCAATGATATCATACACCTCGCTTTACTCTTCAACAAGACGAGGAAAACCTAGAGGCATTACTACTTACTAGTTCGGTTTAATATAGGTTAAATAATGTTTTAATGCTTATAACATCAGTAAGAAATAGAACTTATCTCTCCTGCAATTTGCATTCAACTTATTTTCAGGTTTGAAGATGGCCTCAGTTTGGGGTTTATGAATGAGTAGGAAACTGTAAATTGATCCTAACTCACAAACAAAGGAGGAAGTACGCCTCTTTGTCATGTCTTTAAAAATATCACTACGTCCTACAGTGTCAAACTGGATATGACTAATTGTTTTATTTGACAATAAAACTCTAAAAACATGGAAAAAACATCTAGTTTTATAATCTGAAAAGGACAAAAATACTTTAGGATTATATCATGATATTTAGGTAATTGGTTCATTGTGATTACTTATATAAAATAGTGTGTCTCAACTTTGGCACTATGCACATTGGGGCTGATAATTTTTTGTTGTGGGTAATTTTTTGCTGGATAAGTTTTCTTGTGGCATATTGACCATCATCCTTGCCACTAGCTGCCTTTAGCCCCTACCCTCTCAGTAATGACAACCAAAATATCTCCTGAAGAGGTTAATGTCTCCTGGGTGGCAAGAACCACCCCTGGCTGAGAATCACTCATAACAGAATCTATTACTTTGCAGATGAGAATAGAGAATTAAATTTATTTTCATAATATATTTTGTTACTATTTCATATTGAGTAACCATTTTGAAGCCATCAACCAAGGGAAGACAACAAAGCTTTGCCAAAAGGATAATGTAAAACATCGTATTTCCCAAAATTATTAAAATGACACCATGCACACTGTCATTCAATGGAGCCTACAATAATCTCTGTGTCATAGTCCCGCTACTCATCAATGACACAGTTGACTGATCTACTTCCTTTCTCAGAAATTCAACAGCCTAGAGGCAGCTTTTGTCCACTCGGTACGATCCATGTCTCAGTAAGCTGGGCAGCAGGCAGGAAGGCTGCAGACTGTACCGTAGACTTGGGTTTTAATTTGTTGGTTTTTAATCTGTTTACTGATACCAGCTTAACCTTGAGCACACTTTACCACTGGTATCTTTTAATACAACTACTTTTCATGTCAGATATTTGAGAAGCTCTATGTTAATTGCTTAAAGTTCTGTTTCATAGGGAAAAAGCAGTGGTTAGAAACTTCTAACTGACTGGATCATAAATAAAGCCAGCCGGGTTTTTTACACAGGTCTATTAAATTCTCATCTTTTGTTCTATGCTTGAAAAAAAAAGCTAGGTTTTGTACAGACTTCATGCACATAAAGCATTTCTTATGAGGAATAGAATGAGAATCTCTAGAGCAAAGCCTGTTTTCGAGACTAGATGAACAAGCCCCTTATTTCAAACAATATTTGGTATAAGATAATACTGATAATGCCACAAAATTTGATGAGTTCTTAGAATTCCTGACATTTACTCTTGATGGTAGTTAAACTTTGACACTGTTTTGCTGACTTTTTTCCACTTTGTATCATTGTCCTCAAAAAGAAGAAAGGAAAACTAGGAACTATAATGTTTAGAAATAATTTTAAGAACCAAGTTTCATTCAATAGATATATTTAAACTTCCTTTACTTACTATTCTTTTTTTCTGGACCTCCCACACTCATCAAGTATTTTTGACAAGACTATCCCAGGTGGCGAACTGTCTAAAAAAGAGATTGTAAACAGGAAAAATCTTTTTAAAATTTATTTCCATGTTGTTTTAAGAAGGAACCAAAAAAAAAGTGGGGGCAGGGAGAAGTCTTCTTCCTCTCCTCATAGGCAGGGTAGTTGAGAAAATACAGAAACAGCCTGAAGTGGATACTTTCTGCTGCCACAGACACTTAAGCAGACATCAAGACAAGTAGATATTCCTGCATTGTGCAAAGTAAAACTTCTTCATTCTTTTGAGAGTTCTCAACTTTTTAATTTGAATTTCTTATGCAGGCAAAAGGGCTTCTGAGAATTTTTTTCTCTCTCTTTAATTAAATAAAACAGTATTTAAAAACAACTGTCTAAATGAGAGGAAAGAAAACAAAAGCCACAAAGCCCCAGCTGCACTTAGTTCCTGTTCACTCAGTACAGCGCGGGCCGTAAGCTTGTTGTATTTTGAATTCAGATACTAGAAACGTTCATTCAGAGAAGAAACTGGCTTTGGCCAGAAGAAAATGGCATTCACAGAACTGTTATTCAAAAAGATGCACAGAGAGCTGTATTTCTTGTTTAAATGAACTTCACCTTAGCTATAAAAGGGGGAAAAGTAGGCGTATTTTATGGTGGGTGACTTCTAACTTAAAGTTTAAATGCAGTTTCAAAAACAGTTATTGGAATTTCAGAAAGAATCAAACAGTAAAGCCAGAGCAGCTGAGAGTTTAGGGTCTCACTGCTGAGAACAAGGCTCCTGGCGGAGGGGCCATGCTTGGCGCCAGGTGGCTCCACTGTACAGGTTACCTAGTTTCCCTCCAACCATGTTCCTGGGGTGAGATTTAAGGAGGCTATATTTGTAACATCAGTATTATAATTTAGACCCCTGGAGGCTACTTTTGGGGAAGAAACCTACCCTTGTAGGTTCCTTGACTGGTAAACTAATATTAGACAGACTAACCAGATGTGGATAAAGTGAAGATTCCCATGGCCAGGATCCCCACCTGAACCTAAACTGCTTGATGATGTAACTGGCCTGCTGCTAGGCTACTACTTGCACACCTGTAGGCAATAAGCTATTGTTGACTGAGTCACTATATACAGAGCTCTGCCCAGTGCTCTGGGCAGAGGCAGAGACTAAGGAGGATGACAGATCTGCAGACTGTTGGATGCAGACGTGATTCTAGTGCTCAACCTACCAGCGGCAGAACAAACTGGGTAATAAACACTTTCACCCCAAGAACATTCCGTTGTCATTCCTCAGTCTCAGTGAATCCATAGTGAATTTACCCGGGGCTAAAACCCATTGGCAAGACAACTGGCTACAGTCAGCAGTATTCATTGTTGACTGAGGAATAGAATAGGCTGTCCTTATGGGAGGGGTGCTTTAGCAGGGTGCCCCTATGAATGGGAAAACAGTGGATTGTCCCTCAATGGGTATGTGGTCTGAGGTGGCTTGCCTCCTAGAGGGCTGGGTCCCACCCCAGGACTAGAGGAATGTGGAGGTGATACCTGAGGCAGTAGGGGTGGCCCTTGGTATACTAAGTAGGCCCTTTGAGAGACAGAGTACGTGTGAGGCAGTAGGGACTGTGGGTTGGCTGCTTCTCACAGTATAAAAAAATATGCAGATGAGAAGAACATGCTCCTGAAAGAGACACAAGAAATGGCAGCATGAGAATGCAAGCTGCAAACTGCTGTGGATTCACTGAAGAATGAAATGCCATTGACATGAGAGGAGGCAGCACAAGAACGCTAACAGGGAGGTGCCACTGAAGAGGTAAAGGCCATGAAGGAAAAGGACAGACCCCTGCAGAAACCACAAGAAGAGGCAGTGTGAGAACATGAGCTGTGAGGTCCAGTGAAGGAGGTAAAAGATTCCTTACAGAATGAGACAGCAGCACTGCCAGGTCCTCTGAAGGAAGAAAAGGCTGTCAAGGAAAAAGACAAATTCCTGAGGGGAGCACAGGTGGAGGTGTCAAGAGAAAGTCAGCTGTGAAACATTGAGGTGAAGGTAAGAGAGCTGCTGAAGACTGAGCTGGCGTTGCTGTGAGGCACTGTAGAAAAGGTAAAGGTTGTTGCAGAGGAGGCACTCGGGGGAGGGGAGAGAAAGGTGCCATCAGCCCCAGAAATGGAGGAGCTGGGGAGGGATGAAGGGGTGGTGCCGGAGGCACTGGCCCCTCCTGTGTTGAAATCATGCCCAGTGGTTGTGTCCTGTTACAAAATAACAGATTCATATCGAGCTTATGTAAATTACTATATTTCCATGCAAATAGGAATACTGAGTTTCCAAATTCAGGAGAGAGAAGGTAAGAGCCTAAAGTAATTGTTTCATCTTTGTTCACAAACATATAAATCTTACCAAATTGCTGATAGTTTAAGAGAAAAAGGTCTCCTTAAATCTGGAAAAAAGAACCAGCAATGTTTCCAACAAAAGTCATAAAAATTATAACCGTGCTCCTCAATTCATTCAGTTCCATGTAATTAATACTTGCTCTGCTTTAATCCAGTTTTCTATTAGTTGTGAAAATTCTTATTCAGTTCTGTTTTATGATCTTAAAGTTATCAGAAACCTCTACCTGTCCAAAGTTTTTCCCTCAAATCTCCTTAAAAGTAAAGTACTTTGGCAGGAGCAATTTTGTGAAACATAAGAGTAAAACAATAACTGCAAATGTCAAAAAGACTTAAATACCCATTGTTAAAGATCTGATGAGAGTCCATTAAAATGGAATTGACAAAGAAATTTCATTTTTTCTGTGACATGCAATATTTTAAGGTAATTGCTAGGATTATTAAAAAATTATACCAGGACATGTCAGAATTTTAAGAATTTTATACAATTTCTAAAATACTTATATTAACAACATTTACCCATAAAATATAACCTAAGAAGGTTTATCATTACTTATTTGATAATCTCTCCCATGTACTTTAACATGACAAATAAATTAGTGTAACATCTCTCTTTTTATAAGGAGACAGAGCAAATCTTTTGAGATGTTTCAGGAATCCTCTGGAAATTCTCAAACTTGGTTTGAAATAAAAAAAGAGTTAATTTAGAAGTTGATTTTGGGAAGTTTGTCAAAAAATATCAAAAGGTTTAGACACTTGGCTAAATAGGATCAATCATTATGAAATGATAATTACCCTTTTAACTAAAGTGACAAAAAATCTTAAGGGCAAATACAAAAGCCTTCATAGTTCTGAGCAAACTTAACAAAGACCTAATAAAGCACAGAAAATTATTTGATAAAACACAGAATCTTTGCTTTCTTGTCAGATTACTTAAAATGTTAAGAACCTCTCACAATCTGTTATCAAAAGCAGACCAAGAGTCTAAGATAACTTCATCCTGAGAGAAAAAAACAACTTATTTTTTATCAGCTTACTTTTGATACTAAAATTCATTTAACTTAATTAAATTTATTACAACCTTAGCCAGTTGGACCACATATTAAAATCTCTTTCCAAAAATTTCTTTTCCACAAATCAACAGTTTTTCCTCAAAAATAATGCATCTCAATACCAAAACCAGGCAAAGACACCACAAAAAAAAGAAAATTACAGACCAATATCCCTGATGAACATAGATGCAAAAATACACAACAAAATATTAATAAACCAAATTCAAAAATACATCAAAAGGATCATACCATGATCAAGTGGGATTCATCACAGGGATGCAAGGATGGTACAACATTTGAAAATCCATCGATATCATCCACTACATCAACAAAAAGGACAAAAAACACATGATCATTTCCATAGATACTGAAAAAGCATTTGACAAAATTCAATATTCATTCATGATAAAAACTCTCAACAAAATGGGTATACAAGGCAAGTACCTCAACAAAATAAAGGCCATATATGACAAAGCCACAGCCTACATTATACTTAACAGCAAGAAGCTGAAACCCTTTCCTTCAAGATAGGGAACAAGGCAAGGATGCCCACTCTCCCCACTTCTATTCAACATACTTCTGGAGGTCCTAGCCACAGCAATCAGACAACACAAAGAAATAAAAGACATCCAGATTGGTAAGGAAGAAGTCAAACTCTCCCTGTTTGAAAATGACAGGATATTATACATAAAAAACCCTAAAGAATCTACTCCAAAACTACTAGAACTAATATCTCAATTCAGCAAAACTGCAGGATATAAAATTAATACAGAGAAATCTGTTGCATTCCTACACACTAATGATGAACTAACAGAAAGAGAAATCAGGAAAACAATGTCATTCACAATTGCATCAAAAAGAATAAAATACCTAGGAATAAACCTAACCAAGGAAGTGAAAGACCTATACCCTGAAAACTACAAGACATTCCTAAGAGAAATTAAAGAGGATACTAATAAATGGAAATTCATCCCATGCTCTTGGGTAGGAAGAATTAATATTGTTAAAATGGTCATCCTGCCTAAAGCAATCTACAAATTTAACACAATCCCTATCAAAATACTGACAGCATTCTTCAATGAACTGGAACAAATAGTTCTAAAATTCATATGGAACCACAAAAGACCCCAAATAGCCAAAGCAATCCTGAGAAAGAAGAATAAAGCAGGGTGGATCTCGCTTTCCAACTTCAAGCTCTACTACAAAGCCACAGTAATCAAGACTATTTGGTACTGGCACAAGAACAGACCCATAGACCAGTGGAACAGAATAGAGAGTCCAGATATTAACCCAAGCATATATGGTCAATTAATATATGGTAAAGGAGCGATGGATATACAATGGGGAAATGACCACCTCTTTAACAGCTGGTATTGGCAAAATTGGACAGCTACGTATAAGAGAATGAAACTGGATTACTGTCTAACTCCATAAACAAAAGTAAACTCAAAATGGATCATAGACTGAATGCAAGTCATGAAACTATAAAACTCTTAGAAGAAAATATAGGCAAAACTCTCTTGAATATATAAACATGAGCAACTTCTTCATGAACGTATCTCCATGGGCAAGGGAAACAAAAGCAAAAATAAACAAGTGGGACTTTATCAAACTAAAAAGCTTCTGTACAGTGAAGGATACCATTAGTAGAACAAAAAGGCATTCTACAGTATGGGAGAATATATTCATAAATGACATATCCGATAAGAGGTTGACATCCAAAATATACAAAGAGCTCATGCACCTCAACAAACAAAAAGCAAATAACCCAATTAAAAAATGGGCAGAGGGGCTCTCTCTCTCCACCTAGAGACAGCCATTCTCTCTTTCAGCCATTAAAATCTCTTGCGTGGGTCCGTGCCTCCCTGAGTTATTTCAGGGTAGGGAGGATCACGGCAAGATACTCTTTCAAAAGGTGTGCTGAAGGAATTAATTATACATTCTTGAAAAGACGTACCTATCAATACTTGTATAACTTATTGCTTTAAAATAAATGAATGAATAAATAAAATAAAATAAAATGAAATAAAAATAAAAACTGGGCAGAGGATCTGAACAGACACCTCTCCAAAGAAGAAATTCAGATGGCCAACAGACACATGAAAAGATGCTCCACATCACTAATCATCAGAGAAATGCAAATTAAAACCACAATGAGATATCACCTCATACCAGTTAGGATGGTGAACATACAAAAGACAAACAACAAATGTTGGCAAGGATGTGGAGAAAGGGGAGCCCTACTACATTGCTGGTGGGAATGTACTTATTAGTTCAACCTTTGTGGAAAGAAGTATGGAGGTTCATTAAAAAACTAAAAAACAGAAATACCATTTGACCCAGGAATTCCACTCCTAGGAATTTACCCTAAGAATGCAGGAGCCCAGTTCCAAAAAGACAGATGCCCCCCTATGTTTATCACAGCACTATTTACAATAACCAAGAAATGGAAGCAACCTAAGTGTCCATCAGTAGATGAATGGATAAAGAAGATGTGGTACATATACACAATGGAATATTATTCAGCCATAAGAAAACAAATCCTACCATTTGCAACAACATGGATGGAGCTAGACGGTATTATGCTCAGTGAAATAAGCCAGGTGAACAAAGACAAGTATCAAATAATTTCACTCATCCGTGGAGTATAAGAACAAAGAAAAAAACTGAAGGACCAAAACAACAGATTCACAGAATCCAAGAATAGACTAACAGTTACCAAAGGGAAAGGGACTGGGGAGAATGGGTGGAAAGGGAGGGAGAAGGGGCATAAGGGGCATTGTGATTAGCACACATAATATAAGGGGGGGCACAGGGAAGGCTGTATAGCACAGAGAAGACAAGTAGTGATTCTGTAGCATCTTACTATGTTGATGGACAGTGACTGTAATGGAGTATGTGGTGGGGACTTGATAATGGGGGGAATCTAGTAACCACAATGTTGTTCATGTAAATGTATGTTAATGATACCAAAAAAATAAAAAATAAAAAATAAAAATAAATAAATAAAATAAGGCATCTCCATTCTTCACACTTTCTTTTATCAAAAACTCACGTCCTACTTTCCTTGCATATGGAAATATTTTACCTTATTACTTCTAGTAATTTTGACTACATATATTAATTATTATTCTTAACCCTTAGAAACCATAATTTCTAGTTGAAACAATGAATAAGCAATTGTTAACTGTTATGCCAGCATTCTTTTGATTGGCAAACTTCTGAATACATTTCATAATTTCTAGAGATATATGCTTCCTCACAGTACAATTTCTTTTAACATGGCATGAAAACATATTTACAAATAAACACAAATATCTTTTAGGTCCTCTATAAAAGTGTTTTGCCAATGGGTTTCAGCCCAAGGCAAGTTCACTATGGATTCAGTGAGACTGAAGAATGACAATGGAATGTTCTTGGGGTGAAAGGATTTATTACCCGGCTTGTTCTCCTGGTGATAGGTTGGGCACTAGAATTACGTCTGCATCCAGCAGTCTGCAGGTCTGTAATCCTCCCCTGTCTCTGCCTCCATCTAGAGCACTGGGCAGAGCTCATTATACAGTGACCCAGTCAGTAATAGCTTACTGCCTGTGGGTGTGGAAGCAGTAGCCTAACAGTAGGCCAATTACATCATCAAGTATACTTTAGCTTCAGGTGAGGATCCTGGCCATAGGAACCCCAACTTTCCTCACAAAAAAGGAAGCCAAAAGTGGATAAATCTGTGTTCAATAATGCTTCAGTTTTTCATCTTATTTGGAAATGATCTAGATTTTTAATGACTATCCATCATTTAGTTTAACTTAGAAAAACTTTAAGGTTCCAGTTTACCAAGAAATTAGGGGAAAATATTTTTAAAGTTTACCTAAAACTCTTACCTCACTTACATCTATTTAATTTGTTCATTCTTAATAAGCACACTTAGATTACTCCTGAAGATTTCATGAGACACTATAAGCATTTAGCCATGATTTTAAGTTATTTTTCTTGCTGACAAATCTTGTAACAGAGAAAACATGAGCTTATTTGGTTAATAAGTCCGGGTAAAATAAAAGTATTTAATTTAAAGCTGTTAATTCTAAGGACATGTCTGTATTAATTAAATATTAAAGTTCACTTTACTGTTGAATATCTTCCCAGGTCACGTGATCCTAAAAAGCATTTGGGTTCATTTCTATTGTTTTTTTTTAGCATTTTTATGAATACTGAACTTAAATAAATGTTTATTTGTTTAAGCCAAATAAATAAAGCTCTTTTACAAATTAACTTGGCAAAACCATTCAGAGGTAGAAAAATATCACGCATCTACAACATACATATATGGATATACAGAAACAAACTGACAGGCACAGAAACCATAGGGTTTAATAAATTAAGTAAGGCCCTTAGTTTGTCCTTTGACTAAGGAGTGAAAGAGACCTGAAGAGAAGCACCCACAACATCAGGTGGTCTTATTTTAAAAGGTAACTTTTTAATCATCCCTTCAAATTGCAAAGGCAATTCAGACAAAGGATTACTAGAATGGTACTCAAATGAAGGAAGCTAGAGGGAAGCAGTAGGAATTACAGCAATCTTACAGTCTTTTGTTTTGGTACCTCTTAAATCTTTAATTTTGCATTAGCCCTTTGCAATGAATCTTTCCATAAAGCTATTTTGGAATTTTGAGGTCTTTTGGAAGCTTCTGCATAACAATTAAAGTAGATATTTGGTTGGAAAGCCTTGCTTTTAAATGCACTTTTTAAATGATCTTATCTAATTTGAACATTCCTCATAATGGCAATTATAATTCCAGTAATTCCCCCGAGGGTTGGCAGCAGTTTGGTAGGACACTAGCCACAAATTGAGTTCAACCCACATTTTCTGTCCAGCAATATCTAGCCACAAATGGAATAAAACCCATATTTCTGTCTAACCATATTTTGAAGCACCCAAACTTCAGTTACCAAACCAAGTTCTTAAGAAACAAAACAAGCTTGGTAAGATTTTGCCATTTTTGTATATATCTATAGCTTCCAGGACTGCAATTCTTAGACATATTTGCAAGTGTGCCAGAAAGTATAGTACATTTAACTCTGTATGGAGTTTAGTTTTTGTTCTCAGTTCATGTTCCTTCATTTTGTTAAGGAGTCTCTAAGGCCAGCCATTATATTTCTTTATATCCACTTTCACTTTTTAATTTAATCTTTCCATAGGTACTATAGGACAATTATTTAGGATGCAAGCTCTCTAAATGTATTCTGTCTTTCAAATATAACCAATTCAAAGGATCCATCATCTGGCCAATGACAAATAGGGTCTTATTAATACTAACAGTGCCTCAAACCAACATGACTTTTTAAAGGACTGAACCAAAGATGCAAGGGGCATCCCTAAAGAAGACTGCAAAAGACTCAGCCCTCACATCCAGGAAGTTCACTTCAAAAGACAGACTAAGAAAATAAAAGCCCTTTATTGTTACAGGTGGAAAAATAGTGAAAACGGTCTCCTCTTTCCCAAAGTCAAAGACTCACTGGTCTGTAACATCAGGCTAGTGGGATGGGATTTTTCTGGCAAAAATGAAGTGATGAAGGTTGAGACAACAAAAGCCCCTTATAGACAAGGACCCCTAATGATAAGCTTCCCTGAGAGCCGGCATGGTCAAGCACGAGTGCCATGGAACCGCAGTCTGTCCAGCTGGTAACCATGGGTGCACTTCTGGCTGATGGAGAGCATTTTCTCACTGGCCCTGAAGCCAAGCTTTCAAGATGCAGGACAAGACAAAAGGAAAAAAGTCATCCTATTTTTCGTATTTGAACATTGACTGCTTTAGCCAAACCTCAGGTTTCTTGGAGCCAAACGAATCCCTGGGGTATTATGCCACAGGTCTTGGGATTACATGTGTTTCAGAGCACCTCACTGCACAGAAACTTTCTGGAGACACACTGGTGACCTAGTGTCGGTATAACCCATTTCATGCTGGCTTCTCCTAATGCAGGAGTCTCTTTGTTAGGTGGTGAGCACTCTAACAGCTCTTAAGCACTCAACCCGTGCCAACCAGTTTTGTGGCCACGACTTCCAAGATGTCCCTTAGCAACAGCCTGTAGGTCATGTGCACATTAACCAACATCAAACTGTGCCTAACCAGCATGGTCTGGTGAGAACTGTGAACTCACCAGTGTGTGAGGCAGATAGAGCAGTAGGTTTACAGGCCATATCCCGGACTCTGCCCTATGGGTTTCCCCCTTTCGACAAACAACACGACAGACCAAGATGAAGAAAAGCAGCGACCATCTCTGAGAGACAAAGGATCAATAAAAATCAAGAGAACCTCTAACAAATGTTTACCAAAGTCAGTATGCCCAAGCAACTAGTTCAATAAATTCTTTCTCCTGCTGAACTCAATTTAAAAAAGGGAAAAGACACAAAAAGGGAACCCACCATTCTTGCTCCTACCAGACCCTATAGGCAGAAATTCAAGGGATGGATGCGGTGAGAATTCTCACCCCCTGCCAGTGCCCGTCGAAGCTGCCAGGTCTCCCAGCTGCAGCAGCCCCGGAGCAGCGGTATCCAGCTGGCAACTGAAGAGTTGAAGAGGAAATGTCTTTCCCCTACCCTGTAGATTCTTTGAATGGTAAATTGATTTAAGACAGACAAGTTTCATTATATATGTACAGGACTCCATAAAAGTATGAGACCCAAGGATCAATCAGGTGACTGAGACCTCTATGCTACCCTGAGTTAAGGGATGGTTTAGGGGGCCTGGGGCTTCAAAGGGCATGACGGGATGCACAGGACAGTAAGAACAGCAGATGTTTGCCCTGCCATACAGACAGGTCATTTAGATAGGAAGTCATCTCTGGTACGAGCTCCCTTTCCGGGCCAAGTCTCCAATCTAAATTCTTTCAGATAGTTAAGGGAGAGGTAGAAGTTTTTCTTGAGTCTACCAGGTCAGCACAAAATAACCCATATGATGAATTGGGGTCATGTATTTTGCTCCCCCTCACTAACAAATTCTTTATTCAGCCTGCCTCTCACTAGGGCTTCCCTGGCCTGCTTGAGTATTTCCTCATTCACATCTACAAGACTATCCTTGGATTAAAGCTTCGTTGAAGTATGAGATTTCGTATCTCTACCTAGGATCTAATTTAGGGCAATAAGAGATAGTTCATTTATTAAAGACACTCATGCCATTTTTTTAAACTAGAAGCTTCAGAGCTATGAAAATGATTTCCAGCTGCCATGATTTCATGGCATTAGACCATTGTATGTCCTATAATACTGCTCTGTTCATAATATTTAGACAGTCCCATAGCAACATATAAAATACAAGCTCAAGAGGTCTGCATTCCTCCACTGTGTGCCAAGGACTGGAGGAATTCCCGAGAAAGGGAACCGCACTGCACAGCACTCCATCTGGAACGCTCCCTTTATGGCAGCAACTGCAGAAAGCTGGAGCAGAAACATGCCCTCAGACTTTATATTCAGAGTTCACTAACATTTCTAGAAATACCCCCTTTGCACTTGCAGTTTTCTGGCTTTATTTCCAAGATATCAAGATATCTTCCTCAATTCTGAAATGGAATAAAAAATTTGACTGCTTTATAATTTATCTTCTTTTTTCTTTTCGGAGTAGAAAAATAGGTTGTCGCCTTTTTTTCAAATAAAATATTTTGCATGAAAATATTAGTGGAGATTAGAGATGCAAATATCTTTCTAAGATCTTCTTCTCTTTCCATATACTTCTTGAAATTTAAAAGTAAGTTTCTCACTTTGACTTGCTTTTTAACCAAGCAACAAAAACTTAATCTATTATACTTTCATTTGCTTTAAAATATATTTCCTACAACATCCAGCACAGAGGTTTTATTTTATTTTATTTATTTAGTTTTAGCAGCTTGAAACAACAAATATTTACTTTCTTAGAGTTTCTCTAGAAGTAGCTTAGCTGAGTGGTTATGCTTCAGTCTCTCATGAGATTGCAATCAAGTTGTTAGCTGGGGTTACAGTCATATTTTGTGTTCTTGGCTATATAATATATATATATATATATATATATATTATAAATCAACAGTTTTCTCTCTCTCTCTTCTTTTTGAATTTAAATTCCCTGTGTCATTTGTCATTAAGATATCATCAACATCCTTCAGGATAAAGTCAACAGTATTTTGTCTCACCCTGGTTTCCTCAGAAAGCAAAGCCATTGGTTGAAATAATTCACAAATTTCATTGATCAGTAAAGAGTCTTGAATCAGGTCCAGTTGTCAGTCTGGGACACAGGGACCATGCAAAGTCCCTGGTATTTCCTTAGTATTAGCTGGTTAGAGACAGTTATAATGAAACACAACATTCAGTTTCAGTATCTTCTACAACAATGGGTCTCAGATTTTAATGTGCATACAAATCACTTAGACACCTTGCTGAGATGCAGAATCCAATTCTCCAGGTCTTGGAGAAGCCTGAAGTCTTGCATCAAGCACAGAGATTTTAGAGAAATGTTATTGGCTACCTCCCTTGCCACTGTTATCAGCACCCCATTCCCACCTCATCTTCTTTTCCATCAACCTTCTGAGATAAATCACTATTTGTTTTCTCTCTGCATTTCATTCAAAATATCTTCTTTTATGTTTATTACTCTCTATTCACACAGGCTCTGTTTATGTCCAGATTATGTCTCCTTACACAAGATTACCATAATGGTCTCCTTCTTTTAAAATGTTTTCTGTAACAGTTGATATAAAATATGCAATATTTTATACAGTTATCATTTGATCCTCAAAACAACCTGCATGGTAGACAAGTTAAATATTATCCCAGCTTTACAAATAAGGAAACAGGTCCAAGAAGGGTAAATCACTTTCTCAAAGTTCTGAAGCCAGCAAGTTGCAGAGCTGAAACTTTGGGTCTGAATCCCAGTTCCCCAGATTTATTTTGTATTTTAAAGCCAAATAACAATAGCACTACAATAAAACCCACTAAAATTTTCAACATGCTTTAAGACGTGCAGCATTTAGAACTGGAAATGGCTTTATGGATTGGGAAATTGAACAGCTCTCACTCTACGTTGTGTGATATGCTCAACAGTACACAACTGATTATAGACTGACTAGTCCTTGAATCCACTGATGTCCTGTACAGTGTTTTGTGCTACACTTTTCTATCTTACTCCCTTAAATGCCCCCTGCCATTTTTAGCTTTCCATAACATATGCCAGTGACACGTCCTGTGTTAATTTCTGCCTGTCTCAAAGATGTGTTTCTACCAAAGGCAGGTGTATTTCTTGCTCTCCAACACTTGGACTGCCCTAGTATTACATAGGGACAGTAGACTACATTGTTCACCAAATCTGGAGTAATATTCCCATGCTTTCCAAATCCACACCTTAATCAAATTCTATCCCCTTCACAAAACCTGCACCACCTTCCCTGGTCCTCAGGAAGCCTTTCCTCTCTACATGCTCATAGTACTGGCAGCTTCTGCTCAGTTTCCCACCCCAATCTCCTTGAGGTCAGTGTTTGACATCTCATGTTTCTGTATGTTCAATGCCATCCTGATTCCATACCACCCTTCTTGCAGTATATCCACAGTATTCTCCTCACTGATGACAGTTAATATATGTAAAACTATTTATTCTCCCTAGAATATCCTTCCACTCCTACATATTAAACCATCTAGAAAACGGGCACTCAGTCTTTACTTTGGAGTTCAAATACTGCTTTCTCCATGAATCCCCAGCTGATATCTCCCAATGACTTAGAAGAGCCCTCTTCTGAGTTCCTAGCATTTCTTTACATCACTTTTTCAGATCAATTGTCTGATAATATTATTAGTGTCTGCATGTCTGTTTCCTCACTGAAGATTCCTCATCACAGACATAATTACCAGCACAAAACTGGCACTTAATATTTGTTTAAATGAATCAAAAAATTAAATGTGTATGCCCATAATAATGAAAGCATTCTGTGTCCTTTTAAGCTTAAGAAGTGAATACAGTTAGAAGGGAAGTATTCATCACAGAAGCAGGTCTTGGGTGTCACCGGCCTAAAACTCACTCCTATAGCAGTTATAAAGCATTGTGGGGAAAAACCAGTTGGCATTTGGTTAGATTTTATTGTCTTTTTAAGAGTTGGAGCCTCAAACCTACAGGCAAATCTTGTCTCTAACTATTCTTTAGTAGAGTTAGAGCCATTTCCCTTACATCAGGACTGATGGGATGACTTGCTGTTCCTTCAGTTTACCAGATTTTCTTAGATCTGTTCTTCTTCTCAGAGGCCCCTCCACCTACTCCCCAATGGGTGACACTGTAGTCACCTTTCCGTAGACAGCACTAAGGTTGTTTCTGTGACAACTTTTATTCCACCTAGAGTCAACTGCTTTGATGCTCCCAAAGCCCTACATACACAATTCTATTCTAGCACTTAACCCATGGGATAGTAATTGTTCATCTATCTCTCTGATAGACTGTAAACTACATAAAACCATGGTATTCACCTATTTCATATATAACTTTTAAAGTTCAGGGATATATAGAAGTTTTCTGTGGGCTAAGTATGTAGTCACACATTTTAAAGATGGAGAGAGGAGGCAAAGGGGAAAAATGGAAAGATACAAAGACATCTTTGTAGCTGTTGAGTAGATTTGGAAGTACAGCAAAGTAAAAGCTATCTTCTTATTTCTGCTTGCAAGCAAGATTGTGGGAAGATGGGATGTTCCTCAGCAAACTTGCAGCACCTATTCTACAGCCCCTTAGGTGTTAAGAATTAATGCCTCGCTTGTAACTATGGAAATCTGCTTTCTAGTGTCCTCAGTGTTGGAAGGGAATCACAATGGCAGCAGTGACAGCTTCTTAATTTCAGCCTTTTAACAACTGCATTATAGCTCCACGTATTATACCTGAATTCATAGCTCTAGTAAAGACCTCAGAGGCAGTAGCTTCCCAGAGGAGTCACTCTGGGGTCAGTCTCAGAGGCCCACTGTAGAATCCTCTCTTTTATCACTTCTAATACTTGTGTAAGCACATAATTTCCTGTATTAAAACCCTTGTTGCTTAAAATACCTACAGTGGTAGTTTCTGTTTCTTATAGTTCATCCTGTCACTCAGTAAGAGAGAATAAAAGGGCTGGAGTGTTGAAAGGGAGAAAGAGAGAAAAGAAGAGAGAGAGAGGTGTTCCTGTCTGGAAGAGCTTGGGGCCTTCAGAAGAATTTACTCTTTGTTATAACCAACACCTGTGAAAGGCCTCCGACCTCCTTTCTGAGAGCATTTACTGAAAAGGGCTCACAGCTGTGAATCCTTCCTCTGTCCCTTTGAGGTGATTTTTAAATCGTACAACTCAGGGGTGTCTTTCTCAAGGACCTGGAAGCCATTCCTGTGAAATGTAGTCGTCAGGAAGGACAGGGCCTCTTTCTCGCCGTCTCTGAGGAAGGACAGAATCCTAACTGCCAGCCAGCTGACGCAACTGGCCTAGTCAGTCACACCGACCAACCATTTATTATTTTTAACTTCCTTGACTCCACTTGAGCCCTCACCACCCCACCCCCTACTCCTTCATTCACCATTTAAAACACCCAAATCTGTGCAAATCTGAATAGAGCTCAGCTCTTCTCCCTGTCCTCGGCGGTTACTGAGTTAAGTCTGTTTTCACCACTTTAACTGAATTCTGGCTTTGTTTATCTTTAATAAGAGAGAGACTTACCTTTCTTTTTTCTTTATCTTCTATTCTTATTAGATCCACTTATATCCAATCAAATCATACAAGTGTTTCTTCTATTAAAATTTTCATATTGTTTACTTTCAGTTATAAAGATTACGAAATGCTATAATGTTTGCTGTGGGTGGTTATGAAATTCTATATATTTTTAAACAGGGAAGATGTTTTCAAGAATTCCAGATGGATTACAGAAATTCTTTCCAGAATATATCTTCCTGTTATTTTACCTAAACTATGACGGACTAGGTAAACATGTCAAATACCACTCAGCATTATGAACAAGTCCTGTAAACATTAGGAATTTCCAGTTTCAGGTTAAGCACTAATGAACAGTGTCTTTTCCAATTTCACCTGCAAAACCATGATTTAGGGTAAGAACAATAAACTACAAAATGAACTAACGTTAATAGAGTCATTTTTACCAACTGATGGCAAAAATAAATTGATATTTTAAAAAGGGCAATTTCCTCCAGTAGAGACAGACTGTAAAAGATCCTCTCTTTCTTTGGCCTTTGATTAAACAGAAATGTTGGAGGAGCTTGAATTCTTTGAAACACACTTAAAATACACAGCTCATTACTATCCTCTTTCATGTAGTTCTTAGGTTTGCATTTGCAGGAAATGAGCAATTAGTCAAGCATGCAGAGTCCCATTTTTTAGATTCAGTTTTCTTGAGGGGATGAGAACAGTTTTTAAGTGTAGATGTTCACATTTTAAGCTGTATTTGTAGATGTTTCTTCCCTGGAAGACAGACTCTGCTGACAGGCACAGTTCTGGGTTAAGCTTTCAGAATGCTTGAGAAATCCCCTTGTTGAATATGAATCAATTCACTGGAGTCCCAGAAAGTTATCCTGTGGACATCCCCTTTGAACTTTTTTTTTTTCCTTCAAAGAGGTTCATGCAAGGAACTGTGATTCATTGAATATCTTTCCTAAAAAGAAAGCACCTCCATGGACAATTTGAAAATTTCCAGTACAATAACTTTACCACCATTTATCTCATTATTCCTAGTCATTTCTAATGAGGAACCCATCAAAAATGTGAACAATCTATGAGCTATAGCCTGCAAGTCAGTAAGTCTTCTTTAATCTTCTCCTCATTAAATCTGTGCCAAACTGTGGGAAGTCTTTGGGAGAGATTTATATGTGTAGCTACAATATTGGGATCATAATGGAAATTATCAGGAATAATAATATTACAAAAACAATAATTTATAATTTTTATAATAGGGGAAGAAAGGTAGCCTTTTGAACTATAAATATTCTCTCCAATGCTGCAAACTCTCTCTGGACATAAAAATTTCTTTCATTTCTATGAGAACTCCAGTTAGTGTCAAACAACGGAGCTGGGCTGTAGTTAAACCAATAAAAATAGATTTTATTCAGGAGTATTGCCAGAGGGGTAAAGGCATCTCAGTACAGAACTGGGTTAAATTCTGAATAAGGCATGGGAGCTTGGAAGTCTGTAGTCAAGGAGCAGCAGTTCCCAAATTACTAGGGGGAAATATCAGGAGTGAGGGGGGATTCGGCAGAGAGCAACCTAATGACAGGGAGCGCCATCAGATGTCACCCTGAGGAACTGTGGAGGGTGAGGAAGCCAAGTACCAAGAGTGGCCAGATAAAGAGGATGGGAGATCCCTACTGAACTCACTTGGCAGGGGTCTTGCTAAAACTCAGTTTTTCAAAGGAGGGCACAGACGGGCCTAGCAAGTTCAGGAGGCAGACTAGAGTTTGGTTAAGCAAAGAATCTTTGTCATTAGAAATCCATTATTGAGGAAATTTTCTGTGCCAATAAATGTAGTTAAAATGACTTGATGAGATTGTCCCTAACTCTGTTTCACCCCATCACTTCCTCTTTTTAAAGTAATAGCAATTGAGGAAAACATACATGTACAAAACACTCGGATGTGCTAGCCAGAAATAGGAAGGCACAGAAGGTGGGGTGAGCCAAGGCTAGTCCCTCTCTGGATGTAATCTCTATTGAAAACCATATTTTAGGTTTGCATCAAAATCATGACCTATGATGAGAGCCAAAGCAAAAATGTGAACCTACAGAGGCAGGCAGCAGACCGAGGAGGGGCCTGTGCCTGAGAACTGCCTGAAGGGTTCAGAATTACCAGGTCGTTGATTAAGTACGTTAGAGGAACTTGTAACCACCTTCCAGTAAGCATGGAAAATAACTTTAATATTTCAAGATGGCTTCTGATAGATCATTTATGGTTGCCAGGCTCCATTTAACCAAGACCGCTTGCTAAACTGGAAGGGATGATTAGATATAAATATAAATATAAAGCGTAACCCAAAGTATTTAAGTAAACCACTAACGAATGTGGGGAAAAATTATTAGAGAATTAATATCATGAAATCACAAATGAAGTAATATTAAAGTGGGCAATTAATATTCTAGTTTTCCTTTAAAAAATGCACATAATTTTTAAAGCAGTTTTATACTCTGAACAACATTGAAGGGAAGATACAGAGTTCCTATATGTCTGCTGTTCCCACACCTGCATAGCCCTCTCCACTATCAATGTCCCGCATCAGAGCAGTACATTTGTTATAATTGATGAACCCACATTTGTCCATCATAATCAGCCAAAGTCTACTGCTCACATTAGGGTTCACTCTTGTGCGGTATATTCTACGGGTTTGGACTAATGTATAACGACACGTACCCACCATTATAGTATCATACGGAGTAGTTTCACTGCCCTAAAGATCCTGTGTTGCATATACCTATCCCTTCCTCCCCACTAACCTTCAGCAAAAGGTTGTCTCCGTATGTCTTTTTGATGTCTCTGTAATTTTGCCTTTTCCAAAATGTCATATAGTTGGAATCCTAGTATGGAGCCTTTGCAGACTGGCTTCTTTCACTTTGTAATCTGCATTTAAGTTTTCTCTGTGTCCCTTCATGTCCTGACAACTCATTTTTTTTTAGCATTGATTAATATTCCATATCTGGATGTACCACAGTTGTTTTATTTTGTAAAACACTTTACCTTAAAGAAATACTAAGATATTGCGCATATACAGAAAAACTTGAACTATGACAGCCGTGTATTTATCATCCCAACTTAACATTGTTTTTTTATATTTATATGAGACAACTTTAAAAGAAAAAATATTTGAGCATGAAACATTTATTTTCCTTCACCTCAAATAGAAATATTACACTATAGATGATATGTTTCTCCTCTGTCAGTTAGCTATTGCCATGAGAAATGTTGTGTAACAAACTACCAAAATGAACAGTAGCTTTAAACTGTAACCTTTTATTTTCATGGATCTGTGGGAAAGCTGAGGATTTAGCTAATCTAGGCTGGACTCTAATGAGTGGCTCTACAGATCTCGAGTGAACCCATTCCTACGTATGAGAGTCAGTTGGGGGGCAGCTGAGGAAGTCTGCAGCGAGGTGGGCGGGGCCTTTAGCTCTGCTTCACCTGCCCCCATAGGACTAGCAGCTGGCCTACGTGTGTTCCTTCCCCAGCAACATGGAGGCACAAGAAACCATGGAGAAGTGCCACAGCGTCTTGAGTCCTAGGCTTGGCACTATCACATCTTCACTTCCACCACATACTTTTGAACAAAACAAGGTATATGGCCAAATCCAAAGTCAAGAGGGGGAAACAACAGCCCACACATAATGAGAGGACACTGTAAATTACAAGCCAAAGGAGCTGTATAGATTGAGGAGAGAAAAACTGGGTTCAGAAATGCAGTCAGTCTCAACTACCATCCATGTTTTTATACTTTATCATTTATGTTGTGGGGAAATTGAAGTTCCTGTGGCCAGGATCCTCACCGGACCCTAAACTACTTGATGATGCAACTGGCCTGTACTAGGCTACTGCTTCCTCACCCATAGGCAATAAGCTATTACTGACGGAGTCACTGTATAAAGAGCTCTTCCCAGTGCTCTGGGTGGAGGCAGAGACAGGGGAGGATTACAGACCTGCAGACTGCAGGATGCAGATGTGATTCTAGTGCTCAACCTCTCATGGGGAGAATAAGCCGAGTAATAAACCCTTTCACCCCAAGAACATTCCATTGTCATTCCTCAGCCCCACTGAGTCCATAGTGAACTTGCCCGGGGCTGAAACCCATTGGCAAAGGAATGTCTATATCCGTAAACCGTAAATTAGTGATTTGAGTATTTTTAATTTTTAAAATCTACATTAAAATGATATAATGCCTTACTTAACCTTGTACAATTTGCCTCTTTTGCTTGTATTGATAATCCATGCTGGTCAGAAACTATAGATTATTTTTTTACTACTGAATGTTTTCTATTATATAAATATATTATAATTTATTTATGTGTTCTATTAATAAACATGTAGGCTGTTTCTAATTTCATGTTATTACAAAAATGAATACAATAAAAGTCTTGCATATGTTTCTTCATGCAAAAGTATGAGAATTTCTCTAGAATGCATCTAAAATATCTGAGTCTTTGGGTAAGGGCTCCCTTTACATTCAAGATTAAGTATCCAATAGAAATATAATGTAACCCCCATATGTAGTTTAAAATATTCTAGTTCCTATGTTTAAAAAAATGAAAAGAAACAATCATTCTCTATCCCACCATCTTCGTGAGAAAGTATCAAAAGAAATAATATTAATGACATACTTTGCATAGTATAAACATATTTAAAAATTCATTTCATTTAATACATATAGCCAAAATATTATTTCAAAGTATAACAAATATAAAATTTATCAATAATATATCTAACATTCTTTTTTTATTATTAATTTTTGGAATCAAATGTACTTTATACTTATAGCTTAGCTCAGCTTACCACATTTTAAGTGTTCAACAGCCACATGTGGCTAGTGGCTACTTTATGGAACAGCGCAGTTCTAGATGTTACTAAATTGCATGCCCAAGTGTTGGTATTTGTACATGAAAGTCTCAGTTATTATACATCCTTTGGTATTTGGTATTACCAAATATTTTCAATTTTTTGCCAATCTGAAGTTTAAGCAGAAAAAGAATATTAGTGGAAAACTGGAGAAATATAATTTAAAAGTCTGTAATTTAGGTAATGGTATTATGCCAATGTTAATTTCTTAGTTTTACTAATTGTGAAGTGGTTACATAAGATGTTAAAATTAAGAGAACTGGGTGAAAATTATACATGAACTCTGTATTTCTCACCAAATCTTCTCAGTCTAAAATTGCATCAAAAAAGAAAGCTTTAAAAAATCACCCCTTAATTGAACTTGAATTTCACTTTTTCTGCAGATCACAAGATATAGCCTTTAATCAAGCCTTCCAAAGTTTTGTTATGCTGATTAAGGCATTTTTACTTAACTAGGAGAGCAGATGAATGAGTTTAATGATCCCACTGTCATTTAGCTCCACCTATAATTGAAGATTGGCAGGACCACCTTGTGTGAATGAACAGCATGGGCAAATGAAAAAAAGTAAGCAATATTTGGGAATGGAACTTGATCTCTCTGTGAATTCTTTATCTTTTCCATAGTTCTCAATAATATTGGTTTTATCCTGTTGTGTATTAAACATAATTTTGCAAGAAACATGCAGTACTTTCTCTATTTGATAAAATCAATGGCACCAGCAACTCAATATTCCTTTCAAGAGTGTGCCCTACATGCTAATTAAATGTCTTAAACTGAATTGATGATGACAGTAACATGCCAACCCAAAGCTGAAATGACATTCTTCCTTTCCCCTGAACTTATCTTTTACCATAAAATGTTGTCTGTTTCCCACAGTATTCCTCAGAAGTCTTCAAAATTGCTTCCTAGTAACAAAAGGTTTTAACCAAAAAGAAAAAGTAAGTGAAGCTTCAAGCCTGCTCCTGTAGCTGCCCTACTTACAGTTACTTAGAAACTGTGATCTTCTGCCAAGCGGGCGGCAAGCAGCTGTGCGGACAGGAGGCGGCCTGCCGGGAGGAAGCCGTGGTTTTCTCCTGAGCTCTCAGGCTTGGATCCCCGCCTCTGTGCCACTGTCAGACCTGAGATTCACCTATGTGCACATCAAGCTGCTTTCCCTCATGCTTTGCAATTCCCCCAGCCAGCCCTTAATGGGACCTCCAGTTCATGTGATAATTTAGCCCCCACTTAAGAAGTACTCAGTTTGAATTCACTTTAAGAATGAATAGCCAAACAGATCTCCTTTTAACATGAGCTTCAAAGGTCCAAAAGTTGGGGACTGTTCAGAGTAAGCATTATATGGGGCTAATACAGCTGGGAAGTGATAATCCCACCCTGAAGTCTTATCTCCCCTTTAACCACCACAGTAAGTGATTAAAATGCACAGGGAGTGAGTGTTTTCTTTGTGAAACTAGTGAAGACAACACAGCGAAAAGCTGGGAAAGGGTAATCTAGAAAGAGATGCAGGGAGGTTATACATCAATTCCCATTGAACTTATGATTGTGTCTATGACTTTTGTTGAATTTTTCAGTCTGAATTTTCAAGTGTAAGGTTTTCAGTAGCATTTCCTCCTCAGCTAAAAGATAAAATGCCCAAGCTTAATTCACACACAAGGATATCTGTCTGCAGCCATAGCTTCACTTTCAAGAGCTGTGTGTACCCTGGCTTGAGGTTTGCTACTTGAGCATTCAGCCAAGGTTTCTACTCTGAAGCCCCAACAGTGAGTAAAGAATGTTCAAGTGGAGGTACGAGAACAAAGAATCTTGATAGATGCAGCTTATGACTAGTTGTGGCCACTGGCTTTCACAGTGCCATTTTCCCTAGTTTGGGAACCATTTATTCAGCAGAGATAGAATGCCCTAGGTTGCCACCCTCCTGGAAGAGAACTTAACAAACCGTCAGCTGGAACACTTCCCTCACACCAGATGTCATGGGGGAAGTTCAGGAGTGAGACCAAGAAGGAGAATTGACCTTTGAAGACGGAGCACATGACTGTGCACTTGTACACATACGTGCAGCTCCGAAGGTGATTGCGGGGAAATTCGTTCTCAGTTTATAGCACGGGAAGGCCAGGCAGATACTCCGGGATAACCCACGGCCACTTCTGCAGGGTTTCCCTGGCTGACTCAAAGCTGAGGTTTGGTCTAACACATGAGGTGTATGTTCCAAATAGTTAAGAAAAATGCCTTGGAGATACTTTATTTATTTTAGTACTTATTCATGATCACAGTAGCAAATGGCCACTCTCAAGATCACCCTTGTACATAAGGGACTATTCTGAACTTTCACTGCTGAGCTACTAAAACATCTCCTGTCCCTCTTAGTAAGGATATGTCCCAGGGGCAGATGTTTCTGCAGTTTTACTTTTATGAATAATAAATCATGTAAAACAATAATTCCAACTGTGGGGTTTATTGCTACATCTAATCATCACTTTGTTGAAACTTCCACACTAATTAAATTCTTGTGCTTATAAAACTAACATTCTTAGGGTAGAGTCAGAGGCCCTCAATGTATGTCCTTACTCTGTCCTGTTAGAGTAAATGAACCAGGCAGAGAAAATGTGGTCGAGTGAACAGCCACTGGGAATCAAATCAGACACCAAGGACTAAGAATTCTAGCCCAAAAACTTGCTATTTTATATAAACTCAGACTCATTTCTTACCTGCTAAAACTAGGGTCACCTCATCTGTCAGACATAGATGAAGTTGTCTTTTCCTCTTTGAGCCACTGTGAAAATTGATGAATACACAGAAAACAGCACATAGGGGGCTCTCTATATATGCATTTCTTATTAGATATATGACCTCAAGCAGACTGAAAAAAAATCTCTGAGCCTAGGTTTTCTGTTATAAAATATAATAATAATAATGCCCATCTCATAGCATTGCAGTAAAGATGTCAATATATATGGGAAAAAATAATGTTTATGCTTTAAAGATGTCAGTTGTTACACTTTAAGCTAGTGCACCCTTTTAGTAAAAATCTGAGATTCTTTAGGGAAAGCATAATGTATCAGAAGTGAAGTGTAAGTGAAGTGAATTTTCTTGAAATATTCCTTGAATGATTTAATAAGTAAAACATAAAACATATACATATAAAATTCAGATGTGTGTGTCCACACATAAGTGTTAGTGATAAATGTAAGAACATGTGATCGCACTTCCCAAGATGTGGGAGAACTTGACTAAATGAGGATAATCTCCATCACTGTGTTTTAAGTATATCACGTGAAAAATAATCAGCCACTGATTCCTGGAAATGGCTACATTAGTATGAACTAGTATGCACACCCAGCACAGCTACTGTATATCTTTCTCATATCTTTATTTGAACCTATTTCCTGCACTGCAAAGAAACTGACACAGGATGCTTATGAAACAAGGTTTAATTTTTCAGTCCAGATATATTACAGCTGAACATCAAAAATCCCCTAGATTTCACAGAACTAAATTTTAGTATTTTTCTAATGGAAACCCCCATGGTTATAGGGTTCTCATAGACTGCCTTGTAATTATATTATTAAAGTTGGTCTAATACTTCTTTTCTAGCTTATCACCTTCAAAATGTCTTTTCATATTTTTCATTTTGGCCGAAAATGTCCTAGTAAGCAATCTTAAACATTAACTTGAAAAAAACAACATATTCTGTGAAGAAACTTCACACTGAAATTTACAAAATACACTCTAAGTAATTACATGACAGATGAATTTGAAACCCTCAGATAGGGTGGTTTTTGATTGGGGGTGTCCAATGATGCATGCGACTCACCAGCCAATCTTAAAATCTCACGTGATGATACATTGTCGTTCTAATTTTAAACTGACAGAGCTAACGGTTCTGAATCATACTTGAAAATTAGGTAAAAGTCTCAACAGCCTGTTACGAACTACAGTCTGCATACACGTGAAAATTTCTGTGAGAAGTGCCAGGGAAAGGAAGCAATTGATGCAGTTGATAGAGAGAGGGAAATCTTTCAGCCATGAAAGGCAGATTGCCAAGAAAGAACTTTAATTATAAGCTCCACACATGTGAAATACGCCCCAGACCAGATTCCAGCTTTTGAAAGACACAGATGCCAAGCAGAAGCTACGAGGGTAGCATTCAGGAGCACCCAGAAGGCGATGGGGATGGGAAGGCTCTCTCTGAGGTGCTGAGGAAGCCTTCAGCGCGCCCTGAGCTCGCACACTTCAGAGAAGTGGCTTCTTGGTGAACTGACAGCTGTAGTCAATCACACAAAGCAGCAGTTTAGAGAAGCAGGTTAGAATAACGCAACAAGCATGAATTTTCAAGTCAGACTTCAATTCTATTCCAAGTTCTGATATATAACTAGAAAATTTAATCTCTCTGAAACTCAGGTGGTCTCATTTGTCGAATGAGGATGATGACATTGTCTGAAAGGATAATAATAAAGATTAGGTCAAATAATCTAAAATGTCTACGATGGTTTTAATTCTTTGATCTCACTTCGTTATTAGCTGCCATTATTACTTGTATGAGCACTGTACAGTTAGTTCCATACCAAGCTTGAGAGAAAATATTGGCATAAGTGTTGCCTAGAGTAATAGTTCTTTGGAATTACTGATAGTTATAACAAATGAAAGGCTGGCAGAGCATTGTGCCAGAACGAGCATGGCATAAAGCCTTCTGATAACCAACATGTTCCAGATCATTCTCTGAGTTTTATTTCCTTCCAGATCACACCACTGAAGGATTACTTAATGAAATCTGTCTCTTAAATGTGATTCTCCTTTTCAGATGCCTGTACTGTGGCAAAGTTTATTTTAATAGTGAAACTATTGTGAATATACGTCTTTATTTCCTGCACTGATAAGGAGGAGAAGCAGATGGATGTTAGTCACTGGAATAAATTTCTGAATCTACTTGTGATGCATCCAAACTTGAGAGTCACCATTTGAAGTAACCACTCTAACAAGGCAAGCAGGGCTTCCTTACCCACGTTCAGGGTTTTGAATGAGGAAACTGGGGTCGAGGGGTCAGGGCAAGTGGTTGGAAGTCACCCCCCAAGAGCTGTCCCCAGATCTAACAGTGAGGGCCATTGACTTCAGACAAGTCACTTGGCCATGTAAGCCAATGTGCTCATTTACATTACTTCTTTTAACCTCAAATGCCACCACTCTAGGGGCAGAGCCTAACACTTCAACTTCAAAAACTGTACAAATCCAGGTCATGTGATATATCCAGGTATGATCATATATTATATCCATCAAAAACGCAATCAGGTCAGCAAAAGAGTGCTCTCAAAGTCAAAACAGGAATCAGATGAATGCAGGAATGAAGAATGAAATTTTGATATGAATGAGTTGTTGTCAATATGTAATATAGCAAGAAAGAGTTAGGGCTGGGTAATAATTACATCAACACAAAAATGACTCAAAAACTATGGTCACTGAATTTGAGGGTGTAAGCAAGCTGAGGACTTCTTTACTCAAAGATTTACTATTCCAGGGATCTCAAGACATCAGGCAATAAAGAACAGCAATCCCAGAGAGATGGGGGGAAAATGAGGCATGCCTTCTGACTGGGAGTTTACTGCCTGGAGAACAGGTGTGTGCTGTGGTGGAGGGCGAAGGAACCCGGTCAGAGCCCAACAGTCTCCCTGAGCTGAGGGGGCAAAGCTGGGAGTTCAGAGAGACAAAAGCAGTTAGTGTCAGCAGGAAAAAAAACATACCAGGAGGGAACAAGCCACCTAGAGAAAGGACTCTGGAGATGGCAGAGGGTTCCGCTTCAGTATTAGCTGAATACTGAGTACGTCAGTATCTGTGATGAAACTACCACAGGGCAAGGACACAACCACTTGAAAGGGTAAGAGGGAACAAGATGCAGAGGTCACACAGAGACAGAATTAGTCCCAAAATTCTGAGGGGAAAACATAAAACACAAAGGGCGTTAGGGAGAGTATAAAAACGGCCTTGTCCCTGAAGAAGGGAAAATTAACCTAGGATAAAACATTCCTTGAGTCCGCCTAACAAAGCCTGACCTGGAAAAACCACAATGTTTTCAAGTAGCTTAACCATGTGAAAGGATATTGATAGAAATGAAAAAATATCCAGCACCCAGAGGTAAAATCATAACTTCTGGTACCTAATCAAAAGCGATCTGGCATGCAAAGAAGCCTAGAAAATACAACCTATAATGATGATGTCAATCAGTCAATTGAAACAACTCCAGAAATGAAACAAACACCACAACTAGTATACAAGGACATCAAAGCAGTAATTTTGATTTCATTCCATATGCTCAATAAGTTAGCATACTGAAGATACAGAAGATATTAAAAGACACAATTATACTTCTAGACGATCAAGACTAAGCCTCAAAGGAAAAAAATATAGTGTGTATATCTGTGTGTGTATTTGTGTGTGTGTCCCATTCACCACAATTCCTGAAAAGAAAATTATGGGCAGAGCCTCAAGACATGACAACCCAAAGCTTTATAGATTAATGGAGAAGCCTTCACTGGGAGGAAAAATGCCCTTTCAATGAGATCCAAAAGGAAAAGAGAGAGAGAGAGAGGGAAAAATCACTTTACATAGGAGATATTGCTTTTTTTTTAGAAGCATTAATGTGTGTGTGTCTTTTCCCTCAAAAGGAAGAGAAATAGGAACAAAGGTGGAGCTCAGGGAAATAAGAGGTTTTCCCTGTAAGATAAAGCCTGCTGAGGGCAGGGTGCTGCTGTGCCTTCAAGATCTGGGGGATGAAGTAAGAGCTCTGGGCAGACACCCCTGAGGAGAACAGTTGCAAAGTGAAGAAAGAGTTTTTCAAGAGAGAGCTGTTCTTGGTTCAGAGGACAGGAATAGAGGCCTGAGCATGGGGTGGGGAGAGGTTCTCTGCCCTCCTCTGTTAACTAACGGGGATTAGCTGTGTAATCTCCCAAGCCTCCATTTCCTTATCTAAACTGGAAGTACTTATATATACTTCATATATTGCTTTAAAGATTAAATGATATAATTTGCCTAATCAGACACATCAGACCTGGGTCCTTCGCCTGTGGATAGAATAGTAAGCTCAGTACAAGGTTCAGATTGACTTTTCTCTCATCTTTCCCTGCCCCTTGTTTTACGCTTGTTCTATTTAAGCTTGACAATGCACTCTTTTCACATTTTTAAGATACAGAAAATGGTATATAGCAGTGAGCAATGCTTCTTTCAAAATAACCTTCAAATACCTTTCAAAATAACCAAGGTGGTACTGCCTATGAAAGTTGTAAGAGAGCAATGGACCCGTACATCCCTCTTCCTGAGGCCCAAGAGAAAAGTCCATTCAGTTTGGGATCCATAATTTCACTAAATCTGTAAAGGTTCAGAACACTTTTTTTGAGTAGAATGTAAAAGGAATTGGTAGGACATTCCTCCTGAAGCAATAACTAGGAAAATAAAAACAAAAAATGCCAAAAACATCATTTTTTTCCATAAGCAGTTTTTTTCTTGAGAGTTATACTACTTAAATGTTAAATCCCTTCCCCCCAGTTTTACTGAGAGATAATTGACATGTAATACTATGTTAGTTTCAAGTATGCAGTATAGTGGTTTGACATATGCATATATTATGAAGTAATTATAACAATAAGTCTAGTTAACGTGCATCACTGCACATAGTTACATAGTTTTTTTCTTGTGATGAGAATTTTTAAGGTCTACTTTCTTAGCAACTTTCAAGGAAACAATAAAGTATTGTTAGCTATCATCACCTTGCTATACATTACATACCCAGGATTTATTTTTCTTACAAGTAGAAGTTTGTACCTTTAATGTCCTTCACCCATTTCCCCCACCTCCCGCAACCACCAGTCTGTTCTCTGCAGCTGTGAGTTTGGTTTTTTAATTCCATGTATAAATGAGATCACACAGTATTTGTCTTTCTCTGTCTGGCTTATGTCACTGAGCATAGTACCCTGTAATTCCATCCATGTTGTCACTAATGGCACGATCTCCTTCTTTTTCATGGCTGAATAATATTCTACTGTGTAAATGTGTCATTTTTTAAAATCTATTTATCCATGGTGTACATTTTGGTTGTTTCCTTATCTTAGTTATTGAAAATGATGCTACAATAAACATGGGGGTGTAGACATCTTTTCAAGATAGTCATTTTAAAATGTCACATTTTTAAAGATATCAGATTGTGGTGGAAAAAGGAGGACCAGATGAATTAAAATTCAGGAGGGAAGAGCCTTTCATAAGTGGACTGAGAGCACCAGCCATTCTCTTTACTGCACCCAGACAGAGGCTGGGTGGGGCTTTAGATTAGGCAGAGAAACCTCCATAGTGAAAGACATTAGCAGAGTGTTTGGTGGCTGCATGGGCTAGCGTAATGGATCGGCATCCAGGGCTGTCCCAAACACACTGCCACATTTCTGCGTGACATTTTGCTTTGTGCTTTTGCTGCACAAGTGCTGGGCACCTTGTCTGGAAAAGCTGAATCAAATCTTCAATAGTCTGCTTATTAAGCTGCCCCCTAAGGCTTCATGAAAAGCCTATACTGCACAATTGTTGAAGAAATCACCAGAAAAAATGGGGAGTATTTTCATTGCCTCATCTGCAACTGGAGCATTAACTCCTTCCATAATGGCTAGAGCCCATACTCCTTCACCACCTGTTTGTGTCTCCATCACCCAGAGACTAATGCTACAACTAACAAAAGTTGGAAAGGGAAAGAAAGGTGGAGGTAATTGGATATACCCTTCCTTCCTTCCCTTTTATTTCTGGGTATCAAATGGTATCTCTTAAAGATAAATCAAGTCATCCTGGTAAAACTATTTGAAAGAATGAAGAGATAAGCTAAGAAAATATCATGTACCAAAACTGTATTGTGGAGGGAAGTTAGAATACATACTAATATACTGATTGGAATATAATTTATAGTAACAGACATCATTTACAGCAATAAAGGTTCAAGTGTATAATATAAAGTCCAGTTATAAAGATAACTACCAGGAAAAGAATTCAAACATTCAAGTGAATCGGGAAGAATACAAACAGAAAATAAAACAATAATAGCAAAAAATCACACAAACTCTATATTTTAAAATTATAAAAATGACAGCATATTGTAACATGGTGAGACAAAAAAGTGTGATTATTTTCTTCTTATGCACAAGAGTTTCAGAGGTCAGGCTGGAGCTATGGCTTTGCAACTGCTTCAGGGTCTCAGATCCTTCTATATTTCTTCCTAGCCATCCTTAGTTTCCAACTTTCATCCTTTTGAAACCTCATGGTACAAGATGGCTGCTCAGGCAGAATGCAAAAAGGGAAAGGGCAATGGGCAAAAGGCATATATATATATATACCAGTTGAGTCTACCTTCTTTTAAAGAACCTGACATGTAAGAAATATTATCTGTGGAATGAATGCATTTTTCAAGCCCCCGCTGATACTGGGTTAAGTGCTACCTATATCATGCAAGAATACCCTATCCTTAACCCTACATTGCACACTTAACAAATAAATTTCCCATTTATTTGTGTTTCTCCCATATAAGATTGACCTCAAGATTCCCTAATGCCTAGCAGAGTGACTAGCAAATTGGTGCAAGCCCCAGCCCTTGACCCCTGATTCAACAAGTTGTTTTCAGTACCTCCTGTGTATCAGGCATTGTTCTGGACATTTGACAAAATGGGCTCACTCTGACCAAAATCTCATAAAAAGTTTATTTAGTAGAAATTTGCTTTGCTTGTTGAGTATGACTGAAAGACTATAGATTCTACTGGAGCTCAGAAGACAGAACCCTCAGAAGTCCTGAGCTTTCAACTACACACTGATTTGTCTGTTCTTTATTCTAATTTCACAAAGGAAGACAGTTTAAAAAGGTAAAGGTTTCACAGTCAAATTAGGTAGACATAGTCCATCTGCACATTCAAAAACAATGAAATTACGAAAGAATAAAGAAGAAAGGAGAAGCGTTTGGGTACAAAATTAAAAGGATCTTATCAGGAAAGGAAAATTAAAGAGATAGAAAAGGAGGTTGAAGTGTTTCTGAGAAAGAATAAACAAATTTGGATAACGGCCTGCTAACTCCATAAGGTTGGACACAGCTTTAATCATTGACTAATATCAACTATTGTAATGAAGTTAGGCTGCGGTGAGTGTGGACCTCGACTTGAGGCAGTTATGGATCCTTTAAGTTTTCTATGAGGTCATGAACACCTGTGTCAGTATCCTCATCTCAGAGCAGTTCTGTGATCAGATGGCACTCTGGTTTTAGAGACATCCACAGCTGCCCACACCTTCTTTTTCTTTCTCTGGATTGACTGATGTTTAAATTGATTGGATGGTTTCTGCTAGGAAAAAAAACCCTAAAAATTTAACATTTCATACCACTTTCATGGTAAGTTCTAAAGTGATACACTGTGTAAAGCAACTTTTCTCTTAAAAGAGAGGTGAAATGGTGACATTCTTCTTGGTATTACTCCATTGTCTTTGAAACTGTCCAGAATCCAAAATTAGGGGGAATTCGGTTTCGAGGGGAAAATCCTAATGTACTAATCATTTTTTAAGCGTTCTTAGAAGCTCTTAATTTTCTATTCATGCTGAAATAATGATTCATTTAAAGATGCAAAAGATGAATTATATAACCATCTGCAAGATTCTTCTTTTAAATGATGTCATTGCCAGGATTTAATAGGATCATGTAATTCATGATGCAAGTACTATACTCTAAAGCGGTGTCACTTTTCTTGGGAATCAGCTGCTGTTCCACACAGCAAACCGAAGTTCAGAGGCACAGAACTGTTTTGGGGACGGTCGTGGACGCTGGCAGTTCCACTGTGACATTTCTAACCTATCCCATTCCCTGCTCACTTGCACACGCCCAACTTCCTGCTGTAACTTAGCGCAAGCATTGCTAATCACCTCGTGTTTTTGCATTGCCTGCTCCCTTTTTCATATGGAGGAAGCAAATACATCTCAACTTCACTTACACAGAATGTGAGAAAAGAAACCTCAGGCTAGAAGAATGGAACAAACTCCCACACAAACCAGGATGCTTTTAATATTTCCATGCACTGCTTTGGTGTGTTAAGAGCTTACTGTCTCAACTAAGAACCTGGTCAAAACAGAATCAACAAGGGGAAAAAGCCAAAGAATCATAAACATGACACACCAAATCAAGATGAAATAGAACTTATAAAATTCACAATGACAAAAAAAAGAATGACAAAAATTTCTCGAAGTAAAAGTTAACTGATTTTCACTAAGAAATGAACAGAAGTGTATAACATTATGTAAATTTGTATCTGCTGATCTTCCATATTATCTGAGACAAAGATAAAACAAGATTATGAACTTGTTCTAATTTTTAGTTCCCATCAAATACATTGCCCTGGTTTGCTGCTCCTACTGCAAATGAAAACAGGACAAACACACAGGAGAAGAAAACAAAGATACCCCAGGAGAGGGGCTATTTACACTTATGATCGACCCCCTCTGGAAGCATGGAATATAGCTTCACACTTGGCGGCAGTCACGTTTGCCCAATTCTGGTCTACAGCAAATTCATAATTCATAAACATTCCGAGGCCTAGTTTAGGTTTAGCTAACCTTTGAAGGGTAATTTATTCAGCATTTCCTTTCATTACTTAAGATAACCCCTGGATATTTCTGGTATCTCTTTGTTTGCCTAAGCTACTTAATACTCAGTGGGGTTGCTAACTAATACTAGCAAAGCATGAAAATCCCTTCTTAGAAACACACTCCATAATAGAAATTTTCTGCCACTCCTATTTCAAAATGAAATAACAGTTCTTTGCAGCCTTATATGCATTGGCTCAGAAACTGTATCTGGATAAGGTCTACAGTTGGGAGTGATCAATATTTCCAGCTATGATTACCTACAAAAAGCAGATGGTGAGAAAATTAGATTGGCGTTGGCAGAAACAGTCATTACCACATCATCAACATCCAAACATACATTTGCTTAACATATGAGTTTGCAGAAATATTTTAGCTAAGAGAAAGGAGATCCATGACAAACAAATATTGACAGAGAAAGGAACAGTCTGGAAGACAGGCCAGTGAGCGCAGAGCTGCAATACCAGGAAGAGCTCTCCGTTTGGTGGTGTTGGGTTGCCAAATTCACTGAGTTTTAGGAACGGGAAATCTAAGCAAGGGCTCCGACAGAGAAATAAAGATGAAAACATAGTACCTTGAACAAAATCTATCATAATCCTAATTTTCTGGGTCTAGTTTTCATCACTGTAAAAATCTCAAAAGGAGCAAAGATCTCCCTACACCAATGCCATAGTGCAAGTTGTTTAAGATCACCTTTGACTTCTACACAGAAGAAACTAACAAGAAGTTAGCTGATTTGATGAAACTCACAAAACAGGTCCAAGTTATGAAAACCCACAGCCCTTTGAAATGCCACACAATTAACAATTCACAAGGATTGGATAGGCTCAAAGCCTTTCATTTAATGGAAAAAAAGAAAGATAGCAAATCATGCCTATTTACAAAGGACAGAGCAGGCACAGGAAACAGTGAAACACACAGACCACTTGTACCCGGAATAACAGTAGAACCATGTTTAAGAGTGGCCACTATCTACTGACCTAAGGGTACTTTCTTAAGCAGGAAGAGTATGACCTACTTTGAGAGTATGACATTTATTATGAAAAAATTTCCAGTATGTCTGACACCTACATTTGGTTAAACAAAATGTAAACAAACACAAAAGCAAAGCATTAGAAAGCCACGAAAAAACTGCAGTTAATATAGCCATAAGAAATAAGTGGTACAGCTTTGGAAAGAACAGAGTGTTTCAGGCAATCATGATAAATTTTTTTCTAGGAAAACCATGTGATTGGTGGGATGAAATAAGTCACTGCTGTTGACCACGTTCATGAGTAGTAAAAGCAAAGTCAGATAGATCACTGGAAGAATGTTATTAGAAATTCTGAAATTTAACAATTTATCGATGTTGTTCCCTACCAATTACAATATTCTTCCCTTTACGGATTGCCTCTCCATGCTAACTTTGAACATCTTTGTCCTTTGGGTGTATTTGTTTTTGCATTTATGTCCTGTGGTATGCTACAGAATGTTCCAGTCCAACTGCAAATAATCTGTCAGTGTTCTTATAGTTTTCCATTTATTTGAATTTGGGAGTAAGACACTTGCTGTAGTACTTGGTAAATCTTATTTGCAAAGCATAGTCAAATAGAGCCTGACATGACTACTGTTCCTTATTATAATCATAAACCATAAGGTGATGATAAATGAAAATGAATGCAATGTGGAAGAAGTATATCAAAGATAATATTCATCAAGGATTTTTTTAGTGCTTTCAAGAATGACTTGGAAAGTGGGCCTATTACTGAAAACTTTATTGGTAAGATGAGCTCTAAGGTGAATGAGGTTTACAGAATCACATGAGCCCAGTTCCCTGAAGGTTCCACATTTGAAATTCCTATAATCTCTTAAATTATAGAAAGGATGTGTTTGGTGTTGACTACAAGTAGATTAGAACAGAGTGAGAAAAAGAAACCAGATTCTTATCTTGCTCAGTTTGCATTTACTGAGATCACTGAATTTCACCACCTTGCAAATTATCTTCTTTTACTAAAACCTATCAGCTGATTTCCTCATTTAGAAAATATAATCATAAGCAAGTCCAAAATGTTCAATCATTTCACACCACCTGGACACAGAGAAAAATCCCTCCAACTTCACCGTTTTTGAAGTTTTTCAAATAAATCCTATGAACTGTAGCTGAAATACTGCTGGTAGCCCTACCCATAAGCCTTAACCCCAGAGGCTGAAGTTGCCAGAAAGACCTGGGTAGTGAGCCTCTGCTTAATTCCCTAGCTGTTGAGTGATTATTGCTAACTCAACAGTCTGTCAGAGCGCCTCGTGAAGATTTGTGTTCATTTTTCCACTCTCTTTATTAGATGTAAGTGGTGTCTGCTTGCTGGAGACCAGTTTCTCTATTGCGGTCTTTTGTACTTTTCAACGGTTGTTGATCTCCAGAAAACAGGTACATGTTGAGTGGGCAGTTAATGGCAACAGCACTGTTCTTCTGCCCCACGCTCCCAGGACTGATCACCTCCTTGGTGTACTCCTCTCCAGTGGCTCTTCTCACTTTGATTACTTGCTTAAATATCTGTCTGCCTTACTATACTATGAATCCTTTTGCACACAGATTCATTCATCTTTCTATTTGCAGTCCCTATGTCTGATACACTGTTAAATCAGGACATTTTATTTCAATGGGTCAAAATTTCTCTTCATGTCACTGACTCTTATGTTATAGATATGTTTTACTTTTAAGATACAATTTTACTGTCCTTTTTTGTATGAACCCTAATGTCCACAGCAAAATTTCAGCAATATTATAAAGATTCAACATCAGTATAATCAATACTGAGATTGAAAAAAGTCATTCCAGTGAAGCACTTCTTACTGGAATCAGACAGTTGGAGTGATTGGAAGCAAAATGTAAATTTAACTCAGCAAAGTTTTCCCCATCCAAATTGACAGCCATAATCTTCAATGTTTTACTGAACCAATCTCACTGGCATTTCAAAATATAGCACTGGGATTTTAGGGCAGCAAACTATTCTGTATGATACTCTAATGGTGGATTCTATATTTGTCAAAACCCATAGTAGGTACAACATCATGAGTAAACTGTAATGTCAACTAAGGACTTTGGGTAATAATGTGTCATTGTAGGTTACTCATCAATTCAACAATTATACTACACAAATGTGGGGTGTTGATGGAGAGGGAGGCTGTGGGGATGGAGGGAATATGTGAGAACTAGATGTACTTTCCAGTCAATTTTGCTTGTAAACCTAAAACTTCTCTAAAAACAAAGTCTACTATTTTTTTAAAAAAAAAGATTACACTAAAACCACACAAAGTATTTCTTTTCTTAGGACTTCAACCTAGTTACTTAAGTACAATTTCACAGGGGAAGTATACAACCAGGTTATGTCTGTAAGAGCCACTGTCTCTTCTATTGGCTTTTATTAAATCCTCTACAGGGTCAGCCAAAGTCATTGACACAGTGAAGTTACTATGATCATTTCTCTTTTCTTAGTGAATTTCACCAAGCCAGTGACATTCACTACGTTAGTGATAAGGAACTTCCAGGGCCCGGGTATGGGCCGGTCAGCCCTTGCCTGCTGATCACCGAATCCGCCCCGGCTCTGCAACCCCCGGGAGAGCAGCTGTGCTGCTGTGCCAGGAAGGCTGCTCCCACAGCGAAACGTGGTACAGGAATTTCAGATGGACCCCCTCTACCAGGAACTTAATTCTCTTTTGAGGCTGGGAAGTATGCAATTGTAATTACTTGCAAGTGCTTGAATTTGAAATTATTTATTGGGGTAGCAAAGGTTGAAAATTTAAAGAACTATTGATATGTAAGGGGAATGTTTGCTCCTCTCTCAGACCAGTTTCCTAATGTGCTGTCAAGAGAACATTATTTCTGCAAATGATTTTCCCTACCTTACAAGGCTGCAGTCCCCAAAACTGTTAGGGAAACTGCCACATGTTCTCCCATCCTTTGAAAGAATGACAAATGCATATTAACATTATATAAAGGTTCTCAGAAGATCTGCATTGATCAGTTTAAGAACCTGACGTTACTTTACATTTCCCAAACCTATGTGGGTCCTTTTCTGCTGCCACCGTCATCCTTATGTTGCTTATTTACATCCAAAGAACTATTACTGCAGAAATATACTTGAAAAATTGTCAGTGCATTTAGCTAACAATAACAGTGAGCCATCAAATGATGCTTGCTGTATACAATATATATTCATGACAGTGTGGTAAGTGAACTTTAAAATATGATAAATGTGATTCCTTCAAATATTTTTTATTCTGATGATAGAACCAAGATAGGAAAAGTAATATTCACTTCCCTTTTGTCCACTTTACCTAATATCATCAGAAGCCTTCCTAAGTAAAATCTACTTTCTTTTTGAAGGGCAGAAACCAAAGGAGATTTAATTGTTTATGTTTAAATTAATAATTAAAATTTTTAGTAATTAAATGACTAATAATTAAAGGTTGAATTGGACATTCTATAAATAAACCACACTATACATATAAACTCTATAAGAGCTTTCACTATACTACTCCTCTGCCCTGATCAGTGATCAGTTATCTTATTCCTTGGGTTTTTCTTTTTTGATTTTTAATCTTAATTAAAGTTACACTCTCTCTCTCCAGAGATACTGCCAAAGTTCGGAAGATCGTTGCCTAACAGGACACATTACCAACCCGTACAAATATACTCTTATTATATCTTGAGCAGTTTTCCCTCTGATAGTGTGTGATTCTTTAGTATCAATATATTTGTATAGTACATCATATTTTTGTATTATCTATATTTTATTTATTTTTAATTTTGTTTTAATTTTGCTTTATTCTTATCCTGGTAACATACCCCCAAAAAGTCAGTTTGATATGTTAATTATATTCTCAATAAATAGTAAAATCCATGGCCCCTTTAAAATCATCTTGTATGTTACCAATAGAATGTCTAACACATACCTTGGAAGGCATAACAGGGAAATTTCTTGCCATGGAATTAAGGGATGAGAGTTGGAGAGGGGAAAAATTAAGGCAATCTGTCATAACTCTCCTAATATTTGCACAAATCATCAAACAACAAATATTTGTTTACATTACTTCCTGAAGGGAAAAAAGAACTCTTTTAAATATTGTGACCACTAAATTTTATAGTCAAGGAGTATACAAAGCATTGAGAATGTAAGTCCCTAATACTGAGTTTGTATGTGAGTGACAACAAAAGCACCACATGAAACATTCCATTAAAATACGTAATTTTATAAAGAACCAAGCATCCCCCAGAACTGATGCTGCTAATGCTTAGACATGTGACATGTGTGTGCACCTTGGCACATTTGATTTTCTTTCTTTCTTATCAAGTGACCTACTCTCATTTGGTTAAGTTTCAACCACAGAACACCACTGTACTTATTTTTTTCAATATACACGTCATGACACATCAAGAAAGAGGGAACTTCCAGTGTCTGCGGTAACATCATTTCATAAACAGTCTCGTTTGAATAGCAGGAGCCTGTTCGCCTTTACTATATAAAGCAGCACAGACACTGACCAGCAGATATTTGCCGGGTGAGGACTATGAGGGCAGCAGCCACCTCCATGCCCAGGTTAGATAAAATGCCAGGAATGTTCTTCCCTGACAATCCAAAGGAACTGAAAAGAACTGACCACTCTCTTCTAGAGGACAAAAGACAAAAAAGGAGGCCAAAGACTTTGTAAGTGCATTCAGTGTCTCGCTTTGTGGATTTTGACTTAAATTGTCCTTGATGGCAGGACTGAGAATGCATGCAAGAATATATGAGCATTTAGTTTAGCTAGATCAGTTACCTGTTGTAAGTTGTAAGTATATTCAGTTGTATTAAAAAATGAATCACGATAGGGCTTTACATCCAGACTTTGGATCATAAAAATTGGTTCAATTTTAATAGAGCAAAATATTGTATCAACTATTTTTATTATTGCCTTTTTCCTTAGAGAAGTGTATTTCATACTCTTTTTACAAATGAAATGTATTCTACTGAGGAAATATGAATTTCCACTTTTGTGTCTTTTGTAGTGGAATGGATGTGAAAGCATACTTGAGATCTATGATTCCACATCTGGAATCTGGAATGAATCCTTCTAAATCCAAGGACATGTATGTATACCTATACATTGAACTATCATTCCTACAGGAGCCTATGCATTAGCTCTTCTTTTAGTAAGAGATTATTACTGCCCATAATGGACTTCATTTATTTTAAGTAATAAGCCAAATAAGATTAGACCACATTAGTACCAATATAAATTAAATAAAAAATGTGTGTGCATGTATTTTCTATTTTTTATACTGTTGGAGTATATGCATTTGGGTCTTTTCATATTTTATTTGGAGATATTTTTATAACTATAGTAAGTCTAAGGGAAATTTTATAGATAAATTTTAATATAATTTATAGAACTGACATCTTAGTTTGTGGAATTATCAAGATGCAGCAGCCATTCTGCCTGATTTCATTTGAGTTTACACAAAATATATTTTACTAATTTATGTGAAATTTGTCCCCTTCAGACTCTCTGCTAATGAAGTAATGCAGTGGTCCCAATCTTTGGAAAAACTTCTTGCCAACCAAAGTAAGTATAGATTAACTGTTGAACGTTTCTGGTTCAGCTCAACATGCTAATGGATTGCATGACTTCACCGCAATACAGTATTCCAGGTAGGAGAGTATGTGAAAAGGTGTATTCTAGTTTTTCTGCAGTCCTTGATAGCATCAGCATATTATGCCTTATTATAGTGTAATATTGATTTGGCACTTAGTTCTGCCAGTGTCTTTGTGACGAATTTGCCAAGACAATTAGGCATTTCCATATTTCCATGGATCATTACAGGAGCAAAATTTAAAATGATGCTAGGCTTCTGACGTGCAGTTTTTAAAAGTAAACCAAATATTTCAACAAGTGAACTGCGTTCTTGAAAGCTATCTGAAGAATACATTTTTGTACATTGGATGTAAGGAGTAGGTCGATTGTTTTATCATTATGAATTCATTAAGTCACTCATTCAGCCCACTTTCATATGGCCGGCATTTTAGCACAAAAGATTCAAAAACAAAGACACGGTGCCGTACCCCTTGAAGGCAGTTGAGACATATAGTATATATTGACATTTAATATGACTTGACATATGTTATAACACAGACATGATAAAAAGAATTTTTGAAGAGTATTGTAGGGAGCTTCTAATGAGAGAAGGTTAAGAATGAAGTAAGCTTGCCTTTCCCTCATCTTGGGTAATTAAATCTATTGGAATTAAGACCTTGTGCAGAGATCTGGATGGTCTTGGTCTGTATCTAGAGGGTGAGCTTGTCCTCTCCCAACAAAAACTCTAAGGAGCCTTGCTTGGGGATCAAGTAGCTCAATCTTGTTCATCCATCTTCTTGTCTGACTTAGTTTACAATCCAGTCAAACAAATAAGTGGCATAGAAATGGCCCATTTAAAAGTCTCTGGAACTCTAGCAAATATAATCAGTATATTGGCATAAAGATAACATAGGCCTTGCATCTTCTGACTATCTGCATTGGATGGGGAAATTTCATTTTTTAATGAATGACAAGATCTCAATGCCCTTTATCAATGTTTACATCCCTAAAATATTATACAGTCTAGCTAAGAATTGGTATTCATAAGACAAGAGATTGTTTTGAAATCAGCAAAGCAGAATTTTAATTTAATTAGAGATGGAAGAAAAGCACAGTTCCATAGCCACCTCTAGGCAGCTATGCGACTGTGGACAGCTTGTCTGGCCCCAGATAAACTATAAATGAAGGGACCTCTAAGGTCTTCCCATCTCTATAAACTGTGACACAGCTATTGCAGCAGCAGCCACCTCTTACCTGTGTATATAGAGAATGCAATGGTATTTTTCTTGAAAATTTCTTCTTCACGTTATTCATTTATTGACTCAATTGATTAAATTATCTCATCTCTCCTTTCTTTTCAGCTGGTCAAGATGTCTTTGGAAATTTCCTGAAGTCTGAGTTCAGTGAGGAGAACATTGAGTTCTGGTTGGCTTGTGAAGACTATAAAAAAACAGAGTCTGATCTTTTGCATTGCAAAGCAGAGAAAATATATAAAGCATTTGTGCACTCAGATGCTGCTAAACAAGTGAGTATCAAGTTTATTATCATCAGTTTATGTACAAAGGATCTTAGATACAGAAATAATATTCAACAAACCTAGCAAAATGAAATTTAATATTGAGTATTATGATTTCACTGCTATATATTTAGGTTTGTTCATATAGTTCAGTGCAATGGTAATCTAATTTTTTATATTTATGAATATTTGAACACAGTAGGATACAAAGATTGACTGTGCAAAACTAGGTAATATGATGGGGTGGGGTAAGGACTACTAGTATAACTGGCCAGAATTGCATGTCAAGGTGTCCTTAATGAGCTAGCTCATCTTAGGTTAGGATAAAGTATAGATCAGGGTAATACATACAGTTGCAGCTGCAAAAATATTTGCAGTTAGTAGTGCCCACCTTCCAGTTAAATATTCTTGGTTCAAGCAGAAAATAGCTGCATAAGGTGCTCTCTCTTCCTGGAAATCCTGAATGTCAACATCACTTTTTTTTTCGATGCATGTGTCAGCTTGTATGGACACTGAAATTTTTCATATCTACCTCTTTTGCATCTCCCAACTATGCCCTCAGCCAACTTTGAGCAAAGAATTTTTTGTGCTATTTATTTTTGCTGTCTCCTCACCTGATAGCTGCTTTAGGATGGCAATTCAAGAGATGTTTGAACTGACAAACATGAGAGCTTAAAGCCATTGCCATGAGGTACTTCAAAAAACACAACATCATAAAATGTGTAAGAAATTGGAATTCCTGTTAACTAATTAGTATTTCTTTTAGATCAACATTGACTTTCGCACTCGAGAATCTACAGCCAAGAAGATTAAAGCGCCAACCCCCACGTGTTTTGATGAAGCACAGAAAGTCATATATACTCTTATGGAAAAGGACTCCTACCCCAGATTTCTCAAATCAAATATTTACTTAAATCTTCTCAATGACCTTCAGGCTAATAGTCTAAAGTGACCAGTTCCTGGCTGGAGGGGATTCCAGATGGCATCACTTACAGAGGGACTGTGCCGGAACGACTCCCTTGGGGGATGGTGTGGCCTTTTTGGGTGACTGGACAGGCCCAGGGGAATAACAAATGACTCAGGATGGATGAGCAGGACAGTTGTCTGGGTTCAGGGTTGAAGAAACATGAGCAGGATAAAACCTGGATGTGGAAGGAAGAGGATGCTGTGGTACCATCGTCAACACAGGGACCCACACACAAGAAAACCCCCTGAACCGAGGTGACCCAGTAACTCCAGTCACACAGAAACTGTGAATAAAGGTTTTGAAACTGATTAAAACATGCTGTACGTTTCAAGAACAAGTTGACATTGATGCTGCATATTATATAGAGACTGTTCTGAGCTGCTGAAATCTTGAGCTTGGGTGACTCTGAAAAGTATGTTTTAGACTCACCATTTGCTGTTATTGACAGGATGTTTTTTGGTGTTTTGTTTGGTTGTTTGTGGCTTGAAAGAGATGAAGAAGAGAACAGTGTATTTAACTTAAGCTATTGCTCTTAAAACTGGGAAGCCAGAATATATTTGTAAATTAAGTTATCACAGTGTCAATAATAAATATGAGTTTTGTATTAAAAATATAAAGAAGCAATTTCTGTTTACATTTCCTTGACATTTTTAAAAAGTGGCATTAATTCCTCAGATCAGGCAAAAATTCAAATAGGTTCTACTTTCTGTCTCTTCAACATCTAAAACTATTATCTAATGTGTGTATGTATTAGAATTCAATAGTTTTCTCTTTTCTATTAAAATTCATAAAAATCAAACATAAAATGCCTTCATATAGTCAAGCCTCAGACTGGGGAGAAATTGAAAAAGTTTTTAAAAAGGGATGGAAAAGTTATTTCAAGAAGTGATCTAATTAACAACTTATACTCTATAGTGATTTAAAGTTCATAAAACTCGGATGTATTTTCTCATTTGGTGTTCACAACGATCCTGTGAAAGCTGAACCTCAGAAAGATTAAATCACTAGTTCCCAAATTTAGATAACAACCAAAATTACCTAGAATGTTAAAAACTAGAACAAGATACCTATTTCAGGGCCCTATCCCAAACTGACTGAATCAGAATCTCCCAAGGATATGGTATTAGAAATATATTTTTTAAAAGAAACCAAAGATGATTCTGAAGATGCTCTGATAATCCAGGGCTGGAAACCAATCGTACCCAAATCTCTGATTACAATGTGTGCTCTTTCCACAAGGCGACACTGCCCCCTTCTGACAAGAAGACATTTCCTAAATCACTCAAGCCTGCAGCAGTACTAAGCCTCATCACCTAAGTAGGAAAATGAGACTGCTCTGACAGGGATCACTTACAGAAAGCAGAACAATAATCAAGATGATGTATATTCCAGAAATCCTGCATGGCGCATCTTCCCATGAACCTGTGTTCCATATCTCATTGAATACCCAGGCATCCACACACCAGGATGAAATCCTATGGATATTCTCAGTACAGGCTTGCCCAGTAAACAAGTAGTTACGGGGTGTTAAGAAGAAATGCGAAGAATACATACTTCTGAAAAGTGTCTGGACTTAACATTTGGGTCATCTAAAACAAAGACATGATTTACAGTCCATAGGGCAAACATTGTTCATCTGTTTTGTCTCAGGAGTTGTGCCTAACTATCTTGTGCCTAAGTAATAATCAAATATCCCATACCATCTATTTCTGTATGTACTATTGGGTAGAATGTAGCTATTCGACATCATAACTTATATCCTTTGTTAGAAAACATATATGACCTTGTGAGAAAGCCCTCCTGTCCAGAGCACTTTTCTTCTTTGGAAAGACTGTTTCCCAGGTGGCTGTCCTACACCCAGGCTCACATAAAATTATAACTCTTTTCTGGGTTCCACTCTAAGATTTGCTTTTCATCAACAGGGGCAATATGTAGATCAGATTTTAAAAGTATTATTCTTGAGTTCCTGTGGGACAGAGTCCCAGTTAGCTCTGCTTTAAGCTTTAGTCCATGGTTTAGCAGGTCAAGAGAAGCTTATGAAGGGAGTTCAGTTTCCTAACAGTAATAATACTTGGGTGTTTCTCTCTCTTACTCATTCTCTCTCCAGCTTCTGTCAGTCCTCCCCGTGGAATCGGTCTGTGTAGTGGGCATGTCTGTCGCTGCGGCTCTAGCCCAGGCTCTCATTGCTTGTTCATTCATGTGGTTGGTTTCCCTTTCTAGCCTCTTCTCTTCACTCAGTCCGCTGAATAGCCACAGACATCACCTTCTGAAACACAGGCTCGGCCATGTCATTTCCCATGACATATAAAATAAAGTTTAAATTATATCTTCTGGCATTTAAAACACTCCCAGTGTGACCTTGGTGCGTACTTCCCCCTGTTCCTTTTTCCGGGCATCCTTCTTGCTTTGACATCATGTTGGGCTAATTGCCTGTTCTTCCATGACCCCTACCCTCCACCATCTTCAGGCCTTGGGTTCATCTATACAATGTATCTAAAATGCTTTTTCCCATCTCCTTCCAGTTTTCAAAGTCTAATCAATTATTCAAGCAGCAAGTAGAATAACTGCCATAAAGGCCTTCTAACATCTTACATCACAATGTAATTTTAATTTTCAATGTATAATGGAGCTGAACTGAGTCCTTATAAACAGAAGGCACTCTGCTCCTATTTCTAGTGCTACTTTCATATTAAACAGTCCAGGCTGTTCAGACTACAAGGCATGAGAAGTGCAACTGCCCAACACACACACTGGTCACAGAATGAATGCTTCTGGTCTTTGTCTTGATAAGATGCCATAAAGAGCCATCCAGTTTTTAGACAGATGGTCAAAACAAATATCTAAGATATCTCTTCATTAAAAAAAAAAACTGTCATCATTTGCTGCATAGATTCAAGATATTGTAACATACTAAAAATAAATAAATTCCTTTACATCAGCATTCGTGTGACTGTTTCATAAGACCACTCACAGAAATGTGATTTTTCTCTAATGATATCTACTACTTAAAGAAATCTGATTCAACTGTTTAATCTGAGCATCTCAGCTCACAAGTTACGCTCTGTTGTGATATTAAAGCAGTAGCAGTCAACAATATGGATGATTTAAGTCATTCATTAAAAAATAAAATAAATTTACTTTTCTCAGACATATTACATTATTTATGTGTATCATAGAAAGATAGTAATCTAATAAGGTAGAAATGAGGGTGATGATATTCCCCATGGTGTCTAATAAAAAGTACACATTTATCCACTTAGCTCACATGAAATGAACTGAAGTTCAAGTTTCGTTATTGTTGTGTTCAAACATAGGCTATATTATATTAGAAGGAACCTTTGATGATTTATTGTTAAAAATAAGAAATTTTGAAATATGCAAAAGAAGAAATAGAGTAAATGGTGATTGAAACCACCACAGATATAAATAATTGCTATTATACACAAAATATGGAAGCTCCCCCACACCAGCATGAAACCCTAGTTATAGAACAGAAAACACCAGCCAACAGCTGCCATCCTTTATGCTGAGGCATAGGTCTTAAAGCTAAAAATGTATTATCCTTATGGCAAAATGTTATGTCTTACTCCAGGCCTGACTTAAATGAAGCTTTTCCACAAATAAGTCAGTGGCAAAATATAGAACCTCCCTAAATGTTTCTGTACAGTCAGTAATTAGCTGGTGTTTACTTCTCAGTTGCTCTCGACTTGAATTTGAAAACAGGACAAAAAAAGAGAGAGAGAAGAGAAAAAGGAAAGAGAATTGGCTGAGCACCTTGTTCATATTATTGTATATCTCTTTTGATACCTTGAATGTCCTGAACTCTCTTGCCTATAATATTTTTACCTTTTCAAATTGAAAATTTAAGCCAAATGGGATTGTGCTATAATTTAGAGCTGTCTACATAACTTTACATTAAAACTCCCATTATTGATGGTGGATTAGGCTAGAAATTTAAATCTAATCCCAAATGAACCAAGTTTTGAAAACCATGGAGGCCACACCTTGATTTAGAATATGACATTTTAGGGCAGATCGATGGTGATTGGCTTGATGATTGAAAAAAAAGTCAAGCTCTTGGGATTAGGAAGCTGATTTGTCAAAATAAAAAGAAGGGTGTGTTATAAGCAAATTTTTTTTAATTTAGAAAACTGGGTTGGCAGCGTCAGTTATACTTCATAATTAAATGTTCACATTCTCCTCTCTATCCTGTCAAACTCAAGCAGAGTCAGATGTTTGGGGTCCACCCAGATGAGTGTGTATAACTTCAAAGAGTTTAGGAAAATTTCAAATAGATACTTTTTTAAGTCAACCAGGAGAAACACCCACCAACTTCCCACTTCCCAAAGTGAAAAATGTAAGACTTCTGAAAAGTTCTTTAACTCCAAGTTTTCTTAGAAAAAAAAATAGCTTTCAAATAATAATACATTATAATAGACATGAGATGTGTTCATCCAGGGAAAGCATTTGCTTATTTAATATGCATTTTACTAGTTATAATACTAGCTGGCTGACTTTCTCCTTTTATTTTTTTTGAATTTGAAAACAGGACAAAATTTTTTTTCTGAATTTGAAAACAGGAAGGATAATTGGGAGGATCTTGAAGAATAAATAAAACCCAAGAGAAAAGAAAGATGAGAATATTTCATTGTAGAGAATAAATCTTTGAAAAAGTCAGGAAATCGGGAAAAAATATTCTGTCCAGTGACAGTGATTTATTTAGTGTGGCTGGAATATAGGGGGGAAGAGAAAGTACAAGAGAGAAAAAACTAAAATGCTAGTTTAGGGTAGATTCTGGAAAGTTATAGTCCATTCCAAAGAGTGAATTTTATCCTTTATGTGATAGGTAACCACTGAAGTTCTAAGCAAAAGACATACCTGTTTTTCGAGTCTCACTATGGGCCAGGCATTGTGCTAGACACATGTGTTACTTAAGTCCACACCAAAACTCTTTGAGATAAGACTCTTAACCTATTTTTAATCAACAAATGTAGAAACAAACAGGTGAAAAAAATGATATTAGGATACGTAACTAAGATGAGTAGAAGACCCAAAATTTGAATCCAAGTATGTATGTTTCAAAAGACTTTACATTATTTTATTCTTCTTTCTGAAAGTGACATGATTACTTCATGTTTTGGATTTAACGTAGAAGAAATTTTCAAAGGACACCATCACTGAGGAAGGAAAGCTAAATAAGAACCTAGTTTTGTAGCCCATCAGGAGGCATCAAGGCCTGAACTAGGCCAGCAACAAGGCAATAGGAAGGAGAAGACAAATAAACAATAATTGGTGAGCAGTTTGTTGTGATAAATAATTAAGAGAGAGTAATATCGGATACGTCTAGGGTGTCTGCCCTGGACCCCAAAATTAGAGCAAAGTCCTTCAATTAAAAAAGTGCATTAAACAACTTGGAAATAGGACATGGGAGAACTGTAGAAAGAATAAAGCATATGTTTTCAAGAGATTCCACATGCAAAATAAATTATGTAGTGCTTTCAATTAGATAACACCTTATTCTTAATTAACCTACATGTGAAGCAGTCCACCTGTTTTCCCTTCAAAGCTCACTTCATCTAGGACAAAAGCAAAACCATCATCCTTGCTGAGAACAAAAATCAAGGACCAAGAGACTCAACACATTTGCAGTAACTAATTGCTGTTAAGGATGAGAGCACCTCTCAAAGACAAGATAAACTGAAGCCAGGATTGAAGCCAAGAGACAGGGAAAGCAGCTGTCAAACACAAACAGGAGCCCCCAGTGGGCTCACCGACACTTCAGCACAGAAGGTTACAATGAAATCAGTGGTGGAGCAGGACCTCTGCCTCCTGGTCATTATCCTGACGGTGAGTTTATGTGACTGGTGGAATGTTCTGGTGTTCGCTTCTTGTCGACAGGCATAGAAAAGGACGGGAGACCTGAAGTTAGCATCACTTTCTTGACACATTCTTCATTTCAATTATTTTACCTTAACTCCTCAAAATAGGTGAAGTTATTTTTATCTTTTATTACTGGGGGGGTGGGCAGGAATATTGTGAGTTTCAGATATTCTCCTTTCTCCCCCAAACTCTGTTTCTGTTCTAGTCAAACCTAGTGAAAAATTCAGTGGTCTTGGTTTAAATAAAATAACACTTTCACAGGTCTTGTCTTTTATACTGTCTTGAAATCGCTTGAATTAGGCTAGTTTAGGGCAGATTGTAGTCCTAGCCTAGGGCTCTCTTCTAAAATCTCTCAGTTCATTCGGTGTTTTCAAATAGTCCACTGTGAACAAGAAATAGGTAGAATATGTTCCCATATTCATAACTGAATAAATAGTTTCTAGAAGTATTTTTGGTGAATTTTGACCAGAATGATTATAATTCATACTATCTATGGGATGAGTTAAAAGTGCCAAGGGGAGGGGAAAAAGCACAAATTATTCCTTGCTCAGAAGTTTTTAAAATTCCTCTTCAGAAATCTGGGCTCAACTATATACTCCTAGAAAAAAGTCGAGAGTATTGCCTCCTTAATATATTCACAATTAATGACACCTGCTATGTGTCATAGGCTATGTTTGGTGCTAGAGAAACAGAGATGAAAAAGATTTAGCTCTCAATTATTGAGAGGCTCATAGTGCTCTTGCAAAGAAAGGAGCAAAAATAATTGCAGCAAAATAGACCAAGCATTTTACATTTAAAAGAGGTGTGGAAGAGAGACTTTTGTCTGATAGAGAACTTCCCCAGTGGTTCTCTCCAGGTCCCTGGTGCAAAGCCAGATGGGACTGGCAGCTCTTTCCCTCCCTCATGGGAGAGGTTGTGTGGTGCCAACACCTTCCCTGGGCATCAAGTCACAAAGTTAATCTCCTTTAACAAGTTCTTTTCTTTCTATTGTCACAAACTCAGTTGGATGTTATGGGCTCCCTTCCAAAGTTCCTAACAAAAAGGGAGCAGTGAGGGCAAAGTATCCCTCCTTTCCATGGGACATCCTGCTCCTCCCCTGCTCCTATGGACGCTTGAGATTTATCCCAGCCTCTGCTCAATAGACAGGAACAGTGTGCTATGAGAGGTCAGAGGAGGGAGTAGTAATTCTATCCCGGAGGAAGGATATGGCTTTAGAGAAATGGCAATTGCACAACAAAATGTGGATTAAATTCAAAGTAACCGAAGTGACTTTTTGAACTAATGTATCATTGGATTAACTGCAAGTTCTGTAACTCACATATGTAAATTCTGGTGTTATTGGGCTCCAAAAGGGCTGGCATAAATCTCTCCTAATTACTAATCTAACTTTGCTCACATCAATATATTTTCATTTTACCTATTGCTATTGTCCACAAATGATAGTTATTTTTCTCTGTCATTTTAGGAAGTTGTGACAGAGACTCCATACATGCTCACCAATCTTAGACCCTTTCTCTGGACACCAGTAAGACTTCATCTCCCAGGCCCCTTCAGATCCACATGCACTGCTAGAAGCAAAGGACCTGGACATTGCAAAGCCACATGACGTAATTACCATACCCAGAATAGTCACGCAATCCATGCTGGCATTTGTGTTAGTCAAAACAAAGCCTCTGAGATTTGGCGATAGCTGTAAGAGAATGTAGGGAGTTTCATCCTGATGAATACAAAGACACTAATATATATTTTAAGTTTGCTTAAAAAAATACGTACATATATATATACATATATATGTATATATATATGTATATATATATATATATATACACACACTATATATTTCCTTTAAAATACATATATATTTTAAGGTTCCTTAAGAAAGAAACAATTTCTTATTTCATCCCTAAAGATATACAGAGCCCTCCTGGAAAAAACCACGGCAAGTCTACCACCCCGATGCAGTGTCCCTGAGTCCCCACACCAGGCAGAGGTTATCTCTCTGACCTTGTTATGTCCTTCGAGATAGAGCTGCCTGGAAAAGAGAATGTAAGCTATGGATGAGAACAATATGTGAAAAGCTTATTTCAGATGCAACTTAGAATAGGAAATGCCAAAAACAACACAAAAAAGGGAGGTGAGGGCTAAGAAGCAGGAAAAGAATAAGTGATGGAAAATTTTTCAACTGATGAAACATTAAGTGAAAACAAGTTGACTAGGCAGCATGTTCTTTCCACTCACTCATTTTCACCCAATTTAGGGCTACATATTATACTGATATAAATACTTGAAGGTTTAAACTGGCCAGTCACCAAGTAAAAGCCAGGATTCCAAGCAAACACAGTGTGGGACTCTGGAAAGTATATCTATGGTTAATCTGGGAGTCAGAGAGGGAATGTGAATGCAGTGCCTACCAGGACAACTAGAGGGGGGAACCCACTGGGGCCAGTTTTCCAGAGAAACCAAAGAACTACCTATGGAATAAATCACCCTAAAAGATAAGAGTTTCAGCATGCAAAATTTGACCTGCAAACAGTGAGACAGATTTGGAGGAAACAGGCTACTTTTGGTACAGCAAGTGCCTGGCACTAACTCTGAGGGAGAAGACAGAACCATAAAAGAATGATAAACAGTAAGAGGACCGACTCCCTGACCACTCTGTGAATCTTTGAGGACATGCGGGAAAAGAGAGCATCATCAAGTGACAGTGAAGCACTTTCCCCACTGGGAGTTAAGACTGGAGCACAAACAAGACAGACAACACTGAACTGAAAATCAGACCCTGCCAAAGCTAGAAATGAGAAGAACCAGAAGATGATGTAAGTGCTTTGGTAGATGTCACCACCACCACTAGCAAACATGTATAGCAGGCCAGTATCTTATGTGGGCGTGGTAGTCTTGAATGGAGCTCCTGACAGGATAATGTCCTTCTTCCCCATCCTGATTCTGATTATTTGAGAAATAGAATTAAAAGATTAAGGTGGAGACCAAGATTTACTGATACAGCCAGGTCAGAGAACAGAGCATTGAGCAAAGGTCAAATGGGCCTGCTGATGTAGCCCCAGAATGAGCCCCGCTTGCTATCCAGGTGCAGTGTGTCAGACAGAGGCACAATCTCTATGCAATGGCTAGCAATGTGCGGAACAAATGACCAGATATCTGGTCTCAGTTAGGACAAATGTGAAGAGTCAGCCCTGCTCAGAGCTCTTGACATACAACTTAGCCTAATAGAGATGAAATATCGGCTCTTTGTGAACTAGGTTCCATAAGACCACCAAGCAGTACGATCAGGTGGGCTCAGCAGCAATCCATTGAGAAATGGAAATGGTAAATCCAGGTTTGAGAATAAGTAGGGCTTGCATGTGCTTATAGGAGCTTAGGACTCCCTTATGGTTGTGATGGAAAGGAAAAATGCCAAGTTTGTGTGGGCATAGTGTGTGGATGCAAGCTGAAATGGTATGCTACTGCAACACAGTTCCCCTGAGCGGTGGACTTCAAAGAGGTCAAGGAAGGCAGATTCTTCCGATGGGTAGAGTTTGAGGCAATGCACCTGGTAATCTACTTCATATGGAAAGAAATGTGACCTGATGGTAACACCCAGAGGACATAAATTCACCACATTCACCATGCAGAAGACATAAACCAAGTACACAAAATCGAGCCAGTTGACCTCAGCTGCCTCTGTCACCAGCCTGCCCGTGAAGAGGCCCATGAATGGAATGGCTGTGGCAGCAGAGACGGCTATGCATGGGCCCAACAGAACAGACTCCTAAACACAGAGATGATCTAGTTGTTGCCCTTGCTATAGTCCAACCATCAAGAAAAAAAGACCAATGCTGAGCAATGATATGATACCCCATCTCATAGAGGCCTACCAATCATTTTACGGCAAGTTGATTACATTGAACTCTTTCTCCCTGAAAGAAGCAGTGATTCATCTAGACTTGAATTAACACATATCTGGGGTAGAGGTTTGCCTTTCCTGCCAGCAGGGCTGTAGCCAGTCCCACTGCAAGAGGACTTGCAGCTTTTGATCCACCAGTACAGGATCTCGTATGATATCATATCAGACCAGGGGGCCTTTCTCCCCAGCAAGGGCACACGGCCATGCGATCCATGAGTCACACCCCATGCCAGGACACTCAGACACTGCCAGCCTGACGGAGCGGTGGGACGGCCTTATAACCCAGCCGAGGCACATCTTGAGGTGCACGTCCTTATCAGTGAACACTGTCAGGTGCTAGGGCTGGCTCCCTATATGTGGGATGCATGGGTGTGCAGACCAAAGGGTCAGAGCAGGAGTAGCCCAATTTGCTGTCACTCCCAGCAAGGTTCCCAGAAGGTGAATGCTTCCATCAAGGGACACAACCAGAGTTATATTAAATTTTAAACTAAAGGTATCTATTTCTTACTTTGGGGTCCTTGTACCAAGAGACCAGCAGGTAAAGAAAGGAATTATCATCCTGGCAGAGGCAATTAAAAGTCAGGCTGCTGTTCCAGATGAGGGATAATGGAGAATATTTTTGACACTCAGATGATCCCATAGGGCATGTCCTGGCACTTGAACAGTACATGGACAAGTGTAGCGTCCAGGCGTGTGAGGGGCGTGATGAGCAGGAACCAGTCCCTGAACAGTGAAGGTCTGGTCTCCTCACCACATAAGCCAACACTACCAGCAGGAGGGCTGGCCTAGGACGAGAGGAGTCTGCAATAAGGAACAGGAGAGAAAAGTGACAAATACATATCATTTAACCATTATGAGAATTTTCTTCATCTTGCCTGGTATCCTGCATTATTTTTTTAAATATTTTTGAAGTATTCAATGTCTCTGGGTTACACTGTGTCCTTTTTGCTAAATGAATCTTTCAAGCTTCGTAAGATTAGAAACGACAACTTGGTTATTTCCTGACTCACTTCCTAGGTATTTCCACTATTGTGAAATTGCTACTTCAGGAAGGATGTTGGATTAATAGTAATCAGCTATAAAAATAAAGAATGCAGAATTCTATTTTCAAAATATTAGACTCTAAAGTTAGACAAAGGACCCTGTGGCAGCAGGTGACTTATCAAATGGAGAAGGCTTACTTGACTTCCCGGGAGAAGGAAGAGCAGAAAAAGAAGAAGAGGAACAGCAGGAGGATTGCTCGTTCTGCAGGCGGGCTGATGAGAAACGTGGCAGATGTTAATCTGGGGCAAGGAGAGTGACTAGAGATAGTGGCTGACCAGGGTCAAGGTGGACGAGGAGGAAGCGACCTCCCTTGAATAACTGAGGGCGCTCACTTGGAAGTCAGGCCTAAGAGCAGGACTGAGAGAGTGAAGCAGAGAGGCCCAAAGTAAATAAATACAGAAAGGATATTAGAACTGCTACTGAGCAGGACAGAGAAACGGGCCAGGACCCTGGAAACAGCAGAAAGTGGACATGTGCTGAGTTTTATGATATGCAGCCCCACCCTGGAGCCTCCAGAGGTGTGAAGTCTTGCACACAGAGCCCGGGAGCATCCCTTTAACTTGCTGGTCAGGGCTTTGTGGGGAACTTCATCAGACTCTAAAATTGCCTTATCTGAAAAATGATGGGAAACATCTGGTTCCCAAACTAGCCGCAAGGAAAGGCAGAAAGGATAGAAACTGAAGCAAGGGAATCAGGGAAGGAAGGAAAATTCAGACCAAAAAGGGAAGTGAACCCCCCTTCTCCCCATCATGAATGGAAGACAACGTAAACAAAATTAACCCTGTGGACAAAACAGCACATACAAGTGATTATTTTTCTTTTCTGCACTTTATTTTATCTCTCTGAGCGACTAGGCCACCCAGACTTTATTAACCACTTTGCCGTGTGTATGCGTGTGTGTGTTTAAATTAATTTAATTTCAATTTATATTTCCATTTATTAACAAACTCTATATATTTTTATTTATCAAAAAAAATCTTAAGTCTCAGCCAAAATAGTAACAAGAACTCAAAATGGATTCTTGAGGCTTCTTTTAAGAACTCAATGCACACAGCCTAATCTCTGTAGAAGAAGGTATTCAACGTGTATCATAAGCAAGTCAATTTACTAAGCATCTTAAATGATAAATCTTAGAACAAATGTTTCTGGAATCAAGAAATATGTTAGGTAAAGTAAGTTCCACCTCCATTAAAAGACAATATATCATTGGTTTCACATAATAGAAGTTTATTTCTCAGTCATGTAACATCCTTTTTTTTTTTTTATTTGTTTTGTTGGGCTGGAGGGTTATAGAGATTGTGCTTTTAACCAGCCATTCCAGGACCAATCTGTCATCCTCAACATGTGCTTTCATAGTCATCCTGGCCATCGTCATCTTCCTGGCCAGTAAAGAAAGAAAGTCCAGATGACCACACAGGAGATTTTCACGGACAGGGCTTAGAAGCTGCGTGATCATTTAAGTCCATGTTCTACTGACCAGAACAGTCACATGGCCTCAGAAGTCATTAGGAGAATCTGGGAAATACAGTTCCCGTTTGGACAGTCACTTCCCAGCAATAAATTTACACCAGAAAAGTGAAACATGAGAGTATATAGCAGATAGCCAGTTGTTTCTGCCTCAAGATGTCTACAGTGTGGGAGACACGAGTGATTCCTAGACATAAAATTTCAATATAGGATCTTCCTTGTGGGGAAAACGTCTAAAAGGCTTTTCTGTATAAGAAAAGAAAAGGGCTCATATTTATGCCACTATTTGCAGTAACTGTTGTTAATAGCAGCCACTTCACCAAATCTTTTCCTTAAGAAAAGTCATTTGTATTGGCTAAGTACTCTAAATAGCCCACCTGCTAGTATCTAACTACTTGAACATTTCATTCCAGTCTGAGAAACAACTAAATATCTCAGCACAAATCCCATAATTTCTTACTCATGTACTTTTATTTCTTTAATGAACTTTATTTATGTGCCAAATTCCATTAGAGTCCTGGAATAGCGTATGTGGGGGTTTGGGGAGAGCCTTTTCCTCTTATATAGAATAACTTCACTCTCTATTTGCATCCAAATCTTACCATTCCCTCAAAATCCAGTTCATATCATTCTTTCCAAAAAAACCTTCTTGGAACAATCAAAATTGAGTTAAGTTATCCTCTTCTGAATTCCTATACAGGGATACCTTGTGGATATTGTAGGTTAGGTTACAGAATACTTCAGTAAAGCAAATATTGCAATAAAATTTTGGTTTCCTAGTCCATATAAATAAAAGTCATAGTTTCACTATATTGTCACCTATTAAGTGTGCCTTAGAATTATGTCTAAAAAGCCAATACACATACCTTAACTAAAAATACTTTATTGCGAAAAACTGCTAAACATCTTCTGGGCTATAAGCAAGTCATAATTTTTGTTGCTAAAGGGTCTTGGCTCAGTCTGGCCTTGCTGACTGATCGGGGTGACGGCTGCTGAAGGTTGGGGTGGCTGTGATGAGAGAGCAGGGAGGTTTGCTACTTCGGTTGACCCTTCCCTTCACAAAGAGTTTCTCTGTGTCACACAATGCTGTTGGATAGCATTTCACCCAGAGTAGAACGTCTTTCAAAGTTGGAGTCAATCCTCTCAAATCCTGCTGCTGCTTTATCAACTAAGTTTACGTAATATTCTAAATCTTTTGTTATCACTTCAGAAATCTTCACAGCATCTTCCCATCTCAAGAAATCACTTCCTGCACTCATTGATAAGGAACAACTCCTCATCCGTTCAGCTGTTACCGTGAGATTGCACCAACCCACTCACACCTTCAGGCCCCACTTCTAACGTGACTTTCTTTCTGTTTCCACCACATCTGCACTTACTTCCTTCAGTGAGGTCTTGAACCCCTCAAAGCCATCCATAAGGTTGAAATCCATTTCTTCCCAGCTCTTGTTCATGTTGATATTTTGACCACTTCCCATGCATCATAAATGTTCTTTATGGCATCTAGAATGCTGAATCCAGGAGGTTTTCAATTTACTTTACCCAGATCTATCAGAGGAATCACTATGGCGGTTATAGTATTATGACAAGTATTTCTGAAATCACAAGATTTGAAAATCAACATTACTTCTTAATCCATAGGTTGCAGAATGGATGTTGTGTTAGCAGCCATGAGAACAGCATGAATCTTGTCCATCTCCATCAGAGCTTTGGTGACCAGATGCATTGCCAATGAGCAGTAATCCTTTAAAAGGAACCTTTTTTTCCTGCACAGTAGGTCCCAACAGTGATAAAATTTCTTGTAAGCCATGTTGAAAACAGATGTGCTGTCATCCAGCCTTTGTTGTACCATTTATAGTGCATAGACAGAGTTGAGTTAGCATAATTCTGAAGGGTTACTAGGATTTCTGGAAGGGTAAATGGGCACTGGCTTCATCTTAAAGTCACCAGCTACATTAGCCCCTAATGAGAGAGGAAAAGTCCCTTTTCCTTTGACACTTTCAGGTCGTTCACTGACTTTTCCTCTCTAGCTATGAAAGTCCTAAATGGCATCTTGTTCCAATATAAGGCAATTTTGTCTATGTTGAAAATCTGTTGTTTAGCATCGTCACCTTCATTAATTATTTTAGCTAGATTTTCTGGATAATTTGCTACAGCTTCTCCATCAGCACTTGCTGCTTCACTTTACACTTTTATATTATAGAGATGGCTTCTTTCCTTAAACCTCATGAATCAGCACTTGGTACCTTCAACCTTTTTTTCAGCAGCTTACTCGCCTCTCCCAACTTTCATAGACTGAAGAGAGTTAGAGTTAGGGCCTTGCTCTGGATTAGGTTCTGGTTTAAGGGACTATTATGACTGGCTCAATCTTCTATCCAGACTATTAAAACTTTCTCCACATAACATCTCCAATAAAGCTGTTTTGATTTCTTATCATTCATGTGTTCACTGAAATAGCATTTTTAATTTCCTTCAAGAACCTTTCCTTTGTATTCACTACTTGGCTAACTGCTTGGCACAAGAGGCCCAGCTTTCAGTTTATCAGGATTTTTGACACTTCTTCCTCACTAAATATAATCTGTCCTAGCTTTTGATTTAAAGTGAGACATGTGCAGCTCTTCTTTTTAACTGAACACTTAAAGGCCAAGGTAAGGTTAATAATGAGCTAATTTCAATCCTGCTGTGTCTCAGGAAATAGGGCATCTTGAGGAGAGGAAGACAGATGGGGAAACATCCAGTCAGTGAAGCAGTCAGAATACATACAATATTTATCAATTAAGTTCATTGTCTTACACAGGGGAGGTTCATTGTGCCCCAAAACAAATACAATACTAATATCACTGTGATCACTGATCACAGATCATCATAACAAAAATGTAATAATGAAAAAGTTTGAAATATTGGGAGAATTACCAAAATGTGATTTAGAGACATAAAATGAGTAAATACACTCTGTTAGAAAAATGGCTCCCAATGACTTGCTTAACACAAGGTTGGCACCAACCTTCAATTTGTAAAAAAAAAAATGCAATATCTACAAGGTCCAATAAAGCAAAGGAATGACAATAAAATGAGGAATGACTGTGACTTTTATCTCCATTCTCCCCTACAGGCAATTAATCCTATAGGGACTTATTTTGTGCCCCTTTTATTGTTAAACTGCTATTTCTTCTGAGTTTATATCCCCTGTGGAAGTTCTTAAAGCAAAGAGTCCATGTGCTCAGTCTGTTTTCTTTAATTCTCTGAAGCATAAAGTATAAGGTTTTCAATAATAACTGCTTATAAATATATTTTACTTTGCAAATATTCATGAGAAATTCTTATTGCTTGATACACCCAACCTTCTAGAGTAAGAACAAAGAAACATGTATAAAAGTGTTTGCATATTATAAGTTACTTCTTTTAAAAAAGGAAAAGAAAAATGATAAATGTGGTAGAGAATGATGGGTATTCAGCAGACTCTGTTCTCTCCTTACAGGCAGGTGCGGCCATGCTCAGCTGTACAGTGGACTCTAAGGGGAAATGACACGTTCCACTGAGACCCATGCCAGGAGGCAGTGGGCAGGCCTCCTCCAGACCTTGCTCCACTTCCTACCAGCTGGAACCTGGACACACACACACCCAGATTTAATATGCAGATGATGACAATGCCCCAGAGAATGGCTGAGCCGCCCTTCAAGCCTGGGGCCCTGATGGCTCTGGGAGGAGGGTGTATCTTCCTGCCCTCTCACTGCGGAGATATTCCACCACTGCGTTTGAGTTTTGTTATAACCATTATCACAGACAGTAATATATCCATTATTATTGTATTGAAATTTCAGGAGAATGAGGTTTAAGTCCTTGACTCTCCCATCTAGTGAGCTTGGGCATGGGGTGGCCAGAGTCCCAGAGCTGGCTGGCCTAGCACCCTTGACAATGATGTCTTCAAGCATCCACCACAGTGATAGGGACAAATTTCGTCTTTTCTTTTAAATGTGCACTGTGATGTAAAAAGGTTAAGTTAGAATTTTCTAAACATGTCCCCCAAATTCTTAAGCTTCCATATTTATACTTCTTACCACTGTATCACCCACCATCCTCAGTGACATACCTGTGCTGATGCCAGACATTGTATATTAAAACAAAGAAACTGAAAGCTATTTCCTCCCTTTAAATGGTTTCTCCATCCTTTCTTTGATGTCCCTCTTTTCCACATGAGCCATAAGTTTGAGCATGTGACAGGACAAATTTTCCTTTTGACTAAAACTGGCAATTAAAAGATCCTCTACCACTCATGTCCCTTTTAGGCAAGCTCCTTGGAAACCATAAAAAGGGAAACTTTTGTGACTCTTCCTGCGGTTAGAATTCAGGCCCTCCCTTTCACATTCTTCCTGCTTTTTATGGCTCAGAGCCTTTTTCTGTCTCCTGTGGTTTCTGTTTCTTTGCCTGGGTGTCCATTACTGAGTTTTGGGGGTGGGATGGTGTTGTATTTCCACTAGGTTCTCATTCAAGCATGACTCTCCTTGGCCTCAATTATTTTACTTTACCATTCATCAAAATGAACTTATGTCCCAACCACTATAATTACAAAATAAAAACGTTTCCAATTACAGCAATTCAGATTTACTCCTGGAATACACCTAAGACAACTTTACTCACATGCCCCAAAAGCTAAATCCATGCTTTTAGTTACATCATTTTAAAAAGATCATTAACAAAATGGGACATCTTCTTTAAGTATCCTGTAGCTGAAATCTGGAGAATATTTGCAAAAATCTCTGAGGGTTCCTGATCATCCAGAAACAACATTATCAACAAGGACCTATAAAATGTATATTCCATTCCAGTAGCATCTAGAAGGAAATCATGAAATGGGAAAACAACATCAGCGGACTTTCTCTCCAGCTAAAGGCTCTCTCAGCTACTCCACGGGAGGTGAACAAATGCCCACACTACTGTGTTCCACTGTCTGGAACCCCAGAATGCCAGATCTAGTGCTATCTAATTTACCCTCCTTATTTTCAGATTACAAAGCCTCAGAGCAAAAAGATTAAATAGGTTACCTCACTTAGTAAAGGTATGAAGTTAAAAAATTCACAAGTAGATAGCCTGTCTCAGACCTGAGTTTTATAAACTGCCCCCGCTTTCTCCCTGGCTAAGGCTGGTGCATGAGACTGCAACGTGCTCAGTAATACAATGCCCGGGGAATCCCTCGGTATTACTGGAACGCCACGCGCTGATCTCTGTTTTCATTAAGTGCCCTAGAACAGGGCAGTCTGCCTTGAAAAGAATTTATACATCAGAACAAAATCTACAGCTTACAAAGCTACTCAAGGTGGAATAGAAAGTACCAATAACATTATATGAATATTTTGTGGAAAAATAATTTATGGAACCTTTTGTGTGTCAACCCAGTGATTCTTGCTCACACCAGCATAGTAACTTTACCTGATTTCACATAATAGCTGCTATTAGCCAGCTCCCTGACCTGCCACTTAGATACTCCCCATTATTTCATACTCTAGGAGTTCAAATTTTGTGGGGTTTTCCTTATTTGTTTGTTTGTTTGTTTGTTTGTTTTCATTTTGGTATCATTAAGATACAATTACATGAGCGACATTGTGGTTACTAGATTGCCCCCATTACCAAGTCCCCATCACATACCTCTAGGAGTTCAAATTTGGCGAGCTAGTATCCTCAAAGCTGGAAAACAGCAAAATTCCACAATATTATTTTGAGAAAATTGCTGCCAGTGATTTGAATGTGTTGGAGTAGACTGAATAAATTGAGAAAAATTTTTCTTCCATTTCAGTTTTCTCTCATCTTTATTCTACCTTTCTATCATGTCATACTCTTTACAATGCCCTTATCCTTAATCAATACCTACCTGATTTTTTAGAAAAGCATTTTGCTTTTCCCTAGTGTTGAGTTGTCTACATTCAGAGCACTTAATAGTTACTTGTATTTTAAAGTGACTTGTATCACCTGTACCCAAACATTGTCCAGACCCTCTTTTGTGTCCCCTCACTACCTGAAACACAGGCTTATCAAAACACGACATGTATTTGTGTAATTTATTTAAATGATCGTCGCTGTGCTGCAATGTCCTTGAAGGCAAAACGTCTTACATATTTTTACATCTCATCCCTGTTACTCCTGACAGTCTGCTGATTGAATGAAAACGTCATTTAATCTATTAGTAAGTCCAACAATAGTGTCCTGCATAGGGAATGTAAGGGTCAGGAAGACAAGCACCACACAGTCTGGGTGGCTTGCTAAAAGAGGAAAAAGGGGAAGAACTTTCTTCTTTGGTCCAGGAGCAGCTTTCCATAGAGAAATATTGCACTCTTTACATGGATATTATGTTTTTCTGAATGATTATCTCATTTTAAGTTGCATTATTTACACCATTTACACTAAAGATGGGTTCTTTACATTAAGCAGTCTTTGTGTTTAGTATTTTTTTGTTCTCTTATGGTAATTAGAGCATATCTGATAAAAAGCCAGTATTTTCCTTAGGGTAAGATTAAACTCTAAGGGCACAGGTGTCAGAAGGAATATGTGAGAGGAAAGATGTTTCATGTAAGAGAGGAGAGGAAGCTGCTGTGACAGTTCTCCAAAGGAAGTGATAACTACACATGCACAACAACGAAAAAGGAGAAAGGAGAGAGAAGGGAAAAGAGAAAAAAAATAGATAGGGGCAGAGAGGAGGTGCTGATGTAAAAGGACATATTTGACATCTATTGTTTCACTTGAGGTTGTTTGACTGGTTATTCTGACCTTGCCTGTGTTGAGGTGCTAAAGAATAAGCAAAACCTATCATGAAATAGAGAAAAATAGGAAATTTTTCTATGGAATCAGTGGAAACCATGCAATTTAAGACCTCCAAGTCCCAAAATTCATAGAAAAATTAGTGTGGCTTTGGGTTACACAGGATATGCTATCCACAGTGCAGGAATGCTTTTACCCAGAACTTGAAGGGAAAAGAGAGACCAAGTATGATTCGCACAGGTTTCTGAGAATGAACTTATATGAACTGAAATAAAATTACCAAAAGATGGTTTCAGAGAAATATACAGATTGGTGCATAGAAATTTTACTAGATTAGAGGCTAGTCTTGACTTTAGATATTGAACCTATATCCATCCTTACACTAAAAGGCAAATAGAAAAACATGCCTAAGCAAAGCAAGGGAAATTTTTGGTTGGTTTACAGGAAAGTGTTTCAAGTGATAAATTATAGAAACTAGACTTTAACTCCCTTTGTACAAGAAGGTGGGTTTGCTTCAGTGAGTGAGTGTGAAGTGGTAGGAGGAAGTGGAAAGAAAATCTTAATAGAAATGGTCCATTTCTCAATTGTGTATTACGGAGTATAGATTTCCCAGAGGCATTTACCATCATAATCCTTGGAGGATACAATTTTTTATTTTGTTGTTGGAATCAAATCATTACTTTTGATCTGTCAGAACTCTATGGTTCCCCTTGGAATTTCAAGTGCCCCAAATTTAACTAGAGGTTTAACATAACAACACTCCATGAGAGGAGAGCCCTTTACACTTTGCAAAAAAAAAATGAAAAACCATTTGTTATATTATTTCGGTGATTTTCTCATATCATCAAAGGTGCTTGTGATGATGAGTTTTATGGGACAACTTGGCTGGGCAGTAGTACCCAGTTATTCAAACACTAGTCTAGGTGTTGCTGTGAAAGGTATTTTGTAGATGTGGTGAACTTTAAGTAAAGATCATCCTCAGTGATGTGGGTGGCCCTCCCTCATCCAATCAGGAAGTCCTTAAGAGCAAAATCAGTTTCTCTTTTGATATGCATAGACTGTATATGCTACTGGTTCTGTGTCTGTGGTGAACTCTGACAGATGCAGGAGACAACTAGATCACCCCCTGGGACTGGTGCCAGGATGGCCTGATACTTGCAGTAGTGTAGTAGGAGAGAAGATTAACCTAGAAAAAGAATTTTATTGATACATTTTTTAGATAGTAGACATAAAACTACCTTGTTGAGCTAAGAAGTCAGATAAAAGCCAATTTTGTTTTTAAGTCACGCATTATGAAAAGTTGCTAAAGACAATTTGATTTTGACCCAGCCTGCATTTTAGGTTGAATGGAACAATAACTATGTTAGAGGAAAATGTGCTACTTTGTGTAGTACTAAAATGCAGGTCTTCTTCTCCCCACCCCTAAATTATAATCTCCTGGAAGGCAAGGAACGTGTTTAGCATGCCTTGTTCAACAGTAGGAACACCATAAATGGTTGCTGAATAAAGGAATGAGTAAATTAACATCCTGAATGGTAGTCACTTGACACACTTTGTCTGGATGCCTCCTGTGCCCCAGCTCTGTGCTAAGCATGGTAAATACATGCAGTCCTTCCTTCATGCAAGCATGCCATGACTTACATGACCCAGGGGCTGACCAAGGTACCTGGGGACACAAGGGAGGAAAAGGAGATTAGCCTGATTTATGGCAAACTCAGAATGCCAGCTGTTTTCCCAGAACATTTAGTTTGATTTAACCATTATATCCTTGAACCATTTTGTGGAGACAGTACACAGTTAAGGACATCCCTGGAGTCATCAGGCAGACCCAAGCCTAAATCCTGTGCAACCTTGAGCAGGTTGCTTAACATCTCTGAACCTCAGGGTTCCCAGCTATAAAGTAAGAACAGTACATAACTGACAGGGTGTATATGCTTGCGTAGAATAATGTAGTGCCAGGAAAGCTGGCAGCTCAGTGCCCAGTGTGAGGAAAGTCAGCAACAAATGGGAACTACACTTGATGCTCTTTACATATAATGGTCACACAGTCTCTGAGGTGACAGGTCCTTAAGCTAAAGAACCATTACCCTAAATAATACTTCACCATATTTATAACAGCCTACCTCCATCAGGCTCAGAGCAGTTTCCCTTCTGTCAGGATGACTTTCAGGCTGTGCTCAAACCATTAGTTTATCTGAAGGAAAATCCCCAACATGTGATGGCAGCACCATAAAAAGAAAGTGCCAGGAAAAAAATAAATATAGGTATATATAAGCATATATATCAAATATATGTACTAAGTATACAAAACATATATATATCCACTACTATAATTGTATATATAATTTATAAATATAAATAATAGGTATATATAGACTCATGAAAATCATAGACTATTAGATCTGGGAGAAGTGTATAGATCATCTAAATCTCACTTTATAAAAGCTTTGAAAAGCAAACTAATTTTTCCAAGGGCACCAATTAGTTAGTGGCAGAGTGATAGGAATCCTTAAGTTCAGAGATAGGATCTCTCTCTCTTACAACAATTTTTCTCCATACTTAAGGATTCTTGTTCTTCAAAGGATAATGCTATTCCCAAAAGAAGTTCTAATACTTAGACTCTCTCTGTAAAAATAAAAATGACTATACTTTTTCCTCTAACATAACTCATACTTTTTAATAAATGTCTCTGGTCACTACAGGAAAGGCACAAGGGTATTGTAACTGGGTGACCAGTCTATCTGTCATCAACACGTGCCAGATGCTATACTAAGTACTTTAGGGCCTGTGCTTTTCTCAGCTAATCCTCACAGATAACCCAGGCCTCCCTCTTTTTTTTTTTTTTTTCAAAATTATCCAGATGGGTTAACTTGGGCTCAGTGAGGTTAGGTGATGTGTACAAGTTCACACAGCTACCAAGCGGAAAGGCAAGATTTGAAGCTCTTCAGTCTGACTCCAGAGGCACAGAGACGAGGGAGATTTTTGGCACTGTGTGTGGTTAGGTCCTTTAGCTTTATCCCATCTGCCACTGCTTAGGCCTCCCTGCCCGATCCTTGATGAACTCAGTGGGGGCTTGACTTGATTCTTTAGTTGGTTGGCTGGAGATTACAATCAACATGACGTAGCAAAGGAGCAGCATGGATCAGCCCGGGCCTTTCGCTCCTGCAGATGGTGACACAGGAGTGCAGCTTCCCCGAGGTGTGGCAGACCATGCAGCAGGAGGGCCCAGCATCATGCAAACCTGAGCAAAATCAGCATTTTCACAGACAGCTTTTCAGATCACGGAAAATTACATCTCCCTAATATCTTTAAAAGGCCATTGACCATTTGGGCATGCGAAATTCAATCAGAAAATGAAATGAGTAGAGTGTGATGAAGTGGTCTTTTCTTCAAAGTTACAGCAAAGTATGTTGACGACTACAGTGGCAGCAGATGAAGAGAATCAGGCAGAGTATCTCTCTCACATAAAGATAACACAATTGCGGTAATAAATAACACTTCTGTAGATCTCTTCACTTGACAGAGTATGGAAATTAAAGTGAACTGAAGGCAGACATGGGTTTCCCTCACATCAGCCATAACCTAGGGCTTGTCAGTGACTCAGGATGAACTTCAGTATCTTTTGTATACCGGAACTGGCTTCATTTATTTTTATTTACTCAATGTGTTTATTATGACCATCAGATAAGAATGTTTGGCACATGGATGTAAAAAATATGTGTTGATATTGTTTTTAGTAAGTAGAAGTATTTGGAACTATTTTTATGACACATTCATTGTACAAAGCTTATTGAGGAAGCGTGCATCCGTCCTACACTAACCGGGAATGACACAAACCACAGAGGACATCGCTGTCGCAGGGTGCAGTTCACAGTCTCCAAATGGCAGAGCTGGAAGCGACTTTCAGAGATGACACATCCAACCCCTCCAATTACGTACGATGGAACCAAAGGCTGGGGGGGGGACACAGAGCTTTCTCACACCCACCCAATTCACCTAAAACAGAAGGGACCAGGGCTCAGCTCTCTGGGATTTCACTTGGTACTCTTTCAATGTCATACTCTCCTTTGCATTTTCATTATTAAAATCTAATTTTCTTTGAGAATAATCTAAAAAGAGCAATTGGCAGGATTAATCCAGTGACCCCCAATGGCTGGCCAGTATTTTCTGAAAACTTCACAGGATAATCCAGTTGAAAAGAAAATGATATCAGGGCAGGTATGGGACATGGGGCTGCACGTCATCCTTGAATGACAACCATTAACCTTATTGCTAAATGACACAACCACAAACAGTATGACTCTCTTCCTTCTTTCTGTGGTTATTCAAGAGGTGAGAAAACACCAGCTCTTGGGAAACTTCTGGAGAAAAAGGAGACTACATGAGGCATATTTTCCCTCAAGTTTATTTAAAACCTAAAGATGGTAATCAGCTTTTGAAGGTATTAGCCACCCCTCTTTGCTTCTCAAACATTCCATTTTACTTCCACCCACTCAACACTAAGACCACTTAGTCATGGAATAAAAGGAAGTAAACAAGACTGGTGGTTGCTTAATTATTTCATGTGTTAAAAAACTTTAAACAGTTTCATTAGATATACAAATTCCAATGGAAAATTTTTAAATGGCACATGAATTCTTGGAGTTGGAAGATACAAGAAGAGGTTCCTTCATTCAATCTCATACCTGAAGAAAATATTATCTCTATGATAGCCTGCATAGAATCTGGCAGCTCCTAGAAGTGATCTAGTAACAAGGCACTCCTTAGTGGAGGATGAGGACTGGGGCTTGGGAAGCTGACTTCTCTTATGTATAATAATAATTGTTTAACTCTCTGACTCTCTGAACCGCCTTCCAGTCGGTCCCCCTGCTGTGTGCACACATGGTGCCTCCTACCATCCTCTTGGCATTCACCTCATTTTATTTGGATTATAAGCTCTCACTCTTTCAAGGCAGGGACTGTGCTTGTCTTATTCCCTCCTCTTTCCCCAGCATACAGCACACCACATGGTAATGGAGTCCTAAGAAATAGTTTATGATTTCATGTTGAATGGTTTTGCCACATTCCATAGAAATTTGCACAGTAAATCAGCTATCTTTCCACATAACTCCTTTACATATTTTCAGATATTTAACAGATCTTTTCTTCTGTAGAAGTAACAACCTCATATCTTGTAGCAACTCCCAGAACCTGCTCCACTGGAGTCAGCCAAACCCCCTGAAAAGTGCTACAAAGACTGAGAGCAGAGGATTCCAGCAGAATTATATTGCAGTAATAAGGTCCTATTCATTTTCAAGTGAGTTTATTTGAAGGAAGTTCTCTCTACTGTTTGAACCTGAATTCCACATTTGAACTTATTCCTGTTAACTTTTCAATTCTTAGTCCACATTATTAAGAACATTGTTTATTCTTGATCCTCTCATTTCACTCTTGAAATGTGCCCCTTAACTGTCCACAATGTCAATGCCATAGGCACTCTGAAAAGGATTAGAACTGAAGGAAGCAATCGTGCTAATAATACAGAGCCAGAATTTTAAAAATTTATCTATAATTTGAGAGAAAGGGGTCCTTAATATGTGCAGCATGGATGTTAGTACAGTTTTACGCATGAGGTCCCTTTGTAATGCTGACAGGCAGGTGCCCTCCCCATTCTCTTCCTCTGTAAGAGCCCATGCTTCCACTCAGGACACCCCTCCCCCTCTTCTAAATAAACAAGATACATCATCTGATTGTTAAAAAGTTGAGACTTTTCGCATATGTTAGTCAATTAGAGTCTTCAGATCTAATCTAATTGTTCCTATAAATCTGCATTACTTTTTACTATCCACTCTGTTTCACGTACCCCTGCCAGCATTCCAGATTAGAACCAATACCTATCTTTCAATATTTCCTGTCCTCACTTGCCTTTATGCAATCTGTTACTAAACCGTGACATGTCTGTCTTTAAAGTGGTAGTAAGATTCTTCTTTTTCTTCATATTCTAGGTTCAATATGTTTAATTTACTTAACAAAAGCCGATTACAATCTTACCTTGTGCCAGGCAATGTATTTGGTGTTAGGGGTATAATTTATTTATTTATATTCCCATCACATTCCAGAAAGTACTATAAATGAGTTGTAAAATTATGAAAGGGATAAAACAAGAAAGAGAGAGAGGGAGGAAGGAAGGAAGGAAGGAAGGAAGGAAGGAAGGAAGGAAGGAAGGAAGGAAGGAAGGAAGGGAGGGAGGGAGGGAGGGAGGGAGGGAGGGAGGGAGATTGAGAGATTGAGAGAGAGATGACATTAAGAACAAATGGAAAAATATAAGATCTGTAAATTTCCTGTGGTAGGATCAGAGTTAACTTTGAATTATTCGACAGTCAAAGCAAAATGGAAAAACAAAATCAATTTTACAATCAAAAGTGTTCTTAGCATAAAAACAGAATTGCTCAGAAATACCCTTCTTCTTGGTCCTAAAAGCAGAAAGGAGTTTTTCTTCAAAGGTCCATATGAAAGTAGAAATGGTCAAGTGTCTCCTCTCTTTGAAAAAATAATACCTGGAGTTCCTCACTAACCACTTTCTATTTATTTTTCCTTTTGTTTAGGCATTCTCTTGACTCACTTTCTATTCACTTTTCAACCTACTGCACTGAAACTGCTATCCTCACAACTTCTCTGAAAACCTCCTGATGAAGTTAATGTGCCCCATGACTTCACATATTTGCTACAGATTATTTTCATCCACTCTGTCTCCCTTTTCAAGTTGCTTTGCAGGCTCTTGCCAGAGTTTGTATGAAAGAGCCGCCTGGATGTGGTTATTACTCGGCCGATGAACCTGCTAGGTACCGACCACATCAAGCCTGAATTCTTCTTCCCAGTTCCTAAGGTGTTCGCATCCAGCTGTATTTCCCATCTTCTAATGCACGCTCTCAAGTCCACTCATGGAGAATGGCGCGTTTGCCTCCTAAGGCCTGTATCCCTCCCACCTCTGAAGCCTCGGGATCCCTGCTCCCATGTTTAGCCCTGCCTCTGGGCTCTATCAACGGTGGTAGGTTGAACTGGTCTTGCTGTTTGCTCCCCCCCCCCACCAACGACATGAGTAACATTCATCTTTTCTTCTGATCACTGATGCTTCATACTGACTTAATTTACTATTAACCCAGTGCACCCAGGCACTGACACCAGACCCCCACCAGTGGGTGTCCACCAGCTTCCTAACCTCCTGGATTTCTGTTTGCTGACTGCTGCCTCAGCTTCTGTTGATTGTCTTTTTCCTGCTTCCCCCTGTTTTGGATCCTTGATTAGAGTTACCCACTTCACTTTCTCCTGACAGTCAAACACCCTGGTGTCACACGCTGACCAACAGACATGTCCACTTCTCAGATGACCTGATTCCATGTTCCACAGCTGGCTTAGAGTTGAGTCCATCCATCCTAGCTCCTGGAGTTCTCCAGTCTCGCCCAGACAGCCTCTTCATTTTAGGGTCCACAACAGATTTATTCTACTCCCATGTGTTTTCTGTTCCTTTCTTTTTCCCCAGCTTTTATTGAAGTGTAATTGAAAAGTAAAAACTGCATATATTTAAGGTGCACAATGTGATGTTTTGATATACACACATATTGTGAAATAATTACTACAACCAAGCTGATTAACATAACTATTGCATCATATAGATTTTATTTTTGGTGAATACAATACCATCTAGCAAATTTCAAGTATACAATACAGTATTATTAACTATAGTCACTGTGTTATACATTAGCTCTCTAGACCTCATTCATTCTGCATAACAGAAATTTTTAAACCCTTTGACCAACACCTCCCCCTTTATCCCACCCCAAGTCCCATGTAACCACCCTTCTGCTCTCTGCTGCTGTGAGTCCTATGTGATTTTCTTTTTTTCTGCTGGTACCCAGTTTTAGAATGTCATTCCTCTTTTCTGAAAAGCCAAATCTATCCTTCAAAGCCCACCTCAAATTCTACTTCAACAAGAATATTCTAGGTTTTAACTGGTATATCATCTGTGAACTTTATATTAGTTATAATCTGTACTACATAAAATAATGTTTTATCTCCTATATTTCCCCAAGTATATTTCACAATATTTGCTAACAGCATCGCAATTATATGGCAACTATTTTATTTCAGCATTAAATTGCATTTCAATATTCAGAATATTTCAAAATAAAGTTGTGTGGAGACAAATTATGCAGTGTTAGACTATAAATGTAATTGTATATAGATGTAAAAATAGGGAGCTGATAGATCATTTACATGATGTCAAAACTGTAGACAAATTTTAGTTTCAGGCTCTCAGTCATCTTCCAACATTAATCTACTCCATTGCCAGTGTTGCTCTAGAGAATGTATATTAAGTAGACTAAAGACAAACTGGAAAGAATAAAGTATAAACCCTATAATGTAAGCAAATTTTGGATGAACTGCTTTAGGTAATATTGTCTCTTAGAAGATTAAATGTGCTTTCCCATATATGATGTGACTTTCTTGTCATAAAAGAAATATTTACATCATATGATCAAACTTGCTACAAATTATGTTTATTTAGTATTTTTTGACAAATATGACCAGTTAAAATTGAGTTAATAAGTTAACTGAAAGGAACTATTATTACAACACAAAATAAATGGGATGGTGAAACTGGCTCTCTTATGTCTATCTAGCTTTACAATTGTTGGATTCTATGGAATACTAAATCTGCTGCCAACATATTCTTGAGATAACTTCCTTTTTCAATAATATATAGACTGTATACAAAGAAATGGACCTGGGTAATGTTTTCTGATGGTTTTTTACTTTATTTCAAGACTACAGTTTTTGTGATTAGATGACTGGATTGAGTCTGGGCTGCACCAATAAACAGCTGTGTGACCTAGAACAAGTCATTTAACCTCTCTGACCTTATTCCTTTATTTATACCATAGGGAAAATAAGAATTATTACCCTTTCTTCCTCAAAATAATATTATGAAAAATGTGTGAGATAACATATTAAAGGGCTATTGAAATAATATTTAATAGAAAATTAATGATTACTCTATTATGAATAAACACAACCATCTAAAAACTAAACCTCAAGATTATATTCACTCAACTTGAAATAACTAAAATTTTACATTATTGTCAATCAGATCAATTATTCCCACCTTGGTTACTAGGAAATGGCCAATACTGTTTCTGTAAATAAATGGGCACTAGGATGTTTCTAAAAAAGACATGTGGCTCAAGATCAAGCTTCTTCCGCCTTGTGGTCTCACATGTCTGACCACAGAACTATTTTTAATAGTGGCCTATGCTTTTTAGTGACATCTCAATAGTCATCATCCTGATCAAGATGCAGCAATGAATGACGTGTTTGATTACAATGTACTTCTTTTTTGTTTTGTTTTTTCTTTATCATTTTAACATGTGTTTCTACTTTGCTAATTCTGAAAACATTCAGACCGCCCAACAATATTGGCGCAGGCATGCACCGATAGTTTCTCAAGCCTGTAAAGTTAAATGGGCTAGCCAATTGTTCTTGACTTAAGTCATTTAACTACTAAAAATGTTTCCAAAGAAAGTCTATAAAATGACAATGAATTGCCATTATTTTCAACTTTAAATTTTAAAAAGCACTGAAGGCCAAACAATAGTATTTTAATAACCATCTTTGGCTGTATCTCTAATGCTAATGCACAAGGGATGCATTCTCTCTGCGCTTCAGCTGCTTACAGTCTTGGAGAAAACATAGGAGAGGCTCATAAATAAGTGGTCAGTTGGATTGGCTAAAACGTTATTAATATTACGAGATGGTGAGTTTGTACAGGATTTTGGAATGTGCTTACTCACACAGCGCGTTGTCTTGGATGAGTGCCAGTTTGGAGGTTCAAATCTCAGTCATCCTACCTCCTGACCCTGTCAGCTGGGGCAACTTAATTATCTGTATTATCTGTAAAAAAGAAGGAATAATATTTAAGATAAAAGATTAATCTGAAGAGCCAATGAAAAACTGAGTTGATACTTCAGTACCTGACATGTTAATAAAATGCTATCTTCCCTTTTTTTCTGTATTATCTGTAGAAATTATGAATTTTAAATAGCAGGCATACTTATTATTCTTGTTTAGGATAAGACTCAAAGTTAAATGACTTATTTAATGGCAAATTGATTGTAAACAGAAATGGTACAAGATCCTTGGCCTCCCAGACCAAGCCCAGTACTGTCTACAATATATCAGGGTCCTAACCTATTTCTCTGGAACTGGTTTTGTCATTTGCCATCATGTAACCCTTGCCCCTCCCAAAAACAGCAAATTGTGTGTAATGTATGTAATTCACTGTAAAACCTATACATGAGCAATGAATCAACTACATGAGTGAGCCAATGGCCAATATTTTCAGTGTAAGTGGTTGTGTTCTGAATTTTAAGAGTGTAATATGATTATATCTCTATTTCCATTACATTCTATTTCTAAGAATTAACATTGAAATTGTGTCTCTATTTTAGTACTGTTGTATGACCATATAAGAAAATGACACCATTAGAAATTAACACATCAGAGACCCCAAGTTCAGTCTCAAAAACCTTTTCTGGTAGAATTTTTACAATGTATGAAATATCTAATATGGCTGTCACTATTCAGAGAGCCCTATTAAACTTCCTGCTAGAATACCTGTGAAGACAGGCTAACAGAATAAATTTCAGACACACTGAATCATATGGATTTTTTTTTAGTCCATAGAGTATTAAAGAGAAAACTTTTGACAAACTGGGAAGTCCGAAAGAATCTATGACCCAAGTAAAATTCCTACCATCAGAGTTAAATCCCCTGCCCACACTGTATCATCTGCCTCTCTCTCTGTGTATGTATTCAAAAACTGCGACTGCCAGACCACAGAAAAGCTATGAGAAGAGAAGTTGGTATCCTAAAAATGAGTGTACGCCGCAGATTAGCACTGAGAGGAAGGGGCAAGAAAAAGGAGCTGCAGGGACCAACTACCCATCCACAGCGTGTGATCAGACCCCAGGGCACCTCAGCTCAAGGACAGATCAGTGTGGGGGCGGAGATGCTGGCACGTCAGCAGGAAAATGTCTGCCACTGACTATTCCACACCACACTCCCAACTGCTTTGGCCTATCCGTACATTTTCTTCCATATACAGTGCAGCCCAAAAGAATCACGATGGATAAAATTGTATCTTTCTTACCATGTATATATGTTCCTTCTAAAGGGAATAAATGCATCGTTTTTGAAAACCAAATAGAGTATTACAAAAGTTGATCACAAAGAAAATCTCCAATAAATTCCCCAAAGAAGAAATTTTACAAACTATTCTTCAATAAAAGTTTGTTTTGACTATTTAAACAAAAAATATTCTGTGATTATAATGTCCTTTAAAAAAATACCAAGTCAAAAAAATAAAGAACTATTTGTGAAATAAAATAAAAGACCTCAGCGAAAAGTAAATGAACATTTTATCAGAAGAAAACAAACCTTCATACAAATGAAAGTGTAGGATCGAAACTAGTATTGGAGAAAATAGGGGCCCTGGTGGCTTCTAGTCAGCCAGACCCAATAACTGCCCTTCAAGCCCAGCCCCCTTCGGCAGCCCCTGCTCCCCCCCGCCCTGAAACAGAACCAGTAAGGACAGATCTTGCATGTCCTGACAACATTCCCTCTCTCGTGAATGACATGTGCACAAGTGGAATCCCAAGACATGATTCATGTTGTCATTATTTAACACTGATAAAACACACAGTTTGAGTCACTAAAATCCTAGTACTACAGTTGTTCCTAGTCAAGAGCAATGAAAATCACTATGTGAAATCTATTCCTATTCCATCTTTCCACCTGGGTTTAGATATGGAATCCAAGGGCGAAAAAAACAGAGGCACGCATCTAGCTCTATAAAGGTGTCATTTACTGCTTCAGCAAGTCGCTGCTGTGGACGTAGCCTGCAAAATTACCACGTTGGCTTTTAATTATAGGGGGTTATGGTGACACCTAGTGGCTCATGAGCATATTTTGAAATCCCTGATTTGATCAATCCAACCGATTTTTCTTTTTCAGAAATAATCCTTATGCTTCCATTTATGGATTCTGGCACATTTAAAGAAGAAATTAAATATGTAAAATTTCCCTTTCCCATCACAAAAATAGAAATTCTCAGAAAAGAGATGTGTAATTAAGAAAGGCCATCTTTTAAAAGTTCTACTTGCGTAAATCTTTCCATATCAGCTACCAATCATAAATACTTAAAAAGAAAAACAGGAAGTAGGGCAGAGCCAAGATGGCGGCGTGAGTAGAGCAGTGGAAATCTCCAAAAAACGCATAGAGCTATGAAAATATAACAAACAAAACTCTTCCTAAAATAGAGACCAGAGGACACAGGACAACATCCAGACCACATCCACACATGCAAGAACCCAGCACCTTGCGAAGGGGGTAAGATACAAGCCCCGGCCTGGTGGGACCCGAGCGCCCCTCCCCCTGGCTCCCAGTGGGTGGAAAGAAACGGGAGCAGATTTTTTTTTTTTTTTTTTCCGCGAGTGCTTTTTGGAAGCCTTAAAGGGACAGGGACCCCGTTGCTAGGGAGGCAGGGCAGCGGGACCGGTGAGCAGTGCCTGGGACCAGAGCCTCAGGACAAAGATCATGCGTTTTTCCCTACGGGACTGGTGGGCGGGTGCCTGAGACTGGCGCCTGAGGACGGAGGAAATCGCGCGTTTTTCCCCTTTCTTTTTTTCCTCTTTTTGGCAAGTGCTTTTTGGAAGCCTTAAAGGGAAAGTGACCCTATTGCTAGGGAGGCAGGGCGGCGGGACCAGTGAGGGGGTGCCTGGGACCGGCGCCTGAGGAGTGCTTTTCCCCTTTTTTTTTCTCTTTTTGGCGAGTGCTTTTTGGAAGCCTTAAAGGGACAGGGACACCGGTGCTAGGGAGGCAGGGCAGCAGGACTGGTGAGAGGGTGCCTGGGACCGGCACCTGAGGACAAAGACTATCCCGTGCTTTTCCCTGTGGGACGGGAGGGCAGGTGCATGAGACCGGCGCCTGAGGACGGAGGAAATCACGCATTTTTCCCCTTTTTTTTTTTTTTTTGGCGAGTGCTTTTTGGAAGCCTTAAAGGGACAGGGACCCCGGTGCTAGGGAGGCAGAGCAGCAGGACCGGTGAGACGGTGCCTGGGACCGGTGCCTGAATACAAAGAATATCACGCGTTTTTCCCTGCGGGACCGGTGGGCGGGTGCTTTTTGGAAGCCTTGAAGGGACAGGGACCCTGGTGCTAGGAAGGCAGGGCAGCAGGACTAGGGAGCGGGTGCCAGGGACTGGCGCCTGAGGGAAAAAAAAAAAAATCACGTGTTTTTTTCCTTTTTTTTTTTCTTTCTGTTCCCTCTTTCATTGTTGCTATTGTTGTTTTGGTTTGGAGAGTGCTTTTTGGAAGTCTTAAAGGGGCAGGACAGGACACTTAGACCAGAGGCAGGGAATCTGGGGATCTCTGGGCACTCCAACCCCCTGGGCAACAGGGAGCACAGAGGCCCCTTACGGAGAAAAATAGCCTCCCAGCCGCTCCCCCTCCAACAGGGCTCCACCACTTTGGAGGAGAAGCCCCAGCCAGGCCACGCCCATAGCAACAGCAGAGATAAACTCCATAGCAAATGGGCAGGTAGCAGAAGCCCTGTCTGTGCACAGCTGACAAGCATAAGCCACTAGAGATCGCTATTCTCCCAGGAGAGGAAGGCCACAAACCAACAAGAAGGGAAGCTCTTCCAGCTGTCACTCGTACCAGCTCTGCAAACTATCTCTATCACCATGAAAAGGCAAAACTACAGGCAGACAAAGATCACAGAGACAACACCTGAGAAGGAGACAGACCTAACCAGTCCTCCTGAAAAAGAATTCAAAATAAAAATCATGAACATGCTGACAGAGATTCAGAGAAAAATGCAAGAGCAATGGGATGAGATGCAGAGAAAAATGCAAGAGCAATGGGATGAAGTCTGGAGGGAGATCACAGATGTCAGGAAGGAGATCACAGAAGTGAAACAATCCCTGGAAGGATTTATAAGCAGAATGGATAAGATGCAAGAGGCCATTGAAGGAATAGAAGACAGAGAACAGGAACGTATAGAAGCTGACATAGAGAGAGATAAAAGAAGGATCTCCAGGAATGAAACAACACTAAGAGAACTATGTGACCAAACCAAAAGAAATAATATTTGTATTATAGGGGTACCAGAAGAAGAAGAAAGAGGAAAAGGGATAGAAAGTCTCTTTGAAGAAATAATTGCTGAAAACTTCCCCAAACTGGGGGAGGAAATAATCGAACAGACCATGGAATTACACAGAACCCCCAACAGAAAGGATCCAAGGAGGACAACACCAAGACACATAGTAATTGAAATGGCAAGGATCAAGGACAAGGAAAGAGTTTTAAAGGCAGCTAGAGAGAAAAAGATCACCTATAAAGGAAAACCCATCAGGCTAACATCAGACTTCTCAACAGAAACCCTACAGGCCAGAAGAGAATGGCATGATATACTTAAAGCAATGAAACAGAAGGGCCTTGAACCAAGGATACTGTATCCAGCACGACTATCATTTAAATATGATGGCGGGATTAAACAATTCCCAGACAAGCAAAAGCTGAGGGATTTTGCTTCCCACAAACCACCTCTACAGGGCATCCTACAGGGACTGCTCTAGATGGGAGCACTCCTAAAAAGAGCACAGAACAAAACACACAACATATGAAGAATGGAGGAGGAGAAACAAGAAGGGAGAGAAGAAAAGAATCTCCAGACACTGTATATAACAGCTCAATAAGTGAGCTAAGTTAGGCAGTAAGATATTAAAGAAGCTAACCTTGAACCTTTGGTAACCACGAATCTAAAGCCTGCAATGGCAATAAGTACATCTCTCTCAATAGTCACCCTAAATGTAAATGGACTTAATGCACCAATCAAAAGACACAGAGTAATAGAATGGAAAAAAAAGCAAGACCCATCTATATGCTACTTACAAGAAACTCACCTTAAACCCAAAGACAAGCATAGACTAAAAGCCAAGGGATGGAAAAACATATTTCAGGCAAACAACAGTGAGAAGAAAGCAGCGGTTGCAGTACTAATATCAGACAAAATAGACTTCAAAACAAAGAAAGTAACAAGAGATAAAGAAGGACACTACATAATGATAAAGGGCTCAGTCCAACAAGAGGATATAACCATTCTAAATATATATGCACCCAATACAGGAGCCCCAGCATATGTGAAGCAAATACTAACAGAACTAAAGAGCAAAATAGACTGCAATGCATTCATTCTAGGAGACTTCAACACACCACTCACCCCAAAGGATAGATACACTGGGCAGAAAATAAGTAAGGACACACAGACACTGAACAACACACTAGAACAGATGGACCTAATAGACATCTATAGAACTCTACATCCAAAAGCAACAGGATATACATTCTTCTCAAGTGCACATGGAACATTCTCCAGAATAGACCACATACTAGCTCACAAAAAGAGCCTCAGTAAATTCCAAAATATTGAAATTCTACCAACCAATATTTCAGACCACAAAGGTATAAAACTAGAAATAAATTCTACAAAGACAACAAAAAGGCTCACAAACACATGGAGGCTGAACAACATGCTACTAAATAATCAATGGATCAATGAACAAATCAAAATAGAGATCAAGGAATATATAGAAACAAATGACAACAACAACACTAAGCCCCAACTTCTGTGGGACGCAGCGAAAGCAGTCATAAGAGGAAAGTATATAGCAATCCAGGCACACTTGAAGAAGGAAGAACAATCCCAAATGAATAGTCTAACATCACAATTACCAAAACTGGAAAAAGAAGAACAAATGAGGCCTAAAGTCAGCAGAAGGAGGGACATAATAAAGATCAGAGAAGAAATAAACAAAATTGAGAAGAATAAAACTATAGCAAAAATTAACGAAACCAAGAGCTGGTTCTTTGAGAAAATAAACAAAATAGATAAGCCTCTAGCCCAACTTATTAGGAGAAAAAGAGAATCAACACAAATCAACATAATCAGAAATGAGAATGGAAAAATCACGACAGACTCCACAGAAATACAAAGAATTATTAAAGACTACTATGAAAACCTATATGCCCACAAGCTGGAAAACCTAGAAGAAATGGACAACTTCCTAGAAAAATACAACCTCCCAAGACTGACCATGGAAGAAACACAAAAGTTAAACAAACCAATTACGAGCAAAGAAATTGAAACGGTAATCAAAAAACCACCCAAGAACAAAACCCCGGGGCCGGACGGATTTACCTCGGAATTTTATCAGACACACAGAGAAGACATAATACCCATTCTCCTTAAAGTGTTCCACAAAATAGAAGAAGAGGGAATACTCCCAAACTCATTCTATGAAGCCAACATCACCCTAATACCAAAACCAGGCAAAGACCCCAACAAAAAAGAAAATTACAGACCAATATCCCTGATGAATGTAGATGCAAAAATACTCAATAAAATATTAGCAAACAGAATTCAACAGTGTATCAAAAGGATCATACACCATGACCAAGTGGGATTCATCCCAGGGATGCAAGGATGGTACAACATTCGAAAATCCATCAACATCATCCACCACATCAACAAAAAGAAAGACAAAAACCACGTTATCATCTCCATAGATGCTGAAAAAGCATTTGACAAAATTCAACATCCATTCATGATAAAAACTCTCAGCAAAATGGGAATAGAGGGCAAGTACCTCAACATAATAAAGGCCATATATGATAAACCCACAGCCAGCATTATACTGAACAGCGAGAAGCTGAAAGCATTTCCTCTGAGATGGGGAACCAGACAGGGATGCCCACTCTCCCCACTGTTATTTAACATAGTACTGGAGGTCCTAGCCACAGCAATCAGACAAAACAAAGAAATACAAGGAATCCAGATTGGTAAAGAAGAAGTTAAACTGTCACTATTTGCAGATGATATGATACTGTACATAAAAAACCCTGAAGACTCCACTCCAAAACTACTAGAACTGATATTGGAATACAGCAAAGTTGTAGGATACAAAATTAACACACAGAAATATGTAGCTTTCCTATACACTAACAATGAATCAATAGAAAGAGAAATCAGGAAAACAATTCCATTCACCATTGCATCAAAAAGAATAAAATACCTAGGAATAAACCTAACCAAAGAAGTGAAAGACTTATACTCTGAAAACTACAAGTCACTCTTAAGAGAAATTAAAGGGGACACTAATAAATGGAAACTCATCCCATGCTCATGGATAGGAAGAATTAATATCATTAAAATGGCCATCCTACCCAAAGCAATATACAGATTTGATGCAATCCCTCTCAAATTACCAGCAACATTCTTCAATGAATTGGAACAAATAATTCAAAAATTCATATGGAAACACCAAAGACCCCGAATAGCCAAAGCAATCTTGAAAAAGAAGAATAAAGTAGGGGGGATCTCACTCCCCAACTTCAAGCTCTACTACAAAGCCATAGTAATCAAGACAATTTGGTACTGGCACAAGAACAGAGCCACAGACCAGTGGAACAGATTAGAGACTCCAGACATTAACCCAAACAAATATGGTCAATTAATATTTGATAAAGGAGCCAAGGAAATACAATGGCAAAATGACAGTCTCTTCAACAGATGGTGTTGGCAAAACTGGACAGCTACATGTAGGAGAATGAAACTGGACCATTGTCTAACCCCATATACAAAGGTAAACTCAAAATGGATCAAAGACCTGAATGTAAGTCATGAAACCATTAAACTCTTGGAAAAAAACATAGGCAAAAACCTCTTAGACATAAACATGAGTGATCTCTTCTTGAACATATCTCCCCGGGCAAGGAAAACAACAGCAAAAATGAGCAAGTGGGACTACATTAAGCTGAAAAGCTTCTGTACAGAGAAAGACACCATCAATAGAACAAAAAGGAACCCTACAGTATGGGAGAATATATTTGAAAATGACAGATCCGATAAAGGCTTGACGTCCAGAATATATAAAGAGCTCACACGCCTCAACAAACAAAAAACAAATAACCCAATTAAAAAATGGGCAGAGGAACTCAACAGACAGTTCTCTAAAAAAGAAATACAGATGGCCAAGAGACACATGAAAAGATGCTCCACATCGCTAATTATCAGAGAAATGCAAATTAAAACTACAATGAGGTATCACCTCACACCAGTAAGGATAGCTGCCATCCAAAAGACAAACAACAACAAATGTTGGCGAGGCTGTGGAGAAAGGGGAACCCTCCTACACTGCTGGTGGGAATGTAAATTAGTTCAACCATTGTGGAAAGCAGTATGGAGGTTTATCAAAATGCTCAAACAGACCTACCATTTGACCCAGGAATTCCACTCCTAGGAATTCACCCTAAGAACGCAGCAATCAAGTTTGAGAAAGACAGATGCACCCCTATGTTTATCGCAGCACTATTTACAATAGCCAAGAATTGGAAGCAACCTAAATGTCCATCGGTAGATGAATGGATAAAGAAGATGTGGTACATATACACAATGGAATACTACTCAGCCATAAGAAGTGGAAAAATCCAACCATTTGCAGCAACATGGATGGAGCTGGAGGGTATTATGCTCAGTGAAATAAGCCAAGCGGAGAAAGAGAAATACCAAATGATTTCACTCATCTGAGGAGTATAAGAACAAAGGAAAAACTGAAGGAACGAAACAGCAGTGGAATTACAGAACCCAAAAATGAACTAACAGGTACCAAAGGGAAAGGAACTGGGGAGGATGGGTGGGCAGGGAGGGATAAGGGGGGGGAAGAAGAAGGGGGGTATTAAGATTAGCATGCATGGGAGGGGGAGGGAGAAAGGGGAGGGTGGGCTGCACAACACAGAGAGGACAAGTAGGGATTCTACAACATTTTGCTAAGCTGATGGACAGTAAACATAATGTGGTTGTTAGGGGGGACCTGATATAGGGGAGAGCATAGTAAACATAGTACTCTTCATGTAAGTGTAGATTAAAGATTTTAAAAAAAAAGAGAGAGAAAGAAAGAAAAGGGGGATTACTCCTTGATAGGATAAAACTATTGGTAAATCAAAGATCAACGCATGCTTTAAATATCCTTAATGTTGATCACTTAAAGGGTGTCAGATGATCAGCTATGGAGGTACTCTTTTCTGATAATATTCCTTTCTCTTAATAAAAAAATAATAATAATAAAGCAGTCCCTGTGTGCTGACCTCCAATGAGTTCTGCACAGTGGTATAGAGGGCATGTCAAAGTGTGGGCAAAGGGTCTGTTTGTTTCTATGCAGAAGATCAAGGCCTAGCTTGGATACCCAGAAAATGAACTAAGATACGATATGAGGAGGAGCTACCGGCATCAGCACTCTCTGGAGGACTTGTGCCGGGGGATGATCATCAAAAAGCCTTCACAGGGATCCGGATGATGCTGCGGTTGTGGCTGCATCCAGCCCACCGTCTCCTGGACTTGCCATAGGAATGAGGAGGGAGATGTCTAGGCTGGCATGTGCATACAGTGAGACAACGAATTTGACTGGATCTGTACTGTTGGAACTCAACCAGGAGTTGGGAGGGGTGCAAGGTGTAGCACTCCAAAATCTTATGACTATAGACTATCTACGGTTAAAAGGACATATGGGAGGTGAACAGAACCCAGAAATGGGCTGCTTTAATTTGTCTGATTTTTCTCAGACTGTTCAAGTACAGTTGGACAATATCCATCATATCATAGATAAATTTTCACAAATGCCTAGGGTGCGTAAATGGTTTTCTTGGCTTCACTGGAGATGGATGGTAATTATAGATTTGCTTTGTTTATGTCACCGTAATCCTATTATGTTAATATGTGTGTACAAATTAGTTAGTAGTTTAAAACCTATACATACTTAAGGTACTCTACAAGAAGATATGTCAAAGAAATAATCAATCCTCCCATGTTTTCTTCCATATGCTACCTCTATAGGTTTTCTTCTTCCTTCCTAATTACAACCCTTAAATAGAATTCGTGCCTCATATCGAAGTTACCGAGTATCATAATTCCTCCAGGTGGTAAAGATACCTAGAAACAAGTGCTGGGCATAGAAGCCACAGGGCATAAATCTGCAAAGAAGTAAAAAGCTAACCTTTTCAAACAATATGGCTTCTCTCTCACTTACCAACTTTACATTTCCCTGTATGGCCCCAGAAGATGACTGGTTAGCCAGAGACGGGTAAGATTCCTCAAGGGAGGAACAACCTAAGACAGGCACAGTCGCAGGGGGGCCATCAGGTAAGAAATTGGGGATCAACAGAGGTGAGGCTCAGAACCTCATCCCCCCTGCTTTGAGAGAAATCTTCTGCATCCGTGGATGGTTTATTGCCCTTGTCTAGCTTGGATTAACACATAGTCTACAGGCACACACCTGATCATCTACAATTGCTCTCCTACAACACTAAACTATGTTTTCTACCTTTATCTTGCATCTACCTACCACTTCAGCATTTTATTAAAAATAAAAAATAATAATAATAAAGGGAGAAATGTGGGATCCTCATATAAATCAAGTATAAAAATCAAATGAATATTCATATTTGACCTGATTGTTTATAGTTCTTCATAATGTGTGATCAAAACCGAAAGTTTCTGTGATGAATGCCCTTGTACTGTTCACCATGTAAGAATTTATTCACTATGTAAGAATTCGTTCACCTTGTAAGAACTTGTTCGTTATGCTTCAGAAGATTGGAGACTGATGAGAGTTAGGCTTGAGATGGATTAATGATTGTACATTGAGCATTGACCCCCCTATACTGAATTTTATTGTTGTTAACAACCATTTGATCAATAAATATGAGAGATGCTCTCTCAAAAAAAAAAAAAACCCACGTATGGCATGCACCCTTTTACATAAAAATAAGTAAATAATAAAATAGAAATACACTGGAGACTTGAATAATAAGGAGTTTCAGGGTGCTGACTCCCTTGGAGTTGAAAATTGTGTAACTTTTAACGCCTCCACAGCTTAACTACTAATAGCTTGCTGTTTACTTGAAAGCCTTACCAATCACATAAAGAGTCAATTTATGCATATTTTGTATTTTATATGTATTATACACTGTGTTTACAATAAAGTTAGAGAAAATTAAAAAAATAAATAAATAAAAATAAAAAATAAAAAAATCAAACAAAAAAAATGATTGTAGAACTTTATCAAATGTCTCTTCTGCATCTATTAATTATTACATATTTTTCTTTAAAAAAAAAGAAAAGCAGGAAATAAAACTGCAAGTTCAGAATAAATGCATACATTGTAATCAGTTAACCTCCCTTTAAAAGTACAGGAATATAAAGCAGAATTGCTTAACATAAAATTAACTGGAGAAGTCACAGGTTTACAGTCCTGACTGTTATTAATTAGCTGTTGTGAACTAGAGAAAATTGTGCAACCTCTCTGCCTTAGTTCCATAGTACAAGGTTAGAATTCAGATAACTTTTGAGAGATATCCCCCGTAAAAGTCTACAAATTGCCACCAATACATGGTCTTACTCATCTAGACCTCTGCTCCCAACACCTGAATATCTAGATGCTCCATTCTGACTCAGGATTAAAAGTTTAATATATATCAGCATTTCTGGCACATACATTTTCTTTCAGATTGTAAATTCTTAATATGTTCCTGATATTTGATTCATTTATAGTCTCAACCTTGAATAAATGTTTAATGATTTCATTAACCATTGAATGTTTCTTGGTGCACTAAAGTGAAAAGGGAACCACTAGCATGATTTACTTAATATTTAATAAACAGCCTTTTTTCTCTTGATGCATGAAATTCATAATTTTGTGTAACTCCATCAAGTCTTACCATAGCCTTCCACTTTCTACATCTGAAAAGCTCCAATCCTGTTAATTTGAACTCATTTTACAGTTATCCTTCTTTCTCCCTATTGGACCTCCCCACAGCTTTTCTAATTTTTAGTTTCTCTTACTGTTTTGGTTTCATTTTCTTCTTTTAAAGCACTGTTTTGCGTTTTAGCTATTTAGAGCATAGAGAAATTTGTAGTAATAATATGTCAAAGATTTGTGGATCCACTATTTTTTTGGTAAATTTTAACATTTCATTATGTTTGATTTAGTAAAAATGGAACACTGCACAGACAAGTGAGGCTCTGTGAATGTATCTCTATAGAAAATCACTGGTTTCGCAGTTTGTAATATACCTGCATATCTCTATATTTTTATTACATATATCTATAAATAATATGGGTCTTGGTTTACATGTTTTTAAACATTATATAAGGTTTATATACAAGTATATATTCTTTTGCAATCTGTACAGTTGTTGGTTTTAACAGTAAAATTTATCAATCTTGTAAACATAATGTTCTTCATGTAATTGTAGGTTAGTGATACCAAAATTAAAATAATAAATTTACCAATCTTTCCCCTTAAGGTTTGTATCTTTAATGTTTTCTTTAAGGATCTTTCTGTAGTTGAAGGCCATATTTTTTCTTAATTAACATTTATGTCTTCAACCCACATTTTTGTGTGTAACGTGAGGTTGGGGAAGGCTCCATGTGGATAATCAATTATCCCAGCACCACTTATTGAATAATCTGTATTATTTGGTAATTTCCACTCCTGTCATTTTATTTTTCCATTGTGAGTAGGAATGTTCTGTCCTCGAACATCTTCTTATATTTGTCTTTCTTTGCTCAGGTATCACACTCTCTTAATATCTATAACTGTAGAGTAAATCTAGGTATCTATTCTCCACCTTATTGGAAAGTTCCTTCACTATTTTTTGACCCTTCTTTTACATATGAACTATAGCAAGAACTTGCAAAATTCAAAGGTAATAAATAGCTCTAGTGTGACTTTGTTTGGAATTACATGGAATGCATAGTCTAATTAGGGCAGAATTAATATGTTTGCAATATTCTCCTTCATGGACATAACAGAGCTTCCCATTTATTTAGGTTCTCTGTTTGCAAAACATATTAAATTTTGTGTTGAAATTCTTTCATATATCTTGTTAAATCTGTTCCTAGGGGTTCTGTATAATTTTTGTCACTATTATAAATATTATGATTTAAGTCATAATTTTCTTATTGTTTAGGCTGCGTAAAAAAAAGCAGCTTAGTTTTACATGTTAATCTTGTTTTTCAACAACCTTATAAGATTTTCTTAAATATCAAATAGTTTCCCTGTATCATTCCTTGAATTTTCTAAATGGATAATCCTACTATACGATAATAATTTTGCCTCTTCATTGCTAATAGTTCTACTTATCTTTAATTTCTGCACTAGGCATGACCTCTAGAAAAAAGGTGAAAATAAAAAGTGAGAGTAGCATCCTCCTGTAATACTTCAAATGTTTTACTATGACATTTGTCATGTATTTTTGTAGATATTCTTCTATAAGATGAAAGAAATTCTCCTCTATTCCTGGTTTTTTAGGATTTTTTTATTGTAAATGAAATTTACAATAAATGAAATACAATAAATGAAAATACTCCATATTTTTTATCAAATGCTTTCTCTAAATTTATTAAAGTGATCATAAGATTTTTATTTATTAATGGGATGAAATGTGCTAATAAATTTCATAATAGTAAAACTTCCTTGCATTCTGAAACAAAACCACTTTAGTCTTAATGTATTCTTTTATAGAATATTAGATTGAGTTTGCTAATATCTTTGGAATTTTGCTTATAAATTCATAAGAAAAATGAGCCTACAATTTTCCTCTCCTGTATTCTCTTTCTTTGGTTTTGGTATAGAGGCTTTACTCGTCTAATAAAATGTGTTTACAAAGGTACTAGCTCTGTAATCTTTGGAAAAGTTTACATTGTGTTGTGATTATCTATGTGATATCACTGACATATTATATGGGGACATTTACCTGTAAAATTATCTGGGGCTCAATTTGTATGTTTCTGGGAGTACAGGAAGTGGGAGTGAGACAAGCGTGCTTTTTCCAGTTCCCATTTTGATTTTCAACTTTTCCATCCAATTCCATAGATTTTTATACAGATTCTTTGATTCACTTTACAGGCAGCTCAAATAAATTACATTTTTGTAGAAATTTGGCCATTTATTTCCTGCATTGACAGTATCCTCCTATGACTGTGCTCAGTATCTACTGGATCTGTATCCATGACCTTTTTACATCCCTGTTTTTGTAGGGCATCCCTCCTCTATACTCCATCACTTTTGCCAGACAATTTTCTTATTTACTTCATGTAGAAATGGACAAATTCCTTTTTTAATTCTATGTTCCCTTTCTATTGAATTAGAATTACAATGGATTTTTTTATTTAATTTTTGTTTTAGTTGAATTATTCTTTTCCTTTGATTTCTATAGGTTTTCCCTACTGTTATGTCCCTGCCTTATTGTGTTGGTCACTTAGCTAAGTATTTACAGTTTTTCTTCTTTTTAAAAATGCCATAAAATTTTTCTTTAAAAATCACTTTTAGCTTTATCCCGTAAGTTCAGATACATAGCTTTTTTATCTTTAATGTACACTTACCAGTTCCCCTTTTGATTCTTTTTTATTTGATTTATTTTGTTTCAGCTTCCAAATGCATATAGGGAAATTTTAGATATTTTTAAAAATTGAATTCCAATTTATTTTTATTTTATTGCAGTAAAAACACTTGATGTAAGACCTACCTTCTTAGCAGACTGTTCGGTGTACAATACAGTATTGTTAACTATAGACACAATGTTGTACAGCAAATTTCTAGAACTTTTTCATCTTATGTAACTAAAACTTCATACCTGATGATTAGCAATCCCTTTTCCCCTCCACTCAACCCCTGGCTGAGCTCCTCTCTGCTTCTATCAGACTATTTTAGATACTTCATAGAAGTGGAATTATGCAAATATTTTCCTTCTGTAACAGGCATATTTCACGTAGCATGATGTCCTCAAGGTTCATGTGTAATATTGCAGGACTTCCTTCTCTTTCAAAGCTAAATAATAGCCATTGTATGTATGTAACACATTTTCTTTTACATACATATACTACTGAGCATAGTTGATATACAGTATTATATTGGTTCCAGGTACACAACATAGTGTAACACATTTCCTTTATTCACTCATCTGTCAATGGATATTTGTTGTTTCCACATATTGACTATTGTGAACAGTGCTGCAGTGGACGTGAGAGTGCAAATATCTCTTTGAGATCCTCATTTCAGCTTTGGGGAGATAATACTCAGAAGTGGGATTGCTGGATTATATAGTTCTATTTTTTGTGGAACCTGTACACTGTTTTCAATTTACATTCCCACCAACAAAGTACAAGGGTTTCAATTTCTTCACATCCTCACCAACACTTCTCTTTTATTTTTTTGACCATAGCTATCCTAACAGGTGTGAGGTTTTATCACACTGTGGTTTTGATTTGCATTTCCCTGATGATTAATGATGTCGAACATATTTTCATATACTTGTTGGTCATTTGTAGGTCTTCTTTGGAGAAATGTATATTCATGTCTTTAGCCCATTTTACAATCTACTCTTGAGTTGAAGGAGTTCCTTATATATGTTGGAAATTAACCCCTTATTGGATATATGATTTGCAAATATTTCTCCCATTCCGTGGGTCACCTTTTCACTTTGTTGATTGTTGCTTTTTCATTTGATGCAGCCCCACTTGTTTGTTTTTCTTTTGCTGCCTGAGCTTTTATGTCCTATCCATGTTTAACTGAATTTCAGCCAGATATAAGTGACAGTAATCCTCTGAAACTGCAGAGGCCTGCTTTGGGAACCTTATAGATGGTGCACTTCTCTGTTGTAATCATTCATACTGAATTTTATATATGTCCTTAACTTGTTAATTGTATTATTTTGTTTTATAAATCCTTATTTAATTTTTAATTGCTTTGGTCATCAATTCCAAAAGAGAGCTTATTAAAATTTCCCATTATTCCAATGGATTTGTCCATTCTCCTTACAATTCTCTCAAAGTTTGCTTTATCTTTTTAATTAAATTCTTATAAAGTACCTAAAAGTATTGAATAATGGTATGTTCCTGGTAAATTGTTCCTTTTTTCCATTATGAGATGAAAGTGACATCTCTAATAATCTAATAGATTTGATCTCAAATCTATTATAACTAATATCAAGTTAGTGTTACTTGCTTTGATAATTAATATTTGGCATCTTTTTTTAGCTTTTTACTTTCAGATTGTATTAAGTTGAAGTTCCTTGAGGTTAGTAAATTGATTTTCTTCAGTACTTTTTAAGTATTAGACAATAAGTATTTGTTAAATTAATAAATATATTTTAATCTATCCTCATGTTTAAATGGAGCTCTTATAAACTGTATGTCTGGATATTGCTATTGCTGTTATTGTGTAGTTTTAATTCAATCTAACTACCTCATTCTTATAACTGAAATGTTTAATTTTTAAACTTATTGTAAACACTAATATATTCAGATTTCATTCATCCTTTTTATTCTGAACTTTATATTTGTCCTCATTTATGCTTCTTTACTATTTCTTATATTAGTTTGATAGAAAGGTGTTTGTTTTTCATTTTTTAAATCTGCTGGTTAGAAAGACGTACACTTTCCATCTTTTCTTTTGGTTATTACTCATGGAGCCTTGGCATGAACACAGAACTGAGTGACACATTAAGCTTATTTTCAAAATGCCTACTTTGTTCCTTTTACAAAGATGTCAGAACGTCTGATCAAGCCCTTCCCCACCTACTAGGTACTGTTGGCAGCATTTTAGTTCTGCTTTGTTTTTGTGCCACTAAAATGATTATTATTGTTCATAGATTCAAGACTTGTGTAGAGGAATCTCCACGTCTATCAATTTCTTTATCATTTTCCTTTGCATCTCAATCTTATTCTAATTTAAGAAGCTGAGCTTCAAAAGCCAGTAATTGTGTTTTCTTGTTGCTGTTTTTAATCCTGGTGTGCTGTGTATCTTTCCCTAAAGTAAAGAACGCTGCAGGCTGATCACCCAAATGATTTCTGACAGATCAGGGAGGCAGATAAGGGAAAGGTCAATTTCCAGAGAAATGAGGCAATTTGCCTGCTTTATCTACAAAGAACAGACAAGTCTTGGAAGCCAACAAAGGTGAGTGAAGATATTAGCTTGAGTCGTATAAATTATTAATATGCTGCCATTTTCTACTTTATGAAAAGAAAATCTCATATAGTTCTACCTAATGTTATAATGAGTCAGTTTATCCGCTTAACATACTCTTTTTTTAATGAAGGGAAACCAAGGACCATTCTGAATCTATATAATGTATATTTCTCTGTAGGGGAGGAATGTAATTCCTTTCATAATGCCATCCTCGGATTAGGGTCAGAAACGCCCCATCATCTATGAATTTTTGTAATGTAAAAGCCATTTGGCCTGACTGTGAATGCCTAGGAGGTGGCAGTGTACTTTGGCATGTAAGCATGTGTACCAAATGGCCAATTTCCAACCCCAAATATACTATTTGCTAACTGTATGTTATTTTTGTGCCTCGGTTTTTTTAAACTATGAAGAACGGATAATAATAGTATCCATCTCACAGGGCTTCGTGAGGTCTGAATGAGTTAATGCTTGTAAAGGCTTGGCAGATTCTGGGCTATGTGCATGTTGTTTATTACTATTATTAGATGCTGTGAATTGAATTGTGTCCCCCCAAAATTTGTATGTTGAAGTCCTAACCCTTTGTACCTCAGAATATGATCTTACTTGGAAATGGGGTTGCTGCAAATACAGTTCAGATAAAATCATCCTGGAGTAGGGCAGAACAAAAACCAGAAATTTGGACAGTGAGAGAGACATGCACTTGGGGGGACACTCTGTAAGGATGAAAGCAGAGATGGGGGCAATGCTCCTATGAACCAAAGCATGGCAAATGTTGGCAGCCAACCAGCAGGAGCTGGATGAGAGCTGTGCGGATTCTCACAGCACTGGGAGAAACCACCTCTGCTGACACCTTGATCTTGGATTGCCAGCCTCCAGAACTGAAACAGTAAGTGTCTGTGGTTTAAGCCATCCAGCTTGTGTACCTTGTTAAAGCCACCCTAGCAAACACAGATTAAACGCTCCTATCTATTAAAAATATATTAAACGTATTTTCTCTTTTAAAAGACACCCAGTTTCTTTGAAACATAGTGCAGCTGGAGAGTAGCTTCCCAAGTAGTGACCACAGCTGAGAGAACCCTGGACTTGTTCTGCATGGACAGCTTATTTGTAGTGTCATATGACTCTAGCAGCCTGGGAATTCTCAATGCAATTGACCCTGGACAATGGGGGGTAGTGACCTCTGCACAGTTGAAAATTCACATGTAACTTTTGACTCTCCGAAAACTTAACTACTTATAGTCTACTGCTGATAGAAGCCTTACCAATAATGTAAACAATTAACACATATTTTGTAAGTGATATGCTTTATAAACTGTACTCAAAATAAGCTAGAGAAAAGAAAATGTTTTTCAAACCGTCATAAATCTCAAAAAAATTTTCCAGTAGTTTTATTGAAAAAAACCCACATATATGTAGACTCATTCAGTTCAAGCCCCTGTTGTTCGTGGGTCAGCTGTTCTTGCTAAACAGGCTATCTGCACTTACACATACGGCCAAGACAGCTTTCATTATAATGTGTGTTATGCGTCCTTCCAAGTCAGGAAAATAACATTTCCAATATTTAAAATCAAGATCAACAAGTCAGGATTGACTTAAAATTATCTTTATAAATATGTCTCTCCTTGTGGAAAAATGAATAAGTGGAGGGATTATCCGAATATTCAATCAAATATTTCCATCTAAGTGGATTGGACATTACTGATGAAATGTCTTGGCACCTAGTTTATTTGTTTCATTTCTTCATCTCTTTACATATGTAGCTCTTGTCTCTTTTTAGTTCTGAGTCGTGACCCCTATGTAGAATTTACCCCTTAATTTTATCATTCACCTCTGAAAGCGGGGTGTTAATCTAACCTTCTCTAGTTTGTGAGATTCTTAAAAACAGGAAATATGTTTTACTTTTTAAAATATACATATTCTCCATAGTCAATAACTCATAGAAATCATTTAAGAATTATTTACTGTGGAATGTTCAGGAATGACCACTCTACAGAGACAGAAAGTAAACTAGTGTGTGCAAAGGGCTGAGGAGGCACTGCAAATGGGCACATGGGATCCCTTGAGCAATAGATATGTTCAAAACTGGATTGTAGTGATGGCTGCATAACTGTACATAGTTACTAAAAGTCATTGAATTTTACAGTCGAAATAGGTGATTTTTGTCATGCAAATTATTCCTCAATAAAGTTGTTAAAATAATAATTTATTGATTACATTTAATAAAAATATATCTCAATTCTATTTGTATTTTCATAGCCAGCAGCACAGAGCTGTACACATGGAAGATGAATGGAGAAGCTTAGGGTGGTAAAAAATAGCTGTTGCCATAATAGAGCTAATTTACATTTTTAATGTCTGTCCCATTTTCCTTCCTTTAGCAAAAGTATCTCTGGCCATCCTTGCTACAGAAACACTTCTAGTGTTTTATTGTATGTCTACTTTATTAGGCTTCATGATCATCATCTAAGGGAAAGCTAGTCATTGCCATAAAAGGACTGACTGCCGCACATGCAGACATCAGCCAATGTACTTTATGTCCAAAATAATGCCATGTGAGAAAGGATTACTTAACATGACAAATCTTAAATGGGAAATGAAATAAAATCTAACTAGAAAAATGTTTGTCTGCGGGAGTCATATGTGCACTGCAAGAGGGCAAAATAAACTTCCCTTTAAAGTGGTTTTAATTATTCCGTCTCTGACGCGCTTTCACTATGATCCAGCCCGAACGCCGCCTGACTCTTCCTTGCCAGTTCCGGTGAGTAGTGCAGTGCACTCCAGTGTTTAAAGAAACTCCTTCCCTTCCCAGGCCTTGTGGATTCCATACTCAAATCATTCTGATTTCCCATGAAAACTGAGTCATGGAGCTGTCACTTACCTTCACCAAGCTTTTGACATGTTTTTATGAAACTCTTCGGATCCTTTTTTGGAACAAAGATTTAAGTAAAGCCGGTTCTACACAGTCTAAATACCCAAGCTCCTGGGACGCCAGCCACCCATAGTGGAAGTCTTTACTCACTCCTAGAAAGGCACAGAGTCCCACATTACATTTTAAGTGTTACCTTGTATAATTATTTATGTGCTTTCTCTAGTCCACTGTTCTCTGACCTGCTGATTTTCACTCAGTACTCATTTCTGCCAAGAAGGCTTGGTTGTTTTTACAGGAAGAGACCATATCGTTATTCATCTTCAAATGTTCAATATATGAAACTGTTCAATCCCACCCATCCCAGTGCTAGCCTTCCATAATATATTTCTATCATCGATCACATAAGATTTCTTACTCCTTCTATATCCTTTCTATAGTGTACCACTTTTACTATCATTATAATGTTCTCTTTTGTTACATAATAATTTAATTATTATTCTTAATCCCCATTATGGTGCGACCTTGTGGGAATAGGATGTATATTGTACTACCTGTGTTCTCCATTCTGTCCCCAACCCCCACCCTCACTCAGTATCATTCTCAGAATTAGAAAGTGCTCAATAGTATCAATTAAGCCAAATAGCAATTGTTACATCATCCTTACTTCTAATTACAATATGCACATATATCAACTCAAATGGTGGAAACAAACATGCCTTAACCTAGTTGATTCACCTAAGGAGCAAGAAATGTATTCAATGAAAAAAGTTTCTCTGAAAAATTCTGAGGGGATACATCCTTTTACCAATGTCCCTTTGCCAATGTATCTACAAACCTCCCCATCTCTTATGCTTTGCAAGTTTCCACCAGTATCTTCTGATAAACAAAGCAGTGTGCTGGAGTAGATAAGGTATGTACTTTGCAGCCACACAGACCCAGTTCCAAATCATGTCACTCAGTGGGGCGACCTGCTTACCCTGCGTTTGAGATTTCTTATCTGTAACATGAAGACCAAAGTAACAACCTCATATGGTTATTGTGAGGATTATATGGGAAAATGTGTTTAAGGCACTCTTTACAATGTCTGTCATAATAAAGACACTAAAAAATATTGAATTAAAGGTACAAATTCAATTAGATAAATATTTATTGAGTGCCCATTGAGGGACATGCACCAATTTTTTTCAGAGGACCTATTAATAAACAAGACTATCATAGACTCTACTATCATAGAGCTTAGAGTCTAGTGAAGGAGACAGACACTTGAATATACAAATCTAGTACCTTATGACAAGCCCAGTAATGCAGAAATAAGTACAGAGTGACTTTAGGACACAGATGGATTCAGAACAGACTTTTTCGTTCTTTTGATATCTTCAAATCATAATGAAAATTCAGTACCTGCAAGCATGGTCATTATTAAAAATAAATTCCATCTGCTGGTCCCATGCCAGGCCATAATGCAGTGTGCTGGGAACCATATAACCATATTAGAGAATTGTCATATGGTCTATAGCTGCCACACTCTAGAATCCACAAACACAGTCTTGTGAAGAAACAGAAATCAAATCTACCCCAAATATCCATCCTTTAGAGAGACACAAGAGCCTCAACATAAAAGCATAATCAATACACATGTCTTATATTTTGCATATTTTCCTATTTTGGGTAATAACTTAAAACTCAGTGTGAAGATACAGGGACTGATTTGTAATTTCTGCAAAGCAGATGCCCTTGTTTTGCTTCTAAAGCCTGCTTTCTTTTTTTCTAAAATAGCATGCTAATTTTGAAAGGCAAAATAATAAAAGACATACAGGATGGTGAATGGAAAAGTTTTGAAGCTCACAAGGCCAATTTCTCATTATAAGTGGCCCCTGGGGAGTAATGAGAAACTTGCCCTCCGCTTGTCAAACAGGAAGACCTGTGTGGCTATTTTACACTTCATTGTGCTTACAGCAACCTTAGCCAACTAAGAATGTTATGGGGGAAAAAATAACACAAGTTTAGGTAAATGAAGTCCAGTGGCCTCACTGTTGAACAGGAATGACGTAAGCGCCATGTCCTGTGCCTCTGAACAGAGCTGACAAAGAGCTGCAGAAGGAAAGCAAACCATGTCCCCAGACTGGCATCTACTACGCTTTGCATCACTCTGCCTGCGCACAGCAGAAGGGTAAATATGCATGCTCTAACTTGCAGCCTAATTTTAAATGTCTGCAGCAAGCACAACCTAGAAAAGCTTGTTATTTCCCTTGGCTTCCTTCAATTTCTTGTCAGCTCTACTTAAATTAATTTCAAATATTCTTTCTTAAAATCAAAATACTTTGCTTGATTATGTCTTCCAGATAGTTGGTAAATATACACCCCTGTGTATATTGACAAAATGTCACCATTATATTTCCATGAAGTGCCACTTAAAACTCAGTGTGAAGATGCAGAGACTGATTAGTAATTTCCATGAAGTGCCACACCCATAGCTCTTATGCGGTCCCATTTTTCTGTCACCTGAGTTCTTTGTAAAGTGAATACTCTCCAGCTAAAAGATTTAACCATGAAGCATAACTTAAGTCTTTTATGTCATAGACTGAAAAAAAATAATGAAAGTAATATATCATGAATTTCTGTATATATAAAAGACTAAATGCTGTAAGCTACATATCCTTGTAATTAGTGCTCTAGTTCTCAGTCAGCAGTGAAGGGTGGAATGGAAGGGCTCCCATTAAATGCCCTGGGGTCTGCTCAGAGATGAACAGCTGTTAACAACTGCCGGAAGGTTGATGAAGTTTTAAAATTGATCTCATTAAGAGCCATCTGATACTGAATCCCAATTTATTCTTGTGATAAATGAAGATAATAAGATCTACCTGTTAAGACTGTTGAAAAGATTGGGTGAAGTTTCAAGCTCACTGTGGCCCTTGCAGGCCCTGTATAATGATACTTGTTATCACTCTGATTAATAAACATCCTATAATGACCTTGGGATACCTGTAAACATGAATGCAACAGAACTCCTCAAATATGCCACGAATGGACCCGACTGGCAAAAAGACACATTTATATAAAGGAAAGCCTGGAACCAGAAACTTGTAGCTGTAGTTGCTAGACATGGCTCTACACATGTAGCTGCAAGAGCCTAGCCATTCGTTACCCCTTTCTCTTACAATTTTCTATTTTGAAAATTTAAGGAGTTCAATTAAATTGTTTGTCATGCCCTTGAGAACTCACAGGCTATCATTTTAATGGGTCCTCTAGATTAAGCATGGCCCATCTACAATATCTGAGAGACTTAATATCTCGTGTCAGCCCCATACTTAACTTTGTAAGGACAAATAATACCAGATAATATACTGGAGCTTATGTGGGGGAGGAGGGAGGCTATTATATAAGACATCTCCCTACAGAACTGCTAACTGGAATGCTTCAACTCCTAAATTTCTTCAAACCACATTCTCCAAGGCAACTCTACTAGATTCCACATTTCATTGACTCCTGTTGAAAGGAATAAGCTTTTGTACCAATTGATAAAAAACCTATCTCTTAGAGGGCTCAGAACACTTGACAGATACTATCATATTAAAACTGTTATTTGTTAGAGGGGGGCTAGTATAAAAAACCATTCTACTGATAATGTATCTGAAACACTGTAAATCAAGTGACTTTCTCTTGAGTACCGAGTGAGTCAAAAGCAACCTAACTCTCCAAATTCTGCTTACTCATCAGGCCTTCTAATTAGGTCTGTCCCGTTACGTCGCTCATCTGCCGGCCACTAAAGTGATTCTCCTCTCCTCTGAGTGCCCAGTCCCCACTCCGCCTCTCTTCACCACCTCACCATGGGAAATTCAATGCTGCCCTTCATTCCACCAGGGGCAGGACTGTCAATCCCACCTGCATCCTCTCCACCCTCAGCAACTCCACCGTCAATGCCCTCCTGAGGTTTTGTCCCATCAGAATGCTACAAAGATTATTTAAATGCCTTTCCTCCAAACCCCACAACAGAGAACAGAATTTTCCACAGTGCATACTGAAATTTACACAAAATTTGCCTCCTGGGATTTATTCTGTAGCCTTTTATGTCCCCTTCAAGCAAGATAAACTAAATTATTTGGGAGACACAGCACAAAATCAAAATGAAGGACCCTTTGTTAAAAAGGTATGGAGCTTTTTAAGTGATGACAGAGCATTAAACCAAGCTCTGAGCCCTGGATAACTGTGGGATGTGTCACATGTGCCTGAGGCTTTACCTGCCACCCCCAGTGTCTCTTCTTGATCTACACACCTCTGAAGAGGTAAAATCTAGTGTCTTCATCAGCCCTGAAATACTTCCTCTTTCCTCCACTGCAACCTCCGGTGATTTTTTTGCCAACCCTTGGCTTAACAGGTTTATTTTGTGCACCATTGACATCTGCTATTCTCCTGTTTCAAAGTTTCAGAGACCAATTAATTCACTACATTAATTATGCCATGTGCTACTACTTGGAAATTCATCCTCACATTCCCCTTTCAAACATGACCTCTGAAATCATGGCTGCATTTTTGCCCCTACTTGGCCCAGGGGAAATCTTGTGTGTGTGGACAGTGTGAATTTCAGTATTTGTCGAATAACCTTGTTCATGGTCTCCCTAGGAATACGACTTGACCCTGGAGAAATTCTCCTCAGCAGAATAATCTGTTTCTTTTCTCTAAGGCAACAGACTAAACATTTAATTTGTCATTATCTAGAACCAATAGAACATCTGTGGCCTAAGAGCAGCTCTGCCAATTAGCAGAGGCTGCAGCCTGAGTCAATAAACTGCAGCCTAAAAATAAAGTCACGTGGTCCCTTGGGAACAGTGCTTGACTTAAAACAGACCCAAGTGGAATATTCCTTAATTACCACTGTTCCATAATACTTTTTTGACCTTCTTTTCTCAGGCATGTTAGATTCTCCAGGGTACTTCTAGGCACTGCAATTTAGCAATTTAAATCTGTTTCCAGTCTACACATGGTATCATTCAGCCCATCGAACAACCCTGAGCCTTGGCAGAAAGTAAAATAATAAGAAATATGTTATTAAAAAATTATGTATATTATTGCTTATATTATCAGATATAGCCAGTGTTTTGAACTGCTAGTGTTATTTTTAAAAGTTTGGGTGTTTTTCATTTGTCATCGTATTCAAATACATTTTGCTTTATGTTATGGTCTTAAAACGTCAGGCATCAACTGAATTTCAAAAAGTCAAACTAGAGGAATCCTGATGGGATTCTTGTGTAAAATACATCCTTAATTTCAATATGAATAATCATTCCTTAATCTATGTTTTTCTGTCAGGTATTTTATCATACTGTGGTAGTATATAACCAGCATGTATTGTGTTTTTTTAAAGAATGATTCCCAAACTGCTTCTTTTGAGACAGGTAAGTTAGTTTAGAAGCATTACATTCCATTTCTTCAGCTCAATAGACACCATGCTAATAACACTCAAGTGGAGAGACCAAATTCTCAATATGGAACAAATGAATTACAGTGAATGTAATGCAGCAAGAATGGGGCAGAATTATGTAATTACAGCATCTGTGTCAAATGTCTTTCTGGTACCATAAGAAAGGGGCATAGACATGTACATACGTATGCCTGAAAATTCTTGACTATTACATAAATTGAAACGGGAATGTAAGGCACATGTAATTCTTTGGTTTGCAATCAGAAGTAAACCAGAAAGGGAATGGGAGACCTTATAGTAAATGCAGCACAAAAAATTCATGGGTGAGGAAGCGAGTGTTCTATCCTTAGCTATATCCCGACCAGCCGTGTGATTTGGGTCAATGCACAAGAGATAGTGTCTGTCAATGAAATGAAAGGTTTTAACTAGATTATCTCTTAAGTTCCTTTAAACTTTAAGTTTCTCTGATAGCGCTGCTACTTTAACATGGGGTTGGAGAAGCAGTGTCTGGTACAAGCCCTTCAATTTCCTACAGAATCAAGATTTAAATACAGAATATCACTGCCTTCTTTGTAAAAGGCTCTTTCACAACACTGTTCAGCAAAGGTATTACAAAGACAACCTATTGATATAAATTTAGATTTCTATTTACCCTCTGCCTACTCACCTAGAAAAGAAAGAAGATGGGATAAATGTCCACTAATCTGGAAAAAACCTCAAAATGCCATTTTTCCTAAATTACTGTATTTGAAATTTTCCAATGGAGTTAACCAAGTGTCATGTGTTATTAAATACTACTTTCTGTAATATTTTGAAAATGTGTTTTGGAGAAATGGGTGTTTCCGATTACTGCCCACAAATTTTTCTTTTTCAAAATCAGATCATACTTCTTGAAGCTCAGTCCCCTTGTCTACTTACCATTCGGTCCTTTTCCTTGGCTTCATCTATAAAAAGCATTCACATAACCTCTATTGGTCTGCTGTCCTACCTTCAGAATGCCTTACGTGACTCTAAGCCCCCATGAGTCTATCTTTTATTAATGCAACTAATTTTCATTTTTTTTTGGATATAATTTTCTTTGGGCCGAATTACTTTTCCTCTACATAAAAATATTTTAAGCATACATTTTCTATATCTGAAAGAAAGCATTTATTTGATGGACTAGTTTTAGAGTTGTTGAAGCTAACCCCCAAATGTTCAAACTTGAGAGGGGTAAAGAGATGTATTTTTTAATGGAGTTTAGCATACCAAAGTAGATTTCTAAGGCTCTGGGATTGCAAAATTTTTAATTCTTTGCCTTTCCTAAAAATTTTTTGCCTTCCCTAAAAAAAATTATAACCCCAGTTTTAACTAATCTTACTGGTATACCGTGTCCTTGCAAAATTCTAGGACATAATTTCATTATATTATTTTCAGATCCTAAAGACAAATGTTTGCTTTGTGTTTTGTTCCAGTTCCTTATTTGATAGAAACAAGGACTCCATTGTTCAAATTTGCATGCTTCATAAAAATATATATTTGGGTAAATTATACTTTCAAAGCTTGGCATTCCCAGATACAGCTCATTAACTACTATACTAACTGTAGGTTTTTTAAAAGGTTACAGCAGAGACACAGGACTGTCTCTAAGGAAGGTATACTATGTGGGAAAATGTACACAATGTAATCCTTCTTCCCAAACTCCAGTATATTAGTGAAAATTGGTTGAAAGAACATTAAGAGCAGTTTTTACTTTAGAAGAATCTTATTAGAAAGGGAATAAATTCAGTGATTGTTCAAATATTTATTGAGCATCTATTACACCAGTCTCAGTGTGTCCACACATGCAGTTGCAGTATGTGAGAGGAAAACTGTAGATTCCTTTGGTAGGAGGAAGAAGTCATGAGGGCTAATCCTGACTTCCCTTCCCTTTTGTGTACCACCTACTCACTGACCGAAGGACCAGCTTCCTTTTAGCTTGCCCTTGCCTCCAAGGCTCTACCTAGCCATGTGCTTCTCTGAGTCCCTGGACACCACACTGACCTCCGTGAACTGGTGGGATGGGGCTATTCATCACCATTCACCATGCACTGGGGACAGATCTGTTTCAAGATTATCAGCATGTGTTTAAATAACGATCTGCAGAGGAGCCATTTTAATCTCTATGATTAAAAAAAAGCAAAAAACAGGAAATGGCACAGGTGTGATTGTTCTGCCTTTCTAGAAGAAAACAGATACTTTGCAGAAGGTGACAGGCTCATATAAAGAATGAAGGCAGAGAATGGTTTAAGTGGGAGAAACCAGACAGGATTGGTCTGTAACCACACAGCAGGGGGCCTGCCTATGTTTAAGGCATTCCTCACTTAATTAGGGCTCTTTCCATCTGCAATAACAAGGAAATAATGAACTTCCAGTTTCCTCAACATTTCATTGCATTTAGTTTTATTAAAAAAATAGTGTATCACATTTCATATCAAAGACAATAAGGATTATGGTAGATAAGACACACCTTGAAAGTTCTTGCTACAAGACAACCTTGCCAGAAAAAAGTATAACAACTCCCCCCTCCCCACCACCCCTCCATCATCTAAGAGCATAGCGGAGCTTGCTCAAAGTAAGGAAAATCCCCAATTAAAAACAGGGAATCATAAGCCCGAGTGCTAAACCAGCATTCACCATAGAGCTGACCCCAGCATTTGCTAATTCAGTTGCCGAGAGGCTTGGCTTTTAGGAGTCCTTTCCAAGCCAGGAGAAGAGACCTCAGGCTGCCCTAAGCAGGAGTCTGAGCCACGGACTCTCAAAGCGCTGCATCTTCAGTGAAAGAGTAAACAGGGAAAACCAGCTACCTGCAAATACCTATGACAGGGAAAACATGTTGGATTCAGCATAATACCAGGTGTGTGGTCTTCTGGGTTTATAATTTAAATTTCCACCACACCTAGGGTCTAGGAACCTCCCCTCCAGCCCCCAAGCCAAGAAACTAAGTGTAGTCTTGGGTGGGAGGGGCCCTGGACCACCAGGCAAAGCCAGGCAAATCCTCAAGCGGCTTCTCGGGGGCTTCCACTCAAACACCATGACTGTGGAGGGCGCTAGGAGACACATTCCAGTCCAAATCAAACTGTCGGTTGTCCTCGTTTTTCCAGGAAAAGAACATTGCTTTCCTAGCTATGCTAATGCTGCCTAAATACACTGTGAAGACACAGTAAGGTTCTAACTGATCTCCTGGAATCCAGTGGGTAAGGAGAGAATAAGATCACTAAGTGCTCAGGAGAAAACAGAACCAAGTAGGGCTGCTGTTCCTTTTCAATTACACTGAAGGTCAAAAACCTGAAAGCATTACCGACTTCCTCGGCCGAGAGAATGGGTTTAGAGCCGCCAGCCAAGTGGAAACAATAATGACTGGGAGCTAGTGACAGAACTTTACAGGCTGGCAGAGCCATTAGAATAAAGGCATTTTTAGACTAAGTCATTTGAATACATGCAGTTAAAATTGGTGGCTAGTTAACTGCTAAGTGCATTTTGTGCTGGCAACAGTGTCCAGTGCTCAGTAATCTGTTCCTAATTTATGTTGTCGCTGTGTTTCTGGTTCACACAAGGCAGGAGCCAAGTTGGACGGATTCTAAGTCAGCAGCACACCAGAGCAAACAAGGCCAGGAGATAAGTCCAGTCTCCGGGTGCAGATGGCAGGCCACACTCTAAGATAAGGGCACTAAGTGTATGAAGACAGAGGACGCTCTGCAAAGATCGGACACAGGAAGGAAATGCAAGCAGAAGGGACTGAAGGAACAGGCCAAGGGGGTAAGATCCAAATGTGAGGGAAAGCAGAGCAGACTCCAGTAATCCTGATGCAACAGGTGCATGTAGAACCTGGGGAAGTTGACACAGAAACCAAGATGGGTATCTCAGGACCTGGGAGAGACACGTGGACCCTCACAAAGTACAGATCGTGAGGAGAAGGGATTGCCTCTTACTTGGTGATACAATGAAGATTCTGGTAAAGTACTTAGTGTTTTAGGAAGCTTCTTAGAGCAAGGTACTATCTACAAATGATGCAGAACTCAAATGTTTCCTATCTTTTTAGTAAAAGCTCTATATCTTTGTAAATAAAGACTTGAATAAAATATTTTTAAATCCTTTAAGGAGTATAGAACAAAAGTAATTGCTTTTTTTTGTATCATTAATCTACAATTACATGAGGAATATTATGTTTGCTAGACTCCCCCCATCACCAAGTTCCCCCATATACCCCATTTCAGTCAGTGTCCATCAGCATAGTAAGATGTTGTAGAATCACTACTTATCTTTTCTGTGTTGTACAGCCTTCCCTGTGCACCCCCCACATTATACATGCTAATCGTAAAGTCACCTTTCTTTACCCCCCACCTTCTCCCTCCCTTCCCACTCATCCTCCCCAGTCCCTTTCTCCTTGGTAACTATTAGTCCATTCTTGGCTTCTGTGATTCTGCTGTTTTTCTCCTTCAGGTTTTTGTTTATTCTTTTACTTCACAGAAGAGTGAAATCATTTAATACTTGTCTTTCTCTGACTGGCTTATTTCACTGAGCATAATACCCTCTAGCTCCATCCATGTTGTTGTAAAAGGTAGGATTCGTTTTCTTCTTAGGCTAAATAATATTCATTGTGTATATATGTACCACATCTTCTTTATCCATTCATCTACTGATGGACACTTAGGTTGCTTCGATTTCTTGGCTATTATGAACAGTGCTGTGATAAACATAGGGGTGCATCTGTCTTTTTCAAACTGGGCTGCTGCATTCTTAGGGTAAATTCCTGGGAGTGGAATTCCTGGGTCAAATGGTATTTCTATTTTGAGATTTTGAGGAACCTTCATATGCTTTCCACAATGGTTGAACTAATTTACATTCCCACCAGCAGTGCAGGAGGGTTCCCCTTTCTCCACATCCTCACCAACATTTGTTGTTGTCTCTCTTTTGGATGGTGGCGATCCTTACTGGTGTGAGGTGATATCTCATTGTGGTTTTAATTTGCATTTCTCTGATGACTAGCGATGTGGAGCATCCTTTCATGTGTCTGTTGGCCATCTGAATTTCTTCTTTGGAGAACTGTCTGTTCAGCTCCTCTGCCCATTTTTTTATTGGATTATTTGCTTTTTGTTTGTTGAGGTGTGTGAACTCTTTATATATTTTGGATGTCAACCCTTTATCAGATCTGTCATTTATGAATATATTCTCCCATACTGTAGGGTAGCTTTTTGTTCTATTGGTGGTATCCTTTGCTATACAGAAGCTTTTCAGATAAACTAATTGCTTTTTTTAAAAAAGTTTTTGCTAAAAACTAAGGAGGTGATATCTGACATATTCACATCAAATATTATCTTTGACAGATGTTCTAACATAGATTTCTTTTCATTTTCTCAGATTAGTAAGCAAGAACATCTTTACACAGTACTTAAGTATTAAGCACTGTAGAGAAAATGAAAGTTCCTATGGCTAGGATTCTCACCTGACCCTGGTCGGCTTGCTCACTGCACACATGTGGGCAATACATTATTATAGATTCTATATAAACAGCTCTGCCTAGTGTTCTGGGCTGCTGCAGGGCTGCAGGACAGCAGAGGCTGGAGTGGTGGCAGCACCGAGGACAGAGACTGAGACAGCTGCAGGGCAGAGAGGCCCAGAGGCAGAGACTGGCTTGCTGCAGGCAGACTCGCTCTGAATGGATGGGATTCTAGCACTAAACCTGCCACCATGGGAATGAAGTTGGGTATAAACCCTTTCACCCCAAGAACATCCCATTGTCACTTTTCAGTCTCACTGAATCAAGAGTGAACTTGCCCAGGGCTGAAAGCCATTGACAAGACAAGCACCATAGTAAATGTTTTCATAATTTATTATTTAACCACTTAATTTTTCAGGTTAGCTAAAGAAAATGTAAGCATATTGTAGGGAAGCCCCCCACTTCACCCCAGATATGTCTGGCCTTGAGAAACTTGAAAACACAGGGTGTTGTACTCATGGGAAAGGAGATAAATAAGGGCTCTGAAAGCCAGAACCTGGCCGTGAAGGCCACACGCATGCGTGTCTTCAACACTTATGCAACCATGAATTAGTACTGTAGCAGTATAAGAAGTACAGCTGTGTGCAGAATAAGGTGGCCTGTGTGAGCACCCTCCATGACCACTCCCGCTGCCTTCTCTGCTCTTCGCATTGCCCCAAAACCTCAAAGGCAGCCCCCAAACCCCTACACATATCAGATGTACACAGCTAGAAATAGCTACTGAATATCTTATAAAATCTGGTTTGAAAAGAAATATATTTCTGCAAGCTGGTAGAAAATAAAACTCTATTGTTTGTGCTTCCAACTAAATAGAAATCTCCTGATGGCAGTTCATGTAATAACCATTCCACAGGGTCTCAAAGTAGATGATTATATATATATATGGACATCACAGAAAATCTCCCCTATGTGGGAATGAAAACAATGGCACAAAATGCTGGCTGCTGGACACAGTTCCCTGAAGAGCCCACCAGTGGCTCCAAGTGAATTCACCAGGGGTTTATTTTGATTCTAGAATATATTAAAAAGCATCATTTATTAAATATATAGTACATGTTGTATACTAATGAGTGTATTATATATTTAAAGTACTATATACTAGCATATAGAGAATGTATTAAAAAATTCAGAGGGTACTGGGAACAAATGGCAACAACTGTATAATGTAAATAGGAGGAACTATAAATAGTAGGCCTGTTTCTTAAACCACCACCACCACCAATAAACGATTTCTCGCATTTCATTATTCTGGACACGTGAAAGAGTACACTTTGGATTTTAACCATACAAAAGTAGCAAATATTCTTTAGCTATGCACATTTGAGCTTGTTTTACTTTGGGTTAGTTTGGCTGAAATACAAATAGACTAAGTGTTTGGGAGTAAATGGTTCACAGTTAATCAAAGGTATGGCCTTTTCAAAGAAAAGCGTCTTTCCATATAAACTAATGAAAGTTCAACGATCCTGTCACCTGCCCTGACCTGACATCTCTGAGTCAGTTGGATCCACCTGTGGGCCAAAGATGACATTGCTCTTACCCATTGATTGTACTTGGCCTACCCCTTTCCAGGGAAACTAAAAATGCTTAGGTATCTGCCAGAAACATCTATACCTTGGTACGGAATTCTTCCAGTACCACCTTCTACCTACCCATCCTATTGCTCTTCACTCCATGGGTATTTTGATTCTCAGCCCCTGTTGATACCCATTTTTCTCTCCATAGGAAGATGCTCATATTTTATTCTATTAGGCAGGCTCTGAAACTGGCATTCCTGCAGGGTATTACTTTCAGAACCTTCCTGCCCTCTCCTTGCACCCAAACCAAGAGAAAGAGGAAGCAATCCTGAATTTCAGACACAGCACCTGGGGACACTCCCCAGTGTCCTAAGGCAGGGAAGGGATGAGACTGTGAGACACCACAAAAATGAATGCTGCCACCAAACAGACTGGACGCTTCACAGCCAGCCAAACTGTGCCCTGTGCTTCCTGTACCGTGGCCACATCTGCTCAGCTTCTGCCTTTCTGATGTTTGTCTGCCTTTCCTAGTCCCAAACTTATCCCTGAAGCTTGATAGATTCAGTTTCTCTGGATTCGATCTGCAAGATCACAAATACAAGGAAAGACACTCTTCTACCTCAGTAGGCTCCTAAATACTTTAAGAAACACTCCATCAGGCTGTTTTATTTGGATTCCTCTCCTCAGCTCCCACCACACACACACACACACACACACACACACAGATCAGGCATAAGACAAGAGCGTTAACAATCTCACCATACTCTGCGTTCATTAGTCCTAGCCTGGAACTCTGTTCAGTTCAAATTTTTATAGGCATATTAACAATCTGGAGAATAATGGAGAGCTCAGTTAAAGGAATTCAAAGAGTTTCACTAGAAAAGTGTTCCTATTCTTCAATTTTTAGAACTCCTTAGTAATTTGACTATTTCAAACAGATTGATTTTAATAATTCTCAATAATTTGATGGCAAGTGCTTGCAGTGGTAGCCTACTTACTGGTATCCAGTTCTCTGTCTTTTTAAAGGGGGAAGGAGTTACTTTAAGCTACACATTTTCTAAAACTAAAAAAAGGGCTATTTTAGAAAAAAAGTGAATATTACATTGAAGATTTCATGGTACTATTGGCTCCCCTCATCTGATCACTTCAGATGGGCTGATAATATTAGATAAAAACCTCTTTATCAGCAATGCATTGGAGTCACCCAGCTACTTTCCATATTCAACAAAACATCTCTTTGCATATATACATGTGTAAAAACAGAACATTCGTACAGAGGACAAAGTGCCATTGAAGGCCAATACAGAGACAGTGAAATTCTTTTATGCCAGGAAAAATAAAATGCTGGGTATCACATGGAATTTCATAACCTGATTTCAAAAGGATTATACAAAGAGGAAATAAAACTTAGCACTGTGAACTGCTGCGCAGGATATATTTGTAAGTATGAGATTCTATAAAATAATTGATTAATACAATAATGTTGACTTAGTATAAATGACTAGTGAATATTTGCTTCAACTGCAGGACTGCTAGCAGTGTCAGTAGCTTTTTCAAAGGAAAATAAATAATCTAGTAAACACGTTTGCCTTGTCTTGGATTTTCATACTTAAAAAAAAAAACTTCCAATCACGCATGCATAAATGAAGCTTGTAAGTTGGTTAGAAAAGGAAATATTATACTTTTAGAGTAGAGTATATAGTCTTTCATTTTATGTTTTTATGTGTACATGTGTGTATGTTTAGGTAAAGACATTGTAAACCCAGATGTTTCAGAATTGCTTGTTTCAAAAATTATGCATTACCAAATGATTAGTTCCATCATTTAATTAGCTGTACTGATTCCAGGTGTGTGTGGATTGTTGTAATATGGAGCATTGTTAATCTCAATTTTACAGAATTTCTTTATCCCTTAATGTTATGCCTAAATACAACAACACATAAACTACTTGCTTTCTAAAAAGCAAGAACTTTGTGTGCTATGGCAAACAAATCTTCACTAAAATGTGAATTACTCTAAGTGTTTCTAAACTTAATGTGACTTGCTATATCACAAAATAAAGAAACACTTAAATGCAGATATTATATACAAAAACAAAGAATTTACCAATTACCTATCAGGATAAATAAAAACATTTAAATATGTGAAAAGGCTCAATTTAAGAAAATTTATTTATTGTCATATTGCTTTGAGAAAGATTTCATTTAAATACTAGAGAAATTTGAATCTGCTTCTGGCATAGTACACACCCAGCTCAATTCATCACTAATGCACTTATAATCATTTTAAGAATTAGTTCTATAGATGAAATATACACTTTCTTTAAAATAATCAGGAGAAAACACTGGAGACAAAATCATTATGGAGACCTAAACTTGTTCTAAATACTATTTTCTTAGATGTGAAAGTACACACTAGTTTTACCAAGAGGATACTGAAAAATAAAAAATTGGCAAAGTAATGCATAATATTAACATAAGATAAAACACATGTTAAGAAAAAGCAATGGTAAATATAAATAAAACATATAGGAGTTTTATAATATCAGCCCATTAAACTAATAAAATTCTAGATCAGGACTTAATAAATCACATATAGCCCAGCACTTACGAAGGAGAAAAATTATTTACTTAAAATGTAAGGCTGGGTGTTTATAGAAATCTTTGCCAAATATGCATTCTCCAGGAAACACATAATAATAATTTCTTTGGCTCTGTTATTATTTTATTTTTAGGTCAACAGAATTTTTCCATGATATCATTAACAGCAACATGAAAAAAAAAGATTATTGTTGACTTGAAGCCTGGTGAGTGTATCTAACTTAAGTCAGTTCTATATGATAACAGTTTAGGTTATTATTTTACAGGGAAGTCTCTTTTTACCAAAATAGAATGTAGTTTTATGAACATTTGAACCTAGTTCTTATTTTTACCAGTAAATAACCACTTGTGCTCTAATTCTAAGGGCATAATTTAACTGAAGAAGTTCTTAACTGAGTTAAACAATAAACAAAACAAATTTGGGTTTATCAATAGACTGTTTTAATCAAATTCTAATCCTGAAAAACCATACTTAGAAAAAAAATTAGCATTTAGTCATTTTGGAATTACCAAAACTATTTCTTTAAAATTCTCAGTTGTATATGCAAAGGTGTTTCACTCCACCACTCATTTTTTTGGTATTGCTTAATTGTAGACACAGGTGTATAACTTTGTGATAAATATTGTTGGAAGCAAGATTGCAGATATTTCACTTCAGACTACTTTTTATATTTCTTTTTCTTTCTCTAACTTTAGAAATTCTTTGTCCTCAGACTGTGAATCATAGTTTCTTCATTTTGTCAGATGAACTTCCAAAGGCTACCTTTTTTACTTCTCACTTAGAGGTATGAGAATTTTAATTTCTATTCCTTCATCTAACCTTCCATCTTCCAAAGTTACTGTGAGATACTCTGTTTTTTGTCTCCTTTTAATCTTTAGTCTCCTTTTTTCTTCATGTTTAAGCCTTATATGTTCCTTTACTTGTCAGTGTTTTGGGTGGAAGAATTATTAAACTCAAGGGGTTGACGCTCTAGAACCAGAAGCTGGGTTAAATGTTTATGTTAAATGTTTCAACGTAGAAGGCCTAGGAGGACATGGGAAGTGCTCTGGGATATTCCAGCAAAGTAACAGTGCATAGTGACAGAGGACAGTGAATCCAGTAATAATCAAAAAAGGGAAGTACAGGCATCTTACTTCTGAGTCCCAGAAATCTTACTCCAGTTACTGGGACAGCAAGTACCACTTCTTAATGGACTGGAAAACCTGGGAGCTTTGTAAAACAAGATTTCTTTGTGATCTATTTATTCTATGCAAAATACATCTTGTATATAATTCTGTCACTAAATATTTTCTTTAATTGTCGATGGTTTTATGTCACTGGAATTCCATAATTCAGTGAATCTGTAAATGTTTGGCTTAGAATACTAATCAACATATAAACAACCACTTATACATGATTATCAAAGAGCATTTGAACATAACACTTCAGGGAATATACAGTCTAGTAGGAATAGATAAGTCAGAAATAAAACATTGTTTTCATATATTTATATTACACTTCTTTTCCAATGTCACCCAAATGAACCACTTGGGCCAGAGAACCTTCCCCTGATTCAGTGACGTGGCTGAGCACAGGGCCGCTACAGGTCTATACAAAGCCTTTGCTGGAATTTAAAAAGCTGCCCTTTCCACCACATGGATGAAGCCCCACTTTGAGGCCCATAGTTTGGTAAAGGGAGTGTGGGTGGATCCAAGCCTCTTCTCTCTCCAGAGCAGGTGTCTTTACAGAGGGGACAATGTGCATAATTGTACGTAAGGGGAAGCTCTGCTGAACTGTTCTCCTTTCCCCTCTAGCACTCAGACATGCCCGAGATCTTAAAGCTAAACAAACCCTTCCTGGAGGCCACGTCTCTTCAACACCACACACGGGTCCAAAAGTGTCTGAATCCCTGCAGCAGACCCAGCCAGTGCTAAAGCTGGAACCCCCTAAAGGGCGAACAACAGAATACAGGAATACAGTAACAAAAATGAAAAGGAGGAGGATTGCAGGGAATATGCTGACACACTGAAGCATGGATAAGATTAACTGGGGAAACTTATGAAGTCTAAATTGAAATTTAAAAAGAGGAAGGAATGCAATCTGATGGAATGTGTGTTTCCTGTACATGCAAAAGAGCTTAGGAAATATTTCCTGAGTGACAGAGTGCAAGAAGCTGAAGGAAGATCAGATTAACTGGAACAGAAAGTTTTTGCATACATGCGTTTTTCTAATCTCCAAAGTTCCATTTTAGAGAAAAAGGAAATTGAGTATCAGAGAGTTTAATTACCCATGCCCAAGGCCACGCAGCTAGTAAGACCCTGAACTCAAGCACATATCTGTTTGTCTTCAGAGCCCAGAATTATTTTAATATAGTCTGTCACCTCTCAGGAGCTGTGGGAATTCCCTAAACTCTAGTGTATCTGAAAATTACTGTAGCTTTGATGTGCTTCTCATGTCAATGGGTATCGCATACAAAGAATGTTCTGCCTTTGCCAAATAATTCCATCGAAGTTATAAAAGAAAATGTGGTAACTTGTAAATAGACATGAATTTTAATTACAGAAATCACTAATGTACACACATAGTACTAATAGATCAAGTGAGGGGACAATGAGATATAAAAACTATTGTTTAGGGTGGTAAGTAGGGGAGAAGTCAAGGCCCAGTAGAAGACAGAGATGACTAATAATACTGACAGAAAAGTCACATGAAGGAAGGAAGTTCTTCACCATCCTCCTACTTAGAAGATAAATTAGAGAGCCATTGGATAATCTGCATCCTGGACGTGATCACAGAGATGAAGAATCTTAAAACTTGATCGCAGTCCCATGTACACAGGGCCAGTTATGTACAATCAGTCAATATGACAGTTTTATTAGCCTCAATTTCTTCAGTGTTAATCATCTTCAGTCAGACATATTTTTCTAGAAAGACTCATTTTCATCACACTATTATTTCAAGGCCTCAATGAATTGTTACTACCAACAGAATAAAGCCCAACATTTAAGACCATCCAGAATCAAGCTGCACACACAAATATATCCTTCCAAAACTCTCCCTTTTGTTTAAACTAGATTGACTTAACATCCTAATTTTGTTCCTTCCTGTAGATACCTTTAAAATATGTCCCTTGGTCCTCCTTGCAGGGCAGAGCCTTACAGAAAATGAAGTCCACCAGCCCAGTGTGCCCATAAGCTCTTATCCCCAACCTGCAAATATATTTAGATCTGCACTTATAACCTCCTCCTTCCAATCACAAGGAAATGGTCAGTCTTAGTTACACTTCTCCAATGTCCTTGCACCCACATTCTGAATCTCAGTTCCTCCTTATTTGTCAGGACCCTGAAGCTCTACTGATTTTCCTTCTTTGTCCTATGTCTTCAACCGCTGTCCGTGGCACCTCAGATGTGTCACATTGTAAACTGTATGAACGCTGCTTCTAGAGTTGTGCAGGCCAGAATGGTCCAAAGGCACCAGTCCTGCCTCTCTGCCTCTGTGACACCATTCTGTCCACAGCTTTCATCAGGAAGGAAGGAAGGGAAAGAAAGAAAAGAGAAAGTACAAGGAGCCTGGACAATCAGCCCTGCATTTGTCCAGGTCTCTATTTCCTCTTGTTTTCTTCCTTCTTGTTTCTGCCCTTCTTGTTCCACCAAAACCACTCTCACCGCGGTTATTGATGGACCTTCTTGTTGACAAATCAAATGGATTTTTTTCAGTCCTTTGCTCTCTTAATCTCTTTCCAGCTCTTAACATCCCATTGGCCACTCTTTTTGCTTTTAATAACTCATTCCGTGGCTTCTGCGATACCCTATTGCCACGCCTTCTGATCTGATACCTTCGGATGTTCCTCTTGCAGGCCCCTTTTCTCAGCCTACCTCTTAAGCGTTTGAGCTCCCCAGCCATCTGTCCTGGGCCATCTGCTCTTCTCAGCTAATACTCTTTTCCCGGACCATCTCATCTCTCTATTGGCTTCTCATGGGTTTTGTAAAAACTGTGGCCGTTACCTTGAGGTCAGATCTCCCACCTGAACTTGCTTCCTGTCTTCCTACCACCCTCCCTATCCAATATATCAACAACCTCTGACAGCTTCTCCCCCGGAACACCTGGTCTGTCCGTTTCCCTCCTTCTGCCACCTTCCCGATCTAAGCCCGCAACACCCCTCCCGGGGACTCGGGCAGTCGCCTCTAACTGATCTCCCTAACTCCCCCCTTGCCCACACTGTAATCCATTCTGTTCACAAAACTGCTTTCAACCTTAATATGTCTGCTCCCTATTTCAAAACCGTCAATGATTTGCAACTCCTTACTATGAAATTGATGGTGTGAGGCCTAATATGCTCGGCCTCTGCCTATCCTCACATCCCCCACCACTTTCTTGCTGCAGTGAATATGTTTTAACATGATGATCGGTTCAGTCTAGCCTGTTCCCTCAACTCTCTCCCTGCCATACTCTAGATTCATGTGGTGATGACATTCCTTTCATTTCCCCAGCTACAGGCATGACCCAAGACTTCCTGACCTTGGCCCAAGCTTCCCTCCCCCCTTCACTCGGACGCTCCCCCATCCTGTAGGTTCTGGCTCAGCTATTACTCTCCCGGGATGCCCTCTTCAACCACCCCCAGTCAGGCTGCATTCTCCTCCGGTGTGTGCTCAGAGGCTCCTGGACGTCCTCACCAAATCCCCTGTCCCATGAAATTTAGCTGGTTTTAGTAGGGGCAGGAAGAGGAAAGACAGGATCTATGTAGGTCACTGGCAGTCAGAACTTGGCTTATAACAAGTGTTCAACAGATGTTTCAAATGAATCAATAAAAACTGATATAAAAACTCACTGTTTATCCTTAATAATTCATTGTCCATAAGTGTGCATATATGTTTTGGCAGACTGTATCCTGCTCTTATTACAAAGCATGGATTTAATCATTCTTAACAAATTTTTTAGTTTTCCTAAAGTCCTGGGCTAAGTAAACTCTACCTGAATTATAATAAAGTCAAAGTTACACTGCCCAGAATGGGGAAAACATGGAAAGCAATGCTCTTCTCAGGATCCACCCTTAGGAGGCTTGTTTTTTATTTGGCTGATTACAAAGAAGCAAATTCTTGTTCAATGTATTGAGAGGGCTTTCTAAAAATAAGAATTATTCTAAAATGGGAGGCTTGGGAATTGGTGAACTCATTGTTGGGGGCCCCTAATTAGACTTTTTTCAGAGAGCTGCATTTTCTTAAATGTCATTACGAGGTGAGTTATCTTATTCTCCCTCTTCCCCATTCCCACCGTGATTGCACTCCATTAACTTCAAAAGCTCCTCCTTATTTTTGCATGATTTATAACTTTGTGTTCTTTAGAAATTAACTCTAACCTATAATTATTTGAAATGACTAAATCATACTTGGTACATGCTATATTTCTTTAGAAAAATGAACAGGCGGAATTGCTGGATTTGTAAGACGTGCAGAGATGAATCCAAGAGGCCCCCTTCAAAGTGAGTGGCATCTGAATTCTGCGGCCATCGCGAGGCACACTTGTCACAGGATATTTATTCAACTGCAATCTTAATATATTTTGCTCAGAGAGTAAAATTTTCATTTACACATGACTCATTCCAACAGAAGGGCGATCATGTATCACACTAAGGTTTCCTCTTCATTATTCATGGTTTATACTTGAGAATTCAGCAAGTTTAATGTGTTTAAAGGGCCTATTATGAAGAAATGCTTGGAATTTTATTATAAAGCTTTATATAGTTTATGTTAAAATGAGATGCTTTGATTCAAAATATTTTCATAGCTCAAACTGCCCGCCCACACACAGTGCCAGCAACCTTCATCCCTGCTTGGAAGAGGAGAGACGGGAGTGGCATCTGAATGCCTACCAAGCTCCCAAGTCTCTTCACCACTTCGCTGTAACTAAAAAAGGGGCCATTTGGATGGGGACGCCGACTGTATTAAAATGGAAAGTGTAATGCCCGAGAAAGGTAGCAAACCATTTGAGTGAAATTGCTTACCTCGAAGAATCCGAGGTCGAGGACTCCTGTCAGTCTGACCAGAATGCCTAACATAATTCGTGTGGAGATCTCAGTTTTGGCCACATGTCCCTGCTACGGCCTGAGCTCCTGGCTGGCATGCTCCTACCCTGAAGCATCAAAATGTCCAAACACACTCCCAGGCCTGTGTGTGTCTGTGTGTGCGTGTGTGTGTGTGTGTGTGTGTGTGTGTGTGTGTGTGTGGAAACAAAATTCACATTCATGGAAAGGCAGCAGGTGACAGTTGTTTGATAGGTGCTTTACATTCACCATCTCATTTAATTTTCATGAACTTGTAAGATAGATGTTACTGTCACCATTTTATGCATAACAAAACCAGAGCTCACAGATTTTAAGTAACCAAAATTTCTTAAGTATAGAACTGGTATTAGAAATGGCACTTGCCATTTCTCTGGATTGAAGAGGTTATTTTACATTACCGGTTTTAAAGTTCTAATAAGAGAAAAGAGCAATGAGTCAGACACATTTCATGGAAATGTTTTTGAAAGCTATGGTAACAGCAGTGTAACTGTTAAGCCTCAGTATTGATGCAAATAGTCCACCTAAAACTGGCAAGACCCACCTGGCTTTGCAGAAAACAAAAGATATTTGACCTTTTTGGGACTCCCAACAGATTTCCATGTTCTAGGCTATTTTTTGACTTCTTTAATTAGTCTGTCTTCATTGTGTTAAGTAGCTGCTAAAGCTTTTGGCTGTTTCCTCAACACCAATGACAGAGCTAACTAACCAGGTGCAGCCAATGGACATTGTTTGCTTGCATCTATAGCTGTCTGATTACATACAGTTTTTCAAAACAGGAAAACTAGGAATGTATCATAAGCTGAATGGTAATGAACACACTGAGTATTTTAAAGGAAGGAAATAAAACGATTTTTATCTAAGCATACACGATCAGTTGCCAATTCATCTCACAAAGCTGCCAAAATGAACAGAAAAATGAATCTTCAAAGCCAGTACCTTTTAGTTATTTTCAAAATGGTAAACAACTTTTTTATACTATTTAGGTTAAATGTAACTTTGCATACTGTTCACAGTAGTAAAAATTAAAGCCTTCAACATGCAAAAAAATTATAGCAAATAATAGAATACATCCATGTATAATAGATATAGAGGTACTAGCTTTATTACATGAATGCATGCAAATAGGTTTTGTGGATAAACTCTAAAATTCTAAGATTTTAAATTCATATCAATGGGCTAACACACTGCTGGTGGGTGCAGCAGACATACATAAACTTTTAAAAGCAATTTGATGGTTTGTACCAAGAACCTTAAAAATGTTCATTTTTAACCTGGTTTGATTCTACTTCTGATCATCTCCTATAGAATTGCCCTTTGTGAGAAAAACAGCAGGTTTTTATGCTTAAAAAAATGAGAAATATTTACAATGTCTATTCAGAATAATTATGTAAACTATGGAATGTCCCTTTGTAGAATACACCAAAGTGACTATTAATGATTATAAACTTATAATTCTAAATTATAACACTATAAATGGTTATTAAGACAATTGTGATGACATATAACAAGCTTATTAAAAGGATGATATGTATAATGTATACACATATTTATATACACACACACATAAAGTGTGCATACACACAGACACCTGCAGACACTTGGTTAAAAACACACAAATAAGCACATAACAAAAACATTTAAAAAAATCAAAATATTAATAGTGATAATTTGGAAATAAAGAGTTAAGAAGGCTATGGATCTTTATCTTTTTAAAATTTGCTTTATCACTTTTTCAAGTTTATACCCTTTTTATAATTTTTAAAATTTTAATAATTTAGAAAAGAATAATAAAATATAAAAGATCACAGGGAAATAAACTTTCATCCAAACACAAATACAGTCCAGTCATCCCTTCACCAACATGGGTTTGAATTGCACAGGTCCATTTATGTGCAATTTTTTTCAATACATTTTCTGGAGGTTTGTGACAATTTAAAAAACATTTTCTCTAGCTTACTTTATTTAAGAATACAGCATATAATACATGTAAAAATACGCATTAATAGACTATGTGTTCAGTAAGGCTTCTGGTCAGCAGTGGGCTATTAGTAGTTAAGTTTTGGGGGAGTCAAAAGTTAAATGCAGATTTTCAACTGCATGTCAGATTAGCACCCCTAATCCTCACATTGTTCAAGGGCCAGCTATAACTATATTTTGGCATTATTTTCAAGCTAGTACGATTCTATTTAGTTTCGTGCAGTGAGTACCCTTTGTTTCTTTTCAAAGCCTTACTTTGGAGGAAGCGTCGCAGTGGGCCCAGTCTTTTGAAAAGCTGATGGCTACAAAATGTAAGTATTATGTGTATGTCATCTTTGAATGACCAGTAAGGGCCATCTCTAGGGGAGAAGGGGGCAGGAGGTGGCGAATGCATGTCGCTCTTCTCACAGCCTTGTAAATGGCAACTGCCACAGTTTTAAAAAGAAGATCTGAAAATAGTTTTTCATGTCAACCACTAATATTTTCTTTGGTGTTAATTAAAACAAGATTAGTCACTGTGAATATTTATTCTTCACAAGTGTATGTGTAAAATCCCTTGGAAAATGTGCTTAAATAGTAGCACGTACTGAATTATACTGTCTTGTTACAGCCTTCTAAAGTTAGAATTTTTTTTAAATTAATGACTTGCTGTTCTTAGCGCCTTCAAAAGTTAAGAGTGCATTTGAGTCTCAATTTTCTAAAACTCCTCAAAGTTTGTTACTAATTTAATCAGTGTCTGATTTAAATGGGACTTTATACAAGTCTGTATGTAGTTGTATAAAAGTATCAATATTCAGACGGTATAAATGAAAGTTCAGAACAATGGGTATGAGGACGATAGGTTCACAGGCTCAATGCTAGAAGTATGAAGAAATATGTGCATTCATGTGAGCAGTCAGCTGTGTTTGATGTAGGAAATGGGGAGGTTGTAGAAAATGATAAATACCTAAAGACCAAGGTACAGAAAAAAAATGCAGTGGGTACTGAAAGAAAATTCTCCTGTTTGCTGATTTAATGGAGTTTGTTCCTCTCAAACGCTTGCTAGTATTTGCCTAGAGATCTCTTTTTATTTGCAATTCCCTGTTAGCCTCTCTGGGAATGTTTCATCTGTTTACACCTATTGACCGTGAAAGGGGAATTAGCTGTGCTACCTGACGGCTGGATTAGTGGGGTGTGCCCGCGGTTATTCCGGATAGAGAACTTCCTGTTCCTCCCGGGCATTGCACACTCCTGGGGCACCGCCTGTTCCTCGAGTCAGGGGTCCCTCTTGGTATGACAGCAGCTTTCACTGCCTGGCCCAGGGGACAATGGGGGAGCCGAGGACCCCAGGTACTCTTAATGAAACACCTGCATGCACCATTATCCATCAGTTTCTTCGTGGTGGCCCCCTGCTGCTGGGTCACACCCCCACCAGGCTTGGGCCACTCCCTGGACTCCCTCTCTGGTGAGCCTCTGAGGCCACAGTTTCTTTCTCTGCTGCCAGGTCCCTGCCTGCCCCTTCTTGGGTATTGCTCATAGTTTGTAATCCAGTTTGCCCACATCAATTTTTTATCAATTTTAAGATACTGGAATGGGAGAAAGAAACAAAAATATATGTTCACTTGGCTAATAATTTGGATTTCAGTCCCAAACTCCTGTAACCCATGTTTCCATCATTGCCAGATAATCTCTCACTTGGAATTTCATATTCTTTATTCTCATATGTAAAATGGGACCAAGATCACCTGGGGCAGGTGGCTATTGTGCAGATTACATATAAAACACCTAGTGCAGTGCCCAGTGCAGATTTGGCCTACAGTAATTAGTCGTCATTTTTATTAGTAATAGAGCATATATCTCTGAATATCATTCCTTTTCTCCACTGCTTACCAAAAAGTCCAAACTCCCTAACTCATTATTTAGGACTCTTTATAACCTAACCCAGTACACTTTCTAAAATTTATCTCCAGCTCTGCCCCTTCACATGACATGCCCTTCGGCCAGTGTGACTATCACTCCGCTTGCCGCATGGGGGACTCTCCTACTCCGCCTTCCAGGCCAAGTCCTCTCTGCCTCCTCTGCCTACCCTGCCCATCGTTGAAAGTAAAATGCGGCTTTCACCTTTTCCATGAAACCTCTTGGAAATACTTTCCTCTTCTTTTTCTATTTTATCATTGTTATTATTTATTCTGCTTCTAATTACAGCTATTTTGTATACTGGGTTTTTTCCACAGATGCTTTCTCACTAGATTGTAAATTCCCTGAAAGCACAGATCATCTTTCATTCACCTTTCAAACCCCTCTCCCAGAGACTAGAAACATGCTTTGTACCTAATGAGCATGCAATAAATGCTCAGTGAGTCAATACAAGACAAATATTAGTAAGAAAAGATCAAAACACCAAGCCACATCATGTAAGAGTTTCTGTGCCAGTCCTGGAGGCCCTCTAAACAAAGTGAATAAAGTTGATTACTTGGTAATGATCTCAACGGGGAGCCTGGCTAGGATTTAGCAATTTGGAGACCTGATTCCAGGAGAATAAGACAAGTTTACAGAAAAGACGACAGGAAGACAGAATGCTGCTCTTTATAAACATGAACAACATGCTAAGAATCTTACCAGAAACTGAAATTCTGTGAAATTCATGTAAAATTTTAATAATCACCTACTGAAAAGATGACAAAACAAATAATTCTATGGACTATCCAATCAGAAAGATAAAACCAAGAATGCAAACATTAAATGTGCCAGAGAATAAAGTGTGTTTACATTAACCAAGGACACTAGTAAAATCCATCCTTTAGTTAAGATACACAGACAACTTTTTCAACACAGACTAAGAGACTATTTCTGAACACAGTTCAGAAACCCACATGGGAAGGAAAATAGGCTTGGTCACAATATATGAACAGGAACTGGTTTAGGAGATGTTTGCTGGGAAGCAAGTAAGTAATAGTCATCACAGGGCAGTTAAATTCAACTTCCTTGTGGGAAGAGGATCCAAGAAAATCATCAGTTTAAGAAGAGAACCACTGCAAAATTAAGACATTAAGAAATTAAGATTAAGATTAAAAATTAAGACATATAGAAATTAAGAATGCTAATAACCGAGATACAACTGAAGATGCTATTTAATGATACATTGTTTACAAACCAGTTAATTTTTTAAAAGTAGTGTATGCCTATGCTCAATTTCCATTCAATAAATATTGAGCACTTTTTAGGCACCAGGTAATGTGCTTGAACAAAAAATCCCATGTTCCCAGGTGGCATATAAAGTAATAGGAAAAAAAAGAGAGTTTTTTTCAAACACTGAAAATCTGCCAGAAAACAACAGGGTATCCTGTCATTTATGGCACATTGGGGCAAAGTAGAAAATAGTAACTGAAGCAACTTCTAGTAATACACTGAATGGAATTCCAAAAACGAGGCAAACATATTTTTGAAAATAATAGCCTTTGACAAAAATGTTCAGCAAAGGCTATATAAGGGCTAACTGGCAGTGTTTATTTATTTATTTATTTTGCTTCCAGAGTAAAGATGCTTTTATGAAGCTAGAAGCTACACCTTTCTCTGGAATAATCTATTGTTACATCAGACAAGTAGAAGGGAACTCTAGACATAGAAAGAAAAACATATGTACACATTTCTTTGGTGTAAAATTAGCTCTAGGTCCAGTTAGGACAGCCTCACAGTTGAGCATTTAGACTGTATCATATCAAAGTATAGTAAAATGTGTGTTTAGGAAGTGTTAGATGAAAAGAATGAGAATCAAAGGGCTGTATAGGTTTCCTAAGGAACTGGTAAGAACAAAAAACTGCTTTGAATTTTAGCTGACACTTTGTGAGGTGTGATCTCTGACCAGGCAAGGATTCATTGAGTTCTTAATGTATTTGATGTAGGGAAATATGGGAAATCCATCCTATGGGAGAGTGGAAGAGAGTGTGTCTAAAAGGCAGTGTGAGTGCTTTCCTGAAGGTATTCATAATTAAGGAGAGATAAAATACAGTGCACCATTAGCAGCCGGAAAACAACTACAAAGAAGGGAGACTAGAAGTAGCAGGGCACCTAGCACAAACCTAGTGTGTACGTGCCAAGGGGGAAGATAGGTGGGGGGAAAAGAGGGATGGCAGGCCTCCTGGGGAAAAAGTCTTCCAAGAGGCAAAACTTGATTCAGATTGTTGTAAAATGTTAAGGATGGATGTCTGACTGACAGAACTTTGAAGATAGGACACTGTTTTAGAAGTAAGTGAAGCTAAAATAAATGAGTGCTTCCTTCATTGAAGAAATGTAGTGTGTAGGATTTCTTAGGCTTAGACGTGAAAACTCGTCTCAGTAAAAAACCTCCACAATGAATTAAGCTGACAGTACCATGCAAAATTTCCAGATCTGCAAATGATAGAGAGTTTTCCAAGTTTCCAAACATCCACGTTCGTAGGAAAGAATTAAATAATTTGAAAATGGATAAAAAGCCTTAGTGAGTTTTTTAAATAGATCAGAAAAAGGCTTTCTGAACTCTAGTCATCCCTCATAAAAATACCTGACAATTACCAAACATTTTTCCTTGGATGATGCTGATCCAAAATATGGCACTGCACCTAGAAATATCACCAGAATATTAGGCATCACCAAGATGTAAAATGGCAAGAAAATGCTGTGTTTATCTCTAATAGCTAAATCTAATAAAACTAGAAAAGATAAATAAATATACATTTGAAATGACAAAGGGAACAACAATCACACAAAACCTGAGGGCTCTTCAAACTGCAAAAGTCAAGACTGAAAAGTAATGAAAATCAAAATTTTGACTAACTCAAATTTTATTTTTAATTTTGACTAAAATGTTAGAAAATAGTGCTAGAAATAAATGCTGAAGGCTCATACAAGTATTTATTGGCCAAAATTCAAAAGATAAGGCTGGAGGTTGCCCATTGATATTCAGGTCAAGTATGTTTAATATAAATAAAAAGAAGTTCGGCAAAACTGCAACTGATGCCTCTGCATGATCCATTCCATACTTCCGGGTGTGTGGCCGACCTTCCAAGCCCTGGGATGGGAATGAAAGAGGCGCACAAGGTCACCACTCTCAGCTCATGTGCTCCCTCTAGAGGGAGGAGACAGACAGACAAGCAAGCAAATCAATGAATTCCTTCATCCCAGAAAGTGATAACTGGTTTGAAGAAAATTAAAGCAGGCAATATGACCAAAAGGCAAAAAAAGAAGAGGCAGGTGTTCCAGGGCATTTCAATTGGGTGATTAAAGAAGAACTGTCAGAGGGGTAAAATCTGAACTAAGAACTGGATGATGAGAAGCAGCCAGCCAGGTTGGAGTCTGGGCGCAGCAGCCCAAGCAGAGGAAAACCATGTTTAAAAGACCCTGAGATATGAGTGAGGTTCAGATAACCGTGAAGTTCATCATGACAGGTGCATAGGGCCATACAGGCCATGTGAACAACCTAAACTGCAGGAAAACAAGAGTCAATATGCCTTTAAAAGTACTCTCTGGTTCTGTTGTGGAGAAAAGCAGAGAGACCACTTGAAGGCTTTTGCAATAAACCAGGTAAGACTGGAGCTCAGTGTGAGACAAAGCCAGGAGTAATCAGCACATAGACGCTAATCAAAGCCAGGGAGCTATGAGGTCACTTGGAAGGAGACTTCAGAGAGAGGAGAGCAGAGATCCTGAGACAGAGCTTAGGCACATTTTAATATTTCCAAATCCAGAGAAGAGGAGGAGTCTGTAAAGGAGATGGAAAAGGAGCATCGGGTGAGTTAAGGATTATCCAAACAGTAGATTACAATGAAAACAAAGAAGAGAGCATTTCAGAAAGGGAGAAGTGGACTACGTCAAAGGCTGCTGAGAAGTCAGGTAAGATGAGGACAGAACAGCGGCCACTGGATCCGGCAGTATGGACATCCGCGGTGCCTCGGCAAGAGCCGTTTCATGGGCATGGTAGAAACTGATAGGGTAAGAGGAAGGAAGGCAGATAATATGGGAAATTCTTTACTTAGGTTTTCTTTGAAGTTCAGAAGAGAAAAGAGTAAAGACTGGAAAGAGGCATGAGGTCAATACTGAGAGTGTAGAATCACCGTTGTTACTGGTTCTGTTTGGGAAATGCAGCAGTGTGTTCCCAGACGACGGCAACTGTTAGGAAGGAAGAAACTGATGACAAGGAAGAGAGTGGGGTTGATTGTAGGAGCAACAGAGAAATGCAAAGCAACAGAGAAAGCAAAAACAGGTGAGAGCCATAAAAGAATTGTTTGGCCAGCCCAGAAAGGAACAGGGACGCTTCCCCCTGAGGGGAGAACTTCGAAAGGGCAGGTATCAGCAGAGGAAGGTTGCCTGATTTGATGGATGGAGGATGAGGGGCTCTCCATCTGATAAAGTCTGTGTTCTCAGCAGCCTGATGCAAGGTCATCAGCAGAGAGCTGAGGATGAGTCCAGGGGAGGATCGGAGAATGGCGTGGTAATGTTGAGTGCCCATGAAAAATTTGCAGTGATGATTTCCAGTGAGAAAGCACAGTTACGTATTTTTCTACAATCTGTTCAGTTTGCTCCAGCACAGACGCAGAGGAGACATATAGTTACGCCATTCTCAATACGCAAGCGCTCTGAATCAGAGCCTGCATCACACCTCATTCTGGTCCAAATCATCTTTGAATGTACTGTCTACTTTTCTCCTTTTCTCAGTCATCACGATCCCCTGCAGACAGCCTTGGAAATGCCAGGCTGAGCAGTGTGGGATCGTCCCTCTGCATCCTCCTCCTCTGCATGGCACAGCAGACAGTGGATATCACTGATGGTGCTGTTTTTCCCTCATGCATATCCTGAGCCTAGAGGCAGAGCCCTTCTCTCAGCTCTCATCTGGGAGAGGTTCTGCACTGCTCGCTGGGGATTGGCAGCTTCCTACGTGTGCATTTATTTTACTCTCTGCTCACCACAGCTGTTGCCATGGCACCATTTGCCAGCCCTCCCATTACCCACCTGCATGCCTCAGCTCTTCCCACTTAGCACATTTTGCCTTCTTTAAGTTCTCATTCACATCTTCACCTTTCAGGGAAAGAACAGCCAAATCTGCCCCCTCTGTTCAGTTAGTACATTTTTTGCTTCCCTCCCAGAAAACCGAAAAGCAATAATATGCCACATATAATCATCTGGTCTTTGGTGCTTCCTAGCTGCTGAATAATCAGTCTGCTTCTTTCCAAAACCTATGGAGAGTCACTTTCAAATGCAGAAGCATGAGCAATCCAAAAGCCTGGACTGGCAAGCATTTGTTTATTCAGTATCTACTATATGTCAGGCGGTTCCTGGGCACTGGGCAAATGAAGACAAACTGCTGTCCTGATCCTTAAAGGGCCTGCAGGTGAATGGGAGAGTAACAGAAGTGGGCCAGTAAATAGAATGGACTGTGATACAGGGTGAGATAAAACTTTAATTACATACATGTGCTCTGGGTGCTTTTTGTCAACTGACAGGAAGCATTTATCTAGTCTCGGGTGAGGGTAAGTGGGTGGTTCAGAGAAATTTTTCCAGAACCTGGGATACCAAGCTGAGTCTTAGATCAGGGTATAAAGCCCACAACACAGAAGGAACTCCACCTAACAGCATGGAGTGACATACTGTTTGGCCAGGAATACCAAGGCTTGAACAAAGACAATGTTCAGGGGTAATAGGGGAAGGGAATGGAAATATAAGCCATTATAAACCTAATGGGTCCTGCAACCATTGCCAAGAGGTCTGGCTTTTACCACTAGGGCAATGGGAAAGGGGTAAAGGTTATAAATAAAAGACCATGCACAGTTTTTTGTTTTAGAGATTTTTTTTTCATCCAATAAAAGTACAGAAAAGTTTGAAAGCAGGGCCAGATAGATGAACTGATGTTTTTTCCCATTAAATGGTTTACAAATACTCCTCAGAAAATCATAAGCAAAAATAATGTCTAAGAAGAGAACAGAAATAATGCAAAAAATGTGTCTTTAATATGTAAAAAGATCTGAAAATTCAAGAAAACACTAACAGTGCAAAAGAAAAATGGACAGAAGATTTGAAATTCACAGAATGAAAAGAAATAGCAATAAAGAACAATTTTAAGCATTAATATTTTTAAGATGCACATTTCAACAATTACAAGTTACTGGTTTTACTTCATTAGATTGGAAAGAATGGAGTGAGTAGACACTTTGACATGGCAGTTAGTAATGAAATAATAAAATTTTTCCAAAAGCAATTTTATAATATCTTGGTACATTTTGGAGGTACCAAGAGCCTTCAAAAATATTACATTGTCAATCTAGGAATTCTGAGAAAAGAGTTTCAGATGCAAAGATTTATAAACCAAAATGTTCATTGTAGGATAATTTATAACATGAAAAGGGGAAACAATCTAAGTATTCAATAATAATGGAGGTCTAACTATAATATAATGTAATTATTTAGCCCTTGAAAGTTAAAAGGAGAAATTATTTATTACATGATGATAAGTATGAAATACAAATTTAGTTTCATAGTATAATGCCAATGTGTTTGTGTATATGAGCTAATACTAGTTAGATAGAAACTTAAACATGGTCAAACAAAGGACTGGAAAAATAAAAGAAAATATATCAAATTGTTAACAATGGTTATTGTCTTTATTAGAAGTTTTCTATATTTAAAAACAACTCATTGAATTTTAAGCTACTTTTATAATAACACAGCAAGAAGAAGTTAAGAGAAAAGCCAGAAATGATACATATCATAGAAGCCAAACCAGAGAATTTCAAGAAAACCGAAGATATACATTAAAACTTCACACAGAGGATGGTGGAATTATGGAAGTAATTATCCCCAATGATATAGGTTGAAAATAAAATGGATTTTAAATTGTTTTAGACACACCTCTTCTGATGGAAGACTGCAACATAGCTCACCTGTAGGATTTAATGGTGTGAGTCTTGCCGCCTTGCAGAAAGCAGTCCTGGAAAGATGCACCACTGTTTTGACTCATCCAAGAGGAATGTCACATTTCCCTCCTGCATCAAGAGACCAGCATGTAAATGCTTCCTTAAAGGGATCTGTCTCTATCTGAGTTTTCTCTTTTTAATAAAATGCCCTTCTATCTCTTTTTTGGTATCACCTCTGACAGAGCCAGCAGAAGCCAAGGAGTCAAGGAGACTGGCTTTTTAGTGCTAGAAATTCAATCTAATCTCTTATGTGAAGAGCTAAGAAAATATGGTTTTACTCACCATTGTCATTCCATCTGATTACCATTTCTTGTAAAAGTTAATAATACTGCCAGGATATTGTTCATCAAAATCCTATGCTTGGTCACGTATGAAATGTGCCTATACACGGGTTTCTATTACTATAAATTAAAAATTATGCTGCCATTTCAACATTTATTGATTCAGTTTTTCAAATATTCCAAGGGCTTTCCTGGTCACCAAAAGAGGTTTAATGTTCATCTCAGAGAGTTCATTTTGAATCTTGACAATACTGTTCCTCCCAAATATTCTTATTAATGTGTTAGACTTTTGAGAGCTCATGCCTTCCTCTGCAAACACTAGCCCCTGCAAAATAGTGCCTCAGTTGGCAAAGCTCCACCCCAGTCTGCCCTTATCTAGCCACTCCAGAAAGGCAGTCTAAGATCAAAGCTGAGGATAACCATGTCTAGCATCAAGTGTAGTTGATGTCTGTGCTGCACATTCACACTGTCCCAATCCAGATTTTGAGATAGTTTTGACATCCCATTTGAATTCCATTCTTTGCCTGGTCCTTCATTTCTGGTTTGAGCCATAAAACCCTGAATATGAAGTAGAATTTTTCATCTACCTATGTTCTGTTGTGTTTGGATATTGAGAAACACCCCAGGTTGATCAATACCTTATTTTTTTATATACTACTTAATACATGGTTTGGGTATTTTCCTTACAACTTTGACCTACCTGGTTCAATTCTAAACCTTGCTCTAACTTTCTAATTTGCTCTTTTTTTTTTTGGCTTGAGAGCTTAGATTTTTTCAGAGCTCTGACCACTGATCTCACCTAAGTCCTATTTCTGGGCCCTAGGGACCCTTCCTCTCCTAGACCCACTCACACGGGTGGGCATTTTGCTCAGAGTGACTCAGAATAAAGGTATGAAGGGGTGACCACATCACAGACTGGCCTTGTCAAAACGTGCTTCAGATGTACAGATCTACATCTGTGGTGGGTAGGTGTGTATGGATCATTATATCACATCACCTGTTAAATGCTCTGGAAGCTTTGATTCAGCCTTTATTTCAAACATTAAATATTATTCTGATTTTTTAATGATTTTTAACCCATGAATATAAACTGATTTCTCTATTATTTTTAGATGGTCTGGTGATCTATGCAGCATACTTAAAAATGGAGCACAGTGATGAGAATATTAAATTCTGGATGGCTTGTGAAACTTACAAGAAAATAGCCTCACAGCGGAGCAGAATTTCTAGGGCAAAGAAGCTCTATAAGATTTACATCCAGCCGCAGTCCCCTAGAGAGGTAACTACCTGGGAATGACAGCAAGTGGAAATGCATCCATCTGTGCAAGCTCACTAATACCGACCACCTACAGTACCAGGCACTTTATGACCAGTATTGCCCATAATGCTATAAAGTCAGCATTGTGAACCTTGTTTTACAGATAAGAAACCTAAAAAAATCTGAGAAGTTAATTAACTTGTTCCGTGTCACACAGCAGTTAAGTGGGAACATTAGGATTGAAAGTTAGGCCTGTCTGGCTCCCAAGCTTCTCCTCCCAGAAAAGTTCAATTCCCAGGAAAGTTTTGAAAAAAGAAGTTCTTATAAGAAGAATTGACTTTGCTAGGAGGAACCACAGGTACCTCCTGATATCGCCAGTGGTGCTAGGCAGTGTGTGCTTCCACACCAGAGCTCACTGACACCGTAGTTTAAAACCAGCAAATCCAGCAAACACCCACACTGATGTTACTGCCAGTGACTCACAACGGCCTAAAGAAAATAGAGTGAAGCAGATACACCGAGACTCTTTCTGCTGGAGAGGGAATGAGGAAAGAATTCTTGTCCAGGGGATAAGGGCAGCGAATGATATACGAGATTCCCATCACTCCCACAGTCCTACATGATTGTTCCTGCATTATTGACTTGAAATTCTTGTCTGGAAAATACGTGGTTTATTGACATAACCACTCTCCTCTATTTTTCCACCTCACTTTCTTCCCATTTCAGGGCATATTCAGTTAAATCAACATTCCTAACTATTAAGGAAGATAAACTTTGAAATAGCACTAACTTCCCCTTTCCTTAGTAGAGACCTCCACCCCATAAATTCCCTGTGTGTGGACCCCGCTAGCAGCCACCTGCATCCACCTATGGAACCGCTTTCTGAGGTTTCCCTGGTTTGGGGCCTCACAGGTTTTTCCTCTGTTTTATTTTTCTTTTAATCTAGGATGTGACGGGAGATGTTTACTTTTCAAAAAACAAAATGTTTATCTCTCATAAGTCTTTTTAGATACCTATGAGACCGCAAACAAAATCACCCTACTCCACTGACAAGGAGAGGGAGGACTACGTCTTCTACCTCCAGTTACGCCTACTTACGCTGCACATGTGCTCTCCCTTTTCAGATTAACATTGACAGTTCAACAAGAGAAACAATCATCAGGAACATTCAAGAACCCACTGAAACGTGCTTTGAAGAGGCTCAAAAAATAGTGTATATGCACATGGAAAGGGATTCCTATCCTAGGTTTCTAAAGTCAGAAATGTACCAGAAACTTCTGAAGACTATTCAGCCCGACAATTCCTGACCACTACTCAACAGTCTACATTGAAAATGGTGTATTGAAAATACTGGCTTTGTTCTTTTAATTAAGAAGAACAAAATAAGAAATATAGTAGGAATGAAATAAAATAAATCAAATATAAATTAATTTCTAGTTCTTAAAGAAAAATAGATCCCGAAATGATTGACACAATTTATGACACACCTATGTAGCTCAGTTAATATGTAAGGAAAAGGAAAATCTCTTTTTATGACACCAATATTAAAAAGTTTTTACTGTAGTAGTCAACTAATGGATGTTTCTCATTAATGAATTTTTGCTTTCATAACACACAGATTAGTTCTTTAAAAATTGTAGTTATATGAGTCATGTCTCTAGCATGAATGTAGTCTACAGATTCCTTGTAAAAGCTTTAATTGACAAACTTAAAGTACTCAAAAGTACAATCAACTTGTATTATATCATTAGCAATATAAAAAGATGTGTTCTTGGGAAATATTTTATCTGTAAATGGTTCCTCCTGTTACCATAACTGAACTTCTACATTACATATATCTTCTAAATGTGAAAAATTTCTGATGATTCTAAGCTATTAAAAATGTATGGATGTCTCCATTTATCCTTATACTCCCTTAAGGGTAGGAAATTTCATTCTTATAATTTGAGATTTTTTTACCTCACAGTGTAAATTCATCATTGTCCTGATAGTGAATAAATCCAAATATAAACTAAAACCTTATAAACATATATTTTTTTCAAGCACACAATAGTTATTTTCCAGCAGAAGAATGTTTTTTTTTACCCGTCTTAGCATAGTGGCTTCTTAGAATTTGCCAGAAGATACTCATGTCTCTTTCACTTGCTTTGTCCCTCACATAGCATAGGATAAATGTTCCACACAAATGGACAAATATTCTGTTTTTTTGATGAAGAATAAAATACCTAAAATATTTAATATCACTTTTCCAAAGAATTAACTGTAGGAAAATTTTGTGAAGATTTTTAGTTTTAGCACAGCATGGAGCACACAGTCAGTGGTTCTGTAACATCTTTCTGTGTTGACAGTAACTGCAGATAGTTGGGGTGAGTATTTAATAATGTGTCTAGATGTTAAACTTGAAAATGTGTTGTAAACTTGAAACAAATATAGTATTGTGTATCAACTATACTTCTATTAAAAAAAAGAAAAAAAGATTTTTAGTTTTACTATGAAAAGTGTTTCTCATACCATTACTATTTTAAAATGTCTATAAAGTTATGCTGTATGACATAAAAATGAATATTAACTAGAATTCTTCTCATTCAGCAAAGGATTATGATAAGACAGAATAAATATTTGGGGTTCACTTCTGAGAAAGAAAATTAGGTGTGCAATAGAATATTTTTGTTAAAAAGTTTATGGTTAATGAATGCAGACTCTAGTTGTAGAAAGTGTTACCACAGCAGTCCAATTTTATCAAGTCACTGAATGTTATTTATTTACTCTTAAAATACCAATGTAAGACCACAGACTGAGGTCTTAGATACCTGAACCTGACAACGATCCCTGGCCATGATAAGGCAAAATAAGTTTCATGTTTCAAATAGTCTCCTCATCTCACTCCATCAGGGAATGAGTATATTTATAGGCAAATAGGAAAGGTTATATGTTCACACATGGTTTGAGCTGTTTCAGAACACCCTGGCTCCTAATCGTTCAAATGGTACTAAATCAGCCAAACACCAGTATAACTGATAAATGGAATCAGAATAATTAGCTTCCTTTACTATTTACTTCTCCCCTTGAATGGGTGGATATTTGTACACCAATATAGGAAAAGTCTAGAATTTTCTGTTTTGCTACACACTGGTTTTACCTCCCAAATATAGTCCCTCTGTTCAGCTCCGGCAACACCTTCACCTCATGTTGGATAAATAGGGTGCCGCATAGTGACATGAAGCAAAGAGCTTTGGGCTGAGGTACAAGGCAATTGGATCAGTGCCTGTTCACTTGCCTGATGTCGTAGCGCCTTCAGCACCAGCAGGCCTCGGTCCCCTCAACTGTAAAATAAAGAGGTGGGATGAGTTGATTGAGCCACATGTGTGTGTGTTATTACATCCCATTACCAATGTATTCATCAAGCTTTATGTAACAAGTTTGGACACATTTTGGAAAGTAACTTCTCTGAAATATCGACATTTTATGAGAAGTGTATAATGAACTATTTATTTTGCCTTTAATTAGCACTGATTAAGGGAGTTCTGAATTTTTTTTACCTAAAAACAGAAAATTTAAATTTAAACTGCTGTCTGTTCAAGAATTCTACATGAAAAGATGTATTTTATGTTAATACTTAAAACAGTTTTCAGATCATTGTAACTTAATATTTTATGTCTTGTTCATTTTTCTTATGAGTTTCTTAAATTAGTAAATATTTTACTAAAGCAATTAAAATCGATCATGTTCATCAAATGGCCACAATTAACACATTTTTTTACATGGTATTTGTTTTAACCTTAGTACTTTGAGATTAATAAATTAATAACATATTGTTAGACTTCTGATATGAAACCTGGATATATTTGTGATTTTTTTCTATTTTTAGATATACATTTTCAAACTCGGGAGATATACAAGATAAACCTTCATAGTATCTGCATAAAAATAAAGTCTTATACTCTCTAAAAGAAGATAGTGATAGAGATTTGTGAGATTCAGGTCCCAGCATATTGGAAGAAACGAATATTTTCCTGTTTATAATTCATCAGTCACACCATAGTTTTAACTGCAAAGGGCTTTTTACCAATTTAGGAAGAATGATACAGGAAAGAGACACATAAAGCTTTCTTCAAAGACATAATAAGGTGTGATTTGAAGAAAATCATTAGATACCACTGCCCAAATATATTTTTACCATACTGAGGACCTGACATTCCCATTACTGGTCATAGAAGGTGAAAGTGGCCTTGAAATGAAAGTTGCACATGGGGAGTGAAATGCCAGCGCTGACACTACCTGTTTCCTGGAAGAAAGCAAAACATGGCAAGAGAGGATGCAAGCCTGTAAGGTGACATAGGAAAGTAGGCCGAGAGAGCAAAGATATTAGGGTAAACAGAGGTCACCAGATACCAAACAGCATGTGGGAACTTGGGGGACAAATGGAAAGGGGTTGCTTATTAAAATGTCCCTATGTGGTTGATAGAAAACCAAAGATGGGGGGCTTAGTTTAACAAGCAGGTATTCTGAATTGCTAAATATACATTTTAGTAGAAAACAATCAATAGCATTCTTATAGAGATAAAAGAGCAAGTATTAAATTCCTCAGCAAATATTATTTATAGAAGCATTCCTTTAATTAAACCCTGCCTAGCTCCTATTGAGTACAGATTCTGTACACACAGACATTAATTAGGTGATCTTCTGCTGTCAACGGTGTGTGAGCTGATCATTAAAATGCAAAATAATAGCGGCCGGCGTTGACCTGTGCACAGTGTGCCGTGGCATCCCAGCAGAAGCCTCTCCTTCTACCCAGAAAAAATTTGGAAAGAACAGAAGAGATGATGTTTAAGATGATTCTTACAGAATAACTGAGCAATCACTCAGAGGAAAGGGGAGGACAGTGTGGACTGCAACGGCTCAAGAAGGGAAATCTTGTGGCAGGAAGATTTAAAAGATGGTGGAGGCACTGGAATCAGAAAGCTAAGTTCAAATCCTGACTCCCAAACTTAGCAGCTGCAAATATTTAAGACAGCTGCTTAACCTCTCTGAACCTTGCTCTTTCTTCATCTGCAAAATGGTAGCATTAATAACATCCATCTCATAGACTTTTGTGTATTTACATGCATACCAAGTCCTGATACTGTGCCCAATAGAATGTAATCCCCTTGTTAGTTACCATAAAAGTCCAAATGACAAGCAACGATGGTCCGACCTAGGCAAACGGAGAGGAGAAAGGGAGAAACTGTGAACTGGTAAGATGCAGGGAATGAGGCAGAGATCAAGGCTGATCCAAATTTTTTAATCTGAGCAGCGGGACACGTGCAGATGCCATTAACTGAGAAAAGCCCCGAGGAGGATGAGCAGCTTTGGGAGACATGCAGAGTCTGAGGTGCCTCTATGCCACGAGCGGGACTCCAGAGAGAGGCAGAGGGCTGACGCGTGGGTGTGGCCACAGTCAGCAAGGCTGGCTCACTGACCAGAGGAGACCTCACAGGGAAGCTGCAGAACAAAGACAGAAATCCAAAGGACCGAATCAAGCCTTAGGGACTAAAATAACATCCTAATGACTTAAATCCTCACTGGAAGCTAATCGTGATATTTACAGTAATGATAATGATCATTTATTGAGTTTTACTATGTAATGGAAACATTGTGCTAAATGTTTGGATACATTTTCATTCATTCAATGAATAACTATTGAGCATCTATTGTCAGCCAATATGGTTCTCAGAGACAAGGAGTCACTGTAAACCAAGCAGAGAACAGGTCTGACGTCAAGGAGTTTACATTGTCTTCATCTCATTAAACAGTAATCAAATAAAGAAAATCATATCAAATTATGATAAATGCTATAAAGAAAGAAAAACAAGATGCTGTGATAGAGAGTGGTAGGGGTGGGCTGGGGAGGTATGCCCTGGAGGAAGTAGTCAGGGCATCCCCTCTCCATCGTTTATATGTTCCTCCCTCCTGACAGCCCTAATAACGGGTGAGGAACCTGAGGCTTTGCGAATAACCTGAAATAACGCGGTCTGTGCCTCTCAGCTAGAATCAAGCTTTTTCTCACTCTTATACCTTAACCAATATAAGTACAGCCTCCCACAAACAAGCCAAATGGAAAGTAAATGTACAGTTATCTACTATATACATGTACATATTCAAATTTAATATGCCATTATTTATACAGACCGTTTTAATATGCAAGATCCCTATTACCACTGTCTCTACTTACTGCTGCTACTAAACTCACAAAAATTGGTTTGAAATGTCACTGATGCTGAGGTCTCTGCCACAAAGAAGAATTGCCAGGGAACTGATACAATGATGCCCAAGTTCCAGTAATAACATGCAACACCTTCTTTTTAGTCAGCAAATACATTGCTTAAACCAGGAATTTAAACCCACATATTGGGTACTCAGTGCATATTTAGGGATGAGAGGGCAGGTGACGGCGGAGGCGACAAGCTAGCGGCCTGTCAAGAAGCAGGAGGCCGTGGCCCTCCCCGTATGGCACTGCATGGCTGCCGCTGTTGCCTGGAGGAGAGAAGGGCCGGAATCAAGGAGAGCCTTGGCGTGGTCCTGTGCCGACTGGCTGGTCTTCAGTGTGAGAGCCTGGAGGAGACCCTGGGGCCAAATGGTGGGAAATGTCTTTAAAAGCACCAAAAGTCAAAAAAAGAAAGTGCTGGAAGAATTTAGAATGGATGGCCAAAGAATTTTTAAAAAATAAAGAAATCACAAGAGCATTTTATTTCATTTTAACAAGGAGCCTCTTTCTCCTCTAAGGCTGTTTACCTGCCAGGCAGCCAGGCAACAGCCTTTGCCACTTTCTAAAGATGACACCCGGCATCTGGCACCCACCACTGTTACCCTGCCCTACGGCTATGCTTACATATAAAGCACCTAGGGCTTAAATAATGTATGTAAGCATAAACAGTATGTTTATAAGAAGGATTCAACCAGAGGTATTTTCAAAATTTTAAGTTTACAGGAAGAATGTCTTAGAAAGAATAATTCCTTTTCAAAAATCAATGAAGTTTTCATAGTTCTTAAAGAACATGGACACACATGATTTCACCTGAGTCCCCAGACACCACCACCAGGACGCGTTTTACCCCTGCTGCACAGAGGAGAGGCCCAAGGAGCAGAGTGTTCGCCACTGCCTGAGCCCGTGGTGAGTGGTGTGCTCTGTGCATGGGAACAAAACTCTGGTAGCAGGGTGACAATGAAATGCCCTGGGGGGTAGTGCACGAAGTAGGTGAGTTCGTGGGTTCGGAGGTCCAGAACACGGTACCTGGCAGGGTGATGTGATCCTAAGAAGGTAGTTACTAAGAGAGGGCATGTGATTTTAGAAAGTAATGGCTGATGAGAATCAAACTGGTTGAAAGCAATAGTTAGCATATAAGGAAAAAACAAAATAAAGTGGGTAAGAGGAAACAGAAGAAGCAGTAGTGTAAACTGAGGGGAGCAGCAGCCTCAGATGTCAAACACTGGAAGGAAGCAGAGAGAAATGAAGAAATAAGAACCAGGCAGAGAATGCTACGATGGTAAATAAGCAGTGCTTACATGATAAACAACTTTCACCGGAGAACTTCCCTTCTTAATAAGGAAAGGAAACTTTTCAAAACAAGAAAAGACTATGCCAGATCTATAAACATACTTAGTTTGAAACTTATACTTTAAAAGGAATGGTATATAGAAAGAGGTGAGAACATCTACTGGATAATTTGACTGTTTGACAGGATTACAGCTCATCTTGCTGCTGCTAATTAATAATGTGTTCAGCTATATTATTAGACAGTTACATGTGTTTTTTGGGCAGCTCTTGTAACTGATCTCTTTCTCACAGGCCTCTGCTGGTGAGAAGAATAATAAAAGACAGTTAAGGTAAATATAGTCTGTCCTTAACGCCGTAACTCTGTCTGAGAGCACCCGAGTCCCTTGGTGATTCATACACAAGTTACATCCCAGGCAACTAACTCTAAAATTGGAGTGTATGTGCTAACTCAGATTTTATGTCTCGGTTTGGCAGCTTGTTTCTAGGGTTGCCACAAACAGATGTTATTATTAGCTTAAAGGTTTGGTGAAGAGTGTCACCAACACCTAAGCTATTGAGACAAGAGGGGAAATAAAGATTCTGAGGTTCTGTTTTCAGAAACAAAACTTGGAAGCTCCTAGATACCAGGCACTGTGATGGTCATTTTGCATTTGTCCCATTTAGGTCTCACAATAAATGTGCAAAGAAGCTATTACGAACTATATTTTAACTTGGAGAAACCTGAGACTAGAGATATTAAAAACAGGTTCAAACTCACGCAATGAAACAAGTAACCAAGCCAAGTTTCTGACCCTGAAATCCATGCTCTTCCCATAAATCAAATGAGACTTTGAAACTACAGGCCAAAATTGCAACTTTTTTCAGCCAGGGTTTGCAAATCAGCCTCTGACATTGACATGACTCTTGTGTACCTGAGAAATGATTGATTTTCATCATAAATCTCTGTCTATTGTCATCATTCAAATTGCATCGTAATGCTGGTTGCAGCCATCATCCTAAAGATATACAGGTTAGAAAATTCTTCCTATGAAACATGCAAGAGTTACTGATATAGGCACTCTAATGGGCACTTTAAGGGGAAAAAATCATGAAAGCCTTATTTAAAAGAGCTGCTGTCTTCAGTAATGTCCTGCATTCCAAAGTCAGGGAAGTCATTCAGGTAAAATGAACTGAATAATCCGAGTTTTCTGAACTGGTAACAGGAAGATGCTCAGGAACTGTCAGGACTCCTCCTGCTCATCAGTGATCTCTGCTCCCCAGCCTACATCCCAGACCCGGACTCCGGACCCAAACCAGGCAGCGCCGCCACCTTTCAGAGCCACTGTTTATGGTACCCCCTTTTTGCCACGTGTTGCACCAAGATACCTATATTCTCACCACTCATCCTCAATAGCTCTGAAAGGCGGGTGACCTGTATCCCATTTTTCAGATGGAGAAACTCACTTCGCTGAAGTGACAACTGATGGAACCAGGCAGCAATGCGACCCCAGGTCTCTCTCATTCCAGGGCTGATCTTTCTCCTCCAGCCCTCGCTGCCTCAGGGCACAACCCTCAGTTCCCGCCTGCGATTCCAGAGCTCCCTGGATCTTTTCGCATCTAGAACTGAAGGCACCATGTCTCCTTATAATCCACCTCTACTTCCTTTCCCTCGTGTATTCTTTATCAGAATGAATGGCATCATTTACCAGCTGTAAGACAATTATATGTTCATTTGCCTATCCACATTAAACTCTGTTACCTTTGTGTACCCAGAAGCAGTCAGCTTCACAATTAGTTTAAAACACACTTAATATATAAAAATAAGTACATAAGTATTTAAATAAGTGATGCTACCCAGTTACCTTAGAACTCAGGAAGTCATCCAAGACTGATTTCTCTCCTTCAGCCCCCAAAACCAGTTAGGAGTTAGAAGTCTTTTCCATTCTACTTTAAATATCTCATGAAGCTGTCTTCATTTTTCCATCTTAGTGACTACTTAGTTCTTATTTCCACCATTCTTGTGTGGATTACTACAGTTTTCTTCTGAAAGACAGAAACACCATTTTTTCAAAGGTGGCTCCTGTCCATAATATTACCTAACAAACATGATCCAGATCTTAAGAAGCTACCAGGATACTTGTCTCTTCAAGCTCTTACTCTTGCTCACCACTCTAATCGCATCCTTTGCTTGCTCTCCTGTGCTTTCTTGTTCTCCCCCCCGCCCTCTCTCTCTCTCTCCCCCACCCCACAGTGTGCTCTATCAGAAAATCTGCTTCACTAAGAGAAATCGTAGCAGTTTTATAAACACTGTTTCTACAAACCCAATTACTTGCTTCTTCCCATTTCTGCCCTTTTCCCTGATAGATTCCACCCGCCTGAAATTTCTGTCCCCTTCCTCTTTGCTTTAAACAGATCTTGTTCCTCCCTCAGCACCCAGTTCAAGGACCACACCATGTTATCTCAAAGTCCTCCATGATTCCTCGGTAGAGAACACCATCTCTCTCGCACCCTGAATGCCCACAGCAACCATGACCAATGAAATTCATGAGCCAAATCTTGTGCTATTTTATAATTTTTCTCCTTCTTGAACTACTTGAACTACTTTTTAATATTTTTATTATCATATCTCTCTCAAGAATAGTACTTTTATTTCTTCAAAGAGATTATAAACTTTGAAGACACCTATGTTTTCCATCTTTATATCCACCAAAAACCTTATCAATGGTTTGTGATTTTTTGTTACTGTATTATATTGTATATATATTGTAATATGTAAGTATTTCAGCATTTACTCCTGAGTACAGGAGTAAATGCTGGAAGCACATGGGATACAGTATTTTATTCTCTGCTGATGATAACAGTAATACTAATAATATGATTTACCACGCCTTTACTATGTGCCAGGTGCTATGCCAATCACTTCATGTGGACTCTCTCCTTTAACTCTCACAACAAGCTTGTGAATTTGGCTCCATTATTATCTTTATTGCATAACAGACACAACTGAGGCCCTAGAGGTGTAAGGTAATTTATTCTAGGCCACACAGACAGCCAGAAGTGGAAAAACCAAACCTTAGTTTTATCTTCTATGCTAAATTTCTACTTGGAAAAGTCTTCATGTAGCACCAGGTAGACAAAGTTTTATTATCTGTTTCTTGATGTCATTGTTTTAGGAAAAGTATTCTTTATCAATAACAAATCTTCATTCGAGTGTCTGTATCACCTGAGATACAGAAGACTTTCTGAAATAGGTTCCATGACTAAGAAGTGAATGATGTCAAAGTTGCTTCATGGCTTTAATGAAGTAAACTAAACTTTCAGCAAAAAACTGAATCACATAGAAAATGCAATGAAGTAGAAATCTACAAAAAATAGTGATGCATATTAGACAAGTAATTCTAAATATTTCATAAATAGTATAAAGATTTCTAAATATCAGAGCTAGTAATAAGCCTGAAAAATAACTAGGCAGTTAAAAGTATGAGACAGAATGAAGGAATTATTGTCAATTAAATTACTGTGAAAGTGAAAGCGTTTTTAATAAAAACCTCTTAATAGGATCTGGAAAAGGTGAAATCATCTACATGTGAATCATAATTAAGAAATAAAGACAAAGAAATTATAAAGCACTTTGAGTACAGTACTTTCTGTTCTTGGCTTATTGCTTCTGACAAAGAACTCTTAAAAATTAAGGAAGTATTAAATGTTTGAGGAACTGTAAATAGGGTTTCTACTAAGACATTTCAAAACTACTATGTCTGAAAATGAATTTTTGATCTTCTTCCAAAGCCAGTTCCTGTCCAGTTTTCATGCCAGGAAACATCGTTGCCTTTTCCCAGTTCTGTACTTTTCCCTGTTACATTTCATCTGCCTGAAATTTCTGCCCCTTCCTCTTGGCTTTTAATAAATGCAGTTCCTCATTATCTAGTTCCAATCCCACCATGTAATCCCAGTGTCCTCCGTGATTGCCCCAGGTTAGAACATCACCTCTCTCTCACCTCTGAATGTTCACAGCAACCTTTTTCAATGCAATTCATGGGCCATAAAACTTTAGACCCAAGCCTTGGAATCCTCCTGAATGTTGCTTTTTCTGTCACATCCCACAGTCAATGCCTCAGTCAACCCCATCATCTCTTCCTCTGAAATATATCCTGAATTCTGTCACTACTCAGCATCTGCACTACTTTGACCTATGCTAAGCCACAGTCATATTATGCCTGGACTATTGCAATAGGCTCCCAGCTGGCCTTACAGCTTCTACCTCTCCACTCCTACCATTTTCCCCAACAAACACACACACACACACACACACGCCAGAGTGTTCATTCGAAAATGTGCCAGATCATAGCACTCTTCAAAATTCTCCAGTTATTTCAATTGCACCCAAGGAAACAATCTAAAATTCCTGCTCTGGACCACTAGGCTCACCAGTATCCCACCACCACACCTGTCTAATCTTCATCGTATTGCTCTCTGCTGCTCCACCACCACCACCAAAACCCATCATGCTTCCCTCCAGTCCAGACACGGGGTCCTGCCTGCTCTTCTGTGAACTCATCATTCTCTTCTCCCTCTACCCTAAGGCCTTTGCACTTGCTGATCCTTGTTTCTGGAATTTTGTGGAAATGACTGTAAGATAACTAAGTATTTATTTTAAAATTTTCTGAGTTCCCAGAGTTCCAAGACAACCCTATACACAGAACATAGATTTTGGTTAGGCAAATTTGGAGTTTTATCAGTATCCTACTAATTGTTTAGCTGTACTGAATTTGGGGAAATTATCTAATGTCTATGAGCATCTGTTTTCTTATCACTAGAATAGGAAATATGAAGGATTCAGTGAAGTAGGGTTGATGAGGATAAAGGCTAGGGATTTAAAGTAGTATTAATGAAAACTTACATCTACAGAAAAACCTGCACAAAAATGTTTATACAGCTTTATTCATAATTGCAAAAGCTTTGAAGCAACCAAGATGTCCTTCAGTAGATGAATGCATGAACTGTGATATATCTGGGCAATTGGAATATTACTAAGCACTAAAAAGAAACATCTATCAAGCCATGGTAAAACATGAAGGAAACAAATGTATATTATCAAGTGAAAGAAGCCAATCTGAAAAGGCTACATACTGAATGATTCCAACCATATGACATTCTGGAAAAGGCAAAATCTTGGAGATAATAAAATGATTACTGGTTTCCAGGAGGTGGAGAAGGGGGATGGATGAATAGGTAGCACACAGAGTATATTTAGGCAGTGAAAGTACTCTGTACTCTGCTGTAATGATGGCTTCATGTCATTACGTTTTTGTGCAAGCCCATGGAAGGTAAACCAAGAGTGAAACTTAATGTCACCTATGGACTTTGGGTGATTATGAAGTGCCAATACAGGTTTATGTAACAAATATGCCACTCTGGTGAGGGAAGCTGTGAATGCCTGAGATAGAGGCAAGTCTCTGTATCTTCCTCTCAATTTTGCTGTGAACCAAAAATTGCTCTAAGAGAAATTAAGTCTAAAGAAACACTGGTGGATAAAAGTTACTTCACAGGGTTGCTGTGAAGATTATATTATTCTCAGGAACACATGTAAAGTATCTAATAAACTGCCCAGCCTATTATAAGCCTTCAATAGATGTTCACAAACACATATTTGTTTTTTCTACTACTCCCATTTTATGTTCTGTAAATAGGGAAATACCTAGAGAATGTGATGATTCAATTCTATAACCTGAGAGGTGTGAAACTCAGCACTTGTTAGTCTACAGATTGAAAGAGAGACAAGTGTAGGCGCATTGGTTTTCATTAGTTAAAATAAATCTATATCAGGGGCTGTGTAGAAAAGGCAAAACAACCTCATAAAATGCAAGATTATAATGGTCTTCATTATATTATGAACTAAATCTTCTCTCCCAATCACACTTATACAATGTCAAGGTGTTTGAAAGGCCAATTTTTAGGATAATTTTATTTCAATAAATATGTTTATGTAGATAGTGTCTATTTTAGCACCTAATATTTCCTGGAAACTGATTATTTAGGAAGAAATGAGTAGATCCTATGTCAATAAGCTCAGGCTACTCTCTTTTGCCATTTCATGTTTTAAGAATCTTTGAGCATTTTCTGATCACAATCCAAATTAAATGCAAACAATCGAGTAGCACACAGAGACCCCGTTATCAAGCCTTTCTGCTAGCCTAGAGATGAATGATATAATGAGACAGGTTAATTATTTGCTCGCCAGCAGCTGTGATTGATCAGTTTTGACTGGTACATCTTGCTAATGTGATAGAGTACAGTAAACATTGGGGCTTGTTATTTTTTCCAGGGCAAGGAAACCGTGCTCTTTAATGAGTTACTTCATTTGTGGCTTTCTCTAGGATCTGTCAAAGTGTTGATAGTAACCTCTTTATCAAGTAAATTTCCATGTAAATTTTACATTACCAGATCTTCCATCAAGGTCAGTTGACTCTGCTAAGTTGTCAGAGAAAACTAAGCTGTCTTGGAAAAGCTGATACCTACCTCTCTCTTTCACACACACACATCTTCCATTTCTGACTTATAGAACCAAACCAATGAAAGTACTAAAAATCCCAGCTACCAGAAATGGTACACATTTTCTTTCTTTCTTTCTTTCTACTTAAGAATACCTTTTTAAAACATGTTTGCTTTTTTTGGACAACCAAATACCTTTTGTGAGTCTTTGGGTATTTACACCAGATACAGTATTAGATTTGAAATATTTAAGCTGAATGTGAGGAGTTTTGACTAGTGGCTATCTAGGAGAAATTGTTACTAAAGAAATGTTTGTCAATGTTTTTTTTCATTTTCATCCCCCTAAGAAGCCCTTTTAGACATTTTTTTTCCTAATTTCCCCCTCCCCAGGAAACTTGAATACTTCAGATACTTCCAAACACTTATATCTAGTTATGTACACTATGACCCTTTATACAGCCATAAACTATTGTAATATCTGAGATTGTTTTAATCCACCAAGAACCAATTTTCACTCTCAGGGACACTATCACCCCTGATAAGAATCCATTCACTACTCTTTACTGTAATTCCTCTTCATTACTGTCTAAACTGTATATTCTTATTTGGATACATGAACCCCTCCATATGTTATGCTTCCCTATAAGTGTGAAATACACACACACCTCAAAACCAAGTTCACTCCCAAAGGAGTTAATCCAGGTGATTCACATGGTGCAAACACACTTTATCCCCTTTCTCCACCCCGCCCTACCCCAAAGGACACACGATACACGCTGTATCAGGCTCAAACAGCCGCAAGGCAATCGCAAAGGAGGAAAGAAACATCATAAGCAAATTGTGCTTTGCAGAAAGACCGAGTATGTCTGAATCCACAGTCTACTTATATTAATGAAGTACTTTACATATCTGAGCTTTAGTCTCCTCATCTATTATATGGAAATATCAATAGTTATCTCTTGCCCATTCATTCATGTAACAAATATATGTTAGTGCAGCTGAAAACCCCTATAAATACAATAAAAAACACCTATTGATCAAAAAAAGATGTTTCCTAGACTTACTGCAGCAAGGAGGAATGAACACAGCCTTTACAAAGTCTTAGAATCTCCAAAGGGACAAAATTAGGAAGTGTATTTGTAGGGTTATAGGGCCCAGGCTGAATGATTTTAAGGTAGTTCTTGAAAAGAAGAGAAGTAACTAGGGCTGTGCAGAGTTAATAACATAATAATTTTGGATTTGTGGATTAGTGGTCACGGTGAAATGAGGTCTTGAAATGAGTGCTCACAAGCAAGCTGTTTTCCAAAGCCGTCCTGAGGAGCAAGTGATTCTTTTTTACACATGAGCAATTTTAGTCCATTTGTGATCTCAGCTTCTTGGAACAAAAATAATAATTTTTCTTTGGCCTCAGTATCACTTAACACAGGAACAGGAACTGGAATTTATGAATTTGCTTCAGTTCTCATCTCCTTCGATATGTCAGACATTAACTGAGGCACTAAACCTATAGCTGTACACAGACAAGCTTCTCCTCTACCAAGAAAAATAAGCTTTGAATAAGATGTTATATGGACTAAATATTTTGAAGTGTAAGTTGCTAGGGAAATGAATATCAGAGCAGAGTCATTAACGGGAGTAATATAAGAAAATGTCTTTTGTAAATTGTTTAGCAGAGACCCTAAGGCATGACAGGAAGGATCCCTCAGAATATCCACTGGCTCTTCCATGTCTGGGCTTGAGGGTGAAAGATCGGATGGGGTGTTTACCCCACTTTTCCATTGTGACTTTGGAGGGATTTCTAGATTAAATGATTTTATCTCCAATTATATGTAAACTATATAAGAATGCATAATGTAATTAACTGTCACCTCAGGTGCTTTTAAGCCTTCAACAGACTTCCACAAAATAGTAAGGAAGGCCCTGCGTCACCCTCTGAGGTTGTAAAGGACAGCATAGTTCAAGGAAGAGAAGCTATTGAGATTATAATCTAAAAACGATTAGTTCTAGTAAAACAAAATTATCCAGGATTACAATAAACAGAATCCATACCCTGAATTTAATAAGTGTTGCATCTTAGTAGGTCTGAATATCAGACATGTATGTTTAAGGATCACCCATAACTGGTTTCCTCAGTACAAGTCTTCGGAGTCCAAAGAGCTTAACTTCCAAAATGTCCATACAGGAAAGTCAATTTCATCAGCAGATGCCATCTAGGATTACTGAAAATTAAATACTATACTGAAGAAAATATTAATTTAAAAAGTATTTAAATGTTTTGAAAGTTAAATAATAAATGAATTCCTAAAAGTTAAATAAATCTACTAGAGAAACCCAATAGATCCAGGAAAACAGGGCAATATAACCTCATGGAATCACTGCTTTGGCTCTGTCCCCCAGCAGGGCTTTGGCAGATGCCCCTTGAGCCCACAGCTCCCCCTGCATGCCACCTCTCGGCTCTGGCAGGCCCGCCCTCCCCTCTTCCCTGTTGAGCTTGGCTCTGTCTCCAACATGTCCATCGTGGAAACTGCCATCATTCCAGGCTCACCAAGCAAACCTGGGCCAGTCTGTCTCCAAATGCTCCGGCCCACGGCTTACTAACACTGCAGCCTTAAGGGAGTCTCAAATTCTTGGGCTTGGCCTTTCTCCCCTCTGCATAGGGATAATAGTAATATCTGGTTTGTAGAGCTGTACTAAAGTTTAAGTAATATAATGCATGAAAAGATAATGGACAGTTATTAAAAACAGAAAACTATAAATTTTAGTTGTTGTTATTCATGTCTTCAACTTATCTCTGATATCATCTCTTCTCGATTTATGATAAGAACATGTAAGACCTACTCTTTTAGCAACTTACAAGTATTTAATAGAGTATTATTAACTATCATCACCACGCTGTACATTAGACCCTCAGAATTTATTCATCTAACCTCTGGAAGTTTGTACCCTTTGACCAGCATCTCCCCATTTTCCCCACCCTCTGCAGTATTCTCATGCCAGGGTTCAACTGACCTGGTTAGAGTCAGAGAGTCAGGCAACAATATCCTCTGCTGAACAACTGAACCTAGGATGTGTTTCCAAAATATATGGTGTGTTAGACTCACTGTATCTTGTTTATGTGCCTTGTTTATGCACCAGCTGCCATGCCTTAAAAAAAATTAGTAGCTTGACAAGCCCTCATGTCATGAATTGAAAAATGATCTCCAGCATCCATTACACTAATTAATAAAGAAACTACTATTGATTAAAATAAAGATAGTGAAGAGGTGGAGCCAAGATGGCGGCATGAGTAGAACAGTGGAAATCTCCTCCCAAAAACACATAGAGCTATGAAAATATAACAAAGAAAAATCTTCCTAAAATAGAGACCACAGGACACAGGACAACATCCAGACCACATCCACACCTGCAAGAACCCAGCACCTTGCGAAGGGGGTAAGATACAAGCCCCAGCTCCGCAGGACCCGAGCACCCCTCCCCCTGGCTCCCGGCGGGTGGAAAGAAACCAGAGTGGTTTTTTTTTTTTTTTTTGGCGAGTGCTTTTTGGAAGCCTTAAAGGGACAGGGACCCCGTTGCTAGGGAGGCAGGGTGGTAGGACCGGTGAGCAGGTGCCTGGGATCGGCACTTGAGGAAGGAGGAAATCATGCGTTTTTCCCCTTTTTTTTTTCTCTTTTTGGCAAGTGCTTTTTGGAAGCCTTAAAGGGACAGGGACCCCGGTGCTAGGGAGGCAGGGCAGCGGGACTGGTGAGTGGGTGCCTGGGACCGGCGCCTGAGGACAAAGAATATCCTGCATTTTTCCCTGCGGGACCGGTGGGTGGGTGCCTGAGACTGGCACTTGAGGACGGAGGAAATTGCACGTTTTTCCCCTTTTTTTTCCTCTTTTTGGCGAGTGCTTTTTGGAAGTCTTAAAGGGACAGGGACCCCGGTGCTAGGGAGGCAGGGCAGTGGGACTGGTAAGAGGGTGCCTAGGACCAGCGCCTGAGGACAAAGAATATCCCACGTTTTTCCCTGCGGGACTGGTGGGCGGGTGCCTGAGACCGGCACCTGAGGACGGAGGAAATCGCGTGTTTTTCCCCTTTTTTTTTTTTTCTTCTCTTTTTGGCAAGTGCTTTTTGGAAGCCTTAAAGGGACAGGGACCCCGGTGCTGGGGAGGAAGGGCGGCAGAACTGGTGAGCGGGTGCCTGGGACCGGCGCCTAAGGACAAAGAATATCGCGCGTTTTTCCCTGCGGGACCAGTGGGCGGGTGCTTTTTGGAAGTCTTGAAGGGACAGGGACCCCGGTGCTAGGGAGGCAGGGCAGCAGGACCAGTGAGCGGGTGCCTGGGACTGGCGACTGAGGACAAAAAAAAAAAAATCACGTCTATTTTCCTTTTTTTTTTTTTTTTTTCTGTTCCCTCTCTCATTGTTCATGTTGTTGTTTTGGTTTGGAGAGTGCTTTTTGGAAGTCTTAAAGGGGCAGGACAGGTCACTTAGACCAGAGGCAGGGAATCTGGGGATCTCTGGACACTCTAACCCCCTGGGCAGCAGGGAGCGCAGAGGCCCCTTACGGAGATAAATAGCCTCCCAGTCGCTCCCCCTCCAACGGGGCTCCACCATTTTGGAGGAGCAGCCCCAGCCAGGCCACGCCCACAGCGACAGCTGAGATAAAACCCATAGCAACCGGGCAGGAAGCAGAAGCCCTGTCTGCACACAGTTGCCCAGCAGAAGTCACTAGAGGTCACTATTCTCCCAGGTGAGGAAGGCCACAAACCAACATGAAGGGAAGCTCTTCCAGCGGTCACTTGTACCAGCTCTGCAAACTATCTCTATCACCATGAAAAGACAAAACTACAGGCAGACAAAGATCACAGAGACGACACCTGAGAAGGAGACAGACCTAACCAGTCCTCCTGAAAAAGAATTCAAAATAAAAATCATGAACATGCTGACAGAGATGCAGAGAAAAATGCAAGAGCAATGGGATGAGATGCAGAGAAAAATGCAAGAGCAGTGGGATGAAGTCCGGAGGGAGATCACAGATGTCAGGAAGGAGATCACAGAAGTGAAACAATCCCTGGAAGGATTTATAAGCAGAATGGATAAGATGCAAGAGGCCATTGAAGGAAAAGAAGACAGAGAACAGGAACGTATAGAAGCTGACATAGAGAGAGATAAAAGGATCTCCAGGAATGAAACAACACTAAGAGAACTAGGTGACCAATACAAAAGGAATAATATTCATATTATAGGGATATAGGAAGAAGAAGAAAGAGAAAAAGGGATAGAAAGTCTCTTTGAAGAAATAATTGCTGAAAACTTCCCCAAACTGGGGGAGGAAATAATCGAACAGACCATGGAATTACACAGAACCCCCAACAGAAAGGATCCAAAGAGAACAACACCAAGACACATAGTAATTAAAATGGCAAGGATCAAGGACAAGGAAAGAGTTTTAAAGGCAGCTAGAGAGAAAAAGGTCACCTATAAAGGAAAACCCATCAGGCTAACATCAGACTTCTCGACAAAAACCCTACAGGCCAGAAGAGAATGGCATGATATACTTAATGCAATGAAACAGAAGGGCCTTGAACCAAGGATACTGTATCCAGCACAACTATCATTTAAATATGATGGCAGGATTAAACAATTCCCAGACAAGCAAAAGCTGAGGGAATTTGCTTCCCACAAACCACCTCTACAGGGCATCCTACAGGGACTGCTCTAAACGGGAGCACCCCTAAAAAGAGCACAGAACAAAACACACAACATATGAAGAATGGAGGAGGAAGAATAAGAAGGGAGAGAAGAAAAGAATAACCAGACAGTGTATATAACAGGTCAATAAGCGAGCTAAGTTAGGCAGTAAGATACTAAAGAAGCTAACCTTGAACCTTTGGTAACCACGAATCTAAAGCCTGCAATGGCAATAAGTACATATCTCTCAATAATCACCCTAAATGTAAATGGACTAAATGCACCAATCAAAAGACACAGAGTAATAGAATGGATAAAAAAGCAAGACCCATCTATATGCTGCTTACAAGAAACTCACCTTAAACCCAAAGATAAGCATAGACTAAAAGTCAAGGGATGGAAAAACATATTTCAGGCAAACAACAGTGAGAAGAAAGCAGGGGTTGCAGTACTAATATCAGACATAATAGACTTCAAAACAAAGAAAGTAACAAGAGATAAAGAAGGACACTACATATTGATAAAGGGCACAGTCCAACAAGAGGATATAACCATTCTAAATATATATGCACCCAATACAGGAGCAACAACATATGTGAAGCAAATACTAACAGAACTAAAGAGGGAAATAGACTGCAATGCATTCATTTTAGGAGACTTCAACACACCACTCACCCCAAAGGATAGATCCACCGGGCAGAAAATAAGTAAGGACACAGAGGCACTGAACAACACACTAGAACAGATGGACCTAATAGACATCTATAGAACTCTACATCCAAAAGCAACAGGATATACATTCTTCTCAAGTGCACATGGAACATTCTCCAGAATAGACCACATACTAGCTCACAAAAAGCACCTCAGTAAACTCCAAAATATTGAAATTCTACCAACCAATTTTCCATACCACAAAGGTATAAAAGTAGAAATAAATTCTACAAAGAAAACAAAAAGGCTCACAAACACATGGAGGCTGAACAACATGCTACTAAATAATCAATGGATCAATGAACAAATCAAAATAGAGATCAAGGAATATATAGAAACAAATGACAACAACAACACTAAGCCCCAACTTCTGTGGGACGCACCGAAGGCGGTCTTAAGAGGAAAGTATATAGCAATCCAGGCACACTTGAAGAAGGAAGAACAATCCCAAATGAATAGTCTAACATCACAATTACCAAAACTGGAAAAAGAAGAACAAATGAGGCCTAAAGTCAGCAGAAGGAGGGACATAATAAAGATCAGAGAAGAAATAAACGAAATTGAGAAGAATAAAACTATAGCAAAAATCAACGAAACCAAGAGCTGGTTCTTTGAGAAAATAAACAAAATAGATAAGCCTCTAGCCCAACTTATTAGGAGAAAAAGAGAATCAACACAAATCAACATAATCAGAAATGAGAATGGAAAAATCACGACAGACTCCACAGAAATACAAAGAATTATTAAAGACTACTATGAAAACCTATATGCCCACAAGCTGGAAAACCTAGAAGAAATGGACAACTTCCTAGAAAAATACAACCTCCCAAGACTGACCATGGAAGAAACACAAAAGTTAAACAAACCAATTACGAGCAAAGAAATTGAAACGGTAATCAAAAAACTACCCAAGAACAAAACCCCGGGGCCGGACGGATTTACCTCGGAATTTTATCAGACACACAGAGGAGACATAATACCCATTCTCCTTAAAGTGTTCCACAAAATAGAAGAAGAGGGAATACTCCCAAACTCATTCTATGAAGCCAACATCACCCTAATACCAAAACCAGGCAAAGACCCCACCAAAAAAGAAAATTACAGACCAATATCCCTGATGAATGTAGATGTAAAAATACTCAATAAAATATTACCAAACAGAATTCAACAGTATATCAAAAGGATCATACACCATGACCAAGTGGGATTCATCCCAGGGATGCAAGGATGGCACAACATTCGAAAATCCATCAGCATCCTCCACCACATCAACAAAAAGAAAGACAAAAACCACGTTATCATCTCCATAGATGCTGAAAAAGCATTTGACAAAATTCAACATCCATTCATGATAAAAACTCTCAGCAAAATGGGAATAGAGGGCAAGTACCTCAACATAATAAAGGCCATATATGATAAACCCACAGCCAGCATTATACTGAACAGCGTGAAGCTGAAAGCATTTCCTCTGAGATCGGGAACCAGACAGGGATGCCCACTCTCCCCACTGTTATTTAACGTAGTACTGGAGGTCCTAGCCACGGCAATCAGACAAAACAAAGAAATACAAGGAATCCAGATTGGTAAAGAAGAAGTTAAACTGTCACTATTTGCAGATGATACGATACTGTACATAAAAAACCCTAAAGACTCCACTCCAAAACTACTAGAACTGATATCGGAATACAGCAAAGTTGCAGGATACAAAATTAACACACAGAAATCTGTAGCTTTCCTATACACTAACAATGAATCAATAGAAAGAGAAATCAGGAAAACAATTGCATTCACCATTGCATCAAAAAGAATAAAATATCTAGGAATAAACCTAACCAAAGAAGTGAAAGACTTATACTCTGAAAACTACAAGTCACTCTTAAGAGAAATTAAAGGGGACACTAATAAATGGAAACTCATCCCATGCTCATGGCTAGGAAGAATTAATATTGTCAAAATGGCCATCCTGCCCAAAGCAATATACAGATTTGATGCAATCCCTCTCAAATTACCAGCAACATTTTCAATGAATTGGAACAAATAATTCAAAAATTCATATGGGAACACCAAAGACCCCGAATAGCCAAAGCAATCCTGAAAAAGAAGAATAAAGTAGGGGGGATCTCACTCCCCAACTTCAAGCTTTACTACAAAGCCATAGTAATCAAGACAATTTGGTACTGGCACAAGAACAGAGCCACAGACCAGTGGAACAGATTAGAGACTCCAGACATTAACCCAAACATATATGGTCAATTAATATTTGATAAAGGAGCCATGGACATACAATGACAAAATGACAGTCTCTTCAACAGATGGTGCTGGCAAAACTGGACAGCAACATGTAGGAGAATGAAACTGGACCATTGTCTAACCCCATATACAAAGGTAAACTCAAAATGGATCAAAGACCGGAGTGTAAGTCATGAAACCATCAAACTCTTGGAAAAAAACATAGGCAAAAACCTCTTAGACATAAGCATGAGTGACCTCTTCTTGAATATATCTCCCGGGCAAGGAAAACAACAGCAAAAATGAGCAAGTGGGACTACATTAAGCTGAAAAGCTTCTGTACAGCGAAAGACACCATCAATAGAACAAAAAGGAACCCTACAGTATGGGAGAATATATTTGAAAATGACACATCCGATAAAGGCTTGACGTCCAGAATATATAAAGAGCTCACACGCCTCAACAAACAAAAGACAAATAACCCAATTAAAAAATGGGCAGAGGAACTGAACAGACAGTTCTCTAAAAAAGAAATACAGATGGCCAACAGACACATGAAAAGATGCTCCACATCGCTAATTATCAGAGAAATGCAAATTAAAACTACAATGAGGTATCACCTCACACCAGTAAGGATGGCTGCCATCCAAAAGACAAACAACAACAAATGTTGGCGAGGCTGTGGAGAAAGGGGAACCCTCCTACACTGCTGGTGGGAATGTAAATTAGTTCAACCATTGTGGAAAGCAGTATGGAGGTTCATCAAAATGCTCAAAACAGACCTACCATTTGACCCAGGAATTCCACCCCTAGGAATTTACCCTAAGAACACAGCAATCAAGTTTGAGAAAGACAGATGCACCCCTATGTTTATCGCAGCACTATTTACAATAGCCAAGAATTGGAAGCAACCTAAATGTCCATCGGTAGATGAATGGATAAAGAAGAGGTGGTACATATACACAATGGAATACTACTCAGCCATAAGAAGTGGAAAAATCCAACCATTTGCAGCAACATGGATGGAGCTGGAGAGTATTATGCTCAGTGAAATAAGCCAAGCAGAGAAAGAGAAATACCAAATGATTTCACTCATCTGAGGAGTATAGGAACAAAGGAAAAACTGAAGGAACAAAACAGCAGCGGAATTACAGAACCCAAAAATGGACTAACAGGTACCAAAGGGAAAGGAACTGGGGAGGATGGGTGGGCAGGAAGGGATAAGGGGGGGGAAGAAGAAGGGGGGTATTAAGATAAGCATGCATGGGGGGGAGGGAGAAAGGGGAGGGTGGGCTGCACAACACAGAGAGGACAAGTAGTGACTCTACAACATTTTGCTAAGCTGATGGACAGTAACCGTAATGTGGTTGTGAGGGGGGACCTGATATAGGGGAGAGCATAGTAAACATAGTATTCTTCATGTAAGTATAGATTAAAAATTAAAAAAAAAAAAAAAGAAAGAAAGAAAGAAAAGGGGGATTACTCATTGATAGGATAAAACTATTGGTAAATCAAAGATCAATGCATGCTTTAAATATCCTTAATGTTGATCACTTAAAGGGTGTCAGATGATCAGCTATGGAGGTACTCTTTTCTGATAATATTCCTTTCTCTTAATAAAAAAAAAAAAAAAAAGCAGTTACTGTGTGCTGACCTCCAATGAGTTCTGCACAGTGGTATAGAGGGCATGTCAAAGTGTGGGCAAAGGGTCTGTTTGTTTCTATGCAGAAGATCAAGGCCTAGCTTGGATACCCAGAAAATGAACTAAGATACGATATGAGGAGGAGCTTCCGGCATCAGCACTCTCTGGAGGACTTGTGCCGGGGGATGATCATCAAAAAGCCTCCACAGGGATCCGGACGATGCTGCGGTTGTGGCTGCATCCAGCCCACCGTCTCCTGGACTTGCCATTGGAATGAGGAGGGAGATGTCTAGGCTGGCATGTGCATACAGTGAGACAACGAATTTGACCGGATCTGTACTGTTGGAACTCAACCAGGAGTTGGGAGGGGTGCAAGGTGTAGCACTCCAAAATCTTATGACTATAGACTATCTATGGTTAAAAGAACATATGGGATGTGAACAGATCCCAGAAATGGGCTGCTTTAATTTGTCTGATTTCTCTCAGACTGTTCAAGTACCGTTGGACAATATCCATCATATCATAGACAAATTTTCACAAATGCCTAGGGTGCCTAAATGGTTTTCTTGGCTTTACTGGAGATGGATGGTAATTATAGATTTGCTTTGTTTATGTCACCGTATTCCTATTATGTTAATATGTGTGTGCAAATTAGTTAGTAGTTTAAAACCTATACATACTTAAGGTACTCTACAAGAAGATATGTCAAAGAAATAATCAATCCTCCCATGTTTCCTTCCATATGCTACATCTGTTGCTTTTCTTCTTTCTTCCTAATTACAACCCTTAAATAGAATTCGTGCCTCATATCGAATTTACTGAGTATCATAATTCCTCCAGGTGGTAAAGATACCTCGAGACAAGTGCTGGGCATAGAAACCATAGGGCATAAATCTGCAAAGAAGTAAAAAGCTAACCTTTGCAAACAATATGGCTTCTCTCTCACTTACCAACTTTACATTTCCCTGTATGGCCCCGGAAGATGACTGGTTAGCCAGAGATGGGTAAGATTCCTCAAGGGAGGAACAACCTAAGACAGGCACAGTCGCAGGGGGGCCATCAGGTGAGAATTTGGGGATCAACAGAGGTGAGGCTCAGAACCTCAACCCCCCTGCTTTGAGAGAAATCTTCTGCATCCGTGGATGTTTTGCTGCCCTTGTCTAGCCTGGATTAATACTTAGTCCATAGGCACACACCTGATCATCTGATCATCTACATTTGCCCTCTTACAGCACTAAACTATGTTTTCTACCTTTATCTTGCATCTACCTACCACTTCAGTATTTTATTAAAAATAAAAATAATAATAATAATAAAGGGAGAAATGTGGGATCAACATATAAATCAAGTACAAAAATCAAACGAATATTCATATTTGACCTGATTGTTTATAGGTCATAATGCGTGATCAAAACCGAAAGTTTCTGTGATGAATGCCCTTGTACTGTTCACCATGTAAGAATTTATTCACTATGTAAGAATTTGTTCACCATGTAAGAACTTGTTCGTTATGCTTCAGAAGATTGGAGACTGATGAGAATTAGACTTGAGATGGATTAATGATTGTACATTGAGCATTGACCCCCCTATACTGAATTTTATTGTTGTTAACAACCATTTGATCAATAAATACGAGAGATGCCCTCTCAAAAAAATAAAAATAAAAAATAAATAAAGATATTGAAGCTGCCTTCCCACGGCTCTGGAGTTGAAACTCTGCTTAGAATTTTTCATATACTGACAAGCCATCTCTGGAATGCATACTCCTGATTTAGATACTTAAAATCAACCTTAGAGTACAGATTAAATTTAGAATTTCTATGCTGAAGTATTTAACGGTAAATTGCAGAATATAACATCTAACTTACCTCCCCTACTTCCCATCTAGAACAGGGGTTCTCAAACTTGACCCTTGACATTTCGGACTAAATATTCTCTGTTGTGGGTCGGGGGTCATGATCTGTGCATCACAGGATGCTCAGCACAACCCTAGTGTCTACCCACGAGACGCCAGAAACACCTCCTCTGGTTGTGATGAGCAAAACACCTACAGACAAGCCAAATGTCCCCGGGTCCGGGGGGAACCACCCCTTCTTGAGCACCCCGGCTCTAAGCCAGGCTTACTCCTCAAGGCCATCTCCACCCACCAGGCTATTTTTCTTTATTTTGCTCATAGTGCTTCCCCAGTTTCAGGAACTACCTTCTCCACACTCCTACTCCAATGTGACCCATCCTTTAAGCAAAGCAGCTGTAACACCTCCCAAACAGCACAAAGCTCTCCGAAGTGATTTGTTTGGTCCATTTAGCACTGCTTCCAGATCACCACAGTCTTTGTCGCTCCCACTGACATGGTCTCCTACTCTCCCTGCCTACCTCATTTATGTCCCCTGCCAGCGCCTGTACAAAGTTACGTTGAAACCTATACCTTATATTAAGCACAAATGGTCCTTTCATGAAATTTTCTGCTCATTAATTTGACCATACTGACCTCTTCCTTCTCTGGGAAGTTTTATACTCTGAAGCCAACAGAAAAAAGTTCCACACAATTGTGGCACCAAAATTTCCTGCAACTTAATTGGCTCCTGTTAACAGTAAGAAATTATTAAACCACAATATGCAAAAGCCATTTATTCCTTAAAGTAGTCACAGAAAGATGTCAGGAAGGTTTAAAAACTGTTTATCTGGGTTAATATACAGTATGAGCTGTTTGGTAATTCTTAAGGATAAAGGCCCACAGAAGACAGAGTTCTTAATAAAAATCCTGTGGTGTGTCACAGTAAAGATGGCCAACATCAAAAAGACTAAGAACAACAAATACTGGCGAGGATGTGGAGAAAGGGGAACCCTCCTACACTGCTGGTGGGAATGTAAGCTAGTTCAGCCATTGTGGAAAGCAATATGGAGTTTCCTCAAAAAACTAAAAATAGAAATACCATTTGACCTGGGAATTCCACTTCTTGGAATTTACTCACAGAATACAACTCAGATTCAAAAAGACATGCACCCCTATGTTTATTGCAGCACTTTTTACAATAGCTAAGATATGGAAACAACCTAAGTGTCCATCAGTAGATGAATGGATAAAGAAGATGTGGTACATATACACAATGTAATACTATTCAGCCATAAGAAGAAACAAATCCTACCATTTGCAACATGGATGGAGCTGGAGGATATTATGCACAGTGAAATAAGCCAGGCAGAGAAAGACAAGTACCAAACGATTTCCCTCATTTGTGGAGTATAACAATGAAGCAAAACTGAAGGAACAAAACAGCAGCAGACTCACAGAACCCAAGAATGAACTAGTGGTTACCAAAGGGAAGGGGTGTGAGAGGGCAGGTGGGGAGGGTGGGAGAAGGGGACTGAGGGGTATTATGTTTGGTACACATGGTGTGGGGGATCACGGGGAGAACAGTGTAGCACAGAGAAGGCACATAGTGGATATGTGGCACCTGGCTGCACCGATGAACAGTAACTGCATTGGGGTATGGGTGGGGACTTGATAATATGAGTAAAGGTAGTAACCACATTGTTTTTTCATGTGAAACCTTCATAAGAGTGTATATCAATAATACCTTAATAAAAAAATTTTTTTAATCCTGTGGTGCCTCCATTTTCACAGCAATCTATGAAACTTCATTAGGTAAAAGGTATAGGTAATAATTTTTTGTGAACTACTATCTCAAAAGCATTTTGGGTCTCTTAAGTTTCTAAAATAAAGTCTATCATATTACACTAAGAACATCATAAAAGCAAATGTTAGCAAAATACAAAGTTAGGTGAGCAGTGGCTGTTCTCAGCAAGACTTAATAAACATAATAGGAGTTACAACAAATTGATGGTTAATAAAAGCACTATGAAAATGCAGTGATATATCTGTGCATATATTAAAAATGTAGGTTAAATCATTTGAAAGTAGTTAACCCTGAATGTAGTTGGTAATATGTAAAGATTTTACAGTTTTTCCCTAAAATACAAAAGAGATAAAAATTTGGCAACATTAAAAAAGCCTTATTGTCATAGTAGACATCTTTAACAGTACAAAAACTATTTCCCAATCATAATAATTAGGAAAACACATGCATAGGTTAAGATCTTTGTGAGCTATCTACTTTTTGTAAACATACATTATGTCCACTGAATATCTCACTCCTTTCCTTGTCCAAATGAAATCATTCTATGCCTCTTTTCTTCCATTCTTATATCAAACACTTTACAATGTTACAGCACAGCCAGACACCCCGTCCCGAAGAAAATATTTAGTTTATATGGCATTTGCTAATCCTGACAACCACCATTAGAGGTAGTTATATTCAATTTATACATAAGAAAATGAAATCTCAGAGAATTTAAGAATATCATCTAACTTCTTAGTGGAAAATGCGGAATCCAAACTCGCTGGCTCCCAGGCTGTGGTCTGTGATCTCGTCTGCTCCTCAGTTTTCTCACTGTTAGCAAAGGAGACTGACTGTCATGGCCAGTGGGTGTAGGTTACAGCTAGTTTGGTTACCTGTAGATCTATCATTACTTTCTAATAATATTTACTTATAATGGCACCCCATGTTTGGCAGTCACTACATTAAATATATTACATTTATTATCTCATATCATAGTTATAGAACCTTTCAAGGCAGCTAATTTTACTTTCATTTTGCACTTGAAGAAACTGAGGTTTACAGGTATTGGATGAATTCTAAAGTCACACAGTTGGGAAATGGTGGACTGGAATTCAGATGCAGAGCTAATTCCAGGCTGTATACTCAACCACCTTGCGGTACAGCTGAGGAGGGAATGTTTCTCTAACAAGCTTTGCAAAATGTCAGCTGCGTGCTTCACATGCTAACCAAGACTTGTTCTCTTCCTTTGTTTACATGGCATTCTGAGCAATGGCTCAGGCAACTACTGTCTGGGCCAAAGGAAAGAAGGCTTTATCCAGTTCCTTATGAAGAAAAGAGGGCTAATGTTTTCAGTAGAGAAGAGTGTAACTTCCAGATTAATGATCAACTTGAAAATGCATCATCCACTGGGCTAACATGTTCTGTAGTGCAGCATTAAATTTTCTCCAGTTACAATGTTCAGGGATGTTCTGAGTTAATTCTTTCTAAATGGGGGATACATTTTAATCAATTTACTAATTTTATCAATTTATATATTTTACAACCATGATATGTCTAATTAGGTTCTACACCTTATTTAACTAAAATCACTAAATGAATAATGTAAAATAATTTTAGCTTATAAAATGAATTAATTAAATTACATAGAACTTAATTTCACCTTATGTTTAAATTTTCCTAAGGTCAAGGATATTAAAGAGCCTTAAAACTGTTTTCAGGATATTTGAACTTTCAGTAGGAAGTACTATAATTCACATACTGAAAAATACCCTGCCACGTACCAGGATGAAACCTATGACCTCTCTTCAAAATGCTGTGTTGAGTTTCCGAAGCAAAGAGAGGGAACATTTTGCTCATCTGTCTCCACGTGTTATTTGTTTCCTACTGAAAGCAATGACAGGCACTTACAAAAATGAAATGCTAATAATATTATGAAGCTAACTGCCCTACCTGAGCTAAATTCACAAACTCAATTTTCTCTACACTATGCTAAAACCAACTGAATTATCTGGTCTGCAAAGCAAGAAGAGTTTACTCTGCCAAGTCTAAATGCCTAGAGGAAACACTGTGTATCTGAGAATTTAAAAAATTGAAGGTAATTTTAAAGTTTATACCAAGAAATTTATTTTGCAGTGGAAATTTACACCTTGGATATTTGGTCAAGTTTGTTTTTTCCCTTAAATATTTGTAAAGCATTAAGCTAGAAGTCATATATCAGGCATCTATCATAATGCAACTTTTAATAAACAAGTGGGCATATTTTAGCCAAAATTCACAAACTTGGCTGGGGATGAATACATCTACTATTTACACTTAAATACTTCCTCTACCTGGAGATTTACCTGTCCTGGAAGGCATTTCAGAACATGAAGTATTAATATCTCATTTTAAAAATAGGGTGAGTGACAATTTTCTAAAATCCTTGCCAATAAGAAAAGGAGTGCTAAATATAGATTGAAAAATTCCATCTTCCTTGGGGGATTAAATCATACCTATATGAACACCTAAAGTCATAGCTACTTTCCACTACAAACCAGTCCATTGTTATATTTTCAAATTCTATGCTTCCTATGTGTTATTTTGCAGGGTGCTCCTGTAATCATTGTATCCTTTCCCAACCATTCCCCAAGTCCCCAAACTATTGCTCTTTATATAAATTGATAAAGCTCAGAAAAATTGATTCACTAACTAAAAGAGGTAATTACTGAATACACACAAAACAGGATTTTTTTAAAAAAACAGAATCTCAGGGTATTTTAATGAAAAAGAAAATAGCAAGTTTCAAAACATTAAATAAATCAAGTGTCACATAGCATTAGTTCTAACACTCAGTGTTCCTCTATAACATTTTATCACCTTCTCATGGAAACTCATCAAATATATTTGATCTTTATAGCCATTGCTTTAGGAGAGTATTATTATAATCTCTTTTATAAGTGAGTAGATGGTAACTCAGAAAATTGAAGTGTCTCCTAGGAATCAATCTCAGGTGTCAGACTACATCCTTTGTATATTCTAAGGCAGGCAAGTGCCATTAAAAATGAGGATAAATCACTACCAAAGAATGAAGATAATCAATGAGAATGCAGGGCACATTGCACATTACACATTCTATCTGCTATACTGTATGTAGTAACTATTCTGTGGTTCTGTAAATCAAGACTATTTCCACAATCCTTTATATGTTTTTATAATAATAGCAAAAAGCTTAGCTTGCCTCGTGGTAATGAACTCTATTAAATAACTTACTGTAGTAACTAGCTCTATTAAAATACTCCTCATAAATTTGTGTCTAAGTAGTATAGGTGTTACCCTCATATTTGGAGGTTTCTAGCTGAAGAGTAATAGTCACTACCCAGGTGAGAAGGAAGAAGATAGAATGTAACTTACGCTTCTTAGCAAAAATGGTTTTTTATACATGCAATGTTTTTGGTGTTATGAATAATTCTACTCCTTCCATCACCAGTTATATTTTAGCAATAATGGTAACTTAAGTCTGAATCTGTCAATAAAATTAAAACAGGATTCTACCTGCATTTTTATTTTATGAACTTGACATAATGCAATTTGAATGTTATGCAAGATTTCTGGACCCCTTTGAACCTAAAAATTTACTTTTTAATGAGTAATAACAGTTACAGTAGAAGACGGCATGACTGACTACTTGACTTATTTTGAAAATGGATCAGATAGATCTATTGTCTATCACATCTTAAACCATGGGTTTGACTAACCCACAAATTAGTACTTTAAGATTACATATTGTTCCTTTTTAACCTTTTCTGTATTAATTTCCTTATGTGTTTTCCTACACACTCACATGCATGCACATGCACACTCAGAGTTTGATTAATTGCCTAACTTACCTATTTTAAATATGTCTAAAGCTCAGCGCTTTTCTCTTTAACTTTCTGAATAATTTCATCTCAAATTTTCCATCTTTACAGCCAACTTCTAAATCCACATCTACATTTTGCATGTTCTCCCTTAACTCCAAATATACATACCTAGTTTTCAGGTGGGTCTGTATAATATGAATGTCCCTAGAAGCAAATCAAATGCCTCATATATTTGGACTCCTCATCTTCTTCCCAAATGTGTTCTTCCTTCTGTATTTCACATTTCATTCCAAGACTTCATCATAGGCCCAGTGGCCCACGCCCTTCACTTGCCTCATCTGGTCAATGTGCCTGCTTGCCACATTAGTCTCATGGAAGTACTGCGTCCATTTCCACAATGTGCCTTGCATTCATTTCTTACCATTTCCACCATGCCTTCCCTACATCAGCCCACACCACTTCTCGCCTCACTTCACCAGGTTCGCTATTTGTCCTGTCATGGGCTTAGGCCTCTTCCCCATCCCTCTGTGCTTCATGAAGTTACCTCCTAATATTAAGATCTGGCCATTTCATTTCATTCCTCCCAAAATTTGCAGTGGCTCTAAAGATCTAAAGAATATACTTCAAATACCTGGTTTTGGCATTCAAGAGCTTTCTCTTTGTAGATGCAACACAACTTTGCATTATCTTTCCCTGTCTATTGCTTTTTCACTGGCCTCTTCCATGAAGTAATCGTTATTCCAGTTAAACACTTTCTAGTACCTAAAACTACTTCCTCTATCTTGCAATGTATTTTCCCTTTTTTGCTCCTGCGCTTCCTTACATCTTGAAATCCTAGCTACTGTAACAGCCTCTAAACTGTGGTCAGTTCCCAGAGTCAGACGGTTGTGGTCCTCTCACCTCTGTTACCCTTTGTTTGCGTCTCTGCCGTGGTACCTATTACAGACCACTTCAAGTTATATTAGGTTTAATTCAATCCAATAAACATTTATGGGGGGTCTGCTCTGTACCAGGCCAGCGTTAGCAAAAACAAGATGAGTCAGGCAGTGTCTCGCCTCAAAAATTTACAATCTAAACAATCAACTATAGCAGGCAGATTTTGTATCACAAAAAAAGATACAAACAAGGTGCTGTGAAGGCTTAAATGACGTCAATCTTTACATCGCTTCCTTTCTCAGAAAAGGTCAGGAACCATCTTTCTCTCATTCTCTCTCACACTCACACACACAGACAGTAACACACATACACACATATCATGCACACATACCATTGTGTGTGTCACACAGTAAATATTTATCGAACAGAATTCTTTAAAGTAACTCAGTAAGTTAATCAAAATAGATTTACTGCATATTATAGGGCTGAATAGAGCCTCCTCAAAATTAGTGTGCTGAAGTCCTATCCCCCAGAACCTGACAGTGTGACCCTGTTTGAATAGGGCCTTCAAAGAGATGATGAAATTAAAATGAGACTCAGTGCAGACCCTAATCCAACCCAACTGGCGTCCCTATAAGAAGAGGAAATTTGGATACAAAAGAAGAAAGCAAGGATGCATGCTCATGGAGGAGAGTCCACGCGAGGACACGGTGGCCATCTGCATGCTCAGGAAGGAGGCCTGCAGAGAAGCGCCACCTGCCTGCACTGTGATATGGGACTGCCACCCTCTGGGACTGGGAGAATTAAATTTCCGCTGTTTAAAATACACAATCTGTGGTATTTTGTTATGGAACTTCTAGCAAATCAATATACTGCATATCCAAAAATAACAGGGAAAAGGGGGAAGCTGACACACAAAAACTAACTAGAATATAATAACATAATTAAAAAATACATTATGTAATTTGTAGAGGCATGCACATTGTAAAACAAAAATAATAGTCTCATTGGGTAAAGTTTACAAAATCGAAGAGGAAAATTAAGATATTATGTATGTTGAAATATGGGCTTGCTGGGGGATTCTTAATCATTTTGTCACAATGTGCTCCCTTATTATTTATCACCTACCTGGGGCCCTGAGTATTACTGTTGATCTTTCAAACAAAACATATGTTATTTTCCTATATATTAAAGAAAATGTATGTGTGTGTGTGTGTTCCTGGTGTGTATTACTCATCAAGGCAAGATTAGCCTGGCATTTCAGTTAAGCTTGCAGTCACACTGCATGATTTTAGTAGGCTTTTTAAACACTGGAAGCAGCTCGAGCAACGTCCCCTTTGGCAACTGTCTTGGGTCGTTAATAGTTTGGATCTCTGTATCCAGTGGGATCTCATCAAATCACTAAAATCCATACTCTTCAGTGTTTGGCATAGTTTTTTACTAACATTGATCTGAATTTGAGCTTTCTTTGAGAATACATTCTTAAGAAATCTCCTTAAATAACATTATCATAAAATTATAATTTTCAAATTTTTGTTGCTATGACCTTTTAAATATATATGCATTGCTTTCTGGTTTCTTACCAAAAGCAAATACATAAATACTGTCAACAAGCAAATTCAGCAGATTAAATGTACAGATCTAATTGGCTTTATTAAGCAATTCATGAATTGGGCAACATCCCATCTATGGAATAGAAAAATGCTCCTAGGAGTTATATAAAATGGAAAGTTTTTATAGACAGGAGGGTGGAACGAATAGTAGCAAAAGAAAACAAGGAATTGTTTCTGGCAGGGTCACCATACAGTGAACAAAACACAGTCTTATGCAACAAATTAGTTGTAAGTGAAGCTGAACAAAACCTACCAAATTAGTGACATCAAATTACCCTGCAGGATTTATTTAACCAAGAGGCTCATGCACTTACTATGAGTGCTGAGAATAATAAAGCACACCCGCTCATATGAAGTTCTAATCAGAGGCCAAAACTTCACGAGCACCAGGTTCTAGTCACAGAAGATGGATGTTTATGAGTAACAACTCTGTCATGGTCAAAGTTCTCAATTGACTGTGTAATTCACTAGTTGATGGAATAAATTATTACAGGTAAAACAAAACAAAACCTAGACCACTAAATTGACATTTTCTGTTAATTCAATTTGTTTATAATAGTTGTATATAAAGGAACTGGTTTAATGGTCACATCATTACTCTATTTTAGACATTAAAATAGTGCAAATAAAATCTCTTTAGAGGTTGGAGCAGTTTGTTTAAATGATAATAATCCTTCTGGTTAAGCAATCAACTATTAGAATACTTATGGGACCTGAATTTCTCCATTTCTAATTGAAGCAAGTCAGGACCACTCCGAGGGTATAGGTTGCTCTTTGTACAAAGGCACAAAGCCACGAGGCTAGTGGAGGCTGGAAGCCAGCCTCCGCAGACTCCCCAGCCTCTACCTGTAGGTCCTCAGGCTGCCAAAGGGGGTGCCTGTCCTGACTCACAGTGAGGCCCTGTGTGCCCGGCAGGCCTTGAGGCCATCACTCTCTTCAACTAAATGATGCTAAAAATTCCACATAGTCTTAAAATCCATGCTAACAAATATCTAAATAGAACACGATTCATGAACCAATTGAGCCATAGAATTCTGTTAAACATGATTTGAACTTAAGCCATGGTTAATAGTTTTGTAACGGGTTGAGTTTGTTTTCTCCTGGTTTCCTGTCTCCGCAGCAACAAAGAAATGAAAGGCAGAGACACAATAGTGAAGCACAGTGAAAATTTTATTTGAATACACTCCGCTGCTGGAGTGGGCTAGAGTCGAGGTAGACAAAAGCCCTGAACTTTTAGGGGAGGGTCTGTTTATCTGTCCCTGCGGAGAGGTGCCTCTTAGATTAACAAGGTGAGGTCATTCGATTGGCAGTTATAGTTATACCCCCCTTCCCCCTGGAGTGCATCTTTCCCCAAATGCACGACGAAAGGCCCATAGTGGGGAGGAGGGCAAAGCCACAGTTTTATTTTAATGAGATTATGATGAAGTGTGCTTTGGGTGGTTTTAGTTCTGTCCAATTGTGCCTGTGCTGGGACCTCTTTGAGACCAGTTTGGCCTGTAGCCCATAGGCAAGTTATCTCCCTGCAAAGCCTTTATTGTCTTCATGTAAAACCCCCTACCTGGGCAGAGTTGGGGCATTTTTGTCCTTGAACCTTATCTTTCCCTTCTCTGGATATTCATGTCTATCTTTCTACCTAACAGTTTAAAAAATTTAAATGACTATCCTTTTGCAAAAGACAAATATTATATTCTAAATATTTTCCAAACTTTAAACTCCAACATTTGATTCAGCAAATTAATAGAATAGAAATGGATTTTGTTGACTGGTAAGATATTATCTCAATGACAAATCTAATTACAAATACTCCAGGTTGTTCAAAATTAAGGATCAAAAAGTAACCTCTGCCTTGCCTTTTCTAACATTTTGCAACAAGCTAACCTTCTCAGCAATGAAGGCAAGTAAAGAAATGGCATATCAAATCATTGAATCCCACCTTCTTTCCATCTATGCCTTTTGTGGAAAGAAGCTACCTATGAAAGAAGCAAATAGAAACATTTCCTTTTTAGTAATTCCTATTTCAAAATTTCCTTTTTTTTTAATTTCAGCCAGGCTATCAATCTAAAAAAGTTTGCAAACACAAGGTTGGGGAGGGGAGAGAGAAGATATCTGAATTGCTGCCTTTGATTTGTCCAAGAGAAACGAACTTTTTGAGCATTTCTGCATTCTTTGGAGCATGTGAATATTGAGTTTGTGTGACTTTAGCACTTTAGAAGCATTGTGATTCTACAAGAAACTGAAATTATTGTCATATATCAAAATTTTTGTAAGAGCAATAGAATAACATTTTGTTTCTTTTGATTCCTCAGCCCACTGAATTTTGCACACAAGTTGGGTCTTTGTGTATGTTGCTCAGAGACTATCTTTTCCGGATATAAGTATCACTTATTACGCTTTAATTCTTCAAATGTACTCTTGGGCTTCCTAGTCCCAACCCATCATTTCACTAGCATTCTCGTCATCATTAACTGTTCAAGTAACTTTAAATAGTTTTGTATTCTTAACCAGAGGAGATATGATCATTGTATCTGTGTACATATTTAGTTTTTAAAGCTATCCAATTCAGCCAGTAAATGCAGATTGTGGACTACATCTCAGGTTTAACTGAAAACCCAGTCAATAACATTATATTGATTATGAGTGAAGTAAATCATCTGTGATAAAAGTGATTGCATTCATGCACTTTCAGTGAAAAAAAAACATGCTTAAGAAAAGTAAAAGTTCTAATAAATTCAAATTCATATTCATGTGATGGTATTGATGCAACTGATATTTGAGTTTCTATCACCTACTAAGAACACTATAAACATATTCTAGTGTATATTCCTCTTTGGTTCTACCTTGTTTTTTTGCTAAGGTTAAATAATATTATTGCATTCATAAAACTATACGTATATATTATAAATAATCAAAAAAACAATATAGTACAAATCAGAATATTTTTAAGTCCCCTAAAATCCTAATGTGTAGAAGACATCTTCTGAATATTTGTTAAAGCACAGACATGGAAGAAAAGATAGAAAAGTACAAAGATGATAAATACATAGACTTCTAAAAAATGGGACCCTACATACATGACATTTTAAATTAAAAGTTTATTTAATTGCATTTGAATTTGGTGAAATAAAAAGCTGAAGTGATGTATAAAAATTATTAAATATTAAATAGTTCTTAAGCATAAGTTCATAAAAGATTTCTTTTAAGTTGAAAAAGGTTAGAAGTCTTACTTTAAACCTACTTTCAAAAAATTTAAACAGTATTTTTTAACTTTGTGCTCCATAAGAACATTAGCCCCCTTTTACTTCTTACCTTTTCTTCCCATCACATTTGTTAATTTTGAGATAATTAATACAAATTCTATTTGCTAAACAATTTTCATGTTGTCTTGAGCCATCCACTCAACCTGCCAGTTGGATTTACGGTATCAGTGAGTGAGTAGGCAGATTCTACCTGTTAAAAGGAGAAGTCAGTGGAGTTGCTAAACCTTTTTATTTTAAACATACAGCATGGAAAATTGTCTTGAAAGCCAACAGTTTAGTTTCAAGATCCAGGCACTTAAGAGACAGAAACATTTTTGAGTTTTCCCAAAATCTGGGTTTTGAGGTTCAAGAGGCAAAGCCCTGAAGGAGCATAGGATAAAGTTTACACCATAAACAGGACAAAAGTATGGTGAAATACCATGTAAGAACTTGTTTGTTATGCTTCAGAAGATCAGAGACTGATGAGAATTAGGCTTGGAATGGATTAATGATTGTGCATTGAGTCCTCTATACAGAATTTTATTGTTGTTAACAACCATTTGATCATTAAATATGAGAGATGCCCTCTCAAAAAAAAAAAAACATTGCCATGTAAACATATGTTACTAAATAATGATGCAGATATTCTAGCTATTTTTCTGCATCTAATGTCTTTCTATATTGTTTTGAGTAGATTCTTAACTATTTCCTAATATCATTTATAATAAAAGTAAATTTCCAATGTAAAAAAAAATATGGTGAAATAAGAGCTAGTAGCAACACAAATATAGGGGGAAAAAATCTCAACTGACAAAAGAGAGAATCAGAGGGAACGTGACTCTAGCTGGAACATTTCCTAGCTCTCTGAGATAGGGTTGCTCCGTCCCCAATTTACTGTATAGAAACTGGGATTTGGGGTGGATAACTGTAGCCAATCCTGTAGGTGCCCATCCCATATCCTTTTAACCTCACTATTCCCCTGAATGCTTACCTAACAGTTTCAAAATGTAGCCATTTGTTGACTGTGCCTGCAGGCTTCCTCTGACTGGCCCTCTCTCTCTCTAGTTCCTGGGAGTCCAAACACCCCAGGAGCAGCTTTCACCCAGTATCTGATGGCAGGTGGTCGATAAAAACCTTTGCTCCTTTGCACCTTGTGTGGTTAGTTTGAGGTGTTTTCTATATTATTTCCCAAATTTTCCCAGAGCGATAGCCCCATTTACCTATGGCGGTAACCTGTGTAATGGTACACCTTTATTTCTTATCCTTCCCTGACCCCCTTCTCCACTCCCTACTACTCTCTGGAGTCGTGTCTCAAATCACCTTCCCAGACACTTGTACTCATGCCTTTATCCCAGGGTCTGCTTCTTTGTAAGCCCAGCCAGCCTAGGACAGTATGCGGAATCTGAGGACAGAAATGGGGCCACTTCTCTTTTCAAGACAAAGGTTCTTTTTTGGATTCTGCACAAATCAGAGTTGAAGTTTAGACCACAGGATGTTTAACAAGGAGTCTTCAAATCGACACTCTGGTGAAGGAGAGACCCGAGCAGGACTGGACCGAGGGAGGAGCCGACCTCCAGCGCAGGCTCAGCCACCCTCCATCAGGAACTGTGGATCTGAAATGATTTCCTGCACCACCTGATTCGTGATCGGATGTGGGCCACTCTGGGCAGGGGTGACCTTGGATGGAAGGACCCCTGCAGCTGAGCCAGTCCCAGAAGCGAATGACAGCTGAGGGCCATGTACCCTCAGTACTGGAAAGGACAGGGACAAAGAGTCCTTCCTTGATGAGGATTCTGAGAAGTCTATCTTGGTGGTCACCACAGTCTGTCCTGCTACTCAGACCCACTTCTTCATGTAGGTTTGGGAAGCAGATCCTTCAAGATTCTAGTAGGCATCTCTTTCCTAGAGAAGCTCAGCTAAGGAGGGTCAGTGTGATGAACTACAGTCCCCACCACTGCAGCTAGACCATCTTCAGTCTCCCCACTAACTGCTCTAGATCCCCACCCCTTACCCTCCACTGGCACCTCTGCTGGTGTCGGTGGTTATTCTAGTGGTGCTTTCATCCCTCAAGGTACTGAACACCTGGTCACAATGCCTTTCTCACTATGGGGCAGCTGCCCTTGGAAGCAGACCCTTCCCCAGCTGAGTACTGAGACACTGCAGCCCTGTCTACCACCCTAATGGTGAGAGACCCTGAGCCCCAGGACCCAACAAACCACACGTGGATTCCTAACCCACAGGTACTATGAGATAATGTTTTTTAAAGCCACTAAATTTTGTTATGGAGCAACAAATAACTAATACATCACCCAATACATCATCCCTAAAGGTAGAAATATAAGTTAAAGAATCTAATACTGAACTAATATTCTATCCCTTGTAGAAATGTGTGCATGGGCTGGAATCCCTACAATCATGTTTATGTCCTCATTCTTGCCATTTCACTTTGGGTCATTCCATCAAACCTATTCACCATTCTCCTGACTCTGTTTCCTTCATAGTTATGCTTTTTTATTGCCTTTAATACAGTTTTCATATTGATAGTGCTTTACTTTTTCTTCCATTTTGTCTGTGAGTTTCTCTAGTTTACTTTCATACTGTTTTCTTTATATTCTTACTTTGAAGGTATTGTGTGCTCTTTTTTTTAACATTGGAAAATTACTCATCTAAACATTATTTGGAAATTACCTGTTCTCTGTTTCTTTGAGTAATCCCTCTTGTAATTTGTGTTTATCTAGATTTGATTACGTTTATTTCCTCTTTGCAGTTTATTCCCTCTTATGCATAGACACTGTGCCAGCCCTTTCTGGTTATTACTCATTATTTAATAGAGCCAGCAGCTTGCTGAAAAATATGAGGAGTGGGGTTTAAAGGGTTATGGTTTGTTAGTGTGCATGCAGAGTATGTAGTCTCCATTGTCTCTGTATTGCCTCCAACAATACTCACCATCTCACTAAAACAGTTATTTCCTTTGCCTTGGGAAAATATCTTTCCTCAGTTTTTAGCACTCAAGTGCTCAGTGTGACTTAGAGTAGTAATCAAGTCACTCCCACATAATGAGCAATCACTCTCCGTCCCTCTATGCCCAATAGGAAGCCTCGCTCCACATAACACAGTGTCATTGGCACGGCACCTGCCTCTTCTCTAGTGTCAGACTTTGTCTCTCCAGAGACAGTCCTAGTCTTCCTTACCAAAACAAACAAACAAAATACTGAATGTTCTTTTCAGGATTGTGATTTTTGCTTTAGGAAAAATATAACCTCCTCAAGGTCCAAGCAAGTATACGTTGGCTCTCAACATCATAGTCCTAACTTCACAATATATGACCAGTAAGTATAGCCTACAGTTTCTGATTTGGATTCCTGGCCATTTTTTTAGTTCATTTTTCTCTAATTTTAATTATTTTATTGACTTTGCTGATTTTAAGAGAGAAAACTAAAGTTTAAAATTCCTTTACTCCATTACCTTTAAATACAATTTAAATTATTTTTAATTTTAAATGAATCTAAATCTTAAAAAAGTTTTAACTCATTTGATAATATCAGATTCTAACAAAATCAAGTATCTTTATACTTCAGGAATTTTCAAGAGACAATAAGTGAATTTTCCTCATAAAAAATTATTAAGTAACATTGAATTTTAAAATTTTATTAATAATTTTAAGAATAGATCTTTCTAAAAGAAGGGGCCCTTTCTTTCCTCTTAAACATCATTTAGACTTTTTTCAATGACTTGAGTCATTATTATGCACAATAACTATTTTTCTGTTTGTCAGAGACAAAGCTATATGTTTACCAAACCACATTTCATTCCCCCCCAGGGAAATTCAAAGATTACATTTTCCCATATTCCTTTATAATTTGTTGTGACTATGTGACCAAATGGTCAATGGAATAAAGAGTGCAAACGACCTCTAGGCCTGGCCCTTAAAAACTCATACGTGATCGTCCATGCATGCTCCATCATGCTTTGCTGAACATAGAGTATTTAGTGGCGGACACCAAGGTCCTGAGATGTGGCAGTACCATGTGACAAAAGGGCCCTGGGGCTGGGAAAGACCGTGTGGGCTGGAACATAGTCTTCTCTTGCCCTAATGATCGTTGTGCTATGATAGGAATAGAAATAAACACTTAAAATATTAAGCCTTTGAAATTTTGGAATGTTGATTGCAACAGCTTTAAACACTGTACTTTAATTCACTGATAACTTCAGGTTCTAAGATAGGTAAAAGTATTTGCTAATAACTTGAATGGTGCTTTATAGTTACATTAGTGCTTTCAGATATGTTCTCATTTCTTAATCCCCATGTTAAATTAGCCTTTCCCCAAATTCTTTTAGGGTTTTATGACTGCTATAGATATATGATTGATTGTTTACAGATAGATAGATGATAGATATATTTATCAGAGTTTGCCAGAGAAATAAAACCAATAAGATGTGTATGTGTGTATGTAAGTATATGTAGATACAGACATAGATATATATACACACACATAGAGAGAGAGAGAGAGAGAGAGAGAGAAAGAAGAGAATGAGGGAGAGAGAGGCAGAGATTTATTTTAAGGATATGGCTCATGTGGTTATGGAGGCTGGCAAGTCAAAATCAACAGGGCAGGTCGACAGGCTAGAGACCCAGGAAAGGACTGATATTGCAGCTTGAATGCAAAGGTAGTCTACTAGCATAATTCCCTTTTCCTCAGGGGATGTCAGTCTTTCTTTTTTTTTTTTGTTTTCTTAATATCTTCAACTGATTGGATGAGGGGGTAATCTGCTTTACTCAAAATCTGATTTAAATGTTAATCTCATTTAAATAATACCTTCACAGCCACATCTAGGCTACTGTTTGATCTGGGCACCATGGACTACCCAAGCTGAAACAAAATTACCACCAATCTATAAATTCATGGATCTATCTATATCTGATAGATAAATAGATGTCATCACAGATAGATATTAATAGTATTAGTTTTATTAGTATTTTGCCTTTTCTTTCCTGCTTAGCTGTCAGGCATTGTTTTCTCACTAAAGACATTGCACATGCCTCTGTCACCTCTCTTTCCCCTCTGCTGTGATTTTTCATTTCTAATCTTGCGAGGAATAGGTGAAAAAGAGAAGCACAGTTCTGAGCAGAAAACAGGTGGAAATGCCTGCGAGTGGCAGCCTGAGAGCTCACCTGTGAGTTGTGTTACTGTATTTGACTATCCAAAAGTCTTTCTTACTTGTTTTTGCCTGTCTGTCTAGATTAATGATTGAGTTTTCCAGATATGTGAAAGGTAATAACATCATTGAGAATTTTATAAGAAGACATTATTTAGCCATCTTTAACATAGAAAATGTATAGAAAACTTACTGTAGTTATTTGACTTATGAATACAACCATCAACATGTTTGTCTTATAAAAAATGAATTTGTTAATTTTCAAAATTTTATTGACAGGTACACTTCATGTTCACTGACTTTGTTCACCTTTTCTTTGCAGAACATGATTTCTCTCTCACCTGCTTCACATTATAATCAAGACATTTTGAGATAACAGAGCAAATCAAGCATCAGGAAGTTAAATCTATTTTAACATATGACATTAACCAGAAGGCAGAAACTAAATAGTTTAGTATAATTTAAAAGTCAGTAATAGTTCCTTCTACAGAAAATTACATATGATATCTTGATGAATCAGGCTTACTCTGTTCAAGGAATTTAAAGACACATTTTGACCCATGGAACATAAAATCATGAAACCACATCAGTTCAATTTTCTTATTATTAATCTTATATAAAATCTGATAATTAAAAAATATTTTAATGGAAGGGACTCATTAATATTTGTTTTGATTTACAAATGTTTAGATTAATATTTTTATTTATTATCTTCTAGAAAACTAACTTCTCAAGTTTCTATCATTCCACTCTAGAAATTATAACCAAGATGGGAACTAGCCATCACTTCAGCTTCCTGGAATTGGTCATAATTAATCTTTGAATACATTAAGCCAAAATGTTAGAGGATAATAGGGAAAGTAACATAAAATAAAAATGTTGAACTATATGTGGTCACTAATTCCAAATCAATAATGGAATAATTCTAATGACCTATAGAGTTGTTTGTGATTAATACCTGGAAGTGTCAATTGTAGTTAATATCTGGTTGATCTTCTCAGTTTTTGTCACGCATACAAGATAACAGGCAAGAAGCCAGACACAGCCTTCCTGAAGTCGTCAATAGGAAAAATGCTCTTTGTTACGGCTTAAAACCCTATGCCTCATTTGGTATTTGTCTACTTTTAAACTCATTCATTACCCATCATAAGTAGGTCAAGCCCAGTAGGAAGTCTGCACTGTCTAAATGTCCCATTGATTTTTTTTTTTTTTTTTTTTTTTTTTTTGCTGCTGCACAGGTGACTCGCCAATGCTTTATTTAATACCAAATCTTTTCCTGTTTCTCATGTTGGAAAGTACCAAGTGCGTAAATGGAAAAGCCTGACAGTTGAAGAATGCTTGCCAAAATCAGTGAATGTGAATTCCAATGGCACTCGAGATTCAGGATTAGACTGAATTTTTATTATTTCTTTGAAGGAAAATAAAAGAACAATGGCACATAAAAAAATGTCTCAAGTAAGGCATCTTTCCTCAGGAAATAAAGAAATAAGAGAGCACTATCTGAAAGTACTTCCCAGGGCCCAGTCAGGCAGCCTTATAAACATGCAAAATCGGAGTCCCTGCCTCAGCTGTTGGAAGGCCCGGAAATGCAGGGAACTTGTCATAGGATATGTAAATATCATACGCTGCTCTTTCCATTTTCTCCACCAGGCTGACAGACGCAAGAAATTTGGATCTCACCCACAAGTACTCCGAAGGCCAGCTCCCACAGCATGCATTTTATCATAAACACTGTATGGATTTAATTCCTGCCAGCTAACTTTTCTGTACCAGCCTTGATCTGATGTTAGGAAAACTAAACTATTCTTTGGGCTTTACTTCTTCTCTGAGATTTGAGACTCTCTTCATGGCGACCTTTGATTTTTGCCAATACTGTCTTCTTTATCCTCTCTATGAAAGGATGCCTCATGGTCACCAATCTACCATGGCCACACCTTGGGGTACACACTAACAAATGAAGTTTTATTCCTCTGATTCTGACAACAAACAGTCCAAAGTATATTCAAGCTGGCGTTGATGTATATCAATGCCCTTTCTCATAAACATGACACAGAGTTATGGTCAGAGTGCTTGCTGGAAAAAATCCCAATTTTTTTCCCTAGGATTGATTATTTAATTATCCCCAGAAAAAGAAATACAGAATAATTTGCCCCAGCACAATACCAAGGCTTGAAACTGCCCCCTAATCCATATTCAGGTAGTGGCCCAAAGCAGCCCTTCTCCCCAGACTCCAGGGAAAAATCTAGAAGCGCAGAGCTGAAGGGGGGCTCCCATTTGGCGTGTGAGGACAGTTCTGAGGGGCTGCAGCGGCCTCCCTCCCAGGGTCAGGCTGCCTAGGTCAACCCCTGGCTCAGACATCACCGGCTCAGTGACCACGGGAAAGTGATTTGAAGCCCCCATGCCCTCACCTTGGTTCTTCCTACTGATGGATAAATGAAAGAAATCACCAGGCTGTTCTGAATATTAATGAGATCGTCAACAGGAAGTCATTAGTAAAGTGACTGCAACAATGCTTATCCGTTATTAAGCTCCGCTGCCCACTCACAATTTTTAGAAAATGAAATGGAACTGAAGCTGTAACTCCAGTCTGAGAAAATTAACATGGTTCTTTTTCATAGTTTCTTAAATAAGGTCGATTACAAAGAGCATCATTCTGCCTCCACCGCCCTCATGTCCCCTCCTTGCGTTTATTTGAGGTCCTCAAACACATTCCCCTGCACTTCGGTTCCTTCTGCTGGGCACTGTGTCCCCAGACAGCCTCCTCGCTCCTTCAGTTCCTTCTGTGCTCTGCTCACGTGTTACCATCACAGAGAGAATGTTCCTGACCACTTTATTCCAAAACAGCACCTTGTATTATTCTTAATCTTTTTAAGCAGTTCTACTTTTCCCCCAAAGCTCTTAGGGCAATCTGATATCTTGTTATATATTTATTTCCTTATTGTCTGTCTTGCAAGGACTATTGTTCACTGCTGTTCCTAACTCTGTTCCCTATAAAAGTGACTGACACATTATAGGTACTCAAACATATGTGTTAAGCAAATGAATGTTGCTAATGAATGATTCATAATAAGTCAGGTTATGGAGAGAATTAGGAGTGCTTGCTGGGTGTCAGGCAGTGTGCAGCACCAAGAGGGACACAGCCCCTTCCTTCCTGCAGCTCAGTCCCTATGCAAAGATCCTTTCTGTGTCATTCTTGCTAAAGACACCTAAAAATAAAATGGAGATGTCTCTCCACTATTTGACATAAGGTTGTTTTGATTTATTTGTAAAAAGACAAGTGTTTGTGTCAAGATTTTAATTGTTTCAATATATGGGGTCTTACAAAGAGACTGAAGTTAAAATATATTCTACTCCAATCATTTGTTAAAGTTTCATTGGCTCAGAAAACACAAAAAACACAACTAGGTTTGAAATGCCAGTCACTTCCACCTGACAATTAGGTTGTATGCTTTACTTAGTTGGGTGCCTATATCATTTTCATTTCTACTCTATATGTATTGTCCTAAACAATGGAGTCTGTGGTCCAACTTAGGTTGTGTTGTATGTGGTTAAGTTTTCAAACTGGAGAAGGTCAAAGCTGCAAGATTCTTTAACTGGTTTAGATGGCTTTGCTGTTTCAACAAACACCCCAGTGTACTTACTGTCTGTAGGTGAACTCTAAGGCGCAACAGCATCTCGTTGCCTGTGTCCTAGAGCTAACGGGATGCTGCATGCTGTTCAGTCATACTTGTAGAATCAGTGCACTCAATACCGCTTTTCTCAAAGGTTAGAGAAAAGAGTTTTATTATAAGCAGTATCCTAAATTAGTGTTTGTAATGTAATTTTTTTCTCATGTAATAAGCACAGTAGAATTAAGGATGATGTTTGTAATGATTCATGGAACTCTTCTGAAACTTTAAAATTTTATATTTGTTTTAATAGCAGTCTAGTGACTCCTTAGGAAATCCCTACAAGGGAAGTAAAGGGCGGTACCAAGAAAATTCATTTACAAATGAGGAAGTGATGGTTGCTTACCCTAGATTCAGGTTCTAATTGGAAAGTCAGGCCAGATTCTTAGTCAGAGCCTATTGTTAAAGCTTTACAGAGATAATATTTCCTCTCCAGCATGTTTTTCAGATTATTAATTGATCTCAAGATCATGCAGTAATTCTTATAATTTCCCTTTTGTTTGTGCCAGCAACAGTTGCTATTTGCCACCAGCCTTGGGAAGGATTCGAGAGGTCAGAAAGGTGGCATTTGGATTTGTTTTAATAAATTGACATAAAATAATATATTAGTTTTGGGAGTACAATATAATGATATATGTACATGATACATAAGACTTATGTATATATTGTCAAATAATTTAAATAAGTTTAGTTAATATCCATTACCACACATATTAGCAACTTTCAAATAAGCAATATAGTATTGTTAACAACTACGGTCACCATGCTGTACATTACATACCCAGCTTTAATTATCTTACAACTAACTGGCAGCTTGTTTTTTTTGACCATCTTCAACCCATTTCACCCACCCTTCCACTGCCTAAGGCAATCACCAATCTGTTCTTTGTATCTAAAATTTTAGTTTTGTTTGTTTGTGTTTTGATTCCACATATAAGTGAGATCATACAGTATTTTTCTTTCTGTGACTTACTTCACTTAGAACACTGTTCTCCAGGTCCTCCATGTTGACACAAATAACAGGGTTTCCTTCTTTTTTATGGTTGAATAATATTCCATTTTATATTCAAATTTGATGTGCTACTGTTTTGTTAAGGATTTTTGTTTCTATGTTTATCAGGGATATTGGCCTGTAATTTTCTTTTATTGTAATGTCCTTTTCTGGTTTTGCTATCAGACTAATGATGGCCTCATAAAATGAATTTGGAAGTATTCCTATCTCTTCTATTTTTTGGAAGAGCCTGAAAAGGACTGGTACTAATCTTTCTTTAGATATTTGGTAGAATCCACCAGCAAAGCCAGCAAGGCCTGGATTTTTGTTTGTTTGCTGCAATGCACTTTTAATAAGTCAGTTTTGAAAAGCATTCTGTCTTAAATAATAGACAATATGAGAGGCATACTTACCAAGACAATCATTCTGTTAGGGAACATTAGTTTAATTTCAATATCATAATTACTCTGGTACTAATTCAAAAACAGCTTTTTGTCCTTTACTTGAGGTATGGTACTTATATGTTACCGAACTGAAACAACCATAAAAATAAGGAAAACATTGTACTGGCAACGTACAACAAAAATGCCAAAATATCAGTTAACTTATTATTACAAACACAGCCAAACAGTATACAGATTCTCCTGGCCAGCTTCTTAATGAGATATAAAAATAACCATGAAATAGCAACCAGCATTTATGTCCATTTCCCTAGTTATCTACATATCCATTGAAAGTGCTGAGGTCAATATGACACAGACCTCTGTAATAGTCCAGATCAAGCTCTTTCTATATTTTCCCATCTCTAAATGTTCAGTGTGCAAGTGAATGCCCACATGTTAACAGCATAAAATGATAAGTGTGTATTTTCATAAGGAGCTAAAATTGTCCTGCCTGTACAGATTCTTGAAAAAGAAAAAAAGGCAAATCTCATACAAGTAGCATACATTGAGATCAAAGGATCATCCTCTGGATAAATTCCACAATCCAATAAATACCCTCATCAGTTCACTGACAAAACAGAAATCCACACATTCCTCTTAATCCTAGATTCTAAGAGCTCAAGAAGAGAATGTGCTTAATCAGCCTGGCATGAGCAGTCCAGGCACTGGACCACCCTGTAGGTACATAGGAAAGCAGATGACAAGGACACACATTCACAGTCCCATCTCCCCAAATGCACAATAATAATAGCTTACATTTATATAACACTTAATGTGTGCCAGAGACTGCCCTAAGCACTGAGTGTGAGAGAGACACTGTTTGCATGAATGAGTGTGTTGATACAATCTGATGTTGATACAATCTTCACAACAACCCTATGAGCTACTATATTATCCTTACTTTATAGTTGGAATATCAATACCCAATTTTACACAGCTCAACATGACAGAGTTGGCATTTAAACAAAAGTCATCTGAGCACTGAAGTCTGTGCTTGTAAACACTACATTCTTTCTACCTGGAGTGGACATTTATCCAAGGATACCAGTTGGAGGGCCCACCTCAAATCATTTGTTCAGGTGGTCCCAGGGCCTTACAACCTCTCAGACTTCCAGGGTCTGAAGCTCATGCTGGCAGAGCTCTTGCATCACTTTGAGATGCTCGAAGATCAAACTCATCACTCAAATTAGGCAGAAGTACAAGTCTGACTTCTGGTTCCCTGAGAAGTACCGTACTGAGCACTGAACACTTAAAAGGTAAAGCAAGAATGGCCCTATGCTCAGACACTGCTAGGGACTGAATTGCATCCCCACCACCCAATTCATTCGTTGCAGGCCTACCCATTAATGTGGTGGCAGTAGAAGATGGAGCCTTCAGGAGTGATCGGGTTTAGATGATGTCATAGAGTGGGGCCCTCATGGGGGGATCAGTGCCCTTATGAAAGGAGAAATCCGAGCTCTCTCTCTCCCCACCATGTGAGGACACAGGGAGAAGGGGGCCATCTGCAAGGCAGGAGCAGAGCCCTCACTGGGGACCTGAAGTAGCCAGCACCTTGTACCTGGACTTCCCAGCCTCCAGAGCTGTGAGAAATAAATTCCTATTGTTTAATCCACCCAGTCTACGGTATTTCATTATGGCAGCCCAAGATAGGACAGACAGACACAATATTCAATGACAAAGACAGGCAGACACTTCAATCTGTGTTGATGGGGAAGACTCAGACAGGAGTGAAAAACCATAGTTAGATGTTCACTGGCAGAAATATTTACATATTTTAATAGAGAAGGTAAATAGGGAAGGTTGGGTGTTCAATCCTTCAGGCAGATAATTATTATCATTATTACTATAACTACCACCTACTAAATATTTAATATAACACTTTCTCATTTAATCCTCAGAAACTGAGGATTTGCAAAATTATACAAAACTGAAATTTAGACAGACTAGATGACTTCCCGCGAGCTCACAGCAGTAACTGGAAGGACAAGTACAGGCCCCTGGCCCTGACTCCAGAGCCCCAACTCTGCCCTGCATCATGCAGGAAAGAGGTGGCAGGACAGGTCTGGGTTTTTCTAGCAAAGCTTCCAGAGCAGCTAAAATCTAGGACAGTGGAAACCCAGCAAACAATGCCTACTTCAAGGCTTTCAAAAAGAACAATAAGGTACTTCTTTTTTAGCTCCTGACAAGACAAAGGAAAATAGCAGCTTCTTATTTGTAAAATGATTCTCCCTTTTAAAGTAATCCAGATGAATAAAAAGATAGCATCAGCCAAATTTGCACATGGAGACAGCCTTCAATCTCAAAAGATTCTGAAAGGGACTTTGTCTGAGCGAGGATAATCATGTGCTTGTGTTATTCCATCTTAGATCACATTTCCTTTCAAGCAAGTGTGGAAGCTGGGAATGATTTGATGTTTAAATTTAGTAACAATATATTATCTCAAGATTTGAGTCTGAAACCCAAAGTACTCTATTCTCTCACTCAGAAAACCTGTACGCTAAAGTGAGTTAGCAGAAGCCTGACAAGTCTGGTAGCTCCTACAGAGCCTTTGCTGTGTGGCTCTGCTTTTTGTCTAAAGCTCTCTGCTCATTTGAGCATTTGTTCTCAGGAGCAGCCCATTACTTCAGAAAAAGCGTTCCACAAATCAGTTAAAGACATTCTTTGTCAGCCATCTGGCAGGCTGTTGAATGGATGATTTTTTTCTCTTTTCCAAGTCAAATGATTTCCCTACTTCACCAGATGTCTTCTGTTTCCGAACAAACGATGGTTAAGAAGCAACATCTGTGTATCCACAAAGGTATAAATAGCGAACGATTTTGGCTGTGTTTAAAGTGTAATGCAACAAACTGTAGTGCACTGAAATTTAAGACAGTATTCAGTTTTCTGTCAGTTTTCTTATGGATATTAATGTTTCCCAAGGTTATTCTAAAGAGTAAGGGAAATGATACATTCAGAGATAAACAGATGCTAAATGTTCACTCTATTTTCTCTGTTAGCTCTATTTATTTGGTTATAAGAATAAAGTTTACATCAAGAATTATAAATTATTTACATATATGAGTAGAGTCCAATAGTGTAATCAGATATGCCTTTAAAAATGTTCAACTGATTAGCACTTAAGGATACACATAATTGTTGGTGCTCTGAATGTTAATTAAGCAATAAAATTTATGTTAATATGTGTAATTATTAATTTTCACACAAAGTACTTTTATGTGTCGAATGCATATCCCAAGATTATATATCAGTGATACCTCAATTTTAAAAAAAGTGACATATCCCTCCTCTTTCCTCTTCTAAATTTAAAAGAATTAAAAATGGATTATAAGAAAAGATACAACCAGGATAAGTAGAAAATTTCCAGGCAGAGGGCTAAAAAGAACGTGCAAACATGTAAACTGCAAGATAACATTGCTGCTACTGAAATTCAAATTTTGTTCTGCATACCCTTATAATAAGGGCCAAAACATAGCTAGATAGCTGGATGATAATAGTTCAATGATAGATGGCAGATAGAGAGATGATAGAGGAGAGAAAGAAAGGGAAGGGAAGGGAATGAGGAAGGAGAGAGAGAGAGAAAGAAGGAAGGAAGGAAGAAAGGGAGGGAGGGAGGGAGGAGGGAGGGAAAACTGTGTTGTGGCCATTATGCCATTATTGATGGGAAGAAAAATATCAACTTTTTGAAGAAGTTTTCCTGGCACTAAGTTCAGTCCAAGACTTTATAAATTAAGGGAAGATAATTGGTGGAAAAAAGAAACATATTCTTAGAGCCCCTTCGAAGAATCTTCAAAACATAAACCAGAAAGTCTCTATGGAGGCGGACCGGTATGACAACATAAATGTGCTAGGACCTCCAAGATGACAGGTTTGATGGCATCAATGCTCCAAGGTGACAATGCTGGAACAAAATGGCATAGATACTCTTTTCTCAGGGATAGAACAGACGAAGGATGCAAACTCAGATGACTGCAGGACCCAGGCAGTTCCCAGAGGCTGTGGGTTCAGCCAAGGTATAACACAACAGAGGTATACTGGGGCCTGGAGCAGAGTAGGTGCCCAGCCCTAGAAGCAGCATGACATCAACTACACATTCTTTGCAAGGTAATTCAACCCATAGACCATGAGACTGCATTTCCAGTTGCAGGCAAATGAAAACCACTTGTGAAATACCGCACACCAGATACACTACCAGTAATTATATGCAACATCAAAATGAGGTCTTAGGCGTAGTGCACAGGACTCCAATGCCATGAAGGATGTGGTAGGTCATGGCAAAGCAACTCTTGCAACAATTAGAAAAAGCCATATAAATTACCAAAAATCATAGCTTTAAAGACACTGAGGAGCTGTGGGAACACTGAGGACTAGATATGCTAAAATCACAGGAAGGGCAGAATCAGGCCCCCGACTGCCCGTTCCTGGGCAGCTCCAGAAAGGGCCAGATGGAAGGGGCGGGGACCGCTTCCATTTCTACGAGGGCTGCGGGAAATCCCCCAGCACTCTTCAACAACTTTAAATATTCTTTTACATGAAAACAAAATGATTTGAGGACAAAAATAAAGTTCTTCCTCTGAATCAGTGATGCTTGCTCTTCTGCCAGGTTGACCTAAATGGCTTTCCTTCTCAGGTTCAGCAGGACTTCCTGACACTCGCCCCCACTGGGGCAATGTTCTTTTGTGAACGGGTCGTGCTTGTTGTATATTATTTGTTTGGTCTAGATTCCAAGTCTAGACGCCTAAATTAAAGGAATGTCATTCGTGGTCCTAACCACAGCTTTTATTTTTAAGTTACATCTTTAAAAAATCAAGTCATTTGATTCTTGTAGCTGAAATGTGGCTGTGTATCATAAACAGAGAAAGAGAGTTTTAATAAGCAAAACCCACTTTCTGTTTGAAAATTTTCTACAATCTGTTTAGCATGTGGGTATGTGTGAGCATGTGTGCATGTATTTTTATGGCATTCTCAGTACTTTGATTTTTGTCAGGAAAATATGTTTCATTCAAAATAATTTCTGATAGACCATGGGGAAGAAACTGTTATCCTCTTTATGTTCAGCTTTCAGTGAAGGGCCTGGCACACAGAGGTGGCTCAACAAATAATTCTTTAAAAATATTAATGAGTAAATGAATATGTGAAAGGATGAATGGGGAAAGAGGTAAAAAATATCTCTGATCCTGTTAGTTACAATTCAAAAGTTACCACACAAGGAATAAGAGAAAAAGGCAGTTAGGCCCAGAAAGTCATGTATTAGAGTAAAAGTAACAGAACCAAATTGAATGAGTGGTGCTTGGCTGGATCTGGTTTGGGGAGAAAAAAGAGCAGCTGTATAAAACAATATGACATAACCGGGAAATGTGAATATGAACTGAGTATTTAATAATATGAAATAATTACATTAATTTTAAGTATGATAATGGTAATGTCATTGTGTAAGAAAATATCCTTTCTTCCTTGGTATGTACAGTGAAGTAGTGGGGATAAATAAGCTTTTTAGATTTATCTTTAAATAAAAAGAGAGGGCGCAAATATAGCAAAGGGTTATGGTCTCTGTGTACATGGAGAAGAAGCTACTTAAAACAAAGGCACTTAAGTAGTTCTAAAACCACTTTACCTTCCTGGAGGTGTAATGTTAGCAGATATTAAATACTCCCTCCTTTCTTAGAGCCCAGGAGCCCTTCCAAAATGACACCAACCTATTTTCCAGTATTCTTTTTAGATTTTTATCTCTCTAGATTCCAAGTCTAGATGCCTAAATTAAAGGAATGTCATTCGTGGTCCTAACCACAAATTAGAGTACTCACTCTTCCACAAAGGTAAAATTTCAGGTTCATCTCATCCCTTGTCCTTGTGGAATTTCCCCACTCAACTTCCTAACATCCAGCCTTCTGCTTGAGGTCCAGGTGAAGCACCACCCTGACCACTACCTAGTCTCATTCTGGAAGCTGGAAGCAACCTGTCATTCCCGAGCCACGGTATCAACACTTTGGTGAGCACTGGAATCATCTGGGGTGTTTTTAAACATGCACCACCCCAAAACCACACCTCAAGAGATTGGGATTCAACAGGTAGAGATTAGAGACAAGAAATCTGTAATTTTAGTAAGTGCCCAGGTAATTTTGACGCAGGTATTTCAAGGACTTCATGTTGAAACCAATGCTTGTTTAGGTATATTTGTGAATCTTCTTAATTATTTTGCTATGTGTTCTTTCCACATAGATTTAACAACCTTAAAAACAAAAACTACAATTTATTGTTTTGGTTCCCCCAAGAGTCTGGCAAAGTATCTTGTACATATAATCAAGTATTAAGTATTTGTTAGGAAAAAGGGTTTAGATTTAGTAAATTCTAATTGTTCTAAATATTTACGTTTCTTCAAATATTGTCCTAGCTGACTTTGCTAATTATTTAAATTTGCTTTAGTAGTCCCCCTAAATCCAAAAAAAACCCAAAACCCACATTTACAACTTTATGTATACAGAGACACTATTGTATCATTGTCAGGAATTATACTTAATGTGGCTTGTTTAAATACAAAGTTATATCATTACAATTTAAAAAATCAGATTTTCACAGATCTTAGATTTTATCAGTAGCATCAAGTTTTCTTTAAAAGATATATATTTCTGGTAAACTTCAGAAATGTTGGTGATTTCTTAAGTTATGGAGGAAATATATATAAATATATATTATATACGTACACATATGTTTCATCCACACTTTAAGAAATCATCACAGGTCCTAAATTCTACCAATAATATACACACACACACATACACAAACACATATATATGTATGTTTAAAGAGAGAGAAGAGTTGACTTTGGCTTAATAAATAATATAAATGAGGTAATGATTGCAAAGTGACCAGTCTCCTGATATCCCATGGCCTAAAGGTTCTTAGGTAGTTCACAAATGTCGGTCAACTTGGACACCAAGGAAAGTAAAAGAGGGCATGTCAGCTAATAGGTATCTACCCTCATCTTCCCTTTTTTTCCACATATCCTCTATTCTTAATACTTAATATGTGTTTATTAAGTATTAATGAATCCTTAATATATAAATACATAAACCACTTTCTCTGTGATTCCTTGCTTCTAGGATTCCTCCCTTTTCTCCAGCAGCTCTACTGCCTTTGGACTCGATCGTGATATTAAGTGCTACAGCTCAGATTCAAAGGTAGGTAATCTCACTTAGTAACAAATTAAACTTGGAACCAAAAATGCTTTCTAGAATTGAAACAAGATACATTATATACACCTAAAAAATAATTGGCTATAACTTCCTAAACTATGAATTGTCATAAAAATGACATCTGTCCTGTATCATTCAGAAATTGGGGTTAAAATCAAGAACATTATAAAATACTAGAATGTCTAGAGCTATTACTATATTGATATTTGAAAGGAAAGGAGCGACACATAGCAGCAATTCACCGGAGAGTTCCGCTTTATTAGGGAAAGGTGCTGGGTTATATAGGAAGGGGCATGAATTGATTGAGGTGTCACTTCTACGGGGCTGGTGGCTGTTGGCTAGGTGCTGGGATTGGGAGGAGGGCGAGAGGTGATTGGGCTTCAGGTGGCGCCGGCGGGAACTGAGGACCCCGAAGAGAAGCCGGAAGTTTGCCATCTTACTGGTGGGGACCCTTCATTCCCCCCTTTCTCCTCTATGGGTTTGTGGACGTTGCTTTCTCTCTGACTGCTTCCTGCTGAACGGTGCCAGAGAAGGGAGTGAGGGCTTGAGGATTGGGAGGAAAGGGTTGATAGGACTCCCCACAGTAAGGATGAGTAGATGTGGACTTCTTCAGGTTTGGAAATCAATGAAGGTTCCCTGTAACCATAGGTTGAGGACCTGTTGATTCCAATGGTGCTAAGAGGATATGGGTGTCAGGAGCCAGGCGTCTGCAGCCATTGTTTCCAGGAACAGTTTCTAGTGGAGAGAGGGGTCTATCTCAGCGTGTGGTGAGGAGGTCACGTGAGGGTGAGGGATCTTCTGTGGCCAGAAGCTGGTAGTTCCTGAGTAAAAACTGGTTGAAAGCTTGATTAGAGATTTTTCCGACTTGGGATTTGATGAACTTTATTATACAGGGTAAGAAGAGACAGGCGAGAAGAATGATTATTATGGGGCCTGCGATGGGCCAGAGCCAGGTGAGGAGGATGTTTGTTAGTATTGATGAGAATGGGTTGGAATTGGAAGCAGAGTGGAGACTGGAGGCAAGGTCGGTGAGTTTGGTAATGTCAGTTTCTACAATGCCGAATTCGTTGATGTAATAGCAGCACTCTTCTTGGAGGAAGACGCAGGTGCTGCCCTTCTCGACTGTAAGCAGATCTAGGGCCCACCGGTTTTGAAGGGTGACCTTAGCTAGCGAAGTGACTTGTCTTTGGAGAGAGGCTAGGGAATCGGCAGTGGATGTCAGGGCTCCCTCAAGTTTGGCGTTGAGATCTCTAACTGCCCATAGAGAGTGACCCAAGGCTTCTCCCAAAAACCTTGCTCTAATGGCTGAGGTGATCTAAGAGATACCGACCATGATGGGAAGGAAAGCAGCTCTTTTTGTGCAAGAGGGCAAGGGAGGTTGGAGCTCAAGGAATTCTGCCATGCTGTAAAGTGTAAACTGTGGGATTAGGGTGACGAGAATGCAGGGTGTATCAGAGTTGAGAGGCAGTGAGTTGAAAAGACTGCCATTACACTAAAAGAAGTGTCCCGGTTGTGTAAAAGTCTTAGAGCCGGAGGTAGGGGTGTAGATAGAGAGGCAGTGAAGTGCGCTGGAGGGGGGTGGAGTTGGGCCTACACAGTGGTGGATGGTGAGATTATCTGCGTATTCTGGTTCCCATAGGGGTATGTCTGCCAGGGGCAGAGGGGTTGTCTTTCTGCATGGAAGGAGTAGTTGGAAATATTAAGGGGCACGGCAGCCAGCAGTGGGCGCTGTAGTGATGCACACAAGAAACAATTGGCTGTGTTAAGGGTGTGGTTGAGAAAGATGGTGGTGTCCTGAATGAGCTGTAATGAAGAGTAGGAGAAATGGGAAGAGGGGTGGGGATAAGAAGATGAAGAGGCGCCGTCAAGAGTCTGGATAATGACTTTTTTCGGAATGTCCAATATCTGATGCAACTTGAGAGATCTGGGAATGAGAGGAAACATACTTTTGAGAGATATGAAGGGTACCGTGGGGGGTCGAGGACCCCCTGTAGTAAACTGAGGCTGTGACTCTGGCAGCCCATCGAGAGTCCCAGTGATCTGGGACTGATAAGGAGAATAAGCCATTGGGATATTTCATGAAACAGTTGGAGGAGTAATACTGTGGGTACTGGAAGTTACCCATGTAGTGAATGGCGTAAGACCAGTAGGGACATCTCCTGTAGGTATCTGGCCATCGCCTGCAATAGGCTTGTTTTTGGTCATAGAGGAAGCAGAGGTAGGGAGAATAAGGGTAGCTGCTAGTGAACACTTCGGTGGAGGGAGGAAAGTGGAGGTAAAGGCTCAGAGCAGCTTTTCAGAGGGCAGTCTGGTGTGGCAATGAGGGCAGTAACTTTTGTTTGATGCTGTGTGTAAGTCTGTCTGACTTTGAATCGCCATACAAAGGAGGCTGGGGTGGTGGGGAAGACAATAGGAATGAGGAAAAAAAGAGAGAGAGCAGTAAAGGAGGAAAAAATCATGATTCGGGTATGGATGGCAAAGGGAGTGAATGGGTTTTTGGAGGAAAGAGGACAGTAAGGTGAGGAGTCTGGAGGGAGGGAGAGTCTGTAAACTTTTGTAGGTTAAGAGATCTTTTAGGTGATGTGGGGACAGAATGGTAAGGGGCGCCCTGAATGTCAGTTTATGAGCTTCTTTCTGCAAGAGCTGTCTAGCAGCTAATGCTCGTAGGCAGGGGGCCCATCCCTGAACTGTGGGGTCTAACTGCTTGGAGAGATAAGCTACTGGGGCAAAGGATGGGCCATAATATTGGCTTAGGACTCCTAGAGCTTGACTGGACCTCTCATGAATGTATAATGAGAAGGGCTTCAACAAATCAGGAAGATGGAGAGCTGGGGCTTCTACAAGGGCTTGACGGAGCTTAATGAAGGAGTGTCGGGGTGAGGAGGATAATGGTTTTTTAGGGGGGCTCTTGCTGAGGTCGTATAGGGGTCTTGCCAACAGGGAGCAGGGAGAAGTTAGGGATCTATGCTCTAAAATTTCTAGCTAGGCTTAGAAAGGAAAGGATTTCTGTCTTGGTTTTGGGAATGGGCAGGTCAGAGAGGAGCTCTTTTCTGTCTAAGGTAATGGACTTTCTTTGTTGAGACAGAAGGAATCTAAGGTAAGTGACAGAAGGGGAAGAGATTTGAGCTTTGATGGGGGATACTTGGTAACTTCTGGAAGCTAGAAGGTTAAGTAGGGAGGCAGTGTCAAGTTGAGACTGTTCTCACGAGAGACTGCAGAGTAGAAGATTGTCCATATATTGTAATAAGGTGGACTTGGAGTGATCATGATGAAACTGTTTGAGGTCTTGAGCTAGGACCTGTCTAAAAATATGGGGACTATCTTGGAAGCTTTGTGGCAAAACTGTCTAAGTGAGTTGTGCAGAATGTCTTGTGTATGGGTCCGTCCAGATGCAGGAGTCTAGAGGGATAGAAAAATGGGTCCTTGAGATCTAGGACTGAGAAGTGGGATGCTGAGGCAGGGATCTGCGATAAAAGGCTGTATGGATTTGGAACTAAGGAATGGATAGGGACAACGGCTATGTTGATGAGGCGAAGGTCTCGGACAAGGCGGAAAGATCTGTTGGTTTTTTTAACAGCTAATATGGGGGTATTAAATGGGGAGTGAGTGGGTCTGAGGTAATTTTTGTTTAAGAGATCTTGAATGATGGGTTGGAGGCCTATGAGGGCTGAAGTGGTTAAGGGGTATTGGGCCTGAGAGATATACTGAGAGGGGTCACGTAATTTGATAGAGGCACGGGGACATAGGGCCACAGAGGGGCTTGTAATGTCCCAAACTTTGGGATTTACAGGGTGTATGAGGGCGGAACCGGAGCTTTCATTGGGTAGAGGGGGGTCGTCGGCTATGAGAGCCATCAGAAAGGGAGTACTGGGGGTTGTGGGAGTGGATATAGTTATGGAAACGTGGAGGAGGGAAAGGATGTCTCGTCCTAGTAAAGGGATGGGACACTGGAGCATAACCAGGAAGGAGTGGGAGAAAGGTATGGGATTGTCTAGGATTGTGCATAAAAAGGGGGGGGGTGTTTGAATGGGAAAATCTGTTTACCTCCTACCCCGGTTATAGGAGTAATGGCTGGCGTGGTAGGGCCCCGGTATTCTCGCAAGACTCAGAAGGTGGCTCCTGTATCTAGGAGGAAGGAGATGGGGCGACCGTCTACTATTAAAGTAACCCTGGGCTCCTGTTTGATGATGGAAATGGTCGGGCGAGAAGCTCCCGGGCCCCGTCAATCTTCTTCTGCCAGCCCCACTACGGCGGGCTTAGGATGGGGGTTGTTCATCCAGCCTCCCCTTCGGGTGGTTGGGCAATCAGACCCCCAGTGGCCCATTTTGTGGCATCTGGGGCATGGGGTGGTAGGAGATCTGGGGGAGGGGCACGCCCTTGACCAATGTCCCTCTTTTCCACACTTGAAACAAGCTCCTGGGGGGGGCTTGTTTGTAGAGGGGCGCCCAGGTTGTGGTTTTATCAGCTGGGCCAACATCTGGAAATTGGCCTGATCAGCTTTTTGTTTACGGCGTTCTTTCTCCTCCTCCCAGTTATGGAAGACTTTAAAGGCCACTGTTAGGATCTCAGTCTGTGAGGTAGCGGGCCCTGTTCTAACTTACTGAGTTTAGCTTTAATGTTGGGGTAGCTTTGAGCTAGGAAGTATGTCATAAGGACATGTCTTCTTTCAGGTGTTTCTGTGTCCAGGCTGGTATACTGTAATAGGGCTGGAGTGAGTCTGTCTAAGAACTCAGAGGGGATTTCGTCTCTCTTTTGAATTATGTCTTGGAGCTTTTGAAAATTGACTACTTTACGAGCTGCCTTTTTCAGACCTGGTATTAAGCAGGAGGCAAAAATATCTCGAGAGCGGAGACCTACGGCGGTGTTATAATCCCAGTGTGGGTCTTGTTCGGGGACAGCAAGTGGGGCCAGGGGGATAGGTGGGGTCAGTCCTGTGGGTTTCGGTAGCATGCATTTGGGCGAAGTCCCAAACTCGTCTACACTCTTCAGGGAGGAGAGTATTGGCCAGGAGCATGAAAATGTCATGATGCGTGAGGCTGTAAGACTGGAGGGTCCATTGAAACTCCCTGATGTATGTCATGGGATCAGTGGAAAAGGAACTTAGGCGTTTCTCTAGTTGGGCTAAATCTCCTAAGGAGAAAGGGATGTGAACGTGCACGATGCCTTTGGATCCTGCTACCTCCCGGAGGGGGGCGATAATTTTGGGAGGCTCTCGGGACTGAGTCTGAGGGGGACTGAAGGGTTCTGGCTCAGTCTGTGGGGGAGTGACACGGTCTAGCCGTGCCTAGTCGAGCAGGTCCTGAAGTGCAGAAGGGGGCAAAGAAAATAAAGAAAGATAGAATCGGACCCATGTGTCACCAGCTAGCAGCCCAGCTGCTTCTGCCGCTCTAGTTGGGCTTGAACTCATGACTGAGATTAAGAGTCCCATGCTCTACTAACTGAGCTACAGCAGGGCTCCAGTTAATTGCTTCTGGAATGCGCAAACAGAATGTTCTTTGTTCTCCATTCCTGCCACATCTGCAAGTGGGGGAAGGGCATATTTAGAAGCAGGGGCGGTGTTTCTACACATCTTCAAGGTCTCCCTATTTTCAGAGTGAGGAGTCTTGGCAAGATATGTTTTTGTGGACAGATAACTTCTAAGGACTGCACATGTTTTTGTGGACAGATAACTTCTAAGGACTGCACCGGTTGTTCTCACCTCGTGCTTTCCCATGCTGCGTTTAGACATGGGGGAAGGTGCTTTCTCATTCTCTCTACAAACATGTGAGAAGACAAAGGCGGTCCCTAACAGGGGAAAAACAGCTGATGAGGGCAAAGATGGAGGAGGCCCCTGGGACTTAGTTAAAGGGGGGCTGAAAGGCTCAGGCTTAATCTGCAGGGAATGAAGGCAGAGGAGGTGAGATTGGGGAGGAGATGGTTGGGGAGGAAGGGAGAAGGGCTGTTGTAGGAGAAGAAGGGGAAGGGAGTGAACGGGAGGCTTCTGTGGGGGCAGCAGCTTGCAGGCTAGGAGAACTTGGTAGGGAGCGGGGGGAGGAGGAGGCAGAAAGCTTCGATATAGGGAATCTCCTTCCATTTTTTCAGGCGCTGGCAGTAGTTAAAAAGATGGCGAGTGATGTTAGGATCAAGAGTTCCCCCTGCAGGCCATTGGTTGTTATTGTCTAGGGGGGTATGTCGGCCAATCTTGGGAGCAATATTTACGGAGAAGTTTTGGTTTTATATCAGGTGTCAGGGAGAGGGTAGCCAGATGCTTAAGCAGGCATTCAAGAGGTGAACTTTCAGGGAGAGATGAAGAGGCTCCCATGGCTAAAGGACAGAGAAGGAGACAAACAGGGGAATACGAACGGAGATCCTCGGACTGGAAGCAGACCGCAAGGAGACAAAGGGCGTCCCCGATGATCCTTGGTGGTCTGCTGAAACTCGTATATACGAGTCGGAATTTCTTAGGAAGTGTGGGTCGTCACCCAGACTTCCCTAAGAAGGCAGAGTGCCGGAGTCACGAGGTACCTAGCACTAGGCGTTTTCGGCAGGCAGAACAGATTTCGGTGGACGGAACAGAAGGAGGAGGGGGCGGGGAAAGGGAGCGTTCTCATCCGCAAAGGAGTCACCTCATTTATGGCTGTTGGAGGGGGGGGCCTGAGGGTCCGCCGCAGCCGTGAAGGCTTGAGGCGGGGATTTATGGCTGTCGGAGGAGGGGCCTGAGGGTCCACCGCAGCCGTGAAGGCCTGAGGCGGGGAGAGTTCCCTCCTCATCCCCGAGCGTCAGAGCCTTGCCAGACGATCACGGTCAATGGCACTGAGATAGCTCGGGGAAGAGTGGCCCACTGCGGGGGGAAAGCTTACCTAAAGGCCAGAGAGGAGTGGTGAGTGTGATGAGCCAGCGCCGGAAAAAGAGCACGAGGGCAAGCTGCTGCTGGTGTCGGGGGGAAGACGGGGCCCAGTTGGGGTGTCCCGTCTCCCGGGTTTTGGCACCAATGAAAGGAAAGGAGCGACACATAGCAGCAATTCACTGGAGAGTTCTGCTTTATTAGGGAAAGGTGCTGGGTTATATAGGAAGGGGCATGAATTGATTGAGGTGTCACTTCTACGGGGCTGGTGGCTGTTGGCTAGGTGCTGGGATTGGGAGGGGGGCGAGAGGTGATTGGGCTTCAGGTGGCGCCGGCGGGAACTGAGGACCCCGAAGAGAAGCCGGAAGTTTGCCATCTTACTGGTGGGGACCCTTCAATATTAATATCAATTGATAGGCTTTTCCAAGTCTATTTATTCACACAAATTTACTTAAAACATTGGCTATGTAAAAACTGTATTTTTTTTTATCTCTAACAGGTGGAACTCTCGGGTTGAGTCTGTTCCCTTCGATTCTTGTTCACGCAGCAACCAAGAGGCAGAGACACAGTAGTGGAGCAGAGAGACAGAGCAGAGAGACGGTTTATTTGAAGGCACTCCAAGGGAGCAGCTGGCCAGAGCCCTTGGGGAGGAAGTTACCTCCCTGCAAATCCTTTGTTGTCTTCACCTGGGACCACCTACCTGGCAGAGTTTGGGCCAATTTTTCTTTGCACCTTATCTTCCCTTTGAATCATGGCTGCTCATGTCTGTCTTTCTACCTAACAAATCCAAGAGACAAGCTTTTACAAAACTAAAAATATTGCTTTGCCCTTAATTCTTCCTGAATTAAGTGTATATCAAAAATCATCAGTTATTTAAATGTTGCTTTTGTATGTGGTTCTCCCAAACACAAGCACCACCACAACCATTACCACTACGGCATTCCTTTTAAACTTTGTTTTTTATCTGGAATTTCACACCTTGACTTTTCTTTTGGATATTTAAATTCCACTACTCATCTCTAGTCACTCTACAAGACATGATAAAATTGAAACATGACTATTGCCATGTAACTTAGTGATTTTATTTAAAAATTAAACTGAAGTTACTTTTGAGAAAGCCAATTTTAGACAGTAAAGTTTATTCCTACATGGAATAAACTTTTGGAAGAGGTAGTAATTTACGTAAATCAAGAACTCGGGAAGTGACAACTATCTTAAAGCAATTGCTGAATTGCGAAGCTCCTAGAATAGGCCCTTCAGGTAAGTTTAGAAACTCCCTGAGGTGACTTGTCTGTTTCTGGGAACTATTTTCCTCATGCACACATAGCAACCGTTTTCATCTGTGTGGATTTCCAAAAATGAGTCATTTTTTTCTTTGTTCCCCCTAAGCCCATGAGGCAAATTGTGATGATGTAAATCATTTCTATAATTACAAAATACTTTTGCTTTCCAATAAGGAAATGACTGAAGAAATTAGTAAAAGAAATACAAAGAATTATAACACACTGGAAAAGTCTGAGTTAAGCTTCCTGACCAGTAGACTCCAATACAGATCAAAGCAGGCAATCCTCCAAGGAAATCAACTCTAGTCCCCCCTTACTACTATAAGTAAATCCAAACCAGATTAATAAAGTGTTTATTCCAAGTAAAATAGCTCCAACTTTCCATTTGGTGACATGACATTTAAAAGGCAATACCGTGGTCAGACCTCCCTAAATTATGAGTTGGCTAAAATTACTCTATTTCCATTTTTTCTGCCATATGTATCTTTCATTTCTTACAAAAGTAATTGCTCTAAAACAAAATCCTGGCAACATGTTTTTAAAAACTATAATTACTTCAGGGTGTTTTTCTCAGCCATGAAAAAACTTTAATTAAAAACCTCCAATTACAACAGTCATAAAGAATCATGAAAATAATCCCTGAAGGAAATTATCTCCCCTTTCTTAAAATGTTTTACTTTCATGGAGTTCTTATCTCCACCACACTGTAGCTATTGATATTGGTAAAACAGCAGACAGAAGAAATACTACTTCCAGGAATAATTGCATTTCAATAACAGGCTCTTAAAGCTGAAGATCCTTCTTGATTCAAAGAAATAAATCTCATATATGGGCTGTAGACACTATGACAGAACAATGAGTGAGATATATTTTGTGAGCAGAGAGTATTTCCCAGTACCCTCCAGTCACCTAACGTGGGTGATCCTCTAATTTATCAGCTCATTAACCTGGCTGACACAGGACCTACTGGAGAAGTCTGATTTTACTTTAGACTTGTCACTTTACTCCTATTCAAGGAAGAAAAGCTTGAGAGCTTTGACAGTTTCTGAGACATAAACAAAGGAGAGGGAAAGGTGCAACAGACAAGAAGTTGATGGCTGAAATGAGTTACTGGTCATACTACAGAAACAAAATCCACTTCTAAATTGGAATTAAAATATCACACAGACAAAATGCCCACTAGTGCTCCCATAAACAAAAGTCCTGTCAGCCACTGTGTCACCAGCGTGTTACCAGATGCTCAATTTTTATCTTGTCACATTTCAAGAGATAAGTGAAAATAATTCACTGACTTAAAAATAGAAGTCAGTAGGGAAATCCTAGTAGTTTGCTTCATCAAAATATATTTTACAGTCAATTCAGCAGTAATAAAGCTATTCTACATGATAACATTATTCTACCATATGCCCTACATACTTTCATTACTATTCCTTCACAAAGTCTACCGCACTTCAACTTTTTTTCAGGGATTACATCAATTGAAAGAAGTGTAGAAATTCAAAATCTTTGACATTGATCTAAAATTTTTTTATCTCCATAACTCATAGGTAAAGAAACGATAGTGTAGTCTAGAATGAAGTATACGAAAGAACTAGATGATGCCTAAAAATAACTCTTTCCTACCAGCTATTTGCTGGATCCCTTGATATTCATCAGAGTGAAAAGGAGTAGGACACCACCGAACCTTACACAGGGGATATTTGGGGTTGAATGGTCTCACCTGCAACTGCTTTAAAACCCTTACAGACAGCCTCTTACTGAGTAAAAAGCAATTTTAATGGATTTTTAAAATATTTTTTAAAGCTTTTCATTTGTTTTCTGTATCAAATGAGGGGACACTCAAGGGTTTATTTTACTTCTTTCTTAGCAAATATAGCAAAATCACTCATACCAAAACTAAAATATAAAAATTTGCCTCCATCACAGCCTTTTAACAGTCACAGGAACTATCTTGGGTTGGAATTTCATGGGGTGTGAAGATTTCAGGGATGTGCAAATTTCAACTGTGACAAATATATTTAGCAAAAGACACTTGGAATGATTGTCTAAAACAAAAGTAACCACAGAAAATTATGAGTTTAGTTCCCACATATGTCACTCAAGTTCAAAGAATCGAAAATATATTAATAATCTGAAAAGTCATACAAGAATTAAGAAATAGCTGATCATTATAGTACATAATTTCTATCTCCAGTGGGCATGTTCAATGAAAGAAAAATAGAATTCACTGAATATCTGTGGTTCGTCCCTTTTTCAAAAGCAGTTTGAATAGATATATAGAAAAATATTATTTTAAGAGGAGACTATTTGAATAACAAAATATATCAGATTTCATTTTATTTATGAATTCTGAATTTTTGCTTTATCATGTCTTTCCAAGGAAAGTCATGTGGCATTCTCGTAATCAAGTAAGGATTCCCCTAGTGTCCTCAATGAGGAGATTTCTAGTCAGCCCAGCATAAGGACTAAAAACCAAGATTCCCCATCTAGTAGCAAAAATGGAGCGCATTAAGGAGAAGAACCAGAGATGAAGTTCTGAGTTCAACTATTCCCAGTGAATATAAATGAGGCCTCCATCTGAGTTCTTGGACCACATGACTTCCTGCACAACCATGGGTTCATCAGTTGAACTCATATCCAGTCAGATGATAGGCTCCTTCTTACTTTTACAATGATTGCAATGATACACATAAGCTAGAAGTAAGCCAGCTAACCCAACAAGAATCCTGGTGTTTGAATTAATGGTCCATGTGTAAATTAATGGTGCATCCACAATAAGGTGTTACTATCCAGAGAGCATTTCCAACACAGATTGTTATATGATAGTCTTTAAGACTCTTAAATGTTTTAACTCTGGAGCTAAAATTAAGAAATTAAGCATGTTTATGTATGCATGAATCATATTGCCATGGGAGCTTTTATAAACTGATTCTCCACCCTCCCCCCAACTTCCAACCCTCCTAAATAGTCTAATATATTCATTTAATTTGGAAATGTATTTTGGCAAAAAGTTCTCCCCTCCCACCTGATTCATTACCAAACCCCAAGGTAAATCAGTTTAGAAATCAGACCTAAGAGAGAAGATTGTTCTATCTGCCAAGGCAATGCTCTGTGTCATTGTTTAACCCTTTTTGTTGATAGTCTCCCTGGGACACAAGAAACCACACTGGCCTCTGGGAAATAAGATTAATCATGTGTGATGAAATGCTGGTATGATATTATGGAATATTCCAGTAATACTGTAAATACATCCATCTTAACTTTCAGATGAATACACCATTTTGCTCCTACAGTAATAATGAATAGTAAGAGGCTTAAAAAGCATAAATGTAAACATGTCATCAAGGCCTTATTTAGCAACAGACATTAAAAATAGTTATATGCACACACATCATCCCCACTTACAGTATTTTCAGCACAGATGTACTGCTGTGGTTTCAGGTTTTATTCACTGCTCCCTTTTTCCTTCTCTTATTTTTTTTTTTACCACTAGAGAAAAGCTAAGACATTTATTTTCTTTTTATGAAAAAAATACAAGCTGGTAGTGTATAGACATCCTTAATGTTCATGTCTTCCTTATCACCACCTTCAGCTTTACCCCACACACAGACCACTTCCCCAGTCCCAGCACTAAAGTGGTCAATTCATGAGATTGAGAACATATTCCAGGTATTGGAGACTCCACGCACATTTCCTTCCCCTGTGCTGATTCCTGGTTCTCCATGGAAACAGTTTCTTTTTTTTTTCAACATTTGTGGGCCTGTGATAATGTACACATACTCTGCACTGAATAGAATTTTGCCCAAGGTTTATTGTATATATTCAAAGTCTATCATATGACTATATTAATATAGTGCCCCAGAGTTTAGAATATCTCAGTGTTTCTGGGGTAAAAAATTCAGTGACATTTCTGAGGTACATAGACTGAATATCTCATATCACTGTATTATCTTAAAAAGTCATTGCTGACTATACAGAAAAGTGTAAGTTTCAAAAAAGATAAGGAAGTAAGATATAAGTCTATGGTAAAAGTAGATTGATGTATGATTTTCTTTCTTCTGTGAACAAATATTTATTGAGATTCACATAAATGCAGAGCATTGTACTAGAAATCATGTGCAGGAGGGGGTAGTGCCAGAGAGGCTGAAAATACATATTGCAACACTCCAAAATTCCAAAAGAATTTACAATCGGGGGAAAGGGGACAGGATTAGAATGAATAAAAGATTATTGATAAATATAAAGTACTATTACTTAGTGGATGAGAATAATTGAACCCAGATTTCACCAATCCAGGTGGCCTTCATTTGAATTCTCTGAGATGTTTCCTCATCTGCAAAATGAAGATAAGAATAATACCTTTCCCATGAGGTTTGAGGATAAATAAGAAAATGCTCTTAGCACAATGCTTAGCACTTGGTAAGCACTTAGGGAATGTTGTCTCTTGTTATTAGGTGCCAAATGGGTAAGACAGACAAGAACATTAGAACTTGGAGATGGAACAGAAGTGCTACAGGAACAGAGCAGTCAAAGGGAACTCCAAGCATGCGAGAAGCACTTCCACGGGAACTTGAAAGATGGTCAGGAAAGGAACGGGCATAGCGGCTGGGGTGGTGTTACCATCTGTTGGAGTGCAGTGCGGGAGGGAGGACAGACATGTCAGGTCTGGTGGACTGGTCTAACTAGAGCAGAGTGACTTGGTGTTTACTAAGATGTAATATTGTAAAAGAAAGCAGATACCAAATTCTAAGGGACTTAGAATAAAAGAAAAGTAATCTACACTGAATACCAGTGACAGGGAGTAATTGGAGGTGACTGACGTTGCATATTAATTTGAAATGTTCACACAAATTTATAGAATTTATCTTTTGACAACAAACTTTCAAGAATAAAAACCAAGATGGTAATTAGAGTAACTGACCCATTTAGAAGGATGTTTAGGTTTTCTAAACTATGCGTCATAGTTATGTCTCTGTTCTGTCACAATCTGTTTTCAGACAGAGGTGCTTTCAGTGAAAAACTTCATAGTTCATCTATTTTCAGGGTTCTTTGACTTTCAATGCAAAATGTAATAGTTAATCTATTTTTAGTTAAGGTACTAAACATGTTTAGCCTACTGAAGTCTCCAGGTAGAGGAGAATAACACAATGGTAAACAGAAATTATTTAATAAGTTCAACTGTGTGTCCAGTCTTGAAAAAAAACCTTCAGTATTACATCGCTCCTATTACAAACCAGTCATTCATCAGATCCCATTAATTAGACAAGAAGCTCAAATTAGTTTTCATAATACTTAACTCAAAGTGATTTCAGGGCATACCAAAGATTCCTATATATTTTATATCTTCTGAAATATTAAAAATAAAAATAAATCAATGGAAGTTTTTAGTTTTAAAATTCCAGGCCTCTTAAAAATCTCAAATCTAAAATCAAATAAGGCTTCCATGTATGTATTTTTTTCAGATTTACAACTATATTCTTTCTGTCTCTGATTACTAATAAATATGAAACCATGGCATCATACTTGGATAAGTGAGTAATTTGGGGTTTAGGTAGAAATGATTTATTATCTTAAAATGAAAGTTTAATAGTACATGTAGAGAATTCTCATAGTTCTTTTCTGACCTGCATTCATTATTTATTTTCCTTCAGTGTAGATATGGTGCAGGACCATACCTAAAAACTTATATGAAGCATATCTAAATATAGATATATGGAAACATTTATCATCTTTACCAATGAAAATAGCTTTTCAGCTTCAGTTCCCACTATCTTACAGCTGGGAATTATAACACCAAAAGTTAGAACTGGCCAGAAACAAAACTGTGGAGGAAATAGTTTGGGGTTTGGGTTTCTTTTCCTCTTTTTTTAAATACCTCTGTGTCCATGTGTCAGTCTCCTAAAAGAACAAGGCTGCCTTTTACAGTATCCTAGTTCTTTACACAGAAAGCTTTGTGCTCCAAAAATACATTTTCTGCCTTTCTTTCAATCAGTCCTAGTTACTCAAGTCTCTGTAAATTAACTGAAGTCAATATGATGAATTAAGTTATACTCCTAAGATTCAAATGCATAATGATAACGTAAATTATACCTTGAGAGGATATGGGGACTGAGAGATTCATATTTCAGATGAACTGCTTTAACCATAGAAAAATAATGTAATTGCTGACTCTAAAAATCAGGAGGTTTCTTGGGGAGAGACGCTTTCCAGCAAAGTCCCCCCAAATCAAATCATTCAGACGACCCAGCCATTCTACCAATCAGGTCAGCGCTTCCTGAGGTGAAAGGACCCCGTCCCTGCCCCAGCCAAGCACTGTGTGAAGGATCAGCAATCAGCAGTCCCTTGACTCCAGGCACCTCTATACACAACTTAGTGTCTGTACTTGAAGGACCTCTGTTGCCATTTGGTTTCACAACCCTTTAGTAGCAAGAGCAGCAGCTAAAGCAGCAGCCGGCAGGGTTCTCAGCCTGGCTGCCTAGTGACAAAGACCTGCTGCAGCCACTTGCGGGAATGCGGTAGAGTTGTGATTAATACAAGGAAATTGCTCATTCATGGAAACTTATTTTAGTTCTTCTCCATCCTGATGGCCAAAATCTCAGGAAATACCCAGCATGTCTCCTGTGTGAATATGTTACAAATATTGGTTTACTTGTTTGAAGTTTGCACAAATGTGGGGAACCCTCCTAGAAGCTCTTCAGTGGCCTGCCTTAATTAGAACACAATACCCTGGTTGCTGAAGACAAGGAACTGTATAATGTTTGCAGACTTAAACTGTGTTGAATTTACAAGCCAAATTTATCAAAGGAAACTCAGTCCTTCACTGCAGACAAACAAATGTTTTCTACAGCAAGCTGCACAATCAAAAATCTTTTTACAGGGGTGCCTTTTGGATATTTTCATTTATTAGAAATAATGCAGAAGTGGCTCCAAAAGTTTAATTAAATTTGTGCATATAAAAGTGCACAGTTATAAGATCAATACTGCTCATAGTTTATATTGAACACATTTAATGACAATATTAACAGACTAAAATATTTTTGAGACCTGGTGGCAGACTGGGGAGGTAGGAAAAAAGTTCTTTTAGACAACATTTCATTTATGACTCAAGATTTACATCAGTCATATTAGCTTTCACTTTGATTTTAGAAATTCCATCGAAGAGAGTATGTAAGCCATGTGAACTACTGTCTCCAGCTGAACATGTTCCAAAGCGTAGGGTATTCTAATGTTGATACACTCATTTCAAAAATATAAAATGCTAGGAATTCAAAGATTAACTTTCCCTCCTCTTACAGGATGGATACTTGGTAATTCAGACAACTTCTATGTTTAGGTCAAGAAATATCAGCAGAAACTTGAAGATAATTGATACTCAAACCTTGTGACTCATTTCTAAAACTGTGGCTTTGTTTCTACTGGAAAGCTCTGAGATTCTTCTAAATCTGTTGTTCCACTGCAGTCAGAACATTCAAGCAAACGAAGAAAATTCAGCTATGTATTAGCATCTGGTCTATCAACACATCCAGTTTTATCCTGAATAAAACCTTAATTTCCTTGAACAAATTAGTATGAGTCATTTTTCTGTATTCTTTAAAGTCCAGTATGCTCAGATTTCTGGTCATATACAAAGGCGCCATTTAAGAACCACTCATATCCTTCAAATGGACTCTCTCAAAATCTTTTGACTGAAAGAAAAACACATGATCTCAAAAAAGCGGTTCAAAGAATATCCCTGATAACTTTCCATTCCCTGGTCAGCTAACACCATATGCCAGTTCAACTTCTTCCAAATATGCCATAAACTATTTAAAGGTTAAGGGGATGAGAACAAAAGTGAGTTTCAAAATCATTTTCTTTATCTGTGTTATCAACTTGGCTTGCAAAGTGTATTGCACAAACTCTGCTAATGTATAATACAATAAAAGCTATGCATAAGAATAATTGTCTTTAAACTTACATAAATGATTAAGATACTTTTTATTTTCCTGGCAGATGCCCTGTCTGTGGCAAGTGAACTCAACTTCCATTGCTTTTAAGGTGATGGAAATTCTCTATTGATCTTGGTGGTCGTTACAATGTTTAAAGTTACATTCATAAAAGAATACAAGGCTATACACTTAAGACTTGAATTTTTTACTGCATGTTCATTTTGCCTCAGTAAGAATATGTTCAAATGTGAAAGCAGTTAGACCTTTGCAAAATTAATCTGTGTCTCAGTTTCAAATAAAACAGTGATAATACAACAGTCATCTCATGGGCACATAATTTGTGTAACCACGTGAAGGGCTATTTTCCGTGCAATAAAAATAACGCCAACACCAGGCGGCATTGGACTTCAGAAATAAAGCCTAAGGGCACTTTGATTATTTTGAATTGCTTGGAAACCTCTGCAGAGTCCTCACTTCGTCCATGCCTCCCTCCTCCTGGCCGTGGTCATGTGTGTTGCTCCCACCCACAGCAGTACCTCTTCAGCCAACGAGATACTGGCCTGGCCCCTGTGGTACCTGAGATTTGAGGCTGCTCTGCTGCAGTGTTGAATATACCAGACTCTGCATATTGGGTAGGGCACTGGAAACTTTTGGTTTGCTTTTCAGAAAATAGGCATTGACTTCCTGAGCCTACTTTTATTACAACATGGACCTGTGATAAAAAAACCCTTTTTACCCCAAGGTCCACATCCGAAGTGGTTCTCTGGGTCTCTTTTCTGGTATTATTCCCTTATCCAAAAAAGCATGCCTTGCAGATGAGGCTTCTCCTCTTTACTTCGAAACTGGGAACTACTGTGAAAGCTGTTGTGTGCTGAATGCTAATGGTTATGCTTTAAGCTTTACTATAGAGATTTGCAGTCACGTTTCAATGGCTGATAGTAATGACTTTTCTTCCTAAGAAAATATATCCTATGTCCCTCTGCAAAACATATGCAAAAATATACATATAATAGGAAAAGATTTAAGTAGAATTACACAGTGATTTCTTCACTGACAGCAAATATTTTAAAGCAGATCAGTTTGTAAGACACATACTTTCCTGTGAGCAAAATAAATGTGTCTTCACACTCCAGCAAGCCTTTAGACAACGATTTCCACAATGGCTGCTTTAAGAATATTTTCAAAATTTCAAAATATTTCAAAAATATTTTCCTAATCAATTTAATTTTATGAACTGACCATTTAGGGCACACTGTGAGAAACCATTACAATTATCACCAAATTACACTGAACTACTCTTGAAGTTGAAGCCAGATAGCCAATAATCTTTTAGCATAGATATATTAGTCTTATCAAAAAATGGAAATTTTTTTAAAATAGGAAATTTTAAGGTCATTTAAATCAGCTTATTTCCTAACATTATAGTATATTCAAAGTATCTTTAAAAGTTATTGAAATAATTTTTGTCTTTCCTCAGGTACTGACTTTATAGACAGGAAATAGTATGAGTTAGGCATGAATTAAAAATTTATATTAGGTAATATTTACTGAGTCCTTATTACTCTAGACACTGCTAAATTAATCATTTAATCCTCAAAAAGTTCTAGATATATAAGTATTATCCCTTTCTATAGATAAGGCAACTAAAACTTACAGAAGTTAAGTGACTTGCCCCTAGTTATACAGCCAGTGATTTTCATTCAGTCACTATGGCTTCAGTGTACATGATTTTATCTCCATTGATATATGTGGATATATGGATATAAGTCACCAGCAGTTATACGCAACTCAGCAAGATAGTTTCTTGACAGATAAATCAAATATCAAAATTAAAAGGAACAAAGACACCCATATTTTGGCTTCCGTTTTTTTCATCAACAGTTTGTATCATTTTCTGAGTGACCCCCATGTGCCTGGCACTGTTTTTATAGCTGTATAAACAGGGAATAAGACAGACAAGATCCCTGTCCCCATGTAAGTTATGTCTAGTAGGAGCAGGAAGAGACAGAATAAAACTGTAAACAGATAAATTCAGAATCTGCCAAGTGCTGTGAAGGAAATTTGAATAATATGATAGACAGTACCTCAGAGGCAAGACAATTCTACTTCAAGTAGAATTGTCCGGAAAGTCCTCTCTGAGGAGATGGCATTGGAGCTTTAAAGAAGAAAATGTTTAGGGGATGATTGGAAGAAACCAACTATACAAAGAGTTAAGAGATTAGGATTCAGGCAGAACATAGAACAAATTTCAAAAGACTTAAGACAGGAAAATACTTAACTTGTGCAAAGCACCGAAGAGACAGCAAAGGTGACCTACATGGCTAAAGTTTGGTGAGCAAGGAATCTGGTGAAGTTAGATAGACAGAAAAGTAAGCTCAGACACAGACATTTAGGCAAAATAAAGATTTTATCCTAAGCACAATGAGAAACCACCAAAGGGTTTTAAACATGGTGCCATGGACCACTCTGGCCTATTTGTGGATTGCAACAGAGACACAGGTAGAAGTAGGGAGATGCGTGAGAAGGTATTGCAATCACCTAAGTGAGGAGGGAGAGGGGCTTGAGTGGAGACAGAAAAGAGTGCACACTTTCTGAGAAATGCTTGGATGTATATTCACTGATGTTTGGCTAAAAGCAAGTAAGTGGATGGTGGTGACATCTGCTAAAAGTGAGGAGATCTAGAAAGGAGAGGATGGGAGTGGCGGTACAAAGGTGGGGAGGGGGAGACCCAATCAGAGAATTCTGTTTTGGGTGTATTGTCTGGAATGTTTCATTCATATGCAATAGAAATTTTTACATGAATTTTAGATTCTTTCTTCAGCCTCTGATTCTGACAACAGGACAAGGCAGGGTGCTGGCTGTAATGCATGAGCTCAATATATTTTTAATTACAGTACAAACAGCCTGCATTTTAACTGAAGTGATAGTTAAGGTTGATAGAAATTTAGTCTCAGTAGAATATAACTGTTTCAGGACTTAATGTCTTCATTATTTGAAATCCTTTAGATGATCTGGAAGGCTGAATTATTTACATAAAATTAAAGATCTGACTTCCTGTGTGTTCTAGTCACTACCTGGAGTGGGCCTTTAGAGCTGGTCCTCCATCAGACTGTTTCCTTAGTTACTCATTCTACTCCCGAGATGACTGTTTCTTAATTGCTCCTCTCTCCCCAAACGTCTAATAGCTCCTCCCCAGACTCACTCTCAGCTGATGACCTAGCATCCTGCTTCAAAACAGCCCACCTGTTCTGCGCCCACATATCCTTCCCCCTGTCCAGTTATCATCTAGGAATGTCTGTACTTCTGGCCAAAGAAACTAGGTCCCCCTCTGCTGGACCTGCCTAAGGACTTTGCCCAGCATTTCTCTGGTGTCTCTTTCCTCTATCACCAATCTGACCTTTCATACTGGATCTCTGAATCTTTTACATCCATGTACAAACACTGTTTTCACTGTTTCACTGCCTTAAAAAAAAAAAACATTTTGATTCCCACTTTTTCTACCAACTCCAGTCCTATTTCTGTCCCCCTTTGCAGCAACTCCTTAAACACTTTGTCTACATTCACCATCTCCAGGTTTTCTCCTCTTGTCTCTCATTCTGTCTTAAATCCACTACAAATGTTACCCCAGCCCTCCTCCAAAAACCACTCTTTCAGGATTGCCAGTAATCCGTGGCTGAGTATGCACTGGCCATTTCTCAGTCCTCATGTTACTCCACTTAACTGCAGTACATAGCAACATAAACATAACTCATTACTCTCTTCTCCTTGAAATATTTTATTTCCCTCGGCCTCTAGGACACCAACTCTTTCGATTTCTTCCTACTTCATGGACATACATTGTCAGGTTCCCTTATGGATCCCTCCTCCTCTCTCCAACCTCTTTTTTTCCAGGGTCTCTTCATCTGCATTCACTCCCTTTGGGATGCCTGTGAATGCTATCCACATGCTGTCAACTCCCAAGTATTTATCTCTGTCCCAAACCTCTTTCCAGACTTTTATATCCAACTTCCCACTCAACATCTTCACTTGGTTGTCTAAAAGGCTTCTTACATCTAATGTGGTCAACACTGAGCAACCTCCCAACCCTCATCCCACATACAAAAGCCCTTATCTCTATTGATCGGCTACTCTGTCCTTCCAATTGCTCAAGCAAAAATATGGCATCATTCTTGATGCCTGTTTTTCTCTTATACCCCGCCCCCAACCCATTGTTATCTTCATTTGACAGATGAAGACCTGGGGCTTAAGGAAGCTGTAACTTGCACAAGTTTCCTCAGTAAGCACTGCTGAGATTCAAATCCAGTTTTCTTCAGCACTAACACCTGTGCCAAATGGTGAACAACCCACCTTCAGACTAGCTAGAATATTAGCCTGAAAATGAGTCATCCAGCCTACCACTAGGATAGGAAAGGAATTTTTTTATAAATTTGTAAATGTATATATTTGCATATTTCTGGTATCCAAAGACTGTCTGAGGTGACTGAGTGGTAACTGTGAACTAATATATTGTCTATACTATATTACACTTTCACAACTGGTAAAAGAATTCTGTTCTGCAGTTTTGTGGATGCACCGACATAGGACAATTTATCAAAGATGTAATAGGGGCTTCTTTTCCTCCCTGTCTTTAGATAAAATCTAAATGTGATGACCTAGCTTCCTGCTTCAGAAGGAAGGAAGCTTACCACATTGTCTACAATTCAGATGAGTAGATTTTCCAATGTTTTTACCAGAAATGACAAAGACATCCTCTGATCTTTCTTACTTTGACCCCATCTCTTTTCACATGGCTTTCCAAGTTTGGCAGTTGTCCACAGATTTGTGAAGCCACGGGAAGATGCTGATGACCCATTCCATTCTTTCTTCTCTCTGTAATTCTCAAAACATGAGCATTATCAGATTGTCTCAAAGATGCAAAGATGTTATCTATCTAAATTGTTTTGATTCTTTGTCCCCAATGTTTTTGTTACACATACTCTATGTGATGTCAGGACCTATCATTTTCAAAAAAGAGCTTGGAGATGCCACTTAGTTCATGAGCATAAACATTATTTACAAGCACTATAATGCGTGAGTTCCTTTCACAGAGAGTATTTCCAGAGTATTAGTGGGCTCTCTAAAGTTTTTGTAGCATTTTGGTTTTAAATCCCAATATTTAGCTTCATAATGCTTTAGACTTTTAGGAGATAGTGGCCTATTTCTTTTAGGGACAGCAGTGGGATACTGGGAAAATAAGTTTAAAAAAAGTTTCATGACTCCAAGTTCTTTTTGCGTGATGTATTGCAAAGATTGGTAATATTTTTGTTATGATTTTTAAATAATCTAACAATTTCTCCATTTCCCCACTGAAAGAAACTGCCATCACTACTCCTTCCTTACCATGGTTTGAATTTGCTCATTCACCTCTGGGAACATTATTTCTCTGTTAAAGCCATAGTGAGATGCCTGCTACTCCTTACATTCCTATGTGTGGGAGGAGTCAAATCCAACACTTCCTCAAAGCTACTGCTAGAGGAAAATCAGTCCAGGAACCTCTGCACATTCCCTTCTGTCATTCTCCCATCAGCCACTGCATCGAACAGCACCTGTTCAGCTGCCGATGGTATTGAAAATACAGGACAAACTCTTACCAAAAACTTGGATTAAGAACATGAACTGACCCAAACTGCAGGTTCTATTTATCAAACATTAGGTGTATAGGCCATCAGAACTGTTAAATAATCTGTGACTGTCCAACCAGAAAGACTGTCTGCATCCCTCCACAGGACCACATTCAGAACGATGGGGTGTGGTTTCATGTTTTAAATCCTACAACTTCCCCATTGTCCTCACTGCCATCATCATTAAGGTCCTTACTGGGAGCATCTCTATCATTCACTCCCCTCCCTGTGCTTGCTTTCACATGCTGCTCACAGTGAAGACTGGAGCCAGGCAGAGAACTTGCTCTGAACCACTCCAGTGTAACTGCCATTGTTGTGTGACCCTGTAAGAATATCGGCCATAGAAAAGCCCTTAGCTACCTATTAATTTCCTTAGTCTGTCTTTAAACACTTGACAATTGTATCAGAGAACAGGTAGCTTGCTTCCCCCACAACATCCTTCTCTATTTTCCCTTATGTCACATTCCTGAGATGGTACTTGAGAACGCCTCTTGAGTATACCTTTGTACATCAGCCCATTATATTCTAAGATAGTTTTGCTCAGGATGTTTTAAATTGGACTTGGCAAGTATAATGTCTAAAGATAATGAAGAAAATAGAAGGCAGTTTTAGTTAATCTCCAGTCTGACCATGGAGATTCCATTTTTCATAAAATAAAGAAAAATAAAGAGAATTCCTAAAATAATTTAGAAAACAGAATGAATTGAGTAGAGAGTCTAAACTAATATCATGAGGCAACATCAAAGTCACCCCAACACCACATCCCTTAGAATGTGAGACTCAAAGTGTGCTGCAGAAAAGTCAGTTCAAATTTGCACAGTTTATTTAAGACCCCAACTGCTCTTTATTTGGATGTTCAACATTATTAGAACATCTCTCATGACTCAATACAGTTGATGAAGATTTTGTGTTTGAACTGATGACTTAGTCTCAGAAGTGCCCAGACTCTCATAAGGAGGAGCTAGCTGTAGACACTGTATGCATCTGACTCAGCTACTACCGCATGTGGACGTGACTTGGGATTAATGACTGGGAGTATAACAATAAAATAAAATGCTGTAACATTGGGATGCTGGAGCTACAGGGACTTAAGGCCAACATAGGTGAAACTAACCTTAGGCACAAAGACTTTGCTTTTGCCTGCACTCTGAGAAGCTACTGTCTGCCCAGAACAGACATCACTGCTGCAATAAATAAAGACAGTAACTAACCTCTTGTTTCACAGCAACACCAACATTCTCCAAGAAAAGAAACTCTAAACCAGTTGCAACAAGAATATCATTTCTGAACTGAAGCATAAATCATTGAAAATCCTATCAAACCATGCTCTTACAATGGTAGTTTAAATATCTAATTCCAGAAAAAAAGGAAAAATTCCCTTTATAAGCATAAAGACTCCAAAAAAGATAGGAATTATTTAATTTCTTCTTACAAAAGGAACTATTATTTATGCATAGCAAAAGGATAAGATTTTCCAAATTAAAAGTCAAATGTAAGGATAATTGTCATCTACAAATAATATTTTTTGCACCTGTTCTCATGATCATATGTTAGTTTATATACAATGCATAAATACTAAATCATGAGCCAATTTCTTTATGTGGAAAAAAATGCTAGGCGAAAAGAATGTTCATTTGTCTGGGATTTTCTCACTGGATGGAAAGATAGGATAAACTCTGAGGCATTGCTAATGTAAATATCTAGTCATTAGACATGACTGCTAACTTCTGTATCTCATCTGTTGGTTTCTTGGCGGCTCCTCCTCTCTAGAAGGCCTTCCCTTCCCTTGAGACAGGAGCACTGCCTACTTTTCACTTTGGTGACACGATCCCTTATAACACCATGAACCACTACCAGGCCAAGTTCTAGCGATGGGAAATGTCATAGAATTTTCTAATTTGGGATGCCCTGAATGCTCAGTTATTAATGTGCACCAGCTGATTGCCTTAGGAATGACATGTTGGCCCAGGTCTAGGCACCCCCCACGCATCTTGCCAACACAACGTACTTCTAACTGTCACATGCTCCCCACTCTACACCTACTTTCTCTCTTGAGAGCCCTGATGTTGACAGCAATTAACACAAATTGCACAAGAAAGGCTACCTTTTCTCTCCCCCCTGAAGAAAGGTTGAAGTAACACATTTATAGTTTTGAACAGGGAGCAGATGGGCGCTCAAGCCATGGAGAGGATTATGACCACAGATGTTGTCCACAAAAGCTGAATGTGCATCATCAACAGAACATACTAAGCAGACTCCGGACCAGCATACATACACATCATTATTATTATTTAACAGAAAAAACATACCCATGAAGTCTGACTGACACAACTTTAACCAAGGCATCAAGGTTATAATCAGCAGAGATAAACCCCATTAATATGATATATCCACTGATATGATGAAATAAGAAGAATCCCTCAACTTGTGGTATTCTTTGCAAAAATTCATAATTCCAGAGTAATTGTAAGAAAACATCAGATAACCCCAAAATGGGGAACATTTTACAAAATGCCAAACCAAAACTCTTTACAAGTCTCAAGGTTATGAATGTCAAAGACTGAGTAACTCACATATTGAAGGAGATTAAGGAGACAAGGATTAAATGCAAAATGACAGGCTACACTGGAAACAGGCAGAAAAAAATACATTAGAGGGAAAAGCTGGTGAAATCCAAATAATGTCTGTAGTTCAGTTAAAATGCTGTATCACTGTTAATTATTTCTTAGTTTTGACAAATGCATCATGATTATGTAATATGTTAAGATTAGGCGATACTGGACAAAGAGTACACAGGAACTCTGTTCTATCTTTGCAACCTCTCTGTAAATCTAAAATGCCCAGTCAAGTAAAAGGTTATTTTCCAAAACAAAAGGTTATTTTAAAAATATGATTAAAGTATTATTCAATGTTGCCAAATGCCAGTTACAGAGAGCAATAAATAGGGTGCGTTAATCTTCTGAGTTTCATACAAGATGTTGCAAATTTGGTACCTCAGGTTTAGGACTCCTCTCTCCTTCCTTAGGAGAGAGCTGGCTGTCATTTGGTGATAAGAACATTATTTCAGCCACAAATCTTTAAGTCTTAAAAACCTGGCTAAAATTAAGCATATTCCAACAGAATAAAATAAAAAATTGAAAATTCTTAAATTTCTTAAAACTATAACTGACTGCTTGGTTTTTTAATCTTTCAACATATTTTATATAAAGAAAGCAAAGACTACTTTAAAAAATTTTTTTTTTTTTTGCTTACTTAATTCAACTCTTTCTTTTGCCTTTCTGTTTCCTTATATAAATGTTAATGGAGCATCAAATTCCACAAGGAATATTTCACTTCTAAGAACTATTTATCTGGCTTGCAAACTGAATGTTTAATATATTTTGTAGTAGATTACAATGCCATTTTTATTTAAGTGGTGTGTGTTTGAGTCTAGGGATAATAGTCTGGAAATATACATATCAACAGCTATAGGACAGACAACAAGCTGGCCTTCAAAGATCCATGTTTTCTTTCTGTAGTGTAACATTATATATCAGACCCCTTTTCCTTGAAGTGGATCCATGTGACTAGTTTGGGTCTGGATAATGTGAATGGAAATGACATATCATTTCCAGGTCAAAAAGTTTAAGTAATCATTGTGTTTTCTCCACACTCTCTTTGCTTTCTGTGACAACCTTGGAGACCCAAGGAAAAGATTGTAACATCAAAAAATGAAGGTAGCCTACATCCCTGTGACTTGGAAGAGAGTTGCCCAGAAAGCTCCTATCTAAAAGACTATCTATGGAGTCTTTACATGAGCAAGAAATAAACATTACTAAGTTAAGCCTATTGAGAGTTGGGAGTAGTTTGTACAACAGTCAACCATCCTAATATAAGTGTTTATCTACAGATAATATAACTGGAAGATATTTTTTATCTTCCAATTTTCCTCTATATTTCTATTTTTTTACATGAGCACACACCATTTTCAGTAAGAAAAATAAGGAAAAAGTTCCATTATAGGGAAAAAAATTACCTTTCAATATCAATAATCTTTCTCTTACTTCTTATGACTCCAAAAAAATTACCTCTTTCCACCAGGCAAAAAATGTTTTTCATCCTTAGGATAAAGTTATTTGGAAATGCTAGTAAGTATTCTGCTATGTTTTAGGCACAGTTCTCCTTTCTTTGACTTTCACAGCATTTCCATCCATTTCCTACAAAGGTACTAATCCTCTAGGTAAGTTTTGAACATTATTATTTAAACAAAAACCTTTGCTGAGTTAGACAAGTGTATTCATGAGATCTTTCATTCATATTGCCTTACAGAGCATGATGTAAGAGAAAGCATGCTAGGTCTTAAAAAAATACTTGCACATCAGATTTGTATTTAAATTCATGAACATAAAAGAGACTGACAATGTGCATCTATAGGAATCAAAACATTACAAAACAGAAACAAGAGAACTGGTTCATTGTGTCATTTTCTCTGTTAGTCACTTTGAAGAAACATAAATATCATTTGCTCGTACATACAAGAAGTACCAGAAATCAGTTTCTTCATCTTAAAAATGTGTAGTATGGTAAAAAGTATCTTCAACTTGTATATTAAAAACAACATCACTCAGTGCCCAGAAGGAACATGAATAAGGCAGAATCTTATCAACTACAATCAACAGAGCAAGGAAAAACGTGAGCATAACCCCAGCCGGCACCCAACATTACTGCGCTAAGTCTATAAATGCAAGTGTGTGAGTGAGTCGCTGATACGTCTCACCCGACTGGAAGAGTATGTGCGGAACCCCAGGCATTCAGCTCTGCACTGGCTCAGTGAGGCTCAAGTGGCGGTAAAGGAGGCACACTTAGGTCTCCCAGGACAACCAAATACACACGGTCCTGCCCACTGTCCTGCTGTATTCCTAAAGCAGTGTGAGCCTTATTTCACACAGCACTAAGGCCCAGTGGCAACCCGTGACACATATATTCAGGTGTACATAGGATTACATTTTCCAGTCCAGCACTTTTTCACAACATAAATCCCTAAAGATTGTACCTGCATACCTTTTTCAGCACAGAAGACTTGTGCTTACCTATTTGCATTAGGACAGATTTTAAGGATGGCGTGGGGCGTGAGATGGTAGGAAGCCAGAGAAAGCATATTAAAACCACCAAAGGAGAATTTTCAAGCCAGGTCCCATCCCCATGCCACTCCCCGTGGGAGTCCAAGACGCTCCTAGAGCCTCAGGGCCTCATGGGCTGCGGGCATGGGCAGCGCGGGCTGTGGGGGCCTTGGGGGCCCTGCTCCAACCCATGCCTTTCCCCCACTTGGAACTCCTGAAATGGAGAAAAACATATTTCTTTTTTGTAATATTTTTTTAAAGGCGGGCTCCTGAGAGAACAAGTGCAAACAAAATATTCAGCAGAACAGTCTGAGGGCTCACGATGGAGACTGAATCACATGTTTCGAGTGTTGTCCTTCAAATTTCGTGATCTCAGAGAAGAACAACTTGTTCCAACGCTCTCACTTGACTTTCGCATCCCAGGTAACAGAACATCTCACAATACTGAAGAGGACTGGAGGGATTGGGCTGAAAATCTCTTCTTGGCGGCTTTATCGAGTTTGAATGCAGATGTAGAATTTAATAGTATTGTCTAAATGTGATGCCCAGCATACTCCCCAAATTTTCTTTTCTTCACAGACTTTTACTCTTCCACTAAAGTAAATTAATATGTGCCTATGTTATACTGTATAATGTCAACATTTTTCAGGAATAGTTAACCAATTTGATTTGATTGTGCAATTTAATTCTTAGTCTTCAAATCCTGTTGATTCAGCTTCAAAAATATCTTAAGTTATACTTCTTTATCTCTACTACTGGAGCAGTAAATCTGACTCATTACCTCTCACATAAGAGCATCATTTTCAGACTACCTACCTACTCAACTCTACCATAAGATTAATTACTCTCCAATCCAAATTTCATCATGTTATATTGGATGTTTCTTGCTTCTGCATGACCTTAAGAACAAAGTCTAAACATCTTACATTCACAAAATACCTTTCATGAGATTTAATCTTAATCCATGCAGCTCTCCACTGTGCATGCTATTCCCAATCCCATTGAACTCATTAGATTTTTGAAAATTATTCTTGAATACTCAGGACTTTTCTGTAACTTCACATATGCCATTTACTATGTTTAGAATGCAGTCCCCCTTCTTCTTTACTAAAAATAATTCAAATAAAATCTCCTGTTGGTCCTTCAAAACCAACTCAATGCTTTGTCCTCAAAGTGCTTCAGCTATCTGTTGCAGTGCAGTGAGTTACTCTAAAACATAGCCACTTTTAAAACAACAAACATTTATTATCTCACAGTTTCTGTGGTCAGGAAAATAGGTGAAGCTTAGCTGGTGGTTCCTATAGAGGGAATTTCTGCAGTCAATATGTTGGCTGAGCTTGCATAATCTGAAACCTTGGCCAGACTGGAGAATCTACTTCCAAGATGCCTCCCTCACATGGCTATTGGCAAATGTTCAGGTTGCCAAAAGTCGGCTGTTGGCATGATGCCCCAGATCCTGGGTACATGGACCTCTCCAAAGGGCTGCTTACTGTTCTAATGACATGGAAGCTGGCCTAGGGTGAGAACGTTAGGAGGAAGGAAGAAATAACAGTGTATTTTATGAGAGACACTATTCTGTCATATTCTAGTCATTGAAGTGAATCACTAAATCATGAGAGAGACACAATTCTGTCATATTCTAGTCATTGAAGTGAATCACTAAGTCCTGACAACAGTCAAAAGAAAAGCCTCTGCTTTTTGCAGGGAGGATTGTCAAAGAATATACACACATATTTTAAAACCATCATAAAAGGCTTCCAGGATTTCCTCAGGAAGTCAGTGAATCTTTCTCCTGCATTCCCACAGGGTTTTTTCATACCTGCACGCAAAACTTAATGTATTGTGTAATGAATTAATTATAAAAGACATTTGGGGCTTTAATATGTAAGCAATAAATTTCTGTCTTGCTATTTCCATGTTTAAATCCCTAGACTCCTAAAATTAGATTATTCAATAAATGATATTGGGATGATAGTCATTTGGTAGGGGAAAGCTTTAACTCTTTTTTGTTCCTTATACACAAATTAGTCCCAAATGGGTTATAGATTTTTTAGTTTTAAAATAAAACTATAAATGCACAAGAAAAAAATCTGAACAAACATTTCTATCATTTTGGAGTGGAAAAGGGCTTTCTGAAAACAACATTAAACCCCAAAAGTCGTAAGGAAGAAGAAACTGGTAAATACTACGGATACACATACAGATATATATCACATAAAAGCCTGCAGATAAGAGTCTGGAGATGGCATGACTACCAACTTCCCTTCAGCTCACCACTCTGCCACCCTGGTTTGTGACTATTACTCATGGTCCAAGCCGTCAGCTATATCTCCAGCCTCCACATCTCCATTCCAGGAAGTGTCCAGAAAGGAACCATTGACAGAAGAAAGCCACCACATGCATTTCTGTTTACATCTTATTGACTAGAACCTAGAAATGAGGCCATACCTCAGTCAGAGAGATTTGGGAATATAGTTTTCTTTTGGTAATGTTTAGATACCCATCTAAAAAGAGGAATTCTATTACTGTAAAAGCAGAGGAAGAAGATATATTTGGAAATATCAGCAACCTTACAGCCACTAAAAGCCAAAGGTAAGACAGAAACAGATTTAGGAAAAACTTCAACCTAAAACATTTCTGAAATTTGGAATTGAAAAACACGAAGACAGAGATCACTGCCACCAAATCACAATAATTGCCACATTCTATAGACAATGTCCGTGAGCTCTTCTTACTAAGCCTTGGAGCTACCCCAGTTCTTTGCCTTTCCATAATTTAGGTGATCACTTAGTTTTTAGATTGGTAGATATACCCCAATATCAAACCAATGGATGATGATCTCTTGCCCCCTGGTAAGTTAGCCGGTCAGTTTCTGCTATTAACAATAAAAATAACCACAACCAATGTATTTCAAGACATTTATTCCAAAATCTTCACAAATGTCCATGAAAATGTGCAGAGCTGGGAACTCTGATGAACCAATGAGGGGGGCCTAGGCTTTTTGATCAGCTTGCAAAAACTGCACTTGGGAAACCAGTTTGGAAATATGTGAAAGATGTGTTTAGCACACAACCACAAAATCCCACTCCTCACTATGTATCTTAGAGCAGGGGTTCTAAGGTAGGTGTGCAGCCTGGGGACCCTGGAGGCTCCCAGAGAACCTTCTTTCAGAGAGTCTACAAGATCGTAGCTGCTTTCATGGCACTACTAAGACATGATTTCCTCTTCCACATCCATTCGGTCACAGTATGCAGTGGAGTTTTGTAGATGCTGAGTGACGCATATACAACCCAAACACCATAGTTAGGAGAACGGTCACTTCCCGGGGAGGAAACAGCAGTCGTGTGTGCACCATTGTCTTTCTTCACCTTTTTATTTCTAGTTACTTGGGTGTTCATATTGTTCTCCATACATGCTTCTATACCTGAATTATTCCAATAATAAATGAAAATCTAACACAGTTAAAATGCATAGTGACTTTATCAAGCATAGGGAAAAAGAAAAGAACCAAATAGAATTGAGTCACTACTTCCCCGGGACCTTGAGTAGATGTACAGTATTCATAAGCTTTTCTTAAATCTCTTTCCTGGATCACATATTGAGAGATAACGTCTCCTATTCTGTATTTATATAAACAAACAATATCTACCAGTCTCGCATTATTATGTTTAAACAATAATCCTTATAGTAATCATAGATTCTTCTGCTATTGCCTAAAGCTCTTTTGGATCAGAAAAAATTAAAGGATTATAGGTCCCTCAGCAGAGGAGGAAGGGCTGGGATCGGGCATCCAGCCACTGTTACTGCTGACTGCTTGGGCGAGTCACTTACACACCTGCACACCTCCCTCCTCCGTTCCTTACTTGCTAAATGGGAAAAGCAATACTTCTTATACAAAGATTTAAGTATAGGGGGTGCCTGGTCAAGGAAAGATTCCAATTTTTTTAGCCAGAAATGGCCTTTTGGGGTGAGAGATTGGTTTTTCTCTTTGGATTCCACGGTTAATCAGTATAATCCCTCTTTTCCTTCCTATGTAACATCTTTAACTCCCTTGCGCTGGCCCCAGGGAAAGTTCACAGTGGGAATGTAGGCAATAAGGGAGGCAAAGCCTATTAATTTATATAATCATATTTTACAAGTATAAAATTATATAGCATATACTAAATATGTAAGAAGGAACAAATTATACATATGCCAAATACTATCTGAGGTAAAGATTATTTTATAGTTGAGCCAGGTTAATTCAATTACTGCCTGAGATATTGGTTAGCAAATGACAGAATCAGAAAGCAAACGTCATGCTTTTTCCCTGACCTTATAGTACCTCCTGTGTAAACATTTCATTATTCTTTCTTTGATTTCATAAAACCTCGATTAATAAATACTATAACTTCTATATTGTACACCACATCATTGATCAGCAAATATCAAATTTTCTCTAAAATGTTTAAAAATACCAAACAAACCTAAAGATATTCTCAATGCTTTTCAATTTTCAATTGGCTAAATTAAATTTTGTTAAATGTAAGAGTTTGATATTTTAAAACATGAGATAATAATGTGCAAGAATGATAAAATATTGGACACTTAGCCAGAAATTCTATTTGGTCATACGTTAGGGTGATTCATCTACAAAACACTAAATAAATCAAATATATGACCAAAACCTAATAAATATTTTGATTCAATAACTATGTATGAGATGTTAGTATACTTGAGCCATGGTTAGTCCTTTTCAGTGTAATGGAATGTTTTACTGCATGTGTTTTTCTTGATGAAATAGGAACTTCAGTCCCAAGGAAACTCCAAGGTACTGATGGCCTCCTCTCCCCGCCTGTGGGTTAGGTCTCAGGAAGTCACAGATATTTTTCTGTTTTAAAGTCTGACAAGGTATTCTGACAACTTTCTATTATACCTTAGAATTAGATATAACTGCCTTTGGAACCATTTTTTTTCTTCGTCCTGAGTCTTTTCTTAATTTGTCCTCAAATGACCAGTCAGGAAAATCAGAAAGGTTTGAGGTGCCAAGATTCACAAAATGTCATTCCAGTAAGTACTCCGAGCAAGGACACGTGTCTAAAAACAGCTTTGATTTATTTCAGGAGCTTACTAAAAGAGGTTCATAAGCTAAATTTTTCAGTCAGTAAATCTGGTTTAGATATGAAGTGGGTAATAGGATAACATCAGTCCAAACTTCAGAACTTTTCCACTTCAAATAATTGTCCACAACAAAACCACAAGTTCCTTAGCAGTTGTTACTGGTGACCAACCTTTCTGAAGAAACCACTCTCTCCTGAACCCTTAATGTAAAAAAATAACAAAGAGAAACAGTCAGAAATGTAAAGACTCACAAAAATGTTCAACATTGTTCTTTTTGTAGCACCCTACCAAAAAAAGTCCTTGAGCCTAAACTATTACAAGTAAAATATATCATTGATTTTGATCACATAAGAAGGAATTAGTGCATAATCAGCTAGCTCTCAACCACCCCAAGACAATCTTTTCTGGCTGGTGGTTTTCTTGTTCTGTTTTAACTTTTATTTAAGTAAATGTTTAGGACCAAACATTTTCTCCCAAAGAGAAAAGTATAAAAATTGTACTGATCTATATAATTTATCATAGTTAACAAAACAATTTTTAAAAAGAAAAAAATTGCAATAAGACATCTTGCTGAAAAAGATAAGAAAATAAGGTCTTAAAAGCTGTCCTGGGTATAAAGAGCAATTAGTCTGGGCAATTCTACTTTTGTTACCTATCTTTGTAATCTTCTAATTATAGACACAGGATTATTCTACTTATTTTGCCAACTGATTTTCTCAACTGTCTAGTTGTTTGATTTTCTATAATTTCTTCATTTATAAGAGATGATATTGATCTTCCTCATACAGAGAATATAATGATGAATTTAGAGCATCTGTTCTGAAAATATATTATGCAAAATAATTGAAAATTAACTTCCTTAAATAGTGTATTAAGCACACGGTTATATCTAGGAACCATTACGTATCTTTTTTTTCTTTCATTTTTTACTTCCTTAGTCTCCCTTTTTATTTTGGGGAGTGGTAAAAGCAGTGAACCAGGAGTCAGGAAAATTGTTCTAGTACTGAGTGTAATTTACTGACTACTCAACATCAAACTCATCTCAGTATCCTTACCTTTAAAACACAGAGTATAAGAAGAAAACAAATCCTACCATTTGCAACAACATGGATGGGGCTAGAGGGTATTATGCTCAGTGAAATAAGCCAGGCAGAGAAAGACAAGTACCAAATGATTTCACTCATATGTGGAGTATAAAAACAAAGAAAAAACTGAAGGAACAAAACAGCAACAGAATCACAGAACCCAAGAAGGGACGAACAGTTACCAAAGGGAAAGAGACTGGGGGGGATGGGTGGTAAGGGAAGGATAAGGTGGCGGGGGGTGGGGGGAGAGAAAGGGGGCATTATGATTAGCATGTATAATGTAGGGGGAGGCACAGGGAGGGCTGTGCAACACAAAGAAGACAAGTGGTAATTCTACAGCATCTTACTACACTGACGGACAGTAACTGTAATGGGGTTTGTCGGGGAGACTTGGTGATGGGGGGAGCCTAGTAAACATAATGTTCCTCATGTAATTGTAGATTAATAATACCTAAATAAATAAATAAATAAATAAAAACACAGAGTAATGCTATTCCTCTTTGCTATTCCTTCATATAATTTTGTGACCATAAAATGAGATAATGCATGTGAGAAACATTCTCAAATTGTAATACCTATACAGAAATAAAATACTATTAGCAGGGCTTTAAAGTGAAAGTTAAATAGATTATTCCAGCCTATTAGTAATTTGTTACAGCCTCCCTCACTTATAAATATGAGTTGACCCTCAGTGTTTAAGGACTTCCAGTAACTATATACATTTCCTTAGCCCCAGGAGTGTATATTATCAAAAATCATTGGCATTATGTTCCAGGAAACTAATCCTTATTCCATGAAAATCTGGGGTCCCAAAAAGGAGAAAAATCTGGCCTGTTTTAATGCCTACAACCAATTACATAACAGTGCACATACCAAAGATTTCCAAAATGTATTTCAGAATAGCAAAAACGGTTCTCAAGTACCAAAATTAAACAGACCTTGCTGAGTTTCTCTTCTCTGATTGTTAACTGGTCACACTCCCAGGGCTTTATTCATCAATGGCTTTCCTTCTGACATCAACTTCAGAAAATTCGGCATCTGTTGCAAATCTTGGTCTTAAATTTTGCATTACATTTGCACTGTCTGTCCATGAAAGCTGATTGCCAAGGCCACTATTAAGTGGGGAGGGAGTTTTGAGTGGAAAATGTATTGGTTTTCGATTCACTAATGGATATTTTCCGGTTTTGATGGATTTTGCATACCTGTGCACTCAGTGAAGGGACCAGCATAATGAATGATCAGATAGGGACACCCTAATACTACCTTAAACTGTTGTTGTGAAAATAAAAATGAATTCCTCTTGGCATACAGTAAGCCTCAATAAATGCTGCTTTAAAGCAGAAGCCATTGGTCAGAAACAAGAAGAGACAAAAGAAGTAATAACCCCTAATGGAACAGGAGGGCATCTAGCAAGGGAAGCAGAAGAAGAGGGGCTGAGTCACAGCTTGATGGACAGGTAGAATCACTCTTGGCCCCAAAGCTGCCGTTGACCTACAGCACTGCAGCCTTGCTCAGAGATCCTGGCTCTCCTTTCAGGTGTGGCAATACACCACTCCCACCTGAGGTAACCTGAGGATGTTTCAGCCCTGGAATAACCAAACACACCAACAGAATCTATCTGTTAAATTTTAGTCAACTGGACCTGCTTCTGAGAAGATACTAAAAAAAGGAACTTTCCCTTTGCTGAATGAAAGAGTCCTTTTCTTTTCTGATTTAACTGAGTCTCTAAACTGATATCTCCCTTGAATTTCAAGAGGTCCCAAAGGATACTTTCTCCAACCTTCATGTTAAAAAAGATAAATAAATCCTTACTAATACATTAAGTATGCACAGCACTGCACAATTTAGAAAGCACTTAATTTCACATTCATAAGAGGACAGAATAAAAATAGCACTCTGGGAACAGAATCTAGGAATTTTCATTTAAATAAGAACCCTAGATAACTAGCCAATCACCTTTTTCCATGGACTATATGAGAATGAAATTCTAGTTTTACCTTCCTACAAATATTTGCAGGTTATCTGAACTAAAGTTGTGGGTGTTTAAAAACTTCAATCACAAACATATAAACAGTCTCCTGATTTAGTACATAAATTACTAATATCACCCATGGGCCTTTCACTAATTAACTATTTCATTGTTTTATTCAACAACTATATACTGAGCATGCCATTACCATGTGCCAAGCAATGTATTATGGGATGGGTTTCACTAGCTCATCTTTCAAGGTCAACCTTTTACAGATCATAATTACACAGCCAGGGTATTCATGAGGAGATCTGTCAACAACAATCCGGCTTCCCATAGAAACATCAATTCTGTGGTGGAAAGATTAGACTTGGAATTCAAATTCTGACTCTGTCAGACTTGCTTGCTGTTGATTTGGGGCAATTTCTTCATATCTCCAAGCATCCTAAAATGGGGATAATAGCACTTATCTCAGAGGAGTGTAAGGATAAGAGATAATGGAGATAATAAAGTCCCCAGTCAGTGTTTGGCATATATAATAGCTGTTCAGTAAACAACTCTATTGCTATTATTATTAAAGGAAGGAGGGCCAGACTATTTTCTAAGGAAGATTCTTAGAAACCCCAGTATCATGTATTATTATATTCCCATTTTCCAAATGAAAAAGTTATAAGCTCAGAGAAGCTAAATCATTCACCCATGTATGAAAATTGTTTAGCACCTACTGTGTACCAGACCAAGGATGGAGTAGATAGAGTCTCTGAACTTAAGACTCCAGTGTCTCACAGCGGAGGTTTCTAGCGGGTAAAGCAGGAGCACGTGAGTGAACTAATTCCAAAGCAGGGCACAGTGGGCATCAAGAAGACTCCCTACAAGGCAAGTCCTGATTCCTGAAGGAAGGAACCTGACCAAAGGCAGTTAATACTTGGCAGCCTGGCCCTGAAACCAAATCCTTATCTCCCAGACCAGTGAACTTCCCACCATACTAGAGCTCCTTTGATTAAATTCAGTTAACAAGTATTTTCTTAGCACTTACTTTATGGAAAATTCTGAACTAGGTGGCAAAAAAGTAAATAATTATAGTTCTTATCTCATGAAAGCAAGGGGAGATAAGACAGACATACAGATAACCAGCTCAAAACATAAGTGATAATGAGAGTTCGTTATGCATAATCAAGTGTTAGACCTTCTACTTTAGCTTTCAGCTACTTCTCAGACTTTCAGTGTGGAGGCTTGGAATTGCTGACATTCCATGTGCTAACAGGTCTGCAACACTGCCACAAATGTGAATTTCACTCTGAAGCAAAGCTAGGTAGGTATTATTCACCACCTTGTTTGCAAATTATGAAACAGTTTTCTTAATTTCTGCTTAACACAAATTAAAAGGTAAAATCTTTTACCATTTTTAGGTGCCAGGAATTCTATATTTCCCTCTACATAGTGTTCCTGCTACTTTAAACTGTTGACTGATGTATTTGCTGTAAAGTATGTTGAAAGAATATAAATAGAAATAAACTTGATATCCTTAGAAAGATTCACTGGCTTAGATCTGGGATACCTATGGAGAAAGTTCTCCTGACCATCTTAAACTTACATCTTTGCTAAGTTTGCTTGCTTTGCTAAGTTCACATCAAAGAAGTTTGCTTTCAAACTTCTCTGTGCTATTACCACCAACCCCCTTCTCTTCCCTCCCCCAACACAACATACAAACACACTTTCTCCTTTTCATGAAGTTCTTAGGCATTTTTCTCTCTCAAACAAAGCAGCTGACAGTAAAATATGGTGCAGTCGGATGGCAAGGCAAAAACCTCCTCCCATGTACACACCAAGGAAGAACAAAGCAAACACAGCTAACTCTGAAAACAGCCTGAGAACTGCAGAACAGACCATCTACATCTGGTGAAGAGAAGGCCACACAGAGAAGGGTAAAGTGGCAGAACCACAAGCAGTCAGGACCCAAGCCCTTCCCTCATCCCAGCCACAATAGGAGCGAGAGGAGCAGAGTGGGGGGCGGGATAAGAACTGGCCCTGGAGATCTGCTCTGGGAGCACAAGTCCACATTGCACAGGGCTTTGGTGACTAATGGGACTGGACACCAGGGAGAGTTGCTGCACTCCAGGAGGCTGAGACTCCTGCTGCTTGTGGAGGACAGGCCCACTCCGATGGTTCCACTGTGATCCAAAACGGAGGTGGCAGTTTGAAAGATTTACCAGCAGCAGGAAGGGGGCCAGAGGGGCAGGGATTGGAGGGAGCTTTTTCAAGGGAAGAAAGGGCAGATGGGCAATGCTTCCCAGACCTCCCTCAGCCCACTGGTTGGGCACTTGTGGAAGCCCTGGGCACTCCATCCACCTCACTGGTGGCTCAGCCCTGCTGCACACTCCCCTGTGCACCTACCCAGCCCAGGCAGTTTGGCCCACTTGGCTCACACAGCCTGCTCAGCCTAGTAGAGGGAGAATACTCTCCAGGCATTCTCAGCCTTCATTTAGCCCAACTGGTCCAGGGCTTGTAGAAGCCAGCTCTATACCCTCCGGCTCCCTCCCTGGTGTCTCAGGCCTCTAGTGATGCTCCCCCGCATACCCACCCTGCCTGGTCCACTCAACTCAGCAGTACCACCACTGGCAGAAGGCAGTCCTGCCCATGACAAGTCGTGGTTGCTCAATTCCCCTACATTTCAGAAAAAAAAAGAGGGAGAGAGATATAAACAAAATCAGAAATGAAAAAGGAATACTCACAACTGACACCAGAGAAATACAAAAAGCTATTAGTGAATTCTATGAAAAATTATATGCCAATACATTATGATTAGCATACATAATGTAGGGGGGCATGGGGAAGGCAGTATAGCACAGAGAAGACAAGTAGTGATTCTATAGCATCTTACTATGGTGATGGACAGTGACTGTAATGGGGTACGTGGTGGGGACTTGATAATGGGGGAATTGAGCAACCACGATGTTGTTCATGTAAGTGTATATTAATAATAACAAAAAAACAAAAACTAAAAAAAAAATTATATGCCAATAATTGGACAACCTACAAGAAATGGAAAAATTTCTAGAAAAGTATAACCTTCCAAGACAGACCCAGGAAGAAACAGAAAATCCAAACAGACCAATTACCAGAAATGAAATTGGTAATCAAAACAATCCCAACAAACAAAAGGTCAGAGCCAGATGGCTTCACAGCTGAATTCTAGCAAACATATGAAGAGATAATACCCATCCTTCCAAAAAATAAAAGAGAAGGGAATATATCCAACTCATTCTCTGAGGCCAGCATCATTCTAATACCAAAAGTAGACAAAGACACAACAAAAAAAGAAAATCACAGACCAATATCCCTGGTGAACATAGATGCGAAAATCCTCAATGAAGTAGTAGCAAACCAATTCAAAAATGTATCAGGAAGATCATTCATCATGACCAGGTGGGATTCATTCCAGGGTTGCAAGGGTGGTACAATATTTGCAATCAACATGATACACTACTTTAATGAAAAGAAGGATAAAAATCACATGATCATCTCAATAGATGCTGAATAAACATCTGACAAAATTCAATATCCATTCATGATAAAACTCTCAACAAAATGGTTTCAGAGGGTATGTACCTCAACGTACCAAAGGCCATATGCGACAAACCCATATGTTACAACTAACATCATAATCAATGGCAAAAAGCTGAAAGCTTTTCCTGTAAGATCAGGAACAAGACAAGGATGCCCACTCTCATCACTTTTATTCAGCATAGTACTGGAGGTCCTAGCCACGGCAATCAGACAACACATAGGGGAAATAAAAGGCATCCAAATGGGTAAGGAAGAAGTAAAACTGTCCCTGTATGCAGATAACATGATATTTTATATAGAAAATCCTAAAGATACCACCTAAAAACTACTGGAATTAATAACTGGATTCAGCTAAGTTGCACTATGCAAAATTAATAAACAGAAATCTGTTGCATTCCTATATACTAACAACACTCTAGCAGAGAGAAATCAGGAAAACTGATTGAAAAATTGTAAATTCCATTTACAATTGCATCAAAAAGAATAAAATACCTAGGAATAAACCTAACCAAGGAGGTAAAAGACCTATACGCTGAAAACGATAAGACAATGAAAAAATTGAAAAAGACACAAATCAGTAGAAATCTACTCCATGCTCATGGATATGAAGAATTATTATCATCAAAATGGCCATCCTGCCCAAGTAAGTTATAGATTAAATGCATTTCCTATCAAAATACCAATGGTATTTTTCAATGAATAGTGCAAATAATCTTAAAATTTATATGGAACCACAAAAAACCCTGAATAGTCAAAGCAATCTTGATAAAGAAGAATAAAGCTGGAGGTATCACACTTTCTGACTTCAAGCTCTACTACAAAGCTACAGTGATAAAAACAGTATGGTACTAGCACAAGACCCACAGATCAGTGGAACAGAATAGAGAAACAAACATAAACCCACACATATATGGTCAATTAATATATGAAACAGGGAAAGGCAAACTGGTGGCTACTGTGGAGGAGGGGAAGGGGTGAGTGAGTGAAATAATTGAAGGCCATAAAGAGGTACAAAATCTCAATCACAATATATATTAGCCATAGAGATGAAAATACAGCATAGAGAACATGGTCAATAGTTTTGTAACTTCTTTCTATATTGACATGACAGAATACACCAACTGGGGTGATGATTTAATAATGTACATAACTGTTGAGTCACTATGTTGTATACTTAAAACCAATATAGTACTGTACATTAAATGTACTTCAATAAAAAATGTTTTTAAGCAGACCATTCGGAGGTGTTTATATATTGTAGGACAAAAGAAACCTTAAGTACATAATATTTAAAAGAAAGGGAAATACACCTTAGTAGCAGCTTCGGAGTCATTCACCAGCCCAAAGGATAATGGTGTTCCCCAGTGGGCAGGGCAGCCAGAGCCTCCCAGAGTTGGAAAAGAGAAGATAAAGAATCAAATGTCAAGCTGACTGAAATTCTAGAACTCTTAGCTTCAGCTGAGTATTTCAGGGCAAGAATTAAATGCTTATCACCCTTTGACAAAGTAATAGGAAAAATGACTTAGTGAATCATTCCTCACACCTTGACACTGATGTTTTCTTCTTTCAAGAAAACTCTATAATAGGTATTTTTAAAACAGCTCTCTCAGAAAAAAATTGTCTCAGTCGTGCCAAGGATGAAGTTTTCACACTTGAGCTCCACCAGATTCAGGTTATAGATTTTATTCACATATTTCCTGCTCTTCAGAGAGAGAAATGGAGGCCTGCAATATAAAGAGACTTCCCTGGAATCCTGCAGTTACTCAGCACTGCATCTTATTGAATCAGCATCTTGGACACCCAAGCCATTGCTATTCCACTGGACAGTATGTGCTAGAAGGGATTTCTCCTCGTACCACTGAACACAGTAATTTGGGAAAACTCTTTGAGCCATCTCTGGGTTGATGGTTATGCAATAGTTGTTCCTCTCTGCCAACTTCACAGTGGCATGTAAACCAAGACATAAAAGCAGAAGAAATGAGTGATTATATCAGCTCCCACTCTATATCCCAAATCCAGAAAATACACAGTCTTTCTCAGGATCATGACTTCATGAAAAGAAAGGACCACCAAATGAGATGGTGATATCTCATAGTGAGGGTGAATTTGTTTTTAATGCAAATTGGATAATTGCTTTCTACTTGTTCTCTTAGGTCTACCATTACTTTGGGTAATACCGGGATTCACCACAGATTATAAGACGAGGATAAGACATAGAAGGGGCAGAACCAACCGCTGAGCTGCACTAGCCTTTATCAGCCAACTCCCAGCTGACCTCAACACACAAGAGGGAGCCCAGCCAAGATCTGCAGCCACCCAGCCTTGCCCAGCCCAAACTGGCCAGTCCTCCAGCTTACATGACAGAGCCCAGCCAACTCAGCAGAGATGTCCAGCCCAGCCAAAATCAATGGGCCCCCAGCAAATCTGCAGACTCGCTGTCAACAAAATTGAGCCTTTAACTGATCCAGACAAAGTCTGGGTCCCCCACGGCCTAGGGAACAGCCTCTCAGAGGAAAGCTGCATCCAGCATCTAGTACCTCCAGAGATGATTATCCAGGACAGAAGTGCCCTGAGGGGCTTCTTTATCATCAAACATTTCACCACATGTGAAAGAGTTTGAAGAAAAAACCATGTTTTCCTTGCTCATGGTTGGAGTGTACATTCTCGAGATATGAAAACTTTAAAATTCCACTTATCCTTCCACTTTTTTTTAAAGGTGAAATTGTTGATGGAAGTTAAAACCTTGGTAGGGTCCTCCATGTTCTCTCCTCCCCCTGCACCACAGACATTCAAGGCCAGCCAGACATGGAGGGGCTCTAAGAGCAGGAAGCTTTCTGTGGCCTTATATTGTTAAAGTAAGACCTCCCGAACCACAGAATGAAAAGTTTAGTCAAGAGAAGAAGAAACATTAGCAAATAATTTACTATATTTGTTCCCCCTCCTTCATTCCACTGAGCTCCACCATGGTTGCCACACACTGGATGGTTTCAGGCAAAAGCTCCCTGGCATTCTCTACAGTCTGCATGGTCCGCGGAGTCCTGGCAACATTAAGTGGCTCAGAGCTGGTGGTCTTTAAGGGTCTGCTCACAGACGTGATGCTGTGTTGTACTGGTTCTGGAGAAACTGTGCTAGACAGGGCAACCCTGCCAGAGAATCTTAAACCAGACTGAGATCCCCATGGATTATTGTGGGAGATGGTGTTATTTATAGTCATAGTAAGATTTTTAATAATTAAAAGCCTACATTATGTAAGTAAAAACAGAGAACTAACTACTGAAGCTTTTGCCCTTCTGGAGAAAGGACATCAAAATTTTGATAAATTTAACCCAATTCAAAAAAGAATTTGAAGGACTTGAGTCAACTTTAATGGAAGCCAGACTCAAGAATGAAGAAATATCAGAAATAAAACATATGAAGGCCATTAATAAACAACTGGAAATCTCTAACTCTTTGACTGGACTTAAAATACAGACTTTTAGAAAAGGACTTAGCAAAGAGAAATCTAACCTTATTTTTAAAAAGTTGACATTACAAGAAATATTGGGTCTTTACAAAATGCATCAAAACATATCCAATTTCAAGTAACTACAAGCAAAACAGCTTTCAAAGTACATCAGAAAAGTGAAGACATTCCAACAGCACAAAAAAAGATGCTTCATATGAAAATTCCCATCTTTGGGAAAATATAAACCTGCTTTCACAAGAAACTAAAGAATGGATGGAAATAGCATATTTATTAATCAGAAAAATAAAAGGGTAAAAAAACCTCTACTGCATATGAAACAAGTTCTAAATGATTAAGAAAGTCAGATCATTGCTAAAGACAAAAGATCAGCCTGCTGCTCATGAAGAAGATAACATGGATGAGGGAACCTTGGAACTGGAATCACAAATGCATCCGAAAATGGAGACTTCTATGAAGATGAAGGTAAAAGAGTTTTGAAGAAACTGATGGATGTTACTGGATTAAATACAGCTGACCTGAGCTAGGCCATGTGCCTATGCTGGCCTTAGCTGGGTTTATCTAAAAATTCATTTTAAAATACTCAAAAGAGTATGAAGCTCAATATGCACTATATTCACTGGAGGAGACAAAATCACTGAGGCACTGAAAGACTGTAAGTCTGCAAGTGAGAAAGCTTCCCTACAAACAGAAAGTGGGGAATGCACTTAGAAAGGAAAGACAAAAGCATTAGAGGCAACTCTGTGTCTTTCCTAAACCACACTAGGACAAATAAATGAATTTTCACTAAATATCCAATGTAAAGAGAATTTACCGTAAAAAGATAATGGAGAATTCTTCCAAAGTAGATGAAAATAATGTACATGAAGAACTAGACATTTCCAAAACATTTTTGAGGGATAACTTAAAATATTTCAAAAAGTAACCTCCTGGTATTCCCAATGGGACATTTGGAAGAGCCCAAGGGAACCACCAGGGAACCCAATGGATGAACAGACTCCCAAAAAAGGAATACCCAGCAGTGATGGCTCAGCGCTCTGAGTTGATAGCTGGTGCTGCACAAATGCACCCCTCCCAGGGTCAAATCACAGAACCAAGATTCACCCATTAGGCCATCTCACCCTTAATGCAGTGCATCCTCCACAAAAGCAGAGCCTGGGGCTCCTTGAACTGGTAGACACTCAGAGCCTTCTTCTGATTCAGCCCTTCCACTCAAAAGGAGATGTGCCACACCACGAGCAGCACCAAACAGTGGGTGCCAGGAAGGCAGCACCAAAAGGGGAGCAGCTGGTCCCACTACAAAGTTTTGCTCTTCAGCCCGCACTGTGCGGTGTGTGCCATCAGGGACCCAGGGCATTCCTCGCACTGCTTTAACTTCCTTGCCAAATAAGACTGCTACACTACTTCCACCCTAAACACATGAAGCCTGGGCACAAGGCTAAACAATGTGCCTGAGGTCGTAACTGAAAAAGTACCAGGAACTGATAACTAAATGCAAGTGTCCCAGTTATGGACAAACCGTCCACCCACACTGCTCTCCTAAGGATAGTTTATGAAAAGAAATGGAAAATTATTTTGTCTTTTGAATCTGAGAATATGATGGGAGTCTAGTGACATTAGCTCAGCATATAAGACTTAACTATTTATGGCATGACAATTGTATCAAGACCTATCAGTATCTCCTTGAAAGCATTGTTCTTTTCCAATTAACTTAGTTTAAGATTTGAAAATTTTTGTTTGATTAAAAAAGTGTTTGGAAGAAAAATCCATAAGGTTTTAGGTTCTTATGAAGTAGTCCACGGATCAAAGAACTTTGAAGATGAATGTCTAAAATGGATTGCTACTCTCTTCATAGAAATAGTGAACTGAAAATAACAGTGCAAAGAGATTCCTTATTTATTAAAAAGCAGCTCTTCACAAAAAAAAAAAAGATGACTCTTAGTGATTGAAGTCCTATGCAGACCTTTGAAATCTTGCATATTATGAACACAATATTTGAAAATTTCAAAGAACAGGATGCTTGATACTCTAATGATGTGACAAAATTCTATGCACAGAAATTAAAATCCCAGACAGCAGAAATGCCAGGAAAGAAATTCTTAGCTTTACCTCCGCACTTTATAGTCATCTCTCTAACTTATTTTATGAGAAAGTATTTATAATCACTTACTCCCCCTTGAGATTCTGGGCAGTCCATTGTAACAGAAGAAAGAAGCAATAGCTTACACTGGAAACAATTCCCTAACTTACATTTCTTATTATTAGTCCTTTAGCCAATGGGCCTAATATCTACAGAAACCTGTTGGAGATATTTCAATATATGTTAGTATTTTTATTCAAGAAAAAAAGTGATAACTTCATGATGCTCCTATTGTTGGTTGCAAAGAGAATCCAGATGCTTTAGTAGGAAGGGGCTGTTACATTTATCAGGCTCTGCATGCATGTGAAATATGACATATTCTACACCCTAGATGAATTTAAGGCAGAACCATGGACGTGCTCTAACTGGAATTACCAATACAAGGATTATTAAAATTATTAATTCCTCAATAGTACATGCCAAATGTTAGGTTCATACTCTCATTCACTCCTGACAAAAACACTAACTTTCTCTCTTATTGGCTTCTGGGTATGCAAATTACACTCATGATTTTTAAATCTCAGATCATATTAGGAGTGAAGAGTAAAGTACAGAATTTTGTGGAATCTTATGTTTCTGTTAAAAGAATCTTTCAGCTGAAGTCAAATGAGACACCCTCCTCTCCCCAAAAAGAAGACAGTTGTCACACTTCCTTAAATACGGGCAAGAATTAGGGTACTAGATGTTATCAATTTTTCCAATTACTCATCACACCCTTTACCACATAGCTTGTCTTTCCTAGTTCATTTTTTCCTTTTTTTGTTTAACTTACCCTCAATTTGAGATTTCATGAAGTGAGCACAGGTTTACAGCTTCCACAAATCCAGAAACTAAGTTATCCTACTGACCAAATAAAGCAAAGCCCAGAGTAACACACAGAATGATACTTTGGATGTTTATTTATTATTTATCTTAGCTCCTAAATTTCTAAGGCACAAGAAGGAAAGTTATTGTGTATATATACTTTTAGTGAATAATTTTTATTAATAATAATTAACACACTGTGGGAGGGGAAGAGAGAAGTATGGCAAGGCAGACTGCTTTTCATATTCTTTTTGGTCTTGGTAAAAACTTGGGTCTTCTGTTTTCTTCTGTGCAGGCATACCTCATTTTATTGTACTTTGCTTTATTGTGCTTCACAGATACAAGCTGAAGGCCTATGGCATCACTGCAGCAGGTAAATCTATCAGGGCTGTGTTTCCAACAGCACTGGCTCACTATGTCTCTGTGTCACATTTTTATAATTCTCTCAATATTTCAAATTTTTCATTATTATTGTATTTGTTATGGTGATCTGTGGTCAGTGATCTGGGATGTTACTACTGCAATCATTTGGGGGCACCAGGAACCAGGCTCATGTAAAACAACCAGCTTAATGGACAAACGTTGTGTGTGTTCTGACCACCCCACCATTTGTCCACTCCCCCAGCTCTCTCCCTCTCCCTGGGTCTCCCTATTCCCTGAGACACAACAATATTGAAGTTAGACAATGAATAACCCTACAATGGTCTCTAAGTGTACAAGTGAAGAGTCACACACCTTTCACTGCTTTTCGTATTCTCTGTGGCTGCTTTACAAAACCAAGCAGCTCATCACCTCAGTATGTTAATGCGTAAGCTTAGAATCTTGGATGGTAGAATTCACTCACACTGGAAGGTTTAGGAGTTCTGACAAACAGCACGGAGAGAGAGCGAGAGCAGTGCTTGTATGAGGAGACCTAATTAAAGTCTCAGTGAACCTATAAATGCTGAGCAACTAACTGTGGGGGCAGTTTCATTACACCTGTAATGCGTAAGCTTAGTGAGGAAGGCATTTCCAAAGCCCAGATAGGCTGAAAGCAGGGATGCTTGCAGCAAACTGTAAAACCTTCTGGAAAGGATTCACCACTAATAACACATGTGATTCATGGGAAGAGATCAGAATATGACATGAACAGGAATTTGGAAGAGGCTGACTGCAATCCTCAAGATGCCTTTGAGGCCTCGAGACTTCACTGGAGGCCATCACTGCAGATGTGGGGGAGATAGCCAGAGAACCAGGTTTACAGGTGGAGCCTGCAGGTGTGACTGAATTGCTGCAGCCTCATAATAAAACTTTCAGATGAGGGGGTGCTTAAGGGGAGCAAAGAAAGTCATTTAGAGACAGAAACTGCTCTTGGTAAAGATGCTGTGAAGATTCAAATAACAACAAAGGATTTAGAACATGACATAAACTTGGATTTGTAAAGCAGCCACAAGATTTGAAGAGGACTGACTCCCAATTTTGAAAGAAGATCTGTGGGTAAAATGCTATCCACCAGCATCACAGGCTACAGAAGAATCATTCATGAAAGGAAGACTCAATGGATGTAGAAACTTCATTGTTATTTTAAGAAATCACCACAGTCACCCCCAAACTTCAGCAGTCACCACCCTAATAGGTCAGCAGCCATCAACATTGAGGGAAGACCTTTCACCAGCTGACAAGATTATGACTTGCTAAAAGCTCACCTGATGGTTAACACCTGATGGCTAGCATTTTTTAGCAGTAAAGTATTTTTTAATTAAGGTATGTACACTAATTTTTTAGGCTGTTATTGCACATTTAATAGATTACAGTATAGTGTAAACTTTTATATAAATTTTATATATAATTTTTATATGCACTGGGAAACCAAAACATTCATTTGACTTGCTTTATTGAGATATCTGCTTTCCTGTGGTGGTCTGGAACTAAACCCACAATATTTCCTAGGTATGCCTGTAATTTAAAATTTGTTTATTAAGAAAATGTCAAGAACCATACCGAGAACCTCCAGCACTAACCTAACCTGTTCAGAGGGCCTCTCCAGTAGAGGGCATGGTAGATTCAACATTAAAAATGTATGGTTAATTTATCAAGCCATTCTCAAGCTGTGGTTTTGCTGTGCAATATTTGCAATCTATTGCATTATTTCTTACTCCAACACAGAATGGAAAGTGTGTGTCATCTTAATATTAAGCAATCCCCATTTACCTAAAAAACAGTTTCAACAACAAAAGAAAGGGGGGAAGTCATCAAACCTTATAGCTTTCACTTTAAATATATGTCTGCCTATCATTATAAAAGACATTATATAGCATGGCAACTTTTTGACTGAAAGGTTTCTCAGTCTGTAGTCAGTACTACCTTAACTCTTAAAATTACCTATTTCTTAAAATAGGTACAGAAATGATAAATTAATTCAGATTTGGATTTTTCAACCTCAAAATTTTCAGGATAAGATTAATTTGCTGCCATTTAACATTAGTTGTCAGTCAGGCTTACAAAAGAAGCAAATAATTATATTAAATACTTGCAGAAACACCTAGGATAGTCTATATTTAAACCAGTTGCTTACATGGATACATATGTATTTACTGTCCTGAACATACTGAGATGATGAAACTTTTCTGGCTTGGAGATCTTAGAAAAGTTTAAATGTCAGACAGTTCATTTATTTTCCATATTTGTTTTTTAACTATCTAGTAGAAGCTTGATAGCCAACAAATCTCAATGACATTATCTTGATATTTTTAATAGTACTTACACATTTATAACCTACTTAACTGACTTAATCCTTTAATGATTTTCTACCCTGAATAGATTTGCTTCCAGATATTTCTTTGTCACACATACGCAAACTAGTAACAAACTCTTGTATAGTATTTTATAATTTATAAAGGTCCTTCTCATAAGATTCACATATCCAATGAAGTTAGTGAGAAAAACACATTACTGTTGATTAAGATGAGAAACCTAGCTCAAACAGGTGTGATGAAACTGACCCCACAGTTAGTTGCTTAGCATTTACAGGTTCACTGAGACTTTAATTAGGTCTCCTCATACAAGTACTGCTCTTGCTCTCTCTCTCCATGCTGTTTGTCAGAATTCCTAAACCTTCCAGTATGAGTGAATTCTACCATCCAAGATTCTAAATGAAAAATATATTGAGGTTTATACTGGCAAGAAAAAAGCAAGTGTCTGCATATTATATATATTTAATAAATACGTACTGAATCATCAGTAAGTGAAAATAGACGTAGGAAATAGTATACAAAGTTATTTTAGAGATGCAGAGCATATGACTGAGAAAAAAATGCCATTTTTACAATTACACAAACACGTTTTAAAGTATTTATTACCGAAAATCAAATGATTTCCCTTTTCCTAATAAAGTACAAGGCTGTTCTCTTTAGCAATAATTGCAGATTTTACCTTCCCAGTCAAACTTGGAGCTCAAACCACAGGCAGCAATTCACCATAAGAGTATGTTAAATCAATTCCAATTTTCTTTTAACAGTTCTAATGCAAAGTAAAGAGAATACCTGCAACCTAATCAACACCTTGCTGTATCTTATTGTATCCTTAGATGCTTGATGGAAAAACCACTTGAATATTCCACTATACAGTTCTAGTAATAGTTCTAATATAGTAGTATTATCTGAAATGAAATCATTTGCAGTTGAGGTTTCTATTTGTCTTTACCAATCAGACCGTTTAAAGCCCGCTACAGTAGAGATAATTTTTAAAGAATTCCTAATTTCAACTTAACAGAGCAAATTGTTAACTTCCCTTTCGCCAGTCACTTGGTGTTCTGGTAAACTGTAAGCCAACCAAGAATGACTCATGAGGACATCCTGCATCCTTACGCTTAGACCAGAATGATTCCGAATGATTCCATTGCATTACAGCAGCGAAGTGCTGGAGTTTCCCCAGTCTCATCGTAAGAACTGTGATTTCTGTTCTGGAAGGAAGAGGCAGCCAAGGAAGGCCTCCTGAAGAATAAGCCTGCAACCCCGGACAGCCCTAGGTCTGTTGGGGATCAAAAACGCACACCCCGTTAAAGCGCTGGCGCCCGATGAAGTCACCTTCTCAGGTCCCGTCCCTGCCTGGTGTCCACTACAGCGCTCCCAGACAGACGCCTAGGCAAGCTGCAGAGTTCACACAGCACCACCGAGCCCTGCATCACCCCTGTTCCTGCCGTTCACCGTTTCCTTCCCCTGAGTAAATGAAACCCCGGAGAGGATCAGGTAGGGGGCTCCGGGCGGCCTATTCACAGACGTGGAAATGAGGTGGGGGGAGAAAACCTTAATTCAAAGTAAGGCGATTGCACCCCGGTCGGCAGCAGACAACCTGTCCCCGCCGGGCACTCGAGTCTGGGCCACGGAAGCCCGGGGGACGGAGGCGAGCGCCCCAGCAGGGCCTGTAGCACCCTCGGGCTACCCCCTCCGCGGGAGGCGCAGGGCAGCCCTCACGCCGGGCCCGGGCTGCAGAGGCGCCAGCTCGCAGGGGAAGGTCCTGCCGCCCCCACGCCCGGCCCCGGCCGCAGTGCGCACAGAGGCGCGGCCGTAGACGTCAGCAGCGACCCCCCGGGCTCCTCGGAGGCGCCGCGACTGCCGCAGACCCTGACCCCGCCCCTGCCGCGGCATCCGGCCAATCGTCGCCCTTGGAAGGCGGGACCGACGGCGTGAGGCCCCGCCCCCTGGCGTCAGCTCTTATAAGTGCGGCGGCGGCGCCGGCTCTAACAGCTGCGGCCACTGCGGAAAGGTGATTATGCAAAGTGCCATGTTTCTGGCCGTTCAGCACGACTGCGGACCCATGGACAAGAGCGCAGGCAGCGGACCCAGGAGCGAGGAGAAGCGGGAGAAAATGAAGCGGACGCTGTAAGTACTGCTTCTTTTTCTCTTCCGCTGCGCGCTGCGGCCCCAGCTCTCCCAGGGCGCTGCAAACGCCGGACATTCAGGCTCGCCTTTGATGCTGGGAAACTGTCGTGTGCGCCTCTGCAGGGGTGGGGGGGAATGTGGAAAAGGTCAATTTGCTAAGTAAGGTTAAATCTGTGTATTATGTACTTGTTACGTGAGCGAAGGACTCGGGCAGTTTAGGAACTGAAGAGAGTCCTTTATATGGAGGCGGTGGGTGCACCTGAGAAATTGCAGGTGGCTTTTGTCTCCCTGCATTTAAAATGACATCAGAAGCCCGCGGCTGGCGCGTCCCCAGGGTTCGCCCCTTGCGTTGTAAGTTTCGATCAGTTTACACAGCTTCTGGAATGGAACTAGTGGTGCTGGTTGTGAACATATTCGTTTTAAATCATCTAACTTTACTGACTAGCAGATCTTACCCACTAACGACTATGGAATAAATAATTGTTCTGCGTCGTCAGCTTAAAATGAGTGTCGGTGGGGATAGGGGGCCAAACACAACCCACCCACCCACACCTCGTTGTTCACCGCTTTTAGGCTTATAGCGCCGTCCAAAGTTTCTACCCGCTCTAAGGGTAGAAAGGAAACTAGCTTCCACCGGCTCAAGGCAGATCCAATGACGGTTTCATCAATGTGAAATATCTCTAAATTAATTAATGTTAAAAAATAGCCGCGGACTTTTGTGGGCTAGAAATGGCATCTGCCTTTTGAACTATGCAAATTAAATTCATTAAAATACCCTAGTAATTTTACATAGTCCTGCTCTTAATTATAAATTTAGTAGTTATGTTCAAATAAATGAGTGAAACTAATTGTATACAGTATATAGGGGCTTAGTTTAAATGTTAAGTGATTAAGACTGACTTGAAGAGTTTTTGTTTTGTCTGATTTGGTTTATCTATAGCTTCTGGGCAACTTTTATTTGGTAAAAATGCCTCAGTGCAGTAGCAATGTCAAGTGTTGCCACTTAAGAGAATTTCTTTTTTTTAGATTAAAAGATTGGAAGACCCGTTTGAGCTACTTCTTGCAAAATTCCTCCTCTCCTGGGAAGCCCAAAACTGGGAAGAAGAGCAAACAGCAAACCTTTGTCAAGTAAGTTGAAGATCTTAAGATATGCAAATATGAGTAGCTAGCTGCTGAGCTGAAAAAGGGAACCCTGATGTGCACGAGCTAATGTGCAGACTTTTTCTTGCAGGCCTTCTCCTGAGGAAGCACAGCTGTGGTCAGAAGCTTTCGACGAGCTGCTAGCCAGTAAATGTAAGTTAACCTCTTGAATTTGACCCACGTCAAGTGTCAGGAGAGTCTATAGTGAGTGAACTACAGAAGAGAAGAGTGGCCTACCTGAGGGGAATGCCACTTTACAATCCTTACAGCATCAATTCTGTTTATCTCCTTTGTTTCCCAATAGAAATGCATGGTTTATTCACTTTAGGTGGGGAAGAAAAATTAACCTATACTAGCATTTGCTCCCCATTAAGGTTGAGCAAGCTTTTCCATTGCTTACAATGTTTTCAGGAAACTTTGTTCCCAGAGAACTATGGTTCTCCTGTAAATACTTGCATTGACAGCGAAGTTAAGTATATTATTGTAGCAGTGTGCCAGTTTAAGCCTACTGGCGTCTTACTCTGTAAAGAGCTAAATTCTGAAGATTACAGATCTAAGTGAATTTTAGAAAATTGCTATTGTCTAGAAATCATAAAATGTAGGGGCAGGGAAATGAGGTTCTAGGAAAAAATCTAAGGGGTTATTTGTTCACGCAATACACATTCTGCATGCCTCTCTCCTCCACAGATGGTCTTGCTGCATTCAGGGCTTTTTTAAAATCTGAATTCTGTGAAGAAAACATTGAATTCTGGCTGGCCTGTGAAGACTTCAAAAAAACAAAGTCACCACAGAAGCTGTCCTCAAAAGCAAAGAAAATATATACTGACTTCATAGAAAAAGAAGCTCCAAAGGAGGTAAGGGAAAAGAGTTCTTCATATCAGCATACTTTGAATGTTCTTAGTAACAGTAAAAGAATAGAAGAGACATCAAATTAAAAGCAGAGAGGGGGGTGTAAAAAATGTTCTTCACCTAATTCTAGCTGTCAGTTGGGTTAAATATATGTCTTCGATGGCTTGACTGGTGAAGCTAATCACACACTAGTTTTTTTTCTTTTTTTCAAATATTAAATGATTTCAGTCTCTTAACTGTGAATGTGAAATAAACCACTTTTCTGTTTTATTTCAGATAAACATAGACTTTCAAACTAAAACTCTGATTGCCCAAAATATACAAGAGGCTACGAGTGGCTGCTTTACAACTGCCCAGAAAAGGGTGTACAGTTTGATGGAGAACAACTCTTATCCCCGTTTCTTAGAGTCGGAATTCTACCAGGACTTGTGTAAAAAGCCCCAGATCACTACTGAGCGCCGTGCCACATGAGAGGAAAGAGGGAGCCCAGAAGTCGAGGGCCTGTCATTGTTTTCCGAAGGAGAAAGGCTGCAACCTGCCAAACAGACTGACCTTGAAGTCAGGCTGGATGTTCGGAGAACATCACTCAGAACAATTGATTCAAAGCTGGGCAGCAAAGCTGGCGGCAGTGCTGGAGAAGCTTGTGTTGCGGTAGCTTCCCTAGCGGTGTATAGAGCACAGGAAGAGAGCAGTTTAGATGCGGTGTGTCTCACATTGGAAAAGCAGGAATGTGGGACTGAAAGATACAGTGTAATACTGTTGGTCCAAAAACATTTAAAATCATTAGGTCTGGGATTATGTGGCCTTAGCTGGCTGGCTGTACATCTTTCCCAAATCAGTTCATGTCACCACACGAACTAGTGTTGGTTTCTTAGTATTAAGGTAACATTAAATAATGTTTACTGTGCGCAAGGGTATTGACGTTCTTATGACTACAGATAATCTGTACCATCATATCACATGATGCTTGAACTGAATGGTCTATATTTGAATTGTTAAATGTTGTGTGTAATGGAATGAATGCTGTTGTATAGAAAACTACAATGTCCATTATGAGTGTCATAAACTGTCCTGAAGGCAGCTAATTATGAGGTAGTCTTTGAATACTTTTAATAAATTTATTTTAATAAATAATGTTATTGATACTTGGTCCAGGTGTGGGAGTTTTTTTTTATTTTTATAATTGGAAACAAGGCAGATACAAGAAGAGGTACCCAAGTTGGTGTGCCTGTTCAGTGAGAAAGGACAGTACTCAGAAATGATAGGTCTGTCATGCAACTACCTCTTTTATTTATTTTTTTAATTAAGGTATTGAAATACACTCAGGAAGGTTTCACATGAAAAAACAATGTGCTTACGACATTCATCCATATTATCAAGTCCCCACCCATACCCCAATGCAGTCACTGTCCATCAGTGTAGTAAGATGCCACAGATCCACTATGTGCCTTTTCTGTGCTACACTGTTCTCCCCGAGATCCCCCACACCATGTGTACTAAACATAATACCACTCAGTCCCCTTCTCCCTCCCTCCCCACCCACCCTCCCACACCCCTCCCCTTTGGTAACCACTAGTTCATCCTTGGAGTCTCTGAGTCTGCTGCCATTTTGTTCCTTCAGTTATGCTTCATTGTTATACTCCACAAATGAGAGAAATCATTTGGCACTTGTCTTTCTCCACCTGGCTCATTTCACTGAGCATGTCCTCCAGCTCCATCCATGTTGTTGCAAATGAACTACCTCTTTTTTAAATCTGTTAAGCATTATGTAGGTTAAGGGAAGTCAGACCAGACCACTTACTTAGAACCACCTTGGGCTCAATATTTCTAATAAAGTCTTATGAAAACTCGAGCTTCTATATGAAAACAGAAGAACACTGATCTAATACCCTTCATGGGTATCTATCAAGGCCCGGCTAAAGTGAGAAGTGGACAATGTCATGGAGATAAAGCAGCCACTAATTACGTAACTAAGCTTCTCAAATAAAAAAGCTGAAGAAGGTGAGCCGGCCTATTTTGGTTTCCCTGGACTCCAAGTCCTGGCACTCAGGTGGGCATGAGCTCCCAAGAAACTGTTCACTTCTGGGGTGGGTCAATACAAATCAGAATTTTCCTGATTGCTCTACCTTCTTTTGGCTGAGAAGAATCTGGTTATGTTACTCTAGCTAATGATGAAGACAAAAGAAACACACTTTGGTTTCTTAGCCTAGTCTAAAAATGTGCTTTCTTTCTAATTGAGAGAGGAAGGCCTTGAATCTGGTATTTTTCTAACTGTCTATTTAGAAAAGTAACACTCTTCTCCATCAGGCTGCTTTTTCATCCTCCTTGATTACAGTTTTAATTTTAAAAAGGAGGGGGAGTCCTCATTTTGGATTTGGTAAACCGGAGCCCAAGTAATGACCTCAGCTTTGTGGCCTCCGGAGTCTCCAGCTGCCCTGGCAGTTAAACTTACACTTTCTTACCTATCCCACTGGTTCCTGTGAGGTAGTAAGGGGCTTTAGAAATTGTAAAACACTAAAAAAAAATTAAAAATGCATTTATTCTGATTTGCCAAAAGAAAGATTGACCTCCTGTAACTGTTTTCATTAGTTACCACTAATTTTCACCTTAACCAACCAGCACCAATGGCACAAGTTCCAGTCTTTGCCTTTCCGCTCCCGTGTCACCAGCAGCCAGAATAACACATAATAGGTGCTCCATAAATAGTGGTGGAAGAAATGAAATATGAAAGGTCATTAAAATATTTCTTTGGAAAATAAATAAGTCAGATCTGCACAAGCTTAATTTGGAAAGTTTTTGGCCAGGAGTTTAGACTCAGGAGTCAAGTCACATATCCAATTTGTCACCAAGCCCACTTTCTCTCATCACCCTGATCAAAGACGATACTATCTGAGGCCTGGATGGCTGCAGTGGCCTCAACTCTCCCCTCACTCACTCTTCCCCACTACAAGATGGGCCTGTTTTTCAAATCTAGGGATGTTTTCAAGACATAAAACAGAGCTGTCTCCTGTTGCTTATAAACCCTTAACAAGTTACCCAAACAATTAGGATCAAGGTATTATTCCTAAAGGGTCTAACCCCCGCATGGCTTGACCCTTCATTCCACTCACCTTCTCTCTGCCGTATTGCCCCCAACTCCCTCTCCTGGCCACGCTGGCCAACTTCCGTTGCCCAGTAGGTGCTACCTACACCTGCTGGTCCCACAGGGCCTGTGCATGTAATAGTCCCTCTGCATGAAATGCGATTTCAGCTCTTACTCATCATTCACAGCTCAGTGCAATTGTCGCTTCCTCAGGGAAGCCTTCCTTGACCTCCTTACCTAGATCAGATCCCCTTTTTGACATTCTGATAGATCCCAGTTCTCTAATTCAGAGCACTTAATGGAGTTCTCTTATATTTTTATGATTATTTTCTGATAATTCTATGTCTTCTCCTGTTAGATAGTAGATGCCACAAATTGAGGACTTTATATGTTTTTCTGCTCACTGCTGAATCCCAGCACCTAGCACCTTGCCTGGCATACAATGGGAGCTGCATAAATCACTGATGAATGAATGAATGAATAATAAAAGGTCTTGCAAATTTTGGTAAAACCCAAGATGTATTTGCCAGTGTACTAGGAAATAAGGACAAGGTTTTAAAAGCCCCATTGGCTCAAAGGTCTGCAAATATCTGCACAGCCTTTTACTTTGGCAAAAATAAATCTCTTATTAAGCATGTTCTTTGTAACTTTTGACCTTTAATAGAAGGAGAGCCAGATTACGGTAATAAAAAAAAACAAGCATTTTGACTTTTTCAGGGCTGCTAAAAGCTCAGACTTAATTCAGGTGGTATTTTCCAATGTTCTCTAGTGTGGAACAAACTGAAATAGATCTAAGGTTAGAAGCCACATACCTCCACAAATAAATATCACTTCATGTTCCAGTTTCTCAGAGCTCATACGTTTAAGACCCACAGTTTATTCCTTTTTACATTATTTCATTTTTTTTCATATATTTTAAGCTCAAGAGCATTTCAAAATATGGTAATTTCATACAGTCCCACTGAAAAAAATTGAATCGTGTATTATCTGTCATGTGTGCACAGGGAGATACTGTAAGAGTTTCAGTGAGACAACTTAAAGGGATCACCCAAATTTCACAGGGAACAGGTCTTCAGTAGAGGCTTTATTTCTTGTTTGTTTTACCAAAAAATGGGATCATTTTATCACCTGTGGAGCTGGAGAGTGAAGAAAATTTTTCTTCTCATGAGAGATGTTATGGATGGGGTTGCATTGTGCATTCAGACAGTGCGGAGACTAGGAAGCACCCACCCTGAGCCAGGCACTCTGTAAGTCCTAACACTGTTTTCCAGGGTCCACCCACATTGCAGCTGAAGAAGGAGCTAGGCCAACTTTACAGAGAGGGGCACCACTGTTAAACGGTGAAATTTGCCATGTATGGAGATCCCCATAGTCTGGCTATGACAACTTTAGAAAACTGGCCTTTTGACAACTTTAGAAAGCAATTTTCTATGTTTTTAGTCAATGGCAAGGAGATGAAGTTTATCTAATATTTGGCATCCTAGCTAAGAAGTAGACTGGAATTACTTGAGGTGACAGTAACAGCCCAAAAGAGCTTCTCCTGTGAACTGCAGAGTAAAAAGAAGAATTGCTTACAGAAGTAAGAAGTACATTCTAGACTAAGGCAATTAGGCAATTGCATTAAACAAAGGCTGATATCAACCATTTTGTGCCCATGATCCAGTGTAACAAGACCACACTACATGTGGAGGGTAAGACCCAGATGGGCACAGAAGCCCAGGACCAGGTGACAGACAGCCTTGACTACTAAAGGTTAGGATTTTATTCTAAGGCAATGATACCAATCTCAACTAAAATGTACAAAAATATCTTGGGCAACGATATGAAGGAAGAATTAGAGGCAAGAAGATGAGTTAAGAGACTGTAGTAATAGCCCAGATGAGAAATGTCATGTGCCTAAAAACAGGGATGGTGCCACCAAATAATGCAATGGAACTTAGTAGCAAATTACACATCACCCACTCTATGCAGAACACTGATCTAAACCACACAGGAAATAAGTATGAAGACACTGCCAATCTGCCAAGAACCACCAAATATCTGATGAAATAGTATGCAAAATTAAAACATTATGTGGATGATAACAGGTGATTAATTATCAAAAGAGAACTGCTAATATCTTGCTAGGGTGATGGACGATGACTGTAGTGAGGTATGTGGTGGGGACTTGATATGGGGGGAGTCTAGTAACCACACTGTAATTGTGGATTAATGATACCAAAACAAAAAAAAAAGAACTGCTAATAACTTTAGTTGGAATGAATCAAGAAACAAAGTAAGGTGGCATTTTTTGATATTTAAAGAATGGACATTTATATATTTAATGGGGATGAAGAAGAGAGTATTCAGGGTAGAGTAACAGTTTAAGTAAAAGGAGAGGGGAAAAGCAGGATTACATTTTGCATTGTGCTATTTTTATAGGCAGGTACTTTGGGTGGGGATGTGTATTTGAAAGCTATCTCACTGATTCATTTTTTGGCAAATATATGAAGAGTTTCCCTGGGCAAGGAAGATATGAAAGAGCAGAAGAAATGGTCATCTGTTGAGAAGAAGAAGAGCAGAAAATTTGCAGGCTTAAAATCACAACTGAAAGCTACACTTTATTTTTCTTAAAAACATAAGGTCATCAACCAGCCCCATCATCAAGTTCTATGAAACCTTTCTTCAGGAGAGCCCAGGCGTCTTCCCTTCTCCTACTACAGACAAGTGCTTCCTTGCCATTACCATCACGCCTTCAAATGAGATCTCAATAGGCCTCAGACTCTATGACCTTTTTCTGACTTATTCCCTAGACTGCTATTTGAACACTGATTTTTCCACATCATTCTTATGACCAGAGAAATACATGAACCCTCTAGTATATTCCAAATCAAAGTAAACTTCCATGCCTAAAGCTAAAAATTCTCTGCTAGTTGTTTTTGTCCACCCATCCTGCCTTATTTCTCACCACTGACCAGAAGCATTCAGTGCTGAATTTTCTTACTGTTCCTGAGATATATTATTTTTATCCTATTATTAGATGAAATTGTCCCCCTGCTCAGTCTTCAAGTTTTATTCATTTTTCAAAGTTCAGACCAAGTTTCAACTTTGTGAAATATTGCCAAAGGTATGTCAGTCTTTTCTTCCAACTAAATGGTCAATAATCATACCATTTTGTCTTATTCTATTTAATTTTCAGGTAACCAGTCAAGTTTCAGACACAAAAGATACTCAGTATCCACTGACTATTGATTAATCAGTTGATTAGCTGATTGCTTGACTGATTCACAAACTTGGTAAAATGCATGCAGCGATACAGATGATTTCATTTCAGTTTGCTAAACTCATGTGCAAAAACAGTATTTCTTCAGAAGTCTATATAGTCTGTCATTTTTGGTTCTAAATTTTTGTCTTACAAACAAAAACTAAACTATGTGGATCTTGGATAAGATCCTAACATTGGTTTTCTCGAATCTCAAGTTAATCTGATATTTATAGATCTTAAAAGTCCACTGACCTATATGAAAACTTCCCTTAGGAGTGAGACTATGTGTTTATTTAGCTAGAGTATATCTCAGACTTGTACAGACGTCATACCAAAATCAAAATAATGAAAAAGAGAAATGGACCAAAAGGGAAACTATTTGCTGCTGCCTGCTTTGGGGTGAGAAGAGACCTGATTTTTTTTTTAGTGCATTTGCAACTTTCAATCTTATAGGTCTATTCCCACTTCCATCCCAAATTAGTATCTTAGTCTTTAGCTTCAGGATGCAACCACAGATCATCTACTATGAATGCATTTGAAACTGAAACATTGAAAGAACTAAGAAAAATATGCAGTTTACATGAGCCATGGTGTAATCTGAAAAGGACCAGATATACAGCTGTGGTTTGAAAAACAGGTGGCACTTAGTAAACCTTCACCCTGCCTTAGGGAAGTTTACGATATTAAATCTCCACTTGGCACAAACCACTTGGCATTCTCATAGAGAGTGACTTTTTACAGACGTCGTCATTGAGCATGGTATACTAAATATCAGAACTTCCAGTTCTAACTCTTTCTAATTTCTTCTACTTCTGTTTTCAGATTCCAGAACTTCACAAACTAAGTTTTTTAAAAATGTGTCACATTCTACAAAAGAGCTAGGAAGATGATTAACATTTTTAGAGTGGCTTATAATGATAATTTCAGAAATAACTTTGGTCTTCACACAATTATTCTTAGGAAAAAGTCAGTAATCCATCTACTATTGAAAATGTTAATATTAATGAAGGATCTGTGAATTTTGTGACATTTTTTTCGAGTATGTAGAAAGAACCCAGAAAGAGCATTGAACAGAAAACCCATAAAGTAATGCTGTGCAATAAAAAAGAAAATACAGGATAATATGCTGCACATGTAATTTTTAATCTTATAACCATGTTAAAATACATAGAGAGAAACAACTAAAATTAATTTTAACAGTATATTATATCCCAGTATATGCAGAATATTATCATTTCAACATGTAATCCACATAATAAATTATGAGATAGTTTACATATTTTTTTTCTTATTAAATCTTCAAAATCTAGTGGGTATTTTACACTGATAGCACAGACAAATCCACACCAGCTTCCAACTCGTTCAATGCTCAGTGGCTGCATGTGGCTGGTGGCTACCTTACTGGAGAGCATACCAGTGTTAGAGTCTGAGATGAAGGATCATACACCAGAATAAATTAACATTTTATGGTATGTTTTCCAATCCCCAAATACATTTCAAAGTCAGTGGTTCTCAAAATTTTTTACCACCATGTTCCTTTTAATCAGGAAAAGTGCCTTCTGTTTGCTATAAAATGACAGGCAAGATTGATTGCCTGAGTTCGAATCCTACCTCCCTCTATACTTGCTGTGTGACTAAATGTGGATGTATTATGGAACCATTCAGCCTCACTGTCTCTCATCTCCAAAACAAAGTATTAATAGACCCCCTTCTTTTATCTTTCAGAAAAAAAAAATGTTTTTTTCTCTTTTTATTTTTGTCAAAATAAATAGACTGATACAGGTAAGGTGCTTATGACAATGCTAGCAACTGATGTTTAACAGTAATTGTAACTCTGGGGGGAAGGGAAATACGTTCCCAGCCCAGGGCAAATAACTTTGAAGATAGAATCAGTCAAAGGGAGAAATAAAGTGGGAGAAACTCGTTTATTGCTTACAAACAGTCCTGCACTTATCCTCACCTGTGTCTCTGGTGACCCTGTTGCTAAAAGGGGCCCCACCCAACCTCTCCGGTCCAGATATGCCCTCTTTCCTCCCACCCTTGTAATCACCTACTGATATGGAGATGGACCAAGGCCAGGTGAGAGATTCTGAAATATTGCAATTTTACCCACAGTAATATTATTTATGTGTTAGCTATTAACACTACTTTGTACAATTTTCTAGACATGATGGAGATTAGTAAATATTGTTGACTTGAAGATCACTAACTGCTAATATGGAAATCCTGTCTTGAAAGAACCAAGGAAACTGACTCAAGGGAACTCTTTTCATCATTAGAATTAAAATTAAAATTAAAATTGCTTTCATGCATTCAACAATATTCAGCCAAGAACCCAACTAAAGCAGTGAACAAGATACCTGGTTTCTGTGACTGGGGGACCTTCGGCTTGGCTGGAATGTCCTGGTATATTTTCTTTGCTTACACCTATCACTAAGGTGATTTTACCTGCAAGTGTTAGAAAATCCCAGTCAAGCTGGCTTGAAAAACACAGAAATTCAAAGATAAGGTCCACAGCATTCTCTGTGCAGTCAGAGCGCCTGCTCGCACTCAGCACTTCCGTCTACCCAGTCATCCTCTGTGTTCAGCTTTCTTGACAATCTGGCTTCCATTATGGTCACAAAACCATTGCCACTAGCAAGGGGAGCAAGGGAAACTGCCTTTGCTCCTCTGACTGTAGGGAAAAAAGTTTCTTTCTTAAGTCTAATTGGATTGGCTTGTAGCAGTCTAGAGAAAAAAGCAGGCACTGGTTGGCTTGAGGCTGGGTGTTTGAATGACGACTGGCAAAGGGTGTGGAACACCCAGACCCAGTACTGCTCGTTAGTCCAGGAATGGGATCATGCCTAGGGAAGAAGTGGGTAGCTGAAGGAAATCAGGGTTTTGTTAGAAGGAGCTGAAATTGTGTGGGCAATCAAAATGTCTATCACACAATACTAAAAAGGAGCTTGTTTTTGTGTAATTGCTCTAAAATCACTAAAGAGGCAGTCCATGACTCAAAAAGTATTTGGCAATAACATCACAAAATGGGTCACTGTAAATCCAGAAAGCACATTATTTTTATCCTGACTGTATGGATTATTATCTTACCAGACCAAATGTGGCTGGAAAACATTAAATGAGCAAATAAGCATAAAATAAAGAATAGATTTAGAAATTTGATTTACAGCTCCACTTACTACAATTTTGACTTGGAAATGTCACTTTCATGAGCTAGTTTTCTTACTTAGCCCATCTCTTTAAAGCCTCAAGTTCTTGTGGGGGTCAAAGGATAGAATTCATGTGAAGGAAATTCATAAGCTTTAAAGAGACTATATAAAATGCAAAATAGGAACAGTATTGTTATACTTATTATCATGAACAGGAGAATTCAAGACTATAATGTTAAACAACAAGTTTGGGGGAAGGCATTTCTCAATCCTGTATCTTTGATTTGATGAGTCCTCTGTGATTGTTGATATGATTTAAAAATCTAATATTAGACCTTATGCTGACATATAATTTTTCTGTTCCAACTTAGACAAAACATATATTTCTTTTGTGTCTGTGCAAAGTCAAACTGTTAAAAGAACCACTTCTTTGTTTAAAATGCATTCTGAAAAGGGTAAAAAGCAAAGCAAGTCAATAATCCAGGTAGGACTAGACAAAAATACCCTAACGGTAAGAGCTAAATATTTTATCACACAAAGGTGCATTTTAGAAGTACTACTACCTAATCTAGTTCTTATGGTTTGTCCTCCAGTGATTATCTGCCCTTTCCCCTCTCCCTTCTACCATCATTATCTAGGCTTTCTTTGTGCCATGCCAAAATTACTTCATAGCCTATCGCCTGTTCTCTTAGAATCAGACTCTCCTCTTTCCAGGCGCTTCGTGCACTTGTGTTGACAGACTGACTAAACAGAAGCCTGGTTCTGCTTTGTCATAACAAATCCTCTTTGAATAAAATAGACATAAAGCTTTTTTAGTTAAGCCACAACTTTCTATTAATTCCAAAATAATTTTTATCCATAAAAGATATAATCTTTTTTGCCAACAGAATTGTAATTACATCTAAAATAATAAAGATCCAAAAATTAAAGACCCCTTGAAGTATTTCTCAAATCACTAAACATACCAGGTTTATCCAAATTTTTTGCTAATGTTGTTTTGATACTCCAGGCTAATGTTTCTAGATAGCTTTTGTCCTCCTGATTGTTTTTTAATGGTTTATGTCCTCAGGTAGCATCCTGCTTCCCTTGCCTGTGCTCCATCACGCTGCTGACATTTGTCATCCACTCCATTCCCAGGGCTAAAAACCTGCCACTATATACGCTTTTTGTGATAGTTAGAAACATCAGCCATTCCCATTACTGAGTTGCTAAACAGCAGATAACTCCTCTCAGAGCTCTAGTCCTCTGGTTACGTGAAGACGGTCTGCTTCTGGGCAGGCCCTCACCATCTGCTACCTGCATTCTTTCCCCCGGGGGGAAAGACAACTTTCCCCCGGAAGCTCTCCCACGTCCAGGCTGGACTCACTCCAGCTCATCCCCCCCCCTATGAAGGGAGGGGGAAGAATGTGGACCTGAAAGACTGACTGCCAAACCGTAGTCGTCATCCGGATCCCACCATTTTAATTCGTAGTTCAGCCTTTGGCATTAATACTGAACCTCTCTCAGACAGTTTTCTTACTCATAAATTGTATTGACTTTAACCTGGTTTTAAGAAGTCTGAAAAACATTGCATGCATTGTATGCAAATATGATCTGCTGGCATATAGTGGCAACCAAATTTGTTAATGCCCCTTTCCTTCTTAAAAATCAAATTAGATCACCTCATTTATCCACCTAGGAAAGCCTAGTCAGCAATCCCCTATTACCTGCACAATTTGCTCCAAATCTATTAGCAGGCTCCACTTATTCTGGTCCGGGTATTATTTCCAGCTCACTTTCACAGTTTCCTAAACTTCTCTTCACCCTCCACCAAGCCTCCCTGGCCGGCCACGAACGCAGGCCCCGCACGGTTTCTCCGCAGAGAGGGCTTCTCGGGGTGGGGGTGGGGGGGGCTCCATGCCCCGGGGCCTTGACCTGTGTTGTTTTCTTGCCTGGATGCCCTTCTTCCCTGCTCTGACTGAGGTTTCATAATTCCTCCTTCAATTCCGTGAAGAAAATGTGACTTTAGAACTTCGCAGACAAACCCCAGGCAGCGTGAATACTTCCTTCCTCTGGTCTCCCGCGGTGTTTTCTTCCCGCCTCCGTCACAGCAGCATTTCCCCTGAGAGGGTTCGTGTCCCAAACATTCACCGTTTCTGCTCTGTACTTGCTTGTGGAGCTGTTTCCCGATCAGTCAGAAGCATTCTCACTGCCTCAGCAGGATATAGGTTTGTTTCTGGGAAGGGAAGAGAACTCTATATTTTGTCCAGTTTGTTTGTTTATTTTTTAACATTTCACATATGCTCTAGTGTGGAGGTTGTGAACCTCTCCACAGACCTTAGGGGCTCTGTGCCCTTGGATAGGAAAGAATTACATCCTTATTTTCTTTAACCCCTGACTAAATCTCCTTCTTTTATCAATCTAAGCAACAAACCACAACAGCAGTAGGAAGACATGTGACTCTGTCACAAATTGAAAAAACAGATATATTTATGTCACATTACAATTGTTGAAGATGTTTTGAAATATTGTTTACATTCATCATTGCCAAATTTCAATAGTAATTAGACCTGCCACTAGATCTTGTTTAGAGTGTTAAGAAGTACATGTATTGCTCTATCATAGTTTTTTTAAGCAAGTGTTTTACTTTGAGATATTATAGATGCACATACAGTTGTAAGAAACAGTACAAAGAGATGCTAAGTACTCTCTATCCAGTTTGCCCCAGCAGTAACATCTTGTAAAGCTATGTAAAATATCATAACTGAGTATTGACATTGATGAAGTCAGAGCAGCTCCAGCCCCACAAGGATCCTTTGTGTTGACTTTCTAGAGTCCACATACTTTCCTCCCACCCATCCTGAAATCCCGGCAACCACTAATCCCCCTCCATTTCTATAATTTTGTCATGTTTAGAATGCTATATAAATAGAATCCTATAGGATGTAACCTTTTAGGACTGGCTTTTCCCCATAGCATAACACTATGGAGATTCACCTGAAATATTGCACGGATCAGTGGTTTATTCCTTTTATTACTGAATAGTATTCCACAGTGTGGGAACCATCCACTTCCTTGGCTTACAGCCTGACAGTGGTGGACGGCCACACATTCCATTCAGCCTTTGCTGGCATAGGTGTGGGCAGGGCCACAAATATTTTCCCTATGGTGTTTGGCTGAAGTGGAATGCTTACTGTTTAAAGATTTTCTGTCTTGTGAGACTGCCTCTTTCCTGGTCCTTTGGCTAAAGAAAGAAGGCTTTTGTTGAGCTGTTTTTGTGTCTACACACATCTTGACATTCAGGATCGCAAGCTTTTTGAGTTCCAGGTCAGGGATACGTGAGACAAAAAGAAAACTTAGGGAAATCACTACCATGTCATTCCTTAGGCCCTAAAATTTCTAACCGGTCTTTTAGAATGTCATATAAATTCTCTCCACCCTTCAGAAGCTTTTTATTTATTTACTTATTTTTGCTTGTTTATTTCATTTATAATGTTCAGGGACTTTGGTTGTATTTAGTGGGAGGAATAAGGAAAAGAACATCTACTCCATCTTCCAAAAGTGGAAGTCCCCACTATCACTGGTTTTTTTTAATATTTTGATTATTATGTTTCAATATAATTGCTTTCCTTTGCAATCCCATATGATTTATTTATGCATTTACAAACAATATTCTGAGAATCACCAGACAGCCACAGAAGTCCACGGCACAGAACCACCACTTTGGAGAAAAATTTAAAAAGGAGACAGCATAGAATTATATTCCATGATGATACAACTACCCAGCTTCTTTCTTTAGAGCACACGTCGGCTTTTCCAACTTCTATGCATCCTGTCCAACCCCGAGCAGTGCTGGGGCAATCACATGCAGAGGAGCAGGAACCTGTCCATTACCGCGCAAGGTTGTTGCTTTAGAAGTGACCCGAGTCTGTGGGCCATCCTGAAAGCTGCAGATATGTCACCTCTCACCCTGGCTGAGAAGTGGTCAGGCATTCTTCTCTTCACTCTGGGGGTGGGCTTTCTATTCCCCCCGGAGAGAGCCTGATTGCTTGCACTACACTGGAAACCCCTTGTCAATGGCCCTAAACCCTCACAGGCATGCTCTCTGCCCTGAATGCAGTGGAAGTCTCTTGTCACCCTGACGCCAGGTGGTAAAGGAGAAGGGAAGGACCCCACAGTAGGACTGTTCAACCACTGTCACATTACATTTAAGTGTGTATCTATACCTTGATGAGACTGAATTCCTCAGAGGAAATAAACTGTGTTTTACTTTTCATCCTATCCTCAGTGTTTAGCACAGGTTGAGAGAGATGGCAGATGTCTAATGTTGTTAAATGAACAAATAAGCCTGTCTATCCCAGAGGGAAATGGTATATATTACAATTTACCAAAAGACCTCATGCTTATATGTTTCTATTTTAGTTAGAAAAACATTCTTAGGTTATTCAAGACAAATAGTCATTTCCTGGGCTTTCTTACCTCATTTCTTATTATCCATCCACTACTACCCATCCAAACTTGAACAAAAAAATGTCTGCATACTTTCTCCATTTCACAGACCATCTGGCACAGACGTCATGCATGCTGCTACCTCGTACACATGCTAATGAACAGCACATGGTCTCCAGGTCCACTCACAACACCGTTCCCCACCCACACCTCCCCACTCCAATCTCAAGGGTCAAGGTGAACACACCCTGGGGTAGCAATCTGGGGAGCACCACCCTAGAAACAAGATGGGTTCAGATAAAGCCCAGGGTGCTTGGCCACTTCTTTAACAAATGAAACACAGAAGATAAAAATCTTGAGTGCAGTCTCATAAATCTTTCCCCCACATAGCCCTCCTCAGCAGAAGACTCTTCTTGAAAGCAAATGAAAATAAAAGGAAACAAATATAAAGCTACCCAATCAAGCCCAAGAAATGAAACAAACATGACCCAGGAGTTGAAAGGAAATGACTAAGTAAGAGTTGGGAAATGGTTCACAGCATCAGGAATGACAGCTTGTAAAGAAGGGTGACATTCCACGCCTCCTCGCCAGGCAGGGCACACAGGATAGACTTTGAACTGTCATGACAGGAGAACCTAAGTCTGTCTTACTAAGGCCAATGACAAAGGAAGCTTGGCAGTGAATGTGACAGCTAATATTGTAAGTGAGGCTACTGACGACAATAATTAATGAATAATCTGTCTGGCAGTCTTCCTCAGTGAGGTAGGAAGCTTTGAGGAATTAATAGATTCAGGTCTCAAAGGGAACACCTTCCACTTCTAAGGCAGATAAATTGATCCCTTTGTTTAAGTAGAAAAAGTTTGTACTTTGAATTAAAAACAAAACAAAGATCTGAAGAAAATTAAAAGTTTTATGAGTTAAAAAAAGATTTTAGATAAATTGTAATCATAGTGATATACAGACACAGATACGTATTTTGTAACTGGGAATTCCTTTAAACTGTCTTGCTTTATTGTAAAATTCAGAAGTATAAATACCAAGTTGCACAAAATTATGATAGATGTAGTGTCAATAAGTTGCTGAGATTGGTTAAACTTCCCTATAGATTGATTTCATTTCCAAACGGGCTTATTTTCTGTGTGTGTATGTGTGTACGTGTGTGTTCATCCTGGGTCAGACTTGGAAGTTGGGTGTGGGGTGTGTGAAGGGGGGTAACTACTCAAATCTTTTCTATAATCATTGCTTATAAGGAAAACGAAAACTTTGACAATTCAGTGAGTGCCTGAATGGAGCAGAAAATATGGGCAGGAAAGTTATGTAAACTACAATGGTTAGAATCTCTTTCCCCCTGTAAAACTTTTGAGAATTCTGAATCATATAGTAACTGACCTCTTTTCCAAATTACAAGATTTCTACATGATATGAGTGCCTTTATCTTTAAAATTGGATTTTTGTACTTTCCTGTTTCAAGTGTTCCTTCTGGTCATGCACAATTCACAGTGTAGAATCTCTTCAATCCTTCATTTAAAACGAAAAGTGTAACGACACATGTTAAGAGCCCACCTGCCAGAAGTAAGAGAAACAATGAGTGGTACCTATACTCTTAGTAAGTTCAGTGTATATTCTACAATATGCAGTATTAGGATATACTATTAGTAATTCTGCTACCAATACTAAATTACTACAGTAACTATTAGTAGTTGTACTGATGCTGAATAATACTCCACTGATTCTATTTCTAACAAAAATAGCTTATGAACTCAAATGACTCTATCTTTACAGATCCTAATAGAACCCCAAAGCCAAGTAGTTCTTGATTATTTAGCCCCCCATTTTCAGTGCCAACTTGGTTATTTATACCGCTGATAATACCTTAGAATTGTTTAAAACCTAACAGTTTACAAAGCACTTTGAAAATCATATGAAACTTACGATAAAACAGTAGTGCAGACTAGGTCTTTTAAACAAAAAGAGTAACTAATCCAATCTCCTTTCTGCATAAGGAAGGGAGAATTAGAGAAGTGAAGTGACTTGTGGATGTTACTTTGTTCTTTTGAGAGAGAACCCAGAGGAGACTTCAGACCCAGGCTATGTCCCTCCCTGCCAGCTGCCTCAACTAGATTAGCACATTTTTACAGACACCAACTGAGACTGCGAGTTCAAGTGACTCTTAAAAGGTTAAATGGCTAATAACTGCCAAAGTCAAAAATAAAACTCACTTGCCACTATCCTCTCTTCATTCATTATAGAAGTTTGATTTGTCACTGTTAATTGTTTACACTCATTTACATACAAGAAGAATGGTTTTTTCTCTAAATTTAACAATGGAACTACTTTCAGCCATTAAAGAAGTCATTTTAAAGCAGGATAAAGACATATCACTTTTTAACCAGGCATTTGAAAACGCACTTTTGGGACCAAGTAGATAAGTCAGGCCTGAAAAATAAGACTGTGTAGTCCTCACTGTATATATGCAAGTTAGTGCATGAGAATCATTTAGGCCTCTAAGAAAAACTTAGGGATAACAGTTTTTCTGTTTTCTGTGGAGAGATAACAGAAGAGGCCAATCATCTGTTAGAGGATATCAGCATTTGAGAGACACCTGAGATCCAGTGAGAGACTGAGAAGCAGTTCACAGAGAGAGTAGTAAAGTCAAGAGAGATACTGTTCCAGAAGCTAAGGGAGAAAGAAGAAGTTTTGAAAGAATAAGTTCAGGTCAAACGATTCAAAATGCTAGAGAAATATCAAATAAAAATTAAGAGGCCATTGGGCCTAAGGTATCCAAAAACATCTGACTAAAGAGTTTATCCTTTACTTTTAAAGAAATAAAGGAAATTTTTAAAAACCATTTTTGTGGAAAAGAGTAACAGGATAATAATTGTTTCCAGGTCTGATCTAGCCACTTCATGTGGAATAAACTGAGGTGAGGTGAAACTGCAAGAAAGACAGACTACAATTGTGCAGTAAGAGGAAATGAGAACTGAACATACAGTGGTATTAGTAGGGACAGAAATGTGACAGAAGCTGCAATTAATATTATGGAAGAAGCAAAAAATAACATATATATATATAATATATATAATATATATTGTATATTATATATATTACAATTCCAACCTTTGAGGAATTTAGTTGAGGAGAAAATAAATTCTTCCAAATTTAAATTATTAGTTGATGATACAAGCTCCTATTTACCTGCTAAAAGGAATTTCTTTGAGTCATTGAATGCTGATGATGTCTGGGAAGCTTTGACTGAGAAGTATGGATACAAGCAAGTCACTTAAGACACTTTTAATTTATACAGAAGCCAGGCAGCAATTTTGTAGAGTTGAAGAGAAAGTGTTGGTTTAAAAATTGTGTATTAACTTCCAGTAGGGAGATCAGTAGGTTGAGGTGAAGTTGGCCATCTAAGTAGGCATCTCGTCAAACCAGCAATGATGACTGCTTTTCATTTCTAAACAGAAAAATTATTTTAAATGGTTTTACAGGTATAATTATCTGACAGCTAAGACTCCAGTTATAAATGACCACCTGCTGGTGCTCTCTAGGCAGTACCTCACAGGGTACCCTACAGTTCCTGTGAAGACATCAATAGAAAAACGGAAAGCAGTAAAAGCTAAGGTTGACAGACAACCCATTGCCAGGTTCTAAGAGGAGATTCCGCCACCTCCAACATCCCACAGAGCTGCTTTAGGAATCACAATCTTTTGATGTCACATGGTTTACAACCTGAAAAAGAGCAAAACTGTCTGCCTGAAAGGGAGAGAAAGATTTTAATCCTTTCCCCTGTTCCTGCCTTTAGGCACAAAAATCAGGGGACTCCTAGGGTACTGCTCTCCCAGTGCCCCCATCTGTCACCTCCCCTTATGTATGCAGGCAGAGACTGCAAACTCCTCCAACCCACACCCTCCTTCCTGTGCTAAAAAGGAAAGCAAGAAAGAACGTGAGGGGACTGGCCAAGGAGCACCGTGGCCTCCGAGGAGAGCATTGGGAAGCGGAGGAGGCCAGCTAAGTCCTGGCAGCTGCGTGTGGAGAGAGTCACAGCATTCCGGGCATTTAGCACTTTAGAGAGACGGGTGACCAGGTACCAGGGATAGGCAATCCCCCTGTATACAGCAAAAAGCCAAGTCTTACTTGGTGAATGCCTTCAACATGCTGGAAATTGGGCCACGAATTTAAACACATCAATATATAGTTAATGTGTATCTTGAGAAAGGAGATTCTCACTCACAAATGGACAGGGCAGGGACATGCAACATGTCATCAGTAAATTCCAGGATCGAAGCATCCGATTCCCCTGACTACTATCCTCACTGCCTGGTTCCATCTTCCTGGTCTCTCTTTTCTCACTTACAGGCCAAACCTCATTGCCTGAAAGGGATGTATCTGAGAAGTAGACCATATGAAAAAAGACCTAGGAATTCAAGTTGACATGAGTTGACAGTTTATTGTGGTCCCCAAAACTTTAACGCAGGATTAGGCTATGTTAACAGAGGCAGAATATTTAGGATGAGGGAGGTGATAGGTCCCCTCTGCCATGGACCTGTCCTCGCAGGAGCATCTCTGCAGTTCTGGACTCTAGGTTATGGAAATAAACGTCTCTCTTGAGCTTCTGACTTCAATCTACCACTTCCCTGGACCTTCTTATCTCTGTTGCTACATCTTGTTATGAAGGGAGTGTTCTGTACAAAGGCACCTGGCCAAGAAGGAGGGGAATTTAATTACGGTTGAAGTCCTAGTGCAGGAACAGGGTTGGCCTTGGAAGAGGGAGGGATGCAGTGCAGATTTCTAGTTATTTGCTCAGAAGGAGTGTCCTTTTCTAAAGATCATATGATATGTTTGCAAGCAGGCAGCCCTTCATCTCACCCACTCCCACAGCTTCAGTTACCATTTCTGTATTGACATCTCCCTTCAGACTACATCTATCTACAACCAGTTGCCACTGGAGAGAAGAATGTTATCAGGAAGCTTGTGAGAAATTGTACTTCAATTTTAAAAGGAAGACAATGAAACACCTTCTTTCTTTCAGGTCCATGTGAATAAGAAAGTGGATAATCCTGTCACCACAAGGAGCAACAACTTCCTGGGGAAGCTACTACTACTGGCCTCAGAGCAGAAGGGGAAAAGGACTCACGTGTGGTTGACATCACTTAGCTGCTGAATCAACCGACCATGAAGGCCACTCTGTCTCTGATTCTCCTTTAATCAAGCTAACAAATTTCTTAATTGTGCAAGCCAATTTGAATTGGATTTCCAGTAACGAAGACTAATAATGGTTATTAAGATACCATATGATATAAGCACAAAACATGCAAAAATAAAAGACACAATTCCCACCCAAGAGGATTTCACTGTGAAAGAAGAGAAGTTACTGTCAAATGATGGCATGCAAAGCCATACCTGGCTCGTGGAAGTGCCAGAGAAATCTTTGCAATTATTGCTCTTGTGGTTAAGGGCCTAGACACCGGGGTCAGGAGAACTGGAGCTTGAATTCTTGCCCCACCACTTACTGTCTGTGTGACCACAGACAAGCCACTAAATCTCTCTGTGCAGCAGCCCTGTTTTCATATCTTTGACAGCTGCCTTCAGCATTTCGTATATTATAGGAAAGAACATTGCATCTTAAGATCCTTTTCTAACTTTGACATTTCAATCACAAGTCTCAAAGATCACAGCATTCTAAAAAGTTACTGTCTGGAGTATGATTTCTAAATGTCACCTTATGAGAAAGGAAAGCGATTACTTTGGGGCCCACATATTGTCAGAGAAAGAAAGTGTCCCGAAACCTGAACTTTTAACCAGCAATAGCAACGTGCCTTCTCAAGTATTTGAGGTTCCAGTATGCCAGAAAGATCCTGTGACAAAGGAACAAACAGTCTAGAAAATGAGTAAAATATATTTGTCCAAGTTTACTCATTTTCCAGGGAAAGATAAGGCAGCTAACACTTGTAATCATGTAGCTTGGAAATCTAAAAATAGCTTCTTCATAAAAGGCCAAATCTCTAAAAGATGAAACAGACCAGTTGGTAAACAGATCACTTAAGCTTCCTGTTTCAGGCACAGTTTTCTGGTAACTCAAGTTAAACATGAATGAAATTTAGTTGGATAGGTTAGTAGTCAATTTAGTGGTTTTATCATGACGAGTTTAAAGATAGATCAATATTTCCAGTAAAAATATCCTCTGGATTTATGAGAATGAGAAAGGAAGGAAGAGGGTGACAGAAAAAGAAGAGGGGAGGGAAGAGAATTTTAATTTGTCTATATTTAAGGGAAATTTGAGAGTTCTGCACACCCCCAGCAGAGAAATGAGGGTCTAATATTTGGTGTTACTAAAAAAGAACACATAATTCACTTTCAGCATCCTCCAATGCAAATCTGATCGTTTTCTCGAGGGAAGGTTTGATTTGAAGTTATTGAAAATGTTTACCAGCCCGTGCCATGACACATGGCTCTCTAAGTCAAAGACTACTAGTTAACAATTTGTGGCCTGCTTCAGGACATGGCGGTTATCTACAACATGCCTTGCCAGAAAGTTTTCCTATCCTCCATTAAGGCCTGAAAACCTAAACCATGAGTTGAAAGTGTTCACAAAATATAGTGTTCTAGAAACTAAAGCTCCTGAGGTTACTCATATTCCTAAGTACCTAACACTGTATTAGGATATGCCTGAGCCAAAGAGGGCATCTCATTCTCCCATCTCTTCTCTGGCACTGAGTTCCTCGTTTGTTATTGTAGCCTGTCACAATGGAATCCTGTTGTAACCTGCAAATAAGAAAAACACAATCAGACCAACATTTCAAAAGGACAGCAGAAGTGACTGAATTTACAGACCCAGGGTCTGTAAGTCAGGATGTTTTTGAGGCCCCAAGGTATTAGCAAAAAGTAAAGGACTGGTGAAAATATTTTTAATGCATGACTGTTAGTTATGATGCTTTTGTTTGGAAGTAGCAAATCTGACCCAAATGACTCAAACCAAAAAAAGATAGAGAGGAAAAACTAGATGTCCAGACAGAAAGGCCACGGTGTGTCTGCCATCTGTGTTCCCAGCTCTGTTCTCCATCCTGAGTTGGCTCTGTCTTTCTCTGGCTTCCTTCACAATCATCTGCAGCAGTTCCAGACTTCACTTCTCCTGCCATATATTCTGGGAGAAGTGGGAACATCTCCAGTTGCTCCCCCAAATGTGAGTGAGGTATTTTCCCCAGAATCTCTTACCTAGTACCTTCTTACCCCATCCACTCTGCGGGGGGATCACCCACTCTTGAACCAATCACCACAAGCAAGAGTAAGGGCTCTGCTGCCTTGCAGTGACCCCCCTCCCTGGTCCTCGGGGTGAAGGCAGTCCCACCCACTTCACTCACCATAATGGTTAGAATGTTAAAAGAAAAAAGCAGATTCCCCAAAAGAAATATCTAGATGCTGGTAGAAAAGGAGAAAGCAGGTAGACAGGTGTCAGGGAAAAGTTCTGAGGAGGCAAACAGTAGGTGCCCATCACAATTATTTAGGATTTTATTTGCTCTCCACACCAAAACATCCCCTGCTCTCCTGCTCTTCTACTTCTGGTATATGGCCTTTTGTGGCTTCTGACACCAGCCCCTGCAGTCACCCATTCCAGAGTCCTGCAGTCACCAAGAATCTCTCCCTCCATCTCCCCAGCCTCCTCAGCAAACCAGCCACGAAGCCCTATCATTTCCCCATACAAACTGCCTCAAATTTGCCCTCTTCCCTCATCTTATCTTTAAAATCCTCCTGCTTTCATTCCCACCATTCAATGTTTTCCTATTTCTCATAAGAGAAAAATAGAACATGGCACAGTATACAGAGCCCCTCTTTTGTTATCCCTCCGATTTGAGGAGCATTAGACAACCTTAGTTTCTCAAATCTTCCATGCCTTTCTGTCTTTGCACATTCTGTTCTCTCTTCCTGGAAGACATATTCATGATGCCACTATATGTGCCTAGTGGACACCTTCTGTCATCAAGAGTAGACTCAAGAATCGCATCCTTGGGGAAGCTTTCCCCGAGCCCCCAGACTGGCTTAAGCAGAGGCTGTGGCTGCCCGGTCCGTATTTCCTAGCCCTCTCGACGTCAGGGCACTCAGGTCTGCTTTCCAGCTGCCAGTGTCTGCGTTTCTGCGCCAAAGGACCACATGCTGTCTGCTGTGCAGCAAGGCTGATTGACCGATGACTGTCCCAAGGGGCCGCTTCAACCAACAGCTGATCAAAGTTGGGATATAAATATTCCTGCTCCTTGGGTGAAAAATAACACTGGGGCATGTGTTACACACTAACCCCCAGAGTGTTTTCAAGTGTAGCCATCTGTGGTGGTAGCTGGCTGATAACACACCCTTCTTTGTAGGTTTTCCCCTTCCTCTCTTCCTTTTTACTATCAGCATTGCCTTTGCTAACCGAAAACACTACCAGCATTTGACTCTCTCCTAGGGTCAGCTTTGCAGGCACCTCAGCTAAGGCATCCTTTCTGCTGTGTCCCCGTTTACTTTGTATATCACTCCATTACATCATTTAAACTTATAACTGCCTGTCTTTGTAAATGTCTTAAGTCAATAGTTGTGTCTCATTTCTCTTTGTATTCCCACACGTGGAAAAAGAAATGCTTGACAATATTGGGATTCTAAAAGTAGTTATGGAATTAATTAATTTCTTTAAAAATGAATAAAAAACAGACAGGGAAAAATGTAAAAAAGTTCAATCATGGTATATAGCCAAATATAAAAGTGGTTTATGAGAAACAAATATTTCTATTACATATAATTGGTAAAAATAAAATCCTATCCATGTTTCACATAATTCATAAGCACATTAAGTTTGTGGAAATATTTCATGATAATTAAATGTATATTTATTTAATTCATTTATATAATTTCATTGATTATTCATTTATACAATTATTCATTTACATTTTGCTTTTATTCATTTGTATAATTATGAAGACAACCTAATGTGGCGTTTGAGAATCCTGGCATAGAGTCAGACTGCATGGGACTGAATCCTAGTTTCATCCTCATCAGCTGTGTGATTTAGAGCCCGGCATCTCTAACGCACTGTGCATATGAATACCTAAGAATGTTGTTAGATGCACGTACTGATTCTGCAGGTGTGGGATGGAGGGAGAGAATCTGGATTTCTAGTAAGCTCCCAGGGGAAGAAGACAGCTACTTCGGTAGCAAGAGTCTAGGACAAAGGACAGCTCTGTGCCTCTATTTTCCTCATCTTTAAAAAAAAGGATAATAATAGTACACGGCTTCACTGGGTTACTGAGAAGATAAATTAAATTATACATGAAAAGCACATCGAACGGTACCTACCACATAAGAAACTCCATGCATGTTATCTATATCATTACCAAATTCATGGTTAATATCGATGCTTTTATTTACATTAAATCCCGGGATAAAAAAATAACTGCAAATATTTTTAAAGATTGTTGGATAGCTTTTGCATATTATTAATATAATTGTTATATCTCTATACAATTCACATATACATGCATATACAAATTGAAGGTAAATAAAACTTATTTTCAATGATCTAAGTAGAAGTGACAGTTCATGATTAGCTCTCAGGTGGGCAAACGCAGCAATGACTGGGCTGTGGTCAAGACCATGGGTGTGGGTGCCAGGCAGGCTTAGCCTCAGGTTCTGTCTGTCCTTATGCGAGTCAACTATCTTTATAAATTTCATTATTCTCATCTGTTAAATATGGGAATGGTTTCAGCACTCACTCTGAGAATGAAAAGAGATAATGTATGTAAAGCCTTTACCCAAGTAACTGACAGAGTAAGTACTTAATAAATGTCAATTTTAAGCATTATTATTAACAAATCAAAGAGCCCAAGAGTACATTATATGTATCTATTAGGCACAGGTCTAAGAACTAGAAGTTAGTTGTCTAAGGATAGAGTGGTAAATAGCCTAAGACCAAAACTAGACTAAATTCTGCACCTGGCTACCTGATAGCAAGTGAGTGATAAGAGACCAGAAACAAGAATAATTTGGAAAATGTCCAGCTGAGGAAAACCAATCTAAGATAAACAAGCAAGTAGTGTGGGGGAGAGTGCCCAGGCATTCATACCAAGAATGAGCCAAGCATTGCTTCAATCTCAGTGGACTTTTAACATGATGTTGATCAGAGCAGAACATGTGATCATAAGTCATATCTCAGACGTTAGAGGAAATACTGAGGAGTTGATACTCTATATTTATCCTGACCAGCAAGTGCCATCTAACTGATGATGTGAAAATTATAAAAACCTTTGGAGAGAGAAAAAAAAATGCCATGTTAACATCATTAACAGCAAAAACTGGCCAACACGGGCCACAGTAAAATATGCACTCCAAATTCCATGAAAGCATATTTCAAAATTCCATGATAATTCCAGAGCAATGACAAATATAATTCCATATTAGGGACACTGAAGTGGGGAGATGAAGTGGAGGAATGCAAAGATCACATTAACAGACACTTACTGAGTCCTCAAGATACACCTGAAATCTGGGTGCTGCGCAGCAGTGTGGAAAGAGCACAAGGTTTGAAATTAGGCAGACCAGGATCTTCCTAACATTTAAAAGACAACAGAAGCTTAGCAAATGGCTTGATCTCTCTGCCTTGATTGAGTCACCTCTAAGAACGGGAATAATAATAAAGCCCAATTCCAGGTTATGTGGAAATACAGAAGTGCATGGTACCTGCTCCTAATAGTGGGCAAACAGATAGGAAGAAGACTACCTAAAATATAGGACAAGATATGAAAATAAAATATTGAGGGTACAGATCTATTTCTACAGGAATATTAGGAATGAAGGGATGAATTCTGATTGGGGAGATTAAAACCTTATGGAAGACATGACACTTGAGTTTGGCTTTGAATTAGAGGTAGGAAGTAAGGGAGAGAGAGAGTGAGAGAGTGAGTAAGCTTGGCATTAATGGTCCAGGCAGCTTTAGCAACGACATAGAAGCATGAATATCTGAATGTGTTTAGGGCTAATAAGAAATAAAATGCATGGAGTCAGTGGCCAGTAGCAGAAAACAAGATTGGGAGGCAGATCACAGTCAGATCATAAAAGGCTTTCAATAGCATGATATGGGGCTTGACATTCTCTGTATTATCAAGACCATACATTTTTATAGGCCTTCATTTCCACATGCATCATCTTTAGAGTCCCCTAAACCTTTCAAGTGTGTCGATGGCCTAATATGTTCCTCTTTTAATACAGGTAAGGAAATTGAGTCTAACTTCCTAAGTTGCCAACCAACAAGTAAGAGTCAGACAGACCACAAACTAGACTTGCTGGCTGGCCAAAGCCCTTTCCACACTGCCATGCTTTCTCCACAGGCACTTTGGAGCCAATGAAGTGCCTTCCTACGCAGGATGTTGAAAGCCAGGCTGAGATGTTTGACTTGGTTTGTTTTGGGGGCAGGAGATTTAAATTAACAGAATGGAAATTTCAAGTCTGGCAGCAGTCCATAAGGATGCCCTGCAGAGAAAAGATGCTCAGGTCAGATCCGGAATACTAAGGGGAAACCAACGAGATGAAGTCCAGTTAAACATATCTGTAAACCTGCACATTTAAGTTTCAGAATATACACTTTGTCAGTTCAGGTCGCCTAAGGATCGCATTCATAGCTCATAAGAAATAAATCTGTGACTGTTAATTAACTACAAGATTAATTTACACTTAACGTAATGTAATTAACTTCAAGATTAATGTTAGGTAGCTGATAAAAATAAATGTCTTATTTGACTGTGTTACCAGAAAATTAATGTCCAGAAAAACATACATATGCAACCACATGCTGCTTACACCTCCCAGAAGTGTGTCCACTTCCAGTTGTTAAGCTTTAAAAGGATACTCTTTATAAGCTGAAGAGGTATAAAACCAAACAACGAGGATGATGGTTAAGGACCTCCAAAAAATATGTGAGTTTTCTGGGAAAACTGGAAATTGAATAGGAGAAAGGAGAGTGGGAAGGGAGAGAGAATTCATAGAGCAAGCGACAGGGCAGAATGAGGACCACCTGTGCGATTGCTCACAGAGTTTGGCCAAATGTAGGTCATTTTCCCCCAAATGAAGAATAATCTGTAAAATATTCAGCTTGATGCTCCAGATGTTCAAAGAATAGCTGAGTGTCTCTGTTAAGTATGTTGGGGCTAATTGCTATCATGGGAAATATGTTCACCTCGTGGGTTTTGAGGTCTTTAAAATTTTTTTGAGCTTATTTTGTATACACTACACATATGATTATTATAAACTTTCAGCAAATGTAGAATGAAGAAAGGATATAAATTAATGGCACTTAAGAAAAAGGAAACTTTATTATAGCTCATTCAGCCCCAATATACTGTATTATATTTCTTCCTTTTCATCAGTAGAAAACCATATGACATTATTTCTATCCTACAAGTATGATGAATGATGGCCTTATTAGGTACTGATAGTAATTTATAAATTACCATATTCATTATTTATAATTTAATAAAATAATCACACTGATGGCAATTTTCAGTTACTATTTTTCCTTCTATGGGTCTTATAAATACAGTTGCTACTTTCTAAATAACTTATCAATGTTAAATTATTAAATGTACAGTAATGCAATATCAAACATTCATCATTCAAAGCTTCTTGTTCCTCATAACCCATAAAAATTTTTTTCTTTATGTAAAATAAATATGAAGTAAAATTTGTGGAAAGTATTCAGTGAACTTATGAGCTGTTTGATGAAATAAGATATTTGTGAAGATATAATTAAAAGTATTTAATTATAAAAAGTATTGTACAATGACAGCTAAATGAGTAATGATAACTAATATCAAAATTATTTTGACAAAATCATTGCATTTTTTTTCAGATCTGCTTATATCAATGATTCCTTCTTTTGGTCAAATGATCTCAAAGACACAATTTGTAAACTATAGATCTGCATGTTTGACCAGTTAATACAGTGCAAAATTTACACGAAGGGCTCCTTGGTTTATGACCAGTACCAATTTCCATATGATTTCATTACTCATACTGTTAAACACTTTATACAGTGGAGTAAGTATCCTACTAAAACATGAAAAGGAATTATTAACTTGGCTTTGAAAATTGTAGTCAGTTGTGTTTTTTTGTGGGGGGAGGGGGGCATATTCTGTTCTAGGTCTTATTTATATTTAAGGGCATTTTTCTTTTACTGCAACTACTCAAAGATTAATTTTATTAATTTTGTTTCATTTGTGCCAGTGGTAGAGGAGAGTCAGACTCAGCTGTTCTAAAACAGGGATGATTTCTCTTACAACACAATGTCCCATTGAAACAAAGCAATATTTATATATTGAATCTAGACACCTGAAGGATTTTCAAAAACTTTTTACTCCTGCATTAAAGAACAAAGTAGGGATTTCTTTTAGCCTGATCAAAATTGTTGCTAGAGAAACTGAAGGAACAAAACAGCAGCAGACTCACAAACTCCAAGAAGGGACTAGCGGTTACCAAAGGGGAGAGGTGGGGGAGGGTGAAGGGGATTGAGGGGCATTATGATTGGCACACATGATGTGGGGGAGATCATGGGGAAGAGAGTGTAGCACATAGAAGGCAAGCAGTGCCTCTGTGGCATCTTACTGCACTGATGGACAGTGACTCCATTGCAGTCACCATACATAATATGGGTGAATGTAGTAACCACAATGTTTTTCATGTGAAACCTTCGTAAGAGTGTATATCAATGATACGTTAATAAAAAATAAAAAATAAAAAACTATAGCTAGAGAAAGAAGTGGACAGATTATTGAGCATCAGCAAAATGATCAACATGGCTTAACACTGATGAGGGTTCCTCACATCCCACAACTTATCAACTATTTTCATTTTTTGTTAAAGTTGCATATTTGAACTTGTTTTCTTATTCCCACACAGTAAGACATTTTAAGTCTCGGCTCATTTTTTTACAAAGCATGCTGCAACTCAAATGCTCTAAAAGCTGTTAAGAAGCAGGATACAAACCAAGATACTCACTTTCAAAAGTCTTAATTTCACTCCTTATAAAAGGTGATATTCCTTACCTATAAATATGTACAAATCATTTTTAGAATATGTTCTCTCTGGTCAATAGTTTGGTATTAAAGTATACTCCAGAAATTAGAGAAAGATAAGGATAATGAAAATCCTGAATGTGCAGACTGAACTAGCAATCCTGAAGCCCAGTCAGAAGAAATCCACTCAAAGCATGCTTAGTGATGAGCAAACTGCTTGAAAAGAAATCTAAGATGACATGTCCTGAAATACACACATGGTAAGGGATTATGACAACCGTCACAATGAGAGAGTGAAATTGCAGTACATGCAAATCCAAAGTCATGATCACAAAATTAGTTTAGGAACATTAGAGTTGAACAATGAAAATGAGTCAGTCCTGTGTAAAGATCCCAGATACCAGCTAAGGATGGATCACCACCATCCAAAAGACAAACAACAGCAAATGTTGGCAAGGTTGTGGAGAAAGGGGAACCCTCCTACACTGCTGGTGGGAATGTAAATTAGTTCAACCATTATGGAAAGCAGTATGGAGGTTCCTCAAAATGCTCAAAATAGAAATACCATTTGACCCAAGAATTCCACTTCTAGGAAATTTACCCTAAGAATGCAGCAGCCAAGTTTGAAAAAGACAGATGCACCCCTATGTTTATCACAGCACTATTTACAATAGCCAAGAAATGGAAGCAACCTAAGTGTCCATCAGTAAATGAATGGATAAAGAAGATGTGGTACATATACACAATGGAATATTATTCAGCCATAAGAAGAAAACAAATCCTGCCATTTGCAACAACATGGATGGAGCTAGAGAGTATTATGCTCAGTGAAATAAGCCAGGTGGAGAAAGACCAGTACCAAATGATTTCACTCATCTGTAGAGTATAAGAACAAAGAAAAAACTGAAGGAACAAAACAGCAGCAGAATCACAGAACCCAAGAATGGACTAACAGTTACCAAAGGGAAAGGGACTGGGGAGGATGGGTGAGAAATGAGGGATAAGGGGGAAAAAAGAAAGGGGGCATTACGATTAGCATGTATAATGTAGGGGGAGGCACAGGGAGGGCTGTGCAGCACAGAGAAGACAAGTAGTGATTCTACAGCATCTTACTACGCTGATGGACAGTGACTGTAATGGGGTTTGTCGGAGGGACTTGGTGAAGGGGGGAGCCTAGTAAACATAATGTTCTTCATGTAATTGTAGATTAATGATACCAAAATAAAAATAATAAAATAAAAAAAAAGATCCCAGACAATGATGTCAGGCTAATCAGAAAATGAAAATACTTCAGGGTGTCATAACTTGATAAAGAGATGTCTTTCAAATATTCAATTTTCTTTGTTTATTCCCTGGTCACCAACCAAATTTCTAGACAATGTTTTTTCCTTAATGGAAATTTCTATGAAGAGAATTTCTTGGGCAGAACTGCTCTTACAATAAAAAAAAGTTGTGAGTTAGTTTAGCATAAATCAGTTAAGAGCTTCTGAAACTTAAAACCCAGACTGCAAAGAAACAGATATCAATTTGTGATTCTTGAGCCAGTCAATCCTCCTTCTACCTAAGTACTGTCAGTGCCCTTTCTAAATATGGACCATTTATGGACATTTGTAAACATCACAAAAAGTGCTCACATAAGTAGAATCTCTAAGAATGTGATATGAGACCTATGTAAGTGGACCTGGAGAATTTTTATTTTTTCTATTAAAGGCCCAGCTACATAGAAGTTGAAAGAACTAATATTTTTAAATCACCACTTATGAAAAACACTGTACAATTACTAATCCTTAGACAAGAACAAATACTGAACACATTCTACTTTTGAGTCACGTAAATATAAACGAGACATAGTTCCTTTCCTCAGAAAGGTTAGAGTCAATTGGAAAGATAAGATATCTGAGAAAAAATTGGACTAGCAAAGCAATGTATGTCACCAAAAGTAAACAGGAAATCTCTGTAGAGTAGAAATCAGGAAAACTCCAAGAAAAAATATGGCTTTTGCAGGCCTTAAAGAAAAGGAGTGAGAAAATAAGAAGGAAAAATATTTTACTTAGATCAGAATCAAGGATGCACAAAGCATGCTCAGGGAGAATTAGTCAACATTTTAGACTTCAGCAGAGAGTTAATCTGAGACTCAGTGGGAAATAACTTTAGAAAAATAGGTTAGGATCAGATTTTAAAAGCCACTGAAGGCAAACATTTCAAATTCAGCCCTTATCCAACTTTATAAGACTGTGTTTGAGGACAGAAACTGTATCTTACTTATTTTTGTACTTTCCTGCTAGCATAGCCCACTGCCTCTTATAGACTGGGTACTCTGTGTGTGTGGTGTGTAAGTAAATTTGCTTCTACTGAAATGTAAAACAGTCTTAATGGTGATATGACATGAGAAAATAATTTCTTAACAAAGATTTACCTAGCTATGCCAGAAGCTTCAGATAGAGGAAAGGCTAATGGTAGGGAGACCACTAATCAGGAAAGTTAAATATACTTTTTATGTTTGTTTTGTAGAAGGTAAGCACCTCTTTCCAGTTATTTTCTAAGGGCAAGGTGGTAGTTAAAGTTGGCATTCACAAAAATGTTCACATATTAATTAACCCACACATGGCTATGTGAATACAAGTTGTACTAAACATGTTGTAATTACAATGTTTGTAATTATTATCAGCAACAGCATCTATACTGCTGCCAAACACTTCTATCAAACTCAGAAAGTATTAGGACATATATCCACTAGATATCAGGAAGATTTTCCTGGAAAAAGAGAAAACAAAAATACTTTCAAGTTTTCAGTAGAAAATATCTTTTAAAATTTAAATTTTTGTCACTGATAAATCATACAATGCAGAACCTGTTTTTAAAAGGGTTTTGATGGGAATTTAGGCTGAATCTAATAGGCAAGGTACACAGGAAACATGAGTCAAGCACAGCAATTATGTTCCAAATATCTGGGTTTATGAAAAGCACAGCAAAGGGAAGAAATATTTGAGACTTACGTGGATTTTGTTGTTATTTTCAAGTCACCAATTGTACAAATAAGTTTCATATATAGGTCTGACTTTAGAATAATAGTTACTTGGGAGGTATTATGTTTTATAGCTTTGTTCTGTTTCTGGGAAGGATACTGTGGGCCTTCAGGGGACATTCTAATCATCACATCTTAAACACAGCTGAGCTTCAAACGGACACCAGGCTGTGCTTGGTCATCAACCAAGTAGGAGATTAAACAAGCTACCCTGTGCCTCCGGAGGGTGAGGAGCCAAAAGATGCATTTATCACCTCTGAATCACAGGGAGGCCTGCTTTGAAACAAGAATTTCCTCTTCGTAACTATTTTAAATAGGCAATTAGGAGGTGATTGAGAGGAGCTAAGAAAGGAGGGCCTAGGACTGCTAGGAGCCGTGTACTGAGTCATGCCAGAGTAATTTGTATCCACTGAAATAAAGGTGAACAAAAGTCCTTCAAAAATAAAGTTTGGTTTTGACAATAGATAGAAGTATCTATATACATAGAAGGGAGCAGTCACCTACTTACTGGACTTAAGAAACACCAAAAATTCAATAAACATGCTTCTACAATACAAATCTAGCAAATTCAGCCTTTGTAATTTCAACAGGTTATTATTAATAAGCAAAATTTCACTGAAATAGATAAACATAGAAGCTTTTAGAGCCCTAAGATATTTATTAATCCATTTATTGATTTGTCAAATATTTTAACACCTGCCATTCTAGGCTTAGGGAGTAGAAAGGAGAAAAAAAGTCCCTCCTCTCATGAAATTTACATGCTATTGAGGCAAGAGACAAAGATATCAAATGTCAGTGCGTAGCAGGTATAAATAGAGAAATAAAAACAGGGTGAGGGTGGTCATGGTGGTGATGAGCAGGAGAACAGTTTTATATTGGATGGTTAGGAAGGCCTCTCAGAAAAGGAGACATTGGAGGTCTGAAGTTGAGGGAACAAGCCAAGCAAATGCATCTGGGGAAAGAGGGAGCCAGAGAGAGGAACGGTGAATGCCAAGCCCTGAAGGCAGGAGAATGCTTGACGTGCTCTCTATCCAGCAAGTTTCTGGTGTGGCTGGAGTGAGACCGGAGGCTTACAGGGGGTGGGGAAGGTGGGTCACAAAGTGAAGCCAAGTGAAGAGAGTATTTTAAAAAGGAAGGAGTGACTCTCAATGCTGCTGATCAGTCAAGGAAGTTAAGAACCAAGAATTTAACATTTGATTTGACAACTTGTAAGTCATTACCTTGACAAAGGAAGTTTCTACAGAGAAGTGGAGAAAGTGTGACTGGGATGGTGAAGATTTGGAGAGGGAGATTCAGAGAGAGAGAGAGAGTGCAAACGACCCCTTCAAGAGTTTCCTTGAAGAGAAATGAGAAAGTGATTGGAAACTCAAGGAAAGGGTTCCTTAAAGGAAAATTGTTTCAACATGTTTGTTTCTTGCTGGTGATCCCATAAAGGGAGAGGGCTGGGAGAAAAAGGAGGAGAATTGTGGAAACAGGGTCATTTGGAACATGGTAGGGATGGGATGCAATGGTCAATTGAAGATGATGATTGCTTTAGATAAAACCGCTGGGTGTAGTTCTTAGTTGTATTACTTGGTCAAATTACCAGGCTCTTTGAGTGCTGATGATAAAGTTTCATCGACCACTTAGAGCGCACCAGACACTGTTTCAATCACTTGACATATGCTTTGTCTTGTCTTCAAACAACTCTATGAATAAAACTGAACCCACAATTTATTCATTTATTTAATCCCTGAACAAATATTTAATAAGAGGCCACTGTGTTCCAAACACTATACTAACTGCTGGGGAACAAAGAGTGAACAATAAAATCATCAGATAAGGGTTGTGGAATGTTCATGATGTACTAGGTGTTCTGCTAATAACTCTGTAATTATTATGTCCTTTACTTCTCAACCCAGGAATTTGGTATTTTTGTCCACATTTTATAGACCAGAAAACTGAGGTCTAGAGAAGTTAAATAACATCTAGGAGAACACATCAACAATCCAAAGTCAGACTGCATGATTTCAGTGTGTTACCTGCATGCTCCCCACCCTCTATATTATACTAAATGATCCTTTACATCTGCATTACTGAGATAGACAAAAGTCATGTGGATAAAATAATAAATAAATAAGAAAAGAATTGCAATGTGCCAAGTACAAGAGAACCACTGGGTACTAATCAGAAAATGATAGATTAATGGGTTGAGAAAATCTGTAAAAATCAGTTGTCAGGGAAAGCTACTTACTAAGGAAGAAACATTTTAGCTGAGACCTAAGGATAAGAAATAACTGAATGAGGGTGGGGAAAAACATCTGGGTCAAGAGAAGAGAAGCAAGTACAAAGGCCCTGAAGCAGGAAAAAGCTTTACAGGCTCAAGGAATGAAAACAGAATCAATCTGACTGGATCCCATTGGAAGAATGTGAGTGACTTGAGATGAGTTGAGGAAGTTGGGAGGGCTCCAATTATGCAGGGACTCAGAGGCCCAAAAAAGGAGAATTTAAATCGCATTCTAAATTTAATGAGAAGTCACTGAAAATTTTTAATCAGGAGAAGACATACCAGATTCACATGCGGAATAACTCTTACACCATGCAGCAGATTAATTAGAAATATTGGTGGGAAGGGTGGTATGCATAGTAGAAGCAGGGAGACCAATTGTCAGGCTGTGTAGTTATAACTCAGAAGAGAGATAATAGTGATAGATGGACATGGAGAGAAGTTGGAGATGGCATTAATAGGATTTGGTAATGAAATGGATGCAAAGGAGGAGATGAAGAAAGTATAACCCCTGGGTTTTTGGCTTGAAGAGCTGGGCACATGGTGAATCCATTTATTGACATGGGGAAACTTAAGGGCTGGGTTAGCAGATGGATTTGGGAAGAATCAAGAATTCTCTTTGGGGTAAATTTTGTTAGAAATATTAGAGAGCTGAATGTTGGAGTCCATGGGAGAACTCTGGGCTATAGACATAAACTGGAGAGTCAGTGGTGTAAAGATATTAAAATTATGGGTATGGTGAGGATTTAATAATGTGTGTAACTGTTGAACCACTGTGTTGTATACTTGAAATAAATATAAGATTGCATATCAGCTATGCTTAAATAAAAAAATACACACCCTTATCACCTACAATGTACTCTAATAAATTTCTAGTCTTAGTCTATTCCATTTAAAAAAATGAACTCATAGAGAAGAGTATCATGTATTGTAGATAATACTAAAAGGAGAATACTTAGAATTCCTAGTAAAGTGAAAGAAAATGAATTCCTAGACAAAGTGAAGGAAAATGGGGATCATAAGTAGACAAACAGACACAATAATCAATCATGTAAAAGGGCACTACCTCTTCATTATAAGGAGAAGCAGTAAGAAACAGGTGCAAATAAAAAAGAAAGCCAAAGTCTGAATCCAGGTCTGTCTACACCACAGCAGCAGCACGGCCGTTGAAAAACGCTTTTTAGACCTGTTTTCACTTGCTGAGCAGGGTCTCTGCTGATCCTGGACAGTCACCACGTTCTCCGAGCAAAACTGGCCATAGCTTTGCCCGCGCTTGGCTAGAGACACCCTGCCCGCACCCCCTCCTAGGTCACAGCTCAGACACATCAGCAAGGACAGAAGGACGAGGAGGACAGCCGCCCTCGGCCAGAGAGGAAGGTCAGCCGGGCGGGCGGGAGAGAGCCTTTCCCGCCTGGTTCTCCTTCTCCTGCCATTTCATGTGATTAATTCAAACTCTAAATATTTAGCAGTTCTGGGCTTAAAACTTCGGATCAGCGACTGTAGCTCATATCCAACTTGGAAACTGTTTCAGACTATTTTTTTTCCAAAATCCTTGTTATAAAAATGCTTTTCCCCCTCTCGGTGCCCCTCGCCTCAGCTCTCCCCCTTCTGTGCCATTCTTCCTGGGCGGCCCCCACCATTTTCCCCAAGACGACCTCACACCTCTCCTCCCCACTTGCTGCCTGTCCTCTTCTTTGCCCCCTACACTGACTGATCATTTTCTAATGAAGAAGTGTGCTTCCCACCACGTTTCCCAGGCTCAGATCCCGTGTCCCGCATGACGGTGTCAGGCATGTGTCACATCTTGTTTTCCGGAGCGGTTTCCATAGCTGCCACAGAAAGGCCTTAAATTAAAAAGTTCTAACTTCTCAACCTAATTCTGTTTGAAAATCCACATAAATACAGTTTCCTTCCCTCCAAACAATTTCAGGAACAGCTTTTTTATAATTCTAATTCATAACTGATGCTACTCTCCGCCCTCCTGCTTGTCCTCGGCTATTATCTTTCAACTCATTTTGCTCAGTCAGTTCCACCCACTCCTCATCATTCTTCTCAGAAATCCTGTCAAAAAATTCAATTTGCTACTTCCTCTATGAAAGTGACTTATCCAGCAAGTCTTCCCTTTTATGGAAGAGAAATGAAGGTAGGAATAAGCCCTCCTCTGCTGATGCTTAACATAGGCGTGACTGAATTTCTAACACAAGTTCTCTGTCTGTCATTTTACATAATTTACCAAAACTGCTGCACCTCCATCAGACCACATTAAAATGGGAATGTTCATTATAATTCAAGAGCACTTGCTGAATTATATATTAATTTGTTCGCTGAAAGCATTTACTTTTAGGGTAATGTGATTATAACGAATGCTGTTGAAGGAGAGGCCTTATATATGCTCAAAGCTAAATCTGAGACAAAGAGACCCAGAAATAAAAAAAAGATTTTAGACCTGAAGGAAGGGAACTCTGGGTCTGAGATTTTCTATCAGCTTAATTACGGCTGTGGGTGACAGGTATGTAGTCCACCTGGGGGAAAGGAGGATAAACATGTTGTCAATATTGGGAAGTTATACCCCAAATCTTGGAATCAGAGATTGCCCTCCGAAAACAATTTAAATTATGAAGTCAACACTTAGAGGTGGAAGTTCTTCCTACAGTTAGCAGCCATTCCCCTAAACAATAACTTGTAAGTAGGAAGCAGAAGATTCTCCTCTGATTATGTGAACAGTGTAGATTGAATTGGGACTCTCAGTACTGAAAACTGTGACATTAATATTTGTCCTCATATATCTAAAGAAGAGAACAAAAAGAAGAAGGAACCTATAGACAGAGTCCTCACACTTCCTGTCACAGTGACTTCCAAGGTTCATGCAAAGGATTTCAAGAGTTTCTGCTTCCAGTAGGAAGCTCCGCACAGAGCGTTGAAACTTAGCAACTGCTTTAAATTTACATCTTGATGCAATCTCAGACTGACCAAAAAGCTTCAAGAAAAGTACAAAGAATTGTCAATTTTCACCCAAATGTTATGTTAATATTTTGATTGCTTTACCCTTTCTTTCTTTCTCTCTGTGATTTTTTGTATGAATTATGTGACTAAGTTGCAGGCATAATGTCCCTTTACCCCTAAATACTTGAGGGTGCATTTCTTATCTAGCCATGATACAATTATCAAAATCAGGGAATTAACACTGGTTCATTCTGTAGACCTTATTTAGATTTCACCAATTATTCCAGCAATGTCCTTTATAACAACCACAAAAATCAAAGATCAAGCATTGATTCTGCTGTCATGTTTCATAAGCCACCTTTTTATCTGAAACTGTTCCTCAGACTTTCATGACAGTGGCATATCACTTACTTGACAGAATGGCCCTAATTTGGGTTTGTCTGATGTTTCCTTACAATTAGATTAGCTTCATGCTTTTTGTCCAGAACATCTGTGTTCTTGTCTTCTTAGTGATTGTGTCAAGAGGCACAAATGTCAATTTGCCCTATTTTTGGTGATGTTAGCTTTAACCACTCTGTTAAGATATTTTCAGTCACTGTAAAGATTTTATTTTTCCCTTTATAATTAATAAGTACTTGGTGGGGAGCCACTTTAATACTATGTAAATACCCTGTTACTACTCAAACTTACCCACACCAGAGAGCATTTAATAGAGACTCCTGCCTGAATGAATTATTATTATTATGGTTGTCAAAGGGTCATTTTCAAATTCCATCATTTCATCATTAACTAGTTGGCTTCAACTACAAGGAAGACCTTTCCCTCATTGTAAGGTAAAATTGAGCCGAAATGGCCAGGCAAGGAGGCTACAAAGGAGCCAAAAGTTTAATAGGGCGCAATCCCGGGTGGTGTTCTCAGGTCTGGTTAGTCACAGGCTGGGGAAGTCGCGCCAGGCAGGGCAGGCAGCGAGTTTCTAAAGAAGGTAGGGGGAGGCAGAGCATAGATTTACAGCCCGAGGATTGGCTAGCCTAAGGCACCTTTTTCAGGTTGGGAGGGGGCAGCAGCCCGGGGACTTTGGCACGTCATCAGTGTCCGGCGTGCTCACCCCTCCCTCCGGTGCCTCCAGCCTTACACTCATGCCCTGCGATTTTATTTATTTATATATATTATCAACTCATATAATAGATTCCAATAACATATATATATATGTTTATATACATATATATATATATAATGGATTATAATTCTTCACTATCACTATTTTTATACGTCAATTGAAACAGATTTAGCCACAAACTGGTGACTTTAATTCAGATTTTTGGCTTCTAGTGAAAAATCAGTGTTCTGATGAAACTAAGGTAAAACGATTCCATGGATCCAAGAAGACAAACAAATGTAGGCAGGCCTGCCTTCTCTGATGTCCCAATTCCCTTCCTGGCTGCCTTTACTCATTTTATTATCTAACCTGGCATTTATGTTTCTGACTCTTTTATAAAAGGACTTTTCATGAACTGATGTAAATTCTTTTTATTTTGATTTTAACCTCTCCAAAGCAACTCTCTGATTATGATTCTCATGTAGATTATCTACAGGAAAAGCATGAGCTAAACATATAAGTTTTTAGTTCCTCCAGTCTCATTAACCGTTATTTCTTACAGTAAGTTTTAAATTGGCATTTTGGTGTCTACCTAAGTCCTGTTTGGATTTCAGTTAATGCTTCTTATTCTCTCATGATCTTTTTAGACCTGGACACCAACAGGAATGTTTCTTTGGCCTTCAAAGCAGAAGACAAGTTCCAGAGCAGCCAGTCAAGGCGCTGCCTGGCCTTCTCCGTCCAATCAGGTTTCCATTAGACCGCACTGGAATCATTTCCCTTGCCAAATTAGCAGAGTGAATGCAAAGCAAGACTAAGTACAAAGGGGATGTTCATGGAGAGCTAACAGCAGAGGCAGGCAGAAGTGATGACATAAATGGAAGATGATTTGTCATCCAAGCAAGCAACCGGTAGGAAAAGACTAGACAAGAAAATCATGGAAGACAGGCTAGAAGCAGTGAAGTGATCAGAAATGTTGATCAAAAAATGAGGTGGGGAAAAAAAACCTAAAGAGTGGTTAAGATAAAGCAAGCAAACAAGCAAGTCAAATTGCCCAGGTTTCTTCTTGCGATATAAGTTGTAGCTAAATGGTTTATGAATCAAGGGCGCTTTTTGCAACAGCTCTGTTTAGGGTAAAGAGACTCCGAGCTGAGCTGTATGGGGATCTTTAGCTGGACGTGTCAGACATAAAAGTTGTTTACAAATCTGGTGCCATTTTTTAATCTATTCAAAGTGTCTTACAATTCAAATTGACTACGATTACAATTAAAATCTACAATTTAATATGTGTATGTCAAAAAAACCTTAATTTCAAAGTATAGAATTTTGAACTTTGTAATCAAGTAGTCTTATTTATATAGTCTATTATTCATAAGATAGGTATATTTATTTATAATATATAATATATATATTTATATTCGTATAATATATAGCCGACTATTTATCATTTATTGCTTAAGTGCTGAAAGGGAGATTATAAATCTGTGGAAGCCATGAACCAGGATGTTAAAATTGGTTTCTTATGTAGTCTGATCTTGAGATAATACTGCTAATGTGGAATTTGTAGATGGCATGGAATATCACTAAATCATAGGTGTCTTAGCATTATGGTTGCTCTAAGAAGGCAACGTTGTCATTTATAGGGTAGATACAACAAAAAAGAAAGAACAGAAAAACCCAAGTTAAAGTATTAGAAGTTTTGTGTGTTTTTTTTTTAAGAAACAACATACACAACATACATTTGCATTCACTAATATACTGAGGAGAGTGGACTAAACCTAAATTTGACAACAATGGCTCTCCAAGGGGATCGTTTGTGGAGAGCGAAGCCTGGCGGAGGAGCCGCCCGAGGACACACCCCGGGAGCAGCAGCAGGGTCCCCGCCCCCGGCCCCCGGCTACCGAGCCGGCTGTGCTGGAATTCCCCTGGGGCCCGGGCCTCTTCCACAGTCCGGACTCCACCTTCCAGGGAACCTGACCCAGCGAATCTGGGGCTGAGTTGGATTTCAGGCATTTTTAAAACTCTTTGAATGTCATTTAAACTCTTACTTATAAAAGCTTATAGTGTGGGTTTAAGGATGTGAGGAAATTTCAGATTAAACAACTGGTCGCCAGATTTGGTTGATTTATAAAATAAAGTTGTTGGGTAAGAATATTAAAGGAATTCGACTATATTAAACAGCAAAAGAAAAGCCTAAGCACTGAGAAATGTCTGGTTTTATCTTTCGCTTTTTCCCCTGCACACTTTTCCATCTTCCTGATCCAGGCCTTAGAAAAATGAACCATTCATTATTATTTTCTAATGTAGTAATTTTTTTTCTGAATAGGTTGAATGTAGAGAGTGAAACTGAATACAGTCATTTATCAACAGCCCAAGTGACCTTTAAACATTTATAAGGCACACAAACATGTTTCAATATTGCCTTGTATATCAAGTGGTAAAATAACCAAGGTATCCCTTAAACATTGAACTATGCAATTTTATATCAGAATTTCCTGGAGCCTGATTCTAAGCCTATTTTAAGCCTCTAAACAATGTGACTCAAAAATGACAAATAGTATTTGAAGGGCCCCCACCCGTAAGATGGGGAACCTCCTGCTTCTCTTCCGGGTCTTCGGTTCCCACCGGCGCCACCTGAAGCCCAATCACCTCTCGCTCCCCTCCCAATCCCAGCACCTAGCCAACAGCTACCAGCCCCGTAGAAGTGACACCTCAATCAGCTCATGCCCCTTCCTATATAACCCAGCACCTTTCCCTAATAAAGCGGAATTCTCCGGTGAATTGCAGCTGTGTGTCGCTCCTTTCCTTTCATTGGCGCCGAAACCCGGGAGACGGGACACCCCAACAGGGCCCCGTCTTCCCCCAACACCAGAGGCAGCTTGCCCTCATCCTTTTTTTCCGGCGCTGGCTCCTCACACTCACCACTCCTCTTTGGCCTTTGGGTAAGTTTTCCCCAAGAGCAGGCCGCTCTTCCCCGAGCTATCGCAGCGCCATTGACCGTGATCGTCCAGCAAGGCCCTGACGCTCGGGGATGAGGAGGGAACTCTCCCCACCTCAGGCCTTCATGGCTGCGGCGGACCCTCAGGCCCCTCCTCCAACAGCCATAAATGAGGTGACTCCCCTGTGAATGAGAACATTCCCTTTCCCCCTCTCTTCCTCCTTCCGCTCCTTCCGCCGAAAATTCCTAGTACTAGGTACCTCGTGACTCCGGCACTCTGCCTTCTTAGAGAAGTCTAGGTGACGACCCACACTTACTAAGAAATTCCGACTCGTATACGAGTTTCCGCAGACCACCAAGGATCATCGGGGACGCCCTTTGTCTCCTTGCGGTCTGCTCCCAGTCCGAGGATCTCCGTTCATCTTCCCCTGTTTGTCTCCTTCTCTGTCCTTTAGCCATGGGAGCCTCCTCATCCCTCCCTGAAAGTTCACCTCTTGAATGCCTGCTTAAGCATCTGGCTACCCTCTCCCTGACGCCTGATATAAAACCAAAACTTCTCCCTAAATACTGCTCCCAAGATTGGCCAACATACCCCCTAGACAATAACAACCAATGGCCCGCAGGGGGAACTCTTGATCCTAATATCACTAGCGATCTTTTTAACTACTGCCAGCGCCTGAAAAAATGGAAGGAGATTCCCTATATTGAAGCTTTTCGCCTCCTAGCTCAAAATCCCAGCCTCTGCACCACCTGTTCCCCGCCCCAAGTTCTCCTAGCCTGCAGGCCATCCCCTTCCCCTCCACACATTCCCAGTCCCTTTGATTACCTTTGACCCAGCCGACGATCCTCTGCCATACAGGCAGCCCCCTTCAGCCCCTCCCCCTCCTACAACCCATCCACCCTCTTCCGCCATCGCAGCTGCCTCCACCTCCTCCCCCGCAGAAGCCTCCCATCCTCTCCCTTCCCCCTCCTCTCCTACAACAGCCCCTCCCCCTTCCTCCACCACCATCTCCTCCCCCACCTCACCCCCTCCACCTTCGTCCCCTTCACCTCCCCCCCCACAGATCGATCCTGAGCCTTCCAGCTCCCCTCTAACTAAGTCCCAGGAGCCTCCTCCATCCTTGCCCCTATCACCTGTCTCTCCCCCACAGACTGAGCCAGAACCCTTCAGTCCCCCTCAGACTAGGTCCCCACGGGCCTCCCAAAATTATCGCTCCCCTCCAGGAGGTGGCATAATCCGAAGGCACCGTGTGTGTTCACGTCCCTTTCTCCTTAGGAGATTTAGCCCAACTTGAGAAACTCGTAGGTTCCTTTTCCACTGATCCCACGACATATGTCAGGGAGTTTCAATGGACCCTCCAGTCTTACAGCTTCACACATCATGACATTTTCATGCTCCTGGCCAATACCCTCCTTCCTGAAGAGCGTAGATGAGTTTGGGACTTCGCCCAAACGCATGCTACCGAAACCCACAGGACTGACCCCACCTATCCCCCTGACCCCACCTCTGTCCCCGAACAAGACCCACACTGGGATTATAACACCGTGTGGGTCTCCGCTCTTGAGATATCTTCACCTGCTGCTTAATAGCAGGTCTGAAAAAGGCAGCTCGTGAAGTAGTCAACTTTCAGAAGCTCCAAGACATAATTCAAAGGAGGGAGGAAACTCCCTCCGAGTTCTTAGACAGACTCACTCAAGCCCTATTACAGTATACCAGCCAAGACCCAGAAATGCCTGACAGAAGACATGTCCTTATGACATAATTCCTAGCTCAAAGCTACCCCGACATTAAAGCTAAACTCAAAAAGTTAGAACAGGGCCCCGCCACCCCACAGACTGAGATCCTAACAGTGGCCTTTAAAGTCTTCCATAACCAGGAGGAGGAGAAAGGACACCGTAAACAAAAGGCTGATCAGGCCAACTTCCAAATGTTGGCCCAGCTGATAAAACCACAACCTGGGTGCCCCTCTACAGACAAGCTCCCCCCAGGAGCTTGTTTCAAGTGCAGAAAAGAAGGACATTGGTCAAGGGCGTGCCCCTCCCCCAGCTACCACCCCATGCCCCAGATGCCACAAAAAGGGCCACTGGGGGGTCTGATTGCCCAACCACCCGAAGGGGAGGCTAGACAAACAATCCCCATCCTAAGCCTGCCATAGTGGGACTGGCAGAAGAAGATTGATGGGGCCCAGGGGCTTCTCGCCCAACCATTTCCATCACCAAACAGGAGCCCAGGGTTACTTTTATAGTAGACGGTCGCCCCATCTCCTTCCTCCGAGACACAGGAGCCACCTTCTCAATCTTGCGAGAATATCGGGGCCCTACCACGCCTGCCATTACTCCTATAGTTGGGGTAGGAGGTAAACAGATTTTCCCATTAAAAACCCCTCCCCTTTTATGCACAATCCAGGACAATTCCATACCTTTTTCCTACTCCTTCCTGGTTATGCCCCAGTGTCCCATCCCTTTCCTAGGACGGGACATCCTTTCTCTCCTCCATGTTTCCATAACTATATCCACTCCCACAGCCCCCAGTACCCCCTTTCTGATGGCCCTCATAGCCAATGACCCCCCTCTATCCAATGAAAGCTCCAGTTTCACCCTCATACACCCTGTAGATCCCAAGGTCTGGGACATTACAAGTCCCTCCATGGCTCTATGTCCTCCTGCCTCTATGAAATTACGGGACCCCTCACAGTATATCTGTCAGGCCCAATACCCCCTAACCACTTCAGTCCTCATAGGCCTCTAACCTATCATTCAGGACCTTTTAAACAAAAATTACCTCAGACCCACTCACTCTCCGTTTAATACCCTCATATTAGCTGTTAAAAAAAACTAACGGATCTTTCTGCCTAGTCCAAGATTGCCACCTCATTAACATGGCCATGGTCCCCTATCCATCCCTTAGTTCCAAATCTATACACCCTTTTATCGCGGATCCCTGCCTCGGCCTCCCACTTCTCAGTCCTAGATCTCAAGGACACATTTTTTTCTATCCCTCTGGACCCCTTCTCCCAATATTTTTCACATTCACCTGGACAGACCCATACACAAGACATTCTGAACAACTCACTTGGACAGTTTTGCCACAAGGCTTCTGAGATAGTCCCCATATTTTTGGACAGGTCCTAGCTCAGGACCTCAAACAGTTTCATCATGATCACTCCGAGTCCACCTTATTACAATACATGGACAATCTTCTACTCTGCAGTCCCTCATGGGAACAGTCTCAACTTGACACTGCCTCCCTACTTAGCCTTCTAGCTTCCAGAGGTTACCGGGTATCCCCCGTCAAAGCTCAAATATCTTCCCCTTTTGTCACTTACCTCGGATTCCTTCTATCTCAACAAAGAAAGTCCATTACCTTAGACAGAAAATGACCCCTCTCTGACCTGCCCGTTCCTAAAACCAAGACAGAAATCCTTTCCTTTCTAGGCCTGGCTGGGTATTTTAGAGCATGGATTCCTAACTTCTCCCTGTTGGAAAGACCCCTATACGACCTCAGCAAGGGCCCCCCTGAAGAACCATTATCCTCCTCACCCCGACACTCCTTCATTAAGCTCCGTCAAGCCCTTGTGGAAGCCCCAGCTCTCCATCTTCCTGATTTGCCAAAGCCCTTCTCATTATACATTCATGAGAGGTCCAGTTAAGCTCTAGGAGTCCTAGGCCAATATTATGGCCCATCCTTTGCCCCAGTAGCTTATCTTTCCAAACAATTAAACCCCACAGTTCGGGGATGGGCCTCCTGCCTATGGCATTAGCTGCTGGACAGCTCTTGCAGAAGGAAGCTCATAAACTGACATTCGGGGCGCCCCTTAGCATTCTGTCCCCACATCACCTAAAAGACCTCTTAACCTACAGAAGTTTACAGACTCTCCCTCCCTCCAGACTCCTGACCTTACTGTCCTCTTTCCTCCAAAATCCAGACATTTCTTTCCTCCCCTGCCCACCCCTGAATCCGGCCACGGTTCTTCCTCTACCCTACTCTCCTCATACTCCCTCGCATGATTGCCTGAAAGCCCTTCACAACTTCCTTCCGTGCCACTCCACGATCTCCAAAGGAGTCCTCTCACACTCCGACCTCATCTGGTTTACTGATGGGTCCTCCTTTAAACATGAGGGCACCCACTACACAGGATATGCAGTAGTCTCCCTCAAAGATGTCATCGAAGCACAAGCCCTATCCCCCGGTACAACCAATCAACAGGCCGAACTCATTGCGGCCACCAGAGTTTGCACTCTAGCCCGGGACATGTCTCTCACACTGTATACTGATTCCAAATACGTATTCCACATTTTCTTGTCCCATGTGGTAGTATGGAAAGAACAAGGCCTCCTCACCACAAAAGGAAATTCCATCACTAATTCAGCCTTAATTACTAAACTTCTAGAGGCTTCACAACTCCCACACGGACTGGGCATAGTCCACTGCAAATCACATCAAAAGGATGACTCCCCCATTACAAGAGGTAACAACAGAGCTGACAGAGTAGCCCGGTTGGTTGCCCTATCAGAAGACACACCAGACAACGATCCGTCTGCCCTTGCAGTTTTAGCCTTATCACAAGACACCCTCTGTTCCCAGGACAAAGAGTCCCTCTTCCACTTCTTACATGATCTGTTCCATCCTAGCCCCCAATTCTTGATCCATTTTTTACAATCCTTTTTTCTCTCTCTCCTGAAGACAAAACCCTACTTAACCAAATCACCTGCAGGTGCATCAGCTGCCAACGCACTAACCCTAATACCCCCCTCAAGGCCCGACCCTTCCCGGCTCATCAAGCAAGGGGTAATGTCCCCGCCACAGATTGGCAAATAGACTTCATTAACATGCCCCCCATATGGTGTACCAGATACCTACTCATGTTAGTGATACATTTTCAGGATGGGTCGAAGCTTTCCCCACCACTAACAAATGAGCATCCGCGGTTGCCTCTATCCTCCTCACCCAGATCTTTCCTAGGTTCGGGATGCCCACCTCCCTCCAATCAGATAACAGCCCTGAGTTCACTGCCCAAATTATCCAGAACCTCTCCAAGTCGCTCTCACTCCCCTGGCATTTACATTGTCCTTATCGACCACAGGCTTTGGGAAAAGTAGAAAGAGTCAATAGGACTCTAAAAGACATCCTGACCAAACTATCTCTAGAACTACACCTTGACTGGGTTCGCTTACTTCCCTTAGCTCTACTCCACATTCGGGCCCTCCCAAAGAACCCTTCCTTGTTGTCGCCCTTTGAGATTATGTACGGCTGCCCAATTCTACCCCCGCGGCTCCCTTCCCACAAAGGACCAGTTCCTCCCAATATGGCCCTTCCGCTACTTTCTCTCCTCTGCACTGAATTGTGGAAATATCAGGATTGGCTCCTTCCTGATCCATCCGCCTCCCAAATTTCTCCTGTCTTACAGCCCGGCCAACTAGTGTTTTATAAGCTGCCAGAGGATCGGCCCTCTTTCACCCCAAAATGGGAAGGTCCACACCCAGTTATTCTCTGCACCCCCTTGGCCGCCAAGCTCTCACTGCCTGATAACTCTGTCACCACTTGGATTCATATCTCCAGGTTCAAACCAAACACCCAGGACCCACCTTGTCTGGACACCCAAGACCCATCAGTCACAACCCAGAGTCCTTTGGATACAGCCCAAGATGCTGTCTACTCTACCACGCCTCAACCCTCTGATCCCTTGAAACTCCACATCTCCCATTCACCCCCTTCGCCATCCATACCCGAATCATGGTTTTCTCCTCCTTTACTGCTCTCTCACTTTTTTCCTCATTCCTATTGTCTTCCCCGCCACCCCAGCCTCCTTTGTATGGCAATTCAAAGTCAAACAGACTTACACACAGCATCAAACAAAAGTTACTGCCTTCATTGCCACATCAGACTGCCCTCTGAAAAGCTGCTCCGAGCCTTTATACCTCCACTTTCCTCCCTCCACCAAAGTGTTCACTAGCAGCTACCTTTATTCTCCCTACCTCTACTTCCTCTATGACCAAAAACAAGCCTATTGCAGGCGATGGTCAGACACCTATGGGGGATGTCCCTACTGGTCTTGCACCATTCACTACATGGGTGACTCTCGGTATCCACAGTATTACTCCTCCAACCATTTCATAAAATATCCCTACAGCTCATTCTCCTTATCAATCCCTGATCCCTGGGACCCTCGATGGGCCACTGGAGTCACAGCCTCAGTATACTATAGGGGGTCCTCGACCCCCCACGGTACCCTTCATCTCTCTCGAGAGTATGTTCCTTCTCATTCCTAGATCTCTCAAGTTGCATCAGATATTGGACATTCCAAAAAAGTCATTATTCAAACATTTGATGGCGCCTCTTCATCTTCCTATCCCCGCCCCTCTTCTAATTTCTCCTACTCTTGGTTACAGCTCATTCAAGACACCATCATATTTCTCAATCACACCCTCAACACTGCCAATTGTTTCTTGTGAGCATCACTACAGCACCCACTGCTGGCCGCCGTGCCCCTTAATATTTCCAACTACTCCTTCCATGCAGAAAGACAACCCCTCTGCCCCCTAGCAGACATACCCCTATGGGAACCAGAATACGCATATAATCTCACCATCCACCACTGGGTAGGCCCAACTCCACCTCCCTCCAGCACACTTCACTGCCTCTCTACACCCCCACCTCCGACTCTAAAACTTTTACACAACCAGGACACTTCTTTTGGTGTAATGGCAGTCTTTTCAACTCACTGCCTCCCAACTCCAGCACACCCTGCATTCTCGTCACCCTAATCCCACAGCTTACACTTTACAGTATGGCAGAATTTCTTGAGCTCCAACTTCCCTCGCCCTCGCGCACAAAAAGGGTTGCTTTCCTTCCCATCATGGTCGGTATCTCTTTGGCCACCTCAGCCATTGGGGCAGGGTTTTCAGGAGGGGCCTTGGGTCACTCTCTGTGGGCAATTAAAGATCTCAACATCAAACTTGAGGGAGCCCTGACATCCACTGCCGATTCCCTAGCCTCTCTCCAAAGACAGGTCACTTTGCTAGCTAAGGTCACCCTTCAAAACCGGCGGGCCTTAGATCTGCTTACAGCCGAGAAGGGCAGCACCTGCGTCTTCCTTCGGGAAGAGTGCTGCTATTACATCAACGAATCCAGCATTGTAGAAACTGACATTACCAAACTCACCAACCTTGCTTCCAGCCTCCACTCTGCTTCCAATTCCAACCCATTCTCTTCAATACTAACAAACCCCTCCTTGCCTGGCTCTGACCCATTGCAGGCCCCATAATAATCATTCTTCTCACCTGTCTCTTCTTACCCTGTATAATAAAGTTCATCAAATCCCAAGTCGGAAAAATCTCTAATCAAACTTTCAACCAGCTTTTACTCGGAACTATCAGCTTCTGGCCACAGAAGATCCCTCACCCTCACGTAACCTCCCCACCACACACTGAGATGGACCCCTCTCCCCGCTGGAAACTGTTCCTGGAAACAATGGCCACAGACCCCTGGCTCCTGACACCCATATCCTCTTGGCACCATTGGAATCAACAAGTCCTCGACCTATGGTTACAGGGAACCTTCATTGATTTCCAATCTGAAGAAGTCCACATCTACTCGTCCTTACTGTGGGGAGTCCTATCAACCCTTTCCTCCCAATCCTCAAGCCCTCACTCCCTTCTCCGCCCCCATTCAGCAGGAAGCAGCCAGAGAGAAAGCAACGTCCACAACCCCATAGAGGAGAAAGGGGGGAATGAAGGGCCCCCACCCATAAGATGGCGAACCTCCTGCTTCTCTTCCGGGTCTTTGGTTCCCGCCGGTGCCACCTGAAGCCCAATCACCTCTCGCCCCCCTAATCCCAGCACCTAGCCAATAGCCACCAGCCCCGTAGAAGTGACACCTCAATCAGCTCATGCCCCTTCCTATATAACCCAGCACCTTTCCCTAATAAAGCGGAATTCTCTGGTGAATTGCTGCTGTGTGTCATTCCTTCCTTTCAGTATTCACTTAATATATTTTTAATGTTTAATTGAATGAATAAAATAAAATCGTTACACAATTCAAATTTCAAATGAACTTTAGGACAAAACATTTAATTATCCATTAAATGTTTCAAATGGCTAGTAAGTTATGGAATTATATATAAAGTATGAAAATCATATGTATAAGCACTTTTGCCTTGATGGTTTGTTTATGGCTCATGATTGTAATCAAGACAGAAACAGTAGCCAAGACAGAAAGAGCTTCTGTGTTTGTTCACCATGAGGATCTGTTCGTTATCCTTCATAAACTGAAACTATTGAGAGTTGAACTTAATTAATGATTGTGCATGGAAACCCCAATATTGTTGTTAACAACCATTTTATCAATAAATATGAGAGATGCCTTTTCGGCACCACTCTTGCGCTGTCACGCCTTGAGTCCCCTGGCTGGTCCTTAAGATCTTTGATGAACAATCGCGTCTCTTCCCTCATCAGAGGCAGGGAGGGGACCTGACAAGTGGCACCTGAACAGGGACCTGAAAGACAGTCAAAACTAAGGGTGGAGAACCTCCGCTCAGCGGCACTTGCAATTCTAAGGCGGAGAAAGCTCTGAAGATCATCGATTCAGTAAGATTCCCAGGAAAGCGTACATAGGGAACAGGATCGAGACGTCAGGGACACTAAAATGGGCCAAACAGAAACTAAAGCAACTAAACCAGAGGATTATTTAAAATTACTCCGTGCCCTCCTAAAAACATCAGAAGTCAAAACTTCTAAAAAAGATTTTGCCCAACTCTATAAGTATATTAAAAAATATTGTTATTGGCTACCACGACAAGGGACACTTAAGCAAGCTGATTGGGATAATGTTTTAAGAGATTTTAAAAAGGCTCACAGGCAGGGAAATGTCATCCCTGTGCCTGTTTGGTCTTTACGTAATTTGACCACTCTCGCCTTGCAGCCTTTGCAAACTCCCCCACTGTCTGAAACTAAGTCAAATACACAAGAGTGCGAGAGAGAACTCTGAGATGATGTGGAAAAATCAAGTAGGCGATCTCCATCCCCACATCTACCTAACTCCTCTTCATCCTCCTCTTCCTCTTCTTCAGAGACCGAGAATGAGAGCTCTGTTCGCTCCTCTCATCATAAAAAATCCCCAGTCTCTGTTCCTGCAACGTCTGCCTTCGCGGCAGGAATACCTAAAGCTCAGAGGGAGGGTGATATAGATGTTTATGTGACACCCTTAATAGCACCAGTTAGTTTAACTCCTTTTGGGCCAGGTGAGGATCCTGATTTTCCACAAGGAGGAGTCAAAGCACTTTATACACCTATTTCTTACAAGACATTAAAAGACTTTAAACAGGCTATTTCTTCATATGGTACTAATTCTCCATATGTTTGTGGGTCTCTTGAGGGGGTTAGCAGAACAGGAAAGGATGATTCCTCATGATTGGGATTTGTTGGCTCGTACTTCTCTGGACTCTTCTGAGTTTTTACAATTTAAAACCTGGTGGTATGAGGAAGCAAAAGCACAAGCTTTGAGAAATCAGCATGCCAATCCTCCAATTCTTATAACTGCTGAACAACTAGCAGGACAAGGAGACTGGCTGCAGATAGAGAGACAAGGTAGATATGAAGAAATAGCAGTAACACAAGTACGTTTGTGTTGCTTAAAAGCCTGGGAGAAAATACAAGCAGCTGGAAAGCCTGTCTTGCCATTTAGTAAACTTAAACAAGGGCTTAATGAGTCCTATGTTGACTTTGTTGCAAGATTGCAAGATAATTTGAGGAAGACAGTAGCACATCCAGAGTTGAGAGATCTGTTGTTACAGATGCTAGCCTATGATAATGCAAATACAGAGTGTCAGAGAGTTCTTAGACCTTTAAAAGCCGCAGGAGCTAGGATGGAAGATTATATCAAAGCCTGTGCTGATATAGGTTCTCCTACATATCAAGCTAATTTACTAGCAACTGCTATGAAAGGAAAGTCAAGGAGATATGCAGGAAATTTAAAGTGTTTTGGTTGTGGCAGACAAGGCATATGAAAAAAGACTGCCAATTGCAGAAGAGAACAAAAGAGTCAAATTTTAAAGATAAACTGCCATCTGTTTGCCCAAAATGTAAAAAAGGGAGACATTGGTCTAATGAATGTCGTTCAAAATTTGATAAAGATGGTAATCCTATCAATGAATCTCAGCCTTTAAACCTCCAATCAGGCCAGCCTCTGAGGCTCTAGAAAATAATACAGAGGCATCCTCTCCAAGTAAAAGAACATGGCATGATTTACAAGCTGCAACTAAAGGAAGTACTGCTGTAGATCTTGCCTCTTCTCAATCTGTATATTTACACCCATCACAAGAAGTTCAATTACTTAGTACAGGAATTTTTGGTCCTTTACCAGCTAATTCTGTAGGATTACTTTTAGGCCATAGTAGCTGGACTCTAAAAGTATTAATAGTAAGACCTGGAGTTATTGATCAAGATTATATGGGTGAGATTAAAATAATGGTGTCATCTGATAAGGAATTATATATACCTCAAGGAGAAAGAATTGCTCAATTACTTTTACTTCCCTATCTCCCACCTTCAACAACACCTTATGAGAGAGGACAAGGTGGATTTGGAAGTACAGATAAACAAATATGGCTTAATACCAAAATTACATCTGATAGACCTCAATGCAAGATCAGTATTCAAGGCAAGTCTTTTACAGGATTGTTAGATACAGTAGCTGATGTATCTGTAATTGCTCTTAAATATTGGCCAAAAAATTGGCCCAAACAAGAGAAGCATATTCAAGGTATTGGTACAGCTCCTCAAGTATGGCAAAGTTCAGCTACCTTGCATTGTCTTGGTCCTGAAAAACAATTAGCTTTGTTAAAACCTTTAATTGTTGATGTAGCAATTAATCTCTGGGGACGAGATTTAATGCAACAATGGCATACTACATTGTCTTTTAATGAGCCTTCATCAGTTCAGTCTTTTTCTTAGGGGTCATTGATAAACGGCTGCCAGCTCCTATACCATTACCACTCAGTGGACCACTCAGACGCCTGTTTGGGTGGATCAATGGCCCCTCAATAAGGAAAAATTGGCAGCCCTACACACATTAGTTCAAGAACAACTTCAGTTAGATAGGTTAGAATTTTCCACGAGTCCACGGAATTCTCCTGTATTTGTTATAAAAAAGAAATCAGGAAATTGGAGACTTTTACGAGATTTAAGACAAATTAATGCAGTTCTTAAACCTATGGGACCTTTGCAACAAGGCCTCCCTTCTCCAACTATGGTTCCAAAAGACTGGAACATGGCTATAATTGATCTTAAAGATTGTTTTTTTACAATTCCTTTAGCTATAATGGACAGGGAAAAGTTTGCTTTTACTGTCCCTTCTTTAAATTTGCAGGCACCTTCAGAAAGATTCCAATGGAAAGTACTTCCTCAAGGAACGTTAAATAGCCCTACAGTTTGTCAAAATTATGTGCATAGAGCTCTTCAGCCTATACGTGAAAAATGGTCTTCAGCTTATATCATTCATTATATGGATGATATTCTCATAGCCCTGCCTAAGCATTTATCTCTTACCAATATTCTCAATGAGACTGAAACTGAGTTAAAACAATGGGGATTCCAAATAGCGCCAGATAAAATACAGATACAATACCCAATGAATTATTTGGGAAATAAAATGCAAGAATATTCAATAATTCCTCAGAAAATTCAAATTAGGAGAGATCATCTTAAAATTTTAAATGATTTTCAAAAGCTCTTAGGAGATATTAATTGAATCCGACCATTATTAGGAATTCCTACTTATAAATTACAACATCTTTTTAATATTTTAAAAGGACCCTCAGATCTTAATAGTCCTAGAGACTTAACTCAAGTGGATAGAACAACACATTCAAAAAGCTCAATTATCAAAAATTGACTTACACAAACCCTTACTTTTATTAATCTGCTTTATACTCCTCATTCTCCTACAGGATTGCTCTGTCAATGTGATGGTTGGTTAGAATGGATATTTCTGCAGTATCAAATTAAACCCTCCTTACAACCTTACATTGAGAAAGTAGCCTCCATTATCCTTAAAGGACAACAGAGACTAAGACAGATGATTGGTCAAGACCCTCACTCTATTATTGTTCCTTTATCTAAACAAAATATTATGCAAGTATTTCAAGAAAATACTCACTGGCAAATTGCACTTTCAGATTATTTAGGAAATAATGACTGTCATTACCCTAAGAATAAGTTATTTTCATTTTTTCAGCTCCATCAATGGATCCTTCCTCATAAAACTTCTCCTAATCCATTATTAAATACTGTTACCTGTTTTACAGATGGTACAAAATCTCTTAAAGCAGCCTATATAACTTGTTCTGGTTTGCCAAAAACTTTTCAAACATCTTTTACTTCTGCACAACAAAATGAGTTATATGCTGTGTTGCAAGCTTTGCAAGATTTCCCAGGTCCTGTAAATAGTGTTACTGACTCTGTTTATGCTGCTTTTTCTGTTCCTCTATTAGAAACTGCAACATTGGGCACCGTACAATCTCCTATTAATACTTTATTTTCTCAATTACAGGTGTGTATCCGTCAACATCTACATCCCTTCTTCATTACTCATACACGATCACATTCTAATTTACCAGGTCCTTTATCATATTATAATGATAAAGTAGACAAGCTTGTTTCTTTAGTTACTTACTCACCAGCTCAACGATATCACAACCTGACTCATGCTCCTTCTTTCACCTTACAGAAGCGTTTTTCTCTTTCTGCATCTGAAGCTCACAATATTTTGAATTCTTGTCCAACCTGTTCTCAAATTAATTCTCCTTGTTTGCAAGCAGGAACTGTTCCCAGGGGAACACGTCCTAATGCTCTATGGCAAATGGATGTTACTATTGTTCCTGAATTTGGAACTCTTAAGCATGTTCATGTTTCTATTGATACTTATTCTTCCGCTTCGTGGGCAACAGCTTTACCAGGAGAATGATCTCATCATGTTATCACTCATCTTTTACAAGCATTTGCAATACTAGGCATTCCTGCCACCATAAAAACTGACAACGCTCCAGTTTACCTCTCCTCTACGCTAAAGAGATTTTTTCAGCTGTATAATATTATTCATAAAACAGGCATTCCTTACAATTCTATAGGTCAAGCTCTAATTGAAAGTCGTCATCTTACTCTTAAGCATTATTTGCTAAAACAAAAAGGGGGATTACTCACAGATATGATAAAATTAACAGCAAATCAATACTTAATGCATGCTTTACATGTTCTTAATTTTGATCTTTTCAAAAGTGATGGACGATCAGCTATGGAAATACATTTTTCTGACAATGTTTCTTTTCCTGAAACAACAGCAGTTCCTGTATGGTGGTCTCCAATAGGTTCTTCACAGTGGTATAAAGGTCATATCAAAGTGTGGGGCAAAGGGTTTGTTTGTGTCATTACAGAGGATCAATGCTTGATTTGGCTACCCAGAAAAAGAATTAAGATACGATATGAAGAAGAACTTCCAATATCAACATCCTCAGAAAGAGCTGCTCCAGAGGATGGCCACCAACAAACTTCACCACTGGAATGAAGCCTCCTGGATAGTGAAGTTTCTACTTCTAATATTGGTGATAACATTCACACATACACACACTGCACAAGCTTGCACTATTACAGCTAGTGTGAGCAGTCCTCCATATTTAGGCCGAAGAGTAGTCCTTCAGTGTGTATCCACCTGTTCTACTCCTGTAGGTCCTGTAGTGTGGAAAAAAGATGGCAAAGAGATATATAGACAAAAGTATGGAGGAAAGCTTGGATGGAATAATGCAACTGATCAGTCTAAAAGAGACAACAGTCGCTATGATATTTATAAAACAGTTTTGACCAGAAATGATATTGGCAATTATTCCTGTGAGAAATATCAAAAAGAATCTCCTGATATATAAAAGTAGTTATGTCTACTTAGACATATCACTCTCTCCAGAGCAGGAATTTTCTTCACCTAATATGTGGCTACAACTTGCAAGTCGAGGACTGAACAAGTCGTCTTTTTGTGTAGCAGGAGATTCCTCTATTAGTGGATTATTAAAGAAAAATTTAATAGGTATAGGACTCCCTTTTTCTGTTTTCGCTAATATCTCAGGAATAAACATTACTCACTATCCTAAAGTTCTTACTCGTGAAGTTCAATTGAACTTACCTGTCAGTACTACTATAGTTTCTGAATGTATATGCATTAATTGCACTCATTCCTTCTTACTGTAATGCTACTATTCATGTAAAATGGCCTTTTGGGTATAGACTTCCAAATGGCTGGGTATTTTTATGCAATAACAAAACATATCAAGCCTTTTCTTCACATTATCAAGGTGTTTGTGGAGTAGGACGTATTCTTCCTGCTCTTATAGACCATCTTGGATATAAGCACAGACAGATTTCTCGAGCTCTGTCACCTGATTGCGATGACAACTTGAAGTTGTTGGATCCTGTTGTTGTAGCTGTCGCTGCTGCACTCATCTTACCGGTTCCAGGACTCGTTGTAGGAATGCAGAACGAAATATCCAAGATGGCCTGTGCATACAGTAAAACAACAAATCTGACTGCTTCTGTTTTATCTGAACTCAACCAAGAACTGGGAGAAGTACGAGTTGCAGTACTTCAAGACCGCGCTACTATAGACTTTCTATTGTTAAAAGAACATATGGGATGTGAACAGTTTCCAGGCATGTGTTGTTTTAATCTGTCTGACTTTTCTCAAACTATTCACAATCAAATAGACAATATTCATCATATTATTGATAAGTTTTCTCAAATGCCTGAATTACCTAAATGGTTTTCTTGGTTTCACTGGATATGGCCAGTAATTGTAGGCCTGTTTCTTTTGTGTATTTGCCTTCCAGTCTTGATAGCCTGGATGCGTCATATAGTCACCAGTTTGTTGAAATCAATGCATGCTTATGCTACTTTCCTGGAAGTGATGTCTAAAAAATGATTGTTTTTTGTTTGCATTGTTACTCATGAAAGTCCATGCACTAAATCTTTGTATTTTGTGATTTCTATGATTAAGGCTGGACATAAGAGTGAGAGTATGAAAACAAACATCAGTCTACTCCTAATGCCTCCTTTTTCCACACGTTCTCTCCCTGTGTGGCCCCAGGAGATGGCTGGTTAGCCAGAGATGGGTAAGATTCCTCATGGGAGGAACAACCTAAGACAGGCACAGTCATAAAGGGTCAACAGGTGAGGAGGTGGGGGCCAACTGAGGCGAGGCTTAGAACCTCGTCCCCCCATTTACATGAGGCATTCTTTGTTGCTTTTGTCCAGCTAAGTTGATATTTAAAAAATTAAGAACGGATCTTTCGCTTGAGTTACAACAATCATTATCTTGAAGCCTTTTAAAAACAAAAAGGGGGAAATGTGGGAATTATATGGAATTATATATAAAGTATGAAAATCATATGTATAAGCACTTTTGCCTTGATGGTTTGTTTATGGTTCATGATTGTAGTCAAGACAGAAACAGTAGCCAAGACAGAAAGAGTTTCTGTGTTCGTTCACCATGAGGATCTGTTCGTTATCCTTCAGAAAGTGAAACTGTTGAGAGTTGAACTTAATTAATGATTGTGCATGGAAACCCCAATATTGCTGTTAACAACCATTTTATCAATAAATATGAGAGATGCCTTTTCGGCACCACTCTTGCGCTGTCACTCCTTGAGTCCCCTGGCTGGTCCTTAAGATCTTCGATGAACAATCGCGTCTCTTCCCTCATCTGCGGGTCAGAGGCAGGGAGAGGACCCGACAGTAAGTTAACCTAGAAATTATAAACACTTTACCTATTTAAAATATGAAGAGTAGAGGTATAATTAGAGTAAGAGCATAACCAGATTATTCTTGTACTTTTCTACCAATGGTTAGTTGTATAGGTAAACTTTAGCATATGCTTTTAGTAATTAAAAATTAAACATCCTTCTGGAATTCTAACGGACTATAAGACAAAATGCTATCTATCTGTTCAGTTATTACTGAGGTAGAAAAGCAGGTATAAGAAACTGATTATTAGTAATCGGTTAGGTGAGTTAAATCAATGTGTCAAGAAAATTAACTGCTTGCTAGAAAGAAGCTGTTTATCTGTGATGTTAGACATAAAGCAGAGAAGCAGAGTCATTTGGGAAGTGAATGTGATTGATGGAACACTCTTCTTTAGCATTAACTTTGAGTTCTATAATCAGCAAGGTGAAACAATTTATCAATATGCTCTATCAACTGCTAAAACTAATAATTGTACCAAAGAATTCTTTTAACTTTACTTTTACTCATTCTCATATTGTTGAAGCTCTTACATACATACATAAGGGGCTGTACTAAGTAAGGAGCTGTCAGGGATGGAAGTGCAGCATGGAAAATATAGTTGATGGTTTTGTAACATCTTTCTATGTTGATAATAACTGTGCACCAGTTGGGGGTGAGGATTTAATAATGGGTGTAACTGGTGAATTACTGTGCTGTATTCTTGAAACCAATATACTTCAATAAGAAAGAAAGAAAGAAATAACTGCACCTTAGCAAGCAGGGTCATGATCTATTTAGCTCAGCAGCAGGGCTTGGTGTAGAGCTGGGCATTTAGGGTTAAATATGAGACATTAGAGGGATATTATGTGAAAAAATCACACCACATAGACTAAGCTGAAATCTATCAAGAATAGAGTTAGTTCAATATAAAATGCACTGGAACTAGCTAAGTGTTTAATAATGATCCTAGCTAAGTGTTTTGAAACTTTTCCTCCAATAATACCTCCAAGAGTCTCCTGAACATCCCATTTCCCAACTTGTCAGAAGTTCAAGTTTAACATTTAAATTCTTAGTAACCCAACTAAGCTACTTCACAGAGGATTCAAAAGTCAAATCTCCCCATTCAGAGAGCTCCCAGTCCAGCCTGCTACTACCAAACCTTTTCATAAATTCCCTGCAATAATCCCAGCGTAGGCAGAGGATGGGGGTTTGCCCTTCCCCTCCCGTTGCCCTTGCAGTCTGCAGAAATGCAGAGCAGAGGAGGGTGGGTTCATCCCTTGCTTCTTAAAAGCAGCTGAGGTCCTCTAACTGGGAAGCCATATCGGGCCCCAGAGTCAGCTAGCTTCAGAACACACACGTCAGTCTTCGGCTCTGACCCTCTGCCTCTCCTTTGCTCTGCACCCTCCTCTGTTTCTCTCCTCCCCTGGCAAAACAAAAACAAAACAAAATCAAACAAACAACAGTATCTTTTCTCCTCTCCAGGGTGCTGAAGGGATTAAATAAGGTAATACAGGTAGTGCTCTTTAAATAGGTGTAAACAGTGTTCAATATATTGCAGTGATGATGTTATTTTAACTATTTAAACTTGTGTTAGGTGTTATAAATATATTGTGAAGGAAAGGAAAGGGGAGGATGAGGCCGTCCAAGACCCCCAAGATAGGCCTGTGCCGAGAGTGTTGACTTCAGTTTATCTCTACCCACGTAGGGCATGGGTTATGTGTGCATTCTGTCCCTATATTCCAGCACATGCCCAGTGTATAAGTGTTGAATTTTTTAGTTTGAAAAACACTGGTCTAATGAAAAAAGTAGCCTAAAATGAAATTATGGCCCTAATCATAGATCTGACTCTGATATTTGAGCAATTTATTTAACTCCATCTTGTCTTAGTTTATTACCTTGTTGGGATTAATGAGGAAAAATGAGAAACAGCACACCTGCCACAGTACAAATGGAAACTAAGACATGGAAATTAGATTTTTTTTTCGTAGGAACATTAAGTAAAATAGATATAGTAGCACCCACCTTTCAAAGGGTTACTTGGAGAATTAGGAATAATACATATCAAACCTTTGCACCATGACTGATATAAAATAGGAGGCCAACAAATTATTGCTATTATTTTATCATTATTATTACTGAGGAATTTAAAGTAATTTCTGCCTCTTATAAAAGGATATGACAGAACAGCTGTGCAAACAGTGTACAAGTTGCTTTAAATTAACAGAAAATGTTCACATCTCACCTTTCAGGAGTCCATTGTGTTCTTATTTGCTAAATGAGGACACCATGTGCAGTGGAAATGAGTCAATTCTGTCCAGCCTACCTTAGGATGTTATAAAATTTGGCTTATTGTTAATGAGCCATAGTCAGTGCTCTTTAAGACTCACACTGATGTGTTTTATCAGAATTGCATTACAAATAAAAACGATGTTTATTTTTATCACCATACCTTTAGATTCATCAATGGTATAGATATCACTCTACCACTAAGAAACTCCCAAAGCAAATATTAATCTATCTACAGTCTTATCATTTAGTCAGTCTAAATACGTTACCACCAGCTTAGGTGATCTTTTTGAAAGTTCTCTTATACATATGAAGTACATTACACTTGTTTAATTGGTTCTCATCGTGTTATAAGCTTATTTGATCCTCATACTGCCCCTCTGAGAGGTTTAACTAGGTATTATGCTCTCTATTTTACAGCTCAAAAAACTGAGATGTCATAAAGTTTAAGTGACTCCCACAGGGTCAGTGATTAAGATAGAACTATAATCCAAATTTCTGAGTTTACCTTCTTTCCAGTGCTTTTTTGCTATTTCTACATATTTTCAATGCCCCAGGAAAATAAAATACCTCTAAACAATCCACTGTTTTTTTAAAAAATGACTACAAACAATTCATCCAAACGAATATAATACAAATTATTCTAGAGAGTTAATACAATCTTGCTATTAGTAATATATAAAATCAAAATAATGTGACATTGCAAAAAAAGAAATACTGCAATTGCTAAAGAGCTAACCTGTTAGAAAACCAGTCCCATGTAAGTGTGAAGGCAATGGAAAAGCTTCGGGTCCAAAGGCTATTTCTGGCTGAATTGTCTGTATGACTTTGGATAAGTTCCTTCTCTCCTACAATTCTAGATTTTTATCAGTAAAATATGGAGTTGGGCTAAACGTAGCTGGCAGAATGTTGAAATTCTAAAATTTACAAATCAACAGTTGACTCCATGGAGGTATTCATCTCTTTAGCAATGATTTACCAGCATAAACACTTATAAATATAAAGATTAGAGAGCTAATAATAATAAAGTTTACAGTAGTGTTCTATACAATAAAATACCTGAACTATTTTAATGAATAATCTGCAGTAAAATATATGGTTGCACCAACAGTTGTCTCAGAGCCTTATCAATGTCAGAAAGATTATGACATCTAGTCACAGGGCTGACTGAAATGGCCTGGTCACGGCAATTTTCTAATTTTAAGAATAATGTATTTGCCCTCTTGTGCTCAGTTCATGCTGTGGCTCCTCGGCAGCAAGATGTCAGCATGTGGACTTTGACATTAGACAGAGCTGAGTTTTAGTCAACACTCAGCCACTGCTGGTGTGATAGTAGGCAAATTACTCAGTCCCTCTAAATCTCAGTTTTATTCATACAATAGAGATAAGACTGTGTGAGGATTTATGCATATAAACACAGGCTAAGGAATTAACACTGCCCTTGGTTAGCATAAGATCATCATCTTCTCTCTCTTTTCTGGACTATGGTAATAGACTATTTGGTCATCTCTCTGCTTGCTCTCATCTCTTTTAGTCCCTCTGCCATAATCTACACTATTCCACAATGAAGATCTAATTACAGTATTCTTTTAATTAAAGATTTCCTGGTTTACAAGGGAAAACCATAACTTTGTATTGGGGCAATAAAGCTGCCATCACTGCCATCCAATGGTCAACCCTGAAACCACTAATGGTGATGAAATATGACATGTATTATCTCTTGATGAAATGAAATATGAAGTACCCAACATTACATGTGTTATATCAGAGCAAAAAAAAATGTTTCATTGGAATCTGCTCAAGCCTATAGATTTAATTTGCACTGAATATATGTGGGTAAAACTAATATTTCCAGAATCTTTCTCCTGGCCTTAGTCCATCACCATATCAATAGGGGATTACTGTTGTTGGGGGACTAGGTGGTGTAACTGGACCAGAGAGCTTGCATGGGGTCCCTTTTTTGCATCCAGGTGGTGAGAGACACAGGCAAACAGAAGTGGATGACTGCTTGTCAGCAATAAATGGGTTTTCCCACTTTGACTGGTTTTCTCCCATTTTTCTCCCTTTGACTGGTTTCAGCTTCAAAGGCAATTTGCCCCAGGCTGGGAGAAAGATTTTTTCCCTGGAGTTACAGTAAGAAGTACAGAGAATAGAGTAACAAGCTGAACAACACCAACAAAGCAGACAAACCCAGAAGGTAAAACATGGACAATCAGATTAGTTTATTTAGCAAGTTAATGAAACCAAAAAAATAAAGAAAAAAGAAAGGACTGTTCTAACTTAAAAGAGGCCAAGGGCCTAAGATATAATGATGGTCCTGGACTAGATCCTGATTTTGATAAAACAGCTATAAAGATATTTTCAGGATAATTGGAAATTTTTAATATAGCCTGAATAGATAATGTTAGTAATTACTATTAATTTTTTAAAGTTTGATAGTTTTATTTCTTTATATAGGGAAATGTTATTTTTTAAGAGATGGAGACAAAATAATTTAGAAGTGTAATCATGATATTGATGGTTTAAATTCAGTTTTGAAGTCAGTATTACAAACAGTAGTAGGTCTTAAAAATCCACAATCTTGTGTATATTACCATTGACTATGAAACAGTGCTACTGAAATATAAATATAATGCAAGCCATATATGTAATAAAATTTTCTAATAGCTACATTTTAAAAAATAAAAATAGGTGAATTTAATTTTAATGATATATTTTATTTAACTTAATATATGCAAAATATTATCATTTTAACATATAAGCAATATAAAAAATTATTAATGAGATGGTAAACATTCTTCTTTTCATACTAAATCTTCAAAATCCAATATGTGTTTTACATATACAGCACATCTCAATGCAAAGTCACTTCATTTCAAGTGGCCAGTAGCCACATGGAGTTAGTGTCTTCAATATTTGACTGTGTAGAACTATACTATAAAATAAAGTTCAAACACTAGAATGGCATAAAGTGTCATATTCTTAATGTGGCCTCAGCCTGTGTTTCCAACCCCATTCCTGTCACGTACCCTGTACCCTGACCATTCCCTCACATGCCCAACTCATTCACACCCACATGCTTTTGCTTTGACCTCATTCCTCCAACATACTGAGCCTCTGCTTTTCTCAGTCTGAAGAATTCCATTTCGTCTAATAACAGAGATGCTCCTTTTGCAACATCTCATCATGGTACCTGTGATTTTTACAAGTGCCTCTTACTTTCTGACTGGCTTTTTAACGGGAGAACCTACCATAATCACATTTGTACTTACAGCATGTGGAAATGTGGGTAAAATTGCAGTATTTCCAGAATCTCTCACCTGGCCTTAGTCATCTCCATATCAATAGGTGTTTCCAAGGGGAAGCAAGGGCACATTTGGACCGGAGAGGTTGGGTAGGGTCCATTTTTGCAGCTGGGTCCTGAGAGACATGGGTGAGCAGAAGTGGATGACTGCTTGTAAGCAATAAATTTGTTTCTATCACTTTATTTGTCCCTTTGACTGATTTTGGTTTCAAAGGTAATTTATCCCAGGCTGGGGAAATATTTTCCCCCCAGAGTTAGAGGAAGGAAGGAAACAAGGAAGAAAGCAATGAAGGGGGAAAGGGAGGGAGGGAGAAAGGAAAAAAGGGAGGGAAGGATGGTGGGAGCACCAGAGATAGGAAGGAAGGGATGGAAGAGAGGGAAGAAGAAGAAGGAAGGAAAGAGGGAAGGATGGAGGGAGGGAAGGAGGGAGGGAGGTAACAGAGAAAAGGACATAACTTCCCATTTCAGCCTTTCCTTTTTTCCCCGGTCAGAGGTTTTTTGTTTCTTCCAGCTCTTTATAATTTTATTCCTATCTTACATAACCACAAAAACATACAATACAAATTGTTTTTAATCAGAAATACGAAAATTATGACATCAAATTAAAATCATTGGCTACAGCAACGTTGACCTCTTCCTGATGCTGAGATGGGGATCAGAGTAGCCATAAAAAGTAAACAATTTTCTTGGGGAGAAAAAAATCCCTTTTTATTACTCTTTTCATTTTGTTTTTGTATTTTAGTATTAAAGAATGACTAGCTGTGTGAGGTTTCTGAACTTGGGCAAGTCCATTTATTGAGGCCTCAGTTTGCTATTCTATAAAACAAGGAAGTTGAATTAAGTGAAATATATTTCAGCTTTAAAATGTTATGGTTTTGAGGTTTATCCATACATATATGTGAAACACTCATGACTGCTTTAAAAAGTTTATTATAATAATACTTCATGGGCAGAGTGAGGGGAGTTGAGTGAAAGCAATGCTATTTTCAGGGACAAAAGGAAAAATGTGGGCTTCCGTTCAGCTACAGATCCCTGCACACCAGAGGAATCCCTTGCAGCACTCCAGGCTGCTATCATCTCCTTTTCTCTCTCAGCCCACCGCCCTTGTTTGGGTAACTTTGCCACCCACTGTACCAGGAAACACTTCCGGGGAGCAGGTTCGGCACCATTCGTCTGGAAGACACACTGGTGATGTGAGGCATTCAGTCTCTCAGCAAGACAGCAAAGACTTCTTGCGTGGGTCCCTCAGGACTTTAAGAAACCAGACATCCAGTACCCAATGAATTAAGGTATTTGTAATGAAATATAGACAATTAAAGTAACTGCAGAGTAAGTCTGGTCACTGAGGGGTTTTTGTTCCTTTAAAAGTTCTTTCTTACACGTTCTGTGCTTTGATCAGGCTTCTTGAAAGCAGCTGTTAGTTAACACATACTAGCTCAGGTAAGGTGAGGACTCAGGTAACACCTTATTAACACTGGCATGATAGGGGATCTGCAGCACAATACCATCTGTTATGATAATATCTGATATCCGTGGTCGTAAGAACTTGTCGAAAAAATGCCACTCTTTTTCTAATGGGGAAAAAATGCCACTTTTTTTCTAATGCATCCAAGCATAAGCAGAGATGTCCATAGGGATTTCTCTCATGGGCGGTAAAAATGACTTTCTGTTTGTCTGTTGTTTTCAATAAACTGGGCACTGAGTACTGACAGAAACATACTAAAATGATTCTTCATTTGTCCTCTGATTCAAGCCGTCATGATGGTCTTTGGCCTTGACCCGGCCATACTGCTATAGTGCAGTTCACCACCATCATCAGTAGACAGAAAAATGGAAGACGAGCAGGTGCCAGCTACCAGGCCAATGGGACCTGGTTCCCATGGCTGGTGTGTATCAGCTTTCCTTTTCATCCTTGGGGGGTGCTGGCCCTGATACTCTTTTAATAACCAGTCCATGGTTAATGTAATGAAACCATATTCCAAATTATTCCATTAGTATGTTGAATCCAATCGTTGTAAGGAATAAGCATGTTTTAAAAAAATGCCTGTATTTTATCCAATTTCTATCGAGACCAACAAATATCTTTCTGTAACAATACAAATGCATTAATATATTTCTAAATATATTTAACATTACACAAAGAGTCAAAATGTCTGGATTTTTACTGAAGTGTCCACTTTTCTTAATCATGTTTTTAAGTCCTTTTATTATCAAAATTAGCTCTAGAGAAATCTTCTATACTATGAACAGTATTGTGAAACTGAGCTGTACAGATAAAATTAAATATTCTCTTTTGTCTAAATCTGCTATTGTAAATGAAACTAAAATATTATTAAACAACTTGAGAAATTGTTATCTAAAAGGCAGTTTAATTGTATTCATGTTGATTTTCTCCCCAGAACAATCTACCTTGGAACAGACCTACAGAAGGGATCTTTTTTGATATAATGTTTCTTTGGATAGAAACTTTGCCACAGTGTGGTTTTCTTGTCATTTAATAATATTAAGCTTAAAGTGAATCACAGTACCCTTTGATATAAAAAAGATCACACATTTAAGAGTTTATAAGTAAGGAATCTGAAAGGATCAAGATGAGTGTTCTTTCCCTTTATTAAATTATGCCATCATTTTTTTCCTATACAATTATTGAGAAGTTTCTCAGTGATACATACGGCATTAGGAAGTTCACATTCTCAGGGGAGATCGAAGAGAATACAGAGACACGTAACTAGTATAAACGACGAAAGCATAGGAGGAGAAAGAAGAAATGACTCATGAAACAATACAGACGGAAGAGGGAGGTGAAAGTGGAAGTTTATGACTAAAGCACAGTTTCAGTGAGTGTCAAGGCTTCATTAATACAAATATGAACCCCTTTGTCACTCTGGGTCCGTGTGATGTCACCCCACTTTGTCAATTCACCAAGTTCAGAACTTTCCTTACACTCGCACACTATCACAACAATTACCAGTCTTTAAGGAACTGCCAGTTTCGATCGTTAATTTTAATTGATTTAATAATACCTTTAGTAAATTAAGGCGCTACACCTTTCCAATAATATTTACATTTTAGCAGCACTTTTCTACATCATTATTAACTTTTGTTATTGTACAGTGTCTTAATTTGGGTTCTCTGAGAAACTGGCCAAAACGATAAGGATTCAACCGTAAGTAGTTCTTTTGGAACTGATACCAGGAAATAGTGGAGGAGTGGGGAAGAAAAATGGAAGCAACTGCGGGAGTATCTGGCGGTTTGCCAGTGTGGGTGAACAGTGTGTGATCTATCTGGGGAGCTCTGAGCCGGTGGAACTCACACGTCAAAGTGGGGCCGGAGCTGGGGTGCGCTTACACCACCGAGCCCCTGGGCGCTGCTCCCGAGGGCAAATAAGTTCTCCAGCACCTCCGCGCCGACGAAACTGACCCAGGGCCAGAAAAAGCCTCAGAAAAGCAGATGCAGGGGCCGGCAGTTCAAAGCTGGGCCAGTGAACCTGAAGCTGAAGGACAAGGGATGCATGGCGGAGGGGAAGCATTATCTGAAAGCACTTCGAAAAAAAAATTATTTTCGTCATTCACTGTCCTCCTTTGGACCCCTCATATAAATAACTCTTTGCATATACCTTCTTTAGGTAAATTTTACAAAATTTGAAGTCAAAAAGTGCACATTATTTTATATTCTATTGTCAACAATAATTTATCA